>NW_024881321.1:11659386-14059386 GCF_018691265.1 Tyto alba
TTCCTAGATAAGTATAAACACAAATTTGCAAGAGCAGCATTTGATATATGAAACCATTTACAGTTTTACTCCAGACATATACCTGCCATCATTATTCTATCAATATTCTTTGTTTATATATAAAACCTCAAAATATGGATATTATTTCTTATGATCACAGTGATGATAAATATTTAATGCATACATCAATTAAATTACCCAAATTCCCTGATTCATGGAGTTATGCTAACAAAAGCAGAACAAAAGGTACAGTACAAATCTTGATATAAGTATGCTGCTGTGTTGAGCGTTTTTTAAAATTTTTGCTTAGTCAACCTAGTTTCAAAATTTCACAGGAAACAGCAGAAATTAAATGTTTTTGTGACACATCTGAGAAATCACTTCCTACTAATTTACCATCAAAAATCTAACAGCTGATTCATCTTGGGATTAATTTCAAACCTATATTTAGAGATCTAAATTTAGCCTTCGGAATCTGAGGAAGGATCACTTCATAATCAAAGAAAAGAAAATAAATATCTTTAGAAGAAATTTCATTTTTTTATAAGACAGACATCTACCATGAATTAGATATGGAGATATTTATTCCTCTCATTTGGCCATAATGAGAGTTTAGGATAACTTAGATGGTAGAGACCTAAATTTAGATGAAATTACTGTGCAACTTATTACAAGCCAGTAAGTTTAAAAGGCTTTTATTCCCTGAAATTCGCCTAACTTTAAAGTCTATTTCAAGAAATAAAATGCATCTACTCTTTGATATTTAATCATACTTGTCAGGGCTAATAAATTAAACACATCCAGGACCATTTTCTGACACCGAAGCCAGCTGACACAGAAAGGTTTGTGCCCATATTATTGAACTCTGTTGCTCTCCAAATAAGTGTACCCCCAAACATCCAACAGGGACTGTATTCTCGCCTGTGCTGCAGTGCAGAGTGCCAACTGGTCCATGCCAGACTGTGCCTGGGATTGTTCCCATGAGTTAGCTAGATAAATGGTCCGTCCCAGAGCCCAGCATCACTCTGGAACTGGCTTAGTCATGAAACAATTATGTTCACCTTAAGTGAAATGGACAACATGAAGTGAAATGAATACATGTTAGCAAGAATAGCAACAAACAAGTGGTTTCTTTGCACACACTTCAATGGTTTTCAGATGCCTAAAAGGATCACTGAAGCACTGTGCAGATGTGTTCATTCAGTACTTCAGAGTTCTGCAAAATGGTAACATTGCATTTCTTTTCATCCTCTAGTCTGGGATTTTATATCATAAAGAAAACAAAATTTCAAAATAGATCTTTTTGTTCATACACTACATAGGAATTGTATATGCTAGGGTGACCTTAAATGAGCATTTTAAAATCCTGTTTTAGTGCCATGCAGAGTTAATTTTAGGGGCAGCAAACAGGATAATGCTGGTTTCTGGCCAAAGAAAAAGACCTCCTGTGTAAATTAGAGAACAGTGAAAATGAGAAGTAAAAGTGGCCAATATTAGCCTCTGCTTATAGTCCCTGTGAATCAATAGTTGCGCTTCCTAATTGAAAGCAACAACCTGGTGCTAGAATATACAAGAAATCCATCACTTTGCAGGCTTTGAATGTCATTACATACCAAGGTAATAGATACCAATGATATCTTAAAGACATTAAACAAACATCTTAATATTCAACCAGTAACATTTAGGGAAATTTGTTTTCTACCAAAACAGTGGTATCCTCAAATGAATGTAATACATAATATATTTTTTGTTTTCTTTTTAATTTGAACCAAAGACACATTTCTCATTGATGTGCTTTTGGGACTTTTCAACTGAAAATTTCATTTGAGCAGCTTTGCTTTATCAAGTCACAGTGTCTTAGGAAAAAACCCCAAACTTCTTAGTGTGAAAGTAGAAAGAGCCACTAAAGAAGCCACCATTGAGGTTTCTGTTAGAACCACTCTGTGCTGCAGCACTTTGGGCCAAACTGTCAAAGTGAATGGTAGTTAATTCTGCAAATGCGCCTCTAAGAGGATTTGCTTGTGAAATTCAATTACAAACATCAGAACTATCTCTTCAGTGTTTTCATACTTAAAGGATAATGGTTTAAACGTCAATTATCTTCGGTAAACACTCTTATTTAGTGAACTCTTTGCTCTATACATTAGTAATAAGACATAAGGCCAAATTATTCTGCAAATGCTGGAAGTTGATGGTATTACAGAATGAAGGTGAAAGCTAATTCGTAAAAGATACACATTTTGGGGAGAAGACAGAATGTGTTACCAGCTACTTTATATTCTTTATATGACTGTACTAGGTCTGTGTACTAAGAGCTTCAAAATTTGTTGAACAAAATACACTTTTATGGTGTAATCTATCCAATTTGTTTAGTCTTCATTCCACTATTTTCCTTTGTCATCATTTCTTTATTTTTTTCCCTGTCTAACAGCAAGATCCCTTAGTCTCATTTTAAGTCCATGAGATACTCAGCAAGTAGAAATATCTGGGTTTGGAACTCAAATACTTAATAGTAACTAATGTAATAAGAAAAAAAAAAAAAAAAAAAAAAAAAGAGTTCAGTTAATCTATTTGTGCAAGTGTATTTAAACTTTGCTTTGTTTTCCATTGCACACATTTTTTTTTTTATTTTCCCCAATAGGAAGGGATCAATTGAAAGATATTTCAAAAATACAGCATTTCATTCAACATAATGAATTTACGTTGTAAATTAGAAGTCTCTTTCTGCAAAAAGTAGAATCTGGAAACCAAAAATAAATAATGAAATAAAATACTAAGGTCACTTATCAACAACCACTCTATAAAGTGCAATGAAGTCCTGTTCTCTTTGCCCATGTAGAATTTAAAACTGATTCTACACTGAAATTACTAAGTGTTTTTATAAGTCAAAATGAAATCCTAGGAAAATTTATCTGCAGTAACTGTGCAAAGCTGAACAGGTTTCAGTGTAGGCAACAAAAAAAAAAAAAGAAAAAAAAAAAAAAAAACAAAACAAAACAAAAACAGTGAAAGCTTTTTAAGAACACTAGTGGTGTGATCAAGCAATGAGATCAAACCAAAGCCATTGCTGCTACTTCCTCACTGGTGCTGCCACCAGAATTCATATCTCATAATTGTATTTCATATCACATTTTCTTTTCCTCCACAGTTATCTAACTATCTATCTAATCTATCTTATATATTTATTATTATATTATTCTATCTATATCTATATATTTTTTTCTAAATACACATTTATGTATAGACATCCCACATTTTTTAGATCTTGTAGAACTGACAGGTTTGTAAAGGTAAGACCACCAAAATTAGAAGGAGTTAAGAAAACCAAAAAGTCTTTATGTGTCCTACTCTTTTCCATAAGAATGTAGTTAAACTATAACAGCTGAAACACATAATATATTTATGTATATATGAAGAGATATCTATATAGATATATTTAAACTGCAAAAATAAGAAAATTAAGAAAAGCCACTTTCTTACATTTTGTTTCTTACTTTCAGAATAGTGCTAAGACAGAGATATCCACACTCTGGACAGCAAATCTTTGTTAACATACAGTGTAATAACACTGCAGAAAGTAATGTCTGTAAAAGCTTATTTAAAATTCCAGCAAGGCTGATACCCAATTAACAGCAAAACCTGCAAGAACTATGACAACAAGAAGATTCCATTTTGTGAATGAGAATCAATTATTAAAGAGAAATCTATATAAGAAATATTATAAAATGTTCTCCCAGTAGTCTTTTCATCAGACTTCAAAGGAACTTTTCTCAAACACATTAAGAATATACTATAATTCAAAGGTTGAATTTATGTTGTGATATTAGCTTCAAGAAGCAAGTGAACTGAAAATGCACACTGTATAAAGAGTAGCTTTTGTTTCTTCTAAAGAGAAGTGAGAAAAGCAACAGAAATTTTCCATGGGCTTTAAAATTCCAAAAGGAAAATAAGTATATCCTATATTTTATGGCACTATCTGAAATAAGACAAAAAATCAATATAAAATGAAACAAGTAAAAATGACTAAGCCATTATGATTTTGGTAAATATTAAAGATTGGATAAAAAGAATAGTACTGAGCAATGAGAAAGACTTTTTTGCACTATGCATGGGTGGAACTAATAATGGAATACAAATGGCCAGTTCTAATACCTGCATACCAGAAGAGTTAGCTGCAGAAGACTCAAAGAAGAACAAAGGAACTATTCTTAATTTTACAAGCATTCTGAATAGTTTGAAACAACACATATTCAATCATTTTAGTTTAACAAGAAAAAGTTAAGGTATAATTTGATCACCATATACAGAGAATGAACAAGTGATAACAGAAAACAATTTAAAGTAGAAGAAAAGAGCAAAATTACGTCTACAGAGATTATCAATCAATAGTAGAAATAATAAGCTGGGCTTTCTACTACTGACATGTTGAGACAAGTTTGGATATTTTTCAAAAAATATGTTTTAGTTGAATTACAAATGAGTGAAGAGAAGCCATATATTTTTATTATATTGAAATATTTATTTTGCTGTTTTTCATATAAGACTATTTTATGCTGACAGTTCTTAAAAAAAAAAAAAAAACAAAAAAAAACAAACAGTAATCATTAGATAATTAGAATATCTTTACAAAACTCTCATTCTATTTCTCCTTTTTTGTTTTTTTCTTTCCTTTGAAGGATGCATGTGAAAGGCCAGTGACCTATAAAATGACATTTATTTGTCTTTAAAACAGCTGAGGTGACCTAGCGCAATAAATACTGGTAGTACAGCCTTTCTTAGAAACCTGGTCCTGTGGTATAATCTTTCACAGATTCCAGAGATTTCTTTTACATATATAAATATCCCATCCCAGACAAAGTTGATAGTGAATTAGCAATATTAATTTTAAAGTGTCTCTGAGGCATCCTCACCCTTTAATCTAATAATAACAGCTTGGAGGGTGTTTTGTTGGTGGTGGTATTTGTAAAATAGAGACAAGTTTAAACATTGGCTGTTTTCTAACTCATGCCATATGCTTTTCACCCTATACATTCAAATAATTACCTATAATGCAGCATAATTTACATTTTCCAGAAATTGCAATGTAGTTTAAATACTTATTTGACTATCATCATGTTGATTGTTTATTTATGAATATATAAAGCAATTTCTGGAGCTGGAGAGGGTGTTAAAGCATTAAGCTTGCCTACTTTATATGTGAAAATACCCTGGAGGCATAGCTGTGAACAATGACCAAGAAATTAAAAGATATTTCAAATATGTATCACAAAGAGAGAGAGAGAGGAAGGGAGGGAGGGAGGGAGGGAGGGAGGGAGGGAGGGAGGGAGGGAGGGAGGGAGGGAGGGAGGGAGGGAGGGTTACAAGTCCATTACAGAGCTTTTTCCCTTTTTTTTTTTTTTTTTTATAAGTACAGAAAAATAAATGAGAAAAAGAACCTTCAGTAAACCAGAATTTCTTAATACTAACTCAAACAGAAAATGTAATTTTTGTGAAAATACTATATTTTATCTTTCTCCATATGAAAATAAAATGAAGCATATTGGAAAAGTAATGGGATTTCATTTCAATCCAACCATCACTACTAATCTGTATGTTGATACAGATTTATCTGTTTAAAAAAGAACCATCTTAATTGTCTAAGTCATTTATGTCAGTCCCAAAAAAGATAATGGGATGATTCATGTAATTAACATCAGTAAAGTTTGGCTTATGTGTTAGAAATATTAATGGTTTTGGAATGCTTAATAAGTACTCAATTATAATGAATATTTCATAATCCTTACTCCTTTGTTGGTATAAATCCTTAATACTTTGCTAAAAATATTAGTACCATGTTCTCCATTTACATAAAATTTTTGAGAAGTTAAAATTAAATTGATTTTAAGGACCTGGTTTAGAAAGTTAAAAACCCAAAAATATATTTTATGAAAATATATATTACTAGAGACATAAAATTTTAGTAATTTTCATTTAAATTATAGGAAATTTACATAAATTTATATTAATTTTATTTTATCTATTACGTCATTTCTTATCCTGTATTTTTGCTTTCAATTCTAGAGCTATAATTAATGCAGGAAGAGTCACCTTTATAGTTAGTGAATGTTATTTAATTCTGAGATAAATATCACAATTTACAGACATTCTTAATAAATACATAAATGTTTGTTACTTTAATTTTATTTTTTTTTCTTTAATAGCAAATTTCTTTCATTTCTCACTCATACACATACTTCCAGTATTTACTCCTAATGACTTAAAGCATTTTTGCTGCTCTCCTTGTATTGACATCCACAGCCCTACAATAGGTTATTTTCTCCTAAGCCATAGTACAGTGTTGTATCTTTGGGTGTTAATTTTTAGATTAAAAGGGAAATCAGTGAACTGCAGCTGGGATGTAAGTCAAGTCATTTATCAGTCTTTTCGGATTTATATACTATTCTTAAAATTCAAGGGACAAGTATATACAGAGTAATTTTCATTTTTCTGGGCAACTCAGCCAACTCCTTGTTTTTTTTCAAAAAAACCCTTAAAAAATTTGTCCTGGTGAAACAAACAAAAAAAAAAAAAAAAAAAAGAAAAATGTTTCAAAATCCTTTTTGCAGTGCTGTCTCTCTCCTGAATCAACAACATAACCAATCTGGAAAGAAAAAAAAGTGCAAATAAAAGCTACTCTACAGGATCAAAACTGTCAATGTTCCTTTGGAAACCAAGTAAAACATGTAAAGAAACTGGGCCTAAGGTATGGAATGGATGAAAATTAATCTGGAAAGGGACTGCACTGATAGTAGAGGAGTATTGAAAAAAGTTACTTTGAGGAGAACAGGACTGCTTCTTTTGGTGACACTAAATCATTTGGTGGTCTTGGAGGTACCATCAAACTATACTCTTAGAGTCTGAGTGGGTAAAAGATCACCAGTGAATGAAGTCAGGCACTGGATACAGATGTTCCACATTGCTTAATTGTTTCAGGCCATTTCAGTTAAGTCTTTTTAAGATAATGAATGGGCATAGCTTGGAGCTGCACTCATAGCTCCCAAAAGACAACAAGATGCCACTGGAACTGGACTGGACCCTTCATCTCTACATGGTCCTCCAACATTAATTCCAGAATGCTTTTCACTTTCAAATACACTCACATGCTCTGAAGTCATATCCTAAGACATGCAAAAGATACCCTCTTCAGAAGCACCACTCAACACATACAACTGAATCCTAACATTTCAGACATTTTGGCTTGAAAAGCTTTAAAAATAAAAGTTTTGACTGGGTACCTGTGGTCTGAACAGTAGCGGAGTCTACAACATGTTATAAAACAAAGCTTTACTGAGGCAGTAAGAAAGATGAGCAACAACATGCCCATACAACAAATTACCTAGCACTGATAGCAAATACAGGATTATGTGATGCTATGGCTCTGGCAGAGTGTCAGGGACAAGTGTTATCCTGGTAATCTGGCAGCAACTGCCAAACATGCAAAAGCCTTTTGAATGAAAGTAAGAGATGTGCTGCCCCTTGACTCCACGTGTGTGATTTGACAGAATTACACCTTACATGGATAGTGTGGACAGCATACTGCCCACGCTGCTGATATCAGTAAAGGATAAGGGTGTTAGGAGGCAGAGTGATGGCAATCTGTCCATGACAATGATGTTCATCAAAGGGCGGAGTGTTAGGAGGCAAAATGTCAGTACTGTATAAACTGAGATGAAACTTGGACTAACATCAATATATTATGGGTTCATCCAATTGGTTATAAAAGAGATGAGTTTTACCTGGTCTCAACTTGAGTATATCCATGCCACATAATTATGAAGCCAAGGACTAGTCCCTGCCTTTGTTTTATTCAGCAATTTGAAATACAGGCATAACAGATCATAGTTATAGCCTCAGGTTCAAACTCTGTTTCAGTAATCATAGTAGAAACTTTAACCTCAGTTCACATAACTCCATATTGCCAAACTCATCGGGTTACAGCTACAGGCTACAGGCTACATCTATCTTAATTTCTACTTCTAGAGACTTTCTATTTTATATTAATAATTAAATAGTAATTGTCTATAAGAAAAAATGCTTCATATACCCAGGAAAAGAATTGTAACTGTCAAAGGCAGAATTCTGAATAATGACTCCTTTTTGTGGTCATGACAACCATCTCTCGTTGTCTCCCTTCACAGGACTGTTTCATTTAATGTAAGTGAGAATTAAACTTCTAAATCATATAGGTAGCTTATGAAAAAAGTGTAACATCAAACAAGCTGCCTGAGTCCAATACAATGATTAACCTTGTGGTAGATACTTGTATACTTGAAAGTTATATTGAAAACAACATCACAAAAAAAGAAATGACAAACAGCTCCATTACAAGCCGAAGAGAATCTTTTATTCTTATTTGAACACTGCTGACAGCACAAGCTATAAAGAAAATAAGAACTGTGTTGTAGAAAGCATTTTTTATTCTATTTTCATTTTTCATTGAATAGTTTAAAATAAGTTTCCATCTCACGTAGTTTGACCAAAAAAAATTCATCTGGATTTGAATCACTTCCTTGTTGTTAATCTAAGTAAGTTAAACAAGCTCTTCTGAAAATCCATCACAGCATGTCAGTTATACCATCTTCAAAAACATAGTCCTTATCAAAATGTTTTTCTTAAAGAAAGAATGAAAGACAACTAAGAACAATGACACTGAATTAATTAATTAAGAATCTGCAGAATAAGACAGAAGTATGAATTGAGAAAAGTAGTATAAACTAACACAGACCTAGATACTGACAGTTAAAGAAAGCAGAAATCAGTCCAACTGCCTCTCAGTGACTTCTCACTGTGTATAATTAAGGTGCGGATCTCCTTGTCACAAGGCATTGTGATTGTTAAAAATTTAGGGGGAAATAATTCCCTTGATGGCCATTAAAAAATAAAAATATAACTTCAGGCTCGGGAATTTACACATTGCTGCAGGCTGGCAGAATAGTCTGGGAAAATATCACTGCATGTGGGTCCTATTACTATGCTGCTTCACAATATTCTCCTTTTAGCTACTGTTGAAGACAGAATGCTGTACTGATGGGCCTCTGGGCTGACATGCAGCATAGCTTGGTCACTTATCTTTTCGTTTGCAATTGTCATATTTTTTTCAGTAGCTGAGTTGTCCGTAGAAACAAGAAGTTTCTGACAGAGTATGTCTATGAATTCTGAAGACATCAAGGTAGAATAAAGTTACACTCTATTTTCAATTAGAGAGTAATAGTTCCTTCCTCTTGAAGATTTTTCAAGTTGTCAGCCTAGCCTTCTGCTTGGAAAACCTCTTATATGCTACATTAATTGCCTATATTATCTTACAGAGTTTTAGTTAGTTTTAATCTCAGAAAGGCAGATATATTGTTGCTGAAATCAGTGACACAATTATATATTCAACAGCGTGTGTCAGTCTGACAACAGGCTGAGGGTGGCCTTTGGTTTAGATAAGAAGCTATCAACAATTGAGTGTATCAACTGCTGGTGTACATGTTTCTCCCTGAGTTCATTAAAAGAGTGTGAATATTTCCCTGAATTAGCCTGACCTACATGGGGGAAGTGTATATCCATTGCTAAGCTCAACATAGAGTATAAAAACTACACAACTAGCAAAAGAATTCCAACAAGAGCAATGGGCTTGATCTGGTTTTAACCCATGTATTCCTTCCTGGTGACTGGGCATGCCTAACATTGTGACAGTGACAGCATATTGTGGAGACCAGTAATGGGAATCCTATTGGTATTGTGATTGAACTGTGTATTGCAATTGCTGTATTTTCCTAAGTGTAGCATATATTTGATTGTGTCATGCAGTATATTTTGTATCGCTCTGCTAAATCAGAATTCCTACATAACATCAACTATCTTTAAAATAAATATGTTTAAGATTAAGCAGTACACCCTCCATGCGTGAAATATCTGAAAGAACCTGGTCAGAGAGTATTGGACTCTGACATTGATGCCAAGGCCTGCAATTATTTTTTGCAATGAACAACATTAATAGAAAATTAATTTTATAGGTCATCTTAATTAGTAATAATAAATAAAAGAAAAATCGTATGTGTATATGTATGTACATGTATGCATACACACATGTATATGTACACAGTTCTGTGTGCAGTATGTAGTGTAGAAAGGATGAACTAATTTGGACAGCTCTTTAAGAAGACTCTGGGTTTCTGAATTCCTCAGAGTCTCCAGGAAAAAAAAAAATCAATATCTATATTTGGTGTCTTCTTTACTGTCATTTCTGTTCGTAACACTTCTTTATCTAATCATGGTGTGGTAGAGAAAAGCCAATGAGTGATTATGAGATAATGAGATACTGCAAGAGCTTCATACAAGTAGTGGCATTAATATTAACTTTTAATTTGGCATATTGACATTAAGAGACTAAGTCTACTTTGAAAAACTGGCTGAAAGTTTACAGGGTAAAATCAGTATTCCCCTGTTAATAAAAAATGGTGATTGCGAACACAGTACATTTCCAACACTTGGGTTTGGTTTTTGTTCTTTTTTTTTTTTTTTCCTTTTCATAATACCAACATAAAACCTTTTTCAGATCACTCCGTTCAATGACTGTTTCATATAAAAAATTGACCAGTAATAGTAACTTGTCAAACTAATTATTTGTATTTTTCACTCTGAACTGCATTTACCCTCCATGGTCTCAATTACATAAACAGTCTAAAAGCTTTTAAATCTAGCAGAATGTAAACTATTTTTTGCTACGTCTTCAAATTTAATGTTAATTTGAACGCTGCTTTCAATACCATTTTCCAAGCTCTCTATGGGATGTTCTCTGTAAAGCTACATCACCTATTATTTTGTGTTACCATAGGGTGGCAAAACAGTGTTGACGATAAACACATCCAGTGATATAACATCATAGGGTAATTTTTTTTGTAAAGGACATCTAGACATACTCTAGTCCAACCCCTGCTCAGATCAAGATCAGCTAGACCAGGTTGCTCAGAGCTGTGTCTGGTTGGGTTGAGTATCACCAAGGATGAATTCCACATTCATCTCTTATCAACCTTCTCTGAGTTATGGCTATGTCATAGTGAAAATGGTTTTCTTCTTATCTGTATCTTATGTATGTATCCAGAAATATTTATCTTATAATCTGTTTCTGTATAAGAGAAACTTTAGTTGCCTTTCTGTTCTTTTTTTGTCAAGTTTTGCCAAAATGGTTCCTGTTTGTGAGAAAAAGAGGCTTAGAAGAGAGGGAAGAGATACATGAATGGAAAATGAACAGCAAAATTAAAGGAAGGCTGGTAGAGTACAGTAATTTTTAGCACTTGGACTGAGAGATAAATTGGATTGTAGGACAGTTGGCTGGATTTGAAGAATTGTATTATCGATTGTTAACAGATTAACTCTTTGATACAGCTGGATCCTCAAATATAATTTTGTAATGATCCTTCACAATACTTGAGTCAAGTATGATGGTTTATAATGGATATTCCAAAAAATTGTTTAATGGACAGAATAAGATGGAAGATAAATAAAAAGAATATTTCTGAAATACATCTTTTTTTTTTTTTTTTTTTTTTTTTTTTTTGCAATTGGTGCAGCAATTAAAAAGTTATTTTACAGGTTACATATATAAGACCAGTATATTTCAGTAGTCCAGAAGTTGTGTTTTGCTGCTTGCTGATGCACACCATAAGGTTCCAGAAAACCTGAAACCATGAAAACTAATGCAAGATTGGTAATATTACACTTAAAAAAAAAAAAAAAAATCCCCTCCACCCTCTGCACAATTATAGAAATCAATCATAGGGTATATTCTTTGTTTTTCTAATGTATTACAAGGGATTTGGGGCTCCATTTTACCTATTGTTTACACCTAATGCATTTGTTTATAAATAACAATTACTGTGAGTCATTACAACTCACATTTTTGTATAGCTTATTGTTTTATTTTTTGGAATAAAATATTAAACTGGGTTAAAAAACCTTGTTGAATGAAAATCTCAGAACTGTAGTATTACCTGTTCTTTATCATCCTTTTAAAGATACTTTATGCAAGTGTTTAGATTTGGTAAATACACAGTATAGATAATGGAAAATGGCAAATAACTCTCAGCATTTCCGAAAGAGATACTTGCTAATATTTAGAACAAAATCTAGTTAATTAGACATTCTTCACTGATTAAGTTGAGACTTTCTATATCCAGAGATTCACTGAAAACAGAATTGTGTCTCAGATTCAAAGATCTAGCCCTGAATGTCTACAAACTTTGTGTCCATGTATGAAGTGCTCAGATGAGGGCTACTCATAAGTATGAAGTTCTGTATATATTAACATTTTATCAGGATATATTTGTCTGTCATATGCATTATGACATATAGTCATAGGTTTGTGCTTAAATAAGTAGCAGAGATAGGACATAGTACTCTATAACAGCAAAAATATATATGGAGAAAGTTTTATTCAGCCTATCAGTATAAACCTATCTGACACAGAGTCCTGATTCCTTCAGCAGGAAAAAAGAATTTTTGCAAAAACATCAGATTGTAGGAAAGCATCTGAATTCCTCTTCAAGTGTTTATCATTTGAGAATAATTAAACCAAACTTTAAACATTTACTACTATTTAGCTTTCACATAATGTTTTTTTTTTTTAAAAAAATCTTCACCCTCACTGCAAGGCATGAAACATAAGATATACTAGCAGAGAATTATCCTACTAGGTTCTAATAAACTGAAAATAAGTGCAACACAGTGCACAACTCTTCCTAAACATAGATTCTGTAATTTTTTATTGAAACATATAAATGCAGATTTTTATCTCTATATATCAATATTCTGTAGGAATCTGTCAAAAGGTGAACAAAAAAGGATCAAATATCTCACATTGCAGAGGGTGTTTTGAATGATTAAAATTAGTGAATACTCCTGTGATTTCCTTTTATTAATACAAGTATTACATCTTTTAGTTTACTCTTCCAATGTATGGAGTCAAGATGATGTTTTTCATCTCAGAACTGAATATGTCATTTTTTTTCTAGATGCTCAATACTCAAGTTTTAATGGCAATGGAAATACTCTAGGGAATAAGGCCTTGCTTTTCTGAAATACTGTATGCTTATTCAGTTCTGTATTTATAAACAATTTAACAATTTTCTGAAAAAAAGTGTGAATATTCACAGGATTTATTCAGAGATATATTCAATACTTCTAGAGAGATAGAGATTCACTGCAAACAAGCTAGGTAAAACCAATTTTTTAATCAGTTTCATAAATCAGCTTCTACAGTAAATTCAGAGTTCATTTTACCAATTAACATCTTGATTGCTTTAGCTGATTGAAAATAAATAAATGGAATAATATATAAATATTTGTTTATTAGTTTGATTTCCTTGGTGTTCTTTTTTTGGTATACTCATGGTTTATATGTAGAAAGTGCCTCTGCATTTTTATCCTCTTAGTTTCTCGTATCTAATTTTTCTGTTTACACCTTTTTTTTTAAACTGCATTTCCAACATACACAAACACCTTTATGATAAGTATTTAAATAATTCTGAGATATATTTCTGTGTACACCACAGATGTTTTTAAAGTGAATATGGTTATGTTGGAGATGTGACTATAATCTTCAAATCTACGTCTATCTCCTTGGGAAGTAAAAACTGCAAAATAAAATTCTGTTTTTATATTATGCAGGAAAGATACATGGATTCTTCGTCACTAAGGTTCTGTCACTAAAACATCTTAAAAGGGCCTTTTTATTGAGTGTGCTGTCTAAATCAGCTTTCTCATCAATTTTGCAGCCATTTGTAGTCAAAAGTAATGAGTGTCTCAGCTCATAGGTTTCAAAGTAATATATTAGAAAATCAAAGTAAGAGTGCACTGAATGGAAACTGCATTGAACTTCAGAAAGGAATATTGATACTTTTTTTCCTGCTGAGGCAATTATGGTGAACAGCAAAAACTGGTTTTGATGCTATTAGCTGTTGACAATTTAATTATTCTAAGGATTTTCTTCAGAAGTTCCTTCAAAATATTAAAGTGTTGCCCAACACAAAGTTGTGTTTCTTTTTTTAACAAGGGATTAAAAATTGTTACTCTATTGCATTTAGAATGTAATATGTATGAAAACTATAAATATATACTATATTCAGAAAATAACAAAAGATTCTATATTCCTTCATATCTATTTCACCTGCTTTTGAGGAGTCAATATAGGCAAGAACAACATTTTATTTCCTGAATACAAGATACAAGCAATAGACCTTTAAACATCAAAATTCAAGCTATATTCATCATGAGAAAAGAGCAAGAAATTAAATATATAAGGAGAAAATCATAAAACAGAAAATATAAAAGCTGGTAAGGGGAATTTAAGAAATATTTAATCCCTGAAAATGGTGAAAAGATGGATTTAGAAGGGTTAAGGTGATGTAGAGAAATTACAAGAAGCAACTAATCTGTCATTGAAAACTATTTGGACACTCTTTTGGAAACATGTTACTTCTCCTCAGAACAATTGGTGTATTTTATCTAGCTTGTTGATAACAGCAAAAGGAGTAAGAGTCTTATGCAAATTTCTTAATGAGGAAAAATATATTTAAAATAATTCTATCCTACTTAACAAAGGTTCCCATTGTAGTTTCCACTTTCTAGTCAACATTTTTTCAGATCCCTCACAGGCTGAATTTAATTCTTTCTTGATTACATATTCCTACTATGACATTCTTGTAAAATTGTCTCCAGCACACATAACGAAAATAGGCTATAGAATAGTTTATCTCCTATAGTTGACAGCAAAATTTAGGATGACTGGATGATTCTCTAAAGAGTTTGCCCTGCATACTAAAGAAGGATACTACAAGCAAGGATTTTTACAGCACCAATTATCATCTACTTTGCAGGAAAAGAACAAGGGGAACAATTACGCAATGGGATTATTTTCTTATACTCTGTCAGTTAAGGAATAGAAGACTGGAGTAGTTGAAAACTGGGAAAATTGCTGAGGTATTATTTCAGAACAGATCTTCATCCATTGGTGAGAGGATGATCACCTGGTGTTATATTATGTCTCTGTTTTGCCGCATACGAAGGCCACCTTAAAAACAGAATGGTCAAGAGACCAGATAGCATGCAATTTACTACTGTCTCTGAAGTTTCAACTAGGTAGGTGGGAGATAACTGGAAAGAGCTTTTGGGCTTTGGATGTATAATTTGTCAAGCAGCAGCCAAAGATCCTTCTGTGGCTGAAAATTTAAACCAGTTATGTAAAAAATGTTGGGCTTTTGTTGTTTTTGTTTGTTTGTTTTTTCTTTTTCATTGCCATAAACTAATTAGAAATTATATCAATATTTTTTCTTATGAGATGGCTTGAGTAAGCATTGCATATGGGCACATGGTAGAAAGGGATGAGTGAGGGGCACATGATAGAAGGGGGTGTTGGGATGCCACCCTTGTTAGAGCTGTCAGAAGATCCTAAGTATCCTTTTGGGGTAAGGAGTGGAAGATTCACTAATGGTCTGTCAAAAAGGATCTGCTTTTAAATAAATACAAAAATAATACTTTATTTTAAAGTATTGACCTGGAATTGTTATAATAATAATTATTTTCTCTTGTGTTACGGTTTTCATCTTCTAGTTCTTTCACATTTTCATTTCACCTACAGCTATCAGAAGCAGAAATACTGCATAAATCATTGCCTAAAAAATGAACCTGTACTTGCATAGAACTTCATCAATGAAATAAAATAAAGGTACTGAAAAGAACCCAAGGTAGTGATATAATTTGAAATTTTCAGTCACTTCAATTCTGAAACGTGGAAAAGTTGGAAGAAACTCCAGGTAATTATTTACTGATTGCATATACTCCTACGTTGGAGACTTTACTAAAAATTTATTCTCAGAACTAAAAATGTAATTATAGGAATGACCCCAGAAGATCACAAAATTATTTAGTATCTTGTTCAACAGTGAAACACAATTACAGAATCATCTTTGATGAACTTGGTTGTAAACAAGTAACCTCTACTAGTCATGCCACCCCAGAAACAAAATGGTATAAAAACATTGTTTTACTGAATTGTGTCTCCTGTCATGCTTCCCCCTTACTCTTAAACCATACAAAATTGTATTGTAATTTTTCAGAGAGACTGATTTCGTATCTAAGCTTACACCTTCATCTAGCAAAGCTTGATGTCTAGCCTAGCCATTTGCTGTCAGGATTTCTGCTTTCCAGACATTCATGTCTTCAATGGTAATCTAAGCAGATCAGCTAAGCAAACTAGTAAGGAAGGAAGGACATGCTTCTCTGTGTAAAGGTATGATAGTCTAATTCTTTGTGTAATGAGTAGTGTCTTTCATCATAGTTAAAAAGTAATTCAACATTGTTGCTGTTAGGAAAACAGGAAAAAAATACTGTAACATTAATGGAAAACATAAATCTGTGTTCCAGGCTTGGCATGGTGAAAGAGTGTTCTGAAACATACAAATGAACTAATGGAACACAAATGCTACACTGATAAAAGGTATTCTGCTAGGGGCTCTCCTCATTTAAAAAATTTCCTTTAAAATTGTTCCTGTGTACCAGCTATTGTAAAAAAAAGATATCTGAGACCTTGAGTCAGTTATTGTGTAGGAAAAGAAATACAGAAATTTAAATACAGTCTTTATATATGCAGTTTGTCCCTGGATGACAAGACCTAGAAAAGACATTTTGTCTCCTCACAGAGCATTGGAGAAAGCCTCATAGTTTCCCAGGAGCTAAAGATAATAAGTCACTAAGAGAAAAACACTTAAAAATCTAATTTATTCTCTGTTATTTCTTTCTTTTATTTATTCAGTATTTATTCAAGGAAAAAGAAGAATTTTCTTTTATAACAATCATTCTCAGATTGACTGCTTAATTCACCAAATTGTTTCAGTAAATATAGATAACTAATAGTTTATATGTATCTGTTAAGCTGCAAGTTATAGTAAGTTTTAATCTAAGTACTTTTATCAAGGCAAGTTCATAGTGGTTGTATTTTATTTTACCTTAAAAACATCACCGCCATAAATATAGGCTTTTACTAGAGGTGAAGAAAATGTGCTAAATAACTTTTCTTTAGAATAAAATCTAGATTTATTAAGGCATTATTGTTGTTATGTTATGTAGATCCACCAGGGAGAGCAAGAGCAAAAAACATGCAAAACTGCAGTGGAACTCAGCATAAATTTCAGACAATACCTGTGTTGGAGAATGGCTCAGAGACAAGGGTCATGAGCCCACCGAGCAGTTGTACGATCAGAGCCTGTTCTAGCTGCTGATGCTGGGCCTCGCTGATGCTGGGCCTCACTAGGGTTTGCCTGCAGCTGCTCACAGCTGCTGATACATGAGGAATGTCAAGGACGCTTCGGCCTTGTGTACCGTGGTGTGTCAAAAACAAGTTAAGAGGAATTAGAAATAGTGGCCTGAGAAACTTAGTGTTATGAGAAGCTTGTGCTGTTAGCTAACTGCAAGTAGGTGGACCGTGTGAATACGACCTTTAGAGCTTAATCCAATCAGCTAGTGACTAGTAGGCATAATAATTAGCGTTGTCTGTATAAATATATGTACCCTGGACCAATAAAGATACGATACGATATATGATGCTCTATCACCCACATTGAACCTGTCTCAGTGTGTCGTTCCTCCGTGGCTCCGCAACATGGTGCCTGAACAGGGACCTGCATAGAAGAATAACACGGAAGGAGCAGCGGAGGCAGAGAAGCACGGGCTACAGCAGCGCCAAAGGCAGACCCGGAGAGGCGCCGGCCCTGGCAGCGCCAGGAGTGGACACGGAGAAGCGCTGGCTACAGCAGCGCCAAGAGCAGATGCGGGGAGGCGCCGGTTCTGGTGGCGCCAGGAGCTGATGCAGAGAAGCGCCGGCTACAGCAGCACCAGGAGCGGATGTGGGGAGGCGCTGGCTGTGGCGGCGCCAGGAGCTGACGCAGAGAGGCTCCGGCTGCGGCAGTGCCAGGAGCAGATGCGGAGAGGCGCCGGCTACAGCAGCACCCGGGGGATCAGAAACAGACACGGAGAAACACCAGATACAGCAGCGCCCGGGGGATCAAGAACGATCGAACATTGGATCTCTGACGTGTCATTCCGAGGACCTGAACCGAGATAGAGGGTTGCTCTCTGCAAGGGCTGCTGGCAAGAGCTGCAACTGGTGACTTAATCATGGAGCATCAGCAACATATCAAAGTAAGGGAACATTACTGTGCCTTAGCCAGGGAGCACAGGGCCAACGGTGCCTTAATTGGGGGTGGGTCGGTGGTAACGGTGCTGTGCCTTATCCTGGGAGTACAGGACCAGAGGTGCCTTAGTCAGGGAGCACCAGGCCGGCGATACCTTAGTCAAGGAGCACCGGGGCCAGTGGGAATGTTACTGTGCCTTTGTCAAGGAGCACAGGGCCAGCGGGAGCATTTCTGTGCCTTAGTCAAGGAGCACAGGGCCGACGGTGCCTTAATCAGGGGTGGGTCGGCGGTAACGGTACTGTGCCTTATCCAGGGAGCACAGGACTGGAGGTGCCTTAATCAGGGAGCACCAGGTCGACGATATGGAACAGCAGGTAGCCCTGGATTTATTACAGCGCTTTTTAGAAAAGCGGGGAGTAGATTGTATAAAATCACTCACGGGATTAGTAGCGTTAGGACGGGTCAAAGGATGTTTTCAAAATCCTAATGTCGAGGCGTGGAGACGATTAGGTGATGTTTTATGGGATATGGTAATTGATGAGGATAAAGCTGCAAGGAAAATTATGAAACCGTGGTGGGAGGTGGTGAATAATAGTAAGCGGTATCAGCTTGAAAAGAACCTTGCAGCTGTGGCAACTACAAAGTTGGGGGGGGAAAGTTCCACAGTTACCCCAGATAGTGATGCATCCGGACCTATGCTCTTTGACAGTGATCGTATTCCTGTACCATCAACAGGAGTGCCGGTTTCAGCTAACATAAGTAGGGGAAGTCCGGAGGCCAGCCCCCCCCTCCAGTGCCCTTACAGTCATTCCCCCCCCACCCCCCCCAACCTCAGAGGCGGAGGGGCAGAGGTACGATGGCCCCTCGCTAATATTTAGCCAACAGGAGTGGCACGAAGTAGGTGATTTATTGTGGGATGAGACTATCACTGGAGGAAATAAAGGCAGTGAAGCACAACAGCAAGGGGTGGTCTGGCGAACGATCGTAAAAGCCCTGAGGGAGATGCAAGCAAAAAAGAAATTAGCTGCTGCTGCTATGGTGGCTATCGGCGCTATACCATCTCCACCGGTTACTGCCGAAACCAATCGTCCGTCATGATTAGCCACCTTCTTTGAGGTTAATCAGCATCTCCGCTCTATTAAGGGCATGTCACCAAGTATTCCTGTTTGCTCCACCACGCAAGAAGCCACAGAGAAATCAGGCAGCGTGGGGGTACCGGGTGGAGCGGCGTGCCACCATAAACTCTGCCCGCCCCCCCTCCTTCGTATGGTTCCGCCCCTGACAGCGCGTCAGCGTCTGACTCGGAGAGTAAAATGGCGGCTCTGTCCGAATTAAAGCAAGAGGGTCAAACACTGGTAAAGGACAGTGACAAAGTCCGAGAGCTTGAAAGAGAATTACAGAAGTTGAACTACAGAACAGAACTCTGCATTTACAATTACAAGAAAAGGTAGCGCTGCCGTCAGCCCTGCCACACCCACTCCCATTACCCTTACCAGAACCAGCTCTGCTTTTAGCTCTGTCCCGATGTAGTGGGATTATTCGTGATGCCTTGTTAGAAGGGGACAGGCATGCTGCTGGAGCATTGGCCTGCCCGGTAGTGACAACGAATGGGGGACACCTGGGAACACAAGATCACAATACTCTCCTCGGGGGGTCTGGAGACTCCTTACAAACTTTAGAACTCTGAACTGTCATCTGGGTGTTTCAACATCAACACTGGTATCAAGAACTTGTTAATGTAGTATCAGATTCATTGTATGTTGTGGGTACAGTTCAATGTTTAGAACATAGTATGGTGAAACCTGTATGAAATTCTGTATTTCATACTCTGTTGTTACAATTGCTGACACTATTAAAACTGTAGGGGTGTTTTTATTGATTGGCATAGTTTGTGCTTTTAATATTGCAGTGTCTCATCAGTCTCCTGCAGAGGACTGTCAGTGCAACATTCTTAGCACAAACACAAAACGGGGTCTACATAAGACTGCATAAGACTGGAACATGGACTGACAGAATGGTTACAAAACTTGAGAATTTGGAAAATGGACTGACAGTGGTTACAAATCTACAAAACTTGGGAATTAGTGGGTGGCTGAAAGCTTTGTTGATGCATGGACTGGCAATGCTGATTGTCATTATGATTGTCATGATGGTATTGGGGTCTGTGTGGAAATGCTTTATGAATGCTATGAATCGAACGTTAAAAGGAGTCTGGATTGTCCAAAAAGAAAAAGGGGGAAACCTGGTAGGAATTTTTTGGGGGGGGCATCAGGGTCATGCACTGATCCTACAGGGTTTGGACAATCCAGGCTGGGTCTCTGAGCAGAAAACTGCCACGTGGTAATCCTGCCCTTGAAGTCACCTGGAAGGGCAAGAATGAAGAAGTCAAACTAGTGCTTCCTTCCTGTTTGAATGCCTAGATACACTAATCGCAAATTAGATTTAGTTTGTTCACGTGTACTAACGATGCAAACCTATCACAGCACTTCTGGGTGTGTGATAAGTGCATTTAGACAATAGATTGTAAGCCTGCAAGCTTAAGTTGTGCTTTATTATGTATTAAGAAAGTCTTTGAACGAACGTTGGGGCAGGCTCTGCTCGTACAAAAAGAAAAAGGGGGAATTGTTGGAGAATGGCTCAGAGACAAGGGTCCTGAGCCCACCGAGCAGTTGTACGATCAGAGCCTGTTCTAAGGGCTGATGCTGGGCCTCGCTGATGCTGGGCCTCACTAGGGTTTGCCTGCAGCTGCTCACAGCTGTTGATACATGAAGAATGTCAAGGACGCTTCGGCCTTGTGTACCGTGGTGTGTCAAAAACAAGTTAAGAGGAATTAGAAATAGTGGCCTGAGAAACTTAGTGTTATGAGAAGCTTGTGCTGTTAGCTAACTGCAAGTAGGTGGACCGTGTGAATACGACCTTTAGAGCTTAATCCAATCAGCTAGTGACTAGTAGGCATAATAATTAGCGTTGTCTGTATAAATATATGTACCCTGGACCAATAAAGATACAATACGATATACGATGCTCTATCACCCACATTGAACCTGTCTCAGCGTGTCGTTCCTCCACAGCTCCGCATACCTGTAGCTGTGAGAACAGTGATAAAGAAACTTTAAAGTACATTGGTCATCTGCTTTAACATTCAGGTTTGTTTGTACATTATGATTTTTAAAAATTCAGATAAATGAACCTTCTTTTCTCTAGGTTGAACAGTCCAAGATCTCTCAGACTTTCCTCACAGGAGAGGTGTTCCAGTCCCTTCACCATCTTCATGGCCCTTTGCTGGAGTGTCTCCATCATGGCCATGTCTGTCTTGTACTAGGAAGCCCAGAACGGGATGCAGTGCTCCAGATGCAGCTTCACTAGTGCTGAATAGAGGGGATGCATCATCTCCCTCAACCTGTTTTGTCTATTAAATCCCAGGGTACCATTAACCTTCTTTGCAGCAAGTGTACATTGGTGACTCATGTTCAACCTGACGACCACCAGAAAATCCAGGTACTTTTCTGCCAAGCAGCTTTCCATCTGAGTGAACCCCAGAATGTACTGGTGCATGGGGTTTTTTGTTCCCAGGTGCAGGACTTCACACTTCCCCTTGCTGGACTTCACAAGTTTCCTGTCAGCTCATTTCTCCAGCCTGTTGAGGTCCCTCTGGATGACAGCACAACCCTCTGGCATATCAGACACTCTTTCCAGATTGGTGTCATCATCAAACTTGCTGAGTGTGCACTCTGCCCCATCATCCAAATCAGTAGTGAAGATGTTGAGCAGGATTGGACCCAGTGTTAACCCCTGAGGTACAGTGTTAGACACTGGCTTTGTGCCAGTGGTCACCAACCTCTGGGCCCAGGCATTCATCCAGTTTTCAATCTGGTTCACTGCTCATCCATGCCATACCTCAACAGCTCATCTGTGAGGATCTGTGGGACACAGTGTCAAAAGCCTTGCTGATATTAAGGTAGACAATATCTACTGTTTTCCCCTCAACTAGCATAGTCATTTAATCACAGAAGTTTATTGATTTGCTCAGACATGACTTCCTTTCACTGAATTCATACTGACTATTCCTGATGTCCTCTTGTCCTTCTTGTGCCTAGAAATGTTGTCCAGGATTAGTTGTTCAATCACCTTCCTGGGGTGAAGGTGTGGCTGACAAGCCTGTAGTTCCTTGGGTCTTTCTTCTTGTCCTTTTTGATAATAGAAGTGGCATTTGCTTTTCTTCAATCTTTAGGCACTTCTAGTCATCATGATCATTCAAAGATTATCAGGAATGGCCTCACAATGACATCAGCCAGCTCCATCAGTGCTCATGGGTTCATCCGATCAGGGAGTATGGACTGCATATCCACTTTGTCTAAATATTCTCTAACATGATCTTTTTCTCCAAAAGTATGTCTTGTAACCTTTCCCCTTGGTGTCAGGGACATGGGATTCCTAAAGACTGGTCTTGAAAATAAAGACTGAGGCAAATAAGTATTCAGTACCCCAGCCTTTTCCAAGTTTTGTCTCACTTTTCCCATTCAGTGGCAGACCCACATTTCCCCTAGAGTCTTGTGTCACTTATGTACTTATAGAAGCACTTCTTGTTGCCTTTGACATCCTTGACTATATTCAATTATGGGTGGGTTTTGGCTTTCTTAATCAGGTGTCTGGTTAAGAAAGTACATTCTGACAGTGTATATGTATTCTTCCTAGGTTACTTGCACCTGCTTCCACATTCTGTGTAGCTCCTTTGTTGTTGTTGTTGTTTGTTTGTTTGTTTGTTTGTTGTTTGTTTTTTTTTTTTTTTTGTTGGTTGGTTGTTTTTTTATTTGTTTGTTTTTTGTTTTTTTTTTTTTTTCCTGAATTCCTGCTCTTTGTGACCGACTAGTCTTGAGTTTGGAGGTGATCCTTGAATATCTGTGAGCTTTCTTAGGCCCCTCTCTCTTCCAGGGCCTTAAGCCATGGGACTCTTTCAAGAATATCTCTGAAAAAGCAGTCTGCTCTTATGGAGTCTAGGTTTATGATCTTTCTGTTTGCCCTGTTTTGCCCTCACAGGATCCAGAACTCATGGTTGCTGAAGCCAAAGACAACTTTGACCTTCACATCACTGACAAGTCCTTCCTTGTTTCTAAGTGTGAGATACAAAGGTTTGTAAGTATAACATTTTCAGTAAAAGATAAGTTGGATATGAAACATGCAGTTGTCCTGTGTGTTCATCTACTGATTATTTTAAAAATATATTGTGATTACCTTAGAGAAACAAAGGGAACAGTGTTGAAATATCTCATCTAGACCTATTTTCTTAATTATCAATACAAATTGTAAAATAAGTGTTAAATTTTTCTGTCTAGCACAAGTGAATCTGCAGTCTGCATCAGATTAGAATCAGGAAAAAATGTTAAATTATGCCTCATATTTTTATCAAAAATATATCAAAGTGTATTACTGTCGCTTTATTGGTGGTTACTGTTTCAAGAACAAATTCCAAAAAGTATGTTATTCCAAGACATCTGCAACTACATGAACTCAGTAACATGTTACTTCAGTACTGTTGTGTGTAAATTTGCAGTTTTGTTGGGGGAGAAGGTAAAGACATAGCTGCCTGTGGACTGGTGAAGTATAAGGATGTAAACTTTTGCTGTCATGTGAATATTTTTCATTGAAGAATATCACAGTGAGATGTAATATGCTGGTGAAAATGTAGATTAGATATGTCTATATATTATCTCATATGAGATAGGTTGAATGTCTCATTGCCTTGTTCTCTGCTGAGAGGATTACTTACCTAAATCATGTCTTTTTTAATGAACCACTAAAAATGCTTCTGTGGGTATCACAGCCCAAGAAAAAAAAAGGAATTATAAGAGATATAAGTTGGATTTGGAATGAAAACTGCTTGATTGCAATGTTTTGTAAAAGAAAAATCAATTGCTTCCCAATCAGTCAGCTGTTTTCATTGATTTACCAGTTATATTATTCTTCTAAAAAAGATTAGTGTAACTAATGTGTTATAGCATAACTATTTGAAAACAGACTTCAATTAGAGGCACAGACTTAGAGTCTTATATTCATAATTCTTACATTCAAAATATCTTCCAAGTCAATCATTTTCTGCAAAAAGGAAAATTTTAAGTCATGGAAGAATAAAGATGAAGCTTCTTTCAAAGCTTATTTTTTAGACTCTCAGTTGCAAACAATATATATTCATAATGAGAATTTTTTTCTCCAATGTATGATGAAAAAGAAGTGAAGTAGGAGTGTATAAACTTTTACTTTGTGTTTTAGGGCATTTTTTTTTTAATTGCTGCACATTTTCTTGTGGTGTTCTTGAGTCTTTAGTAAGATGGGCAGAATGCTCAAGACAGAAAACTCTTCAGCTCTTCAGCTGGGGTAAGTTTTTGGAATTGATAATGATTGGATATGCTGTGTAGTGGGCAAAATCTCACTCATTCAAAATCTGTTGACTTCTGCAGAGAGGCTAAATGAAGCCAGAGCTTGAGCAAGGCTTCACTCTACTATCTGTGTAAGTATATATATTATCTGTAGATTAACAAGAACCTTTTTCTCATTTAGAGAAGTCATTCTACAAACCAATGTTTTGGACCTTTTCTCCTCTGTGCTTCTTATCATGTCCCTAATTTGTGCAACAAATAAAATAAACTTGCAAGAAGACACTCTATAGGAGTTGCTTGCTTCACACAGCAATTTTCTTTAAACTACTGATACTTAAGTGAAGCCATGGTGCGTGTGCATTATTTATTTATTTATTTTTACACCAGGGATTGTGGGCATGTATGTAAGTCTATTTAAAACCTACCTGTCAAATGTGGCTCATTGTGAATGATGCCCCTTATTCTAGACTCAAACCTGATGTTATGCTAAATTTATTCTTTTAAATTACTTATCTCAGAAATGCTGAATCAGTACATTGAAGTGAATCAAAATGTTACGCTGAGTCTGCTTTCATAGTAGGGACCATGACGATGGGCCTCACAGCAGGGATCATATTCACTGGCAATACTGTTCCTTATTTAGCTGACAACACAGGAAATTTCAAGCTGAAGACATGTGCAGGGAAAGAATGTCTTTTTCAGAGATGAGTGAGAAGAAAAGTGAGAAGTTAACAACACTGTCTTGAATATTGTGATTGATAGTTGAATGGACACTGTGTTCCAGTGTCCCTCATATCTCATTTGTCTATAGGAAAAAACTATAGATGGGTTCATTTTGAAGAAATTCCAATTGCTCCTCCAATATAAAATTGCATATGATTGTATTATTATTTTCTTCTTTGAGAAATTAATGCAAGGTTGACCAGATGATCATACGACCATCACAAGTATTCCAAAATCATGTGTTATATTTTTAATGTCACAATATTTGTTTAAAAATAATTTAAATAACAGTGAATTTAAAAATTCTAAATTAAGTCATTTGTTATTGCATTTCTGTGAACAGCCTTGTTACACTGTAGATGACTTTGCACAAGGTCTTTGTTCTTTTTCATTATAGTGTATCTATCATCTTTCCAATGCTCAGAAACTGAAAAGACAATAGTAATGAAAAAGCTTTGCATGAAGCCCAAAACTTATCGAGCATGGTATTTTGAGATTGAATTAAATATTTTATTGTGGCTTTTTTCCTTTGTTTTGTTTAAGATGCAAGTGTAGTATCATTGCAGTATCTGATACCTGTAGCAGCTTGACCATTTTTTATAGCAGCAGTAAGATTAATGTGGTTGTTTAATAGCCTAATTAGGTATAAATTTGATTTCTCAGGTGTCTGAAAAGTCCTTGAGGTTTCTGAAGAAGAAAGATTAGAGAGAAGATTATTCTTATTGGAATAGAAACTGGAAAGTATTTATTTCGCAAAGTAGAAAAAATATTTTATTTTATTTTAATTTACTTCTAGGAAACACTAAAAAATACAAGCAAAATATCTTCAACAGAAAACAAGTTTTTTTTTTTTCTATTTTCCTTTCTGCACAGTATTTAAGATGTCACAGTGATTCATTAAAAATCTTTCTACGTAAATTTTTCCACCCTACTTGTAGGGAGTTAACAATAGACTATAGAAGGCTTAATATTTTTAATATGCAATAGTCATCAATATATGCTTCTAGTTCTTTTTCTGGCTAAGAAGTCATTCTCTGTGACAGAGCATGATTTATTGCCCTGAAAATTCAGAGGCATCACTAAGTTTAAGCAAAACAAGTAACAAATCACATACTGAAGTGTAAGGATTGGTAAGTACAGATTCTTTTCATTCTCCAGAGGAAGATAAATTTGCTAATGGGAAAGATAAGCTGCCCCATAATAACATATGCACAATTCTTTCAAAGCATGACCTCTTGCTTCATGGAATTTGCTTACTGAAGAGGATATTTAAAGAATTCATTGTGGGGAACAATGTGTTTTATGGTCACACTTTGTTTTGATTTCTGTTGTGTTTATTTTTTAAAAAATCCAGGCTACAAATGCTTTGCTTTATTTTTACTATGTGATAGGTTTGAGTATTTTCAGCACTGAAGAAAATAAAAGAATTTTTTTCTCCCTTTTAGCTTCTCCCTAAGCGCACATCAGACAGCTCTTCACTCACTCCTGTGTTCAGTCCTGTGCAGTAGCCACAAAAGAAATTTTTAGAAATGTCCATCAGACAAGGCAATCTCTTATGCTCAGCAGTGTGCCTGCACATTTTTATCCTGCTTTTCCCTCCCTTAAGGAAGTTTCTTCATAGCAAATCCATAGATCATTTGTGGTCTTTTTATACTAAGCAGAAGAAACAACTGAAACGACATGTTTGCTTCATCTTTTTCCTCATACCTTCAGTGAATTCTTCACTCCACACTGATTTTGGATCCTTACAATTTTTCCTTGATGTTGTTTATAATTACTACACCCGAGAAAATAGATTTTAGAAAACAGGAAGTCATGTCCTCAATACTGTACAATTTTCACCATTTTACACTTATTAGTGTTTGTTTTGTACTGCTTGCCTGTTCCATTTTCCCTGTGACATTATTTCCATTAATTTTCTGCTCATTATGTGTGACTTCTTAGCACAGAAACTTCTGAATAAGGTTCCCAGTCTATCTGCCTCATTGTACTACACTTCTACTCTTGAGCTCTGAACCCAAAGTATGAACACATTTATCCTTCTCTTTGCATTTCTTCTTCCAGTGCAAACTTAACACACCTTTCTAAAGTTACTGTCACTTATAATGGTAGTAAATTAGTGGAAAAAACCTAGCACAAATAAAAAGCATTTGTTACTCAATGCAGTTGCCCACAGAAAGACATCTACTGCCATTTGAAATGCTTAGAGCTGTTTAACCTCCACTCCAGAAGCAAGCACTTAAAGTTATCTTTCAGATGCATGGAACATTTTAACGGATTTCCTGCAAGAATTTATTCTATAAATCTCAGGATCATGTTTTTGATCAGGAACAGTCTTCTAAGTTATCTGTAATGTGAGATTATCTCTAGTCACATCCAGGTTATTAAAAAAAGTTCTCAGTGTGTTTCTTCAGAATAACACACTGTTAACCTTACACTTCATTGTTGTAAGGAATGTGAAGTATCTGTCAGCAAACATAATTTTTTTTTTTTTCATATGCTTACAAAGTAAAATATAGAAGAGAATTTTCTTTTTTTCTTGCAGAAGCGCTCCTCTCCCCAAAAAAAACCCAACGATGAAACTTGTTCATTAAAATTTGTATAGAAAATTTATAAGAAATAGGAGACATGGAATCAATCAAGAAGTTCATGAACAACCATGGATATTTCATATGCCTGGCTCACTTCCTACAACCCTGTTCTAATTTTCTGACAACTGGCTTCTCAAACTCTGCAGTGACATCTTGTCAACAAGCCATTCATTTACTGTGATGAACAGGCCCAACTTGATATCCTTTTGTCTAAAGCATGTCTTAGTATGGCAAAACCTGTCATCTTCCTCTAAATCTATGGCTACTTAGTAGAGAGTAATTTCACTTGAAATTATTCAGATTGATTTTCTAAAGAATATATTGTATAAAATAATGTGTAGAATTTCTGTCCTAATAATAATAACAAAATGCATTTGCAGTTGTTTAAATTGTCAGTTTAACGATCCCTCAAAGAAATCAGCAGAAGGTGTACTGATAGGATCGAGCTCAACAAAAATTATCCATGAAGATCCTTCCCCAAAGCTACGTGTACTACAGTACCGCTTTTTTTAACCACACAGTAGGAGCTGCATCTGGGACTTGAAAAAGGTTTCTAAAATTCTAGATCTGCTTTGGGCAGTATGTTATATTGCTATTAAAAATAGTGTTATAACTTAACAAAAATAGTAAAAAGTGAAATTTCATAAGCTTTACTACTTTAGGTAGAAAATTCTTTCAACCAAATCATAGACATTTAACTGCTCCTTTTTGTCATTAAAATGGTTTGTTCTTTGTGGGTTATCACCAAAATCTAAATGGTTTTCCACCAGGGAAATTGAGCACTGAAGTCTTCAGCTTTTACAGAAAAAAAAAAAAAAAAACAAAACAAACAAACAAACAAACAAAAAAAAAAAACAAAACAAAACAAAAAAAAAAAACAAACAAACAAAAAAAAAAAAAACAAACAAAAAAACAGTCTCATCATTGCAAGTCTTAACTTCCTGTTAAATGTCATCTAAAAGGGTTCAAATGAGCATATAGTGTTCATGCAAAATATGAACCATCGACAAAATAAAATTTCTTTGGACTCAAACTGGGAAAATGTTGCCATTTTATGAGATTGTGTGAATTATTCTTTTGTCATGTAAGATAGCCTTGGTGTGTTTATTCATAGGAATACAATAACCATGACACATTTTACATCATATTTTAAACAATTTGTGTATATTTGGGCTCTCCTATGTAAAAGTTATATTTTATTTTTCTAGAATTTGTCCCAAACACTGTCTCAGGTATGGAAAATTGTCAATGTAAGTTTTGTGAAAAACTGAAGTTTCTAATTTCATGCAGAGATGGTAATTTTGGTATCTTAGTGTGTTTTGGTTTTTATCATTTAGGGTGGTTATGCTTGTTTCTATTAATTCACTTTCAAAAATTTATGACAACTCTACATAAAAATGTACTTTCATTTTCAAAATCCTTAAATGTTTTATCTTTAGTTCTGGTTTCTGTATATTGGATTAAAAACAAACATATTTTGTTCTGTATCTTCCATGGAAGGTAAGATGACATATAATCATAAATGGTCAGCATAAGTACCTTTAATGTTACAATCTTATAGAAGGTTATATTTTTCTATATTACATGCTCTGATGGCAGTGTCAAGAAATTGCTCTCAGAGATGAAAGCACTGTGATGTGTATATTTTTATATCACTCTCTTCATAAAGCTATCACTTTCTTCTCAGATGCAACCACCTCACTCAGCATCCATGTCATTAGATTTTGTCATTATCCAGGGGATTTTACTGCTGCTGCAAAATTGTAAGTTGCATCTTTATCACTATACCTGATAAATGTATGTACAGACAAGCCCTCTTGACACACAGCAGTTATAATTCCACTTCACTTACTCTGGTATGGATTATAACTTAAAATATAGCTCTGTCATATCAAATACCCATTAATAGAGAATGTGGGTCAAAGAGGAACAGTAAAGATACTGACTATGGGCCAAATCTTTCAAAACACTGAGCAAGAATATGCTTAGATTTAACCCTCCGAGTATGTTAGGTGATGATACAAAGCTTAAGTCTTCCCTTTGAATACCTCACTCAGGAGATACAAAGAGGTCTTTTTAAAGTTTGGAGTTCCCAGGTAAGGTCAGATATCCACACTCATTCTTCCAAATAATTGAGCAAGGCTCAGGTTTGTTTGTTTGCTTGTTTTTTTAAACCAGTTGTGTTTTTTCAACAACTGCCTGTATGTTAAAGAAAAATTACTTAGGAAGAGGGAGATAGAGGTCCAGTGCCTTTCTGTGCGTCAGTAGATTAAAAACCATATTTCAATTTTCCACTTAAGTGCTCTAACCATTGTGTAAGCTACTAAGTCTATTAGGATCGTTCCACTTTGCAGAACATAATTCAAGAATCATTGGGTCATACAAAGAAAACATAAAAAGGAGCACAGTTTTGTAGCTTTAGTAGTTATAGACTTTACAAAGGTGGGGAGAAGACTAAATCTTCTGCCAACTCATGGAACAACTTCTGTGTTTTAACCAGTGGAAGTTGTCTTTGAACTCCATGATTTTTCTTCCACATTTATGTTAACTATTTTAATCCCTACATTTCTCCTTGATTTGTACTTTCTTTAAGAAATCTTTATCTTGATGGGTCTTCTGCGGTAGCTGCAGTAGAACTGATAGTTACCTTAAGTATCTTACTATATCATGTATTTTTATGGCAACTTCAGAATCTCTTCCAATAGAAGAGAACACAGAAACCATTATTTCCAACATTTTGTCAAATCTCCTAATTAGTGGTTAATTTAATAATTAGAATAGAACAACTCCTCTTTATATATATATTTACACATACATATATATCCTTACAATAGTCATTTACAAAAGTCATTATACTGTTACAAGTTTTGTAGACCTCAACCACATCAGCTTGCTTGCAGGACTTCTGAGTACTTACCAGTTCAGGAAAGCTCTGTTATATGTAGAAACATATCCTGAAGAAACTAAAGAAACTTCTAGTCAAAGTGTCACTCAAGTAAACTTTTTTCCTATGCTTCATTGTCAGGGAGAAGTTGACAGAGGACCATCAGGTTTGCAATTTTGAGCATATGCATCTATGTTCAGCAAAAATCTAGATTCATGTCTAAAACTCTGCTGAATCCAAAACCCCTGGGTTTTTTTTTTACAGATTTATATCAATCTGAGCTCATTATTAGTCTTGTTATGCATATAAAATGTATATATATTTGTGATACTAGTTTACTAATTATCAAACATTCATGCATATGTTGAAATGTTATGATATAAAACATTTCAGAATGTGACCAATATGTTGAGAAAGTACATTTGATTGATTTATTATGTGAGGTTGAAATTGAACTAATCAAAAGAAGTTTGCATCAAAAGACTTATATCCATAGGAGTGTACCTTCCATATACAGTAGTTACCAGCTGCTATCAAAAGTAAAAACAAAAAGACGCAAACCTTCTTTATTTTATATCATTGCATCATAGTGTTCCTATACGCAATACCCCTGCTAAATAATTAAAATCCATGGTTATCATTTAAGTATATTAGTACCATTAAGGAAACCAAAGAATTAAAATATGCTTTGTACATTAAAAAATCACATATGCAACCAGCTCACGCTGTTTCTATGAATAGTTTATGTAAAAGAGCAGAGGGCTGCAGGAGGTATATGCAGCTTTAGACAAGATCATCAAGGATTTATGAAGGTATGTGTGTTTGCATTTGGCAGGAATTAAAGACTGCAGAGTATCATACTGAAAAATCATGCCTGATTGAGCAGAGAATTGATATTGCATGACAATTTATATGAGGACCTGGAAAGCTGGGTTTTGTTATCAGATTTCAAATTTGTGTTTTAGGAGTGCTTTAGCAGAATTTCCTAGATACGGCTGTATAATAAACTTTTCAAATCCAGAAATTAATTTATGCCAATTTCATTAAAGTAACATATGCAAACATATGCATATTTTTAATAAACTGGGCCCTGTAAACACACATATCATAACAAAATACAGGACTGAGGAGGTAGTGTGGGCTCCTTATTGCTACACATTGAATAACTTTTACTGCTACCTAATTGCTTCTGGTTTCCCCATGCTGCCAGATGATTGATGCTTTTAGGCAAGTGTTGCAATGTCTTACTCTTAACATCTGCTATGTTGATGGGTAAATGTCTAATAACAGATACATAAATCCCAGAGAAGTATAATATCTATGATTTCATACTGTGAGGGCAAAGCAAGTTGAAGCTGGTTATTTTACAGAAAACATAAGTCTATAAAGTTTACTGAAGTAAAATTACACATGGAAATTACAAAACTTGAATCTAGAATTGGATTCTTAAAAACTCATGTTCAATGTTGCTTAATCATGGGGACGTTTACCTGTGCAATCAACCAGCTTTTGACCTTAAAGTTTTGTACACATTTAAAGACTTGTTTTTATACACCATCAAGTATTTATGCCTATCCCTACCATAGAATCAAAAACCTAAGCCTTTTTCTGTTAAGTCATGTTTGTGTGCCTTAAAGGAGGCCAGGTAAGTGAAATGATGATTCATATCTGTATGGCTAGATTTTCTCCCATCTCAGAGCAGGGTGTCCTTGACCAGGCTGTTTACAGTTTGTTATCCCCCAAACCACATCTGAACCACTTCTGGGAATGTATTGGCCTGCGTGGGACAAAATGTGCTGAAGAGCATGCAGGCAACCAAACAGCAGAGAGAAGCATGTGTCAGTGTTCAAGCCCATGACTTGCCTTTTTCAGTTTACTGGGACAGATATAGCCTGAGAAGCACAGCTCTGTGAATCTCTTACTCTAAAAGAGTAATTTGTGCAGCTCTTCAGGATCCTATTGCCTGTGACAGTCATTTGCCTTAAGAGAAAATAACTTACTTTTAAGATGTGAGCTTTGAGGTGTAGGAACTGCTGTGCCTTTCTATTCACTATCCAGTATTTTGGAAACTTATTTTTCTTGAGCTAATTCGTCTTCTAATTTCTTACTTTTGGGGAGAGTAGTTTAAGGCTAACGGTCACCTAAATGTAAGAATACTTATCCAAAATGTGAGAATGCAGAGCTTGGGTTTTCTTTCCAACACCTGTTTGTGTAACAGTTTTATATGAAACAGCCCTTGCATGTGTTATACTAGGGACTGAGATTCATTCTTCTTCGATCAGTGTTTCAGTTACTTTGCTGGTGAGTTGCACTTTCTCTCTGCAGGTTCATGGTGCTGTTTTGTTTTTGTTTTGCTTTGTTTTGTTTTGTTTTGTTTTGGTTTTTGTTTTTTTTTTTTTTTTTTTTTTTTTTTTTTACACCTCTATAATAAGAGTTCTGTGGGATTGAGATCCTTATTGAGCAGCTTTTGATAATTTTTTGAAAAATAAGCTTATATGAATTTAAGATTGTCCAAAAATACTTAGATAAAAAGTTATACTTTGATGGAATTTACTTCACCATAATTTGAACAGCAAAAATAAAGGGATGCTCAGGTCTTTAAAAATGGTGTAAAACTTTGGTATCAAAAGGAATAATTTCTTTTTTTTTCACTTTATTTTATGGATAAAAAAATCAGAAGAATATTTAAAAAATTAAAAATCAAACAAGACTCAGATTGCTTCAGAAAGAAGTACTTTAAACTCTTGTAACATTCTGAATTTATCATACAAATATGTTGATGAAATTGACAAAAAATCTTGTCCCATTTGGGTTAGGATCTATGCTTATGACTATTGTAGTGAGGGCTACTTCACAAAAAATTAAGATTTTTTTTTTTTTTTACTTTAATACATATTGGAAATATAATAGTTGTTTCCTTAAAATTAAAACCTGTAAGATCACAGATAAATATGTAAGTGGTTCTTTATACTGCAGAACAGTGAAGATGATGTCAAGTTCCTGGACTTGCATGAGTACTTTCTTCCCTGATCTTTCACCAGACACTTCTTGAGAATATCAGGACTTTATAAGACTTAAAGACTATACAACATCCTTCCTTTTTTGATCTATATTGTAGTGCAGATATGCTTTTAGTTGATTTTTTTTTTTTCCCTTCATTTGTCAAGGATGGGATTCATATTGGTTTTCTTCATCCTCCTATAAGTTAAGTTCTTATCAATTCATCTATGCTCTGTGATCTACAGAAAGACACCACCTATGGTCATATATCTTCAGCCTCTTTTCATTGACCGAAATGAAATTAATCACCATAGTTTGTCTTAGAATATAGGTCAAATTTAAAGACAGTTAATGTTTGCTAAGATAAATCTAATTATGAGCCAGTGATAAATGAAACATCAAAGCCATCATATTTCTTAGTGAAAATTGTGAACACTATGAAAATTGTTAGTAAAAATTGTGATCATATTCAGAACACGGTCTGAAGTTATATATTTTTTGTTCATAAATACATTTTTAATGGGAAATAAACTACATCCTATAGTGGAGTTAAAGGGGGAAAAGAGTTGTACAATGTCAATTTTTCACTCCATATTAGAATTTGGAGTTTTAACATTGTGTGCAGTCTTGATCACACACAATGTCCTGTATTTGCACTTTAATGATTCCAAGAAAATAAGTTGGAGATACAAATCTTAATAAAGTCTGATTAATCACAAAAAGTTCAAACATCAGAAAAATCGTAAAATCATAGTATTTTCCAACAGATTAAAAAATCTTCTGTAGAAAACAAAATCACATAGTTCATTATGTATGCATTTCAGATGTGTACGTCTACATCTATAATGTAACTTTTTCAAAGAATAAAGCTGAACTGAATATTTGTCTTTATTAGAGATCATATTTCATCAAAATTATTTAGACATTTGCATTCAGAGAATATGTAGACTATCCATCCAATTGTTTATTTATTTGTTTTTTAAATTATTGACTCCACTATATTGTCATAGAAATTTTAATTGTTCTGATTTCTTGCTACAGACTGAAAAATAACTCATGTAATTAATTATTCAAAATGAAAAAGATATGATCAATTTTCACAATCCTTTAGCTATCTTTCAAAGTAGACAAAAGCATTTTTAGTGAGTTCCATTAAAGGTATGGTGTTCAGCAGGACCATTTGCTGCCTTACTTTCCCTGGGAAACAATTATATATCCCTATATGTGTTGCAAAAGTTCACATTATTTAGTTAAATCTAGCACCATTACTGCCAATTATATATTTTAAATTTACAAGAAAACAAATGCTTAGAGAAGCCCTCTAGCTTTGCAATAAATATGTGGGGGATAAAAGTGATTTTCTGATTGATTCAGGTAATATGAATAAATTATTAGTCATTATAGTAACAGAGAAAATTAATCTTTTGAGCACAATGAAATTAAAAGGTTTTGGCTTTCCTGATCTGAACAAAGTAAGATGAATTTTTAATACAGCAAATTAATTAGGCACATAATGAGGAATAAGATGCATAATAACTCTAATTCTGATAAATAGCAAAATAGTTCAGATCCTCAAGGAAATAAATATCATCCATCACAAACACACCTTAAATTCTGTTTATTGGGAAATATTAATGGCAAGAGAGCTAGCATAAAGGAGTTAGATAAATTCTATTTGCCGATTTTGTTCAGCGCAATTACATTACGTGTTGACCCTCATCTGTAACTTTTTGTGAAATTGATTTCAGGACATTATTCATTTCTGAAGGTGTTAATGTACCATAAAGGATTTGTATTATCGTTAAACATACTGTCTGTGCCAGGTGTTACATGTTATTTGCTTCTGCCCTGAAGATCATTTAACAGCTTATAAATCTTTATGGCCCCATGGTGTTTTGTTACAATAATTTGCATCTTTAAGTAGCTTACTGAATGATGCATTCTAAAAATAAGTAGCAAGAAACATTTTTGTTATTGAAGTACATATATCTTCTGTTTTAAAATAGTGCTAGTTAAAAACTCTAGCAGCACTAGTATGGAAAACAAAAAACTGTTTAGAAATGTGAGAACCAATGTTTTATCTAACTTTGTACAACATAAGGCTATTTCAATTCAGATTAAATAGTTAATTAGTTTAAGAAATTTTCTTTTATATGATCTCTCCATGAGCTATAAAGAAATATGTAAATATATAGCTCTATTTCAGTAGAAAGTCATGAATGTTATCTATAAATGTCTTTGGAAATCTAGGAATTGAATATATATTAAGAAACTCTGATATAATCTCCTCTATAACATATAGAAAAAATGGAATTAGAATTAAAAATGATTTGACATATCTGTCATGACCTCTTGTTACTCTGTGCTATCTTTATTTTAATGAGTATTTGTATGTGCCAGAGAAGACTACTCTGGGACCCTGTCTTTGTCAGTATATGCAGTCTGAATCACTATGGAAGAGGAAGGCCTTGGGAAAACCTGGGCTCACATTTTTCAAAAAACACTTCAGGATAGGATGGATAAGGAATAAAAGAAGCAACAGGGATTTTATACCAAGAAGGAATCTTCCTCAGGGAAGCATGAAGAAAACAGGTAATCATCAGAATTTACAGATGAAAATAACATTCTCTATGGATCCTGAGAATTTTATTTGGCAATTTATGCTTGATCCTCAACTCCGGTCAGATAGTACCTCTTTTTTATAATTCGTAATGCGTGATATTTCTGATGTTGTTGTCTTAGTGGTCACATGGTGGTCCAGGCGATCCATATTCCTACTTTGAACTGTCTTTTCAGCTTCAGCTGAAATTCATGGGAAAATCCCCACTGACTTAATTTTGTAGATCTTTCATTCTGAGTTTTCTGTTTTCAACAGAAAGTAATGATGAAATTTATCATGTTTTGATTGTAATTTCTGAGGTTTCTTACACAATAATATTACGTTTACACAATTTATGCCCATCTATTGTATGTGATGGTTAATACATATTTGTAAGTAAAATAATCTGAAAATAGATAGTAAAACTTACATTGACTTTTAGCAGTTGATGATGTAAGGCAATTATCATAAACCCCATTGTAAAACATCAATTATTTTCCCATACTTCTATTCACTAACAGTATAAAGTCACTGTTTTATCTATATCGTCAGTGTTATTTATTTTCTTTATGAAAATATTCTATATACTCATGTTATTAGTATTGATTCTCTCTTCTGTAATTTAAAGTTTGTATTTTCTTAGTAGAAGTTCTCACATTATTCAGAGAGGCTACTTCTTTAACTTTCTATTAAAGCTTAGACATTACAGCTTGCATATAAATCATTATTTTATTTAAGAAAAAATCAATACAAAGGTAAAAACTCTGGGCACTCAGTACAATTAGGATAACTTATAGGTATAGTCATTGATACATATTTTAAATAAAATATGGGCAAATATGGTGATATGAACATAAGTCTGACAGTCTTGAAAAATAAATTAGATGACATTTAAGAAATGTTAGGATTACCAGTTTGCTCTTCATAACAATTGTGGCACATATCATACTGAGCTATTTGCAGAATGCTTTTTATTAGGAAGTAAATTTATTTATATTTCAAAGTATAAAGGTATGGTTGCTAACATTTCTATCCAGGATAACAGAGGCCATTTATTGTATAGCATACTGTACACTGCTTTATAATGAACTAATATAAGCTTTTAGTTCACTGTTCATTGTTTAAAAAGTAATGAGAAAACAAATGTTAGAAATATTCAATGTTAAAATAAAATGAAAAAAAAAAAAAAAAGACTATTGAAACTCTTATAATTATATACAGTGTTTAATCCTGTTAGTCATATTAATAAAAATGCACACAACTGCAAAATAGCATCAAGCCATCAGAAAAGATGCCTTCTGTAAATCCTGCTAATTCCCTGATAATAACCTTCTACAGGAGTGTTTTATGCCTTTCAAACAATGTCAGAGAATGCTATTTTTCATATTGTCTATCCATTAATATTCCAAGCTCAGACAAGGATAGATCTAGTGTAAAAAAAACCAGAAGGTTTTTGCTCCTTTTGAATTAAAGTCTAATTGCTGTATTCTATTTGAGATGTATTTATGAAGTTCTTTCATACAGGTTTTATTACTTTAAATAGAAAAATGTATTTCATATAGTAATGAGAAATATTAATATCATGGAGGTCAAAGATACAATTGTTCAAATATATAGGCCATGATTAGATTTTTAATTATTTCATCTTTTTATTTTCTTTATTAATTCTGTATACAGATAATATAATAAGTTTAAAATGATGTTAATTTTCTTTTAAATTTCTTGCTTATTTAAAAACAATACAGTGATTTATTAATACATCTGTACTATTGTGGGAGATATCAGTAATCAGGCTTTGAAAAATGTAGCCCTTATCTATTATTCTCAGAACTAAAACTAGTAATTCAGGAAAAAAAAAACACTTGTTTTGTTTACCCAGTGTCCTGGTTCAGGCTGGACTAGAGTTCCCGTTGGTCTGGCAGCTGGAGGAGTGCTGCAGCACACTGAGACCCCAGGGGCTCCCCAGGTCCCAGTGCCCTCACCTGTGTGCAGGGGCGGGGGGGAGCACAGCTGGAGGGCTGGGCCCCGATTGGCTGATATCCCATGTCATGTGACATTGTGCTCACTATATAAAGGCAGGAGTGGGCCATGAGGGGCTCTCCCTTTTGGGAGTGTTGCTGTGGTGCCTTTGTGTTGGGGATTGCTGGCTGGGAGCGGGTGGGTGGTGAGCAGCTGTATTGTATGTTACCCGTTGATACTGCTGTCAGCGTGTTGTTCTGTTACTGTTATTAAACTGGTTTTGGGCTTGATGGTCTTAAAGGTCTTTTCCAACCTAAATGAATTTATAATTCTATGATTCTATTCTAAATACAGCTAAATTTTGTTGTTTACAATCTGGAGTTAAATCTATGCTCTAAGTTTGTAATAACTAAAGTTAAATTAAAAGAATTGACACCTCCATAATATATTCTTCTTTTTTTATTGTACTATTTTTCTCTCACATTCATGTAAGTACTGGTTATGAAACAGAACGTTTCTGATGAGAAACACTGCTAACCAAAGGTTTATAAGAGCAAAACTAAAAAAAAAAAAAAAAAAAAAAAAAAAAGGAATATAAGAAGAATATTATATAATGATCTAAAAATAATATGAAAAGACCTTTAAAATTCTTATTAGAACAATGAGGCTCAGAGATATACCCTTTTCCTTTATTTGCATCTGAGAACAAGACATAAATACATCAGAACCTATGTAGTCTTCCAGTTTTGAGAAACTACAATTGAGATAAATTAAAAAAAATAAAAGCACCTTTTTTCTTTGAAATCTATGATTTCAGTATTTTCTCCTTAAATAATAATTTGAAATACTCTAAAAAAGAACCACTTATTCATCAGTAAGTGACGCGGAAGTCTTGGACACAACATACATGATCAATGTGATCAAGTTAATGCCACTTTATTAAAGGATACACAGCAATTTATACACTAGCACAAAGCGCACGCGTTATATTTTGGTTGCTAATAGGTTAAAGCTGCTTATTCATGTGCCTTCTGCCTTCTTATGACTGGTCTCGGTGTGGTGTCCACGTGCCTTGCTCTGCCGTACCTACATTCTGTTTCTGCATCTTGTTATCTTGTTTTTTACATTCCAACCTCCTTACCTCTTTGCAACATAGGCAGTTTCTCAAAACCCCAATTTCCTTATCTCTTTTGACACTGCATGTGTCCTTTACAACAGCTGCAGTTGTGAGGCCCCTTGGTCTGGATCACTCATAATATGCCCATTTTCTTCCAGCCACTCCACAAGTAAGAGTATAATATAAATATACACATGCATATGTGTATATCTTATCCATGTATTATATAATTTTGTTTACCCCAAATAAAATATCTATGAGAAGATTTAGAGATGCTCATCATAGGCAATTTTTTTAAAATGTTCATCTAACAGAAGAAAGTTTATTAACCTTAACATGAATCAGTAGATTGATTCTGTACTAGTGAAAACAGGAGAAATATTGCCATTAACTGCAGTGAACATTTAAAAGAGCAGGTAAGGTTGTAAAAGATACTATGAGCTTTGCTCTTGGCATTACATTTTTATATTATTTTTAATTAAATAATTATTTTTATCTGACAAGGTGTATCCCAGAGTCCTGAGGGAATGGGCTGATGTAGTTGCCAAGACACTCTCCTCTGATATTTGAAAAGTCATGACAGTCAGGTGAACTCCTGGGTGGCTGGAAAAAGGAAAACATTACATCCAGTTTTAAAAAGGGTAGAAAGGAGGACCCTGGGACCTACTGACATGTCAGCCTCCCCTCTGTGCCTGGAAATATTATGGAAGAGATCCTTCTAGAAGTTATGTTAAGGCACATGGAGAACAGGGAAGTCATCTGAGACAGCCAGCATAGCTTCACCAAGAGCAAGTCCTGCCTGACCAACCTAGTGGCCTTCTATGATGGAGTGACTACATCCACGGACAAGGGAAGAGCTATGGATGTCATATATCTGGAATTCTGTAAGGCCTTTGACATAGTCCCCCACAATAACCTTCTCTATAAATTGGAGAGATATGGATTTGATGAGTGGACTGTTCGGTAGACAAGGAACTGGTTGGATAGTTGCATCTAGATGGTATTGGTCAATGGCTCAGTGTCCAAATGGAGTTCAAGTGGCATACCTTAGGAGTCCGTACTGGGACCAGTATTGTCTAATATCTTCACCAATGACATAGTGGGATTGAGTGCACCCTCAACAAGTTTGCAGTCGACACCAAGCTGAGTGGTCTTGTTGACATGCCTGAGGGATAAGATGCCATGCAGGGGACCTGGAAAGCTTGAGAAGTGGGCCCATGTGAAACTCATAAAGTTCAACAATGCCAAGTGTAAAGTCCTGCACATGGGTAGGGGAAACTCCCAGTATCAATACAGGCTGGGGGATGAAGTTATAGAGAGCAGCACTGCAGAGAAGGACTTAGAAGCCCTGATGGATGAAAAGTTGGACATGAGCTGACAATGTGTGCTCTCAGACCAGAAAGCCAACTGTGTCTTGGGCTGCTTCAATAAAAGTGTGACCAACAGGTCAAGGGAGGTGATTCTGCCCCTCTATTCCGCTCTTGTGAGACCCCACTTGGAAACCTGTATCCAGCACTGGAGTCTTCAGTACAGGAGAGACATGGACCTGTTGGAGTGGCAGAGGAGGGCCACAAAAATTATTAGAGAGGTAGAGCACCTCTCCTATGAGAAAAGGCTGAGAGGGTTGGGGTTATTTAGGCTGGAGAAGAGAAGGCTCTGGGGAAGAGCTTATTGCAGCCTTTCAGTTCTTAAAGGAGGCTTACAAGAAAGATAGGGGCAAAACTTTTTAGCAGAGCCTGTTGTGATAGGACAAAGGGTAATGTTTTAGGCTAAAAGAGGGTAGATTTATCCTAGATATAAGGAAGAAATTTTTTGCAATGAGGGTGGTGAATACTGTTTGTCCAGACAGGTGGTAGATGCCTTATCCCTGGAAACATTCAAGGTCAGGTTAGATGGAGCTCTGAGTAACCTGATCTTGTTCATTGCAGGGGGGTTGGACTATATGACCTTTAAAGGTCCCATCCAACCAAAACTGTTCTATGATTCTATCATTCTATGATTTTATTCTAAAATATTAACTGTTATAAATCCAGATGAAGTTCACAAAAGAGAAACAGAAACAAGAAAAGAATACTCATAATAACAAGACGGAATATCTTTAAGGAAGAAAAGACTGGGCATGAGACATGAAAATTCCAGATCATGACAAGATAACCATGGTGTTTCACCCATCAGAAATCTGAAAAGGTTAGGGATATTGTATTCAATTAAAACAAAGCAGACATGGCAAATTATTAAAATAAAAATCCAATAAGATTTCAAGACACTGTCCACAATTACCATTTGTTATTTCTTTACTTTCAGTATTTCTTTGCAGCATTCATAGCAAGTTTATGCAGCCCACAACTAAACTTAGTCATGTGGGAAAAATATCTTTGATTCAAAGTACAGAAAATCTGTCAATATCTATTTAGAACTATTAAACAAAGACATATCCCTGCAAAATGAATTTCTGACTACCTGGAAGATAGCTATCACTGTTTTCCTCATGGTGAAGTTTTATTGGACACATTCTCAGATAAATTAAGGGCAGCCACTGGGCATATTTTTTACAATAGTTATGGATACTCTTTTGAGCTATTTGAAAAAATAGAATTAGGGTATAATAAAAATGCTCCTTTTTCTTTGGCAATCTTAATTCTTCTGGTAATTCATTACCAGTTGTACTGCCCACAATCAGAAAACAGCACAGGCATACCACGTCTAGTCATTACTGTCTACAAGTCTCATGCAGTATATTAATTAAAATTAAGTGAATTATCATTGGGGTTACAAACCAAGCTTGACCGAGCTTGGAATCTGGCTTTTCTTTGATCCTTTTGCTCCCATAATTACATTTAACCTTTTTGACCATTTTTTCCTGCATTGATGAGGTCTTAAGGATGATTTAACTGGATGGTTATTTTTCCCTGGAGAGAAAGTAAAGGCTAAAATATCTTCACTGTCCCTTTTCTAATAAGTTTTTCCCTCAGTCTTACTCTTTTAACTCATCTGATTAAATCCTGCAAAACTCTGTGCTGTAGTACCTGAGTATGTTGGGATACCAATCTTCCACTCCTAACTATACCTTCTAGACTTGCTACAACTGCCCATCTCAACAACAGAAGTCTTAAGACTCGGCCACTGCAAGTCTACAGCTACAGTAGTTAGTACCATTTGTTCCCATCTAAACGTTTTGGTGTATACCTCCTGAAAGAGCAGACTCTGGGTCTTGAATCCATCTGAATGTATAGTACTTAACATTCAAGTCCATGGAGTAACTGAGACAGTATTTATCCCTGCTTGTGAAACTGGTCTAACCCACAGCCATGAATGACAGATCTTTTTAGACAGAAGAAGACCAGAAATGAAGAAGCCCAATTCTATCAAACTTTCATGTTACTCAGGTTATCGAAGTGTTTAGGGGTTCAGAGTCCTGCTGTCAGGCAGGCTATTTTTGTTTGCACTGGTAGTCTCACATGCTCTCATGAAAAAGAGTTGTAAACCTAGGCTTACATAATCCCAGAGACAGGCCTTATCTCTTCTGTTTTCTTGCTGAACTTCATTTCTGGTGACATGGCAACTCTATTTCAACAAGAGTAGAGAGTACTCCTACATCATCTTCCCAGGCATTGAGCTTTCCCAGTTAATAGATAACATTAAAAGCCTACTTGGGGTGGAGTAAATCCCATTTATTTTGAAGGTTTGAAATAAACCTCGAAAAACTTTGTCCACTTTTCTTGAGTATTTCAATATATTTTTTAGGATTTGATTGTCATATTCTCCCACAATTTAGTGAAACTCCAGAAACACAAACAGAGCACCACCTAGATAAGGTACTGGAATTGGACAGAAAGGTTCTCATTGATAATCATTTTCTATGTCTGCCTTCACTTCCGTTTTGCTTTTCCAGGTTAAAATTTCTAAAGTTGTGTCTGTACTCTAGTGAAGAATCCTTCTCTGGTGGATCTTCACAGCTTTTCTTATTGGAGGCAGTGTAAATGATATGTATTTTTTTTAAATTAGAATTTATAGTAGTAATCTGATCAGTAACCCAGTTAATATAACCCATTACTATTATCACACCTAAGTTTAAATTAATCAGGTGTTAAGAACAGAAGTATTAAAAAGCACTGTTCCTTAGAAGCAATAAGAAAAACCAGAAATTATGTTCTCCTATGTTGGGAATAAGGTTTTGATTAATTATTATCAAAAAGGTTCTAAATATAATGAAAATAAATTTGCTTCCTAGGAAGTTGAAGGCTTATTTTACCACATAGAAGACATTTAATGCTACACAGAAATCAGACTCAAAATTCTACTAATTTTCTGCACATTTTCATTGTTATTTTGGTTTTAACAATTAAAAATAATGAAGGAATAATATAAAATACATGCAAAGGTAGTAAGAAAATGAGGTATTACATTATTACTATTGCTGCAATGTGAGAGTAAAGTAAGCTGGTAAAGTTTTATTTGAAAATTATTCAAAATTATTCAGTAATCAACAGTCTATTACACTGTGCATGAGTTGTCAGTGATTGACAATGATAAATGGCATTCCATTCTGTTATTCAGTTGATGATAGTGTGCTATTCACATATGAATAGCTTTATCTACCCATTATATTTTTGAAGTTCTTTGTATTGTTTAACTATTATTTAGTAATAGACAGTTCCTGAATTGCATGCAAGAGTCACTGAACTTAATGTTTCTTCCAAATCCAAAGAATATGCAAGGTCCTTCACATTTTATTTGTTCAAAGAGAAAAATATAATTTTAAGCCAATGATCCAGACATTTCATTTCAAATCCTTCAGTGAAAATATTCAAGATATATAGTAATGAAACCTTTTTTATGCCCTTTAAAGTATACATGTTTTAGCTGCTACTAGATGACAATGAAATATATCTTCAAGGAAAAAGGATGCTGTATGGTCCAAATTTCCACTGATGTAAATCAGAGCAGTCCTCTGAATTCAAATGATCTGTGCAGAGCCATGCAATCTGAGGATGTGACCTATATTTAATTTTTACAATAAGTAAAGATACATTTGTGCTTGTTTCATTATTGGGGTCACTGACTTGTCTGATATTTGAAATATTTAGGTTCAAGTTACTCATAAATTTGAGTAAGCTTATTACCTACATGCAATTCCAATTACTGTTGATTTCTTAACATCACTTCCTCTAATATCAGGTATCTCGTAGTCCTTTCACTCCAAGAAGAGGCACACTTTTCTCTTACATTAATTCAAGACCTTCATTAATTGCAGTGGTTACAATATTCCAATATATCAGATTTATGTCCAAAAGTTTTTCTAAAGATAATTTCTCTCTCATTCACAATCGTATTTATATTTACATGCACACACATATATATATTTTATTTTTACTTCTAAGACTTTCTCCTTCTCTGCATATGCATAAGAAAGATAGATCCCTTTTTTCCATTTCCAATTTCATTTTTTTTTTTTTCTCTGAAATTTTAACATAATTCTAACAAATTCTAACAGGTCATTAGCTTTTCCTTTCCTCCCTCCCCAGACAGGTCATGTAAACACACACATTTAGGAATAAAAGATATTAAGATGTGTAGTTTGTTTGGTTTTGCTTTTGTTTTGTCTTTTTTTGTTTGTTTGTTTGTTTTTTTAAATTTAGAAACTCTGACAAAACAGATTTTAATGCATGAGAGAAACTGGAAAAGCCTATGAAGTTAATAGACTCCCCATGATCTTTCAAGAGAATACCTAGATACTATTTTCTTAGAATCTCTTCATTTATTTTCTCATTTTTCCTTCCCAGGACCACAGTATAAAGTAGATCAAAGGGTCCACACAAGAAATAGTCTTAACTTGACACAGTTTTACCCACCAACCTGGTGGCCTACATTTCAAAAAGACTAATCAGATATTATTAAATAACAGTTTTATATCCATTCTACTTTGTCAGGCTTAATTTTAGCTGCCGGAAAATTAGGCCTGTAGGACTATGTCTATACTGCTAAATAAAAGAGGACCAACTAATCCCTGGACCTAAGATCACATGTCAAATGTTCAACATCCATGATGATTAAAACTAATATTCTTTGTGTTAGATTTTCATGAAGATAGCTAAATGGAATAATCAAAAACAGAGTCAGGAAATTATCTGCAAGTTAATGTGAAAAATTGGTCAGTGTTGGAGTGCACTCTCTGAGTTGCTTTTGTTCGGCAGTTAGGATGTATCTTATGTCTCAATCTATTATATAAAATCCCTCTATTATTAAGGTAGAGATATACACATTTCCAGAGAAATATGAATGCCATCCTAAATTAAAGAATTTAAGATGCATATGCAGGTTCACCCTTTAGCAGCTCCTAACTCTGTGATTACAGAGGAGGCTCAGATGATTAGTTTAACTAGAAACCTAATTTTAGGTAGTGAAAGTTCATCTAGAAGTTAAAAAAAAAAATCTTTTGAATTGAAGACTTAATGAAAATGTCTATATTTCTTCATGTGGGTATCAGGATAAACCCTGATAGGAATATAGGATTTATCATATTATAAATCTGAAAAGTTTCTGGATAGAGATCTACATTTCTTTTCTAGTTGGATGGTAGTTTTTAATTTAAAGCATACAAAGAAATTGTGGTTCAAATATGAATATATGAAAACATATTATTCATAGTTTTTATTTATCATGAATATTTCTCTTTTCCCCCATAAAGACCTAGAAAGTATGTGGATAATTTTCATTTCTTTTTAGCATAGACATTTTTTGGTGAACAGAAAAGTTTCTTTCACAATTGTTTTTTAAAATTTTATTTATAATCTTGACCTTATATTTTCCTCTGGTCTATTCATATTGAAGTCATAGATGCTGAGGTTTCTTGTTCTATAAGCTATACATTCAATAGTGGACTCATTTTCTTGCTTGTCTGTACAAAAATGGTAGGCTTGGTAGGAATATTTTTATTCTTTATGTAGTTGTATCCTTTTATCTGCCCATCTGGATTTTTGAAGACTGTTCCTTCATATTTTGATATATATAACTTTACGTTACAGAACCACAGATTTATACAGTGGAAGATCTTCATAAATATACTAAAATATAAGAATAAGTCATAATTATTGCTATCAGTTCAAAACAAATAGACAAATAAGATCAATGAACTGTTAATAATTAAATATAAAAACATACCTTCAATTATGTGTTCCTTTTTTTTTTGTCACATAAACATGAATTTTCACACAAAAATGGCAACTAACACAACCTTGTGTTAGTTTTTTGGCTTTGTCTTTATACTTAAATTCAGACTGCAGAATAAAATTTGTGTTCTTTAAGGCTTATCACCCAAAGGATACATTGATATCAGAAATCTGGTTTTATAATCAGAAGAGAGGCATAGGAACATTTAAAGGACAGTTAAATTCATGGGTGGATTCAGTTACATTATTTCTAATTCCATTGCTCTAATTTCTGCATGTAAGTCATGTCTTATGATTCTGAACCTAAGGAGGTTGTGATCAGACTCATGTAGTACATTAGCCTATTACCTCAAGGTGATCTTTACAAAACAATATACTGACATGGTAGTCGTTTTTAATAAATGCTGACAATCGATACCTTATTTTCTTCTCAGTTATGAAATTGGCCTTCACAAAGCAACATTTCTTCTTTTCTTTCTGATTTTTTTTTTTTTTTTTTTTTTTTTTTTTGTATGTAAAAGAGTTAGTATTTGTAAAAGGAAAGGAAAACCTAGTCTTGACTTGAAGTCTCAGGAGATACCTTCCTTCCTGGCTGACTGGAGGAGAGACTGTTGTGGTTCTCAAAGATGGGACCTGCCAGCCATGAGATTGAGCATTCACTTCCCAAAAGTCTTGCCCAAACAGACACACACCATACAGACACAGAGAGGCACAAACAGCTGAAGACAGGTGAACAGCACTTTTACAGGCATCCACATAAATACAAACAGCACTTAAATAAACATGAGCAACAGAAATGGCGCATTCCTATTCCTCCTCAGGGCTAACCACTAATAAATTTTGCTTATAGGAACTTATACATATCATACTTACTAAATCAAATGTCCAGCCACACTTGTTAGTCCTTCAAATACTGCTTTTAAGATCATCCAGCTTCCATTCCCAGATCTTGGGCATTTCATTCTGTCTCCAGCTTAGATGTTATGTCTTTCCAGATACTGGACTCCATGTCCTCACCTGTTAGTTTTGCTTGAAGTTTAAAAGTAAACCACTTATTCTCCCGCCACATCGACAGAGTAGAAAATAAAGTCACACAGAAAGTAGCTAGGAATAGAGTTTAATAAGAAGACAGGATGAACTGTGGCAATCAGATACATTAAAATCTTAATTAAAATGATCTTCAGTGAAATGGTTTGTTAAATGTAAATAGTTAACTGACAAGTTATTCTGTGCTTATGCTATGGTGACCTGTGTTCATCTGCAATCTCTTGTTTTACACAGTGATTGTACAGACTTTAATGTAGCCAATGGCTTAATGTTTAGTATGGGAATAGCAATGAAGCCCTGCCCTCTCTTTAATTAAGATTTATTTTTGTATCACAAAAAAAATATCATTCTAAGAATACTCTTCAATTTCCCACCTGTCACTGATTGCACTGAAAATTCTCTTAGGTAGCTGACTTTTTCCTTCTGATTAAATGAATCTGCCTACCTTCTGAATACGGTGCAATGCTCATCTGAATCTCAGGGACCTTTAAACATTGCTTCTATTATGGGCAAACTTTCACCTTCTTGCAAGACTGAATGATGTAATATACAGTTTTGCAACATACACACTTAAAGCCTGTCACTAGTTAACATATTTTAAAAGATAAGCACAGCAGACAGATGGTCTTAGCTGTCATTTCTGTGAGTTAATTGTAAATAATATTATCAAAATGGCTTTTAGGACTATGTGTCAAATTTCCCTAAATGCCTGCTTCAAAGGGCAACTCATGTCCTTTAATAACAAGGAAGTGGAAAGCATACTATATAATTTATAACTTTAAGGTAAGCCGTATGTTACAGAAGACACTACCTGGTTTAAAAGAAAATATAAGAGTCTTCTGATATATTGAATAGGAATAGAATCACAGTAAAAATTATGCTGGAAGTGACATCAGGAAATATTTTGGTCCACCCCTGTGTTCTGAATAGGTTTAATATTTAGATTATATCAGCTTTTTTAGTACTGTGGTGCAGCTACCTTTCTTCTAAAATACCCATCCTCTAAACTGAACAAAAAGTGAGCAAAAGCAGCTTACTATATCAGACACATAACCATAATTAAGTCTTTTTGATACATTTGTTTAATTGTGCAGTCTGTAATTATATGCTTTCAGGCTGGTCTTTTTTGTGGTTGTTTTGTTGTTTTGCTTTTTTTTTTTAAATTTTTATCATATCAGATATTATTTTAATGCATCAGAAAACTGGACACATAAAATGTAAAAAGACCAAATGTGTCAAAGTAAGCTTTTCTTCACAGGTTTGCTAATATCTTCTGATCTTAAAAAGAAACCTGAAGTATATATACGTATCACCTGAAGTTTCCCAGATAAGGAACGGAGCATGGGAGACTCTTGAAACAAACAGTTCAGGCTTTCTGATATTTTAATTACTTGTGAAGAACAAGAGAATATAACTCCTAATTAGTGATCCTGTAATTCACATTATTTGAATATTTGCAAATTATTCCTCTTTGCAGAAGATACAGTATTTGAGACAGAAAGATAAAGTGTCACTTTCAATGTTGTTCATTTTTAGGGAGAGATCCAGCAGAGTCTTTCTTGTTCTCTCAATGCTATATCCTTTCTTTTAGTTCCAGTATCACACTCTACATGCCCAGAGTTTGGTTAAACTGAGAACTCAGAAAACAAGAACAAAACGTATGTAGTCTGCTAAAAGACACTTGTTCAGTATCACACCAGAATTTTGTACTGAGCTGGGAAGAGAAATTAAGAAGTTTTAAATACATACTTTTTACCTGCAGGTTTATGGTTTTGACCTTAGACAAACAAGACAGTTCTGTTTACTGATTGATTATTTTAAACTAATCCTCAGAAAATGTGGACTATTTAGAATTTGATGGCCTGTACAATCAATATTTCTATTTTTTACAAATTATATTACAAAATCTTCATTCGTCTTCTGATTTACCAGATATATAATTATTTTTCCAATATTTGTTTGTTTGTTTGTTTGTTTGTTTGTTTGTTTTTTCCATCTGATGTATTGAAGTACTATAACAGTGCATGATTAGAGCAAAGTGCTATAAAGATGTCTGTCATAAATGCCTAATCTATAGGAGCTCTGATCACTGTTGTCTTAGTGATGTATTAGTAGAATATGTCATCAGGATGAAAGTCAGAGGGAACAGGATACCCAAGAAGGACCTTATCCAACACTTCTAAAAAATATTATAATTCTTTGTTAATTATTAGTTGAAGATGAACCTTATGCTTGTATGTGTATATAAATATAAAAAAGCCCTGTGTCTTCCAGAAGTGATAACGAGTGTGATCCATTAACAGTAACTGACATCTTATTATGCAGAAGAAACTTGCATCTTTGCTAAGAAGTCTCTTTTATTGAATTTCTGCTTTTTAGAGATAGCTCAATCTGAATATCTTTTGTCATTGTTGGCTGTCATGTTTTCAGAATGACTTCAAGTTCATTTTAAGTTCATCTCAAATACTGTTCCTTCATCAGACAATACTTCACCTTTACCAATATGAAAACAGATGATTCAGTCAATCTGAAATAGAATAAAATAATTCTTCATTCCTTTCCTATTATCTATTCATCTATGTTATGATAACAAGCTCACTGGTTTCAATATATGTAAGCCTTTTCACTCAAGGATATGTTTCCAGTGTCTGCCAAAAAGGCTTCAAAGAGTAAATGCATAGTTTCTTCACTTCAACATAAACAGCAACAATTAAAGTGAAATAAATACTGAGAGAAATTATAACAAAAAAAATATCAACCAAGAAATCCACTCATGTACATAGCCTCTGGATACTTGCCTTTTATATTTTTACATTTTACATCATCTGAGTTAATCACACTTCTGCCTGGAAAAAAAACAAACCACATTGTTTTGCTGTAACAGCATCTCATTGACTCTCCCTTTTTCCTCTGTCACACACAGACACTTTAATGAATTCACATGTATATACATACATGACTTCGTCAAGTTTGGTACTTCATCTTTCCTAATTCAGAAATTTAAACATTTTGCAGTTTGCTTTGATAGTAAGTTTAGTCATGAGAAAAAGAAATCCTGTTTCCCAGATGAAACCAGATGGGCTATATTCCAATTAACAGCTTTTCCATGGTACTATCGAACACTTTTAATAAGATATCATTTCTTATATTTGTTATTGTTTCATTTTTTTGTTATGCTTACTTTAATTTATGCAGAATATCAGTCTTTTAAACAGTCATATAGAACATATTTTCACAATTCTTTTATGTAGAAAAATGCTTTGTGCATTTTTTCCCCCTCAGTGACTGGCTTCAAAACATGGGGGGATGATGTAAATTGTGAGACTTGCTCTTACTGCTTTAGGTGATTTTTTTTTTTTCTTTGTGGAGGTATACTTTCTAACAGAACACTTGTTTCCAAAGCTGTTTTACCTACTTACTCAATTTATTCACTTTCAGTTGAAAACTAACCTGGCCTGGCTTGAACTGAAATATAAAATATGTTGCAAGATTTTCTCTCCTCTCATCTACTGAATTTATCATCCAAATTTGGCAAATATCTATGCTAATTTCATCACTTTTTATGCTTCACAGCCCAGAATTAGTTATTTAGTTAATATTACTGTACTGTAGTTGCATAATTACACTTTGCAAGTGTATAACTGAGACTTGTAATAATATCAAAAATACAGTTGTACTGGGAAATCCCATAGTTTTTTTTTCACCAGTGATTAAGTAAATTTTCAGTTCTTGTTACAGTTTTTGGTTGTTTTGTTTTGTTTTGTTTTTCCAAAATAAATATTTAAACTAAGCTTGTAATTAATTTTTATCTTTCATTTTGTATTTTTAGTTAAAAGGGAAATAATTTTTATTTCTGATTTGTTCTGTAAGAAAACAAGATATATTCCTTATGATTTTACCAGACAGAATGAAACTTTTATTACAAGGTCAAACTCTACTAAGTTGAAGACATATTATGAACCTTGAAAAATAGAATGCTATCAAAATTGAGGTAAGTTTACAAAATACAGGGATATTATCACTCATCTCTATAATTAAATATTTTTGATTAATGGGTTAAAATAAGATAAAATGAGAATTTCAGAGGTATAATTATGTAATTATACTACTACAGATGAGGTTTTAAAAGATTAGGCTTTGCTTTAAACATTTAGGTAGCTTGCGTGTTTGCAGAATGCCTTACAGTGCTTCAGTTTGTGCTTTGTATTAAACATCTTTGTGAGCTATTTCAGGGAGAAACAGAGTAAAGCATAACTTATTCAAACTCAAAATTCTGGAATACTTAAGCAATTCAAGATCCTAAGTGCAAAGCAGATTTTACTCCTTGATCCTTTTTCTGAGCTCCACATTCAGAAATGCAATTAGATATGTCTCAAATTGGCTCTTTTAGACTCCAAAACTTTGATAAATATTCAAGTTTCTACATTTAATATTTTAACTAATTTCCTTTTTCCTTTAGATTGTATTTAGCAAAATATATAGCTGACAGTGATTAACCACTGGTATGTTTTAACATCGTCTGGCAACTAAGCCCCACAAAATCACTTGCTCAGTCCCCTCTGGTGGGATGGGGGACATAATCAGAAGACTAAAAGTGAGAAAACTTGTGGGTTGAAATAAAGACAGTTTAACAGGTAAAGTAAAAGCTGCCTATGCAAGCAAACCAAAACAAGGAATTAATTCACCACTTCTCATGAGCAGGTAGGTGTTCAGCCATCTCAGGAAAACAGGGCTCTGTCACATGTAACAGTTACTTGGGAAGACAAAAGCTATTACTCCAAACATGCCCCCCTTCCTCCTTCTTCCCCCAGCTTTATATGATGAACATGACGTCATATGGTATGGGATATCCCTTTGGTCAGCCGTGTACCTTCCCAGCTTCTTGTGCACCCCAGCCTACTCATTGGCAGGGTGGTATGTGGATCAGAAAAGGCCTTGACTCTCTGTAAGCACTGCTCAGTAATAACTAAAACATCCCTGAATTATCAACACTGTTTTCAGCAGAAATCCAAAACATTGTCTCATACTGAATCCAAAACACAGAATTATTCTAGCTTCTAAGAAGAATAACTAGCTCTATCCAAGCCGAAATCAAGACAGCCACTTCCTGAAATAATTTTCTTCCCTTCACCTACACTCAGACAAATAAATCAATATTTTTCTAGTTATTTCTATCCTTCATATGGGTACTAAAACAAAACAAACAAACAAAAAAAAAAAACAGCCATCTAGAAATATTAGTAAGAGTAATAAAATATAGAAGTTAAAGCCCTGTCTTAATTTCCATATCTATTCTCACTTGATAATGTATTTTATAAATACAGATATAAATTGTTTGTTAATAGAATTAGGAAAATGTAATAATGTAACAATTGGAGTGCCTTTTCATATAGCTCTATCTCCTAATTTTTTTACTTTATACTCATGAAAGTTCATATACATACTCTACAAATTACTAATTTTATTGGCACAATATTGTATAAAATTTCACTGAAATCAAACATTGAAAATATTTTAGTGGTAGAAAGCAGGGAGTCCAACTCCATTTATCATGTGTGAAATGTTATCAGCAATAATGGTAACATGTCAGGTTTCAAAGTCTGTTGACATACTGGCCTAGTACCTCAAACAACAAAATGTATGTGACATATAAAGTGATGGTGTGCCACCAACACTCTTATTATAATAGTTATTGGTTGTAAACTCACATTATATAACTTTAGACATCAACATTGTGGTTGACTATGTTGAAACTAATCATCTAGGCACTGTTTACATTGAAATACTTGATCACAGGGTCAAATAGCTATGACAATGCATGTGTTGACCCACCAGTAATGGAGGAAGGGCTGGTCTGCGGCCTCTTGCAAGATCTCAGCCCACATAAATCAGTGGGCCTGGACAGAATCCACCTCAGGGTTTATGATAAGTGGCTGACATTGTTGCAAAGACATTGCCTATAATATTCCAAAAGTCCTGGAAGTCAGAGGACATCACTGATGATTGGAAGAGGGCAAATGTCATTACAAGAAGAGCCCAAAAGAAGACCCAGGAAATTACAGTCCCACTAGTTTTGATTAATTCCCTGGGAAAATAATTAAATGAGTCCTCCTAGAAACTATTACAAATAAAATGAAGTAGATGATTGGGAAAAGCCAGAACAGATTTACCAACAGCAAATAGTGCCTGACTAACATCATCACCTTCTACAACAAAGTAACACTTTCTGTCCACATGGGGAAAATGGTGGATGTTGTTTACCTGGACTTAGCAAAGCATTTGACACTGTTTCCCACAGGATTCTCCTGGACAAACTGGCAATATACAGATTGGATGGATATTCTGTGGTATGTGTGGGAAATTGACTCAGTGTAAGGTTCTGCATGGGGGATGACATAAACAAGGAGCCTAATACAAGCTAGGATCTGTGTGGGTGTGGAGCAGCCTTGCTGAGAGGGACCTGAGGGTCCTGGTGGTCAAGCTGAACATGAGTAAGCAGTGAGCCACTGTAGCAACAAAGACAAATTGGATCCTGGGCTTCATGTGTAAGGGCATTACTAACAGAGATAGAGACATGATCATCACACTCTGTTCAGTGCTTGTTAGGCCACACCTGGAGTACTATGTCCAGTTCTAGTGCCCACCATTCAAAAAAGATGTGGACAGACTGGAGAGGGTCCAAAGGAGGGCCAAGCAAATGATCAAAGTGCTGCAGAATCTGCCCTGTGAGGGAAGACTGAAGAAGCTACATCTTTTCTCCCTCTAGAAGAGAAAGCTCGGGGGACCAGTACTGAAAGGGTGGCTACAGAGGATGGAGTCTCTCTTCACAAGGAGCCACATAGAGAAGACAGGGGGAAATGGGTATAAGTTGCACTGGGAGAGGCTTCATCTTCATATAAGAAAGAACTCTTTTACAGTGAGAACAATCATTCACTTGAACAACCTCCCCGGGGATGTGGTAGAGTCCCCATCACTGGCAATTTTTGAGATGCAATTGGACAGAGTGCTAGGTAATCTCATGCAGGCTCCCTTTCCTGTAAAAAGTTGGATCAGATGGTCTTTTGAGGTCCTTTCCAACCTGGGCTGTTCTATGATTCTAGGAATCTGTGATTCTATGATTCTGTGAAACAGAAATCAAAGAAAAGCAGACATTTCTAGAAGATTAATTCCATTCAAAGGGAGACCTCTGATTATTTATTTCATCTAAGTGCTTAGTTCTTACAATAAATTACACCGAATAGGCCTAGAGAAATTTCTCTTTTTTTTTTTTTTTTTTTTTTTTTTTTAATTTCGTGAGATGCCTACTTTTGTGGTATTAAAGTCTTTTTCACAAATTATTTACTGACTATATAGGAGAATCCTAAAGGAAATTCTTAAGCTGACCATGTGTTTATTTTTGAGAGGCCTGACTGGCTCTCCAGATCCCATCAATATATGTTATCTGGAAACACATACCAAGTCATCTAATGTCTTTGAAAAGCCTGAGCCCCTTCTGTCTGTTGCTCTAAGGAGTACCACTCTACTTCAGGTCCCACATCTCTGTGTCAGTATTGTGCAAGTGTCTGATGCCCTAGGATTCCCCAGGTGGACCTGCTTTTATGTGGGCAGATGGAGTCAAGCCTTGCTTGCGTGCAGGTAGATACCATAGACATCTACATTTTCTTCATTCTCAGGCTGAATGTCACCCCATATGAATCTATGTTTCACCTGCAAAACTTTAAAGGAAATGTCAGTGAAGATTTCTAATTTACATCCAACTTCTGATTTATCTATCTACCTACCTATATATTTATGTGTTTGTTTGTTTGCTTATGTATTTATTTATTTATTTTTCTTTCCTTCTTCTAGACCTTTGCCTGGTAAAATTTCCACAGTCTTATTTGAATTATACATAAAAAAAAAAAAAAAAAAAAAAAAAAAAAAAAAAAAAAGCAAACCTATGCATATCTAATATGCAGTACATATTATAAGAGTATTACCTGAAGACCATGTTTACCAAGGAATATTTAGTCAATCACTCTAGTTCATCTAGGCTTATAAAACAATCAATTTGTTATGGTGATAGTAACAGCTGATATATCCACTTGAAGGACAGAAATTCTCAAGCAGCATAATTGTGAACAGAATTAGAAAGATAATTAATTTTCTTAAAAAAACAACTTTCAGAGATGTATTTTGCTGTTTTTGTTTTTGTTTTTTTTTCTGATTTTCTTGATGAAACAAGGGAAAATTTGAGATAGTGTATTGAGCAGATGCTATGAAAAATGAAATCAGAGGATATAATGTTATTTAATAAATTTCAAATAGTGTTACTTTGAGATTTGCCAGATGGTCCTGATATATTTAGTTTAACAAATTCTGTTACATTGATTGCCTGTGATATTAAGTTTTGCAGAAGCACAATATTTTCCATAGTCCTGTTCCTTAGGGGAATGTTTAAAGGAGAATCAAAGGGGAAAAGAAACTATTGGATCCAATATGACATGCAGGAACAATAATAAAAACCTAAACAGTAGTAAGATATTAGGAAGATGAAGGAAAGAATCAGATAGAACATGGAAATGAATGAACAGAAGTTGTAAGATTTTCTTTAGTGACATCACTAAAACTACACTTTAACAACTAGTGCACAGGAACTGTACATATGTGCATCTGTGCATATGCATATGCTTGCTGGGGAAGGAATAATAATATCTCATATATTTGATTTGCATCTTGTTTAGCATTTTCATGCAATTTAAACATTACTGGAACCATAAATACATTATTATTTTAATCATTATCCTTTGTTTTAATGCTAATGTTTGACTGTTAATATGTATGAAATTACAAAACACATTATTATTGAAAAAAATCTTCTGACACTCAGTACTGTTATTTACCGTTAATTTGCTAAATATGCATAAAATACTGTATCAATGTACTTTAAAAATAATTAATACCTTTTTCTTTTTTTGTGAAGTACTTATTCAATAAATTTCAGGCAGCTAGGGAATTATCATAATTCAAATGATAGATGCAGATAATAATAAGGGCTTTCACAACAGGCCTCAATCCAGTCAATTTTAAAAATATTTTATCAAGTCAATAGCTAACAAGTAACAAGAAATAAGTTTCTTTAAGATCTACTGCAATTTTTGTTACACCAATGTTAATAACATCTGTTCTCTCTACATAATCATGTCTTCAGTAACCATTCCAGGCATCTTCCTTTTGTAGCCCTAGGTATAGTTAGGAACTATGGCAAACTTCTTTATGTATACACATATCTTACCTATAGCTTATTCTGAACCATTCCTTTGAGATATCTTCATACGAATATTAGGCCTAGCTATATATTTTTTAAAATCTATTGTTCCTCAGTTTAATACTAATTTAAACAACACTTGGTAATGTTTGGTGACATTTACAATATTGTTTTTGTTTTCTTAAGACAGAAAGTTAGCTTTCAATCTGATTCATAGAGCAATGATCCAAAATCAAATATTCACAGTAAAGTTTAAAGTAGTTATGAGGAAATTATATGTTCTTTTTAATTTATTTTTATTTTTGAAAAAAAAAAGGAAAATCTTCAGCCGATCAGAAATAACATAAAAAGCAACTTGAAAGTAAGACATTGTTTAGTTTATGTATTCATCATAGATTAAATAAATATAGCAAAGAAGAATTTGAAAAGAACATATAGGTACCTATGTAAAATGGAATTCTATAGTTTTCTTACTTTGGTAAAGCCTTTAAAGTATTAATTTAGTTATTAAACCCACTTTTTGTTATATAAATAATTTTAATAAATGTTCTCAGATTCTCATCATCAATTTACATGTCAGTGAAATTATGTTACTTAAACATATCATTAGGGAAAGGCTTTTTGTACATATTACTATTGTTGTGTTGCATAAGCTTGAATTCATCCTCCAAAAATAAGGTGTCCAAATGCAGTTATTGAAGGGTCAACAGGTGCTGAGTTGTTTCTTTTAAAATGTGATTTATATGTATATTTTTTTTTTATTTATTTATTGTGAATAGCCCAGACTTTGAGTCAGAAAGAGCTGAGACAAGTTCCTGGAGTTAGGGGAAACAAGTTCCTGGAGTTAGGGAAATCAAGTCAGGTCTGACTGGAATTAGTATTTCAATTACATGCATTGGTGTGACTTTTTTTCATTTCAACTACTCTCTTATCCCTGATGGAAAGTTCTTTTCTTGACACAGAAGAATTTTCCTTCAAATATCTTTGAAATATAAGACTATTATGTAAATCCAACATAATAAAGAAGGAGAGAAGATGCTAGGGCAACATTTAATACAAAACCAGCCATGGAAACATATGTATAGATGAGTGATTTATGTTTTAATTCAGAGGGGCAAAAGAGGGAACTTTTATGAAAACCTCAGATATTCATCATCTAATGTAATATTTCTAATATCAGTTGGTAAGAGTGATATTGATTTCTGCCACTAAAATTGTAACTTCAGCTACAAATCACTGTATAACTAATAAGACAAACATATTTCAGTGTACATTTTGAAAGCCATGTAAAATACAAAAAAATATTTTTAAAGTAAACCCAGTTTTTTTTTCCTCAGATACATCAGTGTATGCATTTTTTAATAAAGCCCAAGGGAAATCTCTGGAGGGCAGGTGATGAAAGTTTGTCTTGATTAGTTTCTTTTAATGCATATAAAACAACTTCAGAAAACTAATAAAGGATAAATACATGTATATCACTAGATTCTTGAAGCACTTCAGCAGGAAGTTTTCAACATTTCCTCTTGTAGACAAAGGAGGAAAATATCTAATTTGCATTTTTTTTATGTTTTTCCTTGAAATTTGAAAGGAATCATTAAAAATAATCTAGTTTCACTTCTATTCAAATAAGTAAATTCCAATTATTTTCTGAACATATAGGAAGTAGTTTTGAGAATTCAGGATTAACTTACATTTATATTTCTTTCCATTGCAGACAACATACTGTAATGCTGATACACGCATCTGAGAGGAGATAGTCTGGACTATGCGTACAAGTTAATTTGTTCCAAGTTAAAACTGTAAAAACTAAAGAAAATAAAAGTTCATTGATCAACTATTCCACAATAATTTGGCTATTTGGAATTTTTCTGAAATGCTGTCACCTTACAGATTTTTTTTCTTTTCAGCTTCCATTTCCTTTGTCTTGTCTTTTAACTTCAGTTTTTATTTCCAAACTCAGTAAAATTTGTTTGACACTAACAATTAATATGAAGTAACAACAGTATTGATATGCAGTTAGTTCATCTAGGAAATACAACATAAAGCCAAAATGAGAAGTATCAAAAAAGAGGGAAAAAAAGAATTAGGAAAAATATTATCTACCACCTTTGAAATCTCATGGAGGTCCTGCATGACTGGAAAAGGTCAGTGTACCTGGTACAAGTGCCCAGGTGCTGGCAGTGAGGGGCTGCGGGGCGGCCTCTGTGCGGGGAGGCTGGGGCTGCCCCGGGCCGGACACAGCCGGTTCCAGCTGGCTCCAACCCACCCACTGCAGGGCATGGCTTGGCCCCTCGGCCGGGGTGGGGCACCCGGGGGAAAATGTACTTAAGAATGGGCAGAAAATTCTATAGTGAGAGAGGAGGAGGGAATAACAGAGGAAAGAAGATCAGAGGTGTAACAGGTATTCCATGACAGAACAAGCACTCATCTGAAGGGACAGTGACCTATGGATAAGCCCCTGCTTGAGCAGGTACATCTCCAAAATTACTGCAGCCCATGGAGGATCCATGCTGGAATACAGGAAAAGTATGAAAAGGAAGAAGAGGCAGAGTCAAACCACTGTGTCCTGACCCTGTGCTGTTGTTGCCTCACTGAAGAGATTGAGTGTAGCCTGTGGCAATATCTAGAAAGGGGAGGAGAGTTGCTTGCAGTGAGTCAGAGCCTGGGAGAGAAGCTAAGCCTGGGAAAGTGGAAGAAAAGGTGTTTTAATGTTTATCTTCCTTGTTTCCCAATACTCAAATCACTAATTATTTATGTTAATCAGCAATAACTTAAATTAATTTTCTGTTTTGCCCATTAGAGTAATTGGCAAGTGATATCTCTGTCTTTATCTCCACCCATGAGCTTTTTCATCTTATTTTCTGCTGCTATTCTGTTGAGGAGGAAAAATGGGAGAGTGACTGGATGGAATATTTCAGTGGAAATGTGAGCCTTTAATGAGTGAATCTGGAGCTAATCTGAGAAGGAAAAAAATGCAGAAATCAGTTCCCAATAAAACACATAAACATCATTAGAACAAAGACTAAAGATCAAAACAAATGCAAATCAGCATTTTGTTGTGTAAAAAAAACAGGAAAGAGGACATTATGAAAATTAAGAAATGTAAGAACACAAGAAATTTTGCTAAGAAACTCAAAATAAGAAAAGCTACCAAGTTATATAGGTAGAAAAGCAGGGTGGGGGGCTCAGTCTCATAATCTTTTCTTTTAGTAGGATTCCTCGTGATTTCCACATCAGTGAGTTTTCTATAAAATATGAAGTTATGTCTGTATTTACAGAAGGTAAAATGAGAAGCACACTTTAACCCAGTAAATATTACTTTACCATTATTTGTAGAAGGTCATAGACATTATATTGACTGTCATAGCAGAGTCTCAGGATTTGTTTGATCTTGTTCTGGGTGGAGCTGGTTCTAACTTTTAACATTTTCCATGTACTGTATATGATATGTTAGCATAGATGTGATAGTGTATATGGTATATCATCTGCTATTCCTAGTTAATCACAGTGCATCAATAGCCCTAAATTGAGTCTGAAGGAGACTATTGTACAGCTTTAGATGGGAGCCCATGGGAAGGATGATGAATGTGATAGGAATAGTGTAAAAAAAAAAAAAAAGCAAGCATACTAAGACTGGGGGAAAAAGCCACTACTACCTTGAGTATCAAACTCCTCCCAGTTAGGAAATGGTGCTGTTGCTGGGTCGCTGTAAATACTTCCCACCTCTGCCTCACCTCCTGAGGAAGACTGAAACTGCAGACCTTAGGACTCAGAGGGACTGTGGAAGAATAAGGATAACACTAGAGAGAAGGACAAGATATTGGGAAAGTTCTGACAGTATTTTTTACCTTTTTTTATGAGGCTTTTCTATATTAATTGGATAATGTGGAATTCTAGAGCATTAAACCATTAATTGGACTAACAAACTTTTTCTTTATATGCTTGAGTAGCAAGTTCTTTTTGCCCATAAACAGATTTTCAGATTTTCAGAGTAACAATATCCACCGGTATATTGGTTATGATACATAAAATCTCAGGTCTTATAAAGAAACAAACCAACAAATCTGCTAGCTGTATGGGGATATTTAGGAGAACATACCAAGTTTTCTATGAATCATTACATATATATGTATATATATATATATGAAATGGATTTTTTTTTTCCTCCAAGGGAAAATTTAACTCTTTTATGTTATTAGGAGGACTAGCTTATGTAGTAAACACAAGAAATCCACTAAAAGTGTGCCCCCTTCTTTTCTTTATTTTTCAAATGTAAAATTTATCCATATTAATTGTCTTGATTATCTTCAGTTATTTACAGTTCAATTTTATGAACTGAACTGCATTATAGTTGCACACAAATTGTTTTGCTGTAATTGTTTTGTTGACAATTGAAGGTATGGAACTGTTCATTGGATATTATTGCTGATTATTGAAAGCACATTCTATTGGATTTTAATCTCCCAACAAATTTCTGAGCCTCTGGAATTTGCTTCTCTTTCATGACAACTCAGAAGGATTTAGACACTTGAATATAAATTCCAAAATTTGCCTTTATTACTTAATTATTGGTAATTTTGAGTTTTAAATATGTGGTCTGTGAAAAATAATTTATCCTTCTGGAAATAATCAGTTCCTTGAGATGAAACTAAAATTTTGGTTCAGATCTTAAGACTGAACTTTCTGAAGCTGTCATATTAGTCATATATAATAGATTACATCATTGTATTTGCTCTTATATTTATATACTATGTATATAGCTCAATATACAAAGTTTTGCAAAGTGCAGTTATTAGAAACCCTTTTTCCTCTTCTTGTCAAATAATTTGCCTTCATTCTGGTTTATTACTGAAATTTTTAAGATATGGGATTTAAAACTCTATATAAAAATGATTCAGGCTTAATTAGTTTATCTGTGAGGCAGTTCTGTTTGATGCTTTTCATATCTAAAAGTAACTGAGTTTACATAGACACCCAAAACATTAGAAAACTGTCTAGAAAAAGACAAGAACTTTTATTGCTGGTTTGGAAGCTTTGAAGGGGACTAGGGGATAGAAGGCTGCATAAAATTTACCACATGCTTTAAGCAGCTGTAGAAATCATTACAAACATCCAATGTATACTTAAGATAAAAAAGATACACTTTTAAAGGAAGCATTCTTCCTATCAAATTAAGGTTCAAACATTTATATTTTCAAACCTTTTTATTCATAGGATCTCCTCTGTGGAGAAAAGGGAAAAAGTTTTAGAGATTATCTGGTTAGGTCCACAGTCACAGATATTCCTGGATACTCATGAAGTCAGTAAGATTTAAATACATGCAGGAGTTCTTACTTTGTTTTCAGTGTCAGTGACTACATATTTTATCTCTGTATTCTTTTTCTATATATTTTATCTTACAGTGTAACTTTTAAAATATCTAGTACCTGATATAGTTGTACTAAACTAGTCAGTCACTGTCTTTTGACTACAATCATAAGACTGTATTAAAACATATCTTGTATCTGAAATTTTCAACTTAGGAAATTTTATTTCTTCATTGTTTAAATTTTACTTTATGGGGCCTCAGACACAGGATGTTGTTTTAATTCTTTTCCACAGACTGTTCTTGCACTGATCTATTTCTTTCTTTCTCCTTCAATAACAATGACACGCTTTTTCTCCTTCAAATTTAATCTCTTTTGTCTTTTAGACTGTAAAAATAAAGCAATCTTTATTGGGGATCAATTGCTTATCAGAGAATAAAATTTAGAGTTGACTTTACAATAATCATATTGCCAGCTTTTAATGCTTGTGTCTGAAGCAAACCTATGGAAACAAGCAATAAAAGGCACATTCCCTTACCAGTCCAAAAGAGCAACAAAATGAGTAGAAAGATCGATAGAATAATCAATAGACTCAGAAAAAGATGAAATAGGGGATAATTTAGTCTCACAATTAGTAAACAGATGACAGTTCATAATAACATCTCTAAACAAAACACAATCAATGTTATTAAATATTTTGTGAAGGAACAAATCTGATAGCTGATTGAAGCATAAACTCAAAGAAAATTAAAGTAATGGCTTAAGTGATTGAGGAAATGGACTAAGTATATTTAGAGATGAGTAAAAAACACAGATGCTACTTAGATCGTAAGCATCTTTTATATGATTGAAAAGATGCACAGTGGAGATTATTTAATCTGATTTTATTATAATAAAAATTGTAGACTTATTTATAGTGTGATACAACCGGACATTCTGGAAAATATCTACAGATATTCAGCAGATCAAATACAGAAAGATGTAGCTCCACTAACTTCAGTAGAATTCCAGCTAATATTTTAGGAAAAAAGTGTCACTTACAAACATTATTATTGTTATTGTTATTATTATTAATAATAATATTATTATTGGTGTAATTGTTATTGTTATTGTTATTATTTTTGTTATTGTTATTATTGTTGTTGTTGTTATTATTATTATTATTATACACAGTTTACACATTATTGCATTTAGAGATTGAAGCCCAGAAATTTTGTTGTTGTTTTTCTTTTTATATACCAAATAATAAATGTAATTTTCTTATTTATATGTCATACAAGTATCTACCCAGGGATTTGGCCATTATTGATAGTATTTTAAAGTCATGCTGAACTGTACTTCTCTCATTAAAAAAGTATCTTTTTCTTTTGTAAGTGATATCATAACTCTCTAAGTCTTGGAAAGCCTCTTTATTCTTCTAAGCATAAAAAGGAAGCAGAATTATTTTTATATACAGTGAAATTAATACAGTAGAAAAAATCTCATGTGATATTGTTAATATTTTACATGGATCACGATGAAAAAGCACAACACAGCTTCTATTCAGCAATGCATCTTTATGAAAGAGCATAATACATCAGAAAGAAATATTTCTACCATGTGCATGGCCACTTTCTACCTATTCAAATGAAAGCTTTCATTTGTATTACTCCTCCCTCAAATATAGTACTTTCATGGCTCACATCTCTGTACACAGCACATTAATTCTGCAGACATTAGGCTCTCTCATAAACCAGCACTCTCCCTGTTGTGCCCAGCTGTTTGACTTTGTCTGCTCTCTGGCTTCTTCATTCTGACCTCATTCTGCTTCTATTATTTCCTCTCTCTTTCTTTGTCCTTTACACTCTCTTCTTGTCCTGAAGAGAAAGGTTGGTCAGTGCTGCAGGGAATTTTAGATTCATTTTTTGAAACCTCAGACCCCATATTCCCAAACTTGTATAAAAACTATCTCAACTCAGTAGTATGTGGCAGAAAGTGTAGCTTACTGTATATTTTTTTCAGTGCCCATAGTCAGGCAGATTTACAACGTTTGTTGTGTGCCCCTGTCAATAACCACAGGCAGGCAGAGTCAGGACCTATTGTGCTTTATCTTTTGTGTATTCCTGTTGATCTTTAAACTCATATACGGTGTAGATTTTAGATAGCTATGGATCTGCCAAATGTTGAATGTTTCCTCTTTGATCACATCAAGGCTGGAAGAAGTTCTATGTTAACAGTTTTTGGATGGGATCAAGCTGTAGGAAACATTGCTCCTCTATATGACATGACATGTTATTTGAACTCTCTGAGGAAACAAAAATAAATACAAAACCAAAACCCCTATATAGTCTCCAAATTCAGATAGAGATTCCCAGTAAAACTGAGTGTAGTTTAGTATGGAGATAACTAGAGTATTTAACTGTTTTCAGTCTGTTTGGAGATCTGCAGATGTAAATATCAAAGGAAACTTGACTAAGAACATCAGAGAAAAGCTGGAGGGAATAGGATAAACTTTCCACAACATAGTGGAGAAATACTGCGTGGGATACATTTTCCTGCCTAGAACCATGAGAAACTTTTGGGGAAGACACATTTTCTGTACATGAGGGCAGCCAAGTTTAATCACTGTGCTGCTGCTGTTAGTGATGGAAATGGTCACACAGTGATGTGCAGAGTTTGCCACAAATCACTTCTTGCTGCGTTCAGCCATGACCATATTCTGTACTGTACGAGCTGTTGCACAGTGACACCTTGACCCATGATTTCAGGACATTTCCTACTTCCCAGAAGGTTTATTTGTCTAAAACCAAAACCTGCGTAGTCTGTTAGAGATACTCATTAAAGTAGAACCTGTGAACCAGTATGAACTAAAGGAGAATTTAGTATGCAGTTAACTTCCTTAAACTCATCACTATAATTTGTTATTACACTGTTCAGTTATGTGCCTAACAAAATGCCACTCCAATAGGTTGAGTAAATATTTGGCTTAAAAAAAAATTTTTTTTTGGTAATAAACTTCTGTTGGAAACACTTTTTAAGTCAGCCTTCCCCTGTTAGGTGTCAAAGTTCAGTGATCTGACACTCAGTCATGGACACATAAATACTGAATGAGTTACCTAACACAGGTGGATAGAATCTCCCCATTGAGTGTTCTAACTCATCTCTCTATTGCTAAAACCTGTAAGGGAAAATTAGATACTTAATTTATGAGTACATGCTCATTACACAACTGAAATTAATGTGCAGACTAGAAACCTAAGTTAAGCAGAGTAGATCCTATAGTACAATTCTCAATGAAATATCATTTAATGTCCCAAAATTCTTTGTCAATGCTCTTTTTTTTTTTTTTTCAAGATCTTACAAAAGTTAAATTACTCATACATGTCTTGGATAGACACATAGATATAAATAAGTGTCATTTGAGTCTCCTCTTCAGCTTTTTGACACGCATGTAGTTTCCTCAAAGACAGGAAAAACATATCAAAAAGTCCATGAAATTTGTAGATATGGTAACAATATATAATTTCGACTGCAGGTGATCAGATTCCAAAGATCATTCATTTGATCCAATCACTTAGTTATTGTTTATATGTCTTCACAGAGAGATAACTTTAAAAGAAGGAATTGAAAATGCTATTTTTCCACTTTGTGCTGCTGTTTCACTGAACTTAAATCCAGTTCAGGCAGTATCTTAAATTATCTGATATTTTTTATATATCCAATTTTAAAGATAATTTCATACATATACAATATCAGTAAACTGTACAGGAACATCCATATATATTTGTATGAATGTGAATGAGCATATATTTGCTTTTAGATTTACATTGATATGGTGGAATTAATATTCCTTCCTTCAACCTTCTAGTTCATTTCCACCACCTGCCCTGTTCAATCACATGTGGCAACTTTTCATAGTAGAATAAATCTTATATTATCAACTTGGATGAGTACAATTCAATTTTACCTTCCCTGCTAAACTAGTTTTGTAACCAGTATTTAAGTGTATACAGCCCCTCAGGTCTTTCAACAGGTGCCTATAAAGTGATATTCTCTGATTACATTATAACCTCTAACAGTTTGGCAAGATAATATTAAATCTGCATGTGATTACTAAATTGCTTAAGCAGCCATTTTTCTTCTTTTTTTTCCATTATAATTTTTTATGCATGGCCAAAGCATGTTTTAGCAAGGGTCATATTACAACTGCACAGTGCAAGAACTTATATAAAGGGATAATATAATTAATAATAACCGCCAGGTTTCAAGATTCATTATGAATTACTTTCTTAAAGGAAGAGAGCATTTAGAAAAAAATCACCTGAATATATAAAAAGTTATAACATAATTTATTTATTAGAAAAAGAACCACCTCAGTTTTAATCTCACTACATTGGATCTGGTTTTTTGCCCTTTTGTTGTTTGGTTGTTTTTTTTTTTTTTTTCACCTAGGATTGTTCTAAACATGTGTTCAATTCTATGCTGCTTTTCAACAGACAGATAAAAAGTTTCTAAATAGCCATTAGCTTTGTAAGGTACCCCCATGAAAGAAATATTCACAAAATCATTTCAATCTGCAAGTAAAAGAACGAAAATTCTGTAAAATTAAAGTTGCCAGATTTCCTTGTCAGCAGGTTATGCTGTTTTCCTGCCAGAAAAAAAAAAAAAAAAAAAAACAAAAACAAAAACAAAAAAAAAGTAGTATGTCAGAGATATTTTATTTGTGAATAGAAAATTAGAACTCTACAAATTATCCTGGAAATCACAAAGTTGATTCCCTTTTAGCTTTCTCAACAATTTTATTAATTAATTATTAATCTGCACAGAGCAAAATTAATCCTAGCCTTAAAATATTTATTTGTATAAATATATACATATTTACAGTTCCATAACTACTGGATTTCACTAACTAGAAAAAACCTCACATCCAGATATTCTGGTAAAATTTCAAGTAGCTTTGATAGAGGCCTTTTTTTCACATGCAGATGAAGTATGATTATGTTTCTCTTAATGATCACTCAATTTCATCAGATACAGTTGTAGCAGATTCAAAAATCTATTGTTTCCCTACAGAGAAGTCCACGTTTGGTGTTTTATGACACTGACAATCTGTATCATCATTGCTGCTTCTTGCTGTAGTATTGTATGTGAAAGAAATTGCATTCATGGTAAATAGGAGAAGGCATCCTCTAGTAGAATGTCTTTTGCATACTGATTTGGGTCTGCCTTATGAATATATGAATCTACCAGCCTAGTTCTTCACAGTACTATAGCTCTTAATCTGAGTTTGCTACTGTCATTCACTCTTTTTAATCTGTAGTGAAAATGAGAACATAAAGTAGTTTAAATTACCAATTGTTTATTTGTGTTTCCCCTTAAGCACTTTATACCAAGCATGCTTGTGAGAATAATTACTAAGTTATATGTACTTTCTTAGTCTCACAAGATAACTATGCTGAATGACTCTCTTTCTGTGGATAAATTACAGCTAATGATATTGCAGCAAAAGAACTCATTATAATAATAATTAAGCTACAATATCCTTCTGAATAAAAATAATTTTAAAAAGAAAAAAAAAAGAAAAAGAAAAAGAAAAAGAAAAAGAAAAAGAAAAAGAAAAAGAAAAAGAAAAAGAAAAAGAAAAAGAAAAAGAAAAAGAAAAAGAAAAAGAAAAAGAAAAAGAAAAAGAAAAAGAAAAAGAAAAAGAAAAAGAAAAAGAAAAAGGAAAAGGAAAAGGAAAAGGAAAAGGAAAAGGAAAAGAAAAAGAAAAAGAAAAAGAAAAAGAAAAAGAAAAAGAAAAAGAAAAAGAAAAAGAAAAAGAAAAAGAAAAAGAAAAAGAAAAAGAAAAAGAAAAAGAAAAAGAAAAAGAAAAAGAAAAAGAAAAAGAAAAAGAAAAAGAAAAAGAAAAAGAAAAAGAAAAAGAAAAAGAAAAAGAAAAAGAAAAAGAAAAAGAAAAAGAAAAAGAAAAGAAAAAGAAAAAGAAAAAGAAAAAGAAAAAGAAAAAGAAAAAGAAAAAGAAAAAGAAAAAGAAAAAGAAAAAGAAAAAGAAAAAGAAAAAGAAAAAGAAAAAGAAAAAAGAAAAAGAAAAAGAAAAAGAAAAAGAAAAAGAAAAAAAAAGAAAAAGAAAAAGAAAAAGAAAAAGAAAAAGAAAAAGAAAAAGAAAAAGAAAAAGAAAAAGAAAAAGAAAAAGAAAAAGAAAAAGAAAAAGAAAAAGAAAAAGAAAAAGAAAAAGAAAAAGAAAAAGAAAAAGAAAAAGAAAAAGAAAAAGAAAAAGAAAAAGAAAAAGACACCAAGAGGAAATGCAGACTAAGGAGAGAAATTAAATAATTAATATATTGCCATAAAATAGATCTGCACTCATTCAGTTTCCTGTGTTTACTACTGACTGGTTTCCAAGTAGTTCACATCAACGCAAGTAATTTGTATTCAACATCAAGGGCAGTGTCAGAAACTGCAGCTATGACACCCTGTCAAAGAACTGACCAAGACATGACTCAATAGAGATAGATCTGCGAAAAAATGTCTGGACAATAACTATTCACTAGTATGACCGAGAGTTGAGATGATGAATTACTGATACGTTATAGACAAAAAATTTCTGTCAAAGAAGCATCATACTATCAAATAGAAATAGTAGACAGATGTGTGTTTTATTTTTCTCTCTTTCTTTGTCTCTCTCTATCTATCCATCCATTTCATGCTATATATTTACTTCTATATATATCTATTCTATCTTATTTCCCTAGTTCTCAAAGTTTGTATATAACAGTAAAATATAAATATTCTCTATTTAATCTTGTTTTTAAAGTTCATGACTCTACTCCTTTTGCACAAATAACTATGAACCTGTTTTCATACAATTTACAGAATAGAAAAGATTTTCCTAAACTTTTTCTGAGTTCTACCTTATATTCAGATGTCTTCCAGTGATGAAATACTGCTTGCATTGATACCAACACAATAACTTTACTCTAAAAGGGATAGAATTCAAGGCTATGAACACATAATGTGATAGACAGCAACAATAGCTAACATTTTGGCTTTAGTACCTAGTATATAGCAAGAACAACTTTTTTTTTTTTTTTTTTTTTTTTTTTTTTTTTTTTTTTTTTCATAATTCTTTTCCTGGTAAATGTTCAAAATAGTGCTTTGGAGAGTCAAGATCTCTTTTGTATGATTCTTGTCCTTGCCAAACCCACAATATTTATTTTTTATTCACAGAACAGCTTCAGAAGAATAGGTTCAAGAAGAGCCTATTTCAACACTATTCAAGAAGAATAGTCTTCAAGCTAGAGAACTGTTTTGTCCTGCAAGAAATGTGGATCTTTCAATGAAAGATCTGAATATGGGCTTCCTACATCTGAGTCAGTAGCTTTATAATTATGAGAATGTTAAAGACTTTCCAGAGTTTTACCTATGCTGATAATAATGAACGAGGGTAGCTAAACAGAGATAGTATTACCATTTCCTAGCTCCTCTGTAGGAATGAAATCGAATTCTGAGCTAGTAGCTTTGCTTTCAGCTACAAAAATATAAAAGAAGGATTTTTTTGCATGGTGTTTGTAATTTTAGATTTTGCCTTGGTATGTAATTATTTTTCTTGGCTTCTAGTGAAACTTCTGTTGACATTAAGGGAGTAATTTACCAAAGACCATTTCTTTAAGCGTATACTTAAATCCTTCTTGGTAAATTCTTCTGTTATTTCCAATATAACAACAATAGGTTCATCAACAGTGATGTCCATATGAATCATTGTTAATACAACTGTAATTAATAGCAAAATGGGGAAGGGAAGGGAAAACATGATAGTATTATTTATAGATTTGGTCCTGATAACGTCTTACACTCAAAAAATTATGTAAAGAGCATTCACCTTGGTTTTTATTCATGTAAATTGTATTTAAGTACTGTCTGAGTCACAGAAGTTGAGTGACATACAATAATATCAGAGTTGTTTTTCTTCTCAAAATATTTTCAATTAAACGGTATCTTCTAATGGATAAGCAGTTGTCCTTTAATACATCTAAGGAGTAACTTCAGATACTTCTTTGTCATACCCATAGTGCATAGCAATGAATATTATAATCCATAAAAGTTTTATTAATTGTAAATTCATTGGAGGAAACACAAGATTCTTACTGGTTTTTGTTAGCATAAAACATTCAAAAATCTACAATATTCTCCACCATTTAATTACAGTTTATTGAAAACTTTTTTTTTTTTTTTTAAATATGCTAAATAAATCAACCTTAAATCTGTCATAGACTAAGCACTGGTGTTGAGTACATAACACTGATTATATTTAGTTGTGTAACTTTAAAGTCTGAAATTAAGTTGTACTCTGACAGTAGTTCAGAATATTTAAATCATTTATTGTTGATTCCTCTTCTTAATTATTCTCAGGAATTTACGCAGCACTTGGACATCCACTGAAATGATACAAAAATGTTGGAGGTTTTTTAGGATACTAGCTTCTATTCCTCCCCCTTCCTTCTCTTAGATGAAAAATCCAGCTTTCATTCTTTGTTTTTCCCTTGTATTGAAAGTTTGACTCATTCAGCCTGGTAACAGAAACATAAACCATGAATAATTAATACTACCAATCTCAGTTGCTTTAGGTTGCTGAATAAAGTAAATGTACAGGGATTTCTACGAGTAGCAGAAAAGATTTCTGATGATCGCCAGTGTTAATCCCTTATTAGACTCAATGTTGTTTCTCAGTAAGAAAGAAGTTGGTGTAAAGTGAATGAAGATAATTAACATGTAAAGGCTGTGCATTTTTATCTAAAAAATAAAGTCACTATTGGCAAATAATTCATGCCTTTTAAAAATCCCCCTCCAGAAACAAATATATGAAGAAGAAAAGACTTCTTTATGCTAATACTTTACTACATTGTGTATGTTGGCCCAAATCAGGGACCAGGATTTAGGGTCAATGTTCCAGTACCTGTGTCTGGAATTTTATGTGGTACTGTATATATTTCATACAAGGATAGTATCAAGGCCATTGAACTGGAAAGAAATTAAGACAGTAGAAACACCTTCTCAGAGACAGTCTTGTGAGCTGCTGTCCAGCTTGGCTGCATACTGTTTGATCTCCTCTCATAAGCAGTGCCTTTGGTTTAGCCTTTTTCACTGACCCATGTCTCTGAAAAACATCTATTCCAGTGATCTACAAACCCCTGACCCAGCTCCTACTGTTTCTAGAACTCTTGCACAGTAAAAGACATCTGGACTGATCTTTTCCCTTAAAAGGACTCAAACATGAGTTGTTGAGTACAAGAAATTAAATCAATGATCTGTAGAAGGGCTGGTTACATCCTGGAAGCCTGTAATTGCCTAAATAGATTTAATAAAGAAGAAAATGACAAGCATTAACTCCCTAATTGTCTTTGCATTAACAAAGTCTTGAAAAGAGTATTAAAAATAAAACCTAAATTTTAAAAATATATACTCAAGATGGTTGACAAACTTTATACTTCAATGCTCTCTAGAAGGAAAGTCAAAGCCTTTATCCTATTTTAAGGACTGAGGAAAGGATAGCAAGGGACTGACAATAAAAAGTGATGCAATCTCGTGAAATTTAAAGAAGCAAAAATATTTATGATCTATTACACTTTAATAGTATTATAATAGTATCTTTACTATTTGTGCTATGTTGATAAATAGATGAAGTTAATTCTACATGAATATTCCTCTCTTTGTACTCTGGACATATTTTATTTGGTTGCTTGCTTGCTTGGTTCATGGTTCATTTTACACGTGTTTAGCAGTACCTAAATAAAGTCTTAAAAATGCTGAGTTACCTCTTTTTTTTTTTTTTTTTTTTTTTTTTTTTTTTTTTTTTTTTTTTTCCCCTCTCTCTAAACACCAAATTGAGTTTTGAATAAACAGTTCTGATTATTTCTATAAAGTCTTATTTACTTGCTTGGGGTCTTGCTTATTCTTTAGTCATCAAAGTTAATGTTGGTGCACCTTCATCTCTCCCTGCTTTGCTTTATGTATGTCAAAAGGCACTTTTGATGGGATGTAGCTTTATGATAGCTATTATACCTCTCCATAAAAAAGATAACTATTCTGACTAACTTCAGCATCTGACTTCCTCTTAAATAGTTGGCATCTTGGGTGAGATTCGTTTAATCTCTCAAATGTCACATTAGAATCTTCTCTAGCCAACAGAAAGAATAAGTGTCTCAGGATGGCAATTTATCTTGGTGCAAATGAATACTCTAAATAGATCAGATGAAGTAGCCTCTAGAGAGGACTATAAAGCAATTCCATGGTGATGTTTGAGACAACAGATTTAGACATCTATGTTTTAAAGCTAGCTGACTTTTAGATGTTTGATGTTTGTTGATACAACTTTCACCTCTGCTATTTTTCCCTCTTAATAGATGCTTAAAATGAGACACTCATTTTAAGTGTTTTCACTCTGAAGTTCTTCAGTATTCATTTTCATTGACTACATAGGGAATGAAGGCACTTACTTTCAGAAGATGCTTTTATTTTAATATAAGTTGTCTCTCAAGAATATAAGTGTATTTCTTCCTCTGTGCATGTGCCTGCATGTGTATTTTTACACATGTGCTCGAAGAGAAACTAATACATTCAGTATTTGCTTGAACCTTCAATGACATGTAAGAATTAATCAACAAAATATAACCTAATTTTCACTAAATATGGAAGCCCTGCATAATCAGTATTTTTAAAATTAGCTTACAAAACTAAAATTTATCATTAAGAGTAATTTATAAGATTAACAGTGAAATAAATAGTGTAAATTCTTATGACTAGATTTGACAGTACTTCACAGCTTTTGGGATTTTATTCCCCTAATACCTAAGGCATGTAGAACAACTAATTATCAGGCTATTGATTTTCATTAAGCCATTGCCAGGGCAGGGGGAAAAGTCAGAAAAATATGTTTTGAGGTAGAGTCTAGTTTACATTGTAAATGATAGTTAAAGAAAGGAAATAGTTTAAAGAATATTAAAAGATACCGTGACTTGGCAAGATAGTTTGTGCATGAATACACAAAGGAGGAGTAAGATTTAGGAACCTGGAAAGTGAATCTGTAATATCAGAAATAATAATACTAGAAAGACTTATTCCAGAGGTTACTGAATTCAGGGATAACTTGAATGTCTTTCAATGAAGTAAGTGAATTCAAAATTCAGTCTTACTTCCTCTTATAATCTTGAAACCTCTACTCTGAAATTTAGTTGATCTCTTTTGCATGATTATTGAAATCTAACATTTTTCAACAGCATCTTAAATGGTACTGAATGTTTGGTCTAAATTAAGAGGAACTAAGTATGTTATTTCATGAATACACAATTATTTTCGTAAGGACCTTAATGTTTTTGTTCAACAACTCTAAGTACAAATAACAAAAATAAAAGATAAAATACATTTGCTACAAATAATATAATTCATAGTTTAGTTATATTTTGTATCACTAAAATCACATTACTTATGTTATCTGAATATGTCACATCAGGAGTCCATAAAGAAGAAAAGTCCTAATATTTAATTTTACTGAAGGAAAACTAAAGATTTAGAGAGACTATTATGCTCCATGCAATGCTCCAGACCAAATGAATAGTATGTTTTTTAAAGTCGTACATGAGACTGGCATATATTCAGTACATTTTATAACCAGAAGTCTATGATATAGAAGATAATATGTATAATTGATGGTATAACATTTTAATCAGGATGCTGATAGACAAAACAGGAGCAAAATAATTTTGAATGTTGGACTATTTATTGAACTCAGTACAGTCACATTAATTATAAATTCCAAGGTTATTTCTAGCACATTGGATCAAAAAGACTTGAGATCAGAAGTTGTGAATCCAAATAGCCATAAAGAAGTGGTAGGTGCTGAACTGCTCATCTCTCCCAAAGCACAGACAATTCTTGGTCTTCCCTAGCACTGCAGAAATAATGTACTTCTCATAACACAGTTAAGGTGGGATCAATTCTGGATTCAGACATCAAATTTAGGTGTTTGTTAGGTGAGCTGGCTGTGTAATCTCACAGTGTAGTCAATGAAGACATTTGCAATCAATAAAACTAAGGGAGTTCAGAAATTGACTGTTGTCATTGTAAACCAGACAACTAAATTTTGTCAGCTGACTAGCACTCTAGTCTCCACTTGCTGCAAAGACAAGACTCAGTCGATTACAGAGGGAACACAGACTTCAGTATTAGAGAACATCCACATTGCAGATACATGGTTATATTTATCTTTGTCTGCATAAGCATCTAATAGAACTTTAGGCACTGTGGGAAAACTTTTGTGGCTTCCAGATTTTAGTCCAAAAGACACTGATAACCATAGATCTGGTGAATATGCCTATACAATGTTTATAGCCATCCATGGACATACAAATGTCACTAAATTACTATACTGAGGTAACTAAATCTCACAAAGAATGTTTCAATGTTGGTATGGATCTCAGTCCCACCAGAAATAACTAAAGAACTTTTTTTTTGAGAAAAATCCAGTGGAGCCTGTATCACTCTTCAGCATGTTAAAGGTTTAGCTATCAGTCCCTTGGATTTTAAAAATTATTTTATGCTGAAATCATCACCAGCTTTCACCAGAATTTTTTTTTCTGATTCGATCTTTTATCCATTACTATGCTGCTGCACATCTTATTCCAGGTTGACAGCTTCCATGGAGAGCACTGTGTGACTGAAGTCCCTCTTGTGTATATAAACCTTGAATATTCACTTTACAAAGACAAGATATGTGTGTCCTCTTGGACCTCCAGATCTTTGCCTGGACAATGCTGTAAATCTATACTTAGTAGATCTACTGTCTTTCTCTTAGAGTCACTATTTGCTGCTTCTTTATTACTACTTACAGCATTGTACAATTAGAATTACATACACTGAAGCATACTTGTTTGTTGTTTTACATTATTAGCAGTATTTTGTTTTTCAGAACAATTTCACGTTTTTGAAAAAGCACTATAACATTCTACAATTAGAGTTTACAAGATATAAAATTTTCTCCTCCCTTTTTGAAGTAGTTGACAAAGAACATTACAGATTGAAAAATCACACCTGTTTGTAGAAAGATCAAAAGTGTTTGAGAAAGGCAAGATAAGTAGATGAACCTTATATTGTGTTGTAACATAATTTATTAGTAACTATTCTCTTTATTGGCTGTTCTGACAGTTCAAATGATTCTCTAAATTCTGAAAAATGTGATTTTCTTTTTAATGTCTTTAACACCAGCTTTCTGTCTACAGACCTATAAAATGTGAAGGCTACATCATGTCAGCATTTTGGGCAGGCATATAAATGCTATTGAAATCAATTGTTAATTTACAGAAATATCAGTTGTAGGACAATGGAAGTTAGTGCACATTAAATACACTATATGAATTTATATGTCAGTGGCTACTCTTCACTGATTATTTATAGATCTTTGAAATTGGAATAAACTGACTCTAACAAAAGCATAGGCCAAAGCACATGCCAAAGTCTTTATTCACAAAAGAGCATTATTTACTTAGGTTCCCACATTCATTTAGGTTCCTAAATGTTCTTCAGGTTGGTAAATGAGTTTCTAGGCTGTGATAAAATATATGTAGTTGCTTAATGTTTGCATATGACTGAAGTGGCATTGTCTTGAGGTTTCATATTGGGTCCATACCATGTCTTCACGCTCCTCCTCCCATGGAGTTTACTTAGTGGCATGTAAGTCAAACATCATAGAAGTAAATAAGAACACTTATCCTGTGATTAAACACGTATAATGCACCACATGAAAAAAGAAGATACATATTAAAGTCTAAAGAGTTCAGTACTGAAAATATCAGCATAGCTATTTTCTAAAACTTTGTTTAGAAGTGACAGTTAAAATGTGAAAGCTGTATCTGCTTGTGGGAAGCTAGGAGGAAGAAATCTGAACTCCTTTTGGCACTTAAATCTCATCCACTTGATTATACACTGAAAAAGATTAGGATATGTAGGACAACCATTTAGCTCAGCTAAACTGACTGCTCTTATGTGTCATGATTGAGCCACAGCAGATTGTGTGGAGATTCTGAATGACTGTCCAGGAAAAGTGAAATGGGATTTAAATCACTGGGAAGCAAAAGAAGAATGCTCAGACAGGAAAAGGCTGATTTCACCTGAAGTGTATCAACTGTTTCCTTTTGGGACTTGTTTGCTATCTCTCAGTTGTTTAGGTCGAGAGTATGCTGTTGCTTCTCCATTCTTATGAAAATATGGATGGCTTAATGTAAATTTTTCAGCTGCTCACAGGAAGGTAGTGAGGAGGATTACTCATGCAGTCAACAAAATTTTGAGGAAAAGAAACTGAATACTGTTGTGTCAGAGTTAGGATGAAACTGATAGTGCAGAGACTAAAGGGACTCGAATACCACAGAAATATGCACAATTTTTCTAATTACATGACTTCCCTGTCCCTCGAGGGTTGATGGCTTTCTCCAGGAGGAAGGTCTGACAGCTCAATACAGTGGTCACAGTTGTGCAATGCACTGTCCTGGGGCTGAGCCATCGTATCCTCCAGATGTCACTTTGGTGCCCTCTTGTGCAGCCCTGACAGTGCTGCCTCAAATCCTTTCTTGACACCCCTTGAATCTCCTGTCTTCAAAGTCACTCCATCAGTATGTCCCCAACAGTAACCTTCAGTGCTACTCCCAATGTGTCTCACCAAGACCTTTCCCCCAGAGTCTTTGATTATGTGGTTTTCTTTATCCCCGGAATAAGATCCTATCTCACCTGAGTCAGTCTTCAATTAAAATCTTAATTTCACTCTGCTGAGCTGTAATGTTCTGCTCTATTACCAACTACGGCTGTCCATAGCTGCAGGTACATGTTATCCTTTGTGACATTTTAAATTATTTTCTTTATTCAGAGATAGGGAGAAAAATGAGGATCAAACATAGTTGAAAGCTGCTATGGCTTAGTGTGGTTGAGGATTCAGTCTCATTTTCTACTTTCAATATACTGATGATTTTTGCAATTTAATTTCAGTTGTTTTAATAATAAAAATCAAAATATAATTGAGCATTTTAACTCTGTCAAATAATGGAAGAGGAATAAACTGCAGCTGCCATTGCATTTTGTATTTTAAAATAAATTTCATAATCTGAATGAGAATTATTTGCAATGTCTATTATTCCATAGCAAGTGCTGCTTAATTAATCTTAAAATTGTATTTATATTGAAATGTGACTCACTGCAAATAAGGAGAAAGATTAGAAGTTTTGAGTGTTTTGTTTTTTTTTTTTTTTTTTTTTTTTTATATATTATCTAAAAATCTTTTATTGGATTTAGAACTTACAAACTTAGGAATTTCTTTGACTGTTAGAAGACCGGACAAGAATTTTGGAATCTGAAATTAATTTAGTAACAAGAGAGTTATATGAATAATTGAATAAAGTATCTTTTTATATACTTTTTTTTTTTCTTTTTTATCAAGGGAAAAGTATAATAGATGATGTTCAGACATAATTTTAGATGAGAGAAGAAATACAAACATGGTTGATTCACAAGACTTTTTCTTAAACTCCCATATTCCATGAGGTTCATTTTGAACATTTTGAACCTGATCCTGATTTAGATTTTTGTAATATTTTGACACTAACATAAACACTCATCCTTGCCTTGGGAACACTAGTAGCTCTTTCCATCCACTGGATTTTTCTCAAAAAAAAAAGTTCTTTACTTATTTCTGGTGGGACTGGGATCCATACCAACACTGAAACATTGTTTGTGAGATTTAGTTACCTCAGTATAGTAGACATGGGCCAGGCCCTAACATGTTGCAAAGATCTGTGTCTATCTTGAGGTACCAGGATGACAGCATACATTTTCTAAATATTTTGCTAGTTTCTCAGGATCCTACACTTGTTCAGGGGTGAAGTTCCAAAACATTGGAGGTCCCCACTGTCCTAGGTACTTTCCCATGCTACCCCACACTCCCAGTCACCCATAACTCTCCAACCTTGGGGTAGACCTCTGGGTGGTATTCAGAAACAGTTGCTTAACCCGAAACAAAACCTGAACCACATTCAGGAACACTACAGCTCCCAGCAGTGAGACAACAATGTTAGTGTGAGCATTCCACGGATATTCAAAATTCTCAGCATTCTCAAACACACTTGCAAATAGCCCGGAGAAGGGGAAGCTGGAAGAAGGTATCTCCCCCTTGGGTTGACTCGCTGAGGAAAAAAGGTGGAGGGTGTAGTTGCTAACCCATTCCACTAAGTGTCCCCCAGAGTACACAGACGATGACCATGCTGAGTACAAATGCCAAACTACTGTCAGGACTGACGATTTTATTGTGCCATAGATTAGTGTTACATAATACGGCAAGGCAACAATCTTAATCCAATTCCCATGGGTAATAAGCAACAGCGTGAGGACTACATATGGCAAGTAATGTGATGTATAACATAACTGTAGAAACAAAGACCACAATTCTAGGAGCCACGTGAATGACATTATGACAGGATGGGCAGTTGGCATTATAACAAATCTGGTAGGACACTCAGATCAATTCTGTTGTTATCATCTCAACCCTTCGAGCCCCACGTTGGATGCCAAAAAGGACGGTCATGGTTTGAGCTTGGTTGGCAGTCAAGCACCACGCAGCTGCTCACTCAACCTCCCCAACCTGGTGTCCTGGGTTGAGTGAGTGGTGGAGTTTTTTGGTGGCAGGGGAGGGGGCTATCGGGGCATCCCCCTGTCAGAAGCTTCTCGAAGCTCCCCCAGCTCCACGTCAGCTCCACTTCTGTTTGGGAAATTGAGCCAATCGGCTGCACCTCTGTGATAATGTATTTAAGAAGGGACGTGGTGACGTGCAGTGGGACTTGTGAGGAGGAGTTGCTGCAGCTGCATGAACACCAAGGTCAGTGGAGGAATGGAGGAAGAAAGGAGGGGGGAGGTGTGCCGGAGCAGAGACCTCCCTGCATCCTGTGGTGAGACGGCAGGGTGGCCCCCCCCGCCACCCATGAAGATCTACGGTGGAACAGACATTGATTTATGGCCTGTTGCTCTAGCTCGGATAATCAAGGTTCTGTGCCCGAAGAAGGCCGGGGTCTCATGGGAAAAGGTAGCCCCGTTGCTGTAATTCAGTGCTGGGAGGATTGCAGCATGTGGGGGTGTCCCACGCCGGAGCAGCTCGGGAAGGGCTGCAGCCGTGGGAGAGAATCCAGTCGGAGGAAGCTAGTGACCCATGACAGAGCACTGTGGGGAACGCTGCGGCCCATGGGAGGAATTCAAGTTGGAGAAAGTTTGTGGAGGACTGTCTCCTGTGAGAGGGGGACCATGATGGAGCAGGAGGAACAAGTTCCGGACACTCCCCTCACCGAAGATGAAGGAAGTGGCAGCGCTGACTACACCTCCCATTCCCTGCCCCTGCGCCACTGGGGGAGGAGGTAGAGATATCAGGAGCAGAGCTGAGCCCGGGAAGAAGGGAGGGGTGGGGGGAAGGTGTTCTCAAGATGTGGCAATGCTTCTCACTGTCCTATTCTGTTATGTGTTGTTAGTGTCTGTAATAAATGTATGTTCTTCTTTTCCTTCCCCTAACAAGTCTGCCTTTTGCTCGTGATCATAAAAGGGGGATTTTTCCCCATCCCAGTCCTATCTCGAACTCCAAGCCTGGCTCTCTGTCCCTTCTCATTGCCGGAGGGGAAGGGAGAGAGAGGTGCTGCATTGTGGTTGGCTGCCAATCAGGCCTAAACCACAACACCTGGGAATGGGGAAGGAATCAGAGGGGCAAAGGGAGACTCACAGTTTGAGATAGAAACAGCTTAATAACAATAATAAAATAAAATGGTGGCAGTATAAACAGGCAATACACAATACAATTACTCACCACCCGCCAACCAACACCCCTCCAATTTCAGGCTGGCGATCCTGAAACATGAAGACACCACAACCACAGTGAGAGCACACACTCCCCACCCTTTCCCGCCCACCCCTCCTTTATATGGTGAGCATAATGTCACATGACATGGAATATCGGCCAATCTGGGCCCAGTGCTCCAGCTGTGTTCCCTCTCTGCCTCTTGTGTGCCTGCGCACAGACAGGACACAGGGAGTTGGAGAGTCCATGAAATCTCAGTGTGCTATCAGCATTCTTCTAGTTACCAAAAATGAACATGAATTCTATTCCAGCCCAAACCAGGACATCTATGCTGTAGTTAAGAAATCCTCAGAATACCACTAACCTAAACCCCCTCTTTGGCTCCATGAATGGAATGAACAAAATTAGTCTTGGGATTATATAATAAGAACTGCATAATAGTGCAGTTATTTTCTCCTAAATAAATAAACATTAGGGGAAAAAAGAATGAACTTCCTGGAGTAAGTTATCAATGCTACCAGTTTATGAAGATAAATGGACAGGATAGTCATGACTGATCCAAGACTACTTAAGTATAACACACACATAAAATAAATTATCTAATATTGATTAATCTTTCACAAATATAGCTATCATTTATTACTTTAATAATTGTAGATCAGTATTTTATATTATTCACAAGATTATTAAAGCATTTTTTTAAAAAAAAAAATTCTCTTAATTCTGCTTAAGTTGATCCCTGTAGTCTTCTGTTAAACCCAAATATTTACACTCTGATCTAGAGCTACACACACAGAAGTACTGTTTTGACAATAGTGAAAAGAGTTGACTGGTAAGAGTTGCTAGATTATAGTTGATAGAAGATACAGTTCTGCTATGTATAAAGTAGTTATCAAATAATCTCCCTGAATATTTTTATGAATACATGATTTGATATCCCAAGAGAAATTATTCCATGTATTATTAATGTATATGATAGCAATATCAGTCATCCTACATTAATTTCAACACTCTGTGCTATGATAAATGTGTATGTGTGTGTGCATACATGTTATTTTTCAGCATCCAGTATTTCTTCTTTCAGTTATATTTGAGGCCACATATAAAATACTGCATTCAAAATCAGTTAGGCTCAAAACAGGGAAGCTTCTTTCAAAATCAGAGCTTGTTTTTAAACACAACAAAACAAATCATAGATGAAAAGGATACCTACATAAAATTTATGCTTAGCTCCTGGAGAGTGATATAGAAAAGCACTAACAAACTTGCTTAGTCACTTGAAAATACTAGACCCTAAAACTGAAGATCATGAGAATGCATGTATTTACAGCTGTAAAAGTCTACATAAAATACAAACCAAATGCAAAATAGACCTAATATATTCAGTGTGCTTAGAACTGGCTGTACTTTGCATTTTTCAAGTCTATGTTGTGTTATTTCAGTTACTTCACTTAAAATCAAAAGCTTTTGAATAAATTTTCAAGGAGAACATTTCCTAAGAGATCAGGAGACCTGGATTTAAATTTCTGAAGTTGTATTCTTCACATCCCAGGAAATTACTACAGTCACGAAAACTCTAGATATTTTGTTTAAAGTCATGTGCTTCATATCTCCCACTGGAACCAGACATTGTGCAGAGAGACACAGCACCAGAGGTAGAGCAATTTACCAAAGATCTGATTACATTCAGTGTTGTAGTCAAGACAGTGGCCTGTTGTATACATAGGGCAGGAGCAGACTAAACAAGATTAAATTAGTATTTATTTGTCTTACACCTAGACATCAGTAAACTAAAGCAGTACATTAAGCATTTTGTAACACTGCAACACAATTTGTAGCATTTTCTAAGATACATAATATCAGTATGTAAAATGTTACTTCAGAGGAGTCTTTCAGCAGAGGTCCACAAGCAAGTTTCAGGAAGATATATGCAGGTAGTAAAATCTGTGAAAGAGCAAAGAATGTAAACAGGAACATTATTTGGCAAAATGACAGCAAATGCAGGTCCTAGAAGCCCATCTTCATCCTTAGCAGATAAGATCACCTCTTTTCTGTTGAAGTGAGTGCTGGGGAACACAAAACATCAGTGAAGAGAGAGGCGAGATTGGAAAGAATGAAGGTTCCCACTTTGGTTCTATCTTTCCTTGTTGAAGAGTTCTCAGATGTGGCCACCTTGACCTCAGGGACTAAGACAGTCAAGGGCCATAGCTGTCAATTCTAACTATACAATATCAGCTCCATGTTGTTGCTGATTTAAGTTCTAAGTGTAAAGGACTGTTTTATACATGTAATACTAATAATTGGATATTAGTAAGAACTAAGACTGGCAATGACTTTTCTAATGAATAGCAAGATGATAAATTATTGTCCTGAAGTTTAAAACTGACCTCATCTGTCAATCATTTCCATCACAGAGATTGCTAATTTCCTAACTGAATATATGTGTACATTATATGTATATATTATGCAACTCTATATGTAAAATGTATACACATTTATTGCTTGTACACATTGCATATTTGCAACTTACATTAAGTTATAACAGTTTCCTTATCATTTTAGAAACCAAGCTGGGGAAAATCCAAGTTCTAGTACAGCTTTTTTTTGGATATAGCTCTAAAGTTACAACAGTGAGTGCAGACATATTCATCTCAGTTTATTTGCATTCAACACTGTGTTAGGTTGTGTCCAGTTGCATTACAAAACCAGAGTCACACAAAGTAACCGTTGTCCTGTTTTCTGTGTTCTGCATGTCAGGAGGTGAACATCTAAAATTGTCGCAGCAAAGACATGGATGCTAATGTAGTGCTACTTTTATTAACCAAATAAAGTTCTGTATAAAATCTCTGGTCTTCAGGTGTGTTAAGTGTCTCATTACTAATAAAATATTGTTATGGACAAAAGGGAACACACTATTAATATACAAAATTGACTATTAGTCCAATTAGTCTTATAATAGTGTTTTAGTCCATGTTATGTAATTATTGTAGGGAAACTTCACCAACATCAATACAGTTAGAACTGTTACACAGAAATTACTTCTTTGTATCTACACCTTCTCTCTGACATTATGTTCACCTTTTTGATGTCCCTTTCAGGCCACAGCTTTCCTTAATAAGACATGAGGTGAGGATTAAAACAAGCTATCAGCACCCAGAGTTCTCTCCTGGAAGGAACAAGATGGTCCCAGTGAACTCTTCCTTATCAGTAGAGACTTTTGCTTATTGCCTTTTTTTGTATGATTGATTGGTTGGTTATTTTTTTCCTACAATCGGTTTCTCTCTTGTGCTCTCAGCCAAGGTTTGAAGGTTATGCATCACCTCCCTCACCTCAGCTGACATATTAGATTACTGTTTGTTGCACCTCAGGATTTCAGACCTTTACCAGATTTGTTACTCCTAGATTTTCAGCTGCAATAACTTTCTGCTTTAGCTTAAGTAACACTACTGCAGTTGTACAGGGGTTTACTGGTCTTTTAGCATACCTTACAGGGTTTTGTAGGAATCTGGAACCCCAGGATCAGATCCAAGCTGAACAACACATGTATCCAGCTTTGCCATTCCTTCTGAAGTGCTGGCAGGGGAGGAAAAGATGGACACACAGAACAGTTTTAGGAGCACATTGCGTGTTCTTATGATTGACCTTAATGTAAAAAGGAGGTGTAGAGACAAATAATCTGGGAACAGAGCAACTATGCCTGATTTGAGGGGAAGAGTAGATTTATTTTGCTCCTTATTTGGCTTTCTTCTAGGCATGCCTGCCTTTTAAATGAGAGTAAAACAGAGACAGAGACCTCTGACCACCTAAGACATGATGAGAAATATTGTAATTAAATTTCAGTATACATTGAGCTTCAACACAGCTTCCACTTATTACTGACTTGTTCAGGTTTCTTTTATTTTTCTCAGATTTTTGGCAAATTTTCTCAGCTACTATAATGTAGGTCATCAATGTTTGCCATATTGAGTGACAGGATTCAAAAAACACCTCTTCTGGTCACTCAGACTTCAAGTGATCATCCAGACTGGTTGCAAATCAGTTATTATACTTTATCTGAGTTACTTTCCAGGAACATAAGAACACAAACTAAGTTTATTCCTTGTCTTCTGCCATTCACAAAAAGCTTTCATAGAAGAGATGCTCTCTAAAATACTGTGTATCTAATGGAAATGAAGAAATTTAAGGTCTTTGAGATATCTGCGCTTGTGTCATATTGTGCTGTTACTGATTGCATACTCAGAAGTTACATCAGAGAGAATCAAATAGTCATTCCCTCATGCATGCACTTATGCACTCACATCTTTAAAATTTTATAAAAGAGATAACAGCACCCCATAGAACTCTAATCCATGTACAAAATAGCATTTTGAAATAAAAAGCTCCTTGATTTCTTTTGTTACAAAGGTTGCATTCAATAACTTTAATGTACAAAATGTATGCAAAAATTAAACAGGGTGAATATGATTTCATAGAAGAAACAGAGATAGCTTGCCAAATAAAAATTTTCTGGAAAACCCTCCAGGTTCCCAACATTCCAGTCAACTGTGGTTTATACACTAACATTCCTAATTCTCTGTGTCCAAAGCAGGACAGTAGTGTATCAGGTGCACTCACTCTGACAGAAACTTCTCAATCATTGGATCACACTGCATGACAATTCTTGCCATATGTCCCTAGTGACTGCTGTCATGTATACACTTTGGTCGAAAATCAAAGCCCTCACACAATGAAACACTTCAGTCAAGAGATAATTCTAGACTGTTAAACATATATGACCACAGATCAGATTTGACTGAGTGTATAAATGGAGCCCTACTGGGGGGCTGATTGAGTTGGTCCTCCTCAGATCAGCAGGTCTGCAGCCAGGAACTCTCCCCTTGGGTCAGGACACCACCTAAGGTAACTCCTCGAGGTTAAGAACCCTCATCTTATAGGTGAGTGATTGAACATTTTGGACCCTCATTTCTAAAACTTAAACTTAAGTTGGCTGAGTTGATTTCATTTCACATCTTGAACCTGTAGTTTACTGATGTTTGTCAGAGTACCAAACATTTTGATTAGAACAATCTTCATTCCTAGTTTATCATCTGCTAAACAATTTTGGTTAGAATATTTTTTTTTGAGCTTGTCACCTGCCTAATTTGATTTTGTAAGCCTCTGCGACAAGGAGTACAAGTCATGTAATTCTGCTATCTTATCTTAGGTTTTTAGAAGCAACATGTCTAAGTCAGTGCTAAATACTGTTTATTGTTTTATAGTCAATGGAGAAAAATAAGTATCTATCTGTGTTGAGAAACTGATAAAGATCTTAAATTTCTGCTTTACACTACATGATTCATGGTCTGAAGTCAGCTATTTTTCTGCATTAATTTAAAAAGGGAAAAAAGTGAAGAGCTCAGTTTTAGACATTTAATTTTTAGATATTTTATATTAAGGCGAATATCATCCTTATCTTGGAATTGCCTTAGATCAGATGGTTTTGTCATTTTCAATTATTTGTTTCAAGCCTTTGTCTGTTTTTTTTTGCATGTTACATATAAAAGAGCACTATTTTATAAGATTTTCTACTCAGCAGTTTTCAGATGAACAATTCAATATCTTTCTAAAGGCTGTTCTTTATAATATCGTTTGTGTTGTGCTAATGGTTATTTTACACTATCACAATTATCCTTTTAGTCCTAAAATGTCTAAAAATATTAATCCATTTATGGTGGTTGTAAACATTGTTGCTAGAGATGTCAAGAACAATAGACTAATAGGAAAGAAAAATTCCACATTGCCATAAATAAAACCCAAACTTAATAATAATACATAGTTAAAACCATCCTGGTTAAAGGTTTTTTTTCCAAATCTACTTTCTTCATGGTTTTATTAAAATATTTGAGACAACAGTGACATAAAACTGAAGTATTCACACTTATTTTCTTGAGGAGGTGAGGGAAGAAAATTCATAATATATTGATAATATATACCTTTACTATATTGGCAATATACACCTATAGTATACTAACATGGACTGAAGACTTTTTTCCTAGTCAATACATAAATGATGTATCATAAAAGCTAGTTACTTAAGTGTCTGCCTATCTTTTTAATTCAAAGTGAAAGAATCTAGCAACGGAAAAGGATGATTTAATGGAGAAAACCTGAAAAAGTAGGTCTCTTGCAATCTTACTTTTTCGTCTAAAATAGAAGCTTGATATCCATCTTGATATAGCATATCTTTGATTTAAACCTGGTAACACTATGAACAGTAGAATTATCTCATCTAAAAAATGTATGATTTGCTTTCCTTGCTTAATTTAATTTCTCCACCAAGACAAATGTCCACCTTCATATGTTTTTTAAATGATCTTCATGTGATGTGATTATAACTTTTAGAAATCATGAAAGAGCTAGTTCAGACAGTGTTACAGACTTCCAGCTAATCATTACCAATCTGAAATCTACACTGACTTTTAGAAGTTATTTTATTTATATTGTGATCTATTTGACATTTCAGCATTCTTAAGTGCAATGCAGGCATGTATCCCATACAGCAACTTGCTAGTTAATTGTTTTGATAAAAGAATTGTTCTCATTTTCCACAATAGATAGTTGTCTTCCTATAAGGAGAAAATGCAGATTAAATATACACTGAAACACACTTCTGTGTTTCTGTCTTTAAAGGGAAGAACATCTTAAAGGAGTACAACACTTCACAGAGAGGCATCAAGAATCATCAAGCAACATGAATTCATACATATTGTTTATTTCTGAGAAAAGTTTGGGTGTGCTGGACTCTGGACTGACTGATAGCTGAAAAAATAGCTTAATATTGTAGGAAATATTTTTTCTTTTTGTTGTTTTGTTTCTGCTGCATTCAAGGAAATGTGATTTTGTATATTCTTTATAATAGATAATAATGCATCAAAAAAAACTCTTATCACAGCCAATTCCTTCTAACTGGAACAGGTTAGCTAATTCTCTGAGTAAAAACAAGACAAAGAAACAAAAACAGAATGGAAAAAAATCTTGGTTAATAGAAGCATACCTAATTTATTTCCCCATGTTCTTTTTCTTTTAATATCATTATAGTCTTTTTTTTTCCCACTATGTATTTTCTAATTTGACTAGTAAAAATAAAAAGGAATTTTGCTGTCCTCCTTATATGTGTTGATAATAAATTGTAAAAGCTAATTCTGTGAAGAACTAATATTGATATTGGCATTTTTATTATTATAAAAATCACAGTGTCTTTTGTCTTTTATAATGATTTAAGAAATATAATCATGTGGAATACTATATTTTTTCTTATTATCCTTAGAGGGAGTAGAGTAGCTGTAATCTCATTATTTCTACAGGATGGTTGTAAGTAGTTATGTAATATTCATGTGACTTTTACTGAAGTGGAAGAATATATTTCAGTAACCTCATTTTCTTTGTTATATGGTTGTGGAATTAAATATAAAAAACCTCCATGGTTATACATGGGTGATAAGATATATAATATTGAAGCCTACAAGCTTGTGCTTTTAATAAGGTTTGAATTAGACAAAAGAATCAAAGTTTATGATCAGCCATTTCAATGCACTTGAAATAATTAATGTATTTCCAGGAGAATTTATTGTTGTTGCACTGTGATACCTGTTTTATAAAATATTCTTCAAAGTCACACTCCTAATGTTAATCATTGGATTATGAAGAGCCAGAAGCTGATAATGAATACTAATTAATGTTATTTTTTTTCCAGTTATGTTTAAACGTCTCATGTATGTCGATATACAAAATATATGTAGAAAATTTTCTCTTAAGTTCATAACTGTTTCTGTAGCAAGGAAAACTGGGAATTTGTTCTCAAAGGGTGACTTTTTTAACATATCAGGAAATATTTCAGAATTCAAGTCAGTGAATATAAGTGTCAGTTGTTATTGCTTGTTTATGCTTGAACACTTCCTGTCTGTTGTCTCTGTACATGTCTGGTGTCAACACTGTGATCTCAGGAGTCCTAGTAAGAGCATATTCAAAATCCTGAGATGTTAGTTTTTCCCTCAGATAGCATAACTATAATTTGAGTTTGATAACTAAGGTTTGTCTATATTTATCCTCTACACAACACAATTTAAAATTCTAACAAAAATTTAAACACATTTTCCTGGTTGGGGCTGGACTAGAGTTCCTGTTGGTTTGGCAGCAGGAGGAGTGCTGCAGCACCCTGAGACCCCAGGGGCTCCCCAGGTCCTAGTACCCTCACCTGTGTGTGGGGGCGGGGAGAGCACGGCTGGAAGGCTGGGCCTGGATTGGCAAATATCCCATGTCATGTGACATTGTGCTCACTATATAAAGGCAGGAGTGGACCAGGAGGGGCTCTCACTTGTGGGAGTGTTGCTGTGGTGCCTTTGTGTTGGGGATTGCTGGCTGGGAGCTGGTGGGTAGGAGGTGAGCAGCTGTATTGTACATTAGCCGTTGATACTGCTGTCAGCGTATTGTTCTGTTACTGTTATTAAACTGTTTTTATCTCAACCTGCGAGTCTCCCTTTGCCCCTCTGATTCCCTCCCCATTCCCAAGTGGGGAGAGGGTGGGCGAGCGGCTGCGGGGCATTTAGCTGCTGAGTAGGCTCAAACCACAACACACATATATGTCTGTGAAACATCATTGACACAAAATCACTTTTCCTCGTCACCTACAAAACAAACATATTTTATCACTATTTTTATGCAATTGCTAAATAAGTATTTGTTAATTTTCACTTGAATTATTATTACATTGGTAAGAAATAGGCTGGATAATGAAGTGATAGAGTGGGTGCAAAAATGACTGGACCATTTGGATCAAAGTATCACAGAATCTTGTAGGTTGGAAGAAAGTTCTTAGGATCATTTTTTTCAATCTCCCTGCCACTAAAGCAGGGTCACTTAGGACAGGTTGCCCAGGGTCATGTCTAGCTGGGTTTTGATTATCTCCACAGATGGAGATTCCACAATCTCCCTAAGCAACCTGTGTCAGTGCTTGACCAACCTCACAGTAAAAAAATATTTTCTTACATTCAAACAGAATTTTCAGTTTCAGTTTGTACCCACTGCCTCTTGTCTTATCACTGGACACTACTGAGAATTCTGGTTCAATCTGCTTTACGCCTTCCCATCAGATATTTATGCACATTGATCAGAGTCCCCTGAGGCTTCTCTTTCCCAGGCTAAATTGTCCTAGCTCTCTCAGCCTTTCCTCACATGAAAGATGTTTCAGTCCCTGAAGCTTTACTCTGGCATTGGTCCAGTAAGTACATACCTTGTACTAGGCATTCCAGTACTGGACACAGCACTCCAGATGGGGCCTCACAGTACTGAGTTGAAGGAAAAGATCATCTCACTCAACCTGGTAGCAATGCTTTTCTTAAGGCAGCCCAGGAAAGAGTTGGCTTTTTTTGTTGTGAGTGTGCATTGTCGGTTCATAAAATCATAGAATCATGTTCAACTTGTCTATCAAGTTGACCATGACCAGGACAACCAGAGCCTTTTCTTCAAAACTGTTTTCCAGATTATTGGTTCTCAGTGTGTGCTGGTGCCTGGGGTTATTCCTGCCTGGATGCAGAAGTTTACATTTCCCACAGTCAAACTTCATGAGATTCTTCTCTTCCCAGTTCTCCAACCTGTCCACATCTCTCTGAATGGTGGCACAACCATCTAGTGTACCTGACACTTGTCTCAGTTTAGTATTTAATGTTTCTCAGTTTACTGTTTAATGTCTTCCTTAATTACCCGGATGATAGGATGAAGTGAACTCACAGCAAATTTCTGAATGACACCAAAGTGTGGGAAGTGGTCAGTATGCTGGAGGGCAAGGCTTCAAAGAAAAATGACACTGACAAAAGAAAACACTTCTATTTTGTTTAGTCAATCTAAGACCTTAATTGCAGAAATGGTTTGGAGATATGAATCACTCTACCACATAACAATATTTTACACAACTAGATAGACAAGTTTGGGAGACAATGAGGAGTGCTCCTATCTATTCACCAGTTATCAGTTGTGTTATGTGTTCACATCTGTGTTCAAGCAGGAGAAAAGAAATAGGAGATGAAGTAGAATAGGATAAGTGTTAAGATTAATGGGAACAAACTTAGGATAATTTATCCAAAAATCTCTAGGATAAGCTATGTTGTGAGAGTTCTGTGTGAGCTACACAGAAAATCAAGGTTAATTAGGAGTTAAGGTTAATTAATATGTTTCTCCTGTTTTGATTAAAAAGGCTAAAAGTAACAATAATTCCATCTTCCTGTACATTTGATATGGAGTGGTAGAGAAATTATGTCAACAGGCTTTTCCCATGCTTTGCTGCGACAGAAACAAGAAAGAATCATAGATGAAACAAGAAGAGAGTTTGTTACCTTTTTCCTTGAAGCCACAGTAAAAAACACATGGTACTTGACCCTCCCTTCAAACAAAAAGAAAAGAATGGACAGTAATGGGTCTTACTTTTTACTCTTCTAAGATAGCTGTGCATATATCATGCATATTTAAGAATCATTTGAAAGCATAAAATGTTTATAAAGGGTTATTGAATTCCTTGTGTTTTCATTCGGGACCTGTATCTACATTAAAGCTTATCTACTGCAGAGTTGTAGTGGTACTTGTAGCAGCACAACTGTAAATATTTTGTTCTGGTGAGACATCAAAAGTTAATCCTTTTTATTGGGACAAGTCAGGTAGTGGCAATTCACATCTTACACTGGTAGAGGGCATACATAACAGAATTTGCTGTACCATAGTGACAGGAGAGAATATTTCTTCCAGGTCTACCAGCCACAAAGATTTTGTATAATAATCCTTGTATTGGTGAGCTTTCTGTTTAAATTACTATAGCAGTGACATTTATCAATCTCTTCTATGTGACTAAAGAAATATGTAGAGGAACTATGTATAGGTCTGAGTTCAGACACCCAAATTAGTTACATATTAATATTTTCTTGTACTTTTTCACTCCCTATTTCTTCCTTTCCCTCTATTTTGTGTTTTCCCCTTCACTCTTCTGTGATAACAATTATACACATGCTGCATAATAAACATGTTCCTCAATTTCTATGAACAAAATTTTAAAAAATATATTTTTATTTTAGTTTTATTCATATTTATTATTTCATAACTCAGGAAGTTTAGAACATTTAATGTTACACATAAACTGTAAAAACAATATGGCATTTAAAGACAGTTAAAAAGAGAATTTAAAAGCAATTATTATATCAGTTAATTTTAAAACATTATACAAATATTGCAGTTAATAAAACTTACTGTTTCACTTTCTTTGCAAATAACTCCAGAGTACATCATGCTATAAAAGCTAGCCAAATGTTGTAGGGACCACTTTTCTTAATTTTCTATTTATTGTTACATAGAAGTTGGTTCTGTCCTGGTATGCCATGAAGGCTGTGTAAACAATAAAGTGAAACACCATGGTATGCCGTGAAGGCTGTGTAAACAATAAAGTGATACACCCTTTAGAAGCCATGTTTTGAGGATGCAGCTTTGAAGCCAAGTTTGCAGAAGAGATCAGCTGCCATGTTAAGGACCTAACAGAAGTATCTAGGTTTTCAAAACCAGTTAGCTCTTTAGCTGTTAACCTAGGTTAGTTAGGTAAGTTAGCTCTTACCTAGCTGTTAACTGATTAGGGTCAAATAAATATGCTGATAATATACTAAAAATTGATTGCAGTGTAGCTATGTCCATCTGTAGAAATACATGTGCAATACTTTCTTAAAGAACTCCACCCTTTCGAGTGACTTCTAAGCTGATCTATGGGCCAGCCTAAGTGATTTGCCCTAATCTCAGGTCAGGGAAATAAGCTCCGGTGAAAAAATAAAAGGTACACAAACTGTTAAACTAGATAAGAACTTTACAACCTATTCTATTACAATGATAAGTATATTTTTGCTTTTTTTGTTTGCATCTCTGTATATTTGTGGTTCACCAAACAAATATAATGAGAAAGATTGCTCTTGTTGGGGTCTATGTCCAGAATAGAGAAAATACTAAGCATTGTAATACATATTTGAAACAAATACATAATTTTCAGTATGTATTGATTTCATATATATATATTAATATATAAAATAAAACAAATATATCTTTTTCTCTCTCAGTTATATAGAATCACAATAGTCACAGAAACAGGTTTGGCTCACTACCAGCCTGTCTTCACGTGTCGTATTTTTTCTTTTTTTTTAAGGCATTTTCTACTCTTCAAGGTGTCTAGGTCAGATAAATATATTTGCAGAATAAAAGGACTACAACAAAGTGTTTGAAATAACAAAGAATGACAGTGAAATGAATAAGCAGTCAGAAAAGATGTGGTATTTAAGAGCCAAAAGGTGACACCTCACAAATATATTTTTAGAAAATTGGAGAAGACAGGATTAAAATGGATTTATTTTTCTTCAGTGTTTTTGTGAGACAAAAGTGCTGGGTAGCGACAATCTTGTGCTCACTATTCTAAAGAAAAAAATATTTAAAACTGTTTTGCTTGGGGCAGGGAGAAAAAAAAAAGCAATGTTGTTAAGATTATAGTTCCAACAGTAGAGAATGTATGTATCATCTCTGGTCTTATATATGCTTCCATAAGTATTTCATAAAAAGTTCCACCTCTAAATTACGATCAGCAAAGGTTTGTCAGCTCTTAACTAATTGAATCTGAATTCACAAAGAAAAATCAGTCACAGTTAGAAACTGTAATACTGATTACACTTAAATCTCATATATATGAGAGTTAGGTGCTCTAACGTATGCAAAAGTGAACAGCAAATCTTGGTGTCTTAAGTATGAACTAAAATCTTGAATTAATGTTATTTGATAAGGATACCTGTCTCCCATCACCTACAGGCTGTGCCACCATGAGTGAGACACTATAAACACAAGAACAGGAGGAAAACATGACAGCATCTGAGTCTAGTTGAGCACTTGGATGGGAGAAGACCCACGGTACCAGAGCTTTATTTCTGTTTTAATTTTCTAAACTTCATAAACATTTCTAGAGAAAGAGAGAGACAGAGGTATTGACTGACTCTGCTAAGTAAAATTCTTACCTATTCAGAGAACCCAGGAAAAAACCCTCATATACATCTTCTTGAGTGGTATGTTGATAGAACCTGCTTGGTCTTAGAATAATTTACATGAACTAGATCTGACATAAATGAAGAATCTAGCCTTACCTTCTGTTTTTTTAAAAAAGTCATTAGAAGGCAGATATGTCAAACTTCATCAAGAGGCATGCCAAAATCAAATCTGACCAGAACATCTACTATGGTTCTTCATAGGTAACCAATTGATCCTTGACTCTTCAGGCATAATTTGTGGTACTTTTAAGTGCATTGCACTATTTTCAAATCTGTTGTTTCACATTTTGATCAGGTGCACTGGGTCTGACTGGGATGGAATTAACTTTCTTCACAGCAACCCATATGGTGGTGCATTTTGAATTTGTGATTAAAACAGTGTTGATAACACAGCTGTGGTTTTGCTACTGCTGCACAATGCCTCCACAACATCAGGGCTCTGCCTCCACTCCAATCAGAAGCCAGTAGGCTTGAAGTGGGAAAGAAGTTGGAAAAAGACAGACCGGGGATAGCTGATCTGAATTGGCTGAAGGGATATACCATGTTATGTTACATCATGCAATAAAAACTAGGATAGCAATAAAAACTGGGATAGCAATAAAAATAGAAGACGGTGGTGGAGGTATTTTGGCTGTCAAGATGGCCATTGCTTTGAGACAGGCTGGGTATTGGTCTAGTTGTGGGTCAGTGATGGCGAGTGATTTCATCACTTGTTCTTTCCTTCACTTACTGTACTATATTTATACTCATCTATGAGTTTTCTTGCTTTTGCTCTTCCTATTCTCTCTCTTGTCCTGCAGTGTTAAGACTAAGTGAATGCCTGTGTGAGTGCTTGGCGGCTGGCCAGGGTCAACTCACAATGGCAACAAGACTGTATTACTGAACTATTATTTGGAAAATCTGATCATTACTTATGAGCCTGAATAGTCCATTTGTATGGCTAGTCAACCCCACTGATTGAACAGGAAATACTGCAGTAGTCTCAAGCAAGTCTCAAGAGGAACTGAAACTGCATATTTAACAATTTAAGCCCCATTTAACAACTCAAGACCCACTGTCCATAATCAGTCCTTACATGCTGTCATTTTTTCAATGTTTTATATTGTGAAGACTGTTTTAGAAAACTTGATCACTGTGATATGTAGCAAGTAGTAAAATTACATTGCCTTCTTTGGCAAATTCAAAATCTTCATTTTAGTTCCTGGGACCTCATGATTCTGAATGAATCGTATCAGGGTTTTATATCTAGTCTTCTGGTACTCATCCATGGCCCGAAAAGCATTTTTTAATGCTTTCCAAATATTCTAAATACTGTGGAATGTACATGTGGAGTGACTGGAAGAAAATAGGCATGTTGTGAGTGATCCAGACTAAGGGGTCTCACAACTGCAGCTGTTATGAAGGACACATGCAAAGTCGAAAGAGATAATGAAACTGGGGTTTTGAGAAACTGCCTGTGTTGCAGAGAGGTAAGGAGAATGGAATGTAAGAAACAAGATAACAAGAGGGAGAAACAGAATGTAGGTACGGCAGAACAAGGCGTGTGAACAAGCAGCTTTAACCTATTAGCAACCAAAATGTAACGGGTGCGCTTTGTGCTAGTGTATAAATTGCTGTGTATCCTTTAATAAAGGGGCATTAGCTTGATCACATTGATCGTGTATGTTGTGTCCAAGACTTCTGCATCATGTACACACTTAGTATGCTCCCTCTTTTTCCCTTTTGCAGGAATACTTGATTTTTATTTTGCCTTCCCTTTCTCTTCTTCTTACATTAGTGAAAAGTCTTTGTTGAATTCTTCTAGAAATGTCAAGTCTAATATGAGTTTGGTATCTACTTCTGCTTTCACTTACAATCTCTTTTGCCCAAATATTAAAATAAATTCAGATGTGTTGTTTTTTCTGTTGTTTAGTGAAATATTTTTTCCTATGATTTTTGCTCTGAGAAAGCAAATATTTTCTGAATGATATCTATTTTTATCAGTACTGCTTTGAAAGATAGCTAAGTTTTTACGCACATAATGTACATAGTCCATAGCTCCAGAAGTCATTCTAGACAAATGTCAAACCTTTTATTATTCAGGATTAAAGACTAAATCCATAAATTTATAAAATAAAGTTTCACTCAAATATGATTAAATCTGATATAAAAAGCAGAGATTTGTGTACTTATACCTCAGACATATTTTTGCCTATGTATATTTCTGCTTAGTTCAAGATCTTGATGAAAGGTTAAAATCATCATTCCTCAGATGATTCATAAGCTTGAGCTCCATCTTTCTCCATGGAAGATATGGAACAAATGTTTCATAATTAAATAAAATTCTTATTTTCAGTACTGCTGTTAAATCCAGATGGAGCCCACCCTTTTTAAGGCACTTAATGAACCACCTAAATTAAGAGCATAACCACCCATGATTCATGATATTATTGGGAGAGAAATATTGGGAATCTCTAGAAAGAACAACAGATTTTAAGTGCACTGCTTCTCTACACTATTTATATGGAAAGTTTAGAAAAAAAATATGAATGTTTTCAGTAACTTACTAAGAATCACAGGGAACCAATCTAAAATGAATATGTTGGTTCTAAAAGATTTTGAAATGTTGAACAGAATGAGTCACACACATATAGATTTTATACTGTGAAAATCAGGAAAGAAAATATGAATATAGAGATTTTAAAAGTTCACTTCAAAATTACATTATATCTTAAATGGTAGAAAATGAAAGTCAGGCTATATGGTGTCAGACACAGTTCTGTTAAGTGTCTGCTGATTTAGCACTGGTAGTAGCCTTGTTCAAAGTGAGGGCACAGGAATTTTACACTTGTATATGCTAGTCCAGTATGAGACACAAAGCTGGAAATATTCTCAATTGAAAATAAAATATCCAACTGTCACTCCCACTAGGATTATAGTATTCTGCATTTATTTGTAATATGCTAAATTCCTTTAATTTTCTTTATCTCGTGCAACCTATCACACACCCCTAATGTAACTGTATGTTCCAAATGACAAAAGAACATTTGCTTGTGCTTCTGCTTATTTGTACAAAGCTTTCCTGGCAATAATAAAATGCCAAATCTGCTTTTTTTTTTTTTTTTTTTTTTTTTTTGCAAGTGATTTTATGGATTCAAAATATTCTCTACACGGGGACATTATAAAGATTAATACTTAACACTGAACTCAGTTTTCAGTTCAAACCTTTTTATAACTGAGAACTTTAAAAAAACAAACAAACAACAACAACAACAACAACAAAGCAGAAAAACAGCCAGACCCTACAGAGATACACTTTGTTGTAAATAGTTCAACATTTTCAGAGATATAGAGATTGTTCACCCAAATGTAACATCCAATCACACTACAAAATTATCCCTTTTCTACATGTCTGATAGTAGTCAATTAATAAAGATTGCAACCACTGTATTCCTGTATGTCTTTCAACAAGTGTATTTCAAAACAGTAGAAGATTCAAAGTTCAGGTCAGGAAATCATCAAGAGTATACATCTGTAATTTATGAAAGACCATATTTTTTGTTGCTCCAGGACAGAATTTAAATTTGTCAGATCACTGCTCATCAAATTATATTGTCCTTCATTTTTTACACTGTTAAATTTTGCTTCTCAAGACCTAGTACCTACTCTGTCTTCAATAAGAAGAAAAAGTATATCTGATTTGACATCCTTCTTTCTCCTGTGTAGGAACACAAAGAAATTCAATTACCGATTGGAAAAGATTGCTGGAAATACTAGTAAAGAGGCCTTATAACTACCCACTAGTATGACAAAGGCTGTCTGAAAACATTTATCATGGGATTTTTTTTTAAACTTGATTAGCACATTTAATAAAACACTGAATCATAATATGGGGAGTGATTTAACTGTACTGTCTAGAAACTTTTAAAATGTGTTTAGTAACATGACAAAACATGTTTTGCATAATAAAAGTAAACAAACAGAAGCTAAAAGTCCCATTTCTATTTCAGTGACATATTGTCAAACAAATTTCCAGAATTCCACAGAAAAATGACGTAATTCCACACATTTTGCTACTTTGTTTTAGTAATAAAACACTTTCAGAACATGAAGTAGGTAACCAAGAAGCATTACAGATATAGGTGTCCTATAATAGCAGTTGTAACAGCAAATTTGCATCATTTTTACTTGGTTTTCATTGCTCAGCAGGAGATTGATTATATTTTTCCCCAGGGAACATGTTTGTCTCCATTAATTGAAACATAAGTTTGGACTTTTATCCTTTGAGCTTTATTCTGAAGTAGAAACAATTTAAGAGTCTTTGCTCTTGTAGGAATTGATAATGACCCCCAACATGTAGTAGAATAATACCTCTTCAATTTAAAAGACTTTTGGTGATCTTTTGATGAGAGCTGTATCATACCTGTTGATAACAGTCAACTGAAATTTTTCAGGGAAAAGCTATGCCTTTGTCCTTTAAAATTTCCTTCATTGGTTCGTATATAAGTGTTTGAAATCTATTATAATATTTCACAGAAGATACTGTTCAAAGAATTAGGATGTTACTAAGTTATCTGTCTCATCCGATTTCTAAGAAAAAAAAATACATATAGAACAAATTACAGACTCATAGGAAAATAAAAGATTAGTGTGTGGTCAAGACTCTGAACATAGTTGGTTGGAACAAGACAAAATTAGGAATCATCTTAAAGTGCCTGGATTATGGAGCAAGTGTAAGATCTATTGAGTTTTTAGTAACATTTTCTATCCCGTATTCCTGACAATATATTTTAGAATATTAAATAATGCTGAGAGCTAAAATTTTCGTCGTATGTAGGTAGTTAGGGTCCGGCGACTGGAAGATATCGCGCTGTACGGAAAGGTAGGACCCCTCTCCCTATAGTGTTTAGTTTATGATGTAAGCAGACGGAAGTGATGTTGTAAACTCAAGCTATATAAGGCTGTGTCATTCAGTAGTAAAACGCCATTTGCCGTCCACCACATTGGTGTCTGTGAGCAGATGGACCGAGCGGCCTGGGGTTGGCCGCCGTGCTGTTCCTGAACCAGGTCGTCACGCCAACAATAGGCAACAAGTGGTGCCGAAACCCGGGATCGTCATCTGGATTCGGGTGAACGGCGGCCAGAGCGGCTGGACCAGACCGGCGGGGGAGGTCAGGGAAGGACGCTCCCAGACCATGACCAACAAGGAGGATGGAAGCCCTTGTGAAGGTCGTATCCCAAATACATAAGCAGTGGGGGATTGATTGTAAAGCCAAAGATTTTATCCTTGCAGTTGCGAGGTTTTTACAAATTGGGGTCATTGACCAGCCGGTGGATATACTCCACCCAGAGGCGTGGAATAAATGCACTAAGGTGTTAGCCGAGGAGACTATGTCTTCAGGCATGGCAAAACACCTTAAGGCATGGGGAAAGGTCGTTCAGGCCTTGGAAAAAGCCCTGCAGGAGCAGGAAACATGAAGGGCGGTAAAGGACTGTTTATTAGCTGTCCCGAAACTTGGGGTCGGAGCAGCCACGCAGACCTTACCCCCTTTTAATGATAATAATCCAGTGGAGCCCGGGGACGGGCAGGAGGGCGATACCCCCCCCCCCCCCAAAAAAATCCTTAAACCATCCTATTCCACTCGCGAAGGATCAAAAACAAGCAGAATCCTTCTGGGGGGGCTAGTGGAGGAGGCCAGAAGTGCCGCAGAGAAATTTGAATCTGATAACATCTGGGTGAGACTGAGGCCTTATGCATCTCAAAATGGCGCCACCTGGGGAAAGGAAGGGAGGTGTGAAGATGCCTTTGGAGAAGATAAGGGAGGAATGTTGGAGTCCATGAATATGCATAGACAAGAGGAGGGGGAGACTAAAGAGGAGAAGGGCAGTACGGATAACAAAAAAGGAAATGGGAATGTAAACCAGATAAGAGAAAACAATCAGAGCATTTACTCAGTAATATGCCCTAATACGGAGAGTGAGGAGGAGGAGAATGGTTGGGATGATCAAAAAGGGGAGGCGGAGACAAAGAAGGAGAAGAAGACTACTCAGAATGTCCGTTTACAAATATGCCCTTATCGAGTAACCCCCCCTCTGGTCAGACAAAGGGGCGGATCAAGAGGAAGGGAATTGCTTGATCACAAAGAAAACAGGAGGGGCAGAAGTCCCAAAAAGGAATGTAGGCGGGACAGAAGCTCAAAGAAAAAGCATCAGAGCCAGGAAGAGACCAGTCAGTCAAGTTCTGGCTCTGAGTCAGATACTATTGGAGACGATTGGCTTACAACAGATTTGAAATCAAATGAGGATGAGATAAGAATTGGGACTCGAAATATTACTATCCACAGCAAAAAGGAAATACAAGAGGATAAAATCCCTCTTACGAACTGGAGGAAAATAAAAATTGCATGTGCAGATTGGGCCCCCTCTGCAGCGTTAGCATACCCGGTCAGAGTAATGGGAGAAGGTGACAGGGCACGAAGAGTGTACTCTCCTATAAATCCTAAGGATATACAAACAATCATCAAGGCGACAGCAGATAAGGGACTCAATTCTGCTATGGTCTCTACTCTAATAGATGGTATTTTTGGAGGAGATGACATGCTCCCGTTTGATATAAAACAAACTTGTAGGTTGATTTTTGATGGGGCAGGAATGATAGTTTTCAAACAAGACTGGGAGGATAACTGTGCGAGACAATTGACTCAGGTAACAGGAGCGGACCATCCATTGTATGGTTCTAGTCTACAACGATTGATGGGAACAGATCCAACAATGATTACACCTCAAGCGCAGGCTCAAGGTTTACGAGCCTATGAGGTGTTGGCAACTACCCGTGCTGCTAGAGAAGCTATTCATACAGCTTCTAAGGTTATTGTCAAGCCGTCTCCATGGTCAACTATAAAACAAAATGAGAGTGAAAGTTTCGCGCAGTTTGTGGATCGCCTTCAAGCGGCGATTGATTCCTCCTCCCTACCGGTAGAAGCAAAAGGCCCGGTCGTTGCAGACTGCTTGCGCCAACAGTGCAATGCTAGTACTAAAGAAATTCTACAATCCCTACTGGTAGGGTCGAGCTTGGCAGACATGATTAGACATGTCACGAAAGAAGAACATCTAATTCCAATTCAGACAGCTGTTCATACTGCAATAGCTAGTATAATGGCATGTTTCGAATGCGGCCAAGCAGGCCATGTTATGACAAACTGCCCGCATTCTCCACCAGGGACGAGGGTATGCAGCTGTTAAAAAAGATGGCAAAGTTAAATGATGTCCACTCAAGTCTATCAAACCAGATCTTCAGGCTGACAATAATAGCAACAATAATAATAATGTAAATAATGCCAGTAGTGGAATGAAACTAACAGAAACTGTAAGTTTTTATTCACAGGACCAACTTATCGGACACCCTCGTAACCCATATGCCCCAGTGACAGGAGAGGACGAGAAGCCAGCAATCACTCCATCTGCTCCCTGGAGCTCCGCACCGATGGAACTTAAACAACGGTGAAATAGCTCCCACAAAAAGGGGCTGCAACGTCTTTATGTGATTTTCATCTTAATCCTGGGGTTTGTAACGCCATCTCATGGCTCACATAAACATCAACGGTGGGAATGGATGTTGGTAAGATGGGAGGACCAGAAAATAGTACGGAAAGTTGTTACCACAGGACCCCCTAGTTTCTCGGTGCACCTCTGTGATTTAGCTCCAATAGAACCCTGTTTGAATCAGATAATGTACTATATGTGCCCCGGCTCTAATCCCGGCAAATCTTACTGCAACTTCCCTAATTCATATTATTGTTCCTACTGGGGCTGTGAAACCATCGCATCTGGCTGGAAGGTAGTGGAACCAGACCAGTTTCTTAAGACCAGCTGGGGTCCAATAGGCTGTACCCCCTATACAACAGACTTTTTGGGGGGGTTAGTATGCCCGCGTGGCAAGCAGTGCAATTGTCAATATATTTTTTTTAAATGTAACCAATGAAAACGACCTAGGGTGGACTGTTGGCAAAATTTGGGGCTTTAGATACTGGGAACCTAGCAAAGATAGAGGAGGACTGATAAGGATACAAAAGAGATCTGCACCTCAGGAACCTCAAGCTATTGGGCCTAATCCAGTTCCTAATCCACAAACACCTAAGCCTATAAAACATGACACCGTAACCACTGCCAAAAAAGCCACCCCTACGGAAAACACTACCAGAGAAGCCACTTCTATTGAAGCTGAGGAGGTGATAACTTTTGGTCCCAAATTACCCCCTCTATGGAAATTATTGAACTCAACCTACCAAATATTAAATTCAACAAATCCAAACATGACAACTCATTGTTGGCTTTGCTATGATGTCAGACCTCCTCTTTATGAGGCCGTAGGTATACCTTCCAGACCCAAATGGGTGAATGGGACAAATCCGATACAATGTTGATGGAATGATACTCAAAACAAACAGGGAATAACAATGCAACGTGTGTCAGGACAAGGTACATGTGTTGGCACTGTACCTCTTGGGAAAAGAAGTCTATGTAATACCATCAAAAAAGCAACAAAAAAAAAAAATAGCTGATTGGCTAGTCCCGGCCAATAACACCAAGTGGATATGTTCAAAGGCCAGAATTACTCCATGCATATCTATTAAAGAACTTAAGACAAGTGCCGAGTTTTGTATACAAGTGCTAATTATCCCGAGAATTATATATCACCCTGAGGAATATGTTTATGACCATCTGACTCCTTCAACCTCGCACCATGTACAGAAGCGAGAACCTTTTATTGCTTTGACCACAGCTACCCTATTAGCCATAGGAGCTGCGGGGGCAGGAACAGGAATAGCTTCATTAGTTGAGCAGAATCAAAAATTTAACTCCCTTAGAATTGCAGTGGATGAGGATCTTACTCGAATTGAGAAATCAATCAGCGCCTTAGAACAATCAGAGTTCATTGTCGGAAGTAGTTCTCCAAAACCGTAGAGGACTAGACCTCTTGTTTTTACAACAAGGAGGACTATGTGCCGCTTTGGGAGAAGAATGCTGTGTATATGCAGACAAAACTGGTGTCGTTCGTGATACCATGGCCAAACTTCGGGAAGGTTTAGAAAAAAGAAAAAGAGACAGAGAAGCCCAGCAAGGATGGTTTGAGTCGTGGTTTAACCATACGCCGTGGCTAACCACCCTTATTTCTGCATTAATGGGACCAACCATACTGTTTATGCTAGCATTGATTCTTGGGCCATGTATATTGAACAGGCTTGTGCAGTTTGTTAAAAATCGATTAGAAACAGTTAATCTAATGTTAGTAGAACGTCGACAGCTGCTTTAAGAGCACAACACTGGTATTAATCTTTGTTTAATTTTTATATATGTAAGGTATGTCCTATAATTAACAAGTGTCTTCTCTTTTCTACTTATTTGTTGTGTCTTATGTTTTATATAAGTTTTTTATTATAACCTCTTGAGTTTGTTATGTTTTTATTAACTTATTTACATATATTAACAGAATTTTAGCCATCTTAGGTGTTACTAACCGAATGTGCCTTGTATTTTATATTGTTTTTTTACCCATTTATTTTGAGCATAGGGAAGGGGGGAAATGTAGGTAGTTAGGGTCCGGCGACTGGAAGATATCGCGCTGTACGGAAAGGTAGGACCCCTCTCCCTATAGTGTTTAGTTTATGATGTAAGCAGACGGAAGTGATGTTGTAAACTCAAGCTATATAAGGCTGTGTCATTCAGTAATAAAACGCCATTTGCTGTCCACCACATTGGTGTCTGTGAGCAGATGGACCGAGAGGCCTGGGGTTGGCCGCCGTGCCGTTCCTGAACCAGGTCGCCACGCCAACAATAGGCAACAGTCGTATAGCTATATTCCTCTGGAAAGAGCAATTATTTGTACCTGCCTACACATTTTATGATTTATCTCTATGATGCTTACTAACTTCATTCCAGTCTTTCAGTTGTACACTGTACCTCTCATATCTGTCCTTCCCTGGTCAAATCTTGACTCTCATGGGAGTGCTGTACATGAGAGTGCCTAAAATAGTGGTGGATGTCAGTCATTACATGTGATTTAGAAGATTCATCAGGCTGAGTATCTCTTGTGGAACAAGAGGAATATGATCCCTGAATCATATGTATTTTGGTCTAGTAGCAGTATGTTTGTAGCTTCAGGACTGGTATTTCTGAGAATGAACAGAAATAAACCCATGAAAAACTAGTCAAAATTTAAGTTACTTGTAGAATTGAAGTATTAGATGTATGGAGGGCTTGACAATTATGACATATTGACTCATGTACATTACTATTTCCTAAACTCCAGTTTAGCTGCCTAAGGGCTCTGTAGAAGTTGTTGAATTTGTTCCAAACTAACTGTTAAATTCAGACATATATTAATCTGGAACATGAAAATAACAAAATTGCATCATCAGGGAACTGTTTCAGGCAAATTATCTTTGTCTTTAAACCACTTCAGTGCATGCAAAACCATAATGGCATGTCCATATATCTTTCATGAACAGATCTATTTAATTCTGAAGAAATTCAGCTATCTCCGTATGATTCCAGACCAGTTAACATTTCAGGTAGAGGTAAATTTGGCCAATTATATGGAGTTCTTACCTGCAAAATTTATATAGTACTGTGTGGAAAGTAGGAATGATAGCGGGGACATATTTAAAACCCTCAGATACAGCACTGATTGTCAAACTAAGAAAAGCACAGTTGTAACATGTAATATAGGTGCTGGCAAATAAATATGGATGATAAAATGTTAAATTGGTGTCTCATTTTTTGAGTACAGGTCACATCATATAGAAAAATAAAGCTCTATTTTTATGTGCAGAAGAGACACCTTAAGATTATGCAGTCTGAATAGATAAGTAACCTAAAACATAGTTGGTAATTGTATTTTATTTTGATTCTTTAAAATTATTGGAGCATTACTGAGAACCAGGTGATTTTCCTTTGGACGTAAAAATACTGATTTTATAGGAGTCTATCTTAGAAACTAAGATTTGAAAGCTTTGACCTTAATTCTTACCTGTCTTCCATGGAGTTTATATCACAGAGCAGCGTCTGGCTATATTTAATCTTTTTAAGGAAGTGCTTCTGACTGCAAATCTAATGAGATTATGTTGGGCTGTTTTGTTGGTTTTTTTTTTTTTTTAAAACATTACGCAAAGCTATCTTTATCTAAGAGTGGAAAACTTCAAAGGTCACTCCCTCCTATTCATTTTAAATCATTATTGTGGACTGACAATAAGAAATATCAGATGGAGATATTTTTCTTTTTTTATTGTATAACTGGACTATGATGTTACATATTTGTAGGAGAGTATTTAAAATAAAATTTAAAAAATAATTCTACATTTATTTCTATCCTGAAACTTGCAGGTTTTTCCTAAACTATTTGCTCATTTTGGACACAGTTTGGACTGGTGAGGCCGCACTTTGAATACTGTGTTCACTTTTGAGCCCCTCACTACAAGAAAGACATTGAGGTCCTGGAGCAAGTCCAGAGAAAGACAACAAAGCTAGTGAAGGGTCTAGAGCATAAGTCTCATGAGGAGCAGCTGAGAGAACTGGGATTTAGTCTGGAGAAAAGGAGACACATGGGAGACTTTATAATTCTCTACAGCTACCTGAAAGGAAGTTGTAGTGAGGTGGGTGTCAGTCTCTTCTCCCAAGTAACAAATGGTAGGACAAGAGAAAACAACCTCAAGTCTCATCAGGGGAGGTTTAAATTGTATGTTAGGAAAAAATTCTTCATTGAAAGGGGTGTCAAGCATTGGAACAGACTTCCCAGGGAAGTGGTTAAGTCACCATTCCTGGAAGTATTCAAAAGCCTTGAAGATATGATGCTTAGGGACTTGGTTTATTGATGGACTTGGCAGTGTTAGCTTAATGGTTGGACTTGTTGATCTTAAAGGTCTTTTCCAACCTAAATTATTCTATGATTCTATGGCTTTTTAATAAAATAATTATAATAATGAGGAAGAAAAATAACCAGAATCCACTCTGAAGCTATCATGTGACATTACATTTACCTGCAAATACTTATTTTTTCTAGTACTTTTGGTGAATTATTGTTATTAATCATATATATATTAATGCTGAACATTAAAAGCCCTAATTAGAATGATGCTACATTGTTCTGGCTACTGTATGTAAGGTCCAATGCACATATTTCAGAAACTTACCCTGAACGTAATTTTTAGGTATATATCCTAAATGTCTGGTTTGATTACACAGTAAATGAAGGATGTTTGTGTCTTTGAAAACTATCAGAAGAAGTCCTCATTAATTTAATTTTCAGGCCTGAGTTTATGTATGAAGATTCACTTTTTAGAAATATTCAAAAACTTCTACCTATCTCCATTTACCATGCTGGAAGCTTATGATACTTAATGAGACCTGCCTTATTTTGAGCAGCTGAATATAAGTGTTTAATTTAGGGTAAGCAGGACAGACCTTCATGTTCTTCTCACTGTTTTTACTGACAACATAAACCAATTTCCTGCAAGTAGGCAAGTAGTTCTATCTGAGACAATTTTGGATCCTTCACCTGACCTTAGACACCCTAGGACAAGACAAATGGCATCACATGTCTGTGTGTATTTTGTTCAAGCGGAACCTTATATCTCCATTACCTTAGGAATTCAATTCACTTGCTTGTACATAAGTACATATATATTTAGCATGACCTTGATATTCAAGATCCATGTCCTGTGAGATCAGGAGCTAGGGACCATGTGGGATATTATAGGACATCTCAAATCACATTATGTACCTCTGTTTGGACAAATTATTTGAGTTGTAGGTACCAGCTGGTATCAACATTAAGTAGACTGGATCCTTCCATGTAAGTACAAGATACCAGATAGTCACCTTTCTAAAGAGCTTAAAATTAATGCACATTAGATCACCATGAGATGGGAAAAAATAATATATAATCACAGTAAATGACATTTTTACAGTAAATTTTATCTCAGTTCAGTTCTGCAGGGAAGGTGAAAGCTTAATTAGAAACTATGAATCTAAATGGAGGCGTGAAGTAAAAATTATTTTAGAGGGACAGCACAGGAACATGGGCAATGATACAGACTCTGCCACTGGGATGATTGTCAGGAAAGGACACAGGGTCAGAGCAAGACATGACAGGAAAGAAATCCAGTGTAAACTGAGGTACCTTTAGAGAATGATCTTGTTTATATGTTGTTTTAAACTGCTCCTATGTGATGATATTACTATTTGTCTCTCTCTACAGTTCTCCCTTAGACAATTTGGGTTTAAGATAGAAAATCTAGGCCCTAGTGCCCCCTTCTGAAAATTTTGTTTGTCTTTATCTTTTCTTCCCCCCTGTATCTCATCAAATCATGTCTGATTATGGCTAGATTCCCTGGTATTTAGCTATTATTGAATGCAGTAATGAAAGAAACCATAGAGATACTTAATTATCTACACAGCAGGTGTCCTATGAAGAAACTTAATTCTAACCTTTTCCTCTGTGATAAGATAATTAGTCGGGTATAATTGCTGCTAATATAAATATTCACTGATTGCAAATTGTGGTCTAAAGGCTGTTTCCGTGAAAAGAAAAGAAAACAACAAAATAAAACAAAAAAAAAGCAAAACTCTTCTATAAAACTACAGGAGTGCTGTTGCTCACTTCTAAACAAATGCAGACTTTACATGAAGAAAAAAAACACATCAAAATCTATCAATTTTTATAGTGAAATAATAATAGATTGACCTGACTGGGTTAAAAATTCTAGCTGATAATACACATCTTTACACACATTAAAAAATATAAGAAAACAGGTTGGCATTATCCCTACCAAATACTATATTCACACACAAACAAGGTTTTATACTTGCTAAGGTTATACTGAGATAACAAAAAGTAATGAATGTGTCATGAGATGGGGAAAAGGTCATGAATGATATGTAACACAGAGATTCTTTTTCTTCCAAATGACAAGAAGTCTAGACAAATTCAGATCTAAAAAGAAATGTCCTGTTTCCCCAACACAACACCAGAGTCCACCATTACCCTGCGTGTTCTATGGCAAAAGTAGTCTAAATAGTTTTTCTTGTTCTGTTTTCACAGACCAAGGTACAGGAGTGAACAACCTAAATTAAAACTGAAAACATCAGTAGAATTAGTGATATCAATTTTCTAGTTCTTTAACTGTATGAATTAAACATATTGTTTATTAAATAAAAACTAATAATACAAATGTTACAGTACAGACATCTGATATTCACTTTTGTATTAAATTCAATAATGATTTTTCATTGAGCTCTTGCTCATCTGTCCAGAACTCTCTTAAGAGTAAGTTGACCCTCCACAGTGATGAAGAATGGGAGAATTAGAAAGGCATGTGGGGATTGCCTGTGATGGTGAGATAAATACAACATCTGCAGTGGCACTGTTAATGCAATTGACATAATTTTTCATGTTTTGATCTCATTATTAAACATTAAGGTACTGGCACTGTTCACACAGTTTTGAAAAGGTCTGCATCAATTGTATAGGCATTCAACTAGATCATAATTGAGCTGATAAAGCAAGAGCCAAAAATTTATTTGAAATGATGTTTGAGATTCTGTATGCAAAGGGACAGAATTGTCCATTGTTTTCTGTTTATATTTTTAAGATTTTTTTGGGAAACAGCAAAAAAATGAAGGGAAAAACAAAAGAATCCAGGAGATTTAATTTTTGCAATGAAGTTCTGTGTCTAGGCACTCATTCTGAATTGAATTCCCTGGGCACATATTTGCAGAGTTCATGGGGCTTTGAGAACATCTGGGATCAAGTACAGACATTTTTGGAACAAATGTAACAAAAAAAAAAAAAAAAATCCTTATCTTGAATTGGCTTGCCAGTAACCTTTACAAATGCAGCACTTTTTCAACCAAAAACCCTTTTACAGAACCTCTCTTAAATCCTGCCACCTTGAACAGCAATAGGGAATAGTCAGCACCTTGAGAAGGTGTTCATCCCTCTTCAGGATCAAACCTTCTATTTTCCACCTGTCCTGTTTTCCTCACACATTTAACACCAAGCAGTATTCTAAAGTCAGGATTCATTTTTTTCCCTTTACCAAAAGAGTAGACACCTTTTCCTGCAGTCTTTGGCTTCAGCTGTCATTGTTGGTGCTAAAGCTCTAAGGTGAAAGTAAAGTTCTTTCTTCCTTTTTTCTTTTAGTATGGTTAATGATATGAGATGGAAGCTTCTAATGTTGACAACATAAATACTTTAAAAGAGGATAATATTCTTTTCTGGCAGAGGCATTTGTTAAAAATTAACAAGCATGCCTAAAAATAGCAACTTGAATACTGACAGGCAAAGTACTAGAAACTAAATAGTAATAGGAAACAATATCTAAAAAGAGTCATAAATATTAAAATTTATCTCATAAATAAATCCAGAACTTTTACTCATGAGATGCACAGCTACAAGCCAGAAAGAACATAAAATACTGAATTGCACTGTGGGAGAGAGATGAAGTTTATAGTTAAGCTCATCTTCCAAACAGTAGGTATGAGCTCAGCTTAATGTTTGTATGATAGCTGTGGTCACTGTGTAAGTGTTAGGTTTCACTACCCTAAATAATTAGATATTTCAGTGTGTAAGAAAAAAAAAAAAAAAAAAAAAAGGCAAATTCTTTCAAATAGTTTATCTCAATTATTTTTGTGCTTGTTATTGACAAAAGGACTGATTAATCTTAAATCAAAATAAGTGTGTTGTGTAGTGCCAGAAGATTTTTTTTTATCTATATCTAAACTTTCAATGATTATTTACCACTTTTCTTTTCCTGCACCTTGCTTTTTCCTTCCTTTGAAATGTAGAGGTGGCAGTGACTTAGCAACCACAGATTATGGAAAAAAGTAATATCTCTGTGTATCACCTTTTTTGATGTGGACATTCCTCACGCAGTTTTCATGTAATACATTATTAGACTGCCTTCTGAATTCCTAGTCATGTTTATTGGGGATCCATAAACTGAGTAAACCACAGCCTAATTTTGTTGTTTTTTCAAAAAATATGTGCTTGAGAATTTTTAAATATGCATGTATGTGCTCTTTATTTATTTTTATATAAATATTGATATATCTTTACAAACTTTTACAGTCCTGAAAAGTTAGCTCGTCTCAGGCAGACTAGCTCAGTACGGAATATAACCTTTTTGTCCTTATTAAAATTATTGGCCTTGAATAGATTGGGATGTTAAAAAAAATAGGTATCTATAATAAATCCATTAAAAATAAATAAAAAAAGTAATTGCTGAGTCTTATCCTTTATACATTAAGTTTATTTCCTGGTGTGTACAACAAAACTGCATAAAACAAAGTATAAAATACTAAGATTGTAATTCTTGACTCAAGAGTGGTTTAAAGTTAATATAACAAAGGTATACTTTGTACTCACATTTTAATCTCCTTTGAATCAATGATGAGCTTGAAGTTTCTTATGCTAGACATTCTTTACTCGCCCAAAAGAGTAAGATACTATCTCAGCCAGAGGAAGATCATTCAAAAATATATATATATATATATATTGCTCTAATTATGTTTAAAACTTTCTTTACATCAGGTTGAAATGAATGTAAAGCTAAAATACATCAGTGTGCTTTTACAAGACTCAGCACCGTTTAACAGTATTGCCACAAAAAGAATTGCCATTAAATGTCTTGGCTACTTGGCAAGTTCTCATATTCATGTTTATGTCGTATCTGCACCCTAACCAGGGCAAGGTCCAAGTTCACTCCACCCCTCATAAATTCACACAGTGTATTTTAAAGATAAATCAATGTAAAGCACAGAGATCAGCTGAGAGCTGTGGTATGTCCCAGCAAGTATATCCAAACTGATCCAGGTACCAAAACCTTTAATGCACCTTTGAACAAATGAGAACATTTAGTTTTTAGGAGCTGATAGGAAGCCAGTCCCTGTGAAATCACTACCAGAACTCAGAGCAGCACTGGCCTCTTTTACACCTTTTACAACATTGTTAGAGAATTTGGATGAGTTGTCTCAAAGACAAGGACATCGTTGCTGTTGTCTACAAAATGTAGAGTCAGTTCCACAAAGTAGAGTTAGTTGCTTTGCCTGTTTTTAGAAGAGTGAGGAAGGTATATAAAAGAGTTTGTAGTCTAAATTTGATAAAGTCAGTGGAATTACTGATTGTTTAAAATTAAATATATGCTTATAACTTGGCAAGATGGGAACATATGTAACTGATTTACTACCCCTATTTTACTGCAATCAGTGTTCTCATTCACATTTATCAGAAGACACACCCATTTCTTTTGATTATTGCCCTGTTTTCTCAGTATCCCATCCCATTTATTAAATGAAGATATAGTTGTTTAATGCACAGTAATATTTTATTAATGAAAGCAATCATAATAGTTCTAGCATATGTCTAATTCACCAAGGGAAATGAGCCACCCAGTCACTAAATAAAAGAATTATAATAATATCTAATACATTTATTATTTGTGTAATTATTTTGATTTATGGATACAGTATGCAGTGTCTGGCAGAGCAATGTGAGTTTTAGAAGTTTATTTTTAGACATGAGAATACAGAAATGACAAAAGAACAAACAAAATCCCTGATTTCTCCTGGCACATTCTTAAAATGTCTCTAAATATTTCCTTTTTTTTTTTTTTTTTTTGTAATTGCAAACATTATTATTACTAACATTTTCCTGTAAAGCTATGTGAATATCAAAACACTTTTTTTTTTCCTTTTTTTTTTTTTTTTTTGTATTCTATATGTAGGATGTCTATTACATTTTGAAGCCTGAAAGAGAACCTTCATTCTTTGCACATTATTCAGTAACCAAATTCTTTGAGAATATTTCCTGCTGAGAAGTAAAGGTTGATAGTAGAGGCTAATATAACTACACATTTTTATTCATGTATCTGACCACATAAATTCTAAGTGCACATTTTAATAGAGCTTAATGAGATTTCTCACTGTTTATAGGCTCTGACTATACCATGGTAATTAGCACTGAGGCATTATTCACTCTTGTTTTAATAAGAGTTTCATTTTAGCCTTTGTAAGAGGTCGTCCTATTTTTTTGCTTCACTGCTTTGCTTTATTGGACATTATATGACATGGTAACCAATTAAGTATGATTGTGAAAGAAATTAAATCACAAAAACTGCATTAATGGTCAGGCTTAAATCCATAGAAGTAGTGAAACTGAAGTTAAGGTTCGAACCACACTTTACCTCCTTGTGCCTATGAACTGCAGCTTGTGTAGTATTCACATTCATTTATTCTTTTTATCTCAGTAGCTATACACAATGTGGAGGAATAATGACAATGTTTCCTGCATAATTCAGCTTTTCCTTTCACTGTGAGTCTTTCAATAAGTCAATACATTACTGATTATAGTTTTATCTTTTTAAAGATAACATTAAAAATGTCTATGGACACTGTACATGCAAATGTATCTAAGCAGCTCCAGTTTAACATATGACTCAAATCTTTTAATCAATATATTATTATACTGGTAATATAATTTCTCCAAGGTATTTAATCACAAAGAAACATTTATAATGTGCATAAACAATGTCCTCATAAACATCCCTATTCAGATTTTACAAATATATCTATATGAAAGGTTCTTTAAATTCCATACTGAAAAATTCTTTTAAGTGATGTACATTATGGAAATTTTTTTCTACAGCACATTAGCAAAAGAATGGCTTTTCAAAAAGCTGTGCTAATTTATACCAAAGATCAGTTCCACTGTATGTAGTTTTGAATAGAAAAAAAAATAAAAAGTCTCTTGTTTTAAATTAACTCACTTTTAAAGTTAAAAAGTAAGACAAAAAGGATTGTCCACAGGCTCTAATATTAAAACACTTTTCATTTAAAATACAAGTCTATGAATACTTATAAGCAACTTATATCAAGAACATGCTACAGGAGATTGTTTGACAGTCATAACAATAATTTTATACATTAAAATGTCTTGTAAACTTATTTAGCTAAGATGAATCTTTACTTTTATTTGCAGGTAAATTTCCAACAAAGGTGGATGTTCCACTCACCTCTACCTCTAGCTACTTCACATGGCAATTCAGCACCTTGACCGGAGGACACTTCCTCCCACGTGAGGCTGCTGAGCTCCTGGATCTCAAAATCTGCAATGACATTCTCTCTCTAGAGCTCGATCTGAGTCAAGTCTTCTGACATATCAAGGTAGATTTTTGCCCTAAGGCTGTGCTCTAAGTCACTTTGACATGATCTTTGCACAGACCTTGTAATCTCAGACAGTTTCTGGACCTCTCTCCACCCTTGTTGAGCTAACTATTGCAACAAATAGCTTGTGTCTTAGCTACCTTTACACCCTTAGAAGAAGACTGTGACTGCTGATAGAAACAACACTGTGCAAAAAATTGTTCTCAGACCCTATACATTCCTGAAACTCTTCCTTCCAAGGGAAATTGCTACATCTTCTGCAGGAAGAATGCCACTTCTCTTATCTCAAAATAGACATGGTAGAGGATAGTTGTCTCAGCCATGAGCAATATCACAAGTTTGTATTAAATATTTTATACAGAAGAAACCCTGAAATGATATTTCCTATGCAAGAATAGTAATATGGACAATAAGCAACAAAACTTGAATTAAAACAAAATATATTATATTTTAAAAATCCTCTGACATCTTAGTATCATATTTTAGCAATGACCTTAATTACAATTCAATTAAAGTATATTTTTGATGTGAACTTAAGGTTTTATTTACCTATAAGTGAAAAAAAAAAAACCAAAACAAAACAACTTATTAAAATTACTTATCCATTTTGCCTTAAAATGCAAACATGACAGAACTGGATTTCATTTGGTGCATTGAACTAAGCTGAAAATCCACTTGGCACAGTTCATAATTAGGTTCTAGACATTATCCGCAGAAAGAAATTTCTTTTCAGTCAAGAGCTGATCAGCAGTAAATCTTCATGAATATAGCATGTGAACAGGAAATATAAGCAGACTGAGGTCCCTCTGATTACTGGCTTTTAGAGCTGCTGACACATACACCTATATGCCCTGTGACACATGACCCCTTCTCCAGATGCAGGCACTCAGACCTCTTTTGCACCCAAGCTCATCCAGTGCCAGACACAACAGACTCATAGTCCTCTGGCCCAAAATCCCACTCCAGCTGCTGGATCTTATTTTCACTTACCTTGGTTCCTCCAGTTGCTGACACCGAGACCTTGCATCACTCACACATGGTAAAATTAGACCAAAAGGTAATTAAGAAAGGATTTAATAAAAAATAAGGACAGAGTGTGGTGATCAGGTTCAGCGGTCAGTCAGGCAAGTGTACTGACCAGCAGCCTCCTTACATACAATAGGCCAGACCCTCTTTATCCTTCTCTCTATTTCCCATCTCCTTTTCTCTTCCCATCCCCACTTTTGTCCACTTTTGACCCTCCCCTAAACATTCCTTAGTGTGTTTTGCATAGTCCCACAGGTTCCACTCAAATATTCATAATGTTCATCTTGTTTCCGCAGACTTATCAGTTATAAAACCAAGTCTTATTCTCTCCAAAGCTGGTTATGTAGTTTCATAATGTTCCATCAATTAGTGGCTGAAGAGTTTTAGTCACTGTTTTTGATTTCCTTATCAGATTTGTGTCTCTGTGTTCTGTTCATCTTTTCCTTGTCACTTTTTAATGTCTTTGAACTGAAATGGTCTTCAACCTGATAACTTTAATGAAGCAGATGCTCTCACATTCTATGTGCCTTTACAGTGATTTTTCAGTATTTGAGACTATCACTACCATAAGATGTTAGGGCAGCCTCTGAAACCGCTAACCAATCAGAACACAGTGACACTATTTGATGCCCATCTGTTCAATAATATTACACCCAAAGCCCAAAAGGTTGGGCAAGAAATATGACAAAGCAGATGGCAAGCAGTGGTGATGATGATCAAAATATCTAATGGGCTTGGGGAATATTTAGAATGCCCATCCATTCTTCACAGAGAAAAAAAAAAAAAAAAAGATAAACTAGCAAATGACAATTTACACATTACTCTTCCAAGCTGTAAGGTATTTTAACATAATTATGTTTTCTTACATAGCCAAAAATTTTAACCATGCTAAGTAAAAAGGATAAATTTACACTAAATAACATTCCTAAATTATTTTTCTAGCAATTACTTAAAAATTACATAATTTCTGTAGAGTTAATGAATATATATTTTAACATTAAGAAAAATTCCAAATTAGAATACAAAACAATCCAATATTTACATTACAACATAGCTGAACCACATAATAAATTATATGAATTATTATTAAAAGTCAATCCAGTAACTTTTAAAATATCTACTTGTATGTTTTTCTCTGTTGTTTTGAATCAATAATTCAATTTTTTTATCATAGCACATGATAATTTACAGTGCAAATTCATGGACATACAAGCAGAAATGACAGAAAGCATTTATTACGGAAGATTTTTCAATCAAAACCAAAATGTTGTACTTCCTCAGTATCTCCTGTTGGAACTGTTTCATTTTATTAACAAATTACTGAATAAATTAAAAGAAATTGCTAACTATACTTTTTGTTAGTTATTTTGTTTGATTTCCTGTAGGACATAGGAGGATGAATTTTAAGTCCTTATTCCAAGTAATGGAAAAAGTGACATCAACCAAATATTCTAATACCCTGATACACTGTGGAAATGGTCTTTTTTCTTTATCATCACTAGAAGCATTAGTATCAAAAAAAAAAAAAAGCACATTCAAAAGGCTCAGTTATTTGTTTTTGAAGAGAAAAGTTGTTTTACCAGCTATTCCTGCCTCCTGAATGACAGAGATTTTAGTAAATCAGAATATGACACACTTTCATGCTACAGACTGCATCATGAACAGGCCAATATGATTAAAAGCCACAAAAAGGCCAATATAATAAAATGATTTCCTACAAATGTAATATCCAAAGCTCAGGTTCATAAAAGTATTTAGAAGCTTATGCCCCACTGAAAAAGATAACTGTATGGATTTGATCCATATTATCTTTTAAGCTGCTTTATATTTTAAGTGGTAGCAAGTAGACTCAAAGCTGGTATGAAAATCCAGGGACTCTCCTGCTAATTTTTTTCTGTGCGATTCCATCATTTTTTGTCTCCTGTATGTAGGAGGCATACAGGTAAGGAGAACAACAGGGTTAACTGAGGGGGAAATGTGGGTACTGCATAATATTCAGTAGCAATCTATGCATTTTGGGGAAAATTCAATGGTCTTTAGTGGATAGAATAGGACAACTCTCAGACAATTCAATATATTTCAACATATTGATAATGTCAGGGGAGTGGAGCCAGAATAAGAATGCTCTCTTGTCAGCTACTCAACAAACTAATCCAAAAGCGAGTAAACACTTCAGAATAGAAAGTTATTTCTTAAGAATGAACATAAGTTAGGGACAACACTAGACATAGGAAATAGTAAGCAAGGATCCACCAACACATCTTTAGTTAAATATGACCGGCCAGTGTGAGAGAACGTGGATAAAATAGTTTTAGCAATTAATAAAATTTGAAATTAAATTAATATGATCCAGCTCCAAAGACCAACTCTCCTATAAAAAAAGAGAGGCAGGAGTTGTAAGCATTGAGTCAGTCACTACTTAATATTTTTGAATTGTTCGCACAGCTGTAGGAAAGGAATTTACAATGCCAAGAAAGGTATCTGTGTTGAGATCCACTGCAGATAGCACACTGAACCAGCTAATAGTATCACTCAACTCTGTCTCAAAAATGTGTATTTAAAATTGTCCTCTTGAATACAGTATTTATTTTTTGTGAAAAGCATTTTAGAGACTGACATTAGTTTGAACCTTAGATATTAAAATAGTTTCCCTCTTAAAAACACGGATAGATAATAAGGTAGTGTTCTGAGCTTTCTAGTTTCCTCATGATCCAGAACTTACACAGTCAAATGGAGACCTTGGATTTAATTCCATTTTGGAAAGTTTGAATCCACAGTCCCCAAAAGAACAGGCAGACCTGAACTATTAGCCCAATACACATTCTGAACACACACCTTTCCCTGCAGTCTGCACTTTTATGTATATGAAACTTTGTATGTAAATGAAGTTTCATCTCCACTCATTGAATTAATACAGAACTATCTTTCCTGATCTAATATCTTTTGGACACTTTTGTAGATATTTTTTAGACTCTTCAGACTCTTTTGAGCTGTTTGAACAAAGTTTCCACTACTATGTCTAGCCAGAACTGAAGATTGTCCTTCCTTGGCTTCAGTACAGAACGTGAACAGTCCTGAGGAATGTGTAAAAGGTTTATATATTGACACTGTGATTTTGAAGTTTTCAAGACTATAGTGTTTCTCTTATATATTAAGAATTAAAATGACAAATAAAAGGTTTTCATTTGTAAAAAAGAAGGAAACATTCTAACAAAAGGACCTAAAAGCAGAACTTCAATACAAAGATAATTTTCTGATGGAAAGCAAGAAAAATGCTGATGTATTATTAAGCCTGAATGAATAAAAACTGAAGGTTGCTTCTATTTCTGTATGTACTGGATTTGGATGGGATAGAGTTAATTTTTGTCATAGTAGATAGTATGGGACTATGTTTTGTGTTTGTGCTGAAAATGGTGTTGATAATTCAGAAATATTTTTGTTGTTATGGAACAGTGCTTAAACAGAGTCAAGGCCTTTTCTGCTTCTCACCCAGCCCCACCAGCGAGCAAGTAGAGGGTGCACAAGAAGTTGGAAGGGGACAGAGCTGAGACAGCTGACCCCAACTGACTAAAGGGATATCCCATGGTATATGACATCATGTATATAAAGAATGGTATATAAAGAATGGAGGAAGAAGAACGAAGGGGGGACGCTCAGAATGATGGCATTCTATCTTCCTAAGTAACCGTTACACATGATGTAGCCCTGCTTTCCTGGAGATGGCTGAACACCTGACTGCCGATGGGAAGTGGTGAATGAATTCCTTGTTTTGCTTTGCTTGTGAAGGGAGCTTTTGCTTTACCCATTAAACTGTCTTTATCTCAACCTACAAATTTTCTCACTTTTACTCTCCATTGGAGGGAGAGGGGTGGAGTGAGCAAGCAGCTGCGTGGGGCTTAGTTGCTGGCTGGGGTTAAACCGCGACACCATGGCTCACAAAGGAAATAAAAACTATAAACTCTAGAGTGGGCTGAAAAACTATAGAATGTCAAAAAACTTGTAAGTCAAACTTGATTGAATAATATAGTTTCCAAAAAGGCTGCTCCTATTACTCTTTCATTTCAGTTTTTCCACAGTCTAGCAATAACCAGCATTCAAGTGCCAAACATAATGTGTCTACTGAAATTATAATGTAGGAATTATGCACAATAGGGATTCACAACCTATTCTATTATGATGTTATACTGCTACTATGAACGTAAAAGGCATTAAACTCACTTATAGAGAGAATACATCCATGAAAAATTCCTTAGAGGAATTTTCACACTGAGTAAGTCATCGTTCCAGGAAGAAACTCCTTGAACTGAGGAGTAGATAACTGTTGTATGTCCAAGTTTTCCTGGAAGCAAAAAGCATTACTAAAATATTGGGAAAGAGGCAATCTTCCATGCTGTTATATTAGGAAGCATTAAAATGTTGACCACCTTGTCAATTCTATCAACTGTCAGCTGTCAGGTAATTTCCAGAAGAACCCTACAGCTTGAATAACTAAACCAAACAAATTTGGAATAGGTATACAAAAATAATACTTAAATAACTTTATCAGAACTTCCCTATGAAAATAATGGGCTATCCCTGATCTATGCCAAAAGACAGGAAATTTGAAAAAATATATTTTTTTATTCCTTGTCATATTTGCTATAAATGCCACATTAAGTTCTACTCACTTGTTCTCCAAACAGTAGCAATAAAATTAAGATTCCCACAGAAAATTAAATATTTAATATTTAATTTAACATTGAATAAATATTTGACTTTATTTTGGTGGCAGTAAAGGAATCATTTCTAAGGACATCCTGACGCACATAACAGTAGTGACAACCACATGTGGATACAGATCATCAGTGTTTGGATTTATCCTGCAAAACAGTAATTAGTCCCAATCTGATTCAAAGGTTAGGCTTTCTGGCCAGTCTTGTACTGTTAGGTTCCTGAATGTTGTAGAGGAAACCCTCTGTTTTCAATATCTATTAATATTTGTGTTTATTTTCTTCTGCACTTTTTAAAAACAGGAATAATTAAAATTTCAAAATCAAAAAAACAGAAAAATGCAGTTTATTTACTTAGTCTGGAATACAAAATTTTCCCCTTTATTTAAATCTCACAATGTACTCTGAAAAACTTATCCGTTACCCAAGTCTTACAAACTATAGACTTCGTTCCTTATTGGCAGCAAGTAATAATTTTTACATTTGTTTTTCTAATAGATGATTTGTAACTACTGCATTAGTGTTTACAGGCTAAATCCACAAGGAGAAAGTAAATTTTTATTTTATAGTTCCCTTTTTAAAACTTGGGGATTTTATGTTTTTATGAATATTTGCAACCATTTGGACTATAAATGTCAACATTAAATTTTATGGCTATTAATAAAAAAGCAAAAAGAAAACACATTATCCCAGTGGATGACATAAAAATATATTCCTACATAGTGCCAGACTATTCCCATTTAATAGCACTAAGTGTTAAAGAACATATATATTGTTACACGAGAACATAAAACCTCTGTTCTATAGCTACACATAATAATATAGATGTATAATATATTGTATTATATATATGTTATTCTTATGATAAACATACATAGAGGCATAGACTCGTGTAAATAATGTATACTAAGCTGCTGTGCACACATCTAATGATATATGGCATATATGTACAGTATAATTTTGATCGTATCTCTGATAACTTCACCATGTGTAAAAACATATTCTAAACATCTGATTTTTTGAAACCATCCTTAGTAGACTATGTAACTATTAAAATACAGATGGCATTAATATTACCTTAAAATTCATCATTGGAATTAATCAATGATTTTTATTATCTGTGCTTCCTCAGTGCTAGATAAAATTCCTAATAGGCGTTGTTCGTGTTCAATGGAAATGATTCAAATTAAAGGTTCTTTTCTTTCTAATTGGAATGTCCCCTAAGAAATTGACATAATCAAGGTAAGGAGCATAGTACAACAGTGAGGGTAGTCTCAGAGGGATCAGCCTAATTATTTTGTAATTACTGGAACAGTCAGATATTCAGAGGAAATACACAGAAAGCAAAGGTACCCGAAGAAGTTCTCATTATTTAAATAATTCTTGATTTGAATACATAGTTTCCAGCTTGGAAAATATTTTTTTTTAGCTTATATTTAGAAAGGAAAAATCTCATGTATTATATTATCTGAAAAAGCTATTTCATGAAACAAAATGAGTAATAAGACTCTGTTTCAATGATGCCAAAGATTATAGACAAAGCATCTGCCCCTGTAATTTCCAACACTGGAATTGGCGGGGATAACCTTCAAATCCTTACATTCATTTTGTTGTTTTCTAGTCTCTCTATTAGAAGTACTGCATGTGGCATGTAGGTTACAGACTGCAACCTTATTATAAAAGGTGTTTGGGGAAATGAGAATAAACGATCCTAATAGAAATTTAAATGCTATGTGTATCCTTGTTGTACTGTTATACATATTTCTGAAAAAAAGTAAAATTAAATTAATTTCAGAATCCTGACATTTAACAAGGAATTGACTTTCATACTCTTGTGCTACAACATGTAAACATGTTAAGAATACATGCCTGCACTGGATACTTAAATTATTGCAGTGAGTGAAATATATGACAACAGAATAAGAGACGATCACTACTGCAGGACACTTTTAAACTGTATCCATGATTTTTTTTTTCATATCCTTTAGTATTATTTTATTTGCAATTCCTCATCTATTTTACAAGAGAGTGAGAATTTGTCTTTGTACCTTCCTTGTGATTTTTGGTCCAACCTCTGATTTGCATTTATGCTTATGAAATTTCTTGCACAAAAGCAAAGGAAGATAATGACTGTGGTCATTGCATAAAGTTGCAAGTAGAATTAACTTTTTATACTTGCATAGAAGGCAGGAAAAAACACTTTTTTACCTCTACTCTGCCTTATATCTTTTTCTATTACCCATGTAAAAAAAAAAAAAAAAAAAAAAAGAAAAAGAAAAAATATATTTTCAAAAAAGATATAGATTTAAGTTAATAGCTATTTTTAAATCACAAGTTTTCACCTTACTTATTTACTTAGATGTGGCAAGTATAATGTTCTTTGGATAGCATATTTGTGCTCAAGAATAGAATGTGTTCATGTGCTCCATCAGAATGCATTCTTAGTGAAACACATTCTTATTAGCACTCAACATGGTTAACTTGAGAATTTTTACACTTTAAATGAAACACTTTAATTTTGTGGGCAAGCGGAGTGGGGAGCAGGTCATTTGTGAACATTTGAATATACATGTTTTAAGAACATTATTAGGATGTATGCTTTAGCATTTATCTAAATCTAGTGATAAAAAGAACATGCTTTCTTAAAATATTAGAAGAAAATAAAAATACAACAACACTTCCTTAGATTACATTTAATATTAAAAATTTTCCTTATTCACACCTGACATCGAACATTAACCAAAAAAAAGAATTATTAATGATCTCAGTTTATTCATTACCTACTAAAACATTTATGTTACATGCAACAATAACATATTACATTTCAATATGTATTTTTCAAGGGGGCTGTATATTATCAAGATGTTGACATAATATCAACTTGATTCAGTTCAATGGAAACTTTATTGTTCTCTTAATGTGACCTTTTTCTTCCTGTTTCTATATTCTGCTGTCAGAATACTGAAATCCTGATACTTGACAGGAACCCCTAGATATTACAGGACCATAAATTGCTAATCATGAAACTATTCAAGATGGCGCTATTCAAATAGTGGAAGTGTGAGACTTCAATACTGATATTTTTCATCTTTATGATGGCTGATTAGTGGCATATGTATCCATAAAAACAAGACATTGCATGAAAGTTAAGATTTTGCAGCTGTGACATACACTTAACATACGTAGATTCTGCTTGAATGGAATAACCTATAGAATACATGATTAAAATACTATTACTTACATGGATGGAAGAGAACAGATATAACTCTACCCTATGGACATCTACAATCCTCTGGTTTGAAAGTTTCCTAAATAACAACAAAATTTGCTCTCTTGTATACTTCTTGTTGATAAAGGAGCAGCAAAGAGTGAAACTTCAGGTGGATGTTAGTTCTGTTACTCTTTCTATTATTCTTTGGAAGTATGATTTAGTATGCTAGAGTTGAAAATCACTATGAATTTTTAGTGAATAAAAAAAATAGCTGTCCACATAGCATTTCTTAAATTACGGTATGTCCTACTGTTCTTTCACAGACTATCAGTCCCAGATAAAATGCAAACTCCACTTGTCATAGGCTCTTTGTTCCTGTTCTAACCTAACAGTTGAAATTAGGAAATTTTCAATGGCAAGTCCTCCGCTGGAAGATTCTCTGGATTATCCAGCTGACAACATATTTTGTTGACCTCCAGGACATGCTTCAAATTGTTTTTATACAGGCATCTTTCAAGATGTTCCACCACAATTGAGTTTTATACTGACATAATTTGTTGACACACTTGTTTACACTATATTACTTCTGCTTCTACTAACCAATTTCTACTTTAATTGTCCCTACTGCTGGAGAGTAAGATATGAAATTTTTTTAAAAAAACAAACAAACAAAAAATTCAATCACTGTTCACAAAACAAGATGAAAATTCTTTGACAATGTTTACAAGTAGGCTTGAAGTTGGAATTTTGCACCAGACATATTGTATCATTTCAGTTACCCTTGTTTTACTTCTAAGTTATTGATAACTAAAATAAATGTGTGTTTGTTTTTTTTTTTTACACTCATGATTTTTTTTTTAAAACATACAAATAAAATCCTAAAAGTGAAAATGCTTAAAGAAATACCGAGAGAAAGTACAAATTTAGTGTAATATAAATGTGTTATATTGATATTTTAAAGTCAATTGCTCACTCTAACAAGGAGAAATTTTAAGATGCATAACTAATGAATATTCACAAAAAAATCTGACATCCTCACATGTACAGGACTGCATCCATGTAAAGTTATCCAACAAATTTCCATCTGAATAGAAAATATCTACCCTCAAGCCATAATCTTCTAACAGTCCATGGGTGTTCTTGAGGCCATCACCTGATGAAATTCCTCATAATTTAGATAGCTCAGAATGTGGTTTAACATAAAGTTAGTAATTACTACACATTGCTAAAGACTGATGATGCAATTGACCTACAGTACATCACATTATGAGAGTCAGTAAATGTTAATCTTTGAATGGCCCCAATCATGGTATTCAAAAGATCCAACATTTAAAATCCTTCCTGCTTAACTAATCCAGTAAGACTCTTATTGCCTTGTAATTAAATATCATATATTTTGCAATAATTTCCTATCTAATATGCTGAGTGCTCAAAGAACAAAGGAGGTGTAAAAACAAATAGCTATATTAATATTTCTTAACATTTGTTGTAACTAGTAAACATTTAAAAAAAAACAAAACAAAACAAAAAAACAACAAACAAACAAAAAAAACAAACCCAAAACATGTCAACACCCTTAACAGCATGTCAGTACAGAACAGGCTTGTTAACTAGAAAATCTGCTTACAGTTTAATAGGGTTTTTCTATTTTCTTCTGATTTCTCAGTTGATCTACCACTTTGAAGCTCCTAGTGGATTTCATGCAGAAGTAGAAAATATACAATTTCATTAGTGTAGTAAAACATTGATGCTATTCACACTATATTTTTCATAAAAACATGGTTATTCTCTGTAGTGAATCTTGTATTTTATTAACATGTTGTATTTGGAAAACTCAATGATTTTCAGTAAACACATTTACTAGTATGTCGTAACGTATTATGAGATAATATAAATGAACAAACCATAGCAAATTCTAGGGCTTGAGTAATTCCTCCTAGTTTTGAAGTCTTGCTATTTTAATGAAAGCAGACCCACAGACAAGAGAAAAGTATTATGGAGGAAGATGCTCTAAATTTAAAAAAATCAAGATGGAATGTGAACTATCCATTTTCACCACTGTAAAAAGTTAAAAGCAAGTAATATTGAAATTCTATGTTATGCTTTTTTTGGATAATATATTTTTTAAGGGTCTGAAAGTTAGGAAACTAGTCAGCAAGCTTTACAGAAGACACAAAATTTATTTACTTAGAACCAGTTACAGCTGTGAGAAACTTGAAATATTTAAGGCAGCAGTTAAATGTATAAAAAGACTAATGAATTTTAGTATCAATAAAAATGAAGAAAAGCACACTGAGTGAGAATTGAAATTACTCTTATAGCCTACAAGAATTTAAATTAGCAGCACTAGCCACAAAAATAACCTTGGAGTTAATGTTTACAGCACAGGAGAAACCACTCTTCTTCATACAAATATAGAGAAATATCTTTACAAGACACTGGGATGTAGAGTGGATGGAGAAGTGAATCATGCAAAAAATATTATGGTGATCTTATTTAAATGTGGCTACATGTTTTAAAATCATAGAATCCCAATAACATATCAGGTTGGAAGGGACCTCAAGGATCATCTGGTCCAAACTTTTTGTCAAAAGCACAGTCTAGACAAGACAGGCCAGAACTCTGTCCAGCTGACTCTTAAAAGTGTCCAATGTTGGGGAATTTACCACTTCCCTGGGGAGATATTCCAGCGGCTGATTGTTCTCACTGTGAAAAATATTCCTCGTGTCCAATCTGAATGTCCACAGGAGTAACAGGTACCCATTACCCCTTGTCTTTTCCATGTGACTCCTTGTAAAAAGGAAGACCCCATCTTCTTTGTAGCCACCCTTTAAATACTGGAACGTGTTGATAAGGTGTCCCCCAAGGCTTCTCTTCTCAAAGCTGAACAAACACAATTCTCAGACTTTTCCCATATGGCAGGCTTCCCCATCCCTTGATCACCTTTGTAGCCCTTCACTGGACTGTCTCCAGGCTGTTCACATCTTTTTTTGTATAACAGGGGACAAAACTGTATACAGTATTCCAGGTGTGGCCTGACAACACTGACTAGAGTGGGATAATGACTTCTTCATCTCTGCTGGTGATGCCCTTGTTGATGTAACTCAGCATCCCATTGACTTTCTTTGCCGTTGCAACACATATTCACTGATATTGACTTTGTTGTCTCCCAGGGACCTTTCCATAGAGCTGCTACCCAGCTGGGTAGATTCCAGTCTGTGTTGCACTTTTGGATCATGTTTTCCCATGTGAAAGACCTTACATTTGTCTTTGTTGAACTTCTTAAGGTTATTGTTAGCCCCATCTTCCAGTGTATACATATCATCTGCAGGGGTGCTCTCCTTTCTGAAGTGTCCCCTTCCTCACTCGGTTTGGTATCATCAGCAAGCTTCATCAGGGTACACTGCTGATGATATATTGGAGAATTCAGAATTAACATTCAAAAAAAGGATAATGACATGATCAAAGAGTGGAGGAATCTTTTCAAATATTGAAGGATAGGGGGTTTTTGTACATAAATTATGTCTTAGAACAATAGGACAGAAATAATATTATAAAAATAAATCATAAATGACCTGTATGGACAAGATATGTCAGAGCATTTTTTTCTACCCGCCTCAGAGCTGAACAAACAAAAATGTAGAATTAACATCTGAAGAGCTAAACATCTAAAAGATATTATCTCATACAGTGTTTAATGCTGTATAAAATTAATTGCCACAGGAAATCAACACAAAAAAATCAAACTTTAAAACAGGGCTGAATATTAAGTGTTCCATAAAGAGGTTCTGAGCTTGTTTTATATTTATATTTTAATGTGTTTTAACTTAAAATTTTCCTCTGTCAAGTATAAGAAATAAATAATTTGGATATGCCTTACTCTGGCAAAGATCAACAAAGAGAGTTAAATGAACCTGAGATTATTTGAGAATAATTTTGAACTCAAGAGATCATAATTTTACTCTGACCAACATCACTGCAAATTTATATGCGATAATATTCACAGATTTAATTAATAATTAAAAAGTGGAGGGGTTATTAAATTTTATACTTCAGAGATTAAAATATTATATTTCAACTAGAAATCATGAGGAGACTTAATATGGGATTCAAATTCTCCTGTATCTTTCCACTGTAGTGTTCTTCAATTTTCTAAAACATTTGCTATTGTTCTTTACTGTAGATAGAATATTGACTATATAGTTTCTATGTCTGGCCAGTGTTGTAATTACTATATATCCATAAAGGCATCTGTCACAATGCAACTGTTAAAGTAAATGAATAAAATATATTCTCAAACTCGGAGTATTCTGGCTATTTTTATGCTTTCTGTTTCTTCACTTTATACCAGAGTGCTGAAATACATGCAAAAGCTGAAGACTGCTCTTCTGGTGCCACTGATTTTATGGATAAAATAATTTATCAATAAAACAACTTTCAAGCCCTTACACATAAAAAAAAAATAGAATTCTTTCCCCTGTGGAGCACTTAAGAAAAGTTTTCTTTTAATTACAGCTTTCTGTTTTGACTTGGTCCCAACTTTCAAGGTAACAAAGCCTTTGGCTTTATTAGGCACAGAACTGAGGAAGTGACTCATGTCAAACTCTTCCCACCTTTCCACTTGTAGTCTAGGAGTTCATTTTGCTCAGTAATGACTTGATTCCTTCATATGAACCCCACATACCAGATACAGAAAGTGAGAAATTGAAGTTTAGTGTGGGATTCTTTTACTTTACCATAAGAACCTAAATATATGTAAGAGTAAGCTGCAGCAATTTACCCTATGTTCCATTTACAAACAGTGAAGAAAAGGAAGATTGAAGTTAGATTTTTTTATTGTTGTTGTTTTTGTATTTTTGATACCTACTTTCAAGTGAGATAAACAACTGTTTGCTTTATTCCAGGTATTGAGAAATCTTAGTGACAGTAATTTGACATCTAGTTTACATTAGACATCTGACTTTTCTATTTGTGATTTAAAGAAAGGTTTCTTGGTTTCTTCACCAGTGTGGCTAATTAGCAATGTTGAACTAGGACTTTAATGCAGGTCTGTGATCTTACATATGCTCAGAAAAAGTATAGAGAGAAAAGTAGTAATTTTGAAAATAATCCACTGAACCATTTCAGACAAGTAGAAAGTGTTGACCAATGACTAAAGGATCTTTGTCTTGAAATTAGTCCAGAAAATTACAAAGGTGGTAAATATATTTTTCTAGTGACTACAAAAAATATTTTCTGGAAACCAGTAATCTTATCAATACTTTCACTTTAAAATTTCCTTTCACAATTAACTGGTAATAATAATAAAAAATGTACAAATAATCTCAGCAGAGATCTACATCTTTATATCAGAAAGTGTGTTAAAATTATCAATAACTTAAGATAGTAAGAGGTATGTCGGCTCTTACCTATAATGAAAAGCCAGGACTTACCATCATTAATGTAGATCTTCAAAAGCATTTAATGATATATTTTCTTCTCTTCTTCCCCCCCGGCCCCTGTCTAAGAATAGGGACTTCTATAGAAAAAAAAATCTACTAGCTGTTCTCTATTAGTGAGTTTAGGAGTCCTCTTAGCAAGCTAGAGAGGATAGACAACAGTGATTCTGGTCATCTTTCTAGTGCATAGAAAATCTAAGGTAGCAAACAGATATAAACAGATATATGCTTTTTCTCCAGCTGATTGTGTCAGGGATGCTGAATTAGTGACTTCATATCATGCTCTCTCCACAAAACACCAGAGGTGTAACATCTCAAACTTCAAAGAGCACTCTGTGTTGTCAACAGTCTAGCTAGCCGAAGAAGTTAAACTAGTTACCTCTAAAAGTCCTGATTTTAATCCTGTAATATGAAAACTATAAACCAGTGATATCAAAGACTATAGTTAGAAATGCTGATCTTGGAACACCTCATAAAATATTTCCAGCACATTATATTTCCTAAGTAGATTTGATGAATCCAAGCTGCCTTTTATTAATTTCTACATCCATCTCTGTTCTTTCTTGGTTTTTGCTTTGTTTTCCCTTTTTTCGTCTCTTCTTCCTAATATCTCTCTTCTACTGTCTTACTTTCTGATTTAAGTATATGTGTATATGAAAAAGAAAAAGTACGTGCTCCTTCTTTTTCCAATCCACCTGTTACATCTGCCTCCTCTCCTTACTCTTTCTCATTATGCTAAAAAACAAGCATGTTTCATACCACCTGTTGTGGTTTGAGCCTACTCAGCAGCTAAATGCCACACAGGCACTCACCCACCCTTACCCCACTTGGGAATGGGGAGGGAATCGGAGGGGCAAAGGGAGACTCGCAGGTTGAGATAAAAACAGTTTAATAATAGTAGCAGAATAATACACTTACAGCAGTATCATAGGTAATGTACAATACAGCTGCTTACCACCCACCGACTGACACCCACCTGCTCCCAGCTGGTGATCCCAAGCACAAAAGGCACCACAGCAACACTCCCAGAAGTACCAGCCTCTCCCAGTCCTCTCCTGCCTTTATATAGTGAGCATAATGTCACATGACATGGGATATCGGCCAATCCGTGCCCAGCCCTCCAGCTGTGCTCCCCCCGCCCCCGCACACAGGTGAGGGCACTAGGACTTGGAGAGCCCCTGGGGTCTCAGTGTGCTGCAGCACTCCTCCAGCTACTAAAACGAACAGGAACTCTATTCCAGCCCGAACCAGGACACACCTGAGGTTTTCTTGATTACTACAGGAGCTGAGAATAGAATGCAGGCTGGTGGTCTGCCATCTGTGATTGCAACTCTTTTCAGGTAAGCTGCCAACATCCATAGGAGATGCAACAGGTCTTGCATAGAACATGAACAGATAATAAAGATCCACCTATGATTTAACCTTCAGATACAGCAATCAGCATGCAGTGTGTCTACAATTGAAGATGTATGTGAATTAGATTTTGTCCGTTTAGGATTGCTGTTGTCAGTGTCTCACACACTCTCCACAGATACTCAGGTTTATTTTATGTTAACAACATACAGTGTTCTATGCTCTTTTAAATAAAAGGAATCCAAATTAAAGAACTTAATGAATATGAGAACAATTTTGCCTCTGGGCAAACCATCTGCTATGTTACCAGAAGGTTCTGGTGATAGAAATATAATGTTGTAAACAAATTACATAATTGATTTTAGGCAAAAAGTAGCTACCAGTTAAATCTATGCCAAACCACAGCCTAGTATAATTTGCCAGGGACATTGTTGAGTGATGCATGGAAAAATAAACTGTGTCATCTATTACATTATAGCACAAAAACCAATGATAACATTCAGTTATCCCTGTGGTTCAACAGCAAATAAAAATGCCGTAGCAGTAAGGCTTCACACCTGTACAGAAGACTGTAACTAGTTATTTAATTACAGCAGAGAGTGCAGAAAGAACTAATAGGTTGCTCTCATTAGCTGCAATAGAGATTAAGGGGTGAGAGGGAGGCTCATTAGTACAGTATGGGGGAAAGACATGGATTCATAAAGAATACTATCTTTCCAAAAATGTCAGACCAAGAGATAAAATGTGTCACCTGCTACACCTCTTTATTTTTCTCTGTACCATGAAATGGAGGAATAGGGAGGAAATTTTCTGTAAGCATCAGAGCTGCTGTTCTCTTTAACACAACAGCAAGCTAATGCTCTGAAGACAGGAAGAGCTTGCCCTGTATATTTTGATGTAAAGATGAAGCACAAACCAAGACCAAGTAGTAATAAAATAAGGAAAGATTTCTTTCTCAGCACTGATATAACACTGACATCAATATTTATATGTACAATAGACATGGATTCCTAAGTGATATATATTTAGCTGTCACTATCCCTCTAAAATAACTTTTTGTCTGAAAAGTGAGAAGCAAATCATATTTTTTTTAAATGAAAAGCTAAACCCAAAACACCTCTTCTAACTCCCTTTTTGAGTCTTCCATATAATTTATGAAATAATATTTTTGTACGTCCCAGACACCTCATTATTAACATAGAAGTTAATTTAAGGATATAAGGCACATGTCACAAAATTATTTCCCACACTCCTCAATCTAGAGTGAAGCAATGAGGGAAAAATACAAGTCAATGAAAAAGCTAACACCCAGCTAGGTGAATCTCCCATCGGTAAGTCCTTTCCTGCTTAACAGAACATTTGTTTTTCCACTAAAGAGTAATTTAGTTTTCATTAATAATGTTCACTCTAGTAATTCGTTCTCACAATACTTAAAACCTTAATCTTTGTGTTTTATGTCTTAGTTAGATAAAATTTGTCTGAGATGGAGTACTGAATGTAAGCAAGACTGATAAATCTAATCTGTTATCTTTTCATTATTTTAAATATTTTATTCTTATATTACAATATCTATGAAACACAGTTTTTAACATCTTATTACCATGTCCTAGATATCGGAGTCTTAATATCAGCTAATTAGAAGCATAACATAGCAGGTATTTTATCTCTTATTTTTGTTTTACCTATGAGGATCTTGTTATATTTAGACCTCTGATCCAACTATTTCAGTGATATGATAAAGGTTGCCTTTTTGTAAATACCTCTGATGCATGCAGAGGAAGAGTATTTGATTTTTCTGGTTTTAGAAGAACTGGAGTGATTAGAAATCCCAAAATTTTACATTAGAAATCTGTATTTTTTTACCATCTATAGCATAAAAATTCTTATCTTAATCACTATCAAATAATTTTTATTTATACATAGATAACAGTCCTAAACTACATATGAGTCCCCTCAATTAAAATTCTTAAAACCTTTTGTTTTTTGCTTTATTTCTGGAGAATAGAAGGGAGAATGCTTACATGGATCATGTACAAATTTGAAGCTTACTTTTGCAAAAATTTCAGTGTTAAAATCAATTATAAATTAAATTATTGACAATATTCTAAATGAGCAACAAAAATGCTTAAATTATTTTAAAATATTTTTAATTGAAATTTCAGTTTGAGAAATTAAAAGAAAGTAATAAGCTGAAGAATGCTTAGGGGAAAACTGTTCATAAGGTCAGAGAGGCTAAATTTTTATTTTTCTGAAAAATTTGAAACATTGACAATATTTCCACAGTTAAAAAGACTTGCTTTTTGATATCTGTTCAGAAAAACTACAAGGAATTGTTTTATATTTCTTTATATTTCCTGTAATTCAAAAATAATAATTGCCAAAAGTCACTCACAATCTCAAACAATGTTCTATCATAATTTACATTTCATAGTATAAAAAACCCACAAACCACAAACCCCCAAGAAAGCCACAACACTAAAATAAAATATTGTGGTTCACTGATACTGTATATATGTTTATATATATTTGTTTTAATCATTTGCAGATTGCCACTGAAAAAATCTATTGTAAAATCATTCATATAATCTATTAGAGACAATTAATAAGAACACTTAAGTGGAAGAATGGAATTATTCAATTATTTTGAGAGTGCAGAGTCGAAACTAAAATTGTTGCAGAGATTAACTTTAGTTAAGGTATTTCTTACTTACTTTCAATTACAGCTTTGATAAGAAGTATGTTTCAGAAATCATTATTTTGCATTTTTTAGAAGGAAAATATTAAAGTTAATTTATCTCAAGTTAATGACACGGCATTTCCATTATTCTGACTTTCTCAACTTCTTTCTTCTAGCAAACTTCTTTAAATGTGAGTTTATTTAGAAAGAGGAAATAAATATCACATTCAGAGTTCTGAAGGTTGTTGAGAGTTAGGCAACTTTTATGGAGTATTTATCAGTGCTTTTAATAATTGCTTCAATCTTATTTGTTGTGACAGTCTGATGGAATCACAGTTAATGTTTCAAACACCCGATAAAGAACTTTGGTAACGAAAACGGTCTCTATGGAAACACCAGGACAATGATGGGAACATGCGGTGAGAAGAGAGGATCTCACGGAGGTGGGACCAAACTTTTCTGAGGCTGGACTTCCCTCTCTTGAGTAACTCTGTAAAGAGCCAGTAGAGAAGCTGTTTCTATAACATGTGCACCAAGAAGAAAGGTCAGACAAAAGTCATATATTTAGGGAGGGGGGAGTAACTCCCCAATGAACCCCAAGCCCACCAACCTATTTACAGAAGACTTTGAAGGTACAAACTACTCATTCACCAAAGCCAAGAGAACTCTAGAAGCATAGACTGCACATGACACTTAATTAGTCTAATGAGTCCTAGTACCCACCCGGACAAGAGGCAAGGGATTACAAAAGGATGTGAATCGAAGCGCTAAGCCGCGATACCCCTCTGGAACTGGACCTTTAGGTTGGCTGGACCAACACTGGAACCAAGACTAGTCAAATCTTTCCTTTTTGTCTCTCTCCCTTCCTCTCTCACCCTGTTTTCTTCATTCTCTTTCCTCTCCCATTCTTTATCCCTATATCTCTGCACATACGGCAGGGTTTTTTGCTGTACATTTTATAGCTTGTCAGGACATGTTTTACGGCTTGTCAGGGCATGTTTACTTTGCAGTTTGTCAGTGTACATTGTAAGATTTGCAGTTTCTCTGTGTAAATCGTGGGGTTTACTGCTTGTTGCAGAGGCTTACTGACAAAGTTTCATGCCAATATCTGTTGTGAACAAATAAAAGTTGAGGTTTTTGAATTAAAGAATCCCTGGTGTTTTTTCACCTGGTTATTTCCTGGTTTGTGCTGGAATAGTGTTAATGTTTCTTCTTAGTAGCTAGATATTGCTGTGCTTTGGGTTAGGTATAGGATTTGGTATGAGAAAAATGCTGATAACACATGGATATTTCCAATCGTTGCTGAGATTTCAAGAACTCTCCAACTCCCCATGTCCTGCCCATGCACAGGTAGCACAAGAAGCTGGGAGGGAACAAGGCCAGAGCACCGGACCCAAATTGTCCAATGAAATATTCCATATCATGTAACATCATGCTCAGTATATAGAGAAGGGGTGGCCAGGAAGGAGTTCTCTATCGCTTGGGGGATTGTGATTGCGAGAACTTGGTATTTCAGGATCACTCTCCAGGAACAGGCTGGGTATCAGTCAGTGGGTGGTGAGCAATCACATTGTGCATTGCCTATTTATAACTTCTATTATTATTATTGTTTTATTTTATTACTATTATTAAACTGTTTTTATCTCAACCTGCAAGTCTCCCTTTACCCTTCCAATTCCCTCCTCCGTTCCCAGGTAGGAGAGGGTGGGTGAGCTGCTGCATGGTGTTTGGTTGCCAGCCAGGTTCAAACCCTGATACACCTTAATCCTGACCTGCGAATTAGTAAATCTGAGTCATTGTCCCAAGAAATTAGGATGTGACACTTGTCAGCAATACTGTTGGAAGATTCTTAATCTGAATTATTTTTGTTTTCTTTAAAGCACACAGCTAAAGTAAGTTAGCACTGATAGTTAAAATAGCCATAGCTACCCAAATAACACTCAGAGGGTCTGACTTCCTCTGTGTGTGTGTGTGTTTGTGCATGTGTGTGTATCTATAAACGTCTTAAACCTTAAGGGTGGTACTAAAACAAGCAAGCAAACACCCCAAAACCAAACCAACAGAAAAACAAACCCAAAAAAAGAAAGTGCCTGTAGGAGAATGTCAGGCTGAATAGATCATCAAATTAGTTTATCAGATTTCTATCATCATATAGTCTGTATTTAGTACAACAGTAGACTCTATTTTGATCAAGCAATACAGCTCTGACAGAAATACCCAGTGAATTGTGTCATTTCATTATTTCATCATATATACTGGCCAGATTCACAAGCATTCAAAATCCTTTATGTCAACCCCCCAAATGAGGATGTGATTAACCTATATACAGGTTTAAAAGTTGAGGATCCATGGGTTGGGGTCCAGATGATGGGGCTCCATGGCCAGGCAGGAAATTATCTGTGGCTGAACTGGAGACTACCCCCCCAACATATCTCAGGAAGGGGCTGACAGCCCCAAATAGAGCTTAAATTGAGCCTCTGGGCCCATAGGTGTGGTTGGAGATCTCAGGAGAGGTTAGTCAGGATTTATTAGGTCCCTCAGGACAGTGAGAGTGGTAATTATTTGTGAAGTCATTTAAAAATTTGAATCTTTGTGTTTAAATTTGAAAGATACTATACTTAATATTAGAAATTTTTAATAAGAAGTCTCAATAGGAAGCTTTGCTCAAGAGCTAATGGTATGACACAACCTAGGATTTTGAAATAGTTGTCCAATAATTTGTTTCTATTTTGAGAGAAATTAAGTGTTTGTGGGAATGTTTGTGTGTGTGTGTGCATGTTTATGTGTGTAGATCAATCTATCTTGTTTCAAAGCCCTTGCAAGCATCCTGTATATTTTTAATATGTGTCATAGACTCACATATTGATCTTAATTATGTATAAAGCCAGGCAGCATCTTCGAGTAAAGCAGCTGCATTCAAACAGAATCCAATCTTGTGCTATGCCACCTACATGGAAATACTAACGTAATTAAATCTAGAGGATTAAATAATGAGCCGTGAAGGATGTTAATTCCTTGAAAAAATTGTAAACATGAATGTCTACAGTTAGGTAGGAACTGAAAATATTTTTCTGATGCTCTCACAAATTTATAATTATATTCAAGGTATACAGAATGAACAGTGCTTCAAAGAAAATGCTTACAGATAACATCCACAAAACGTCAAAAATTGATTGATTACTACTGAATACACCCCTTGTTTAGAAAGAAAAATTGAATCATTTTGTAATGTTAAACATTGGTCTACAGATTATTGTAGTCCTCAGTTTTATGCATGATGATTGCATGTTAAATCACTAAATTAAGAATATTTACAAATGTAATACAGAAAAACTTCATGTTGACAATTTCAAAAGTTAGATAAGATAAATAATTTTAGTCTTCCATCCTTTCCTGTTTCTACAAAATATAATTTAAGTAATAAATAAATAAATGCTACAATCTTTTATCCACAGCCTTTGGGAACCAGGAAGATATAATTTTTATTATTATGAAAAATAAAGAAACAAATATTTTTGTATCAGATTTTATCTAAAAGTTTCTTTGCACATCTCTATAGATTTGCATCATATACTTTTCTGCTTTTAGTGAAGTCAGATTCAAAGAACACAGTTCATAAATCAGTCTGTTCTATTTACTGTGCTTTACTAAAGACTAAAGTCTATTTAATAAAAATAAATAAAAACATTAATCATTAATTTACTGTCAACATTTGCATACTGATCAAGAAATACAAATGCTGTGACCTAACAGAATCAGTTATTTTTGAGAAATATAAAGTAGTCATAAATCTAAACTCAAACCTTTCCTGATCAAAGACTACCACTATGTTGAGTAGAGCAGGTGCATTTTCTTTCCAGTACAGCAGATTTCCATCACAAAATTAATTTTGCAAAACAAAAAATCTTACAGGAATATGCCAGTGGTGGTAGATTTCTTTAAAGAAAAATGCTGAAAGTACTTTGTTTAACATGACTGAAATTTCATTTTATTTTTTCTGAATGTTATGTTTACAGTGTATTGTGTGGTACTTTATGGCACCCAATGTAAAATATATTCTAAAGACAAATAATTTTCAGTAATTCCAGATGAGGAAGAAGAAATGAGGATGGGATATGTGTTATGTGCGTGATGTCAGTACACATTGTACATCCAAGCTTTGAAGATATTTGTCTTATTCTTCTGAAGTCCCATCCACATATCCATTACTCTGGCAGGAATTTGCACATTCCTCAGCTTCAGATATTTGTATGGAGCTCAAAAGTTGCTTTAACTGTCTATTCACTGAGCGGCCTGTTAGAAGTACCCTCTCCTTAGCTTGCAGGAAGCAATAATATAATAAAGAGGCACCCTCAATGAGAGATATTTGTCATGATGGTATATACCTCTGTGTTTCCATAGATGTATTCTCAAAGTGTTCACTTAACAAATTATATTGAAGAGAAATAAAATACAGGCAGGTAGAAAATGTGTGTTATCCCAGACTGACCCTTTAATACCTTCAGAATAAGAAAGCAAGAACGGTGTTAACATTGTGTCTCTTGAGCCTGTTTTATCTTACCAAAGGGGAAAAAAAAAAAAACCAAACATAAAAGCCAAGGATTAGAGGCTTTTAACTTGGTCTTAGAGGAGGTGACCACCAGCACCAAACAGCAGGATGCAAATGAAACACCAAGAACTGAATAGTATCCTTGGGCAGCCCTGTACATCAAAGTAGGCAAAAGGTGTTATTGAAAGAATGGGCCTGCAGGCCAAGCACTGTGGGTAAATCATCTATGAGCTATTTCATATAAGGAGAAGTTGAGAGTTTCTTGGCTGTACATTTGAGAACATGAGCTGAAAGAATCAGTAGATTAGTTGAAAGCCATCCGACATAATGTCTGAATCACTAATCTAGAGTTATGTTCACATATATTCTCTCTACCTAATGAGTACCTCTCCAGGAAATAGTGATAGCATTACGTTAAGTAGAGCAGAGCTAAGGAGATTGCGAATAACATAATAAAGTTGAGAACCTTTCTATAAGGAAATAAATTATTGCTAGGTGGAGATTGACATTGTGTAGCAAAAATCTCAGTTCTTCTCATATTGCAACTGAGAAATAAGGACCTGTGTATAACTACTCTTCAGCAGCTATTTGCCATAATGCTGAAATTAGCCCTGGTGATTTCATTTTATTAAGATTTCAGAAGTATTTTCCATTTTTTTTCCTAGTGTTTTTCATGCATTCTAATTGTTTTTAAATTATTTGTTATATGTTTGCATAATAAGTTGTTATATGTTTGAGCCACAGATATTTTCAGACATGGAAAAATACTGGATTGTTTGATATTGGATCTCCATTTATGAACCAGGGGATGGAACTTCTTCCCTTATTTAGTGGCCTTTGTGAGTGGACTGTGAGAGAAATTTACACAAGAATAGAAGATATCTTCTCAACAGGGAGACCCTGAGAACTCGAAATTTAAATTCTAACTGAAATAGACATAAATTGTGTTTGTTTTGCTGTGATTTTGCTGATGATTATGTGCATAAAGCTCAACATTGCTGATTCACAGGCTTTTTTTTTTAATTACATTAATTTCTCCCCATTATTCCAATAACATATAATCTTTTCTTGAATCGCTGTAATTAAATCTGAGTAGTTTTTAAAATGAGAGGTTTCTGGAAGAACCTTCAAAGGATCTATTTTCTCCTTTCTTTTGTTAAATTGTAAGTAGATATGTCATCATCAAAAAGCACAGCTCCCAGTAGATTACTTTATGTTCTCATGTCTGGCCAAATGCAAGACTTAGCCCATTGCTCACACAATTGAGAGATTACCTTTTTTCCCTTAACAGAAGCTGAAAACAACCTATATTAACAGCATTGTTTCTTTCATGAGGTTCTTATGGAGTAGTCCCTTCATAATACTCTTGAGGACAGTATCATAGAAGTCAGAGGCTAAATTAGGAAAGCAAGAACTGTCCATTGCATTATTTCTTTCTCTGTCAATAATTGTCGTATTTTACACTAGCAACACTAAATCCTATACTTTTCATTTAATGTCTGCTGGTGAAAAATAATAAAGGAATATGCCAGTGTCAACACAACACTCTTCATGATCTGCATGGTGAAATTTATAATGCTTCCTCAATCTCTGCTTTAAAATATTTCCTACTTAATGGGAAAAAATTCCACACTCTGCTACATTTTCTGGTTTTGCTGGCTTGCTGTGAGCTTATTCATCTCCAAACGAATTAAATTATATTAAATTACCATCTTTGGTGCTTATAACTATTTATTTACATTGTTAATTCTGTATTTCATCAATACTATTGATTCAAGCAGGCATGGCATTAAAGGATGAAGCAGAATCTGTAGAATAACCTGAATCTGCTCTTTCTTTTAATAATATGTTTAGAAACATTGCAGATACATTTTTATGGGATAATAAGTTTTTTGCCACTGGATGTTTACTAATTATTCAAAATAATTAAGGAAAGGGACATTTGAGGTTACAGAAAAATGTGCAGGTAGTAGAACTATCTTCCACTGTTTAGAAGATAATGTATGCCAGACAAAGTTCATAATAAACAGTCTGAGTTAGACAGTACCATGTTTGGTTTCCTTTGACCTACATAGTCCTCACAAATTCCCCAAAAGGCTTCACATCCTCAGATACTCCTACAGATACTTGTTCATGTCCTAATATCCCCAGTGCATTTCAGAGACACCCTCAATTTTATTTCATAATTGTATAATGCTGAGGGTATTTAACAGAGATCTCACAATAGCTCAGATATCTGGAGAAAGAAAAAAAAAAAAAAAAAAGGAAGGGAGGAAGGAAGGAACCCAACCAAACAAAAACACCATAAAAAACAACTCACAAAAGATGTGTCAAATAGGTACGTACACAAGACCAAATGCTATGTATCATGAATGCACTCAGTCTGGGCTACCTTATCTTCAGTACAGAAGTACAAAGAACAGTGTCTGGTCCTGTTTTAAATGACAGTGTAGACATACAAGGAGGTAAATATTTTTCTACTAAAACCAGGAGAACTCGGATTTGAGTGTAAACTCTAAAATGTAATTTATTTACATTGATTAATTATTAGATCACTTCCTGGCTGTTTTTTTGACTATGTCAACTTACTCTTTTCCAGAGAAATCTGCTATAATGTTATGTCATGGGCAAAAATTACTACACCATATATATTGAGCTAAGAATGTAACAATAGTCCAGTTAATATGTTACTCTACTTAAAATAGTGTGCATCCATTTTCCAAATTACTACATAAAAGTCTCCATAAATAAATGAAAATTGTTACATAGGAACAACCAACCCTTTCCTGGTATCTACCTCTTTTCTTCCATGTTATGTTCACTCTTCCATTATTCCTCTGGGACCTAGGATTAAACTTCAGTTTTCTTCAGGGAGTGACCAAGAACTGGGTCTTCATTAGGAGGAATATGATGTTCACAGTGGTGTCTTTTTCCTCTTCTTTCTTGGGGAAGCATGATATTGAGGCTTTCTTTCCCTTTGGCCCACTTAAACCCCACTTTTCAGATATACTAGGGGTTACTTTTTATACATTTTCCTAATACAGTCTATTTCTTTCTCACTGATTGCCAGCTAACATTTGAATGATGCAGAATAGACTCCTCTACCTTCAGCAGACATAAAGAGTTGTTTTTCATTATCTTAGATTTACTGGAACTATTTGGTCTAAAGTATTTTTTGACAGAACTTTTTTTAGATATTCATATAAATATTACAGGCTTAATTTGTATGTATTTACATCTGAACACAGTGTTGGAGGTTGCTAGCAAATTTTGTGTGATATACTGAGAACATTAACCATTTTCAGAGCTACTGATTGGTCCCTTACAAACTGAAAAAATAGAATAACTTATAATTTATCTATAAGAAAGTACTGTTTTCTTCTGAAACTGTGTAAGAGGCACAAATATTTCATGGAATACTTCTAATGGTTCTTATGTTGCTTTTGGTACCACATTCACTGTTAGCTCAATAGTATTTCCATACTACACCTTTGCCTGGTTGTCTCACAGGTTAACAGTTCATCAGCTGTATCATACAACAAAGATAGGTGGCAGCTGCAGGTCTCAGACTATAACTAATAGAAAACTCTTCAAATCCAATGCTGCTTGCACATCTTCACCAAAATTTTACTCAACTCATTAACTCCAAATAATTTGCCAGTAAACAATTCATTTAATTTAACAGGCTACAAAAGGCTGGAAATAAAAATGTTTCATATCACAGGAACCCTAATATCCATCCACTATAAGCCAAAAACATTCCAAGACGTGGTATGCATGAATTTTAGAATCTCCAGTTCGTGATTTGTTATGACATTTTATTTACTTATTTATTCTTGTGTTAGTGTAGGCCCCAATGTCTCCATATAATGATTTAAGCTCAAAATACCAAGCTTTCCAACAAACTCAGCCTGAAAGAGAATAACCATTCAAAAATTTTGCCATAAAAGGTGGGTATTTTAGTCCTTGTTTGTCACCCAAATTTCTTTAGTCATTACTCCAAGTAGAAATGAGAGGATAGAGGCGGAGAGGAGAGTTATCCTATGAAAGATTCAAATAAATATATATGAAAAAAAATATGTGAACATTGTAATTCTAGGCAGATAGTTCTGACCACTTTGATAGCTTTTTAACAATACAGTCATGAATGGTTTAAATACATTGCAGAGAAAAAAAAATGTTCTATTAACCAAACTGTTAATTGAAAGTTATTTTGTGAGTATATTTTCAAGTGCTTAGGTAAGTGCTTACCTCTTCTACTACCAACATTTTACGGATAATCACTATGTCTTATTCATCTAACTCTGTTTCATAAACAAAAGAAAGAAAAATTTTCTTTATCTAGAATTATATTACTTTTTGTTAGGTCTTTCAAGAGAGATTGGGTTACTATATTCAACCCAGTTATCAACACTAGAATTCGTTGGACTCTGTTTATAAGTGACTATTATAAAAGACAAAACAGGATACATTTGTGTTTGGTATTGTACTTAATGCTTAATTTGTAATGCTTTAGTCTCATATTCAGAATTATTCCAGTTTTCCAGTATTTCCTGTCCCAGATTTAAGTATGGATTTAAGAGTTAAGTGAAGTACATTTTAAAATGAGATACAATTTTCCCATAGCTGTTGCAGTCCATATTTAAAATAAGTAATTTGTCAATTTAAAAATCCAGTGTGTCACAGGCATTGTAAAACATGATCTACTAAAATTTATTTAGGATATGATCTACTCAATAGCTCATTGAAATATCAACTATATAATTTTAATGATTTTTAATAAAAATATAAAATTAATCATTTTATTGTTTAGCTGCTTATTTTCAAACCCTTGAATATATTTTTTGATAACATTGTTAGTCTGCTTTTTCAGCTCTAGCAAGTAACATAAACTAAGGGAGAGCATCAGGAAGAAGTTGTGGTTTTGATTATTTGTGAATTGCAGCATTAACACACTTTGGATGATAGTAAGCAGTTGTTGTGTCTTGAACCCAACCAGCAGCCAAACACCACACAGCCACTTACTCACCCTCCTCTACCTGGGGGATGGCAGAAGGAATTGGAGGGCTAAAGGAAGACTTATAGATTGAGATAAAAACAGCTTAATAATTGTAATAAAATAAAACAATAATAATAATAATAATAATAATAATAATAATAATAATAATAATAATAATAATAATAATAATAATAATAATAATGATGATAATGATAATGATAATGATGATGATGATAATAATAATAATAATAATAATAATAATAATAATAATAATAATAATAATAATAATAATAATAATAATAATAATAATAATAATAATAATAATAGAAAGTACAAATGGGTAATGCACAAGGAGATTGTTCATTACCTGCCAACTGGTACCCAGCCTGTTCCCAGCTAGCAATCCTGAAATACCAAGTTCCCACAAATCACAATCCTGGAAGCAAGAGAGAGCCCCTTCCTTCCCAGCTGACCCTCCTCTATATACTGAACATGATGTTAGATGATATGGAACATTTCATTAGGCAATTTGGGTCCACTGCTCTGGCCATGCTCCCTCCCAGCTTCTTGTACACCTGCACATGGGCAGGACAATGGGAGTTGATGTCCTTGATCTCTCAGCAACAGCTGAAAACATCAGTGTATTATCAGAATTCTTCTCATACCAAATCCCATACTGAATCCAAAGCACAGCACTATTCTAGTTACTAAGAAAAATTAAATCTATTCCAGTCAAAAACAGGACAGCAGTTCAAGAAATACAGATATGCCAGATCAAATAATTTATTTTTATGCTTTTTACTATTTTACCTTACCTATTATTTAAAATTGGAGGAGGGAGGGACTATTTATGGGCTCTTTTTTATCTCAATTACATTTGTGAGAGGTGTAGACTGCATGAGTCTAGATCCAAAGGGCCTTCCTTTTGATGTGAGGGCTTTGGTTCTGGATCATAACCTGGTATTGGTTTAATTTTCAGTCACTGAGCAAAGGAGTTGTCAGGGATAAAGATATCATTTTCTCAGTATCAGCTGACAGAATCTACAGTAATTTAAAGATTAAGTTAAGCAAAGAAGAGCTTGGCCTACACAAGAGAAGTAGGATATCTTCCAGAATTGTATGGAAATTCTTCTGGTACATCTCTCCTCTGTTTTGTGGAACATTCAGGCAGAGTTCAGTACAAGAAAGACTGAATCCAGACTTACATCACTAGAGATCTCCCAGAGCAAGAAACAGTCGTGATTGAAAATTGAAAAGACAAATGTGACCCCAGGGAATTACAGATTCTAGTCCTGTATTTGCAAAGATTTATTAATGAAATCTGAATTACAATTAAAGTGTTTATATGCATAAATTTTCAAATTACATACTAATCCACATCCAAAATACTGCCACTGTATTTTAGTATTATTTACTGTTTATAACTGTTTTCCTCCTGCTTTAGACCTAAATAGAACAGAAATTATCCCATCTGACTCAACTGACTGATTACAAACATCAAATAATGAGTTTGGCTGGATGTGTGGTGGATCACAGTCTTTGATGTGGTATTTTATGATACACAGGAACATTTTTTCATAGCTAAGAAGGTACTCAAGCAGAGTTTTGTTGCTTCATTGAGTCAAAGAGATAAAAAAGTACCATAGCTATGTACTGAGATTTATCTCCACTAATTTCGTATGTACATTTCCTTGTTTCTGCCAGCAGCTCCTCCCTTTGTGTGATAGTTTCTGTGATTCTGTGTAAGGTGCCAAATTCTCTCCACATATTGTATTCAGATTTTAAACATTTTAGTCAAAGCTGATTTTAGTATTGCATGTTCAAATGACAGGCACTGCAATGCTGTGACACTGAAATACTTTGAGGATGAAGATATTAGGTACTTGGGAGTAAGTCGGTAAAGAGTAAAACTGTCAAACAGAAATATAAAAATAGTATGCCTGTAGTTAGCTAGTCTAAATCATGAATTCTTATTAATACATGCTCAAAGTGCTTCTCCAATATTTAAGAATGGTCCTTAAAGGAGACAATTTGGTGAGCATAAGGGTTTACCAAAGTATTACCAAAAAATAATGCTTGCCTCTCAGTTATTCTAATTAAATGACATAATACTGGAAATATTATAACAAATTATATTCACAGCTTTTATTTATGGCATTCATACATAAAATAAGATTTATGTAATTCCCTGTGATTGATACAGGGGATGTAAGGGTTAACATGAGAATAGCAAGAAGGGGATAACAAAAGAAAATAGTTCAAGGGAAATAGTTTAGATAACGGTTAACAGTTCTGCTTAGTGAACAGACAGTTTGTAAAACACGGTGAGCTCTCTAGGCTTTATCAGTACTAAGCCGGTTGGAACTAGACCCGCGGTTTGGACAACAGCCAGTAAGAAACTGAGTCTGCGCAAAACCTGGGGTCACAGAGCGGACAGGAGGAAGAGGAGCTTGACTTCATCCCCAAAGACCCCCACGACCACCACCAGAAGACACTGCGCAGACTCAACTAGGAGGAGATTATGGAAATGCTAATTATAATACGAAGCGGGGATAGGTGTTGCATATGTATAGGCGTATTGCGAAATATTATGAATATGTAATCATTTGCTCTATAAATCTTAGGTAACAGCACCACACGTGGGGTACACAATAGGAGGAGTTATCCCCTGTGTACCTCAGCGCTGAATAAACATACCTACTTTACAATCTATCAGATTGTGGAGTCTATTTCCGCACGTCAGATGAATACCAGTATTATTACCAGTGACAGTAATAATATGTATTATAGATAATATTAGTATATTAATATTACAGTACAATACAATTAGTACAATAATACAGCTGAGTACTATGTAAAGCTTATACTTATTTGAAAAGATCATTTAACTGAATTTTCAGGCTCCTCCTCCAACCAACATGTAGCATGTGTTTCTACTTATTTTAAAGGAAAATCTTCTAAGACACAAAACAGTTTTTATACTATCCTCTGCTTCACTCTGTGGAAAAAGTTCACTAGAGAAATCTACTTTTCCAGAGAGTAGAAAAGCAGATTTCTCCTTCCCTTCTCATAAAAGGATGAATTATCTTTCAATCAAAATTCATCTTCTCCTCGAAAGCAATGTATTTTCTTAAATATTACACAGAAATTAGGTAGTTAGCCACGTAGTTAGTAGGTCAATTGGTTAACTAGCTATTTTGCTCCTAGCAGATGACTCTCCATCTCTATTCATTTAAATGGCCTGAGATATGGAAGTATTAGTAGATCTCTAACTCATAGACATGGGTGAGGAATGTTTATTTTACTATGCTGGAAAACTATTTATCATGAACACCATTTTTATATGCTGGTAGTGTCAAAGCAAAATCCCTGGTGTGACTGAAGCTGTGCTCTAGTGACAGCTGTGCGACAAGCAGTAATTGAACATATTTAAAAATCCACCCCATGTACTGAACAGATTTCAGTGTCTGCTTTGTTTAAGGTCCACTGAGTTGTGAAATGGTTGCTTCATTCACACAGATGTTAATATCTCCAGGCTCTTCTTTGTTGTTCCTCATTTACATATTTGCAGTAAGTTTGCTGCTCATAAAGTCAGACACAGCTACTTGTCACTACTCTGTTAGAATAATGCATGTTCCAGACAAAATACAAGAAACTGTAATTACACCTCATTAAGATTTAAGGAGAAAAATAATAGGAAACATACCAATAGGTGTTCAGTCGCCAGTGCTTCACTAGTTTCTTTTCTGTTTAAATACCTGCTTCTGATGAATATAAATTACTTAAGGAAAACAGTATAGATTTGAATCAGTTTAAGCTCCTCTCTTTGTCTCTTCATCTATGAACATATTCTGAACTAATGATCCAACAAGATATTGGAGTTTTATATGGTTATTAAGTTATATACTTGGTCATTCCATTACAAAAATTGAAGTTTCATTTAGTTTTATACATACTTTGAGAATCACAAAAGGATTCTGAATGCTCCTGAAAACATATTTTAGTGAATAAAAAGTATAAATACATTCATTAGTAAGTGATAAAATTAAAAAAAAAAATGTTGTTGACTGGTTAAGCTACAGCAAATTCTGATATCAATGACCATTCATTTCTGAAGTAAATTCTGTATCAAGATATGAAAGTGCTATATGTTTACAGAGAAGAATGATTTGCCTTTACAGGTAATAACAGAAAACCAAAGTCAGATTATGCTAACCTTGCCACCTGTTGTTCAGTATCATTATGGAAATGTCAAAAAAACTCAATGTTTATTATTCTTGTAACAATAATATAACAGCTAAAGCCAAGATGTGGGTTTCAGGAGGTTGTGATTCTTGTTTATAGATCCATGAATCACTGTTTTTATAAAAGGTTCTTCTCTTAAATTTCTGAAAATTCTGGGTTTTATAATAATGATTAATCTAATATTATTATACTTACATTTTACAAGGTCTCAGCAAGTTTCTATTTATTTTGTCAGGTTATTGGTAGACTAGAATATGTTATATTCCTGCATGGTGAGTTGGTCCTGTCTGGCTTCCAGGCACCCACCCAGCTGCTCAACAGGACAGGAGGAGAAGATAAGACGACAAAGCTTGTGAGTTGAGATAAATACAGGGAGATCAGTTGCCAATTACCATCACAGGCAAAACAGACTCAAATTGAGGAAAATTAATATATTGCCAAATAAAATAGATTTGGATAGAGAGGAACAAAGATGAAAACTAAAACACCTCATGAGTTCCCCTCTCTCCCCACCTTCTTCTTCCTCAGGCACGATATCACTCCTTCATTCAAGAGTCCTCTACCTCCTCTTCATCTCTGAGCAGTGCAGTTGTCACGGGGATTGGGAGGTTGTGGTCAGTGCATAAGAGTTTGTCTCTGTCCCTCCTTCCTCCTCACATTTTTCCCCTGAGCCACTGTACTTCCTGCAGACTGCAGTCATTCAGGAAATATTAATCTCTTCTGGTGTGGGTTCTCCATGGTCATCCTCACAGAGGCCACCCCTGCAGCGCCCTGCTGCCAACAGTTTGTCACCGGAGCCCAATATAAACTGAAAACTAATTTTACCTATATTGTGTATTCCAAAATTATTTTCTCAGGGACATTTACTTTAAAACTTACTCTGCCTACAAATGAAAATATGTGAAATAGTATAAACCTAGTGTTTTGATACTTGCAGATGAAGACTGAGATAACATCACACAAGGTTAAAAGCATTTTTGTCTCCAGTAAAAAGTTGTGGCACTAGTTATAATGAAACGGATAAGGTTAATTGCCAATTACATGGTAATAGCTTAGAGGGGTTTCTGTTAAAAAACATATTTTTTTAACCTGATAAAACTATATTTGTTGAAATTATTTTGCTCACAATATGAGGGACAGCTTTGCCCAGCTTTCTAAGGATAAGGAAATCACCACAACTTGCAACTCTGAAGATTCTAAAATTTTGGACTGAGAGGTTTCTGAGTTTTTGCTGGGATGGGAGGTTTCTTGTGGTTTTTTTTGTTTGTTTGTTTGTTTGTTTGTTTGTTTGTTTGTTTGTTTTTGTTTTTGTTTTTGTTTTTGTTTTGTTTTGTTTTGTTTTTTATTAGTGAGGAGGCCTGGGAAATCTGGCTGTTATGAGAGGGAATCTGAACTGATTTGTGTTTTCACTTCATTCTAACATGTTACATGTCATCACTATAACAGATAGACAGCAGATCACATGAGGAGTCCAGTGCTACTTTTACCTGAGAATTTACAAATTAGAAAAAAATAACAGTTAGCAACATGTATACAAGGGGATTATGTAAATTACTGTGGTAACAGCTAGCACGAAACAGGTTTGTGGGACCTGCTAAATAAGAATACAATTAGCAAAAACACCTAATGGCACACCAGCTAATGGTTATTAATGGGACCACAGCTAGCATGATTAGCAATGTGTACATTTAGCAGGTGTGGCTACTGGCAAAAAAAAAAAAAAAAAGGTATTATCATCAAGATCAGTAACCTCACTATCCAAATTTCCACCAACAGAGGTTGAAGAAACCTGAAAATTTGGCACTATTGTAAGAAACAAAAACCTAAACTATCAGATGAAGAGGTAGAGACAAGTTGTTTTGTCAGTCACTTAGCTAGAGTTAAGGATGTAGATGATTACCACCAGTGTGCACTATGAGATGAATGTTTTTTGAGAAGTATTAATGATATTACTGAATGGAGTTGAGCTCCAGATTAAGACATCAGATTTGAAGTGTATATATATATAGTTGTCTTAAAAGAAGCTAAGAGCCTCTGAATTCTTTAGAAAAATGTTTTATGAAAGACATAGATTTTGATTGATTTATTTAAACAGGCATAGACTATTACTTAAACAGGCATTTAGTACTCTTTGAGATGCCTTACTATCTTTTACTTTCTTGCTTCTACTTAAGTCATTAGTCTCCTCTGTCCTATTTACCTGCCTCGTTACTGTTTCCAGTATCCCAGAGCATTTTAGGTGACATTAGATACCTACATTTAACTCCTAGTTAATATATTCAATGAAGCCAGGAGGGGGGATTTAAGTCATCTTGAAGCAGATCTTTAATGTCTCAGATCTGAGACTTCTGAATGAAGCTGACAGGTATGACAGAATCCACACACTTTCATGTACTTTTATGTACAAGAGAGGTAGATAGATGCCAGCTGGGTTATCCTGTGTTATCTCAAATGACACAAAATGGCTGGTTTAGCCTAATACCGAATGAAGTCTCATACCCATTCATTATAACTGGAATTAAGACATTTAGGTGGCAGACAAAACCTTCATACAGATGTCTAGATTTAAGTCACTTAGTATCAAATGTACTCCTATTCAGTGGGCTAGATTAATTTGCTTTACCATAGGTGTCTAATGCCTCTTCAAATATCAAAGGTTATGTAGCTTAGCAACCAACTGACACCCCAGGTAGGTCGTGGGTCCCCTACAAATCTCCTATGCTGTAGCAGCCTTCCCTGTACAGAAATCTTGAACACTTGGGACATGTAAACAGCACTAAACACTTATGTTCTCAGGTTTAGGTAACTAAATCAAGCCTATCATGTTTTTCTTCCCTTGTATTTTCTTTTCCTTATATTCATTGTGTATTTGTATAGCTCAATTTAGTTAATTTCATAGTTTTCTGGACAGAGGTGTGGGATAATATTTTGTTACATGTTTTTAAGGAAGAGCTCTTAAATTTTATCCAGGCCCCATTCCTGTTAAAAACTTCAGCAGTCACAATGGATAGTGTCGAGAACGAATCTCCTTATACCTTACGATTATTAGTGACTACCAATAAGCATTATATTAACATTTTCGGATGAAAAAAAAAAAAAAAAAAAAAAGCAGAAAAAATAATGAAGAATTATTTTTTTATTTAACTTCCCTCAAAGTAAAATGGAGGCAATGAAGACTTGAAGAGAATGGGTAGCATCAGAAAAATGTACAGCCTAATCCAGAAAAGGGGATAAAAATAGATCATAATCTTAAGCCAGAAAACAATATCTGTTAACTTTTTAAAGTCCTGGACCCTGAAGAGTTTCATGGTTTTCCCTCTGATTAAGAAAAATGTCACCTCATGTCTTATACTCAGGTGCATTGGAAGACATTCCATTTTTCTATCTAGTCAGCGACATTTACTTGGCTACAACTTTCTGGATCCCTCATGTTTTATAGCTTTCTTACCAATGTGATCCAAAAGCCCTAGCCACAGACATTTTCCCAGCCATCTTCAGTTAGGTCTGAATTTTCCTGGACTTACGTATGACTTGGATAGGCATGAAACACTTAAAGGTGAAAGATGTTATGTGCTGCTGTTCTCTGCTATCACCTGTGCATGATTTTTAGAGTTGTGGGTGGGGTTTTTTTGTTTGTGTTTGGTTTGGGTGTTTTTTTTGAGGTTTAATTTCAATCTGTGGTTTAACTGTGCTTTTCCTGACAATGCTCTGCCTGCAAGATCAGCTCTATAGAATGGTGTACAGGGGCAGCATCAATGTAATATTATTCGGTACTATGAACATTGCCTAACCAGTTAGGATTTACTTCTTTACCTTGTCCTTTTAATGGCCAACCACAAATTATCAGATAGATCCATTATCCTCATCCTTCATAGACTCTCCATAGTGGTACCCACATCATCCAATATTTTTTTCTGATTACTTGAGTTCACATCACTTTAAACTGGTAACACTATTTTTCTGCTGGAAAACATGTGAAACCACTAGAGAGAACAGGTTTCTTAAAGAGCTGCAAGAAATAAAGTTGCAGCAAAGTTGCTTGCTTCAGTTAAACTGTTGGCTGAGTTTAAAATAAAATCAATTGAGCAAATCAGAAAGTGTTATGAACTACATCAAGTTCAAAACATTCTAGTCAGAGTAATTTCCCTCTCCTTACAAACAGGTACTGTGAATTAAAAATACAAAAAGACAAATTCTTCTTCCGATTAAACCACAGTTGTATCTTCTTGAGTTGTATGTATGTAAGTCTAATCACAAATTGTCCTACAGTATTAAAAACCAGCAGAGATGCTTCTTTGGCACGTATGCAATATAAGCATTAAAATTGATACCCAAAGGTTTTTTAAAGTACATGAATAAATCACTAAATAAAACATTTAAATATTAAACTACCATAGATTTTAAAAATGAGGAAGAATGTTTTATTGAAGTAGCTTCCATTCTGTTAAAGTTTGAGAACTTTCATACAAAAAATTGGCAGTGAAATTATGACTTTTTTTTTAGATTTTCATGTAGGCATAACAGCATAACAGTTAGGCTAAGTTATTACAATGTCATCTACAATAAGACTCCACAGTAGAAAATGATGGACATTTTCAAGAGGACATTTCCATTACTGCTACTTCCATAGGCTTCACTGGGACCAACAAAAACATGGATAATAATTGATGAGTACATCTCTGAATTATACCTTATTAGTTTCTACGTCATTCATTTCAGGACATAAATGGATTGTTCAATGTCTCTTGCTTTTCCAACCATTATTTATTATTATAAACTACAGACATCAAAATGTAATATTGTTATAGGTAGAAAGTAGAAAACTGTATACATATTACAAAAACAATTACATCTCATTTTTCTACATTTTTGTTGTTTTGGTTTTATTTTGTTTCATTATATGTTTGTTATGAGTACTTCAGGTGGGATCTATTTAATTATTAATCTATTTAATCAATTTAATCTATTTAAATATTAATCTATTTACATTTTCTGTAAGTTACTCTGTCTTCTTTCAACACTGGAAATAAATCAGTATCTCTCAAGTGATATTTATCCCATCTTTTTAAAAAAACAATCTTTTGATAGGAGTTCTGCATAACTTAGATGAAATAAAGAAAAATAGCTTATTCTCAGGCAGCTAAAACCGTAAATGATGAATCCTAGTCCTCTTTCTTTAATTCTAATGTTTTTGAAATCAAGGGCAAATTTTTTCTTGACTTTAATAGGAAAACTAGCTAGCACATACAGCCCACTCCTCAATCTCTAAGATTTTAAGGAAATATATCAAGTAGAAGTTACCTGACTAATCTGATTTACTATTTTCTTATTTTTGTCTTTTTTAATTCTTCCAAAGCAATATAAGAGCAATGACTTGTCTCTTTGTTGTTCTACAGCTATAGCCAATTTCAATCAGCAAACCATTTTCTATCATTTGTTGTACTGAAGCATTACTATTCCCTTTCTTACTTGTTTTCATATTTTGAAGACATTTTGAGTTCTTTCAGTTGTACTCCTATCATGTATTCTGTTTACCAACTAGATACTAGAAATTCTAATGACTACATATGATTAAGAACCATCAGTGATGGATGGAGTGATTGTTCCATATTTTATCCTGCACAATATTACTGCTGAGAGCTGGCTATTCTTTCTGTGGTCTACTGACAACTGCTAAACTAGTTGATGTAAAATAAATTATCCCACTTTGGACAACACTAGTGGTGGCGGCGTTGTTTTTTGTTGTTGTTCAGTTGCTTTTTTTAGTTAAAATAATTCTTCATATATTTTAAAGAAAGTTGTCCTAACTTTAGAAAAATTAATAATTTTCCTTTATGTAAGTTTCAAATCACCTCAAGATTTGTAGTAGGCAGGTCAATCAAAATATACCCATACTGCCAATGACAATCTAAAAGAAAGGTTAAGTGGCTAGGTGCAAGATGTGAAGTGATTCATCTTCCGTCTTCCATCATGTAAAAACAAGATCACCATCTAGACTTTTTTTATCATTCATGGACAGAAATAGTCTCTTCCATAGGTCAATTCGCTTATGTGTATGTTACCTATCTTAAAAGGAGATTAACTGCCTCTGGAAATACCTATTTCTTTTCATGAATCATAAAGAGATCTTAGATGACTAGTTTATCCTGAACACTTAAATTTAGCTAGCAGAACTTAGATGAAGTGAAGCTAGGACATAACATTTAACTGAAATACGAAACCATGACTTGTGATATTTTAATTTTAGTTTCATGAGAAAGATTATAATCTTGACAATTTAAATAAATTATTAAAGAAATGCAAAGTAAATTCAGGCTTTATGCCATCATCTGTCCACATGAAGCTGTCATGCTATTTGAGATACTATATGATATAGAATTCTAGAATACTAGAATGGTTTGAGTTGGAAGGGACCTTAAAGATCATCTAGTTCCAACACCTCTGGCATGGACAGGGACACTTTCCACTAGGTCACATTTCTCAAAGCCACATCTAACCTGGCCTTGAACACTTCTGGGGTGTGGCAGCCACAGCCTCTGGGCAACCTGTTCCAGTGTCTCACCAACCTCACAGTAAAGAATTTCTTCCTTATATCTAATCTAAATCTATCCTCTTTCAGTTTAAAACTATTTCCCCTCATCCTATTACTACAATCCCTGATAAAGAGTCCATTTACACCTTTCCTGCAGGCCCCTTTAAAGTACTGTAAGGCCACTACTGTGGGCCCTGGAGCCTTCTCTTCTTCAGGCTGAACATCCCCTATCAGCCTGTCCTCATAACAGAGATGCTCCAGCCTCCTCATCAACTTTGTGGCTTTCCCCTGGACCCATTCTAACAGGTCCATGTCCTTCTTATGGTGGGGGCCCCAGAGCTGGACACAGTACTCCAGGTGGAGCAGAGAAGAGGAGGACAATCACCTCCCTTGACCTGCTAGCACACTTATCTTGATGCAATCCAGGATATGGTTGTCTTTCTGGACTGTGAGTGTACATTGTTGGCTCATAGTCAGTTTTCCATCCACCAATACCCCCAAGTCCTCCTCCACAGGGCTGCTCTGAATCCACTTATCATTGAGCCTGTATTTGTGCTTGGGATTTCCTCGACCCATGTGCAGGACCTTGCAGTTGGCCTTGTTGAACTTCATGAAGTTTGCATGGGCCCACCTCTCAAACCTGTCAAGGCTCCTCTGGATGGCATCCCTTCCCTCCAGCATGTCAATGGCACCACACAGCTTGGTGTTGTTGGCAAACTTAAGCCCCATATTGGGTGCCATAAAGTGGGTGTTGGGTTGACCTTAGCCAACAGCCATACACCCACGCAACTGTTCACTCACTCCCCTCCACCATGGGGATGGGGATGGGGAAGAAACTGAAGGACGATTAAAAGATTAAGATAACAGCAGTTTAATAGGTGAAGCAAAAGTGGCATGTATAAACAAATTTTTAAATAAATAAATAAATAAATAAATAAATAAATAAATAAATAAATAAATTTATTTACTGCTTCCCATTGACAAGCAGATGTTTAATGACATCTTGGAAAGCAAGATATCAGCATGTGTAACAGTTTCTTGGGAAGACAAACACCATAACCACTAAAGCCCCTGTTTACTCCTCCTTTCCTTGAACCTTTATTACTAAGCATGACATCATATGGTATGGAATATCCCTTCAATATATTTAGTTCAACTGACCCAACAGTGCCCCTCCCACCTTCTTGCTCATCCCCAGTGTACTCGCTGCATGGCAGAGTAGGAAAAAGCAAAAGGCTTGATGCTGTGTAAGCACTGTTCAGCAACACAGAACATTGGCAAGGAGATCATCCAGTCTAACTCCCCTGATGAAGCATGGTTTGCTAGAGCACATTGCCAAGGACTGTGCCCAGTTGGGTTTTGAATATCTCCCCAGATGGAGATTCTAGAACCTCTTCAAGCAGCCTATTGCACTGTTTGACCATCTTTACAGAAAAAAAAAAAAAAGTGTTTTCTCATGTTTAGATGGAATTTCATGTGTTTTCTGACCATTACCTCTTGTCCAAATAGTGAGCACTACTGAGAATAATTTGGCTCCTTCTTTTCTGTTCCCTCTAATCATGTATTCTTTTCTGTTCCCTCTAATCAAGTGTTTAAACACACTGATAAAATCCCCACTGAGCTTTCTCCTCTCCAGACCAGATTCCAGGTTCTCTCATTATACCCCATCATCCAGGTGTCTAATGAAGATGTCAAATAATATTGACTCCAGTAATGATCCTTTATAATCAGCTGCCAAATACACTTGAAATTATTATCTATAGTCTTTTCAGGTCAAAAGGTCCATACTCCACTTTTCAACTCTCATATCTACACCACTTTAGCTATAAGACTGGTGGTAACACACTGTAACAAAGCCCTTGCCAAAGTCAAGGTAAAAGAGAGACAATTCTAGTTCCTTGCCCAGAAGACCAGTTATTTCCTCACAGCATTACATTGTGCTGGGGGAATCATGAGTTGCCTTTGTAAAGCCCCTGGCCATAGACAATCACTTGGGTTTTTTTTTTTTTTTTTTTTTTTTTTTTTTGTTTTTGTTTTTTTGTTTTTGTTTTTTGTTTTTTGTTTTTTGTTTTTTTTCTGTGCCTGGAAATGGCTTCCATGAAGATTTTCTCTATAATCATAGAACAGACCAGGTTGGAAGGGACCTTGAAAGATCATCTGGTCCAACCTTTCATGAGACAGGAAGCCTGCATGAGATTACGTAGTACCCTGTCCAACCACATCTTGAAAACCTACAACAATGGGGACTCTACCATATCCCTGGGGAGGTTGTTCCAGTGATTGATTGTTCTCACTGTAAAAAAAATTTCTTATGAAATTTCCTCTGGTGCAACTCATACACATTGCTATTTGTCTCCTCTGTGTGGCTTCCTGGTAAAGAGAGAGCCTCCAACCCTTCTGTAGCTACTCTAAGTAATGGAATATTGTGATGAGGTCCCTGTGAACCGTCTCTTCTCCAGGGAGAAAAGACCCAATTACTTCAATTTTTCCTCATAGGGCAGATTCTCTAGTCCTTTAATCATCTTTGTGACCCTCGTTTCGACCCTTTCCAGTCTGTCTGTATCTTTCTTGAATTGTTGGGACCAGAACTGGACACAATACTCCAGATGAGGCCTGAGAAGTGCTGAGTTGAGTGGAATGATAATGTCTCTATCTCAGCTAGTAATGCCCCTACAGATGTAGCCCAGGATCTGATTTGCATTTGTTGCTACAGTGCTGTACTCCTGACTCATGTTCAGCTCATCCTCCAGGAGGTCCACATCCCTTTCAGCAGGGCTGCTCCTCAACCACACAAATCCTAGCCTGCATTGGTCTCTTTGGTTATGTCATCCCAGGTGCAGAACCTTACATTTGTCTTTGTTAAATTCTATACTCTTCTTGCTAGCCTACTCTTCCAACTTGTCAAGGTCGCCCTGTAAGCTGTATCTCCCTTCTTACATGTCCACCTCACCACCCAGTTTGATGTCATCAGCAAAGTTGGTGAGGGTACTTACAAGCCAATTATCCAGCTAATTTATGAACATGGTGAATAGCATAGGGCCCATTATCACTTCCTGTGGGACCACACATGTGACAGGCTGCCAGTCTGAGTAAAAGCCACTGATTATCACCCTCTCTGAATGTGACCTGTTAGTCGATTTTCCACCCGTCTCACAGACTACTCATCCAATCACTATCTTGTCAGTTTGTCTAGGAGGAAGCAAGTTGTGGAAAATGTTGAGTGCTTTACTGAAGCCCAGGTAAACAACATCGACCATTCTCCTCATGTGTATAGAAAGTTACTTTGTTGTAGAAGGTGAACAGGCTAGTCAGACATAACTTGCTGTCCTGGTTGGGGCTGGATTAGAGTTCCTGTTGGTTTGGCAGTGGGAGGAGTGCTGCAGCACACTGAGACCCCAGGGGCTCCCCAGGTCCTAGTGCCCTCACCTGTGTGCAGGGGCGGGGGGGGGGGGGGGGGGGGGGGCGGGGCACAGCTGGAGTGCTGGGCCCGGATTGGCTGATATCCCATGTCATGTGACATTGTGCTCACTATATAAAGGCAGGAGTGGGCTGGGAGGGGCTCTCCCTTCTGTGAGTGTTGCTGTGGTGCGTTTGTGTTGGGGATTGCCAGCCAGGAGCAGGTGGGTGTTGGTCAGTGGGTGGTGAGCAGCTGTATTGTACGTTACCTGCTGATACTGCTGTCAGCGTATTGTTCTGTTACTGTTATTAAACTGTTTTTATCTCAACCCGTGAGTCTCCCTTTGCCCCTCCAATTCCCTCCCCGTTCCCAAGTGGGGGAAGGGTGGGTGAGCGACTGTGGGGCGTTTAGTTGCTGAGCAGGCTCAAATGATGACACTTACCTTTGGCAAACCTCTGCTGGCTTTCGTAATCACCTGCTTCATTTGTCTTGTAATAGTTTCTAAAAGAACTTGTTCCATTACTTTACCAGGGATTGAAGTAAGGCTAATGAGTCTGTAGTTTTCTGAGTCCTCTTTTGGGCCTTTCTTGTTGATGGGTGTGATATTCTAAAGTTCCCAAAGACTAAGGTGAAGCTGTAGGATCTAACCTACAATTCTGTGGATCCTTTCTCTTGAAATTGAGAGTGATATTTGCCCTTTTCCAGTCCTTAAAGACATCCCCAACCACCAACTTTTCAAACAGAATAAAAGTCCTTACAATATGTGTCAGCTCGGTCAGCACATTTGAATACATCCCATCTGGTTGCACTCACTTGTGTAGTACCTAAGCAGTCACTAATTTTATTATATTCTACTCTGTATTGTCTTTCCTCCAAATTTCCAGACCTGGGAAACCTTAGAGTTGACCATGCCAGCAAAAGCTCATGTGAAGAAGACATTGTGTAATGTATTTTCTGGTTTACTTGTCACTAGATCATCAGTGCCATTCATCTGCAATTCTACATTATTCTTGACTTACTTTTTGCTACTGATACATTTTTTAAAGGTGCTGTTGTACTAGACATCTCTCACCAGTTTAATCTTCAGCTACAGTTTGGCCTTCCTAATTTAGTGTCTGGAATGAACATTTTATTAGTAAATGCAATATACTTGTTTTCTTTTTTTTTTTTCCTTTTTTTTTTTTTCTTTTTCAGTTTCCCTTAATCCTACATACAGGATTTTGTAGCAATCCACTTGAAATCCACAACAGTTTATACCTTGATTTCTAAACTTTTATGTTCTTGGGATAGAATCACAAATTATTTTATTTTTTTTTAATGTCAACTTTTGAGTATTCACTATCAAAGATCCTTCTTTCCATCCTTACTTTCCAAGCAGAGAAATAGGGATGAAAATACTCTGTGTGAATATATTTCTGACATGATGATGTATAGATAAACCTTCATTACCATAAGTGATCAGGAATAAATGTGAACTCTAGAACATACATAGATGTACACGCATCTGTCCAAACAGATTCTATGGACAGAACAAAGAAAAGTTACTTCAAAAATACAAATATAAACTGAATGGAGTAAGAATATGATGAAATTGAAGCTATTTTAGATTGTTAAAAAATACATACAAATAATTCTTAGTATTTTTCCTATTTTTCCATTATCTTTTTTACATCATCCCAACCATCTACATAAATATGTATTACTAACTTTGAAGTCATCCAGTGACTCATGTATATTAACCTTTTAATTTTTACCATTTGTCTCAAAATTAGTTTTACTAAGACCAAAAGGTAGTTTTATAATTCACTAATGTTGAATACTGAAGAATTCATACTGGCTCAATTTTGGCAATTAAATGGTTTTCTTTTACTGTCTGAAGTCTAAATTATAATATATATGGTTAATTTGATTTTTCTCCATTTCCAAATCATTAGCTCGATCTCTGTATAATTGATGTGCTCAAGGAATATCAGTAAAAAAAAAAAAAAAAAAAGATTAATCTTTAGATAATCAATTTCTGATAATAAAGAAGGCTGCTTCAGTATTGTTTCACTATTCCTAAAGAAAACCTCTTAATTTAAGTAGAAACAGCATACAGAATCTCGCTTCTCCCTTAGAAAAGTAAAACTATTAATTTCTGAATAGTGCAAGCCATACAATCAGTGAAAGACACAATATTTCAATCTAGCCATAGTAAGAACATAATGCAGTGATTACAGAAGTTGCATAGGGAGGAAATGAGAAAATATATAGAGCATATATCTTAATTAATGATTTTTATCCATAAGCAGGTTAAAAGGACAGTGTTCTCAGTTTCTCAGCTGTTTAATTTTATGAAGAATAAGAAGAGGTAAATAACATTTACTTTAATAGTAGTATAAATGTTAGTAATTTAACATTTAGTCAAATATCTGTTTAAACTACATCTAAAAGTGCATTTTCAAGATAATATTTTGTTGTCATATAAAGTTCGTTAATGTGTCATAAATTAGAAATTTTACAGTGTTATCCTATTAACACTTATTTGATTGCTGATCCAATAAAAAAATTATCCTGCACATACAAAAAAATCTGAAGAGAACAACTAAAGATAAATAATTTTGTCAAGTTTTATACACTAATCTTTAGCCTCTGGCTCTTAGAGCAGGATCCCAAACCCAAAAGTGTTGTCCCCATATACCATTTAGGCAGAGATGAGTACTTTAAAAAAAATATTCAACACCACCTGCAAAAATCCCAACAAAACTTCCTGTAAGATCTGTCTGTATTTACCTAACAGGAAGCACTGAAACCAGAGACATGTCATAAATCCTACATCTGTATGGCCCTTAGTCCTCAAAGTTATAACTAGCAACAAGCACTGTCCAAGTCCATAGGACAGAAACATAAAATCATATTCTCAGTAGGTGTCTGCAATTGTTTTTCCAAAGAACAGAGTAGGGCTCATGTTTTCTTATTAAAACAGAGATGAGCAACAAATGTGGGAATAATTACCATGTTTCTATGTATTTTAACATCTGAAGCATTTCCAGCAGATGAGACCCTAGGTCTTTGTACCCTTACCAGTATCAAGGAGTTCAAACTCACATCTTCTGACTTCCAGAACACCAAGAATGACTTAAACTATAGACAATGGTTTAAAAAAAAAGATTTGTATGCCTTTTACTGAAGCTGTATATCCTTTCTTAAATAAGGGCACAGTAGTTATAAATGGGAAAGATTAATGTGCAGGGCATTCTAAGGGGGACAAATTCTCTGCTGTGTTTCTACCCCCTAAAGAAAATTAGTTTTAAAATGTGTGCTAATATTGAACAGATTTATATTCTAGATAATTCTCAACAAATGTTACTGAAATATGATCTGAAAGTAACAAGTCTGTTTTAAATACAATGATTCAATAACTTTTGTAATCTGGTCTAGTTACAAACTTATTACATTGACTTCATTGACAATAGTCCTGCCTTAAACCAATGTAAAGGGAGAATATAGAGAAATACACAATAATACAGCTAACAAGTTTATTTTAACTGTCCATCATGTTCTAGTGTAATGCATTGGATACAGAATTTAAATTATTTCTTAAAATATGAATTTATTAAGTTTATATTTTTGAGGTCTCTGTGCATGTAAGAAATCTTTCTGAGATCACAAGAAAAAAATATACTGATGGAAACCTTTCAGCTATTTCATTTTTTTTAAATCCCTTGAATCTAATATTGAAGAAACACAAAGAATTTTAAAATAGACTCCAGTAAACTTTGTGTGTCTGACATAAAATGACAACAGAGAACGGAAAGTTATTTTGAAAAATTATAAGAGCAGAAATAGTTTTCTGCCTAATTATATATTAAATAAAATTTAATAATTTCAGTAACATTATGACATAGAAATACATGTACTACATTGTTTTGTCTCTTCAGATAATGGCCTTTATTCTAAGCAGAGAACAGATTGATACTTTATCTTTAAAAATTATGGTTTTTCTACTTGTCATTTTCTTATTATAAATGGATTGTATCATAAAGTAATAAAAAGGATCCTTTTTTTTCTGTCTTTACAAAGAGTGTGCTTAAACAACACTGAGACTGGATTTTAAATATTATTTTAAGAATTTCTGGAATTTGGTGAGTTCTCTGTGCTCCTTATTCCACATATCATGCTGTCAAATCTAATAATGATTTATTAATACAATTATTTTTAAATAATTCAGGAAGGATAAATTACAGGAGGACCCAGAATTTTCAAATTAAATAATCAGAAAGTGATAAAATGGAGATGTAATTCAGACTTCTGCCTGTTTTTTGTGTCTCCAGCTCAGTATTTCCATTTAATCTTAACCATGACATCTTAACCCCATCAATCAAGAACATGCCTAAGTGTAATTTTAGTTTAATCATAGATGTTTATTGTATGAAATCCTTAAATTATTATTTGTGGACCATGGTAAAAAGCCACAGAATAAAAGCAGATGTCATTAAACACTGGGAATCAGTAAATGCTCTGCAAACACTGTTTGTAGAAGCAACCACAAGATTTACCTCTTCTATCTGTGATGCTTTAATGGACTCAAAATTTGCATTTCAGTGATTTCTATCCAGTTAGTAAGATTTATTCATCTCTTCTTGGGATGTTTGCAGTTTATTTGGAGGATAGGAAGAGTTATGCATTTTGCAGCTTTTTAACACTATAGATTTTGGAACTAAAATGTAAAATGCTTTGTTAAAATTAATTTTCTTCCTGAGATCTAGTTTTATGGGGGTTTGTGGGTTTTTTTGAGGGGGTGGAATTGTTCTTTTTGTTGTTTGGCAGTTTTTGTGTGTTTATTTTCCAAACAAGTCACATTCATCTAAGTGTTGCAGTTGCATCATATTCAGTGGACCAAAGCACACCAACAAAGCCATTAATTGCTCAATGGATTGCAGTGCAGATGAATACACAGTGATATTTTATAGGATTTCTATAGACTGCAAAGGGTATGAGATTTTTCAGATAATAGCTGTTGCATATTGCTATTCCTAAAGGACTTTCTTTATTCAGTTAGTCACTATTCACTTCCACTGCTTCATACATTAGGTATTGTATTTTTTTTTTTGGATGGGAAGTCATAGTATGGGTAAATAGCAGCAAAGGACTTGATTTACCAAGGATTAAAAAGTGTGCTTCCTCCTACCAGGGACACTGCACTTTGTGAGTTCATTTTAGTTTTCATTTTCAAATCATAATCTGCAAAACAGCAGGAATTTGATGTCTGCCCGAATGAACATTTAAATATACATGTAGGACAAAAACGGTGCATTTGTAGAAGTATAATTTTTTTCTGATGTGTTATCATACACCCAAGTATGTATACTTTATCAGTCCCCCACAAGATAAAGACATGTGCCATAGCATACATTAGTGATATCTATATATGCTCACTAAAGATACTAAAGGCTAAAATTGAACTGGACCAAAATACTATTATTGATAAAGAGCTTTCATAACTGTACAAAACATATTCAGGGAATATACATGAAAAACAGACTTCAGCCTGTTCTCACAGACTTGCACAAATTCAGAAATAAACACTGAGTCATAATGGAAAGTAATTCTACAGCATTTCAGCAGCAGTGTGAAAAGAAAGACCTTATTCTTTTTCAATTTTTTTAGTCTGGAAGAAGACAATAATATAAAAGTCATGTTGACAATTCATAAGGTAATTAAAATCCAGTATTATGTAGAGGTTTTGAAAAGACATATTTTGCCAGCAGTTCATAAGAGCAATTTCTCATGAAGTAAAAAAAAAAAAAAAAAAAAAAAGGTAAAGATAGAAAAAACACTCAAATCAATAATATTTATATTTTGAAGGCATCAATGAAAATGTTTATTCACAAGCATGTAGTGAGTTCATTAAGACACACACTGAAAAATGGTAACAGGATTTGAAAAACAGACTATCCAGTTATATGACTAGCAACAGTCAGTCATACATACTAAAATAAGAGCAATCACATTTGAAGCTTTGGGGTAAGGATTAGTCTCTACATTGTTGAGGAAATATTTTTCCCTGTAACATAGCAGTGCAGTGTTGGCCAGATGCATTATGGGACTTGGGGGGTTCTTCTGAAATAACAGGATATTGTACTTGATGGAGCTGGCTTGATTCAATGACACATCATAGTACTCAAGAAAATAAAAGGCACGTATTAGAGTATTTGAATATACATGGAACTGTGTCAAAGTGCTCTCCCAGCTGGCAAAACCAGGCAAGTAAGCTCCTTGAAATTCACAGCCTTTACTGTGCTAGCTAGATTCATGATGAAGGTGAGCATAAAGGAGACATTAACATTGTGGCACTGAACTGATGAGAAATTTAGTTCCAGGGATTATGCTATATGAAGGAAAAATATGTATATAAGACACTGATAAAGCAATATATTATATAAGAAATTAAATTATTTCACTGTGGTTTTAATGTAAATAAATGTACTTGAAATAAATGTCTTCTATATTTTTAATCTCCCATGTTTTACAGAAATTAAAGATAAAATAAATTTTTTCATGAGCTAGGATTTTGCCTATAATAAAACTCATGTTACAATGCCCTCAAAGACATAACAAAATATGTATTTATTTAAGTAGAACTGGTGGAATAACAATAAATGAAAAATAACAAAAATAATTTGTAAGAAGTTGAAAAGTTTGTATTTTTAAAAAATTATTTATTCTTCATTTTGAAGCTGACATCTTAAGTAATTAAAATGCCTATTAAATAAGATTTTATTTTTATTTTTAATTTTTTAAAAAATTAAACAGAACATTTCACAGTACGCTAAGCATGACTTTTGTTATTTCTTAATTAAAAATAAGAAGGAAAGTGGCAAAATTCAAATTACACTTGGCAATTTTTAAATATTTAATTTTTAGTTTTGTTTTTAAACAAAAACATCTAATATTTAATGTTTGAATTCAGAATACAATTGTGTTACTACATTTTGTATTTGGTGGTAGGTGGGAATGTAATGAGGATGTAGGAGAAGGAAATCCTTTCATATATATGTAGATAAAGATGAGGACTTTCATTTCATCCTATAAATAGCGAATCTCAAGGTTGTGTGGAAGATTGCTCAAGTGTAAATGTTGGCATTTGTGGTGGCTGAAGTGTGCTATGAGGTGTAGCATTCACACGTAGTACTTTGACCCGGACATGATGAAGGCATAAATCACTGTGGCAGGATAACATGCAGACACCTGGCCTAACAGAGGTGTCTGTGGTAGGGGAAACACCCAAAAACAGCACGTGCAGGCAAAGTGTAATCATTTGAAGGTGAAGCATGTTGGCGATGTGAGCTGATTCTCTATGGCTTAGTGTAAAATGGGTTGTGGGCTAGACTTTATTCTTGCCACACTTGTTCTGTCATTTCTTTTGGACTAGTTAGCAGAGTTAATGATTCAGGCGTTCAATAAAGAAGAAAAGTTTTTTCTCTACATATACAGGCTAGGATGCAATCTGACTATGATGTTTGATGGAATAGCTTCTCAAACCATATATTGACAAATACGCTCAATTTCAAGATGAAAAGGTTTCAGTGTGTTGCCTCTAACTAGATTTTTTCCCTCTCTTGCCACAGTGGGAAAACTAAGAAGGGAAAGGGAGGAAGTAGATTTCATATTTGAAAAGAAGTTTATCTGTTAATACAGAAATTTCCAATTAAATTAAAAGACTGAGTTTTGCCCAGCTGTACTCCACACCTTGTATTTGACAGAAGGAGGAATGAGTTCCAAAAGGGTACTATGTCCCTCAGCAGCACTAGATCTGCTTATAGTTATATACATAATGGATAAATGTTTTTCTTGTCTGTCTGGAATTATAAGGAAGAAGACTGGACCATGAACCTCAGTGCTCTACAGCCAGCAAATATATCAATAAATCCTTTTAAATATTTAAACTGTGAGCTTTGTAAAGTTCTTAAGGGGCATCTTCAACAGAAAGGTGACAACACCAGCTATTGAACTACTCTTTCTTTCATACGTGTATTACTGGTAGCAGTAATAATATAAAGAGCAGTAGAATAAACATGAAGAACAGTACAAACCATGAATGTTTTAGAAGCTATCAAAATATTATTTAAGGATCTTAGTTCAACAAATGATTCATTCTTGATTCTTTGAAGTACTTATCCAACAGCTTAAATACAAAAATATATTTAAGTTCGACAGAATTCAGTGGCAATCAGCCATATGATTTATGCTAAGAATATATCTAAGTTCTTTGAAGAATAGGGATATTTTTCCAAAATAAGACCTTTTTCAATAAAATAGTGGCTGAATTAAGAAATCTGGGAAACATATTTGACAGACAGGAACAAGAACTGAATATGTTGAGGGAAAGCCTCTTAATGGAGATTCATTTTATGATTGATTTCAAGTTTTTTGGGTCAAAAAATGTTCCATTAGTTGAAGGAGAGCACAAGGACATACTATTTATCTACGTTCAAATTCATGGAACTAAGACCTAACATATTCAGTATAAATCATGGTAAACTGTCAGGGTGAAAATCACAGAGAGTATTTTTCTGATCATTCTGCTTCAGACCGATCATTAAGCTGACACATTTCATTTCAGGTTTATATTTTTAAATACTTACAACAGCTGTGTACTAGAGATTTATGGATTCTAATTTTCAATGTATTGTGAATAATGAGCATTGAATATTTAATATTTTTGTATATCATTCGCCATCATACTTTATAAGGGTAAAAAAGAGAGAGAAATACAGACTGTCTTTTTCATTTTAAGTCTTCATTTCCATCAGGATGTTCATAAAAAGCTGATGAGTATTCAAGAAGGGATAGTCATTTAGAAAAAAAAATTGTACAACCAATCATTGAAGGTCTGTTGTTTTTTTAATAAAAATGAAATCAAGTTTTCAGTAAAAGCTATATTTTTAAATGCATTTATTTGTCACCAGTTTAAACAATGTATTAAAAGGAAGTAATACATTGGCATACATGATAAAAAATTATGTATATTTTGAAATTGTCCGATAATTCTACTACAATAAAAACATGGTAAAAAATCCTAAACAAACAAAACAAAACAAAAAACAGGGAGAAGATCAGAGTGATGAAAAAATGAATCAGTATATAAACCTTATTTTTTTTTAGATTTTTTTTTTTTTCATTTCCTCTAGGCTTAAGACAGGCTATTTTTATCTGTTGTGTACTCTTTACCTGTTTCTAAACTGCTACACTCCTATTTGATCTTATATAAAATATCACTAGATAGAAGAAAAAAAAAATAAATTATATGCTTGAATAATCAGAGGTAAAAAAGGAATCATCAGGGACAAGGACTGTTTAGAGGAAATAAAGAGATATTCTGCAAGAGTATTTCTGATCAGCATACTTTTTCATTATTCTTTAATTCCTTAGTTGTTATGAGTTTAGTATCCTGAAAAGAAAAGAAAGTAAGAAAAATGTAATTTTTAATTATGATATTTATTGTGTTCAAAAGTAGAGCCCATAACATCTTTTCCCTTAAGAAATTCAGAACATAAATAGATAGAATAAATGAAATAATTGAATTTTCTAGTTTATATGTGATGTTTATGAGATAGAATAACACATCTAAAAAGTGCAGATGTATAAAATGTGTGTGAGTGAACACACATCCTGAGAATTTTAAACAAACCAGCTATATATGTGAATATTATTTCAGTTTAGTCATTCATCTGATGATGGCATGGCAGCTTTATTTAGAAAAGTATTTCAGGAACAGATAAGCTTACCACCTCTTTCTTTTTTTATTTTTTCATTAATTATGAAGGAAAAGTTAAAATGTTACTGAATCACAGCTACACCAAATATTGGAACTCTAATTTGAGTGGGTCAGAGGACTGTCATGTTGCAGATAGGATCTCTGAAAAAAAAATCAACCTTTATTTGTATTGTGAATTAGTAGGAAATAAGAAGTGGAATATTGACAATTGCTTTATACATTGCTTTAAAAAAAGTCTAAACAAGAAAAATTAGCTCCTCCAATATCATGAAATGAAAAAATGTCACATACAAAATACTATTCTTCTAAAGAAATAGTTTTGAGGATACATATTCAGAGACAGAATAAATTATACTTCAGCAGTTCCTGAAACAGTAATTTAGATTAAGGCTCTTTCATAGAATCCTAGAGTCCTAGAAAGGTTTGGGTTGGAATGGACCTTAAAGATCATCTAGTTCCAACCCCCCTGCCATGGGCAGGGATACCTTCCACAAGACCAGGTTGCTCAAAGCCCCATCCAACCCAGTCTTGAACACAGAATTGAATGACAGAATAAAAATATTTTTTACAGGAAGTCGAACAACAGATCAGAAGCAAGATTTTGATCTCACTGGATTGAGGGTGTCCACAAAATATCCATATATTCAAATCAGTCTTCTAGACTCCTGTTTCTGTTAGTAGAAAGCAACACTCATTAGAAAGTAGATGTCCAATCAGATGAATTGGACCCATAGTGTGTTTTCTCTTTATTAATGAAAGAAGGATCATAAAACGACTAGTTCAGATGATGTTATCACTGCTGCAGATATCTGACATGAGAAAGATCCCTGACAGTCTATTTTCTTATTTGTTGGACAACACTGTGTCTAGTAGTAATGAATCATGAGCATGTAAAAGAAAATTAATACATAGAGAGTGATAGACAAAATCAATTTTGAGTAATCCTCATTTTGTTTGCAGCAACAGAAAAATTAATGCCTAGTATTTACCTGGGGTAGGCAAAGACGTATATCTTATCCCAGAAGTCTTGAACTGAACTTCCTTCTCCTTTAGTAATCAATACTAAGTGGTTTCAAATGTATTTTTATATCAATCCATTTCCAAACACTAATGAAAAAATCCTGACTGTAAGTGACTTAATGAAGCAAACTGGTGACCTTAATAAGGTAATAAGGGTAAAAGGTAATAAAGTCATAAAGGTAAAAGGGTATTTGATCTGCACTTCTTTATTTTGTGTATTTGGTTTTAAGACTACTCTCAACACAAGTGTTCCCAAGAAATGAAATTTCCCCTGACATCTCTCTCTCACCTTAAAGACAGATTTAGACGACCTCAACTAAATCTTGTGAAAGTCCTTCACAATTCTGAAGAAAATGTGAGACTGTGAAAATCGTTCCTATCTTCTTTCTCAAGAATTGTACAGATGTGTGACATTTACACTAGAATAAATGTCAATGGATTAGTAGGTGGTAGTAGGGATCCACAAGCTAGATAGTTTTTTTGCTATGTCAGCATAGCATAGAAAGATTTTTGCATATACTCACACTTTGTATATTACCTCAGTAGTACTTTACAGATTAAAATATTATGTACAAAATTTTAACACTTATCTATCTTTATTGTCTGTACAATCTTGTCTATATCACACTGAAGTTTCTGTAAAGAAAGGGAAGATCACACCTCTGTTGAAGTCAGAAGCATTTTTTCCTATCTATTTTCATAGACCCATAGTTTTATACATCATGTTCTTAATAAACTTGCTTAAATTATATTTAGTTGTATCTTTGAAAAGTATAAGAACATGTATTTCTTCTTCTATTTTGTAGAACAGGCCTTACATTTGCATTAATATTATGGAACCTCACATGTTTTAACATATCCAATTTCCAATTCTATTTATTTCTTTTTAGACAGAATATAAAAATTACTGTATAGAAGCGTAGAAACAGGAACTGTAGTGCTAGCATACTTTAGTTTAGAAGTGATAAATATTCTGTAGATTATAGAGAGAATTACAGGAAGATGATCAGGCATCTGAACTTTATATGAGTCTGAAGCCTTTCTCCACTGCAAAATTTCATGTAGAATGTAAGCCCTCTGAAAACATAGGATGTACTACTGTATTAAGTTTGAGTGACAAGGTTTTGGTAGCAGGGGGGCTACAAGGGCAGATTCTGTGAGAAGATGTTAGCAACTTCTCCCATGTCCGACAGCAAATGCCAGCCACCTCCAATACAGACCTGCTTCTGGCCAAGGCTGAGCACATCAGCGACAGTGGTAGTGCCTCTGTGATAACATATTTAATAAGGGGTAAAAAAACCCTGTGCAAGCCCAGCCATGAGAGTGGAATTAGAATATGTGAGAGAAACAGCTCTGCAGACACCCAGGTCTGTGAAGAAGGAGGGGGAGGAGGTGCCTCAGGCACCAGAGCAGAGATACCCCTGTAGCCTGGGGTAAAGACCATTTTAAGTTCCATTTAAAAAACTATTCCACTCTGTTTCAGTAATACCAATAACAATGTTTTCCTATTCATAAATATTTTAAAGTTTTATAGGTTATTTTGGTCTAAATACCATCTTGACTTTTCCTGCAATTTAAAAATTTACTTGTATGTTCCTTCATGTTCTCTTTAATGCATGCTTATAATGAAGTTGGGGTACAAATTTAAGAGTTTGGGTCTGTAAGAGTGTCTGTTGTAGAAAAAATGTGGTTTGTAGGACTGAGGAAGAATGAAGTGATTTTAGTTTCCATTAAAATATTTAAAGTAATAATAATAATAATAATAGTAATAAAGTTGTGTCTGATCTACAACATATTAGTTTTACTCTAAATTCTTGTCAAGTATTGTGTGAATTGTTCAGTTCTTCCAAATGCAGATACAATTCATAACATTAACCTTAGGACATAACTGCTGATGTAATACAGCCTACCACTAAGTATAGATAACTTTCAAAATCAGCATAAGTAAGAAAATGAGGTGGCTGCCATAGAAATATTATGGTATATTCATTCTAAGAAAAATCAGACTAGGAATTGTGTGCTTAAAATTAAACTTATCCAATAAAAAGAAGAAACTAATATACAGTTAATATACAGAAAACAAATACACAGAAATTAAGGTTAGTAATCGTATTTTCTAAAAAAAAATATATATATATAAACTCTGAGGAAACACATAGCTAATTTTATACTTAAATTTCAATATTATATGTTAATTTTAATTTTATCAGTCACTAGTATTGAAACAAACATTGAGGAACATATTGCAAATTAACATAAGGTTATCAACAATTCCCAGTAGCTAAGATTCTATTATGTATACATAGAAAAAACACTTCTGAGATCTATAAAGTCTTTCTAGATTTTGATGTACAAATTTATCATAGGAGGATCTTGAAAGCAGTTTGAAAACATAAACAAATATGGATATTTGTCTGATAAATACCTCTTTGATCATGGTCTCTCAAAAGGACATAAGGCCATATTTTTATTCCTTTCCTTTTTTTTTTTTTTTTTTTTTTTTTTTTTTTTTTTTTTTTTTACTTTGTCATATACTGAAGGTCACTCTTCTATAATTTCAGGCTACTGATACTTTCCTTTATTCTTTGTGGTATTTCCTTATGTAATGATAAAGGGAACTGTCAGTCTTACAGTCTGACCTAAGACTTCCATCCTATCAAATCCTCAGTCAATCCTGTTTCAGTTATACAAATAGATATAGTGTTTCCTCCAGCAGGAAATTATATGTGTGTCTGTGTTCACATGTGCATGCATGTATACATTTCCTTCTGTCTCCAGTTAGAAAAAAAAATAAGAGTACCCATGGTTAGGAAGGGAAAATCCTTTTTTAATTCTAGAAAATGAAGAGTCTGAAACCTGTAGGAGTTATTATAGACCTTTATTTGAAGTGGAGCATTCCTTTGTGGTACATACTCCTTATAAATTACCCCAGAGCTCAGTGGCCATCAGAAACTGAGTCCTACTCCTTCTCCTCCAGGCTTGAATTAACACTAATTGTAAAAGAATGGTGTTCAATGCTGGTATTTCCAGCACTGAAGAGTTTGCAGTGTTCACGTGTAAGCATAGTCAGCCTTCACAAGAAGCAGGAGTTGAAAACTGTATGTAGGTATAATATACATTATTCCCATAATTTCTTGTCTCAGAGTATGCAAAGCCAAGCCAGGAAGGTGCTGGCAACATCTTATAACTTCATCCAAACAAAGGAAAACAGACATTCTCCTTGCACTAGTTTGTTCACAAATTATGTTAATGTTTGTGAAATACTTAGAGAATGTACCTACTTTCTTATAAACTTAATTATTCATGAATTCTTAATAGATGATATCATCAAAACCTTTTGACACTCATAATATAAAAGCTAGCGTCATTAAAAAAAATAATGTTTACATGTTATTTAAAGTTTAAATCAAGACAATTATAAAGTTCTGTGTGATTTACTACTGCTTTTTTTGCATCTGATTAAGATAAATATATTTATATTTTCCTGAAAGATTATTTTAAATAAACTGTATCTTTCTCAGACTGTCTTCTTAGGTACAATGAAATTCAATTATGAGTCCAGAGCTGAGTCACTGAGTGAAATATATATTTACACAAAATAAATTATATTCCTAAACATGAAGGTTATTTTAGATGCAAAACAGTGCACTCACTGCCTGCCCTCTCAAGAATAAGTTTACCTCACATTTGGAGAGGAGATACACGAATTGTTTTTCACTTAAATAATAACTTCAAATGTTCACTCTCATAGATGTATCCAAATCTGTATTAAACTTTGGGTTTTCTTTTCCGCTATTCCACAATATCATTCCTGTGATGACTCACAAATGTGAGCAGTCCTATATGTTAGATTACTTCAGAAACTGAAAATATAACTCAACTCACTGTATGAAAGTTTTATATTCATATGCAAAGATTCTGACTAGGGGTGGGGAAAATGATTAAAAATAGAATGAAAGATTCAAATAAGGATTGCTGAGACTAGCAATGAACTATTTATGACCATGTGTGCTAATATGATTTGGTATAAGGAAAAATGGAACAAATTGGACAAACCAAAAATGATCTGCCAGAATTCCAGCCTAAATAGAGAATAAACAATGCAAGAAAAAAAAAAAATATTCCAGACATCATATTTTTTTGAATACATAATCTAATGATTGTAAATATTTCTAGGTTTCATTTCCACAACCTGTAGTGGTCTGACCATTCTAAGATCCAGAGAACACAGTACTCCAGGTAAGTCACAGAAGACATGTACCATACAAAATCTGTGTTACACCAACAGTACTTAAACTATACTTGCTACTGAAAAATCCTGCTTGAAGTCAGGCACTGAAAAGCACTGAAAATTGTTGCTATTTAAATACAAAACTAGTCATATTTGCCTTCCTCCACACTTCTTAAGCCATTCTTAAATTCCTCAGAGGGCTGGTATAACAGAAAGCATTATCTAATATGCTCTTAAATGTGTAAACTCATTTGGCAAAGACTAGAGGCTTTAATAAAGTAGATTATCGTTATCCATTTCCTTGATGAGAATCATAAACACTAAGGAATAATACGGTATGACAATGAGTAGTTGATTACTGACAGTGTGTGTCAATGCAATCCTGTTCAGTTATTGTAAAGCCCAATTCAATTGCTATTTATTTGCTATCAACATATTGGTCAAACATTCACCAAAACAAAATCAAATCAATACTAGTGAATATAAGAAGTATTCAATTTCATTAGTTTTTCAGCTTGATGGATATAAATCCATCTCACATTTTGAGCCAACTCATCTCTGAAGGAAGTTATTTTGCACCTGTGCTTTTCTATTTCCCAGTTTAATATAATAATAACATTTCGTCAATGTGTAGTCTTGTAGTACAATAATTATAGCCCTGCTTGCAATTTGTTGTAAAAAATCTAAAAATAAACACCAAAGCCTTGAATTTACTGGAACTTTTTTTGAAGTTCCTGAGAATTTATTTTCTTAAATGTGTGATCTAATGATTGTCTATACTACAGACAGTAAATGTTAGACTTACTATGTCCAGGAAACAAACATGAATAAGCAAAAAAAAAAAAAAAAAAAAAAAAAGTAACATAGTATAGAGTTGCTGAGCAATGAGAGAGAAGCTGATAAACTGACAAGAGATGATAAAAGAATAACCCCATGTGAACTCAAAACTGAAGAAAACCAGAAGAGGAAGACACTGATACTTCTGGTATTGACAATGTCTTGCCAGGAACTTGGGATGTTAATATCCAGCCATGATGGCTTCTCTCATCCCCTTTGCTTAAGAAAGACTGCTCAGTGATCCTTCATCAACTAGAAGGACTAAAAAGAAAGTCAGACAAATGGAGCATCATTAAGACAACACAGCCTTTATATTGCAATTTTAATTGCATTATTAATTCCCTAGTTTGTTTGTTTGTTTTTTTTTTTTTTTGTTTTGTTTTTTTTTTTTTAATTTTAGTATATTTTAATGGAAGATTATAGATTACTGATGTATATCTTTCATTTTAACTGAACTAGCAGTAGTTTTTGCTTTAACTGGATTAACAATAAATTATTGGATCTATAAATTGTGCTGTCTTTTTCCCCATAACGAAGTTTTGAACATAACAAGTTGGGAAAGAAGTATAAGTTGATTCTAAGGTAGTATTTCATAATGGATTTTTTCTGTGTGTGTGTCTCATTCAATAGAATGTAGTAATATAAGTAAAATTAGCTGCTTGAGTCAGGACTGTAGTGCTGTTTTTCATTAACAGCTTCAATACATTAAATGTGCAATGTATTTAGGCTGAAATAATCAGCTACAGAGTCCTGTGTCTTCTGTTGGGACTCTCCCAACCAAAGTCCAAGGGAGAAAGAAATTATAAAACCAGTATAATTTGATTCAGTACTGCTTCATTTAAATTCCTGAACTCTTAAGTGAAGCCTGTAAGGTGGTCTAATGCAGACAGAAAACATGGGTGCCCTGAAAAGTCTCAAATCATGGCAGAAAGAATAATTTATGTGAAGGCAAAGGTGGAGCTCAATCTTCTCAGCATTCTACATTATTTAGGTTTTTTTCTCAAAATCTGTTCGCAACCCAGGATTTCAAGAAGTCACAAATATACAACTGGGCAGATGCTGTAGCTTAGTTAACTGTCAGGTTTTTTCTTCTCTTTTTGTTTATCAGGCCGAATCCTCATAATTTGCATAATCATAATTAAATTTATTTCCTCAGAAAATACCAAGGTAACAAGATCTCCAATTGTTTGTCAAGTAATGAAATAAATAAATAAATAAATAAATAAATAAATAAACAAACAAACAAACAAACAAACAAATAAATATATTTTGAGATGATTCCACCTCTTACTTTGATGGCTTTAATATGTGTGATGGTTTTAATTTAATGAAGTATGTGAATTCAGGATGATTTTTTCTGTTAGCTGAGTCAGAAAAATCCTGTCTTTATTTCTGAAGCCACTGACTGTAAAAAGGGGAAGAAACACTGTTATTGAAATAAATGTCTGACCAAAGGAACTGTTACCTAACATGAAAACATTCTTATTAATTATATGCTTATCCTTTCTTATTCCCAGCAGGTATCTGAAAAATGTAAGTGGCATAGCAGTACAACAGTGATATTAATTTTGTGTGGAGTGGCGCAGCATGTATCTTACTCCCCATGTAGGATCTAGGTATTCTTATAATCCATCAACCAGTGCAGTAAGAGAATTCTCCTAAGTTTATTTTCATATTAGAGGGTATTTTCAGCCAAATAATTTACATTACATTGTTAGTAAGCTGTCTTCCATGTTTTTCCTCTATTTATTTTTTTTTTTCTGTATTTCTATAGGAATATCTCTATATCTGAAAAACAACAAAATTTAAACATTAAAGGCATAATTTTTCAATGTAGCTGCTGATTTCTTTTAATTTACTTTTTTTTTCTGTTATTCCTTTTAATTTGTAGAATAATTAATGATAAAACGTTTCCATAAGATTTGTATGAATTCTCAGAAGATATAGATTATAGTAAGAGAATTCACAGTCCCCTCTTTGAGAACATAAATGTAAATGAAAAGAGAGAGAAATCACATTTTTCTTAAAGTGCATGTTTTCATCAATATGGCTTAAAGAGAATATATACAGGTAATCTGTGATGTTGACTCATTAAAATGTTCACTAATCTTTAAGACATCAGAAATTTCATTACCTACCTAAAAATTTGTTTTGCAGAAAAGTAAAAAAAAAAAAAAAGTAAAAAGTAAAAGTATTTTACTGCATGTATCTCCTGAATTATTATCTATTGTCACATCTAAGACAATACAAATTTTATATGCTAAATGTGTATAATATTAAAGTCAAATGCGTATAATATTAAAATCAAATGTGTATAATATTAAAGTCAAATGAAGAGTCAAATCTTTCAGATCATACCTGTCAAGAGCTAACAATATTGAAATTATTACATATAACAAATAATGGTTAATTTCTTTCAAGACTACACTTGGAAGATAAGTGTCTGGTCTCATTTCACTTACTATGACTAAAAAAACTGATAGGGAAATAGAGTGGAGGTTGGAAGGGATGTCAGGTCACTGTCTAGTCCAACAACCCTGCTCAAGAAGAGTCAGCTAGAGCAAGTTACCCAGGACCACATCCTGGATATGACTTTCAGTTTCTCCAAAAATGGAGACAACACAACCTCTTTGGGCAACTTGTTCCAGCATCCTCATTGTGAAAAAGTGTTTTTTCAATTTCAGTCAGAACTTCCTGCGTTTCACTTCATGCTCATTGTCTCTTGCGCTGTCACAGGACACTACCAAGAAGTGCCTGGCTCCCTATTCTTCACACCCTCCCTTTTGATATTTATAAACACTGATAAGATGCTTTCCTAGTCCAGAGAGGGTCAGACAGGGTATCTCTATTCCTCCCAGGTTAGTTGTTTATATTTTATTTTTTTCAGGAAATCCCTTTTCATCTGCACTTGCGTGCCATTTTTACTTAATTTCCCTTCTTGTTGGGATGGACCATTTCTGCACTTGGAGTAGGTGGTCTTTGAATGTCAACCATCTCTCTTGGACCTTTCTTCCCTCCAAGACCCACACCTGTGATCCTGTTCTTTGTCCTGATCTCTCCTTACAGGATCCTCACTGCAACCAAGGCTGTTTTTGACCTTCACATCTCCATCCAGTTCATCCTTGTTTATAAGTATCAGGTCCAGCACAGCCTTTACCTTCATCAGCTCCTTGATCACTTGTGTCACAAAGTTGTCATAAACGCCCTGCAGAAACATCATGGATTGTTAGTACCCTGTTGTGTTGTCCGTCCAGCAGATACTGGAATGATTAAAGTCCTCCATGAGAACCAGAGTCTGAAAACATGAGGCTTCTTGATTTGTCTGAAGAAGGCCTCATCTACTACTCCTACTTGATGAGGTGGTCAGTAGCAGAAACCCACAAAGTCACTCACATTGGTGTGCCTGCTAATCCTGACCCCTTTGACATGTTTTGAATATCTACAGAGATTTTCTTGGTTTAGTTCATTATGAGAAAAACCATGTTTGTGACTCTGTCTCCCATCAATTGTGTTTTCAAAGCAAACGTCAGCCAGTACTTAATTTCCAGAGATATGATGTAAGCTTCTGTGTGTAAGTAGAGATTTTGCACTGTGAATTTCAACTTGACACAAACTCAGAAGTGTGGGTAACCATATAAATTTTAAAAAGAGACAGAGTATAGGTTTTATTCTTCTCCCCAGAATTTTTTGTAATCTAGTTCCTAAAAAGCTTAGGATCCTGCCTATTCTAGTATCAGCTGCCTAACCTGACCCTACTTAATATTCAGAAGGTTTCATTGTTCTGACTTGAGCTTATGAATTTCCTTCCCAGAGATGGAAATGTAAAAGCTAGACATAGCAATATAGGTATTCATTAATCTCTAATAATTTTCAAGATCTGAATTAGTGTTACCATCACTTTAAAAAGCAACACTGAAAAATATATCACTGTATCAAAGATTCTGGTTGCAATAGATATAATTAGAATCTAGGAAAAATATTTAGAAAAAAAAAATCATTTCTGCTCTTTATCATACATACTGGATTTTATTTTCTCAAATATAAAAACTTTTAATGTATAAGTGCAGAGACAGATAAAGAATTTTTATCAGGAAATAAAATTATTTTTGGTTCGAAACCTATATAATTTGTCATCTAACATTGAACATAGTTTTACTAGAAGAAAAAATCTCCATAATGACCCAGATTTTAGAATGATAGACTTTTAATAACTGAAAGAGACACCATTAAACTTGAATTTCCCTGATCTAAATTCTATGTACCGAGTCAGAACACATTAGTACAAATAAAATCTGAAATGCAATTTTCATAAGTTAGTCACCTCACTCATTGTATACCATCTTAGATAATAATATAAAACACGCAAACAACTGAAGGAATTGTATGTACTTTCTCTGTTGGTGTCTTTCATTTTAATATCATATGTGAAATACGGGAAACACAGTTCTTTATGTTTGGGGGGGATTGTTTGTTTTCTTGCTTGTGGGTTTGTTTTAAACAAGGCTATTTAATCACATTTAAATTATCATCCAGTAAATTTGGTGAATTAATAGTGGCATCAGGTCATTCTAATTATTCAAACCCAGTATTTGAAGTCTCAGAAAATTTCTTCAACGACTTGTTAGAAAAAAGTAGTATACTTAATTTAAAATATTCTACAGGGCCTTACTGTTCAGTATCTATAACTTGATCCAGCACTAATATATGACAAATTGATTGCAATTCATATTTTTCTGAATTTCAGATTCATCACTATGTTATAAAAGTTACTGTCAAATTTCTATAAACCCAACTGTTTCTGATAATTTTCATATGAACTGATAAATATATAAGCATATTTTATCTTCCATGAAGCTCAGAGACAAATTTTCTGTGGTAAATCCACTCAACCTGACTAATTAATCTTATTAAATAACTTCATCAGAGTCTTTTAATTAACAGAAAGGGTGTAAGGTCTTAGAAATCTGAACTATGTCCTGACATATTTATTTACAGTTCCCATACTGTGTGTACTGGATTGGATATGTTTTGGGGAGGAGATGGTTGGAAAATAGCCCATTCATCTGTGCATTTCAAGGAAGGGTTTCCATGCTGTGGGCAGTGTGGAGCTGCATCAGTCTTGGAGGTAATTCAGTTGTCATTCAGTTCGAGTTCAGGACACATGAAATATATCTGTCTATGTCCGTGTCCATCTCTGTCTGTCTGTCTGTCTCTCTCTCCTTCTCTCCCTCCCTCCCCATGCCACCTAGATGTTTGATGACACTTAGAAGAGATGGAGCTAGGGTAACCTGTGGACCCCAAAAGATGGTCCTAAATGCGTTAAATCAGACACTTAAGGCTCAATGAAACTGACTTTACATACACATCTATTGATACTGAGATGTTTTTCATCCATGATATTCCAAGATATCCATCTGAGACTAGCAAAAATTCCACAGGACCTCTAGTTGATCAGTGTTATTCTGGAACGGAAGCTGGATGCTAGGTGAGACAACAGAAGGTATCTCAAACAATGAAAGTGTGTGGAAAACTGAAACAAAGTCCTCTCTGTATGATTTTTGTCTAGATTTGTTTGGTTTATATGGCAGATAAGTATATCTAGCATAACCTGAATTAGCAAGATATAAATAAAGGTTTTTACAGGACAAAATTTGTTGTACAAGGTTGGGGTTAAAGAAGGAAAATATATTATCCAAGTGTTATCTCACAACACAGAAAGACTTAAATATCTCACCTAATTATCCCACACTAAGCCCTTACTTCCTCTGTGCTCAACAGCTATCTTATCAATTGGATTTTAAGGCTGCGTTTACAGTTCTAAATAAAAGAAGTCCCAGAACATATCCAAAGTTCTGAAGCCAAGCAGTAATCAGGCTTGTTTTCAGACAAATTGGGATTAGGAGCTTTTAAAACAGAGCAGTCGCATTCATAGTATATAGCAGTGTGTTCTGGGCCACCTCTGTGACCACTTAAGTGACCTAATACACAATTATCATATTTTGTGGGTTTTTTCTGTTCAATCTTTATGAAATAATCTGAGGGATGTATTGCTGAGAGTGGTATTTTACAGCATAAAATTGAGTATACGTGCTGAGTAATGGAGAGTAGTCTCAATGCAGATGAGATGTTTGAGAGTGTAGATATGGATTCAGTAGTTTCTGGGAGTCTACAGGTAGTTAGCAGTGTTATCTGTGCCACTTTCTCGAACTGTTAATGCAATAAACTATCTTAAGAACTGTTCCTGGAATTTACTTTTGAGAGATGGATATAGAACAATCCAAAAAGACTCATAGCAGACCAGAGGCACAAACTAACAATCATTTGGGTCCACTGCTAATGTTCTTTGTCCTTTTCTTTAACAGTGTAGACACAGAATAAAGACCTACATATCAAAAGGTAGCTACAAAAAGTGCCTGCAGGTCCAGGCAGTATTGAAGAAGCCATCTTCAGTATTTGTATATAAAATGTAAACATCAAAATTTAGGTTCCTAATTATTTTTGTTTGTCCCATCATTTTAGCTTTCATTTCTTCTTAGAAACAACCTAAAAGAGGGAGGTATTATAGAAATACAGACAAACATATATACCCACTTTTTATCAAATAATAACAATGAGCTTAAAAAACTAACATACTTCTGTCAGAATTAAAATAGTGCTCTTTTGTAAACAATAGATAACATGCACAATATGTTTATTCTAGCTGAAGTCAAGATAGAAGACAGTCATTATTTTCTCTTCAATATAAGTAAAACAAATATTGCAGTTACTTTTTGACAAAACCAGAACCAATAAACAGCTAAGGGAATAAAACAACAAAGTATGTTTTGTCACACCTTTTTGTCTCCTCTGTGTAGTTTGACACTTCAAATTTGTTAAAAACTCTTATGTAACAAAGTGTCATTTCAAATCCAATTTAAGAAAACGGAAATTTTCTTTCATTCTCCTCTTTTTATTCTTGAATATCAATGTCTTCTATAGCATTCATAGTTGTGTTATTACTGTCATGAATATCTTTATTGGAAAATAAGACCTAAATTTAATCTCTAAAATGGTAATTCTAATGCTTCCCCCCTTTATTTCCTTAAAAAAAAAAAAAAAAAAAAAAAAAAAAAAAATAGTTCTGCAATATACAGATCAAGTTCTCTATTTCAGCATAACATTTCTATAGATGCATCATCATTACTTGTTCATTTAGTTAAAAGAGTATCTCAAACATGAAGTGACATTTAATTTTTCTGTTACCTGACTGGCATCTTATTAAATGATTCTTTATTGAAGAGAGATTGAAATATTCTAATGAAATCTATTTGGATTTTTTTTCAGTCTTTTCCAGTACAACCATGTAGTCTGATGGTTTACACAGTTTTGTAAAACAGCTCTGCATTAATTTTATCTGAATGAGTAATCAGTATTGTTTACACAGATGCTGAGTGTTATATATTAATTACTTTTCAATTATAAATTACAGTGTTGATTGGAATATCAGATTTCTCTTTGACTTGTCAATTGACTCTATTTCTTACACATTTCTAATTCATTCATTTTGGTTTTTAATTAAGGATAGCATAGCTTGAAAAGATCATATTTCATTCACACTTAGTCACTGAATATCAGGGTTTTTTTCCAATAGCTTTCTCATTTGGCCTTCCTCTACTATTAAGTAAAAGAAGGGACAAAGATGAAAGGGTACTCCAAAACTGATGGTATAAATCTTCTTTCATCCATTAACCTTAAAGACTGTTTTTATAGAAGAATTGTTGGGCAAAAAGTTAGTTGTAGCGACCCAAACCACAACTAGGATGTGTGTTAACAATTGAGCAGCATGGAATAAGGAGCTCAGTGCTTGAACTTGCTCTCTGATTTTATTCTATTTACCAGTACAGAGGATTTTGAAGACTTCTATTTACCATACACAGGATTTTTAAGATTTTGTTCAAAATAAGAAAGTTTCAAAATAGGAAAGTTGCTGGTGAAGAAAGTAGAACAAGACAGAAAGCTCTCATTTTCAAGGACATTAAACAAGGAGGAGATTTATGTTTAGGCCATTTATTTAGTATTTCTTAGCCAGAACATTTGAGCTCTCATTATTTAGAGAATTATCTTACCCTAGCTTATTATTTTTCTGTACAAATCAAACATAGCTTTAGGGATTAAGAGCTACTGATATCTTTTTTGGCATAAAATAAACACAGGAAAATAAATTTGTGGGACAGATCTACAACAGCTCTATTTTAAGGTATACTTAATTTGTGAGTCTTTTTATATATTTATGCTTACTTACATGTTATTGTTATTAGGAACTTTACTGGCTAAAATGTACACATACAAAATAAAGAGTGTGCTTTATTTCAGATTTTAATGCTTAATCTAAACACTAGTTGTCAGAACCTACTTATGATGGCTGAAGTAAAGAAGGAGGGATTAATGGATTGTGATCATTCCTTCAAGGGCCTAGTATAAAGGTGAAATGGGTTTGACATTAGAAACATATGAGGAATACAACTGAAAAAATTTAGAGTTCTTCGGAGATCAAGCTGTTGCACAACAAGCAAAAATTAATATGAAAAAGTCAATGCATGAATCTAACCACAAGAATCGCAAGATGTATGACATAATAAAACACATGAATCCAAAAAGGATATAGTCATAGAAACAATAATAAAAAAAAATCATTTACAGTGACTACTGTTTAAGAATTCTTTATCATCTTCACCATTTTTTATCAATACTCCTGGTAAAGGTGATACCAGAGGGATGATTTAGAATATAAATCAGTGACTTATTTTTACTCATTTCAGTAGTAGTTCAGTGAAAGTCACCTTCTGTGCACATAAGAAATGACATGTGCGTACAGTTTTATTATTACTTTTCAGATAAAGCTGTGTAATTACGTAGTTGTGTACATACATGTAGAATTTCCAATGCAACATCAATACAAAGGCAAATAAATGACCATAAGTATATGCTGTTTAGACTTCCATACAGAGAATTTTCACAGGTGTATAACAATGTTCTTATGCAAAGAACTATTTTATGAGACAAAGAAAAAAATAAGCATAGGGTCTTTAAAAATGTCATGTAGTTCCATTTCTTTAAATTTGGTGTAAACTTTCTCAATTTATTTTGCCTACTTTCTCCTGATACAATTTTAAGGTTAATTTTGTTGTGTTTGCTGTTATATTAGCATTCCAGTAATACCTTTTGAACTAAATTCTGGATATTATAACCCAAAACCAGATCTGAATGTCATCTTCACTTGTGGGTTCTAAGACTCGTTCTAGAAAGCAGCCGTTTGTTTCCTCCAAAACTTTTATCTCTCTCTCATGCTGTCAAGATATTTATCCAGACTATGTCTGGCTAGCTAGAGCTCCTACTGTTTCTGCCCATCCTAATTCTGCAGCTTCTCTAGTCTCACTTAACGTTTCCTGAACATCATCATCACCCTACTTAGGGTGTTGATAGCCCAGTCCTAGTACTCTATTTATGAATGTCACCCACAAAGATTCTGAAGAGCTTCTATTTTCCTGTAATATTTTTGTGCTGTTCCACTTAATATGATCTTTCACATACAGTGGCACTCCCTAACTTGCAATCCTTACTGTATCACTCCTATAAATTTGATAGCCTGGTAATACTGTAACCCATTGATTATCTTCCTTTTATCAGGTTTATGAGATACCTGTTTTCTCAGAGTCGTTTACTGATGCCAAACACTGGTTATTTTTTAGGCTCTAAATTTTAGTAAAAAAGACTCATAAGACTTCCCTCTGATCTGCCACTTAATGTTGTTCATGCTAGTCACCAGCATTGCAGGCAGTCTAATTTTGCCTGTTATTTATTGTTATTGTGCTGTATATTTCCCTCATGACATTTTCAGAAATATATTATATATTGTCCTTTTACTATCCTTCAATCCTTATCCCTTGTTCCCTAAATTAAGGATATTACTGCTTTTCTACTTCAGCTGCCCCTATGTAGATTTATAGATATAAGTTGTGAATATATTTGAAATATTAAAATGTACATGGTACATTTGATTTATCACTATCATAAAATTTTTCACAAATACCTCCTGTTAGGTAATATGATATTAAAATAAATAATATTGTTATATTGGACTATTATAACAACATATTAGATTATAAGACATATCTGCTTATGATATAGTTGAAAACTTTAGGCAATAAATGAATAAATATTTTATTTTCATCCTCATTCTCTATGTATATGCACATACCTTTGTGTGTACATTCTCACAGCCAAAATGGCAATAAAACAGATGAATACTAAATTAAGAGTTAAAGTCTCTGCAAAAAATAAGCATAAAAAGTACATGCTTTTAAGCTGATGTCTCATCTGTTGTTAGAAAAAGTAAAATCTTGTTGCATAGAATAACAGTAAAAAATTGCTACTATTGTCTTCATAGTCTTGCATAAGAAAAACTTTTTAGCTGATTAGAAACTTTCATCAGTGAATGAGCATGCGTAAAATAAAGCTAAATGATGATAGGTAAATACTCTTCAGTGTATGTAAATACAAATGGTTTTGATATAGTGTATAGATAAATAAGCACAATGAGAGAAAATTTCATTAATTGCTAATTATTTACACGAACTGGTCTAGGATGTGATGAGTGTTATGTTGCAAAATGATTTTACTTTGAATTTAACTAGGAAATAATGCACAATACATTAATGACATATTATCCTGGCACTTATTTGCTAAGTATATATTGCTTTTTCTGAGGAGAGACAGGACTTCCGTCGAATTGTGTGCCTGGGCACACATGTTGCTAATATAGATCCAATGCGCTCTGACTTATACTGCCAAACCCATTTCAGAGTACACAAACATAGGAACTCCTTCAATCTATTACATAATATAAATATCTGTGGTTAGATATAAACATTAACAGCTTCTACAAAAGAACATGAAACAATCTTCCAAAAGTGCTACTGACATTTAGTTAGCACTTGAGTTTACAATTTAAATAATGTCATCTATGTTGAAGGATCAATAATGTATTTATGCCTATTGGCTTAAACTAATAGTATTTATGTATTCAGAATTTAGAGCAAAACTTGGAAAGGATGATAATTTTGGAATTTTTTTCTCCTAATATTAAATTTACCTTTTGTATCAGTTTTATTGTAAGTTTGTTTAAAGCTTATTTGGAAACATGATGCAAATTCTGTTATAAGTTTTTAGGGTTTTTTGATATTCTTTTTTTTTAGAGAACTAATTTTTTGGGGGTTTTGGCAGGGTTTTTTAATAAAAAGTATAGAACTTAATAACTCCCTATCATGACCCCAATTTAGATGTGATCAAATCTAGAACTGCAGGACAAGTTTCTCCACTATGCTTTTTTTTTAATGTGCTATTATTGAGCTAGCTAAATAGCTCCAGGGTTATCTGTACACTGGAAAGTGAAGACAATGTGCAATGGTTTGAGTTCCATCCTTCCAAACCTACACTTCACATGATATGATGAATTATCAACTCTCCTCTTCATTTGTATCTCTGTCAGAATAGATCACTAATAACATGCTTTAAGAGTTTCTTCATTATCCAGAAAAAAATCAAAACCTTAAAAACTCTAAATATGTAGTGTTTCTTGGGTCAACTAAAATGCCCGTAACTTACAAGCAGATGCCATTAAATAAGTATTTTTTTTCTGTCTAATACATATTTACAAAGAAAAACAGTAGATTTTGTGAAGAAAAAACCTGAAGTTCTTTGCGAGAAGAAAAATTTATTACAGTGGAATCTCTTCTAGATTTTTCAGTTTTCCACAGCCCTTCTAGGATGTTTGTGAGAGCAGTGCCTTCACAAACAGACTCTTGAGGTAAGAACTTCTACAATTATTGCTGGAGATTGCATGTTATCTGTAAGAGAATTTTTAGTGTTGTATTTTTACTATCTCATACAGTTACTTAAGACTAAAATAAATGTCTGTGCTGGTTTTGGTTGGGATAGGGTTAATTTTATTACTACTGGCTAGTATGGGGCTGTGCTTGCACAGAGTCAAGGCCTTTTCTGTTCTTCACACCACCCCACCAGCAAGCAGGCTGAGGGTGAACAAGAAGTTAGGGTGATGGGGCAACTAGGACAACTGACCTCAAATGACCAGAGGGATATGCCTTACCCTATGACGCCATTCTCTGTATATAAAGCTGGGTGAAGAAGAATAAAGCGGGTACGTTCGGAGTGATGCCATTTTTCTTCCCAAGTAACCATTACATGTGATGGAGACCTGCTTTCCTGGAGTTGGCTGAACATCTACCTGCCAGTGGGAATTGATAAATGAATTCCTTGGTTTGCTTTGCTTGTGTTCATGGCTTTTGCTTTACCTATTAAACTGTCTTTATCTCAACCCATGAGTTTTCTCACTTCTACTCTTCTGATTTTCTCTCCCATCTCACTAGTGGGGGTATGAGCAAGTGGCTGTGTGGGGCTTAGATGACATCTGAAGTAAAACCACAACGATGTCTTGAATATTTTTTTGCACTTTTTTATAAATATTCTGAGTACTTGGTTACTCACAGATATTTATATATGAGGGCAAAATGTCACCCTACATTTCTCTTTTTTTAATACCTCACTGGTAAATGTAAATATAAATCCTCTTGTCAAATAATAAAACCAGCATGGGATCTTGCACTGAATGGGAAGAAATAGTTACTATAAAAAACTACTCATATTTAGAAAATAACTCCAGAAATTAGAGGTTAGTAGGTATTCCAGAAACAGTCCAGAAAGATTTGAATCAAATTAATGTTAAACAATTTATTTTACTTTCGTTGGTGGTATTTCTGAAGTTGAATTTCCCTGATTTCCTAGAAATGACAGTTAAGTTACATTCTCAGCAAGTTCAACACGCTTAATGAATTCCTTGGGGAAGCAAGAAGCAAGAATATCTGTAGCACAATTAACTTCCGATTCTTATGCAAATGAAGAGTTCCAGGGTCCCTGATGGAAGCCTGTTTTTTGGCTACAGTTAGCTAGTGTATGCTATTAAATGACACATGAAGCCTTCAGCTGAAATTTAGACTTCACTAATTTGTACTGTGACATGTGCAAAGCTGCTTTAGAGGAATGTGAAACACATTTTTTTAAATGTACCTGATAAATGGGGATTACTACCCCTGGCTAGACTGTAGTCAGCAGTCTGATTACTTTTTCCTTTCATTGGTTTTAACTGAATAAGTACACTGACACTCTTTTTGCTGGTTTTATATTTCCTATAATATTTCCTTGGGTTTCCATTTCTTTATTATTATTATCCAGTTGAGATTACTGATTTAAAATGGAAAGACTCTAATAGAGTGAGGTAGTATCTGAGGTTGGATGTGTACATTTCTGGGCATGAAATTAAAGTTAGTACTGAAAAGAGAAACAAACCCTAAGTCAGGTAGATAAGATCCAAGCAGCTTGTAAAGGGAAATAAGATCACATACATAAATTTAATAGCCTGAGTGAGATAAAGGAGTGAGAAAACAATATCCAAAATAAAAGGAGGATGTTACTGAATAGTTCAAGCTTTATTGTTGCTAGTAAAGTCCTTTGAGATCTTTGGATGAAAGGCATTCTGTAAATGCAAAGTATTATTGTCTCAGAGGAACAAAGCTATATTTCAGTTCTAAACCACTGAAATACAATCAAATGCAAGCTATAACCATGAAGTGGGATCTGGCTGAATGTTTTGTACCTAACTTCCAGTTACCTAGCAAAATTCCTAAATCCAAGTTGGGTCCTAGCTTCCCACATTTTATGGAACTGTTTAGGGTTTGAGGAAGGAGAATATCTGTTACTTTTAGGGTATCTGGTCAAGGCCCTTTTTTACTGCAACAAGGGATAATAAGAAAATGTGGAAGCCATAAACAAGAACATGCAGGGACACAAACCTGACTGAAAAATAATAGGAGAAGCAGTTATGAGAACCAAACCTGGTCAGTGGCAATAATTGATGAGGACACATGGGAGTGTGAGAACGTTTATTCCAGTGAGGTTATCTGATTGGGTATCCTGTTAATTGGGGACATAAGGGAAAAGGGGTGAAGCAGAAACAAAATATACAGAGACAAAGATCTGAAAAAACACTCATGGAGACAATGTCAAGACACAAAATTTGCCAGTCACACTCATTGATGGGCTAGCCAGAACCTACAGATACCACTTCCGGGAAGACCAGCCTGGACTTTGGAACTGCTAAGTTTGTAAACCAGGGGAGACATGGAGTAGAAGAGGTGCAGGAATTGATAGAGCTATATGGACCCCTGAGGGGACATATAGGAGAAGGGGGAGCAGAGAGAACCAAAGGGTGGAGGTAGACAAAAAGTGATATAAAAGTGGCTGGTCGTGTAAAATGTAAAAGTCAGTATACTTGTCTGGCTAAGTACTATGGTTGATCACTGCAGTCAATCCTATCTTCTTAAATCTTCTTAAATCTGAGTCCTTTATTTGGGTGCTGTTGAAGGCAGCACCCTGTCTGTGGCCATCCGTGTAGACACAGCTGCAGCTGTGTCAGTGTCCTCTGAGTGTACCTGTGTGTCTCTGGGATATGTGCTCAGCTTCACTACTGGTTCAGCCTGCAAATGGGAAGCCGTGTCCCTCAGCCTGGGCAGAGACCCTGGGATCATGGGCACTGGGATGGGCTCCATCAGCTAGGGAGGAGGGTCCTGGGCCACGGAGGCTGGAAGAGGCAGCCACACTCCTAACATCATTTAACTCATACACAAAATGTCAAAAAGTTGTCTAAGTTTCTCCTTGGTGCTTAACTTTATCAAAACGATTAAAATGGGGATTTCCTTAGTCATCTCAGTCCATATAGGTATTTCAGCTTTCATGAGAAAACATTTTGGGAGCACCTCTTGTTCTATTGTTCCATTTCTCTACAAACACTCTGGCACAGAAGTTTTTAACTCTCAAGTTTTTATGATTCTCACAATAAGCTCTCCTCTGGATAAATTTACACATTAGACCTGCTCAGATCATACTAATGGACTAAGAAATCATTCCTGATTTTACACTATGCTTTAATGGATGGAACATTTCCTTAAGAAAGGAAATGCATGCATGTAAACAGTTTTTCAGTTTGACAAATTGCAAATCCTTCTTGTGAGGAGAATGCTTTAATCCATACCTTCTAAATTAGGTTAAAATGAAGTTCCTTTCCAACTCCTCAGAGAAATTTAGGCTACTGCAAAGAAATAGTATATGGATTTATGAAATCAGGTCAGTGAGCAAGAGACATGTCTCTTTAATTCAGAAATGCCAATTTCTGCCAATGTTTTCCTAGCAGTGGGAAGGATTGTGATCATTATTCCCTGTGTAACAGAGAATGGTTCTGTCTCACACTATTTTCTAAAATAGACCTCATTAAAAAAAAAAAAAAAAGTCATAAAGACTTCACCAAATGAAAGTGTGTAAAGATCCTGCATGAATTAGCATTTTTCTGACTGTGAAAACAGAGACTCTCTTCATATGTTCAAGTAACTTTTATATCCCTTTGGAGAAAGTACTGGTGATCAACGTTTAAACAACATGCATCATGTCATATTTAGAACAGCATCTTATGAACCTAATCAGTATTTCTCATACTATTAAAAGTCAGTTACTTGCTGTTTAATAGAAAACCAGAAGCTATTGACCAAAACACCCCCAAACCTTTAGAAATTGCATCAGTGCATGTGAGTTCCTGTGAAAAACACTCTCTCTCTCTCTGTTCAGTGATTCAGGATCTGTCAGATCAAGCAAGGGAAAAGCCAAAAAAAAAGCATCCACAAGATACCCAGCACTATCACAGGAAGTGCAAAACAATAAATATATCGTAAGAGGTAGAAATAAGATTCTTACACATCAGGGTTAATGATGTCAAGGACAGATGGCAGTAAAGAAAAGAACTAACCTTTATATTTTCCACTACAAGACAACAGTAGAGCCATGTCAATAAACATGCCCAGAACTTAGTTCGTTCTTTGGTTTCTAATATTTAAATGTATACTTACATGTTCATCACAATGTGCATGTGCACACACATGCACACACACACGCACACACAAAGTTACATTTAATTTTGAAAACTAAAGGAGAGATAACTAAATACACCTGGGACCTGCCCAGTTCCATTTCACTAGAAAAAATATGGCAATGTGTATTTCTTTGCAAGAATTGAAAATCTTTGCCGAACCTGGCAGAAACAGCTACTAAACCAAAGTCACTCTTTCTTTAACTTGTTCTTCTTTTGCCTTTATACTTCTTACATTATTTGCTCCCTAACGATGTCCTAAGACATGGAAAATGTGGATTAAAACATCTTAGTGTGGAACTGGCTTAAAACCTACATTTCCAAATTTTTTTTGGCAGAAGCTTAATCTCTGGACAGCTGCATATTAGGGGCACTACTATTGTCATTAGTTATATCTAATTCCCATCCTTCTGTTTTTCCCAGGATATATATATATATATATATAATATTTATGTGTGTTCTACCCTGATACTTTCTTCTCTCAGAAGAGACATAGACAGTCTGAGGCATAAGCTGTTAGAGATGTAACTTATGAAAGCTTTAATTAAAGATTGTTCTGAGACAAAGCATAGTGTAATATTTTCTATTTTCCAGTTTGAGATGTAGTATTTAATATGCAGTGATCTATAAAAAGAGCTGATGGTTCAGACTTTTACGCTCTGTCTTTATGATTGCAAGGTACCTTGTCATCTTTGGGAAAAAAAAAAAAAAAATATTACAAAGAAATGAAAGCATGTATTAATCTTTTGAATCTTATTTCTTGAGTATGGCTCTTGTTTATGTGCAATGTAAATGCAGCTCCCTGAATATTTAATAATAAATTGCTGGTACTGCTGCAGCTATGCAATTTTATTTTCTACTTTCTTCACACACAGGTCTAAGTAAAATTCCTTAGCCCGCTAATATTTTGAATCCCTTGAACGTTTTGCACCTTCCTCTTTCCTGAAAACAACCTTAACATAATAGATAAGAATATGTTGGCAAGATACAGTAAAGAAAAAATTCAGCAAGTAAGTTTGAGGCTCAGCATGTGGGTATGTAAAGTAGTGTAATGTCTAAGAAGCTTCATGCTGATATATTTTCCATGTTCAGCTGTTTAAAGTATTTATGCTGTTATTGTATGTTGTGTGCATGCTGGAGCAGATCTAAACAACAGGTTTTTTCTCTTCTGCTTAAATTAGTGAGAAACAATAGCTTGAAAAAAACAGTCTCACATGACATTTAGCTATTTAAGGTCAAACTTTTATTAAACTGGTGTGTCGTCAGACACTTTTTTTGTTAAAAGTAATTTTAGATTCAAATATAATACCATCTAGACTGGAAATTTTGCTGATATTTTGCTTTTTACTGGTAGTTATCATTTGTGATACTCAAAAATCTGAGCAACAGATGATGGACTGAATGTAAAAAAATATATAAGAGACAAAGTCAACTGTTTTCAGAATTAACTTTACAAGGAAACAGAAGTTTGTATCTTACTATGTAAATAAACTAAAGTAAACAATTTAGACTCCTTTATTTCAGTTTCAATATTCGAGACAGCTAAAAAAGTATATCATTTTTGTGCTGTCATGCTTTCAACAGTATTTGCTGTTTCCGTCATTAGCAGAGAAATTAATGGACACACCAATCTTCAGAATACATTTCTTCCTTTGAAAGTAACTATGATATATCTTTCCAAAATGTCTTTTTTTTTTTTTTTTTTTTTTCTTTTTTTTTTTTTTTAGTTCATTGTCCAATTATCCAATTCTAGGAGCTCTGAAAGAATACTGTAATATTTGAGGATTTTGGTATCTTTCTGCCCATGGGGACATCAAGGTACTGCTAACTGTAATTGGATCAATGCATTGATCTGTATCTAGTGTTTGCTTGATTCAAAAGGATGTAAACAGCTAGTCATTCATATTTGTTATTTCATATCAGCTTTAATGTGTTCGCCAATATAAGCAATGAAGTGAAAGAAACATAGCATCCAAAATTGCTAGAATCTGTGATCTCTACCTTGTCATGAAAATCTATGTCCTGTGGGCTGAAGGTTTCTTTCGTTCCTTAATGTGATGCAACCATAAAAAAAAGAATCCGGATTCTATTCAAATTATGTAATTTTAGCCAGCATTTGGTTGAGTTTTTACTGCAGTGGGAGAGATGCATGTCCAGAGGATATGAGGAATTCAGTTGTGAGGAATTCAACTGCCTGAATACCGGTATTTAGTGCAATTTGAAATTCTTTAGTGTATCCCTTCAGATTTCTGGTGCAGAAGCCTGTATTTTCTTCTCACAGGTCCTGCTCTGTACTTATTTTATCAATTACACTAATGAAGAATGCAAGTGCAATTCTGAAACCAGAGTTGAGCATTACCACTTCTCATTTTCTTTGTTATGGAAGGCTAAAGGCTTCTAATAAGAGATATTATGAAGAATGCAGAGCCTGAATTTGGTTACTTAATAGGCCATGCAGATGTCTACTCTATGCTTTTGAGATAATATTTCCACTTGACAAAATTAGGATGAAGAGTGCTATTAAGTACTGGGCTTTGAGGAATGGTTCCCTGTATTTCTAAAGTACTCTGACACTTGGATTAAAATAAGAAATGAGGCCAATAAACAGTTTTTTGGACTGATTACTTTTAAATCTCTGTTGATGAAATGCATATTCCTTCAAAATCAGCGTCTGAACACAAATTGAACCTAAATTTTAATAAGGGGCTGAGGACAGAAGAACAGCACACAGGTTACTCTTATCATAGAGAAAGACATCTGTTTTACTTACAGTTACTTATGTCCAACATGAACTAAAGTTTCCATAACTGAAGGATGAAGACACTATCACACAGGACCATCTAGAACTTTAAATTTAGTTAAAAATTAATTACACAAATCTGCCGTAAAGTGATTCTTTCTGTGTGTCCTAGACTGTTCTTAGGTGAGATTTTTACCTTGTAATCTCTGAAGTAACCTTTGAGAAAGCCTATAGTATGTGAAAAAATTATAAATTTCCACTATTAAAAAATTATTGTTGTGAGCTAATATGAATAATAAATATATTTAAAATAATAAGTAATCTCCAACTCTAAAACAGGGTTTATATCTTCTCTGCTGTATCACAGCATAAGTAAATAATCTTGGTTCCTCATGTCATTCAGAGCAATGTGAGTTACCTCTCAGTATTTCAGTGAAATTCCAACTTCTTACTGAAACCACTAATATTATTTTTATTTTCTGTTTTAGTTTCTAGTTTAATTTCTCATGAGCTACTACCATCAACAAAACAGATAAAAAGAGACATAAAATACAGTTGTAATTGTAATTGTAAAAAAAAATGTAGCTTAAATACTTTCTAGAATACCTTGCGTTGCCCCATGAACTGCCTACATCTTCTAATTTGTTTTATGTGGCCTGTAGCAGAGATTATGTATTTACTGAGATTTTGCTTCATTATCATATGTTTTCATCTGCAGGAATTGCTGCTTACTTCATTAAACATGGAAATGAATGGCAACAGCCTTGTATTTTGTTCAGTGAGATGAAGAAATAGAAATGCTCAAAAGTTTTTTTGTTTGTTTGTTGTTTTGTTTATTTGTTTTTGGTTTTGTTTTTTTTTTCTCGTTTTGCTTCTTATGGACATATATGAAAGAAAAAGAAAGCATATCAGTGCTATTTTTCATCATATTGACTTACTCGTCACACTGGAAGAAATTCAGGGCAAACATTTGCTACAATTTCTGTATACAATTCAGAGCTGCTCATTTGTATTTTGCATTCCATAGCTATATTCATTGACAGAGATGGCACACAGTGACCAACATAGTGATCAACATCACCTCCCTAACCATCTAGAACACCAGGGCTATAAGGAAAATACTTCTGCCATGTCAATATGGAGTAACTAGAGTGGGAAAGCAATTTTCTAAATATATATCAAATGGTCATCACATTGTCCATTTCTCTGACCTTGTCTTTCACCTTATTTTAGGAAAAACTGAAAGCAGAAAACTCAATCTGTATTTACTACTAAGTTGTACAGAATCTACCACCACTAAAATAAAAAGTATCCACATTAAGACAGAGCAAGAAAACAAGTTTTTTATTTCAAAAATTTGTTGACATTTTTTCAGCTTTTTCCAGATACAGATATACAACAGCGTGCATCCTGAGATATTTGTGATTCTGATTAGGAACCAAATATAGAAAATAAATAAATTATTGAATAAGTAATGGATATCACCCATTCTTTGACTAGATGGTCTTTATCCCTTTCAACAGGTCCAGGCACATAAAATACAAATTCTTCTCTGTATATTGTGAAGGAATAGATCCAGTCTCTCTCTCTCTAGAAGTGTTTAAACCCATTTAGGGTCATGTTTATTCCTGGCTCTTAACTTTAGCTACCGGTGTATCCTCAAAACTACCTGTTCAAGGGAAAGAGTGCCTCTTTCCTGCCAAGTAGTCTACAAATATGGAATAGGTAGACAAGCATTTGAATTCCATTTAAGTCCTCTAAGGAAGCTTGACTAATGTGCTGTGTGCATGAAAATGACCAGAATATCATGGACCTGATAAAAATCTTGTAAGAGTCTAACAGTCTTCTGTAAAAACTATTTGGCTTCAGAGGGACTGAGCCTATAACCATCACCTTTCAAGACCAAACTGTTGAATACCCAGAAAGAGTTCACTTTTCAACAGCATCAAGAATCTGAGTATCATCTTAGAATCATATGAAAACAAAGCAAGAAGAAAAAAATCAGACACTTCTGTCTCAACAATTTCTCACACAGATGAAAAGAGACAGAAATGGAGTACCTTACTCATCCTGAAAAATTGCTGCATTTGACCCTCAGTCATTTTTGGGTAAACAACAAAAGCAATCAAGGGTTTAAATTACGTGGACTGGCTTATTCTGAGAACAAAAAATGAAATTGATCTATGAGGCGGTATATTGCTTACACTGGAATTCCATTCTCAGTTCCTTGTCAATCTAAGAAATAAATTATTTTCATTTCCAATTGTCCTGCGTTGAGTGAGCGTTGGGTTTTTTTTGGTGGCAGGGAGGGGGCTATAGGGGCGGGCCCCTGTGAGAAGCTTCTTGAACCTCCCCCAGCTCCAAGTCAGCTTCACTTCTGTTTGAAAACTGAGCCAATCAGCTGTGCCTCTGCGATAATGTATTTAAGAAAGGACGTGGTGACAGGCAGTCGGACTTGTGAGGAGGAATTGTTGCAGCTGCGTGAACACCAAGGTCAGTGGGGGAACGGAGGAAGAAAGGAGGGGAGAGGTGTGCCGGAGCAGAGACACCCCTGTATCCTGTGGTGAGATGACAGGGCGGCCCCACCCTGCCACCCATGAAGATCTACGGTGGAGCAGACATTGATTTATGGCCTGTGGCTTCCATCTGGTTGATCAAGGTTCTGTGCCCAAAGAAGGCCGGGGTCTTGTGGGAAAAGGTAGCCCTGCTGTTGTAGTTCAGCGCTGGGAGGATTGCAGCATGCGGGAGTGTCCCACACCAGAGCAGCTTGGGAAGGGCTGCAGCCATGGGAGAGAATCCAGTCGGAGAAAGTTAGTGACCCACTACGGAGCAGTGTGGGGAACACTGTGGCTCATGGGAGGAACTCATGCCAGAGAAAGTTTGTGGAGGGCTGCCTCCTGTGAGAGGAGAACCACGATGAAGCAGGGGGAAGTTCCAGAAGCTCCCCCCACTGAAGATAAAGGAAGTGTCAGCACTGACTGCACCCCCCATTCCCTGCCCCCTGCGCCACAGGGGGAGGAGGTAGAGATATTGGGAGCAGAGCTGAGCCTGGGAAGAAGGGACGGGTGGGAGGGAAGGTGTTCTCAAGATGTGGCAATGCTTCTCACTGTCCTACTCTGTTACGTGTTGTTAGTGTCTGTAATAAATGTATGTTCTTTTATTCTTCCCCTAACGAGTCTGCCTTTTCCTCGTGCCCATAAAGGGTGATTTTTTTCCCCATCCGAGTCCTATCTCGAACCCCAAGCCTGGCTCTCTGTCCCTTCTTATTGACAGAAGAGAAGGGAGAGAGAGCCACTGCATGGTGGTTGGCTGCCAACCAGGCTCAAACCACGACACCAGTTAACACTGTTCACAGTGAATTCTGCAGAAATTCATTCTAGTACTCTGGGAAAATAAAATTAAAAAAAAAAAATAAAAAAAATCCAACAGTTTGTCTGCCTGCCATTTTCTGTTTATCTGCATATGCAGTAGACCAGTAGAGCAGCAGCAGCTGCTCTTTACTCACACAGAGCAGCACAAAGGGCAATAGCTCACATTACAGAAATAAAGGAGTTCAGTTCTCTAAATGAGCACATATACAAGCTCATTTGAAAGTGATAGTCTTGGATGTTGTAACTCTTTCTATCCCCAAGCTTCTTACTTGCAATTATGGATTCTTTGCTCTTCTGGAAAATAAATGCTCTTGTGTGTGCCAGCTTCAAAAAGCATATCTGCCTTGAATTTTCTGACATTTATGGATATCATACTGAGGATAACATAGAAAAGACATATCAGCTTCTCTTGGCATTAAAAGAGCGATGAGACTAATACAAAATTTTTTGTCCTTTTCTCCCTCCATCAAATGACCAGCACATTATTTTTTATAACTTGATCAGTTAAGCCCATCTTTCACACAACAGCAAGGAGTGAGGCTCAGATTTACACTTTGATAAAATGTCTTAATTTACCATCAGCTTTCTTTTGGGTACTGAAATAGAAATAAATAAGGACTAAATGTATATATAGACATTCAGGGCAATTACCTCTAATAAAAAGGCTTACTGAGAAAATAAAATGTGCAAATTGTTAAGAACAAAAACCTCCCATCAAACTTCCATTAGGTATATAAAAAGTGTACTGTGTTTCTTCAGGTTACAGGGACAATATACTGCATTACGTCAAATAAAAATGGTATGTATTTTGTTGTAAAAAACAAAAAGCCTTTTCAGAAAAAGAAAATAAGAACATCTCTGGATCATTATACACCAAGGACTGTTATGCTGTAAGGAATATCTACTGAAAGTAGAAGTTCTATAAAGATTTGACTTCATTGGTTAGTGCAGTTGATAGTGAGTTATCAAAGGAAACTGAAGAGAAAAGAAGACTTGGAGGTGGCAATGCATATCTTCAAAATACTAAGAATTGTATGATTTTTTCAACATTTATGCTTAATTCATCTTAATGTCAGTGGGAGTTATGTGCACATATAGAAAGAAGAGACATCTCTATATGTAAACAGTCACTCATTTTCAGATGAGAAATCAAAAAAGAGAAAAGAATAAATACCAGATTATTTAAATTTTAGAAAGCACTTCAAAAAGGATTGTGCAGACTATGAATCAGGGTTATATTCAAAACGTCTGTGAAATTCTGATCAACATAAGCAGAGATGACAATAATTTTCTGTGCACTGTGAAGGAAACCTAATCATTACTGTTACCAAAATAAATCTGTTTCCATCCAAACAACAGTGCCATTAAATGCACATACATTGAACTTCAGAAACTGTATAACTTTTAATTCCTAACACTTTTCTGTTCAGAGGTGAAATCTATTTTTCTTCAAGGTGTTTTTTTGAGTAAGAATAGTTCAATTTTAAGGTATATATTATCAGGATCATGAGAATCTGACTAAGTTAAGTTAGCTCCAGAATCAATAAGATTTTTTTCATTAGATTTCTGTCAATAGGAGAAAAAAGCAGGGAAGCAGTGAAAGATACTCATTCAGTTTAACTAGGAAGCTATTATTTAACCCTAAATTTGACAAACTATTTTAACATTTTAAATAAATATTTCAGAAACACTTATGAAACATTTACTATTTCTAGAATCCAATCTAAAATGTATTTCCTCTTGTTTCTCAAGCTTTTTTTTTTTCTTTTTTTCATTCTTACATTTGCTTCTTCAAGATATGCTTTCAACAGGGTGCAGAGAGATTTAGTTTTGCTTTTGTATGCCATTAAGTTAATTTGATTTGCATAACTAAATCCCTGGTCATAATACTGAAAATGTTCACTTAAGCTCTTCTGTTACAACTTGTTAAGAAGGAGACATTTGCAAAGGCAAAACAGTCACTTCAGTCATAATCTGAATAAATATATATCTGAAAACATATTGTATTTGTCTTTTTACTTGCTCTTCTAACATGAAGTTCCCTCTTTCTGCATAAAAACACATTGGTTTAGTTATATAAGAGACAGATAGGCTACAGGGAAGAGACAAACAAACAAAAAAAATAGTTTCTTTGCAAAGTATTACCTGGAAACTGGTATTTTATTTTCTACAGAAAAAGATAGTGGAGATAATGGATACTTTCAAGATAATGCAACATGGTTTGGAAGTAATTTCTACTCTAGTAGCAACAGCAGAAAATGTTTGTTATTATGTTTTTAGATGAGTTGAAAGATGCTTTCAGATTCAGTAGCATAATTTCTCTCCTTCTGAGTAACATCATCCCCTGCCCACCATGAAAAGAGTAAGGTTTCTTTGACACCAAGAACCTGTGGTCAGAATTTTTGTTTAGAGGTATCCAGAAGACACTTTTACTCAACCATGACAAATGAATACTTGTACTTTTTAAATAACATCTGTCCCTGGCCATTTTTTTTTTCCCAAGACTGTTGTACAACCTGTTGTTTGCATTATTTCAAGAAAATGCTTCCTAATCCATTTCTCTTCCTGTTTTATTTTCCAGTAATTTTCAGAGCTCTTCAGAAACTGTGAGCAATGCATTAGTTTGTGAAACAAAAAGGGGCCCAAACAATAGGCCTCAAACCAAAGTTGACTTCTGAGTGAATTCCCCGACCAGCAATCAGCATCTTATCAGCAGACTGAAGCAACCAGCATCTTATCAGCATGAAAATGTAACCCTGGGAACAATCCCTGGGAACTATAAGTAAACAATAGGAAGTAACTATACATCCCAAATGTAAAGAAAAACAGAAACTCCTCAGACATGCCCAGATCCTGGCCAGATCCGGACATGCCTGAGTGAGGCATATCAATCTACCAGATATATCCTGTGCGTTTTGTTTAGACTTGTTTGTTAAACTGTATAAAAGCTGGACCCTCTCACAGCAAAGACGCAGACCTCACCTACGAGTGGACGCACTGTGTAGGACTTCCCAATTGCCGGGAAAGGCTCTCCGACCCTTCGCTGTGACGGGGCTCCCCAGCTGATGCACGGGTCTGGATGATGGTAAAGTATGAGGGCAATTGGTGATGTATCTTTCATAATCACTATAGCTAGCTTTAAACAGTAATGTCTAGGTGCATTACCTTGCTTATTCTTTCTGCTATTTCTACTAAAGTAAAATAAGCCTATTCTTTAGCTTGGTGTCTGTGTCCTTTGTGTTAACCCCGTCAATTGGCAAAACAGTTTGGATCTTTGATCTAATATTATCATAACTGTATTAGAATCTATTTTTTTTCCAAGAAGTAGTAATTTTAGGGCTTATTTTAATGCCTTTTAAAAATTTCTTTCTTTCTTTTCTTTTTTCCCTCTCTTATAAGACAAGAAGAAACTACCACCATGGTCCAGTCCTGAAAAATCATTAATGCTATGAAATTCCAAAATGTGCACATTTCACAATGATGTGAAGTGAATACAAAACATTAGTGGTATCATCTTTGGCTAAAATTAATTTTCTTATCATATATGTTGTCATGTTGTTGAAAAATATAAACATAAGTGTTCATTGAAAGAGGGAGAAGGGGAAGGGGAAGGCGAAAAAGAAAAACTTTATTCATAATCAGTGGAGAGAATTCATGAAAGTCCCCTTATGGAGGTAACAGTATTTCTATACTGAGTATAAAAAAAGCTAACAACAAAAAAACTCCAACAACAACAAAAAAACCCAAACCAGCAGTGTTCATGAAGCTGTATGTATTCAGTGTAAGTCTTAAAAATGTACATATATCTTCTATGATGTTAGGAGTAGATTTGAGATTAAACTATGTGTCCTGGACCATGACTTCACATAAATTCCTGAAAACTAATGTATTTCTTTCAGGTATTTTCTGTGATCCAGGCTTGTGGTGAATGTATCATCTTTGTGAAACAGAGGATCTTTTTTTGTAAATGCCACTGGATCTTTGGTGTAGAAATAGGTTTCTATGGTTTCATGCTGTCCGACTTTATGCAGCACTAAAAAACCCAACAACAGGACTGTAGGCATTTAAGAAAATTTACAAGTTTCTTTTAAAGGTCAGAAGGAGATTTGAAGATCTAAAATCAGGAGTGAAGTAACACTACATTGCTTATATTCCTGGGACTCCATAAAATCCCATCTCCCTCTGGTTAAGGTGTTATACTTCTTCAATGTATGTCATGGTGTCAGGACTAAGTATCTTTGACAATCATAAACTATGTTAGTTAATTCAAAACATAATAAAGTACCAAGTAGTCATGCATTATGTACTAAATAAAATAATGTTTGAAAATCTACTTTAAACAAAATTAAAAATATATTTGAGTCCCCATTACCCTTATGAACTATCACTCTTCAGTCTCTTCGTTCATTTCTATAAAAATATAATGTTCTTCATTCCTTCCTTATAGTTAAGTCAATATTTTCTGTAAAATTGCATTCATTAAGTAATAAATATGGATCAATGTGAAGACTTATAGAAGATAAGGTCCCAGGTAATCGAGGAGATTTCATGCCTAACACACATGAAAGGGTGAGGTTGATAGTGTGTTCCATGAATTACTCTGGAAAACAAGCCATAGCATGGAAATATATCTTTTATCTTGTGCTATGAAAAAAAACTGATTCAGGAAATGAAGATTTTTCATAAGAACACAAATATAATTTCTATCCTGGTTTGGGGTTTTGTTTTTGTTTTTGTTTTTTTTTTCCCAAGTGAAAAACCTTCCCTCAATGATGTAACTGAAACCAGAATTTAATCTAGAGTCTGCATATAAAAAACTGTGTTGGTCAAGGGTTTTCTTCCTGTGAATTTCAGATCTACAGCTCCTTACTCATATTAATTTAAGAATTTTCCATTATCTTATTTTTGAACTGATTTGATTTGTATGGAGTTTGATTGTACACATTGAATTGGGAAATATTTTGTTTGTGCACAATAAACATACATCTGATGAATATGAAATTTGAAGAGAAATAAATATTTCCTATGGATCGTTACAGACATTATTATAAGTATGTGCCAAAGTGATAAAAAGCATTATAATCTCATTTTATTTTAAGGACAAAAAAAGGCTAATTTGCACTTGTACCAACAATGAGAAGGAAGAAAAAAATAGACCAGAAATTTGTTTCAGCATTCTGTGCAAAAACACCAAACTTGCATATTAAATAAACAGTCTGACAACAGGGACAAACAACGGCATGTTAAATAGTTTAGGATTTATGCAGAAATTTCAAAGCATGGGAGAACTATCTACAACAAATTGTTTTCTTGCTTTCCAAGCTGCCTTGGTTAATACAGATAACATATAAAAGTAATATAGCAAGTAGGGAATATTTCAGTTTATCCTGTTTATATATTATGATCCCTAAGAGCAATTCTGCTGGTCACAGATTTTTCTTTATCAAATAAGTAGTTTATTATTTTTTTCTGGAAAAAAAAATATTGAGAGCTATTCTCTACTATGTTATTCATATTATGCAACAAATTAATATTCTTTTTATCTGGATTCCATTCATCATCAATATAAAGAACAATAAATAGGCCAAGGAAAATATTTACTTAAACTGAAAGCAATGGAAATGATATATATATATATTTAATATTAAATCACTCTGATACAACACAGAATTCAAAATTATGCTGTAAAGAAAGATAACTTTGTTTTACCAGGATTTTCCTGGCAAACATGACATAGTAAGGAAAAAAGAAGAAAAACAGCTGAAGAAGGTCATACTGTTGAATATGTGTTTGTGTGTTTATGTAAGTGTATCAAAGATGACTACAAAGAGTCTTTAGAAGTCTCATAAATCAGGCCAGTTAAACTCAAAACTAAACTTTACACCAAGGACATTCAGCAACAATATACTTTGCTAATAGTTACTTCTTATTGATTGGTAACATATTGATCATTATCACCACATATAGAAAGCAGTCTTTAATAATCATATTCCAAATTAACTGAAAGTAACATTTACATGTATCTATATAAGCATTCATACGTAAATATGGCTGATGCTGTGCATTAGCACAAATGGCTATTGACCTTACTCGTTTTAGACACAAAGATCAGGTAATCAGGCTGAAGAGTTCTTCAATAAGGAATACCAGAATAAAAATGGGTGCCTTTTTCCCATTATCCCTCCACTCCAAATTCAAGGTCCCCTTTTATAAAATCTTGTAGCAAGTCTATAGAACATGGAGATCTTATTTATGTACATGTCTCATTATTGAGGAAGCAATACTGGGCCCACTCAAGATAAAAACCTGTCGTCTACACACTCATATTACCTAATGAGTAGACAGAACCTGGACTATCAGTTCAATTAAGTTCAAATCAGGATCCACACCAACAGATTACATAGACCATAAGTTTATCCACTAGCAATTCCGAACCTGTTGTACTGAGAATGCTAAAACAGACTTAATCACGCAGAAATTTTTATTATTACAGGACTAAAAATGGGACGCCCTTGCTAAAACAAAGGCTATTGCATCTATGAATCTAAGCAACAAGAGTCCTGCCTCATAAGATGGACGTGAATCAAATTTATACTGAATGACTGGCATGAACCTATGCTCAAATTGTAGTATGGATGTCAGCTTTGGATTACATGTCCTAAAAGACAGACATTTGTGAATCAGGCTTGATCTCTAGAAGCTTAGCTCCCAGAAGAGAAATCTAATTACATCAGGATGTAGTTAGACATCTGACAATTGACATCCTGTGAAGAATTAGATGCCTGAGACAGCTATTGCTGAATGAGGTAATAAGCAGTGGAAGTTTCCTGGAAATGGTAGAGTTTCAAACCTCCTTTTACAAAAAAGAGACTTGGATCTGTGTGTCATGTTTTTTTTAATAATGTGGTGGTTTGAGCCTACTCAGCAGCTAAACACCCTGCAGTCACTCACCCACCCTCCCCTCACTTGGGAACGGGGAGGGAATCTGAGGGGCAAAGGGAGACTCGTGGGTGCAGATAAAAACAATTTAATAACAGTAACAGAACAATACACTGACAGCATTATCAACAGGTAATGTACAATGCAGCTGCTCACCACCCACCCGCTCCCAGCCAGCAATCCCCACCACAGAGGTACTACAGCAACACTCCAAGAAGCAAGAGCCCCTCCTGGCCCACTCCTGCCTTTATATAGTGAGCACAATGTCACATGACATGGGATATCGGCCAATCCGGTCCCAGCCCTCCAGCTGTGCTCCCCCCGCCCCCGCACACAGGTGAGGGCACTGGGACCTGGGGAGCCCCTGGGGTCTCAGTGTGCTGCAGCACTCCTCCTGCTGCCAAACCAACAGGAACTCCGTTCCAGCCCCAACCAGGACAAATAATTTAATTAAATGGTCTCATATTTATGCAGGTGAGAACTACCTTCCTATCTACCTATATATTAATGAAAGCAGCTCCAAGAGTATTTTCTAAGCTTTACAGTTTTTGTTACCTAAGGTCTGGAAAGGTCTCTCTCCCCATCTCACCCTTCACTCTCTCTCATTCTCTCTTTCTCTTATTGAATCTTTCATTGGATGTATATGCTATCCCATTTTGTTCCTAGGGCGGGCTGATTGTCACATTCACACATAATAAGAAATTCAGTTGCAAACAATTTGTAAACTTTCACTGTGTAAAGGAAGGTATCTACACAGCCTAGAGTTTAAGCAGTGATTGTTTTTTACTCTGTCTGTGTCATGGGTTGGCCACAGCTGGCAGCCACACACTCACACTGCCACTCACTCACTGCCTCCTTGCCAGTGGGACAAGGGAGAAAATAGGATGAACAAGAGCATAAAGTCTCATCAGGGAAATCACCAATTACTGACTCAACTTGGAAAATTTAACTTAGTTCATTGCCAGTTAACATAAACATCTAATTACTGAATTTGATATTGAGAAATAAAGAAGACAAATACTTAAATGCTTAGGGAAAATATATTTTCTCCCCCTTTCCCATGTTCATGTTCACTCCAGACACCTCTCCTTCCCCCTTCCAAATTTCGACTCCATTGTTTTTAAAGCAGGTTATGCTCAATCCCTTCAGTGAGGCAATAGGCTGAGCAGGAGTTTGGGGTCAGTCTGCAGTGGTTTCTTTCTGCTACTCCTTATTCTTTACTCTTTTTTCTCTCTATTTACCCCTTCCTACCTGTTTCCTCTGATAGGGAGTGGACTTATCCATGGGCTACAGTCCCCTCAGGAAGTACATGCTCCAGCATGTGTTTATCTACAGGTCACAGTCGCTTCAGGAGTTTGCCTGTGGCAGTATGGGTTATCCACTGGCTGCAGTCCCTTCAGGGATGTTACTAGCTCCACCATGGAGTACCTCCTACTTCTATGACCTTGTTATTCTTTTTTTCTTTTCATGTTTAATCTCCTTAAATATGTTTTTACAGAAGCGTCACCAACTCCACTGACAAGCTCAGATGTGTCCTGCAGTGATTCTGTTGGAACTGAATGAACAGGCTGTTTGTGGTACAGGGCAGTCCCTCACCTCTTCTCACATACATCACTCATGCAAATCACACCTTACTGCCAAACACTTGGATTTATATCAGACACAGTCTGTTTGCTTTTTTGTTTTAAGACTGTGGTTTACAAGGCCTTGCAAGCTCTGATTTTATTGTGAAAATCCTGTTACCATCTTGATTTGAAATGGGTATCTTTCAATGAGATAAAAAAGAGAATGTCTATTTTGAATTGCATGTGAAGTCAAACTGAAGCATGAATTCACATCAAAGTCCCATGGTGTACCACAGCAGAGGAACATATCAAAACAAAAATAAACTATAAAGAAGGTGGAAACGAAGAAGGTTTGCTTGGGAGGAATAATGACAGTACCTTAGTATGTGAGGCTGAAGTTAAAGTGAAACTCAGCTGGAACTGAAAGTAGGAAGGACTGCCTCTGGAAATACATTGTCAGCCAATGAAGAATTAAGACAATGTGGGCTATTGCTCAGTGGAGTAGAGTATTGAAAAAAAAAAAAAAAAAAAAAGACTTGGAATAAAAGTTCAGCTATTCCAGCGTCTTTCTTGTCTCAGTTTTCACTGATAACATTTGTCTTTGTGCGTCGCAGGCCACCAAGCCTTTAAGCAAAGTCTGTAGGGGCAAGTCATTACTCATAGCAGAGGAATATTAAATTTGGGAGCCTCTTAAACTAATTGGACATATAGAAGTCCATGGGATCAAATGTGTCTATCCAAATCTGCTGAGGGAGCTGGCTGATGTCAGTGTAAGGCTGTTTTCTATCATCTTTGACAAGTCATAGTGATCAGAGAAATTCCTGAAGACACAAATGTAATGTTCAACTTTTAAGCAGGGCAAGAAGGAAGGTCTGGGGAACTACAGATCAGTCAGCTTGACATTAGTTCCTGGGAAGGTCATGAATCCATTTCCAAGTACATGAAGGACCAGAAGGTGATTTGGAACAGTCAACATAGGTTTACAAATGGCAAATCATACCCTGATAAACCGATCGCATTCTGAAATTAGATGACTGTGTGGATTAAGTTGAGAGCAATGGCTGCTGTAAGCCTTAACTTTAGAAGTTAAAGTTTTTTAACACAGTTTCTTCATAGTGTAGTAGAATTGGAGAGATATGGACTCAAGTAGCCAATAATGTGGATGGAAAATTGGCTGGACTGTTGGGCATCTTCCTTTTTCAGTTTATTTTGTTGTAAAAATTAAGTAGATATTTATTTTATCTTCATCTCTTGGTGGGGATACAAACTAAAAGGTGATGAGATCTCAGTGATTATGTTGCCATCCATTTGGAACTTTTTAAATTTTGAACAAATTAATATGATTTATTTTATCTCCCTGATACCTTTATTAATTTCTTTCTACACTGAGATGCTTTTTTTGTGTCTTTCCAGAATATTCAGTACCTCTGAACTAGGACTGATCAGTGGCATTTCTTAACATGCTGCTCCCACAAGTGAAGGGTGCCAGTAGAAGGGGGGCTCTTCCTGAGGTCTGTCAGGGAGGACCTGTCAACCAGGACCCATCTCACCCCTCTACCAGGACCAGGGCAGCTGGGGGCACTGGAGCAGTTCCAGCTCCAGGCATTGAGCACCTCCATGGGAATGGAGATGTGCCAAGGCTAGACTGGGATGGGACATGGGCCCAGTTCAGCAATGTCCATGGCTGAGATAGGCAGGGCTACAGGATGCTGGAGACCAGACCTGCTGCCGCATTGCTGGGACAGGTGATGACAGCCCTGGAGTCCTGAGATGTGGGCATAGTGCTGCAAATCCTGGAGGGCTGATATGTGGTCCTGGGACATGGACAGTTTGGGGAGAGGTCTTAAAGAGGTTGAGCAGGGACAGTAAGGTTGGTAGTGTCCCCAGGGTGCTGACACTGCTTATAAATTCATCTCAATCAGTAATTACTTTTTTTTTTCCCCTACTGGAACTGCATTTTCTTTCATTTAAATACATTGAAAAACCCTCAGACAAAGCATATTGGTAGGAATTAAAGAGAAGCCCCTTAAACTCATGCAAAACTATGCTCTTCCTAAATCACACTACATATTGTTGCATATTAAGAAATTAAAAGTTCTTATTTGTATTTTAACTTTTGGTCAAATTTTAATTTTCTCACTTCTTTTTTGGTGGGGTATATATCATTTTTATGGTATCTTTGCCTTGTGGCAAACCTATATTTTTACTTTGTGTGTCGAGGCAGAAAGGGAGATAAGGTTTGTGTTCTAAACATCCTATGAAATTAATTCAGATTAAGTTTAAAACATGTTTCAAATGCTTATTCTTCCTTTATTCTGGAAAAGAAAAAAAACCAAACAAACAAACAAAAAAAAAAAAAAAAAAAAAAAAAACACAAAACCAACAAAAAGACCTCCAAAATACCAAAACTGTAATGTTTGACCTTGTACCTGATTGATCACTAACTTTTGTTCATTGTGTTACAGAACTTCAAAATGCTATTACCTCTACAGATTTCCAGGAAGAAATAAAATATTCCTATTCATCATTTTTACTTTTGCAATTTAAAATTATCAAAAGACAATTCTTTGATGTTCTGAAACATCTTGGACATTGATTGATTGAAAATAAGTTTTAATATAGATTGCAGAAGTGGACACGCACTATATAGGTTATTGTTATTATTTTATTTCTTTTGTATTCTTTGGTTTGTATATATTTTAATATCAATCTGTACTTTTGTAAAACACCTATTTTTCCAAGTACCTTCAAGTTCCTTATGGAGAGGGAGATCCTTTTTAACTGTAATAATAATATCAGTCATGATATGCTGTTATTTGTTATTTTATTAATTTATCCACTGCAATGAAGCTAATCTGCTTTTGTCTTAGAGCTGAACTTTGAGGGCAAGGCCACTTTTTTTTTTTTTTTTTTTTTTTAATGACAATTAAATCTTCTAATATTGTCATAGTCTTCACTGTCTATCAATTTAGCACACCCTTAGGGCAAAAGGTCAAATACGTTGATATGCTTTCTAGGCAATATTACACTTTCAATATCACTGTTTCCATTTAAGTTATAACAGTTGTCATTAAAAACTTCTATAACAAGGTTTAAAATATTTTCATAATCCCATATCTATTGCTGCTCACAAGAATTGCTCATAAGAAGTCTGGTTAGTCCTATATTCGAAAGACTCATGTCAACTCCACTCACGACACCATACTATAAGAGGAGGAGATGACACTCTTGCAACTTATTTTTCTATTAAACTAAATTATAAATTCAGCTTTTATGACAGATGTCATCCAACCCTTCTGTAATTGACAAATCTGAAACTGAAATGTTACAGAATGCTGGAGGCTTCACGGCTTTCCCAATTAGAAATAGGGTTTCATTTTCACTGGTTATTTTATCATTAAGCAGTATATTTCTGTGCTCTTTTGACAATTTTCTGTCATTGTTTTTGTCTGCTCCTGCACTCTGTGTGTGCATATGAAACATTTCTGAAATCAGTCTTCCTATTCTCTCTGACTTTGTTCTCTAGCACAATCTCCAATAAATAAAGACGACGTTCTGTCAAACATCCTTCAATATTTTTCATGCTAAGATTTTTTTCCTGTGTCTCTAGTCATCAAAGATATGTGGAAGACAAATTTTCAAAATGCTCTAAAGATACTGAGAGAACTGTTAAAAACTGTAAATCGTATTTCTTCTTTTTTTTTTTTTTTTTTTTAATTAAAACAAAGTTTTATTCAGAATCTACTAGTTTTCACCCAGTATTTAAACCCCATATTTTTAAATTTATTTCATTTATGCATTCTACATAATATCTTCTTGAGACCCCATGTAGTTGTTCTATCTGTAAAGTAGAAAAGAAACCTTCTTCAGATTTAATATACATTTTGTCACCATTATTATACCAGTATTTCTGTATTTATTCACATAATTTTCTCCTTTTTCTTTCATTTAACTCTTATTAATCTGGTCACTCATTTTTTCAAATTTCTTTCTGATGAGTACTCTGAATGTTATTTTGTGCCCCAGGTGTAAACCAGCATTGCTCACTGTAGCATTCTCAGTCCTTTCTTGAAGTTAGTGCAGTTCATTCTCCTGTGTGATCCTTATCTGTTGTTTTTGTTGTTGATGTTGTTATTTGTAGTCTTTGCATTTTATTCTAGCTTGTGACATATACATAGAATCTATTCCTTCTTTGTCTGTATCATGGGATATTATGAGGTATATTTGGTTAGAATGAAACAGCTTTAAGGCTCTTAGAAAATTATGGTGTATAAAAGTATTAAAGAGGATGTAATGTTTCTTTTCCCAGAGACATCTGTAGACAATATTATCTGCTGTTACACTACCAAGCGATTCTATTTGTTCTTTGGCTGCCAACAATAGCCCAAAGCATTTCATTTACACAGTTATCTTTATCATCGTATTGCTCAATTATGTGATTACTTCTGCTTATTTTCTCTGATCATATTCTAAACCGAAATGAACTTTCCTTTGCCTTTAACTAAGAATTAAGTACCCTATAAAAAAAAAAAAAATCTTTTTTGTTTCTAAGTAAATATATAATTTTGCATATGACACATCAACTGAAAGTTGAATAATATACAAAGTCTTTATGAAGATTAGTACATTTTGATTCTTACTCAAATACATTACTCAGTTATATGGTAGCCAAAATCTATGGCAACTCTTTTTCAATGACTTTGTAAACTGGTAATTTAATCATAACTTGAGAACTTAATGAACATTACTTCTGGAATGTTTCAATGATGACTTTGACATTACAAAGATATTTGAAATAAAAATTCTATAAATTTTTAAAGATATAAAGAAAATATTTTCTAAACTAATTTAAAGTCCTTTATGTTCAAAACCTGTTAAAAAAACATTGCTCTTTAAAGAAATGCACATATGCACAGTCATATTTTTAAGAAAGTCTCAAGACTTGTAATATTAAAAAAAAAAAATCTTTTGAATGTCAAGAATTATTAATAGTCAAATGTAAGAACTAAATGGCAAATTAATGCCTTCATAAATCAATATGGAATCTGCTGTAAAACCAATCTTTACACAAATTTTTCTTACCCAACTTTAGGCAGTCTATTTTAAACTTATAATGGTTTTGAGAGATGTTCATAGTAAATGAATCACATAACTTTTTGTATGAGGAACCCATTTTTTCACCATTTTCTATACATTCTTTTAAACATGTAAATATTCAATTTGCACACAAGAAGATCCTGTGTAGTACCAAGCAAAAGAACTAGCCTTGAGTTTTCCTAAATCAATGCAATTTGTGCTAAATACTGCCAAAATAACTTTATAACTGCTCTTCTAAATCCAACATTGAAATATGATGAAATCAAACCCTGTTTAACAATCCATCATGGCATGCATGCAAAACCCTGCACTGCATATAATACTTTCAGAAATTCCTATTATCTAAATATAGTGGTTATTTATTTTTCGTCATTTCACATGTGAGCTTTCTTGAGGGGGTGATTGGAAGTGTGATCAAAGATCACATATCAGATGCTGAACAGTGGGAAAAACAGCTAGTTAAAATTCTGCTGCTCTTTGCAGAAGGAAAAATGAATCAGTCTATTTCAACCTTTCCAGTCCTTTGTAGAAACAATTATAGAATGCAAATATTTGTAAACCATATATATTTATGAACTTCAATATTATTTTCAAAATCAAACTTATATTAAAAAAAAAATCCATATACCTTTTTTATTTGCAGTGTGCAGCTGCTCAAACAAAAGGAAATAAAACCCCAGAAGTATCATTTACTTCATAAAAATTGCTTTTTAATTTCTACTTGGAAATCATCTTTAAGCATAATTTCAACACTTTTCCCCTAACACTTTATAAGCTTATTTCTTTTCATGGTGTGTCTTTATGTAAAGATGTAGTATTTCTATTTACATGTTGTACTGATATATACAAGTTTTGTGGTCAACTTGTGTTTTGATTTTCATTTTATACTATCATACATATGTTAAGGAAAGGATGTAAATGAAAATATCTCATTCAATATTATTTTTTGTGAAGTCTTTAGATTTATACCACCTAAAAACATGTATAAAAAAACATGTAAATATTTGAAAAAAATGTAAAATATAAATGCTTTACTGAAATTTGTCTTGCACATAGTATTTGTGTATAACATAATAAGTATAAGGAGCATAAATCTACAGCTCAGTGCCATCTTCAATAACCAGTCAAGGTCAATGGATACCTTTATGCTGTAGAGGTGATCTCTAACAGCTGATAATCAACCCTGCCCTCCTGTAAACAAAACCATACCTATATATAAAATTTAGTATATTTTTTTCTTATGCACTCATTCAAGTCCAAAGTCCTTGCAATGTTGATTCTTTCTGTCATTTGATTATCACCCTACTTAGTCTTGGCAGGGAGATGAAAAGCTAATATTTGGCTGCCTAAAGAATCTGATTCTGGAAATGTTTAAAAAGTAGGATACAGAAAGTGTAAAATTAAAATGGCATACGGAATGAATTAATAGAGTAGTAATAATAATAGCTTTGATGTTTCTTTAATAAATACTAACAGTATCTAAGCAAAAATTCTTAATTTTTCACTATGCTTCTAACAACATGGAAAACAGTCTTTTGTAATTCAGCTTAGAATTTCACTTAATACAGGAAATAAATATAATCATGGTGGACCAGAGATACTTTGTTGAAGTGACAGTATTATTACTACTATTACTTGTTTATTAAGTTGAAACCAAGATGGTATTTAGTCCTTATTCAGGTATCATTGAAGTCACTTCAAAAACTTCTCAGTGATTTAAAGGGACTTTTAATCAACCATTCTGTTCCAGCTGTTCTTGCTTCTTCCTTGCTGGGAATTTAGTAGCTCAGTGCAATAGACAATTGTTTGTTTGTTTGTTTGTTTTTAGTGCTGGATAGCAATATTCAATCAGTGTGATGAAATATGTATTTCTATTTACAATGGCATTCATGTGAACATTAATTTCTATCATGTTGTTTTGTGATTCTTTAACTGTGTTGACTGTGGTAGTTGAAAGTTGATGAAGAAAAGTCAAGAAAACAGCTGAAAATGTTAGAAGACGGTTTCAGTCCTGTATGAGTGCAATCATCATTATCAATAGAACCACACACAAAAGCATAAATGTGGATGTCTATCAGATGCAAAGAAACCATGTTGCTTATTTCGAAGTGTAAAAACTTAGAATGGGTGATGAGATGATGATTTGGGTGTAGCAGGAATAGACACACTTTTTTCATAATTTCTTTTGAAAAATAACAATAGTTTCACATAAATAGCCAATGAGTTGTTTGAGAGCGTGAGGTTTTCCTTTATGTAGTGTGTTATGAGTAAGACTCCTTTAGCCTAAGAAAAGAGGAAATGTTTTTTACCTACATGAAAGGCATGCAGTTATAAGACAGCTATTACAATGCAGTAAAAAGAGAGATGCAAACATGCTCAAAAGGGCCTGAATCTCAATAATGAAATGGCAATTGACAACAAAGTTAAGAGTGGTTCAGCAGTTCCCCCTGGTAAAACAAATAGAGGCATGGAATACACCATGCCACAAACAATGTTGTAGCTTATTTCCTCCCTGGCTTTAGCATCATTAATTAACAGCAAATCATAGTCTAGGAGTAATGTAATTAGTAATTAATTCATGTAATATATGCCATATAATGTATGATATTCAATAAATTCAGATGGGTATGTTTCTCTTCATGTTCTAGACAAGAAAATTTCCTATCAAATTTCATTCTTCTCACTGAAGGAATAAACTGATTCAGGCATTCACCCAACCTGGACATTTTCCACATTCTCCAATAACTTTCAAGACTGAAAATACTAAGTTCAATAAAGTAATTTGAAATATATTGTAACTTTATTTTAACTGAAATATAGAACTTTTACTACTTCAGAATGTGACTCAGTTTTGACCATAAACTCCTGTTCCATTGCATGTTTCTTTGAAGTTATCAAAGATTGTTTTATTGTAACATGGAAACATTTGGCATAGACTTACTGAAGGTTTCAAAACAGAAATTAAAAGGAATCAGTATCTCTCTAAAATGAAAATATCCTATCAATTTCCCCTTTTTTACATAAAGATTGAGCATAAAACTTTTTGTGCTTTTTTTTCTGTATATTTCAGAGCATAAGCAATACACATTGTTAAAGCAGTGACCTTCACAGGCAGGACAATAGGCTTTTTTATTTTTTTTCTGTTTGAAAGATGAAGGTTGGGGTGTTTTGTGATTCAGATAACCTTCATTCACAGCTAGTTAACTAAGTATCAGATTTTATAAAGAAATTAAGACACCAGGCATTCGGATTAGTAGTGTTTGCCATCATTCATACTCAATAATTGAGGTCACAGGGATTATAAACTCTAATGTGTCAAATTGAATTCACCAGCAACACATCTAAAATCCTTTAATTATCTGCTTGGGGGGCAATGGATTAACTAGAGCCTGTCAGTAACAAATAGACATCCTGTTTGCTTTTTCCTTTTTTTTTTTTTTTTTTTTTAATTCCTCTTTTTTTTTTTTTTTTTTTTTTTTTTTTTTTTTTTCAGTAGGCTACTGATAATTCTTTAGCCAATAAATGTGAAAATAAAATCTAACCCAAATCATCCCTGTTTCTTAAGTGGTTTTACATTACCATTTAATCACAGTCACTGTATATTTACATCCCCTGTTACATGGTGGATAACAAGTGGAGTAAATCATAGTTCTTTGTCACTTTCAGCCATTTATCACAGAGAATCATATTAGAGATATGTACTTAAAATGTCATTTGGTTTGGTCATAAAATGATAACTAAAATGATAGATGTAGCAAAAAATATATATAAGTAGTTAGAGTGTTCTCCATTTCATTTCCTTCTGAACTGATCATTGTCTTTTTTAAAGTTCCTCTGATTTCTGTAACTAGAAGACAGACATAGTTCTTATTTTCTTCATTTTTTTCTCATTAGATGTTTCACATTCACTAATGAAATGCTATCAAAAATCTCTCACTCAAATTCTTAATAATATACTTCATTAGTAGTGAATTTTTAGTTGCTAGATTTTATCTCAGATTATTTCAACATTGTTAACAAAATGTCTTTACAAAGCCGTAGGTTAATTTTCAGTCAGTATTGTCCTAGAAACTATAAAATATATTAATAAAAGGCAGAAACATTTGATTCTTTAGAAAATGCTGGTTTGTTAATTTCCACTATAATAACAAACATCACAAATGTTAAATAAGCAGTCTTCTTCTCTACCATGAATTTATTATGTTACCTGAGATAATTTTCTCCTCTGGATTTGTATTTTAAAATTATAATTTTCTAAAACTTTCTTTTTTATATGATATCTCTCAGATTTTATTTCTGATCAAAAGTGACCATAAGAGGAGAAAGTGACTTCGTCAATTTAGGTTTTAGTCTCTGACTCAGGTTCCCATTGTGGTGTTTTTACTTGGTGATTAAGGAGGATTCTGATTCAAGTACTGTACTGTGGTGAATATTTAAGACATCAATAGGCATCATACTTTAGAGAAAGAAACTCATGAGGGAATAAGAGAGAGAAGCAAGATAATCACATTCATTCAAGTTTTCAAAACCACTATAAAAAGAAATAAACAAAAAAGCATGTAAATGGAGACAATGGCAATGAATATCTGTGCCACAGTGACAGATATTTGATCTGACCAAATTTAGACATTCACATTGCTGATGCATTCATCTGAGTTAATAATTTGAAATCTCTTCGTAACTAATTAAGAGAATAGGTTCTTGCAACAGATAATTCACCTAATTCTGAAGCAAGCACCTAAAAAAGGTCAGGTAAATCAAGCCTTGAAAGTGGCCATTTCTCTTTATAGGCTATAAAGAGAACAGAGTGATTAGCTGGTACATAGATATTTATCCACTATGTTGTTTTAAGGTAGACAAGAGGAATCTTTTCAGCTTGAAAATTCACTCAAGTTTTCAACGTCACTATATAAAGACATTAAAAAAAAAACATGCAAATGGAGACAATCACAAAGAAGACTGAGTATTGTGAGGTGATTTCATTAACAGCTGTGAGGCAGTAGGGATTAAAAGGGGAAGATGGAAAGATAGAGGTCTATGACAGATAAATAATATCCATTACTACAAAAATTCAGGGACCTCACTGAAGTTTTGTTCTCTTATTCTTACTCTTTTTTTCCGAGTTTTTCAGGCACTTTTATTATTATTTTTTTTTTAATTCCTTTACCTACGCCAGTGTGGGAAGAAGTATATATAATACACAATTTCTACCTGCTTTCAGAGCAGCCTTTAAAACAATGAAAGACAGGTATTTTTGTAACCATTTCATTATTCATGAAAGAATAAAATGCAAACAAGTATGTAAGCCAAGTGAATAATTTTTTCAGTGTCAAAGTAAATCCACTGTAATATTTCAATTTTTATAGTTGTGTATACTGTTGTCCAGTGTTTCAAGTACTTCAGTAAAATGCATTAATATTAGATAATGATAGATGAAGGACTGTCCTCACTCACTGCTGTTTGACATTGGTTAGTGTGGCAATAACTGCTTCATTATATAATGGAAAACAATGTCACATTCCAGTGGCAAAGCTTTATCTTCTCAAGATTTTATTACACAATTGAAAGGATTGATTGCTGTTGATTGGATTTTGTCAGAGGACATAATCACTTCCACATGCTTCTGAATTTAACAGTCAATTTTTCTAATCTTGGGAAAATCAAAATATCTCTGTTCATCCTTTACATAGTCCTTTCTGAAGCTCTTGAAAAAAAAAAAAAAAAAAAAAAAAAAACCATAGAAAATGTCACTCTTTTATAGTTGTCATTACAGAAGTCTCTACATTACACCTCTTTTTGTTTCATAAGGAAACCTAATTATGCAACTGAAATGACATTTTTTCCCCCAAGACTTTTGGTGCATCTGTACGTAATAGACAAGCCTTATATTAGGTGCAGGAGCACCTTAACTTCATTGCAAGTTTCCCTCATCAATTCCTGGTACCACCAAGCAAAAGTTGACAATGTGTAACAAAGTGTCTAACCTTGGAGAGGAAGGTAAGGTCCTCTCTCAATGGCAACAGAGTCCTATTCCCTCCTTGCTGACAGCAGGTGCAATAAGCTTGATTCTTCAGATCTCATTCCCTAGCTCATATAGATTATCTTTCCTTTTTCCAATTACTCTGCCTTTCCTGCAGGAAAAAAAAAAAAAAAAAAAAAAAAAAAAAGAAAACCATCAAAACAAAAAAGTTCATCTTTCTTAGTAAAGCAAAACTAAATTTTGCTTAGACAAAGAGGTGTTGTGTTGGCATTATCTATGTTGAATATGTGGTTTAATGAACCAGGATGTATGAACAAAATTCCCTTGTTGTGACCTGTATGGCCTCTGACCAATTCCAGTAGGAGATCCAAAAACGAGAGAAACAACTGGATTGCATCATGCTCTGAAATGAGTGAGAAGCTAAACAATTTCTGTTGAAGAGCAGAATCCACCAGCGGTCACCATCAGGAAGACTTCAGACTCCTAAAATGAGTATTTTAACAAGCAGAGTTGGTGATTTAGAAATATATTGAGACTGTTGCAGTTACCTTAATAAAACAGTTTGGATCCTAGAATATTATTTTGATTTTAGTTTAAAAAAATGACTTTGATTTAACATGAAGCTACAGTAGCTCTGAGAATATAAAGTACACTGAGGCCCTTAGGATTAAGCAACTAGTATGCTGTGTGCCTTGAACACTATAACAATCGTTATGGACTCTGAATTAACACAATAGGTATTGGTTATGGATCTTGACTTGAAACAATAGGTCCCAGAGGAAATCTGGTTTGGTTGGGAAGATCGGCCAAGGGAGAGGTGAACATTAACCAAAGATGGAGTGAGCATGCGCAAGGATGGAGTTCAATCAGCCGACACAGTGATGACGACTATCAACAACCACCAGAGGACCCCCGTCCAGTATAACCACGCATGTGTTAGGGACATTTGCATATGATAATAATTTCCATGAAATAGCATGAATATGCTAATCATTGCCCTCCCCCCATTCTATTTAAATCAATCAGTAAAGATGATCAATGATTTCTGTAAAATAGGAATATAGGTAAGGTGAGGTAACTAAAAGCCAATCATTATAAAGGTCAACTTAAACGTTATGAATTTATTGATCTTATGTAACTATGACTCTGCTGAAAAAGTGTATAAATATGTTGTGCTTTATACCTGTCGGCGAACACATCTTTGGCGGAGTTATCCCCTGTGTTCCCCAGCGCTGGAATAAAGAAGTGCCTGCTTATCTGCTGTGTGTAGATAAGTTCTATTCGCGATTGCGACCGCTAACAAGACTATATGGCCTTTCCCTTCAAATAGAAAATACTGATTAAGTGTGTCCTCTTTACCCTGTAAATATTTATAATTTATTGTTTAAATCTTGATGAAAGAAAATTGCCAAATATCTTTTAAATATCTGTACATTCTGTATGGTCAGATTAATTTTTAATGAAATCCCATTGATTTCAGTAGGATTATATGAGAGTTTAATGTATAAAACATATTAATATTCTAGAGATCGTCCCCCTTAAAAAACCCACCTTCTACTACAACAAAATACAGAACAGCCATGACATGTATTTGTTAGAAATAAATGATATTTTTTAATGGGATAACTACATATTCTTGTTTTATTTTATTCTTTATAATATTCTCATATGATAATGTTGTATGTACTTCATTTAGCTATATTTATATTGTTTAAAATGGTGAACTTTTAAAAGACCATTTAAATTTTGAATCCCCAATGTTCTTTTGCATAGTTTCTAGATCATTTATTTTTATTAACAGACTGAACAGATGTATTTTCTGTTAAATTAATCTCTTTTAATAACTGTCATTTCACAGAGTCGTAAGCATGAGGATTGTCACTTAAGAATACATATATTCTGTAGTTGTTGATAAACCATATAGGCTTCTGTTGTATTCAATATATAATTTAAAAAGTTTTTTAATTATTTTATAATTACATGTAATTATGTATCTTGAATGTGTTTAGATTAGAATTCTGAAGGAGACATTGAGCATATAGAGGTTAATTGTGTTCTTCTATATTAACTATGCATAGCATGTTATCTAATTTTAAATGCAAATTAATAAAAGATAACATAAAATACATTTTAATTTAAGATTGTGAAGTAAGAATGATATACTTACTGGAAATAGACTTTTAAAATTAAAATTACATTATTAACAATTACATCTATCTATTCTAATACTTCAAACTCACAACTTATATATGAGGTTTGGAATAAGATTTTTTGATACAGTATGATTATATTTTTTTTAAGATCGATTTATTACAAGGAAAAATAGCATTGTGTGAAACGAAGAGAAGTGACACATTAATAAGCAGGTTATTTTTATCTTTTGAGGATAATCAAATCAGTAGCAACATTGCTGTTTGTATATCTGTCAGTGTTTTCCATTTTATTCCTTTTTTTTTTCTATAAAGAAAACTTCATATGAACAACAGTTTATCAGGCCTAAATATGATACACTGATAACATGTGAGAGGACAATTGTAGAAGTGATTTAATACTACAGTAGCATAAATCTCTGTTTATCTCAACAATCATCAAACTAAAAACCAGTAGTCATAACAGTAAGGAACATGCTCTCAACAAACTATGTGTGAAATGTTGTAAATAGTACTTCACTCACAGAACTCGACTGTATATCATCTGATCTTTTTACTTCAGATGCTCTTTCCTAGTCATCTACATGGTTCAGATGCATTTCACAACAGGATAATGCGAAGTAGGTACACTTTCATTTCACTTCCCAGTATTCCCGGTTTTTCCTTCAGAAAACTTGAATTAAGAACAATAAATTGAAGAACCCATTGAAAAACAAAATATACAGTCATGCTATATAAGAGAATTTGTTCTGCAAAGCAAAACTACAAGAGTTAAGAAATACTCCATTGCTTGGTTTTTCTGGAAGTCATGTACATCTTTATCATGGAGTAGCAATTACAGGAAAAAAATCATGTTCAGACCACATGGCCTTGGCTGAATATGAACAGTGAAGAATAAATTTTCAGATAATGTGACGCCAAACTGTAATTAATCTCCAGTGAACAAGTATGAATTAGAAGCTCAAGCTTACCTGAATAGATGTTTTTTTTGTGTTTGTTTGATTGTTTGTTTGTTTTGTTTTGTTTTGTTTTGTTTTGTTTTAATGAAATAGCAAAGAGATTTCCTTGATATATTGGCAAAGTATCATCCAAATGTCACACGTGCTTTTGGAGCAGAGAAGCTCTTTAAAAAATATGATAAAGCTATTTTTTTATAAAAAGGAATAATAATAAGTGTTTTCTTAATACCAGTGGGTAAACAACTGAATGGTTTCAGATGTAAGTCTCTAAGAAATCTCAGACCTGTGAAAATATCCAGAGTAGAATACTTGCAGAACAGGGGAAAAAAAAAAAAAAAACAAAAAACCCCAAACCTGTTGGAAATAAAATTGTAATGTAAAATGTCAGTCATTTGTAACTGTCAGTGTCATTACCCATGCTATCTATCACAGCACATAGCACAAGATCTTGAGCTAATCTTTATTCTTTTGGATCCAGGTGGTTCTTCCACAGCACTGTTGCTTGAAAGATTTTCTTCCAGATAGATATGTTAATTTAATAGTTACCACAGAATAATTCTGCTTATGGTCACCCCTTGATTGCGCTCCGTATTATGTAAAGAAGGAGTTACAAGATACATAAGTTTCTAATAAATTGCCCATGGTTACTACTGTAAGATTGTTCTACAGACCCACAACTATAACTTCATAACCACTTGACAGAATTACTTAAGGGAAGCAGGAACCTACTGGCTATAACATTAACTAATTTCACAGTTTGACTTTATGGCACCTAAATATCAGCCACTGTTACTGGTTTTGTTACTTCAGTGCTTTTGTATTATTTTCTGCATTACTGACATTTGGACATAATTGTATCTAATTTGTTAAGACTTTTCACATTTCTAGCAATCTTTCTTAAAAGAGATTGGTTTCCCAGAAGGATCTTAAGATAAAATGGGAGCTTACTGCCTTTATTTGGTTGGTTGCAAGCATCCATAGTCACTGATACCAATTACTTAAACCACTTATTAAAAGAATTTCCTTTTAACACAAGAACAGGGCAAGGCAGTACTTTAACTCCTTCCATAAGGGTCTTTCATGGGAAAATCCTACAGACTCCCTGGGAATGACACTTGAGGCTATATAAGTTTTACTAACACTTGTGTTTCTACTTTTCAGAACACAAGCTGAATTTACAAGCAAAAATATCAGTAACTGAAAGACAACCTAAAAACTTGAAAGAAAAAAAAAAATAAATAACATGAAAAAGAAACAGAAATTTTAAAATGCAGTTATGTTTTTAAGAAAATAAAACCCCGAAAACCTGCAAATATGATTAACAAAAAATAGAAACTTTATACTAAACCTGAGATAAAATTGCAGTAATTAGTGTTCTCGGTAACGGACCTGGCAGACTGAATTACAGAAATGGCCCAGATGGTCTAGTATCCTGGTTCTGTTATGGTTGATACCAGCTAATCATCATAGAAAGGTATTCCATTAGCTGACAACCAGGTATGACTTTTTCTTTCTATAACCTCTAGGCCACAAGGTATCTCCCTGAACTTACTGTTCTGTAGTTCTTCTCCAAAGAAATAAAGTCTTTCCATCAGATATAAATAGAAAAATATGCTTATTTCCACTATAACGAAATCTATTAATATTTTGATATGCAAGCTGGTAATACTGCAGAGAGTGACAGAATAACTGAGGTTGGAAGGGACCTCTGGAGACTATACAGTCTAACCCAGAAGTCTTAGAAGTCTTTGTCTAATATATACTGATCCTGAGGATAAACGTGAACTGTTAACAGACAGTCTGAATTAAGTTTTAAATTGTGGAGAGGAATGAATGAAGGAGCAAACCAGACAGGATTTCACCCCATTCATGTATTCCCATGCTCCAGCCCTTTGTTTTTAGGAGAGAGAGACAATAAAAATATTCTATATAAAACCGACTCATAAATTTGTCCCTATTCATGCTGTCTCTGGAGATTTCTCTCCCTGGTTGTAAGTCAGCTCAAGACATGCTACTGCTACTAAGCTGATAATTTTCTAGACTATGTTTTGGAACATTATGAAGAACCAAGTAAGAATTATGTAACTAAAAAAAAAAAAAAAAAATCAACCACTACATTTTCATCTTTAGTATACAAATTGTACAGTGAGGTTACTTGTCAATTAGACTTCTTTCTAGATGCATAGTGTCAGTTGGTATCCCTCCAGCTTATCGAGCAGACTGATATTACCCAAGTAATAAAATCTTGTGGTTAATTTATCCTTGGAAAAAAGGTTTATAAGGTACATATTCATCTGCAAGGTCATTGTCAAGTTATGGACACATTTTCAAAGAGCTTTTACAAAGGTGACCTAGACTGACAAATAACATGACAATAACAACATCCACAGTATCTGCAATGTATCAGAGTTGACATATGCTTGGCAAGCACTCAACCATCTCTGAAAATCCTAATGTTTGAGATAAGCATCCTCATGCAAAGTAGAAATAAAATAAATATATTTCAAAACTGCTTTTCTGAACTGAATTAGGTGAAGTTCTGAGTGAGAGGTTGCTGTAGTCAGATAGGGTGCTATATTTAAGATTTCATGCTTAAGTATGGCACGTACATAAAGAGTTTGGGCTGCATTTTGACCATAAACACCATGCAAGGCTAAGCCTCCCATGTTTCCTAACTTTATTACAATGTGATCTTAAGGGTTTTTTATTATAACTGAAGAAATTTTGCTGTTTAAATGTTCTAAACCAGAAAATTGCAGCTGTTGGTACATAATTTTGGCATGAAGTCAGAGATAGCAAAAAGCAAATTCCAATGGCTCTTCATTAGGTTATTACTTTTTAATGAATATGCTGGTTTACATAATCTTGACATACTTTTTGATAAATGTTTTGAAAACAAAAACCGCTTATAGGTACTGATTGCTATAAGCTTTTAATGATTCATGGAATGCCAAAAGAAATGAGTACATTTGAGGAAACTATAGAATGAGAGAAGAAAAACAGAATTTTACACTTTATCAGAAGTAGGAGTTTCTAATAATTAATGCTTTTTTTTTTTCTAGTTTTCTAAAAATCTGTATCTAGGTTTTTACTTTTTTTTTTTTTTTTTTTTTTTTTTGTCTAGACTTAGACTGTATACAAAAGGATCATGCTTATTTAAGAAAACCCTCATAATATTCAGAAGTTTCTTCTATCTCAGGTTTCTAATTAAAAATTCAGCTTAAAATACTGCAGACATTCTTGACAAAATACTGGTAAGAGTTTTTGAGCAGGTGACCAGTAGTGACCTGTTGTCAAAGAAAAAGCTAGTAGAGGAGGAGACCAGAACTGTACAAATGACAGTATGTCTAGTAAAGGGAGAAGCACATAGCAAAGAAGATTACTAAGGTAGAGTTTTAAAGAGAACTATACCATAACTACGAATAAGGATGTGGGACAGTGAACTAGAGCTAAAGGGAAGAAGTAAATTGGGGTCTGACACTCTTTTTTTTTGGAAGGACAGTAAATGTGGTGACAAGGATGATCAAGAAAGGGGATAAAATGGCAAATAGAGAGTACAAGTGTCACAATATGAGAGTATTTGTCTCCAGCCCAGTTTCCAACCACTGCAGCTTGGCCCAAGAGAGTAAACGTATTGCATGTCTGCAAGCCTGTCTGAATTATCTCTATGATTAGGGGAATACCTGGAGTGAACTTCTTAACAATACTATCACTAAAAAAAGATGCCTTCATAATTGTGAAATTTAGATAATGAGATTTCTTAATAAAGTGTCATCTCTGTTTATTAAAAATATCAACAGTCCTTTTAGCAAGACATTAACAACATTTAGGATCTATGTGAATCACTTCAGTAAAATGCAAAATATTTTATTATTGACTTTAGTAAGAGAAAGAGATAACAATGATATAGTCACAGCCAATATTTTCTTTAGTTCGGTGGTTTTTATCAACATATTTGTATATGTTCCCAAGATTATGGAATAAAGATATCTACTTGTTATGCTGACTATGTTTTTTCCTTCTGATAGGCATACACACAGATCAAATACTTGTGCTATTCCTTTGCATGCATTTTCTTGGAATTCTTTTACCAATTTTTACTTCAATTACATACAGGAATAACAGAGAAACATAAGCAACTAGCTGGAGAATATATTACTACAGCTAATGAACACTCAGTTGCTCTCAGCTGTGTTCTCACCAGAACTGTGAGATTAACAGAGGATTATATGACAACACTTTTTAGAAAAAAAAAAAAAAAAAAAAAAAAAAAGATTAATATTTTTACCATTTAAGTGCTAAAAAGCACAAAGATGACTATCAGAAAGAAAATTCTTAATTGCTTCACTTTATGTAATTTTGTCAAATTGCTTTTTTGTTTTGTAAGGTGTTTTCATATCTTAAACGGGACATTCACCTAATATAATAACTTAGAATGACCAGCCCAGAATAAAGTGTTCTATTTAAATCTGTCCCTGTAAAATGGTACTAATTTGATGCAACCCCATCACTACTAATCTGGGCCTTAAACAAAATATCTGGTGTTACTGTGCTGTAGGGAAATATGACTGAGTGGTTCATATATGAAAATCAAGCATAATTTTATTTGTGTTAATTCAGAATTTTAATATTTTAATTCTACTATTTGTAACTAGTTCTATGATAGACTAAAATAGTAACATAAGAATAGCGTCTTTCAATATATTAAGACAGCTGCATTTCATTCTTAGGTTATTTGATGTTTAAAGAGTATTACTGTGGAACCTTTACTTCTGCAAAGACAGATAGGAGCACTCTCTCTTACACTCCTACCTGGAAAAATATTTTCAACAAGACTGTAGAAAATGTAATATATATTTAAGATGTGTAAATTAATGGTTTCAGCTGGAAAAAAAAAAAATCGGATATTATTAGCAGAGACAGAAAGAGAAACCTACTGTGATAGTTTAAGTCTCATTTTCTTAGAATACCAGATAAAACACATGAAAGAAGACAGAGAAAATTAGTAGTATACCATAGGGCCACTGAATAGACTTAAGATATACATAGTGTAGAGTGGGGAGGGGGTGGGGGTGGGGCAGTAAAAGCTCTCTCTTACCTAAAGCAAGAATTCTGTTCACAGTGAAGTTTTGCTAACACATTTTTATTTCCCTTTTTTATTATTCTGTGGAGGCTCAATTTAAAAGTGGGACAGATAGTTATCCTTTTGGATCCTATAAAGCTTCCAACAGGAACCCTCAGAAGTGTTTATGTTCCTTGCACATGTCTACACTGCAGACTGAACTGGCTGTAAATGAATTGTTCCAAGAATGTAAAGCAAATTAGCTGTTTCATCAGAGAGCAATTGCACCACAGCTCAGTGCAGTTTAATGCCCTCTTCTGAGAACAAGAATTGATACACAGTGTGATGGATGGAAGGCTATTAAATCTGTTTATTCCAGTTCTTCTAATGGGTTTACTCCAACAAGGGTGAAACTAGGCAGTCACCTTGTCTTAGGTAATACACAGCAGATCAGGACCATCCCTCTAAAGAGAAAAAAGTATTATACCTTCAATGATATGTTTAAAGAAGTTTTTGAATGTCAGGCTGAAGAAAGAGTGACATAAAAAGAAGATGTCTACAGCAGGAGCAGAGAGTGACAGATATATGGAAATAGGGCCATGTGTTGATTTTGTGTGTGGGGGGGTTTGGTACTGGAGGAAAGGGCTACAGAGGTGACTCCTATGATAAATTTCTAGAAGCTCCCCCAGCTCCAAGTCAGACCCACCTCTGGCCAAGATCAAGTCAATTAGTGATGGTGGCTCCACCTCTGTGGTAACATATTTAAGAAGGGGAACCCAAAAGGAGGAAGGGATTGTGAGGGAAATACCTATGTAAATACTGAGGTCAGTTAAAGAAAGGAATGGGGCTGGGGAGGTGTGTGGGAGCAGAGACTCCCCTGCAGTCTGTGGTGAGAGGGTAGGCTGTCCCACTGAATCCCATGGGAGTCCACAGTGGAACAGGTGCCCACTTGCAACCCATGAAGGACCCCACGCCACAGCAGGTGTCTGCACCTGAAGAAGGACAGGACTCTGAGGGAAGCCCATGCTGGAGCAGTCTGCTGCTGGGAAGACTGCAATGTGTTGCAGGGACCCACACTGGAGCAGCTCATGAAGAGCTGCATCCCATGGGAAGGACTCACATCAGAGAAATTAGTGGAGGACAGTCTCCTGTGGGAGGGACCCCATGCTGGAGCAAGGGAAGAGTGTGAGGAGTCCTCCCCTCTGGGGAGGAAGGAGCAAGAGAGACAATGGGTGATGGTCTGATTGACACCCATATCCCCTGCACCTCTGTTAGTGGTCGCAATCGCGAAGAGAACTTATCTACACACAGCAGATAAGCAGGCACTTCCTTATTCCAGCACTGGGGAACACGGGGGATAACTCCGCCAAAGACGTGTTCCGCAACAGATACGAAACACCACATATTTATACACTTTTTCAGCAGAGTCATGGTTACATAGTCATTTTAACTCAAGATCCATCATCAGTACCCATTGTTTTGATTCAGAGTCCATAACGATTCCTATAGTGATTAAGGCAAACACCATACTAGTTAATAATGATTCCTACAGTGATTAAAGCAAACACCATACTAGTTATCTGTTCCTAAGGGCCTCAACATACCTTATATTGTCACAGCTGCTATAACTCCATTTTAAATCAAAGTCATTTTTTTAAACTAAAATCAAAATAATATTCTAGGATTCAAACTGTTTTATTAAGGTAACTGCAACACCTCTGCGCTGCTGTCATGGAGAAGGTAGAGACATCAGGGCTGAAGTTGAGCACAGGAAGAATGGCGTGGGGGGAAGGTGTTTTTAACATGTGGTTGTATTTCTCACAATTTTAATCTGATTTGACTGATGGTGGTGATCAAATTAAATTGATGTTCTTTATTCCCTGGTAGAGTCTGACTTTTGCCCTGACCATAATGGGTGAGTCATACCTCCCTGTCCTTATTTTGATCTCAAAGCCTTTTGTTGTATTTTCTCCTCCCTATCCCTGAGGGGGAAGGAGTGAGGGAGTGGCTGCATGGTGTTCAATTGCCCTCTGGGCTTAAAACCAGGACAGGCCAGTTTGCAACACACTCACAGTCAAGTCTTACAGGGACCCAGACAGAGTTTGGAAGGATTTATCAACCCAATAAGTCACTGGAAGCTGGCTTATTGGAGAAAATAACCTGCATTTAAAAGTGAGAGAAATGTAGATTTCTATGCCAACCTTTTATTTAAACTAAGCCATACCTACCACTGTGTGTTCTCTCTCCATATAGTTACAATATTCAAGTCCCTGTAATTACACTCCCCTCAAGGCATACATTTAGAGATTAGCAAAGTTTAAATCTTTTGTTACCTCTTTTTGCAAAAAGACAATAAAAAGCATTTCCACTTCAGCAGAAATTTATTTTTATCAATTTGGTGTTCCAACTGGAAGTACTGAGCCTGGTGAGATGAAGAGGGTCATTAATGAAAAAACTTAGTTTTTACTGACAAAGCTCTCTACTTTTATTTTCCATATACATGTAAGACACCTATCTACTGTTTAAATAGTGTATGCTGCTTCAATTTTTGCAGTATTGTCTATGGTAAGTAATATCAAATACTCATACTCAAAAGCAAAAGCTATGATGAACCAACAAAAAACATAATAAAAGCATATTAAAAAAAATGTAATGTTTTTTAATGTCATGGTTTGAGCTCAGAGGGCAACTGAGTACCACACAACTGCTCACTTCCCCCACACTGAGAAGGAGAAAATAAGTCAGGCTTGGGATTTGAGACAGGACAGGGAGGGGAAAATCAGCCATTATGGTCACAGGCAAAAGGCAGACTCATTAGGGGAAGAAAAAAGAACATAGATTTTATTACTGACACTAACAACACTTCTTAACAGAGTAGGACAGTGAGAAACATTACCACATCTTGAGAACACCTTCCCCCCACCCCTCTCTTCTTCCCAGGCTCAGATTTAATCCCGACATCTCTACCTCCTCCCCCAGCGGCGCAGAGGGCAGGGAATGGGGAGTGCAATCAGTGCTGCCGCTTCTTCCATCTTTGGGGGAGGAAGGGAATTCTGGAACTTCTTCCCCCTGCTTCATTGTGGTCCCCCTCTCACAGGAGATAGTCCTCCACAAACTTTCTCTGATGTGAATCCCACCCACAGGCTGCAGCATTCCCCACACTGCTCCAATGTGGGACACCAACTTTCTCCAACTGGACTCCCTGCCACGGGATGCAGCCCTTCCCAAGCTGCTCTGGTGTGGGACACCCCTGTGTGCTGCAATCCTTCCAACGCTGAGCTACAACAGCAGGGGCTGTTTCTTCCCACAGGATCCCAGCCTCATTCTGGTGCAGCCACCTTAAACCTCCATAAGGGGCCCCCCACAGGACATAAATCAATGTCTGCTCCACCGTAGACCTCCATGGGTGGCAGGAGGGTCTGTCCTGCTATCTCACCACAGGATACAGGGTGGGTCTCTGCTCTGCCACACCTTCCCCCTCCTTTCTTCCTCCGTTCCTCCACTGACCTTGGTGTTCATGCAGCTGCAGCAACTCCTCCTCACAAGTCCGACTCCTCCTCACCATCCCTTCTTGAATATGCTATTACAGAGGCACAGCTGATTAGCTCAGCCTTGGTGCAAAGGTGGGTCTGATGAGGAGCTTCGAGAAGCTTCTCACAGAGGGCCACTGCTGTAGCCCCCTTCCCTGCTACCAAAAATAACCCATCCACCACTCACGAAAAGCCAGGACAAATATATATAATTTTATAGAGAAAGCAGAATAGAATTCTCCTGTCACTGAAGACAATTACAAAATTCATACTCATTTCCCTGAAAATAAAATGTGGGTTTTAACTGGTAGTATGGTTCCTCATCAGAACTACTCCTGTAATTTATTAGGAATATTTTTGCTTTTATTAAGGACAAAAAAGAAAGTATAAAGTCCAGAAATAAAAGATTAAAAAGGTGATATCAGACTTTCAATTGATGAGCTGATCTGCATACTGAGGAAATGTAATTCATTTCCACAGAGTAAAAGAGGATCAGGGGACATGAAGCTGAGGTTTACAAAAGCTTAACAGAAAGAATAGTATGAATACAGATTAATTTCTGAGTGGAAGGAAACTACGAAAAACAATGAAGTTGAGTGTTGAGGCTAAATAAGCATTCTGGAAAATATTTTTCTACAGAAAGTTAAAAAAACACAATTAGTAGTCATTAACAGGAATTTCTGAAGTGCCTTTAGTTCAGATTTGTTTAATTTTCCCAAAGAAGTACCTTCTAATCATTCTGAATTTAAATTGTTTTTGAAGATACAAGATTAATCTGAAAGTCATTAATAAAAAATAGTTTTAACTTCTTGAATAACATAGATTAAGGTGTTACAAAGTCCTGAAGATGTGGAAGGACCCTCACACAAATCCTTACTAGGGTTTGATGTAAGCAAAAGATTTAAAGAACTTTACAAGCTCAGTGGAGACTGGAGTTTTATCACAATGATGTCTGTGAAGATTTGAGTTAAGAGAAAAGATAAATTTCACAAATATTTGAGAAAATTTGACATGGAAAAAAAAGTAAAATTTGACATGGAAAAAAAAAAAAATGTCCAACACACTATATTTAGAAATCAGTGTTTTATTTCATCAGATTGATTTCCAGTTTATCTAGTGTCATAGAGGTTCAAGACTTGGTCACTCCATAAATTACGTACCAATATGTATGCCTCATTGCAAAGATTAAAAATCATTCTGAATTTAAGATGAGATTCCAGTAACAAGGATAAGTACAATGGAAATTTTGTCAGAAAAGTGGAAGAACAGAAAGATGATGCCTGATACTGCAAGTTTGAAAATTGATTAAGTTGAAGTATCTGTATAATAAAAAGAAAAATAAATGTGTTTGTGGAGGAAGACATCAGTTTGAACATGAGATTCTACCAGCTATACACTAGAATGAACAACTGTCATGAACACAGTCATGTGGCTCCTTCTGCAGAGAGAGACTCTGTCCCCTTTTTAGCCCCCTTTAAGTACTGGAATACTGTGGTGAGGTCCCCTGTGAACCTTCTCTAGGGAGAAAAGGCCTAACTCCCTCAATGTTTCCTCACAGAACAAGTTCTGCAGCACTTTAATCAGCTTTGCGGTCCTCCTTTGCATCCTCTCCAGTTTGTCTTCATCCTCCTTGAATTGTGGGTACCAGAACTGGACACAGCACTCTTGGTGTGGCCTGACAAGTGATGGGTAGAGTGGGATGATAATGTCTCTATCTCAGCTATTAATGCCCCTACAGATGCAGCCCAGGATTCCACCTGCCTTTGTTGCTACAGAGGCACACTGATAGCTCATGTGCAGCTTGTCCACTAGGACCTTCAGATCCCTTTCATCTGGGCTGCTCCCCAGCTACACAGAACTTAGTCTGTATTGGGCTCTTTGACTTATTGGGCTTATTTTGTTCCAGGTATAGGACTTTATACTTGCCATTGTTACACTCCATACTTCACACTGAAGAAAAAATAATTAAAATTCTTTATTTTTTCACTCTGTGGAGTATTAATTTGTGGTGAAAAAAAAACCCCAAACAAATTAACAAAATTAAACAGCATGCCTGAAAAAAATGCGCTATATCTCTATAGCAGTATATTTCAAAAGAATATGTAACATTTGGCAACATAAGTTTTGTTCTATAACCAGTAGGAAATAAAAACTCCGAAAGAGGGTTTTTTTGTTTGTTCATGCTGAAATAAAAATTTGATACTATCTCTAATTCTGTTTTAAACTCTCCCTTTAATGAGAGCTTTTAATTTCACTCTTACAGATCAAACCACAACATTCTGTGAGAAACCAGGCAGTTTAATTTATAGTACTTCTCTGAAAATAACATCTGCTGTTTAAACCTTATATAAACATATGTATCATTACTTATTCTTTGTTCTCAATATAGTCCTGGTTTAACCCTAGCTGGCACCTAAGCCCCATACAGCCACTCGCTTACTCCCCCCGGTGGGATGAGGGAGAGAATCAGAAGAGTAAAGGTGAGAAAACTCATAGGTTGAGATAAAGACAGTTTAATATGTAAAGCAAAAGCCATGCATAGAAGCAAAGCAAAACAAGGAATTCATTCACCACTTCCCACCGGCAGGCAGGTGTTCAGCCATCTCCAGGAAAGCAGGGCCCCATCATGTGTAATAGTTACTTGGGAAGACAGAGGCCATCACTCTAAATGTCCCCCCTTCCTAAATAACCCTGCTAGTCGATGATTTAAAGATTTGCAATGTTACCTTTTAATCTGGGGCGGGGGGGAAATCTATCTGGAACTCTGTAGTAGCAAAGTATAATGCTCTCTGTTCCCATTTCCAAGAATAACAAGTATAATTTCTTACAATGAAGCAAATCACATTATAGGTAGAAATGAATAAATTAATTGAAATTTATAAACTTGGAACTTAAAGGGGGAAAATGCCAAGTGCTTTTTATTATCTCCTTTAGAAAATACACACATGTCATTTTTTGTGTTCTAAAACTCCTATCTCTATGTGAATTGCAATGATTGTTTAATTCTTGGTAAAAATCCCCCTAGTTTCCTTAACTCCTTTAGAGAGTCAGGGGTGAGAATCCAGTGTGAGCTGAAATGTTCTCTCCATCATGAATAACTTTCTCATAAGCAAACTTTTGGATCAGCCTCTAATGGTTCCTGCACCTTATGATGTAGATTGAGAAAAACCTGGGCTTGCCGTCCAAAATAAATTACATTCAGTGTCTTTTCAGGCATATAAATGACAAGTCATACATTAATGAAATAAATATCCTGTGACTCAACATCCCAGTTATATTCCTATGCTGTTAATATGAAAAGCCTGTAAGAACTTCCCCCAGTGGACTTTCACCTTCAGTTCTGCACAAAGCATTACCTCTTTTCCAATTGATGGCTAATGTTACCTATAGCCTTGTTTCTTCTATCTCAATAGCACTTAATGAATTTATTTTCTTATGTCTTGGCTGTGCTAGGACTTATTTCCAAACTCGGGGTTTTGAGGTATAGTGGGCTGACCCCAGCTGACACCCACCAGCCATTCCCTCTTGTCCCCCAGTGGGATGGAGAGAATCAGAAGAACAAAAGTACCAAAAAGCTGTGAGTCAAGAAGAACTCAGTTTAATAACTGAAGAAAAAAAAATAAATAAAAAAAATAAAAAAATAAAAATAAAAAAATAAATAAAAAAACACCCAACTACAAACAACACCTCAAAACCCCAAAACCAACAAACAAATGATGCAAAGGCAATCACTCACCACCACCTACAAACAGACCAATGCCCAGACAGTCTTTGAGTAATGACTCCTTTGGAAAAACTATGCCTGAATTTTATTGCTGAGCATGATGTCATACAGTATGGAATATCCCTTTGATTAGTTTGAACCAGCTCTCCTAGCTGTGTCCCCTCTTGACTTTTTGCCCATCTCTACTCAACTTGCTGGATGTGGGGCAGAGTGATAAACAGAGAAGGCCTTGACGCTGTGCAAGTACTGCTCAGCAATAGCTAAAACATTTGTTATCAACATCATTTTAGTCACAAACCTAAAATACAGCACCATACAGGCTGCTGTGAAGAAAATTAACTCCATCCCAGACAGACAAATGAAATGCAGATTATCAAATGTGTGGATTATATGCCTGAAAGTATTATATATACAAATAAATATTAGAATTCTGAGCCAACAATGAAAAATCTATAGGAGTAATAGTAGTACTAGTAGGAGCATATACATATTGCAAAATACATTTGCAGAGATATGTTGTTACTCTACTACAGTTGTTAGACCTTAATAATGCTCTTCATGTCTCAGTCTCAAAGCACTTTACAAAGCATGCAAATAATAAAATAGATCCTCAGCTGATGATCAAACTGACTCACAGGGACAAAGGTTACTCACAGAGCTTTCTGAGTTGCATAGCAGTAAAAAGAGCAAAGAATTAAAACTTAAATCCTGAGTAGGCATCATCTACTATGAACATATCTGAATTAGATTTTTATTCTATAACAAGAGGAAGTTTTTGAAGCAATCTTCTTTATTGCCAGTCCCTACTAAAACTATTTCAGTTCATTGTGGAGCACTGTCTTTGCATAAGAACTGGATTTTTTTCAGGGAAAACCAAAATGGAAGATGTGTTGGAGGAATGCATTGAACACACTTCACCTGCAAATGAAGTTTCAGTCTGTAGGTCCAAACTGAACATACTCTGAAATAAAACATCTTGAGATGTATACAATGTGATGATTATATCCTCCGTAACAATATTTTTGTTTTACACCTCATGTCCTTTTCATCCACATTGACTTCAAAAATATCTGTGGATTATGTCACTAATAAGAATAACACATTGAAGATAAGTTAAATATATGTTATTTATACTCTTATAATATTTTCTAGAATCTCTTTCCCTCCCTTCCTCCCTCTCTCTCAGGCACACATACTTATACACACTCACACTTTCTTAATTTCTTCAACTGAAAACAGTAAAAGACTCAAAATATTTTAAATCCCTACAGTTAACATTTTATCAGAGCACAGATAATGTAAAAAAAAAAGAATGAGAAAAATAGGAATAACTCTTTGATTGAAGTAAATAAATTTGAAACTTTCTTTTTCCGACTGTGCCATTGCAATGACTTTGCATTTTTTTTTTCTTCTATTGCTTCTTCCAGTATAACAATTTTCAGTAACTTGCTAGGCTGATTAAATTTCACAGAATTCCCTTTAGAGATAGTATCAAATTTTTATTTCATCATGAACAAACAAATCACTTCCTGTATTTGTAGGAAAGTTTCTTCTGTTACTTTTGAGGTTTGTCTTTGGTCTGTTCTCTAATTGCAGACAGACCCCTGCTCCTTTGAGGGTCTTCAAAACTGCATGGCAATCTCTTTCATTTCCAGTTTTCTCTCTCTGGCACTTCAGATATCTCTTTTCAAACACAGATGCACATACACAAATGTGAAGATGATCAGTTTTCTTTAAGGAGAAGGAAATTTTCCCCTTCCTCTAGAGTTTATCATAGAGCTAGAATAGACTGGTCAGGAAAAGGTAAACACAAAGTCTTTTGAATTGTTGTGCAATTCACAGTCTTTTATCTTGCTATATTTGGTTAACAAAATATAGTATTTATACTGTAAAATAAAAGCTTACAATTTCAATGATTCTTTCATCTTTTTTGAGAAGTCTCAGATAAAAGACACACAGGTCAACACGGTCAACCTTAACTTGAGCAAATTAGAGAAAGGTGAATAGCAAAAAAGAAAACTTGTTAAATAGAAAGAAAAACAAGTTATTACTATCAAACCCAGAAGGTATTTACAGTAGATCTGAGAGAACTGTAGGAGTATTTAATTAGAATCACTCGTTATATCTTTTTAACTTTCTCAAAAGACTGTTTATCTTTTAGCTACATTACAGTCAGTAGCAGTGTAATTATCATAATTAAACAATACCTTTGTTGAACTCTATAAATGTATGGCAGTAAAAAGTCATTAATATATGATGCTGGGAACTAACTCTTTGATGACCATACTCATTAAAGTCATGGTTAATTTCTAATCAGTATTTCAGTGGAATTCACTATATGGGAAGGGTGCCAAGTCATGGAATTCAGGCTGTGCTCTGTTGAGTATTTCATGGCATTGTCGCTTTCTGACTCCTCTGTATCTGTGTATTCCAAAAATGTTTTATGTTTGTCAAGATTTCCAGTACTAAGGCAATTATGCAATAAACCTTTTGGAAGTGTCAAGGCCCTGAGGGCATTCACAGGTCTGAATGTTCCTGGCCATCCCCGCTGGAGCTCACCGCACCCCACACATGGCCCAGAACTCCATTGCAGCCCCCCACAGCTGTCAATCCCTTGGTGCTGTGACAGCAAGAGGTGGTGGTGGTCAGGGATGACCTTTCTTTCTCCAGTCTATGTGAAATAATTTCTGTGAAAGGAATGACTACATAAGCAAGGGGTCTTCGTTCCAGAGTACAGGTGGCTTGAGCAAGGGTGGAATATGTTTTCATGAGCGCTGTGGGCAAAGTGGGCAGGGATAGACCATTCACTTTGTCTTCCAGTGCAGGAGCTAAAGATCATCAAATAGTTGGAGTCAAGTCTAAAATAGAAGGTGATAGTTCAGAGATGGTAGTTGTCCTGTGTAAAGCTGTGTTAAAGAACATAATGAATACTGACTTGGGTTCAGCTCCCCTAAGTCTTTTAAAATAACTGAAGGCAGAAAGGATATTAGGAGATGTATCTCGTGGAATTGCTTTTGCCTTACTGTTCTCATACCTTTCTATACAGCTACCTTTGCAAGTAAGATACTGAACAAAATCTAACTTTGGTCTGAGCCAGTATGGACATTCTAATGTTCTCTACCTCACATAGTTAAACATTATGCCTTTTCTTAAACTATGACATTAATATGCAGTACTACCTTGCAATTTCAGATGTATTCTTTTTAAAAATAATCATTCTATTTTTTGTCAAGTTTTTTTTTAAATCTTAAAAATGAAAACAAAACACTAAGGAATAAAAAAAACCATAAAGTCTTTTATTCTTAAGAATGTATATTATAATGGAAATCTCAGATCCAGATGCAAATGCTTACATTAATCAGCAGTGCTGAACAGAAAGAAAGCTGTAAATAATGTTATTTTGAGTTTTAACATATATAGATGGTTAATATATGCACACTCATTAATATATGCACACACTTCCAAAAGAGGTATTCCTATTATGTGCTGAGTATCTTCAGTCCATTTTAATATAGTAAAAAATGAAGACACTAGTCATTTCATGAGAAAAATATCTGTATCAAATATATGTTGAGCCATTACTATTTTGTAAATTTGCAGTTAGTGTATTTAACCAGAAAGTTGCATTATGTTAAATGCACAGACAACTCAAGACTAAATGTAAAGACTCTGAGATATTTCTTGTAACTTATAAAATGTATGCATCGATCTATACCACGTTACACACAGGGAAATACTGATATTTGCATGCTAATTAATTGCAGAACTCGTGGTAAAATCCCAACTGTTTACCTGCCTTGTAGAGTTTAGAATTGCCATCAATCACCTTCTTTCCTTTCAAAACATTACATTTAAATGACATTTTCTTTATATTTTGCATTATTCTTGTGTTTTGTCCTGTGACAGCACTAATATTTTTTGTTTTCCCTATCCCTCAGTTCTGTAAGTCAGCCATAACTGGAGATGACACTAAATAAGCTAGAGTGTAATTCTGAAAGTATTAAACAAATCCAAAGAATATTGTTTTCTGAATTAATAAAAAAATGAGATAAATGAAAATAGAATTCACAAAAATGCCTTCAGTTCCACAATCACAGTTTAGGAAAGAATGTTTTCTTTGTCATTGCTTACTTATATTGTTGTTCTTTACTTCTCTTTTAAGGAAAACAGAAATACATTACACAAAATCAAATAGAAAACGAACATTCAAGGCAACAGAAGGTGATAGTTTATGTAAGTGAAATAAATCATGCAATGCATTATTTAATTAGGAATGCATATATACCTGCCACTGATTCCATCATACTTTGATAAAAAGTCTTTAGGATCATCTTTTATTCATTCTATTCAAAATCCTATCAGGCACCATGGACTTATCAGTAATTTTGAAAAGTATGCAGAGTGGCATTCTAACCAGTTACCAGAACCACCACCAGGTGTTTAATAATATTCTGAAAGAGGCAATTATTATTTCATATCAACCAAAGTATCAGTAAAAAATCAGAGATTTTCCAAGGAGTTCAATAACTAATGATGCCCTTTAATGGTTTAGCATTTTTTCAGGTAGATTTGGATTTTTGCCATAGTAGACTAACAGGTATGGTTTTGCTTGCTTCTTTACTTCTGACAGGATTTTAAGGGAATACCAAACAACATAACTTTTTCTGAGTTATGTAAGTTCTGTAGTAGTTAATGACATTTCTCAGATACTAACTGACCCCACACCTAACTTATTTGTGCCAGTGTCGGAGGTTAAGAAGAGAGATTTGATGACCTTGTAAGTGCTTGCATGGTGACCTCCAAAGAATGGGACATTGAGAGTTTTCTACAAAACATTTCGCTAAAATGTTTTTTTTCTTAGGACAGCAGCTGACAAGGTTTTGGCTGATGCCAGTGAGCATTTATAACAAATGATGTTCAGGTACAATTCAGGAGCTGATGTTCCCAGCTGATAATTTGGAAGCAGTTATAATGTCTGAGAGAAGAAGAGAATTTAATGGAATGGATACAAGCTACTCCTCGCCTATTGGCCTGTTGACACATTGACAGAGAGCAGACCTAAAAAAATTAGACTGTAGATATGCACATAGAACTGACTCACCTACTATAATCTATCCTATGCATAAACCTTATTGATAAGGTATCTTGTGATTACCTTTTTTAGATGTTGTTTTGATAGAAAGTATTATGAAGAAAGGTCTCTGAATAAGTGTAAATTATGCTGAATTGTTGTGATATAATCTCCTGGGTTTGACTGAGTGGTGGATGTTTTTCTTGGTAGCAGGAAAGGGGGCTATAGGGGGTGGACCCCTGAAAGAAGTGCCTCAGCTCCAAGTCAGCTCCATCTCTTCACCAAAACTGAGCCAATCAGCTGTGCCTCTGCGATAACGTATTTAAAAAGAGGCATGGTGAGGAGGAGTTGGAATTGTGAGGAGGAGTTGCTGCAGCTGCATGAACACCAAGGTCAGTGGAGGAACGGAGGAAGAAAGGAAGGGAGAGGTGTGCCAGAGCAGAGACCTCCCTGTATCCTGTGGTGAGACGGCAGGGCAGCCCCCCCCTGCCACCCATGAAGATCTATGGTGGAGCAGACACTGATTTATGGTCTGTGTTTCACATAGCTGATCAAGGTGCTGTGCCTGAAGAAGGCCAGGGTCTCATTGGAAAAAGGTAGATCTTGCTGTTGTAGTTCAGCACTGGGCGGATTGCAGCATACAGGGGTGTCCCACTCCGGAGCAGCTCGGGAAGGTCTGCAGCCTGTGGGAGGGATTCCAGCTGGAGAAAGTTGGTGTTCCATGCCAGAGCAGTGTAAAGAAATGCTGCATCCCATGGGAGGGATTCACACTGGAGAAAGTTTGTGGAGGACTGTCTCCTGTGAGAGGGGGACCACGATGGAGCAGGGGGAACAAGTTCCAGAAGCTCCCCCCACTGAAGATGGAAAAAAGCAGCAGCACTGACTGCACCCCCTATTCTCTGTCCCCTGTGTTGCTGAGGGGAAGAGGTAGAGATATTGGGAGCAGAGCTGAGCCCAGGAAGAAGGGAGGTGTGGGGGGAAGGTGTTCTCAAGATGTGGCAATGCTTCTCACTGTCCTACTCTGTTAAGTGTTGCTGTTAGTGTCTGTAATAAATGTATGTTCTTTTTTTTTCTTCCCTAACGAGTTTGCCTTTTGCCTGTGACCATAGTAAGTGATTTACCCCTTCCAGTCCTATCTTTAATCCTAAGCCTGGCTCATTTGTCCCTTCTCATCACTGGAAGAGAAGGGGTAGTGAGTGGCTGCATGGTGTTTGGCTGCTGACCAGGCTCAATCCACTACAAGATTTCAAATGATTAAGTTTTATCCTGTGTTGCTTGCCAAATTGTATCCAATAGAACAATTTATACACAGTCCTAGTATAATAAAAAACTGTTGTGTATCTGTTGAAGGAAGCAAAAGAAATTCTGTATAATATTTTTAAAAAGTACTGTCTTCTTTCAAAGTATTGTTTTTTGTTTTAAATGTCACTATAAGAAATATTTAATCAAAGAAAAATATAGTTGCTCACAATAAAACAATGTTCAAATAAAGATTTTACAATAAATTCCTTATATAGTTCTACAATAATCATGATGTGAATTTAAGTGACCAATATTAAGTAGCATTGCTATTGTAATAAAGCTAAAACATACATTTGTCTACTACTTCTGATACAAACACGTTCTGCATTCTGCTTGTCAAAAAAAAAAAAAAAAAGGTACTGAACAGTACAGTTAGAAAGAATGTACTACTGGGTATAGGATAATATACTGTACTATACTATAGGATTTAGGAAAACATACTCTTCTATAGTACCCTTTTAAGTCATAGGGCAAACTCCAAATACTTGCATTATCAAATTGGGAAAAAAAAGAAATCTTGAGTACATTATTTCTCTTGAAGAAATTTCTGCATTCCAAGATGCTATCACATTAAACATGAATTAGGATAAACAATAGAAAGACTGAGACCTTTTATCCTGATTTCAAAGTTTATTACTTAATTTTTAAAAACTGCGAGATTATGCCTTTGGGACTAACAGAAAAAGACATTCACATTAAATGGGAATTGATCTTTTCTGGTAACACATTGAAAAATTTCAACTGCTTCTCATTTTTTCACCACCTTTTTATCCTTTTATCATGGAAAACTTTTATATTTGCTTCCAAATTATATAAATAAAGTTTTCATTTCAAACTAGGTATTTCAAAATAGAAATGCTTCTCGGTATTCCTACTGAGAAATGCATTTGAAAAATCTGAGATGCTTTATATCCCCATTCCATAGCTTTAGAGAAGTTTATAGGAGAATATGTCTTCCATATTTTATCTTGTTATTTGTTTGTATATTTGTTTCTGATTTATTGCACTGCATTTTTACCCATACAGTCGTATAGGAAAATTTAGTAAACAGCAGGAAATTGTGAAATCTCTGAAGTGAGCCCTATAAAATATCAGAACAACATTCAGAAATGCTGTTGTGTTGCTGAGGTGTTTAAGGATTTGATTTTGATTTGTGTAACAGGTGGTGAATTAAAAGTTTGGCAATCATTATCAAGTTTCAGATGAGATTTTTTTTTTCTTAATGTGTTTTTTTGGCCACAGCTAGTCAAACATAATAGTAAAATGAGAGGTCAAGCTCCTATTATAAAATGGATATTAAAGTCAGTAAGGAGGTTCCAATTCAAAGAATAAATCATATTTTAAAATGCAATGTATTTATCGTCAAAGTGAAAATGGCATTTGGTTTTCATAGAAGATAAAATGTACTTTATAATTTGACATAATTGTGTTCCAAACTGGTTTTGTCAATGTGCTGGATCTGTCTCTGTGGCAGGGGGTTTTGGTAGCAGGGAGAGAGCTACAGACATGGCCCCCTTGTGAGAAGCTTCTCAAAAGCTGCCCTGGCTTCAAGTCAGACCTGCCTCTGGCCAGGGCTGAGTCAATTAGTGACAGTGGCTGCACCTCTGATAACATATTTAAGAAGGGGAACATGGGAGGGGGAGTGAGAGTTGTGAGGAAGATATCTGTGTAAACTCTGAGGTCAGTGAAAGAAAGGAGAAGGAAGGGAGAGGGGGGGTGCGCTGGTGCAGAGACCCCCCCTGCAGCCTGTGGTGAGACAGCTGGGCTCTCCCCCTGCCCATGGAGGTCGATAGTGGAGGAAAGACCCACCTGCAGCCTGTGGAGGACCCCATGCCAGAGCAGGTGACTGCACCCAAAGAAGGCTGTGACCCTGTGGGAAGAAACCCCTGCTGTTGTAGTTTGGCTCTGGGAGGACTGCAACATGAAGGAATGATCTACAACAGAGCAGATTGGGAAACACTGCAGACAGTGGCAAGGGCCCACATGGGAGAAAGTTTTTGTGGATAACTGTCACCTGTGAGAGGGGGACCATGCTGGAGCAGGGGAAGAATGCGAGGAGTCCTCCCCCTGAAGCAGAAGGAGCAGCGGACTGACCATAACCTCATTCCCTGCCCCCTGTGCCACTGGGGTGGAGGAGGTAGAGAAATCGGGAACAAAACTGAGCCTGGGAAGAAGGAAGGGGTGGGGAAAGGTTTTTTTAAGATGTAGTAAAGCTTCTCACTGTCCTACTGTGTCTATTAAATGCTGTTGTTGTTAGTGTTTGAATTAAATTAATGTTCTTTTTTCTTCCCCTAAAGAGTCTGTCTTTTTTCCTTGACCATAATGGGTGAGTCATCTCTCCCTGTCCCTATCTCAATTCCCAGACTTCTGCTCTATTTTCTCCTTCCCGGTCCTGAGGGGGAAGGGGCAAGCAAACAACTGCATGGTGCTCAGTTGCCCTCTGAGCTCAAATTATGACAGTCAGAAATAAAACTAATCTAAAGAAAATCTAAAGAGAATGAGCCAAAGTAAAATTAAAGCTTCACTGTTTAGACAGTTATGATTTTATAACAAATATTCTAATGCTTATGGGATTTCTCTTATCCAATTTTAACTTGTATGTAACAACTACAATGTGTTCTTCAGCTGTTACTTTGACTACTTATAAACTATATTATAAAAATAAAATATAAAAATTATACATTTTACATATATTTATATTATATATATTTATATATTATAAAAACAAATTTAAAAATTACTAGTTGTTCTTTAAATAATAAAGTGATGTTATCTTAATATTTAAAAATTCATATAATTATTGTATTTTCTGGAGATTCTGCAAATAAATAAATAACATTTTTCAGTTATTATTGCCATTTGGCAAGTTTTGTCTTTCATTAGTGATTCCCCATATCAATAATGAGCATCTTTAGTGTTTTCTTGTTCATCTTATATACTTTACTGATGTTTGTCCCTGTCTGAGTTGGAATTTGTTCATCAGGAAGTTTTCTTACACTTTTTCTAGTTGTACATAAGCTGTATCCAGTCAAAGATTTTTTTAATTTTTTTTTTTTTTCTTTTTAACAGAAGTTTCATCTCATATACAAAAATCAGGAAGGAGGATGAGCCAGAATGACATGATGGATGAGCTTATGTAATGTTGTCACTTAAATCTCAAGGAGTAAAATTAAAGATGGATACTATAATTAAATTTTGTAATTAGTAAACCTATCTGGTGTCCGTATAAGCATAATATTAGAAAGTTGTGTCTTGATATATCTAAATTTTCCAGTCCTTTATTTTATCCAATTGTTCTGAAGAAATGCAAATTGTAAGAGGGAAGAACAAAGGAAAAAGAAGTTTCATTTCTATTTCCTAGTAATTTGTGATTCCAGCCTTTCTAAAATTCTATAATAGTTTTTCATTTATAAACTGGGGGTAGAGGAAATAATGAGTTCCAAAGGTTGTCAATAACTCTTTTATTTTTACTTCAGTGGTTTTTGTTCTAGTGAGCAATAATAGAATAAAATAAAATTTAAAAAATAAAAAAAAAAAACACGTTACTTACCATGATGGACCAAATAACTACAGAAGAATGTAGACAGCCAACAAATCTATAAGAAATGCCTATATTATGTTTCTGTTTGGGCTTTATTATTCTTTTTATTGTGCAATTTGGGGGCTTTGTTTTCTTTCATTTTTTTTTATAAATTCTTTTGTTACACTAAACATTTTTTTTCCCAACTTGTAGAAAATATATAAACTACTTCTTACGTTTAGTTAAAAAACTGATCCAGGGTAGATTTTGTCCAAAGAATACCTTTGGAGTTGGAAATAGGTATTTATCACTGGTTTGGTTGCCACCCTTGTTTTGTATCAACTGATCCCACAAGTTTTGTGTCATCTGTAAATTTTACCTCACCCAGCCTTACTCCCTCTGCCTAGTCCAAGGTTTCTTTCACTACGCCAGCAAGATTTGTGACCTTTCACATCTTTCAAACTAGCTTGTTCTGTCTATAGCATATAACCTTGACATCAAGCTACAAAACTGCAATAAAGAACAACTCTCTTGTTATACATTATTTATTCTTAAAGAACACTTAAAAACCCAAACAAACTCATGCCCTCAGAAAGCTCATAGGATCAAATCAGCTCAGAAAAGACCTGGACCAATGTGTCAATGTGTTTAGATCCAGAGGAAGAATCTCTATGATTACTTTCAGGGACTTGGTAAAACCACTGTGCTCTGGGAGAGCTAAGCTACATTCTAAAGCACTGTCACCTTATATATATTCAAAGTAAAGAAATAATTCAAGTCTACTTTAAAATCCATGATGCAAAATATTAGTATCACCTAACTAGTTCTCTTAATCTTGCAAAATCATTTCCTTTTGGACTTTCAAACTTTTATTGAAACTGTAGGTGTCTCTAAGACCTTAGCCTGATGAATACAATATTAAGAGAAGTTAACTCACTAACATAAATGAAGGACACTTGGATATTAGGAGCTAATAAAAATCTAATAGAAACAGATTAGGTAGGAAGCTATTTGTGTCTAAGTCTAAAATAACATATTGCATATTTCTATTGTCACTAGCTTGTTTTGACTAAAACTGCCAAAACTTCCATGCCTAAATTTCACACTAGAAGTAACCAGAACCATTTTTGTTTATTCTTTCAGCAAGTTAATTTGAATTAATGTGATATGACTTTATTTTCATTATTCACATTATAAATTCTTTCATTAACCCCTCTCCAAAAAAGCCGAAACCACACAAGGTCTTACAAGATACATGCTAGACTTTGCTAATACAGCAAATAGCATAGATGTTTCATTGTTAGGAAATATGTTGTATATCTAGTATTTTTTTCAGTCCCAGCGCAGAATTCTAATTCTTTACCAAGTATCTGGAATATTCAGTGTGCAGAGGGAATTTGGCACATGAAACAACAACTGTATTGAACGGTAAACTGCCACTGGAAGCAGATAAATGTTTAGAGCCCTTCAATATAAAAACTCAGTGGTACGGTTAGGTGCTGGGAACTTCATCTAGAGTCATGAGGAGGTTATTAAATGCCTGAATCCACAAATAACCCATGAAGATAATACCTAAAAGTTCCACCTTCAACATGTATTTTTCTCATAACATAATAAAATTTCATGTAGATATTTTCTATTTTTCCCCCCTAATTCTACCACTTCACACTCCCTCTGGAGATTGGAAGATATTTTTTTCCATTATAAATGGAAAGAAGCTTTCTTCAGCTATGTTTCTTCAAATACTGTACCCTTTTAGTGGCTTGGTTGGTTTGGTTTTTTATTCCTTTTCTTTTTTTCCTTCTGCTGTGAAACTTTTGTAAGGTATTAGATTCCAGAAGTTATTTCTCTTTTCACAGTTTTACTTAATGCATTTCTCATTTTAAGTATTATGTTTGTAGGTTTTGTTTTTTTTTTTTTTTTTTTCTGTGATACCTGCTTGAAATTTTAAATAAGATTAAATATCTACACCTAACACTATTTCTCAGTTGCTGGATTATGAATATATTATACCTGTACGAGGCATGGAATCACGACTTTAGAACCAGTAAGGTTATAAAGTAGGTATGTTTATTTAGTGCTGGGTGCATGGGGGAATCATTTCCTCCACATGCACGTGCACCTTGAAGCCAAAAGCAGCTCCTTTTTATTACGTAGAATGTTACATATGTATCAGAATTCCGGGAACAGGGAGGGACTATTACAATTAGTTCCGAGAAATCCTTAAAAATATCCCCCACCCCCAAACCCCGCCCCCGGCGCCGACCCTCCCCTAGCAACTCCCATGTTATCAGATAAACGGCATGTCTTAACAAAACACAGGGCATGTCCCAACAAAGGGCATGTCCCGACAAACAATCTTAACAGACAAAGGGCATGTCTCAACCCCCAGGTGCAAGGTTTCCTGAGGGTGGGGGGGCCATCTGGTTTCCTTAGATCATGTAGAACTTTGTGATTAACAAGACCTCTGTAAGTTTTTAAGAACGTTATAAAATAACCATTAACTATTTGTCTATTCTTTTGCAAAAAAAAAGTAAAATATTCAACAATATAAAATTTCCTGTCTGAGGGAATTATCAGCCTATTCTAAACTTTTAAAAAACATAACGACATTAAGCATGAAGGAGTCTAATAAGATTATGATAAATTACATAATTACCTGCTTAATTATATATTGTATTATCATAGGTGAGGTTGACTTGATGGAGTAGTCCAGCAGTTTCCACTCATTGAATGTAGTTTAGGCTTTTTATCAGGTGCTGGGGCTGAGAACTCCGGGCTGAGTTAATAATCATATGAAGAAACAAAACTAGACCCCTTTTTGTCAATTTGTGGTGGAAAAAACGTGATTGGTGAGGAAAAAAAGTATTATTACACATTAAACAAATTTAGCAAAAACTAAGAGAGGTTCAGGAAATCCTGTGAATCAAATACAGGAACTCAAGTAGGGTTCAGTTACTTTACTGTGGTCTTTCAGTACTTAAAGGGGGCTTATACGAAAGATGGGGACAGACTGTTTAGTAGGGCCTGTTGTGATAGGACAAGGGGTAATGGTTTTAAATGGAAAGAAGGTATATTCAGGATAGATATAAGGAGGAAATTTTGTATTATGAGGGTGGTGAAACACTGGAACAGGTTTCCTAGACAGGTTGTAGATGCCCCATCCCTGGAAACATTCAAGGTCAGGTTGGATGGGGCTCTGAATAACTTGATCTAGTTGAAGATGTCCTTGTTCATTGCAGGGCAGTTGGACTAGATGACTTTTTGTTGTGATTTGAGCGCAGAGAGCAACTGAACACCACACGTCCACCAGCTCACCCCATCCCCTTCAGGAATGAGAGGGAGAAAAGACAACAAAAGGCTCTGAATAGGGATAAGGACAGGGAGGAATGACTCACCCATTATGGTCCTGGGCAAAAGAGAAAGTCCTTAGGGGAAGAAAAATCAATTCAAACACTAACAACAGCACTTAACAGACAGAGTGGGACAATGAAAAGCATTACAACATCTTAAAAACTCCTTCCCCACCCCTCCCTCCCAACACCCATTCCTTCCTTCCTGGGCTCAGCTTTGCTCCCACTTTACCTCCTTCCTGCCAGCAGGACAGAGGGCCAGGGAATGGGGGGTGGTAGTCAGTCAGTCACTCACTCACACATTGTTTCTATTGCTCCTTCCTCCTCAGGGGGAGGACTCCTTAAACTCTTCCCCTGCTCTAGCATGGGGTCCTTCTTATGGAAGACAGTCCTCCACAAGCTTCTCTGACATGGGTTCTTCTCAAGGGCTGCAGCTCTTCACAAACTGCTACAGTGTGGGTCCCTCTCACAGGTTTCAATCATCCCAGTGACGTATTGCTCCAGCATGGGCTTCCCTCAGAGTCATCTCCTTCTTTGAGTGCAGCCACCTGCTCTGACATGGGGTCCTCCAATGGGCTGCAGGTGGGCACCTGCTCCACTGTGGACCTCCATGGGCTGCAGGGGGAGAGGATGATGTTTCATCACAGGCTAGAGGAGTCTCTGCTCCCATGCACATCCCCCACCCCTTTCGTCCACTAACCTCAGTGTTTACATTGGTATCTCCTTCACAATTCCCACTCCTCCTCCCAGGTTCCCCTTCCTAAATATGTTATCACAGAGGCACTGCCACCACCTTTAAGTAGCTTGGACTTGGCCAAAAGTGGGTGGAACTTGGACCTGGGGAACTTCGAGAAGCTTCTTACAGGGGACCACTACTGTAGCCCCTTTACCCACTACCAAAAACCCCCACAACAAACACAAATTCAACACAACCTCTAGCTTTTTTTTTTCTTTTTGATGTTTGCTGTTGTTGAAGAATTTTGATCACATATAGCATGGAAAGCCCTAATAATTTTCATAAGGTCCTGCCTGACTCAGTTAATTAATCTAGTTACTTCCATACCTCACTAGTGAAAGGGTTGAAAAAAGGCCTATAAGAAGGGCTAACGAGCTCCATTTGCAGTATTTGATGCAGTTTTTCCAATAGCTTTGTCCACATCAGATAACCTACACAAGGCAGGATACCTAGCTCATATATCTACTTGGAGAGCAGCCCTCTTTCTTTCTTTACCACTCAAGAGCTAGCCTATATTGACATAACCAGAAGGATCCTCCAAACTCTCACTCACTGTTTCACTCTGGACCAGGATACATTCATCTTTATAAGCATGTTTTGGAGTAAGGAGAACCCAGTAGTTTGAATGCGTTGAAGCCTAAGACATAACCTTACAGGAAAAACCAGGTAGAAACTGTTCAGTTCTGTCTTTGACAGGCATTGGAAATGTAGAAAGTACAGTCTGGGTTTCCTTTTCTCTTGAATGAGAAGGTGAACAAATTGTTCTTTGGAACACACACACACACACGTGCACACAAGCTACTGTTGCCAACAAACAAACATCTTTCCACCTTAGCTCTTCTCCTCTAACTTCTCAAGAAACAGAACTATAACTCAAGGAATCTGTCAAAGAAAGTAACTTCTAAAGTCCCAATGTCCATTTACCCTTCAAAAGCCATTTGGGTTACTGAAATTATTCCCCCCTCACTTCCCCCCCCCCCCCCCCCCCCCCCCTTTTTTTTTTGTGTGTGTGTTAGTTAGAAATTACTCTCAGAATACTGTTAGGGGCAAAAGGAAGCAAAAAATAAGTTAGTCCAACTAATATTTTAGCAATCAAATCTAAAACAAACTCACTAGTTTACTTAAAATGTTATTTGCAGTCAGACCCCAACTTATCTAATTTAAATAGAGAAGTCCCACTAATAATACCATCCAAATTGTTACACACAAACTTCCCAGTGTCTAACCCTCTCCTCTTGTGTTATTTTCATGGTTTTATCTGGGATAGAATTAATTTCCTTTCTAGTAGCTGATATAGTGCTGTGTTTTGGATTTAGGATGAGAATAGTGTTCATAACCAAAGATGTTTCAGTTATTCCTGAGCAGTGATTACAGTAAGTCAAGGACTTTTCAGCCTCCCTTGCTTGCCCTACAAACAGGGACTGGGTTTGTAGAAGATGTTGGGATGGGACATAGTCAGGACAGATGACCCAGAGTGTCTAAAGAGATATTTATCTTGGGTTTGACTGAGTGGTGGATGTTTTTCTTGGTAGCAGGAAAGGGGGCTATAGGGGGTGGACCCCTGAAAGAAGTGCCTCAGCTCCAAGTCAGCTCCATCTCTTCACCAAAACTGAGCCAATCAGCTGTGCCTCTGCGATAACGTATTTAAAAAGAGGCATGGTGAGGAGGAGTTGGAATTGTGAGGAGGAGTTGCTGCAGCTGCATGAACACCAAGGTCAGTGGAGGAACGGAGGAAGAAAGGAAGGGAGAGGTGTGCCAGAGCAGAGACCTCCCTGTATCCTGTGGTGAGACGGCAGGGCAGCCCCCCCCTGCCACCCATGAAGATCTATGGTGGAGCAGACACTGATTTATGGTCTGTGTTTCACATAGCTGATCAAGGTGCTGTGCCTGAAGAAGGCCAGGGTCTCATTGGAAAAAGGTAGATCTTGCTGTTGTAGTTCAGCACTGGGCGGATTGCAGCATACAGGGGTGTCCCACTCCGGAGCAGCTCGGGAAGGTCTGCAGCCTGTGGGAGGGATTCCAGCTGGAGAAAGTTGGTGTTCCATGCCAGAGCAGTGTAAAGAAATGCTGCATCCCATGGGAGGGATTCACACTGGAGAAAGTTTGTGGAGGACTGTCTCCTGTGAGAGGGGGACCACGATGGAGCAGGGGGAACAAGTTCCAGAAGCTCCCCCCACTGAAGATGGAAAAAAGCAGCAGCACTGACTGCACCCCCTATTCTCTGTCCCCTGTGTTGCTGAGGGGAAGAGGTAGAGATATTGGGAGCAGAGCTGAGCCCAGGAAGAAGGGAGGTGTGGGGGGAAGGTGTTCTCAAGATGTGGCAATGCTTCTCACTGTCCTACTCTGTTAAGTGTTGATGTTAGTGTCTGTAATAAATGTATGTTCTTTTTTTTTCTTCCCTAACGAGTTTGCCTTTTGCCTGTGACCATAGTAAGTGATTTACCCCTTCCAGTCCTATCTTTAATCCTAAGCCTGGCTCATTTGTCCCTTCTCATCACTGGAAGAGAAAGGGAGGAGTGAGTGGCTGCATGGTGTTTGGCTGCTGACCAGGCTCAAACCACAACAATATTCCATATCATACGATACCATGCTGAAAAATGAAACTAGGAGGAGATGGCCAGGGAGTGATGGTCTGCTGCTAGCGGACTGGCTGGACGTCAGTCAGCAGGTGGTGAGCAATTGCATTATGCATCACTTGTTTTGTATATTATTTTACCTTTATTATTATTTTTCCTTCTTTTTCTGTCCTATTGTATTGTCTTTATCTCAGCCCATGGGTTTTACCTTTTTCCAATTCTTTCCCCAGTCCAACTGCAAGGGAGTGAGAAAACAGCTGTGTTTTGCCTAGCTGCCTGTCAGGTTAAACCACAAGTTATGCTCATGTTTGCAATGATCTTCTGGGTCCCAAGTTCATCGGTGCTAGTCTCACTTGAGTAGAAAGGACTGGGGCTTAAGTAACAAGGCAACAGAGACCAGAATTATTTGGGGAGGAGTGTGATATTGGTTGTTGGAGGCTCTTCTGCAGTTTTGCATCTGCTTTGGGTTATTATTTTTATACATTTTCTGACACATTCTGTTTACTTATACTTTCTGCATTGGTACCCAGATAAAGTTTGGCTAACTCCACACATGAGCTTCTAGTTAAATTTACACAATAATCCCCCTAATGAATAGAAAAAGATAATGCTTGCTACTCAGTGACCATGTACACTTGCTCAGACTTTTGTTAACCATGACATTTACAGAATGAAGGTCCAACAATTAAGGCAAAAACTGCTAGAAAATTGCTACTACAGCTAAAAGAAACTAAATCAGCTCATGTTAAAACAAGACAAGTCCTGACACTGTGTACTGTCGGGCCAATAAATAGCCCGTGGCCTTTTATTAGTAATGGAAAAATAATGCTTATACCAAATCATATTTATTTAAATATTTATATTTAATACACCAGTTATCACTCTAGCATTTTTCTCACTGAAACCAACAAGTGAATTTTCTAACAATTTATTCCAGCCATGTTTGTCCCAGAAGAAAATTATGAATCAAAATTCTAACAAATCAATGAAAGAGAAATTACCTCTAACCGTATAAAACTAATAAAGCTAATCATAACTCCTTTAGATTCTGAGAGGATACTTAACACTAAACACTGTAATGTTAGAGGGAGTGATAGGAAAATATTAGTGATTTTTAATAAGAAAGTAACAAGCAAATGGACTTCTGAATTGTTGAGAAAAAACTGCTATGAAATATACCCTAATAGGTAATTCCAATCCCTGCTCTCTCATTCTATGCAGAAATTAAGACTTTATGCTCATTGCCAATATGGAAAAAAAAATAAGCAAGAATGCAACAAAACTATACTCTCTTACTGTCAGTATGTCATTATTCATTGTGAGAAATATAGAATAAGTAGATGAAATGTAAATTAAAGGATGTGTTAATACTTACATGTTAGAGTTAAGATTAAATCAGTATTAAAATGACATTTCATTTTAATTGCATTCTCCTTGTCAAATATTATATGTATTCAAGTACATTCATAAAATTGACCATATTCTTTGAAATTAATTTAGAAGTTTAAAAAATCAGACTCTATTATAAAAAGTCTATTCTCAACAGTAGCTTTATTAACTTGCTATTTTTATAAAATAGATTTCAATTCTTCAGATAAGATTTTACATTTCAATTTCAGAGCATGTAAAAATTTCAGGATTAGGAAAGAGCAGTTTCTCTAATCTTATAAATACTTTTCTTACACTTGTCATTTTGCATGGAAGTGATTCATAATAGACTGCATAAAAATCTATTTGCATATTTAATATAACTACCATGAGTCAAGTTAATTGTTTGACTATCTTAAATAATGTTGTCATGTTTATCTTTATTATTAAAGATAAAGTTTTTATTTTAGGTGAAGTGTAGGTCTGATGTTTATTTTTTTCCCGCTCTAGGGTTCAAATGGTGATGTATATTTTGACTTTTTCTTCAGGACTCCTATTTATTTAACCTAATGCACCTCCTTCCAAAAAAAATTGTAAATGGTTGGTTGTTGAGTGAGAAGTTGTTGTTATGATTATGATTATTATAATTACCAGTAAATAACATCTTACATTGTTGTTCTAAGAAACTCGTAGTCACAAGTGGAAAAGAAAAATACATCCAACAGTCTTGATTAGAAATTGAAGATACATAACTACAGAGTTCTCTATTGTTTTTCATTTCCGAAGTGTGAATAACCACCTGTTATGTGTGTAGAGAAAACAGAAACAAGGTATATATATTGTTGTTTTTTCCAAAAGGTGCAAATGTATCAGGTTCATGTCTGTCACTTCTACATGGACATCGAGGGCAAACCAGATTACTGAATGAAGCCCTTTGGGGAGTGACATATTTCCAAGTAACAAAAAAAACTCATAAGTGATAGGATTCTAAGTTGCTGTCATCTTTTTTCCCCCCTAAGCTGAAGTGAGTTTTGACAAAATGTGCTATTTATACACTCTCACCTGAGCAGAATCCAGTCATAAATTACTAATATTTATCAAGCTTAAGTCCTATAAATTAAACAATGTTTTTCATTTAGAACAATCTCAATAACTAAATATGGTCATGTTTCACACCACTAGAGAATTACAATGGACAGATACAAGCTCTTCAGGAAGGTCATACTGAGTAAGGAAGTAGGGGGAGTTGTCCTGTATTTGAGATAACAGTGGGAATGCACAGAGCTCTGCCTGGGGACATGTCAGGAGTCAGCTGAGAGTTTATGGGTCAAGATTAGTGGGCAAATCGATTGGAGTGTTTTTGTAGTGGGTATCTGAAATAAAGTTCCTAATTAGGAAGAAGTAGATGAACCCTTTTTTAAACAACAGAAAGAAGCCTCACATTCACATGTCCTGTGAACTTTCATCAGCTTGAAATTGGGTGGAAGAACTACATATCAGTGCACAAACAATCTATGAATGTATTGCATTAAATGTATTGTATCTGCAGTACATTTATAACAACTTCCTGACAAAGTTAATCAAGGCCCCAAGAAGGAAAAGTTGTTTGCTGGACCTGTTATATACAAATGAGGAAGAATTGGTTGTGGATTTAAATCTGGGGGCAGATTTGTCTGCAACGACCATGAGATGGTGGAGTTCATGATTCTGGGAGGAGGGTGAAGTTACAAAAAACAGGACCACAACACTGGATTCCAGGGGAGCAGGCTTTAACCACTTCGCAGGTCTGCTAGAAGAATCTGATGAAATGTGATGCTGGAGAGAAGAGGGTGCAAGAGAGCTGACTGATATTCAAAGATAACATCCTCCAAGCTCAAGTCCATCCCAACAAATAGGAAATCAACTTTTGCTTGATTTAAAGGTGGCAGGAGTGCTGCATAGATGAACAAGGAGCTCCTGACAAAATTCAAACATTAAAAGAAAGCACACAGGAGGCATAAGCAGGGATAGCTAACCTGAGAAGAATATAGAGACTGATCAATTGTGCAGTGATGGGGTTAGGAAAACAAAGGCCCACCTAGAATTTAATCTGTCAATGGATTTGACAGGAAATAAGAAAGGATTCTATATTGTGCTGGGTTTCTGTGGCACGGTTTTCTGGTAGTGGAGGAGGGGGCTATAGTGGTGGCCCCTGTGAGAAGCTTCTCAAAAGCTCCCCTGGCTCCAAATCAAACCTGCTTCTGGTCATGTCTGAGCCAATCAACTGCACCTCTGTGAAAACATATTTAAGAAGGGGAACCTGAGAGAGGGCTGGGACTTGCAAGGAGGCATTGTGAGAAGGACAAACGTCGAGGTCAATGGAAGGAAGGAGAAGGACTTGGGGGAGGTGCGCTGGAGCAAAAACCCTTGTATCTCATGGTGAGATGGCAGGGTTGCCCACCCTGCCACACATGGAGGTCCACGGTGGAGGTCAACCTGAAGGTTGAGGAGAAAGCTACTCCAGGACAGGCATCTGTAATTAAAATAGGCCTGGACCCTGAGGGAAGAAGTGGTCCTGGCTGTTGTAGTTCAGTACTGGGAGGACTGCAACACACTGGGGTGACCCAGGCCACAGCAGCATGGGAACGGCTGTGGCCTGTGGGCAGGATTCACGCTGGAGCACGTTCATGAAGCACTGTCTGCAGTGAGAGGGGAGCCATGTGGAGCATAGGAGGAATGTGCAGCATTCACCCCACCTCCTGAGAAGGAAGGAGCGATGAGCTGAAGATGAGCTGACTGTAACCCCCATCCCCTGCCCCTTGCACCACCATGGGAGGATGAAGAGTGATCTGGAGCAGAGCTGAGCCCAGGAAGAAGGGAGGGGTTGGGTAGAGGTGTCTTTTGGATGTGGTTGGTGCTTCTCACTGTCCCCACCTTGTCTGTTAAGTGTTGTCTTTGTTAGCATTTGTATTAAAGTGATGTTCTTTTTCTTCCCCTAATGAATCTGTCTTGTCTCCCTGTCATTAGACAGGTCATATTCTCCCCACCATCTCTGATGGGGGAAGGGTTGAGTGGCTGGCTGCATGGTTCTCAGTTGCCCTCTGGACCTAAACCACAACATACATGTACTTAAATAGCAAAGAAAGACTAGGGAAAATACGGGCCCACTGTTGAATAGAGCAGGGAACCTAATGACAAAGGAAATGGAAAAGATCAAGGCACTCAGGACTTTCTTTGACTCAATATTTTGATAATATCAGCCTTCAGGAATCCCAGGCCCCTGAGATGAGATGAAAAGTCTGAAGCAAGGAAGACTTACCGTTACAGAGGACGACAAATTCACTTAAAGAAACTGATGAGTTGCACACACAAGAGTTGAAATAGATAGTTGATGATTGATGTCATTGCAAGACCACTCTTAATTATCTTTGAAAGGTCATGTCTATGGGGAGAAGTTCCTCAGGACTGGAAGAAAACAAATGTCTTTCTATCTTCATGAAGGGCAAAAAGGAATATCCAGAGAATAACAGGGAAGTCAGCCTCAGCTCAGTCCCAAGGATACTGATGGAACTGAGGCACGGAATCATGACTTTAGAACCAGTAAGGTTATAAAGTAGGTATGTTTACTTAGTGCTTGTGCCTTGGAGCCAAAAGCGGCTGCTCTTTATTACGTAGAATGTTACATATGTATCAGAATTCTGGGAATAGGGAGGGACTATTACAATTAGTTCCGAGAAATCCTTAAAAATATAACGCCCCCCAAGCCGCCCCCCACCTCCCCCCACCCCCTCCCCCGGTGCTGACCCTCCCCTAGCAACTCCCATGTTATCAGATAAACGGCATGTCTTAACAAAACACAGGGCCTGTCCCAACAAACAAAGGGCATGTCCCAACAAACAATCTTAACAAAAGGCATGTCTTAACCTCCAGGTGCAACGTTTCCTGAGGGGGGTGGGGGGGCATCTGGTTTCCTTAGATCAGAACAACTAACCCTGGAAAAAAATACAGAAAGGACATTAAAGAGATTAGGAGTAATCAGCATGGATTTATGAAGAGGAAATCATGCTTAACTAAGTGGGGAGGAACAACCCCTGGACCAGTATGCATCTGGGCTAAGAAGCTGGAAAGCATCTCTACAGAAAATGACATGGGGGTCCTTGTGCACAACAAGCTGACTGTGTCAGCATTACAGCCTCGAGGCAAAGATGTAAACAGCCACCTGGGCTGCATTAGGAGGAGGAACACTGCCAGCAGGTTAAGGGAGGTGTTCCCTTTTCCCTCTGCTTTGCCTTGGTAAGGCCACATCTGGCATGCTGGATACATGTCTGGGCAGAGTGATTTCTGTTTTCTTCACTTGCAGCCTTTACGGGTGATACAGTCCATGCCAGAACTGCTTGCATATTGCTTATAGACGAAGTAATGCATCTGAATATTATAAAACTTGGTATCTAAAACCTGTAACAGTTAAATAATATGCAGTATTGTATTAGTGTAACCAACATAATAAGAATGCTCTTATGGCTAGCTAAACACTCAATTTTAATTCAAACAAATGGTTAATGTTATAGTTTATATGATGAACATTCTGAATTGAAGAAAGTCTGTAAAATTCCACAAGAGTCAATAGATTTATGTTGATTTGTATCAAGTGAAAATATTGCTATGAAAGGACTAACACTTTATTCATGAATATATATCTACACTACATTTTCAGACTCACTACATTTTCAGCTGATACTTTCATGGGCATGTTCATCCTAATGCAACACTGTGGTTGCTTTTTTTTGCCAGTCAGACCAAGTTACCCTGAGAAAACCCCATTGTCTGATAAAACCAGATGAACACAAAGCTCACTAGCAGACTGAGTACTAGCTTTTTTCCTTCTTTTCACAAATAAACTAAAACACATGTGACTAGTGGAATGCACTTTTTTTTTTGTATTTACTTCTCTTGCGTCAAACTAGAAGACAATAGACAAAATGTCTTTGGAAAGGGACATAATTTTCTAACTTTGGAATAAATATATAAAACTCAGGATTTTATGACTTTTATCCCTTTATTTAAAAATGTCACAACAAACAAATGGTTAGTAATTACAATTATTAAAATTTGTATTTTTGTCCCTATAAAATAGAAGCCATCATGAAAACAAGAATGATTTGTGGTTGAAGTGATAATTTCATCATTTACATACTGTGAAATACTGTGGAGAACTACACAATTCTTCTGTCATATGAAACAGAATTACACGATTAAGAAATTAAATGATATTTCTTGAAATATTTATAAGAAAAATGCATTGACACTGAGACTTTTATGTCATGTCAATATCTAACAGTACATAATGGCTTTAACACAGAGAGGATGAGTATACAAAAAGAAAGATGGTTTAAATTTTGTTATTGTTTCCCTGTTTGTTTTCCTTTTTATAGTCTTAATGCTGCCTCATAAGCAAGATTTTTAGATTTTTTTTTTTCTTTTTAAATCTTGGCATGCATTTTATAGATACATTGCATGACTAAATGATTATAGGCCACCCAACCAGGAAGACTTAACAGATGAGGCCATCTATAGACAGATAGGAGCAGTCTCACATTCTCAAGCCCTGGTCCTCATGGGTGACTTCAGCCACTCCATTATCTGTTGGATGGACAACACAGTAGGGTATAAGCAATCTAGGAGGTTCCTCGAATGCGTTGATGATAACTTTCATCTCCAAGTGGTAGAGGAGCCAACAAGGAGAGGTGCTATGTTAAACCTTGCTCTCACCAACAAGTAGGGGCTGGTGGGGAATGTGAAACTCAAGGGCAGCCTTGGCTGCAGTGACCATGAAATAGTGGAGGTCAAGATCTGTTGGGCAGTGAGGAGGGCACACAGTAAACTTGCTACATTGGACTTCAGAACAGCAGACTTTAGCCTCTTCAGGGACACGGGATAAAGCCCTGGAGGGAAGAGAAGACCAAGAAGGCTGGTTAATATTCAGGGATCACCTCCTACAAGCTTAGGAGTGATGTATCCTGACAAAAAGGAAGTCAGATAAGAACACCAAGAGGTATGCATGGATGAACAAGGAGATCCTGGACAAACTCAAAATCAAAAAGAAAGCCTACAGAGGGTAGAAGAAATGACAAGTAACCTGAGAGGAATACAGAGAAAATGTCCAGGTAGCCAAAGATCAGCTTAAGAAGGACAAAGCCCTGAAATAATTAAATCTGTCCAGGGACATCAAGGGCAACAAAAACAGATTTTACAGGTAGATTGGTGATTAAAGGAGGACTAGGGAAAATGTGGATCCTCCGCAGAAGGAAATAGAGACTGGATTACCTTGGATATGGAGAAGGCTGCAGTACTTAATGACTTTTTTGCCTCAGTCTTCTCTGACAAGTGTTTCAGCCACACTGCCCAAGATGAAGATTGTAAAGGCAGGGACTGGGAGAATGAAGAACCATCCACTATAGGAAAAGATCACATTCAAGAACATCTAAGGAACCTGAAGGTGCACAAGTCTATGGTACTTGATGGTATGCATCTGCAGATTCTGAGGGAACTGGAGGATGAAGTGGATAAGCCACTATCCATCATATTTGAGAAACCATGGCAGTCCAGAAAAGTTCCCACTGACAGGAAAATGGGAAACATAAACCCCATTTTTAAAAAGGGAAAAAAAGAACAGCTGGGGAACTACAGGCTGGTCAGCCTCACCTATGTGCCCAACAAGATTATGGAGTGGATCCTCAAAACTATTCTAGGGAACATGGAAAATAAGGAGGTCATGAGTGACAGCCAACATGGCTGCACTAAGGGCAAATCATGCCTGACGAATTTGGTGGCCTCCTACAACAGTTACAGCTCTGGTGGATGAGGGAAAAGGAACTGACATCATGTACCTGGACTCATGCAAAGCTTTTGACACTGTCCCATACAGCATCCTTGTCTCTAAATTGGACAGACATGGATTTGACAGATGGACCACTCGGTGGATAAGGAATTGGCTGGATGGTTGCACTCAAAGAGTTGTGGTCAGTGTCTCGATATCCAAGTGGAGAACAATGGCGAGTAGCATTCCTCAGGGGTCAGTGTTGAGACCAGTGTTGTTTAATATCTTTGGTAGCGACATGGACTGAGTGCATGCTCAGCAAGTTTGCTGACCACACCAAGCTCTGTGGTGTGGTCAACAAGCTGGAGGGAAGGGATGCCATCTAGAGGGACCATGACAGGCTTGAGAGGTGGGCCCATTTGACCACTATGAAATTCAACAAGACCAGGTGCAAGGTCCTGCACATGGGTCTAGGCAATCCCAAGCACAAATACAGGCTGGTTAGTGAGTGGATTGAGAGCACCCCTAGAGAGGACTTTGCAGTAGTAGTGGATTAAAAACTGACTATGAGCCAGCAATGTGCGCTCACATGCCAGAAAGCCAAGAGTATCCTGGGCTGCATTGAAAGAAGTGTGGCCAGCAGGTCAAGGGAGGTGATTTTCCCCCTCTACCTTGCTCTTGTGAGACCCCACCTGGAGTACTACATTCAGCTCTGGGGCTTCCAGCATAAGAAGGACATGGACCTGCTTGAGTGGGTCCAGAGGAGGGATACGAAGATGATCAAGGGGCTGGAGCACCTCCCATATGAGGACAGACTGAGAGAGTTGGGGTTGTCCAACCTAGAGAAGAGAAGGCTTTGGGGACACCTTATAGTGGCCTTCCAGTACTTGAAGTGGGCTTACTGGAAAGATGAGGACGGATTCTTTATCAGAGAGTGTAGTGATAGGGCAAGAAGTAATGGTTTTAAACTGAAAGAGGGTAGATTTAAGTTAGACAAAAGTAAGAAATTCTTCACTGTGGGGGTAGTGATTCTCTGGAACAGGTTGCCCAGAGAAGTTGTGGATGCCCCCTCCCCAGAAGTGTTCAAGGCCAGGCTGGATGTAGCTTTGAGCAACTTGATGTAGTGGAAGCTGTCGCTTCCCATGGCAGGGGGTTGGAATGAGATGATCTTTAAGGTTCCTTCCAACCTAAATCATTCTGTGATTCTATAATTTGATGATTCCAGCCTACTGGTACCACAAGGGTCTTGATAGCTTTCTAAGTTGTCTCCTTTGGGGCAAATTGTGCTCCTATGCTTGAATTTCTTGCGGCCAAAAGAAAGAACTCTAGGAATTTCTAAGCAGCAGATTAGACTACAGGAAAAGAAAAGTTAAATATCTATAAAAATAAGCTTTTTATTTGGAGAGAATATCACCAATACCAAAAATTTAAAACAGATACTACAAAAAAACTAAGGTAAGGCAAATCACTAGACTTTTCACATTGGAAAAAAATGGGTGAAAATACGTATCTAGAATTACCACTCAGAATATTTAAAGACATTTGTCTCTTATATGTAGATGTATTCTTTGGCTAAATTTTTATGATTTTTGTATTTTTAGATGGTAAAATCCTTGGAACAGATGTTTCACGGGTTTATAGATAGGGCATACAGCAGGTTAGGGCTCAGTTCATATAAATATGCAGATGTTTTCGTTTAAATAATGCTACTTATAAATAATGATGTTTAGGAGATATTCCAGTAGTAGCACCTTTTTCCCGATATCAGAATTTAAAGACATAAAATCATCTGGAATTTGTAAATCAATGTTCCTTGCTATAAAGTGCCTTATTTTTTTCCCTTTTCCTAAAAAGAAGCCTCATTTTTAGAGCATTGCTTAAGTTTCCATCTGTAGTAGCTGCAGAATTGTCTAAAAATCTCTCACAGAAAAATAAAAAAAACAGTGATTTATACAAATTTTAAACTAAGTTGAATCTGCAAACTATTAACTGAATGAAAGGGGAGTGCAGTAGGGAGTCATCTTGTTTTATGAGAACACTGAAGTACAGCCTTAAATAGGAAATTGCCATTATTCTCTCTATTAAGCATATAATACATGAAAGGAATGAAAAAGGGGAAACATATTCCTCACAATTGGGTTATTCACTTTGGGAGATATTTATTTTTATTACTTATTAATACCTTCACTGCATGTCAGTGACTATTTCTGATGAAAGATACAGTGGAAATTTTTTTTTTTCCACTACAGATTTTTTGTGTGTGTGTGTTTGGTTTTTTTCCTTCTCCTATGTCAGATGAAATAGTTCAATGCCAGGGCTTTATGTAAGATCTCTTTTATAACTTCTTCTTAAATTCCATTATGCACTGTATAAATTATTGTTCCCCTTCATATTTTGAATAGTTTTTGGTGTTTTTTTTTTTTTTTTTTTGACAATTTACACACATTAAATAAATCTATACTTTCTTGCTGAGCAGACCTTATGATGGGATAAACACATTTATCTCTGTAAGTAGGGTGAATATAATTGATTGGTTGAACTTTAGTTTTTATATAGTTTTTTTTCATATAGTTTTATATTTCCAAAATGACACTTCACTAACCACTGCATTCCTAGTACATGTTAACAGAAATAAATAGTTAATTTATTTGTGAAAAGGTGACCTATATCCAAAAAGCATAGTTTTTATTAAGTAGTACAAATTTCACTCCTTATGTATATTTGCCAATTAGAGAAAAACATAGCCTTCCAGAGCCAAAGCAAACCAAAATATAAAAACCTATAAAGACCTCTAGAATAATTACTCTTTGTAAAACAAAACTATTGTCCATACATCAAAATTACCTTGGGAAGTTGCAGAAGTTCATCCTTAAGCCTTGTAGCAACAGCTGTGTTCCAGGACACACCACCTATGTAATAAAGTGATATAGCTTCAGGATCAGCAAGGTGTAAGTAAAGTCAGATATAAATTTCTGGTGTCAAAAGTCAGTCAAGGGCTAAGGACCTGGAGTTAAATGCAGCCGCTGTGGCAATAGGCAGAGCATGCATGGCTGGAGATCCCAAATGTGATTTCTCACTGCTCTTGTTTACAGTGTTGTGATTCTCCCAACAGTCTGATCCAGGCTTACACAGTTGCACAACGTAAGATCTGACCTTGAACACTGGTAGCCAAAACTCTGGCAAGGTGGGACATTTGCAGGATGGTATTACAGAGAAAGACTTTTACAGCCTGGTCACAAAAATCAGAGCCTGTTGGCACACAGGACTCCGACAGGTTCTCCATTAGCATTGAAAATTGTGTAAAATGTAGGATAAGACATATCACTGTCCTTTGTCATCCTGGACTTAATTATGTTTCTGTTGGATTGACAAAGAATTGCCTGTGCATAGGTGATAACTGTTATTTTGTTATTGTTTCATTAGAATGATACTTTGCTATCAGATTAGTGATTTGCTGCTGATGAGTATGCCCCTATTGCCACTGGCTTTGTCCTGGGACAGCCAAGACAACTCTGTGGGGCTGACAGCTATAATGGAGGATTTAAAGACTGTAAGGTCATACTATTCTGGAGGGGCAACTGGAGGTTAAGACAGGATATCATGGGGGATTTAAAAAGGCATTTTAGAGCTGTAAGCAATTGAGTTCCATCCAAAGTGTCCAAGTGTGACATTCCCAAGCAGATAAGAAGTTGAGAGTAAATATTTATTGGAAAGATCACATGATTGTTACCCAGACTAAAATAAGATAAAGGAAAAGTAAAAGCCAAAAATACTCTGAATTGTATCACTGGTTTTAATAAGAAAAAATAATAGAAAACTTTGCTTGAAAATAAATCTGCTTAATTATTAAAAGATATTAGTCTTTCTCAGGTTGCTCAGTTTCCTATCAACATTTTCTTATAAGATGACAGAAGAAAATTGCAAAGATTGGATACGATCAATGTTAAACAGAACTGACTGAACAATATAAAGAATCAGGATAGCTTTAGTCTCTTAAAAACTTCCATAAGTATGTGCTTCAAGAGAAGATGATTTTGAAAAGCATTTTGTTGAGTTGAAAGGAAAAATGTAAGGATAATAGTAGTTTTCAGATTGGTTTGCTTCTTTCTAATATTTTAACTCACTGATTTTCATCAGGAATTTTATTTCTTTTGAGACAGGTATGCAGTAAGTAGACACAATTCTTTATTCAGGGAGGGTTATAATTTACATTACCTTTGGATACGGATATATATTTTATATAGCAGAAAGAAGTAAAACTACTGCTTATGAAATAATAAACTTTATTTAAAGAAAGCTGTCACAGAATTCTGACCCCACAACAACACACAACTATGACTGTATTTGGTCTCTTGTATTTCTAGAAAGAGGGAGTAGGAGAGTGAGGGGAGAAGTGTTGTTGTTTATAATCATAAAAATATCTGTATGCTGAAGAAAAGCTAAAAGGCCTACTGAGAATCTTAAAAGTATTAAATTAATGTCTTCCAAATTCTATCTGTAGAAATAGATTTCTAACATTTTTTGTTATTCGTATTTACTTACAAGGATCAGAGGTAAGCGATACTGATTGCATGAATGTACGTGGCATGACATCATTCAAATATATTTTTTGATCAAGTAATACCCTCCTCCAAAATCAGCAACAGACTATGGATGAATAAATCCATGCATTAATCAAAAGACTAGTCCAAACCCTACTCTTCCTTAATCTTTCAGAACACCATATCTCATCTGAAATGTCTCTCATTTCAGCCAGTTGCCCTAAGGTTTTCTCTGAAATTATTATCTACTCTTCCACTCCTGACTACTTCTTTAACCCTCTGCTTTTCATTTTTGTCCCAACTTCTTGTCCTTTGTTTTTTGTGTACATCTTCATAACAACAAACATGTTTTTCCCTATGTTCAGCCTTTGCTGCTTGATTTTCTCATATTCTTTTTCTTTGTCTCTCAAGTCCATCATTGCTTCTCTAATGTTTACTGGTAGCAATGAATGACAGAAAGGCAGGAAAAATGAAAGAACAAAATTAGTTTTCATTTTTACATTTTTTTTTTACATTTATATAATAAAAAACTAATAAGTTCATACTCATATATGATCAGTAAAATTAATTTTTAAAATTTATTGAAAAATGATAAAAAGCACACATACAAATATACATATACACACGCACATGCACATATAAATATGCACATATGTATACATACATATATACATTTAAAAGTTTTCAAAGTGTATGAACATTGTACCTATAATGGCAGAGTTGAAAATATAAACAGATGTATCTTTATACTGCTTTTTGGATGTATGCGAGTGGTGTCTTTTCAAAACAATATTTCCCAAGTAAAAGTTTGTGTGATAAATGAAGGCATACGCAAGTGCACAATGGTTAACTATCATATAAAACTTCAAACACCACTTTATTAAATTTTAATAAATAATTTCAGTCTCTTCAAAAGTTTCTCTCTTATTCTGCCTAGTATAAAAACATTTCCAGGCATCTCAAGGATAGTGGAATGTTGGAGAATGGCTCAGAGACAAGGGTCCTGAGCCCACCGAGCAATTGCATGATCAGGGCCTGCTCTAGCTGCTGATGCTGGGCCTCACTAGGGTTTGCCTGCAGCTGCTCGCAGCTGCTGATACATGAGGAATGTCAAGGACGCTTCAGCCCTGTGTACCGTGGTGTGTCGAAAACAGGCTAAGGGGAATTAGGAATAGTGGTCTGAGAAACCTAGTGTTATGATAACGGTGGTCTGAGAAACATTGTGTTACGGTACTGTTGTGTATCGAAAACAAGTCAAGAGGAATTAGAAATAGTAGCATGAGAAACTTAGTGTTATGAGAAACTTGTGCTGTAAGCTAACTGCAAGTAGGTGGACCGTGCGAATACGACCCTTAGAGCTTAAGCCAATCAGCTAGTGACTAGTAGGCATAATTAGTAGAAGGATTATAAAAGGCTGTAATGAAAATCAATAAATGGAAGCACACTTTATCACTCATACTGAGTCGGCTACGTTCTTCCTCCTTGGCTGGGTCCTCGGCTCGCCCAGCCCAGCAGTGGAAGGTGTCAGATTTAAATATCTTTAAGTAATTTTTTTTTTATTAGCCCTTACTTTTGTATGAATATGATAAGCAACTTCAGATGAGTAATCATATAACACAAAGTTTCATGGGTATATTTTCCATATTTGATAAACAAAGCACTTCAACTTTTAAACATCAAAAGATTTCTACTTATCCCCTCAAGCACTAAGCCCTGGAGGCAAAAATATGCATTTTTCTTTTCTCCTGATTCCCCCTTCTGTATTTCTGCAGTTTATCCTTATTTACTTAAGGATTTAACTCAAAGTGCTTACAGTAATAGAAATAAATGGAGTAGGTTGTTTTATTAGAAACTAGGATGCACATACTATGACTTGATGAGAGCTACAGTAGTAACGTTAGCCATATTTCATATGTTTCAAATACAACCTTTTATTTTATAATGTAAGTTATTAATTCTATGAAAATATCACATGCCTGTGGAGAAGTGGTGGGGGGTGGAAGGAAGGGGAGTACATGATGAGATTGTACATAGTATACATGCAGTGTTAGTGAAAGGCTACTAATTCCCATAATTTCTACTTCTTCAGTCCCCCTTCTGTTTTCTTCCACCCAGTAAAAAAAACAGTAAATGATTGATTGACTCTCACCTATCTTATTTAATATAATAATGGAACTCTTGATGAAAATGATCAAGAAATTCCAAAAATAGACAGGTTGAGGCAGTAAGTGGTAACACATCATGTTGTATGCAGATAATATGCTGCTGCTATTGATAGCAAAGTCAATTGTTAACCTAGACAGAACAGTATATTCAATATGAATCCTGACTGCCCTGAAGATCAATATAGACAAATCTATACCCAAGGTGATAGTGATGTGAAGTATAAAGTTTGAGTGATCTGCACTTTTAGATTTTAAATGAAGTATAAGACAAAACAAATGTAAATACACAAGGGCTTTTTCTTTTTCTTAATTTGACAAAGTTGCACTGCTCACCTTCATCCATTCCCCTGCTTTCAAGACAAGGTACAAAAAGAAAGAGCACTGAAAATGGAATGACACAAAATCAAGTTTCTTACAATTTTTAGTGCAGTAAAGATTGATGCAGTTTGCAAAGTCACCTTCGCATGATTATTTATATTTGTTATGGTTACCTTGTCTGCTTCTCAAAAATTGTCAAAGATTATTAAAGATCATATCTGAGAAAAGGAAAGTGTTCTCTGTTCACTGTTAGATAAGGTTAGAGATGGGCTGTCCCTTTTTAAACGATCTCACTGGGCATTTGTGCCTCAGGGCGTAACATGTCACCTTCATACCTATCTATATCATTCTATTCTTATAACACACATTCTGAATTCCAAATGGATCATCAGTCTCTTTAAAGGTAGTGAAGACACATTTAGTAGTGAAAAAATTTATTTATTCTGAGAGATGAGAAATGTAGAATGGACTAGGGCAGAAAGAGAAGTGCAACTTCATGGATCATATTTGATCCTTTGTGCAAGGCTTAAATTTGCTTCTGTCCTAAAGGTGTGGGAGAATATGCCTTTGAGTTTGTTTAAATCTATCCAAATGTCAATAGGGCAAATGTTATAGCTGGTAGAATTCTAGCTAGTGGTTTGCTTGGCAAATCTATCTCAGAAACATCTCCAATTGATGACAAATATAGTTTTGCTGAGTGAGTTAGAAAGAACAGTAACTGACCACTAAAATTATGTTTTTCTTCTTCGCAAAAGCTTTTATACTCATCAGCCCAAGAGAGAGATCTTTACCCATGGTACTGACTGGTACATACTGCTTAGGGCAAGCCCTCTTTAAGATTAATTATATCCATGCTGGTTCAAAGCACTTGCCTCTGAACCTCTACCAGGTACCACGTAGTGCCACTGTGAACTGCACTACCATGTGCCTGACATACGTGTATGTGTTGGAACTGGCTTGTCCAGTGTGTGAAAATGTGTTGTATACTTTGAGTGTATTGATATGGAGGATTATGGAGATGAAAAGAGCCAAACCCAATGTATTAACCTTACTGGCTTTTCAGATGGTTCTTTGATCTTTGCTTTCAGTCCAGGCCTTGCCTTGAAGCTTAGCAGTTAAAACAGTCAAAAATTATACTAGGGAAGAATCTAGTGATTTAGTAGTATCAGCATTCAGGAGTCTAATGACAGAAGTTCCAGGAGACTCAAAACTAGCTAACGACCTGTCTTAAAAGAGCATGTCATATCACCTAGTTACATTCAGTTCTGTGCATAATTATATACTTCATTCTACTGTCTATGCTTATAAGCTAAACAAAAGTTGACAAATGATCTCTGACTGTGTATTCAACTAGTTTGCATCCATGATGCACAGAGCTAGCTTCTGCTACAGCAGGCTCACTACATAAATACTGTGTTCCTTTTGAGTGTACCCACTGCAGTCTTAAGATCCTATCACTTGAGATCATTGCTCTGTGAGGTTTTTCAATTGACAGTGATTGAAACTGCATGAAGACTGTATTGCAAACAAGAAAATAATGTGGGCTAGTTTGTTTGTTTGTTTGTTTGTTTGTTTGTTTTAATTTCATGATACTGATAACACGTGCAAGCATGTCCCTGGTGTCATATGAAGGTATGCAGAGCTGTTTAAGAGTATGGAATAATGTTGGAAGACTAAAGAACAATGTTAGAAGAATATAAGGAAAAGTTGAAATAGAAGTATTCATCTGTACTGAATGGTTCCCTCACTAGCAGGAATGCTGATTGTGTAATAATAACTCTTTAAAATAAGAATTTGTTTAAGGACTGAAAATGAAACATGACAAGTAAATGCATTTAAAACAAATCTGGATCAAGACTGTAGGATTTGAATCTCAAGCTTATTTATACATACATACATACACACACACAACATTAAATGAAAACATTAAAATAAAAAATAATTAATTTCAAACATACTTTAGGCAATACCAAAAATGTCAACAAAAATGTGGCCCTTCTCTACTCTATTTTTTACTGCAGACATCAGGAAAATATATATACAAACACACACACGCATATATATATATATATATAACCGCTGTATCTGCAGTTACAACTCTTCCTTTTTCCAAAATAATAGTATAGCACTCAATGCAGAAAATATGAATGGCTGGCTGTTCGGTTAGGTCCTGTCAGAGCTAAAATATTTTTCCCTCATTTAAATGATTATTATGAGGATTTCTCCAGCCTATATCAAGTTTTAGATTCAAATATAGAGGAGCCAATCTCCTAATATTTAGGACACTCAGTGAGGATGAAGAAGAAATTTTCAAGATTCTCCTTTCCTGAGAGTTTTGTTGGAACTATTCCACTTTAAAAATAAAATAAAATTTAATCCGGACTACCGGTTCAATGGTGTCTGCCAGATACTTAAATGATTCTGGCAGAATGGAGACTGGATAGTATTTCCTACAAAAGTGTCACAAACTCTAGGCTATCAGCTAGTTAGATTTTGTTGTTGTTACTGAAAATTTAATATAATCTTTCTAGGTATAATTTGATGTCTTATTTTATTTTCTTCATAAAGATAATTGGTTTATTATTTTAATTTCTTATTTTTAGAGCAGAATATTTCATGGCCTATTCTATCCTCGAATGCTGTTAAATCAGATCCTGAAAGCAACATTAGATATAACAGAATGACAGTGTTGTGTGGAAAAAAAGGAATCTGATTTTGTTATTTTTTTCTTTTTCTTTCCTCCTTCTTCCTTTTCATCTTCTAACCTTGTTCACATAATGGAAAATTTACTTCAGGGAATTGCACATGAAGATGACACATAATCCCAGGCAGCAAATGGATTAAAAGGCCAGGCCTGTGAGTCTTTAGAAATTTGTTGGTTTATAAATGCACGTCTGCCAGATATCCTACCTATTTTACTATATTTTGAATTTGTGGAGATGTAAAATGCTGCTGTGAATATGACTCTGAAAATGTTAATCACTGGTGCTGCAAAATATATACACTCTGACTTTTGTTATAAAGATCCACTCAGCCTTGTATGTCTTTCCTGTGTTAGAAAAACTGGAAGTAGATGAATGCTGACATAGCTGTGATAAATCAGTTAGCTCTATTGCTAAGAGAAATTGACAGTGGTATAAATAGCCTTTACAAATTCTACATATACTCCAGATTCTATCCAATAAATATACCCTCAGTAAAAATATATGTGCTTACTTTTTGATTACTTACTAAAAAATTGTATTTTTTATCTGTTTCAATGAGTGACTTTAAAGTGAAAACTGTGGATTATTTTATGCTTTATTTATTTTCTTACTCATTTATTTAGAGTCCTACAATTTGAAAGTAAAAGATATAGAAATGTCTGTACTGTGCTCCAGGAACTTTAAACAAGTATTGAAAAAAATTTGCTATAATCACAAGTCCTGAAACTGCTCACACTCTTGAAAAACATTATTTAAGAAATATTAGAGGGTTTTATGGAAAGAGATAGAGAAAAAGAGGTTTTTCTTTCTTTTGGACAATGTTTGTTTGGTTTTTTTTTTCTCTTTACTTCAAATTATAAAGGAAGGGAAGGGAAGGGAAGGGAAGGGAAGGGAAGGGAAGGGAAGGGAAGGGAAGGGAAGGGAAGGGAAGGGGAGGGGAGGGGAGGGGAGGGGAGGGGAGGGGAGGGGAGGGGAGGGGAGGGGAGGGGAGGGGAGGGGAGGGGGAGGGGAGGGGAGGGGAGGGGAGGGGAGGGGAGGGGAGGGGAGGGGAGGGGAGGGGAGGGGAGGGAAGGGAAGGGAAGGGAAGGGAAGGGAAGGGAAGGGAAGGGAAGGGAAGGGAAGGGAAGGGAAGGGAAGGGAAGGGAAGGGAAGGGAAGGGAAGGGAAGGGAAGGGAAGGGAAGGGAAGGGAAGGGAAGGGAAGGGAAGGGAAGGGAAGGGAAGGGAAGGGAAGGGAAGGGAAGGGAAGGGAAGGGAAGGGAAGGGAAGGGAAGGGAAGGGAAGGGAAGGGAAGGGAAGGGAAGGGAAGGGAAGGGAAGGGAAGGGAAGGGAAGGGAAGGGAAGGGAAGGGAAGGGAAGGGAAGGGAAGGGAAGGGAAGGGAAGGGAAGGGAAGGGAAGGGAAGGGAAGGGAAGGGAAGGGAAGGGAAAATGCTGATGAAAATATAGTAACACAGAGCTTAGTAATATGGATAAACATTAGGTTTTGAAAAGTTTCCAACTGATACAATATTTTGCAATTTTTATATAACAATAAATCTCACTGTTGATCATCCCAATATTCTTCTCAGTCTAATGAGATCTTACATCTAGTTATGACTCAGTGCAAGTTCTTAATCTTCTTATTACTCAGTGGGATAAGAGCAGGTCATCTCAAGAGCCTCTTCGGCAGCCAAAATTGACTATGCAATGTGCACAGTTAATATTTGTGTGAAAGTCATTCATTTTCTTATTCAAGGTCTAATAAAGCCATTAAAAGCAAAGTGCAGACCAGAAGGATTCTGATCTTGTCCTTACCTAATCAATTCACATCATTATAATCCTTTCTGCTAAATGACATTGATTTAATTGTGTCCTATATCTTCATGCTCATGTCTAAACTAGTAATAGAACAAAATTAAGTTCTGCTGTACTCCAGCGATGTAAGAACACATAGGGAAGTGTCAGGAAAACATCTTAAAAAGTATTCTAGCTCTTTTTTATTTTAATTTCACCATATATTATGTATGTATACATTCATTTTTATTATTCTTTCTTGACGTTACATTTCGGATTCTGTTTAATTTTAATAGAAATTGCAGGTTGAAATTTTATATTTTTGGATCTCTTTGCAGATAAAACAAAAGAAAAATACATTGTCTGAATAAGATAACCTATTTTAAAACTAAACATCAAGATTCAATAAATAATCTAAGTTCTCAAAACAAAGAAACAAGCAATTCCTTCTCTCCAGTGTCCTGTACTTTCATTAAATTATGTATTATTTATGTGTAGGAGATGAGGTCTTTTCCCTGGTGGCTTAATTAGTACAAATGGCTGGGTTTGTAAACTATGATTTTTTATTATTATTTTAGATCAAGCAATGCCTCATTTAATGTTGTATTTTTTACTGAGTAGAAGATTTCATAAGAAAAATGGACAAAAGCATTATAAATCATGCATAATTTCAAGGTCCTTGAGGATTTTTTCTACATTCACAAACTATGTTATATTTTGTGCAGGGGCCCATTTACCCAGGGTAAGGAATGGTATGGAAAAACAATAAAGTTCTTTCTTAGATGACTGATCTGACTGATCTCAGTCCCAAGATTTATAGTCAGGTGTTAATTAAAGTGTTAACCACTTAATAAATTAAGTATTATTTATACTTATTTCAACTATTAAATTGTGTATTTGTATACAATACAGAAAAAGCCTTTTGACATATGTTGTGCAATTTGGTATACTATATATATAGAACTTGTTTAGCTTAACTTGCTTAGCATTAGTATCTAAATTTGATGAAGCCTTAGGCCTCAGACAGTGAACTTTCACCTAGATATATTGAAGTTTTACCTAGCTAAGAAAAAGAAGGCCCCAGAGCCCATTGAAGCCGGAAGGTAAGGAAGCTACAATAGTCAGCAGAAGCTGCAGCCTTAGAGATAAGAAAATAAATGCTTCACCTAGAGACAATGAATGGGCCCAATGAAGAATGAGAAGATCCCAGACTGTAATAATACTTTTGGTTGGAACTTCGCGTGAAGTATGGGGAACTTAAATGGTAAAGATATAATTGCCCAGGGATTTCTTTGTTCAGGGTCCCTCTTCAGAGGCACCCAGCTTGAGCAGTAGCACTAATAATAAAAAGTATTTTTATAGAGGAATCCATCTTTTAGCTTATCAATTCAGAAGAAACCTAGAGTTGAATCCTGTTATGGTTGCTGGCATATGTAATTTCTATAACATATATAGAGTAAAATAGTAGTAAAAGTACTAAGTAGTACTTAGTAGTAAAATAACCCAGAATATTAATCATAAACAAACAGTAATATGTTTTTGGTCTAGTTTGTCATACTTCTTCATAAACGTTTGCAGTAGCTGGTATGTATATATATGTTAGGCTTATTGTATTATTTAATGAGTTGTTTTTCTGTCTGAAATAGAAAGAGGCAGACACCTTGCTTTTTGATATATACAGACATGATAGAAGTGAAACATAGTTGTGCCTACAGTAAACTCAGTTCAGCATTGGATGGAATAAAGAACATTACACTTCAGGAAAACAATCCATACCATATCCTTTTTCTACAAGAGCACATTTCTCTTTCTCTTTACTGCCCTCCTTTCAAAGTCAAAATTCAGTCTGGTCACAAAAACAATAAATGTTTATTAGCAAGACACTCCTTCTGGGCAATGGTTTTCCTCCACTGCCTTTTTCTTTATTTTTGTGGTAGGATGTTTCCCTCCAGGCTTCTGAAAACAGGAATGCTATTTCATTTTTTGAAAGTGACTTCCTCTCTTATGCTCAGTGGTTTTGGCATTGTCTTATGCTTTCGACATCATTTAAACCCGCGTAAACTGAGTAACATGAAATTTCTTTTAAAACAAAAGAATAAAATATAGTGCTGAGTTTACTTCTCTTCAATAGTTGACTTCTTCGTCTCGTTAACAGAAAGTTTCATCAATGTGGTAAAATAATTTTGAATACTTTAAACACTAAAGGATTCAGAAAGCAATTCCGGGACATGTATTAATGGAAATGAGTCTATTTCTGGCATAGACTTTCACCAGTTCTAGATTCAGTAATGGTTCACGGAATTTTCTGTATCTCTGCTCACACAGACAGTATACAAACAGTTCCACTGACTTCAGTGAGCCTCCTTAGGCAAATAATACTTGCAATACAATGAATTATGTCAAAATTGCTAAATAAAAAAGAGACAGTATTTTTTTTTTTTTTTAGCTTTGAAGACAAAAGAAATGGTTTGAGTCTACTCAAATGACAGAGGATTGGTTCTGGGTCTCCTCTGGAGCTCATATGACGTCCCTGTATATACATACACATACATATATACACACACATACTTGTACACAGACACATTATTTTCCACTTTTAAATGTCTGAAATGTTTTAAGATCTGTGCAGGATCTTGCCAGACTGATATTTCATAACATGACAGAAAAGATATGGCCTGGGATAGGGTGAAAGCATGTAGAGATGCCTGACCAAGCAAAGTGTGATGGAAAAATTTTGAAAGACTGGGAAGTCAAACCAAAGCAATTTTGCCTGCACTGCCTATTGGGATGATTCCTTGGTACATGTTATCCCCTGAACTATGTTCAGTTATTTTCTGGCTTCTACATTCAAGGGCCAAACCTGTATCAGATAAAGTCTTAACAAGCTGTGTGGACCTTCACTAGTCCTGTGATGGAGTTTGTTTCTGACCTGGTTTTATTTAGCAATATGGATATGTAATTTATTTCTAATTAATCTGATTTTGTTTGTTTGTTTGTGTCTGTATTGTGTTCTACTACTCCCTACAGGCCAGTTTAATATCAGGTGTACTGTTCAACTGATTATTAAGAATTAGAATATTTTTATCAATCTGTTATTTACTCTTGCTGTTATTTTGAAAACATACCCTACTGCAATTTTTTGTGTACTGGTAAAATACATTAATAGCTACCTCAAAAATATGTGACACAAAATAGACTATAGTATTTAAAAAATCTTTTGAATAACTTTTTGCACTAAAGGAACAAGTGTACTTGGAAAGAAGACTGTAATTTTGTTATAAATATCTGTTTGTATTCAATTAATGATTGTAAGAAAAGGAAATAGTTTATTCACTTAAGGGTTACTTTGTTGACTAACAGTCAAAACTGGTGAAACTTCCACAGATAAAAAAGGCAAACAAGCACAGAGGCATTCTAAGGGAAATTACTTTCTTATCCTCAGAGTATTTCTACTGAGATCAGTTCTGGATCCATGATTCAAGTTTTTCACTTAGGTTTTACACAAAGGACCAACTGTCTATAAGAGTAAACAAGAATTGATTACATGAAAGTTTATTCCATCAGAATTCAACATAGACAGTAGTAGACAAGACTGAAAGCTTGATAACATTCAGACATCCAGTTCATCTGAAGGTGTGTGAGTTATCCCAGCACTGCATATGAAACTAGATAGCTGCATTCATACAGCTAAATCAAATACTTCTTACGTACTTAACTAAAAGCTCATATAAATTATATTTTCCAGGATATGATTAAAAGTTAAGAAATTCCAGGAGATACTGTGCTGATGCATTATAGATACATTCCTTTTTTGTTGATGTGTTATTATACAAACACAAGCATAATGACATGAAAACCCGTTTTTTCCACAAAAGCCTGGTGCACAAACTGAATCTATTCTAAATCCTTTATTTTCATCCAGAAAGGATTTCATCAAAGATAACCAGTAAGCATGAGCAATGACAGCTGGAACAGCTAAAGTCTGGCAAAGTTATTAACAACTGAAATGTGAGTAATCTCAGTAGCAGGTAATGATGCCAGCCTGACCTAAAATGCATTACATTTCCTGTGTAGTTAGAAGATAGTGACGTTTCAGCTAGTAACATCAAGGAAGCACAAATCCTTTATTAATTTATATTGACATTCATTACCAACCTAACATGTTTTCAAATATTTCTCCACTAGAAAAGACAATGAGAATTCATTTAGGTAAATTTTGGATTTAGTAAATTATCTGAAGCTAGTGGGGAATGAGGTAGCGGTAAACAGGAAAGTAAGAAGAAAAAAATTTGCCATTGTACTGTTATGCAATGATCCAGTTTAAGGATCAAATACTTCCTCTAAAGCCATTTTTTGCATTCGCATGTAACTGGTCTTATCCAGTACCATAATCTTATTATTCTTTTTTAAAAATGAGCTTAATAAAAAATAAGTAATTTATTTATTACAGTTTCTTGGTTTCTTTCTCCAAATTTCTAGTCAGTATGTGTCCTTAAATAAAAATATGGCTTTTAAAATGGTACTGCCTAGTCTTAGTTTTTATTCATGTGAAGAAAATACCATGTATCGTCATATCAACATTTTAATCCTTTGTATTATGGAAATAAAATACAAAATACTCATTACTTTTCGTATTGCCTTTTGATGAGTTTCTTTGACCATAACTCATTTCTGTCAGAAAGACTATAATTAAAAAAAAAGATCAAAGTCTGTTCTTGCACCTTTTAGAAATGGAAATTGACTGGAAATTCTGTTTTCAGTAGTACTAATTCCAGTTTATTTTTTATATTTTTATTCTTATATTCCATATCATATTATATATCTCATATTATTATTTTTTTTTCTTTTTTTTTCTTTTTTTTTTTTTTTTTTTCCTGCAGGAAAGCAGCTATATAAACTGGTGAACAAAGGTTTTCAGGATACTCAAGGTTTACAAGCTCTGTCAGTGACTTGTTACACTTGATTATAAAAGCATAAGGGAAGATAAACCAGTGCTGTCCTTCTGAGAAATACTTCTGAATAAGCTCCGTGGCAGAAATTTGGTGTAGTTCCATCAGCTTCTTAAGGAGATGATGATTTTCTATGTTAAAAAGATGTATAACATCTGATGTCATGTGGATAAGATCATAATTGGGCTTATTGATTCAATGAGATTGTTTATGTAGTAGACTCTTTAAAAGCCTACAAAATCTAAATCTATAGGCTGATTTTCAGAAGTATCATTGTCCTGGCTTGGGCTGGACTAGAGTCCCTGTTGGTTTGGCAGCTGGAGGAGTGCTGCAGCACACTGAGACCCCAGGGGGTCCCCAGGTCCTAGTGCCCTCACCTGTGTGCGGGGGCGGGGGGAGCACAGCTGGAGTGCTGGGCCCGGATTGGCCGATATCCCATGTCATGTGACATTGTGCTCACTATATAAAGGCAGGAGTGGGCCGGGAGGGGCTCTCAGTTCTGGGAGTGTTGCTGCGGTGCTTTTGTGTTGGGGATCACTGGCTGGGAGCAGGTGGGTGGTGAGCAGCTGTATTGTACATTACCTGCTGATACTGCTGTCAGCGTGTTGTTCTGTTACTGTTATTAAACTGTTTTTATCTCCACCCGTGAGTCTCCCTTTGCCCCTCTGATTCCCTCCCCATTCCCAAGTGGGGGGGGGGGGGGGGTGAGCAACTGCCTGGCGTTTAGCTGCTGAGCAGGCTCAAACGACAACAATCATCAACTTTAGAAGGTGTTGATCATCCACTATTTTTTAATAATTAGTATTTTAGAAGGGACGTGTGTCCTGGTTCGGGCTGGAATAGAGTTCCTGTTCATTTTAGTAGCTGGAGGAATGCTGCAGCACAGAGACCCCAGGGGCTCTCCAAGTCCTAGTGCCCTCACCTGTGTGCGGGGGCAGGGGGAGCACAGCTGGAGGGCTGAGCCGGGATTGGCTGATACTCCATGTCATGTGACATTATGCTCACTATATAAAGGCAGGAGAGGGCTGAGAGAGGCTGCCACTTCTGGGAGTGTTGCTGTGGTGGCTTTGTGTTTGGGATCGCTGGCCGGGAGCAGGCGGGTGTCGGTCGGCGGGTGGTGAGCAGCTGTATTGTACATTACCTGCTGATATTGCTGTCAGTGTATTATTCTGTTACTATTATTAAACTGTTTTTATCTCAACCCGTGAGACTCCCTTTGCCCCTCCAATTCCCTCCCCATTCCCAAGTGGAGGAAGGATGGGTGAGCGACTGTGTGGCATTTAGCTGCTGAGTAGGCTCAAACCACAACAATGTGGCGTCCCATTCTGATCAGAAAGATAGAAGCTTCTGAACCTTGAAGATTTATATTACAGATACTAAATAAAGAAGTACTGAGTAGTCCCTGTACAGAGGGAGAGGTACAAACTATTTTATGGATTTCCTTCTTCCGTGTATTTCAGTTCAACATGTAATTTTTACAGTGCTTATAATTCTCATCAAGACCAGTATCCTTTGTTGTAGGAACTGTGCAAACACACATGGACAAAAAATAGGTTTTGCTCAAAGATCTTATTCTGTAAATGTTAGAAATTGCCAATGATCAATAGTGCCTTGTCCAGGCAACTGTTCATGGTTTGTTTTTGTCTTTGTGTGAAGTTGTGGGGTTTTTTGTGTGTGTTTGTTTTTTTTTTATTATTTTTTTTATTTTATTTTTTTATTGTTTGTGGGGATTTTTCCTTTGTCTTTGAGGGTTTTTTGACTTTGTTTCTAAAATAATGGTTACTTCTCTCTGGGTCTAGAGCAAAATGTTTATCTGATAAGTTAATTTTGTTTTGGGTTTGTTTGTTTTTAATGAATAAGAAGAAAAAAAAAAAAAAAAAAAACAAAAAAAAAAACAACCCAGAACCAAACAAAAGTATTCTGTAGAAAGGGAAAAAAATAATACAGTTTAGCCACGTTTATAACTAGAAGAGGGCATCACAACTGGTTGTGGGCATCATTGCCCTGGCTAAAAACCTAAAAATATCAAGACACTGGTCTGTAAACAGTCTTCTTTACTGAATGGAAGAGAGGTTATATTAACTTATCATATCTATACCACTACTGTGTGAACTGGAATTTATGTTATTGTGAGGATAAACCCTCAAAACAATTTACTTTGAAACTGAAGTCTATGTCACTGAGTCAAGGTCCTAAGTCCACTACTGAACGTTTCACACAATAGTAAATTAGACAACATGTCTAATCCTAAAGAGGATTTGCCATACACAGTCAATCAGCCCATATAGATACTGGTGGTGAAGAGTACTTTTGCAGGGGGAGAGACCTGGTGCCAATCTATACTGCCTCGGGGTAGATGCTTTCTCCACTTCCTCTGGAAAAAAAGGCAATGAATGCTCACTCTCATGAAATGGTATGATACAGATTTTCCTTTTTAACTTACTTTTTCTCCCCCCCAAAATAAATACAGCATTTCTAGAACATTCCCAATTGAAAAAGGATTCTTTTTTTTCTCTCTTAAGGAGTTTTCACAGCTGTCATCTTGTGTCAAAACAGCATAACAAACAGACTGCAGGTTGGACTGAAGCATCTGGATAAAGAGAAGGATGGATGAAAAGATTTGAATCTGAATGTGATACTGAGAGGACTCCAAGAACAAAACTGTCTGTTAAAACCAGGAGGATTTGTAAAGACATGACTTTCCTTGACAAATGCAGCTCGAAATGTGAGGTACTGAGAAGACAAACAGATCTTTTATATTTCATGTTAGTGTAAATTAAGAATTGATTTCCCTTCACTTGTCTTTTCTAAGCATCTCTAACTAAGCTGTCTTTATCAGATCCTGTAAATAAACACCTTATTTGCATTTTACTATAACCTTGTAAGTTAAAGGTAGTTTCAAAAAAACTACCTAAAGTATGCTTTACCAAAGTTGTGCTGATCCGTATAACTAGGTCACTGCAGCATTTGTACACAGAGCCTGGCACTCCTAGCAATTTCCACAAGGAGGCCAAAGGGTAACAAGGTATACATCCACTAAAGCTTCATAAATCAATTTGAGAGCTAGTGTTACAGGGGTCAGGAGAGAAAGCGTCTTCAGTGATAACCAGAAAAAATCACTCACAACACTATAAGTTAGTGGGGAATATTACTGAAACAAAGGATCCCAAAGGGGAATGTGAAAAATAGAACACAATTTTGATAATGCTGCAAAACTTCAAATTGTTTCTGTTTCAAGGTCACAAAACAGAACCTCTAATACAATTGTCATTTCTATTGAAGCTGCTAGATAATATGGTTGATAATCTGGGATGAGGGAAAAAAAAGATATATCAAAACACATAAAGTCCTATCTATGACAAATAGTAAAATTATGCAGCCCATCCATAGGTGTTGTATAGACCAAGCATATAGTGTTCAGTTACGTAGACTGTCACTGAGCAACAGATGGGATGACTGTCATTACGTGTAACAGCACATTTTATCAGGTTAAATCCTCAGGAAACAAGGAAGGACAAGGAGATTGCTGTTTCAACAGAAACAGTTGAACGTGATTTGATGAGGACTTTTTGGACTAGAGGGTAGGGACAGATGGGTGAAGAAAGACAGTAATCAGGGAATCTGCAGCAGACAAACAGACCAGAAGAGAAAGAGGAAATTTATATGCAAAAGGGTTGAAGTAATACTTTCAAACTATAGAAATGCAATGGGTAGAAAAAAGATTTATTTTCCAGACTTCTTTTTGTCTTTCTCATTCAGCAGTTCAGGATATCTTTTTCTTTTTTTTTTTTTTTTTTTTTTAATTATTATTATCTTGTTCCTGTTAAATCAAATATAAATTTAGACATGAAGAATCCCTAATGTCTTTTCACACATCCTCTTCTGGAAGGAGAGATGAGAGTGTTATCTCAGGCTTTGGACTCTTTCTGTTTGGTTGTTCACCTGTTTTTTTGTTTGTTTGTTTGTTTGCTTGTTTGCTTTCTTTAATTCCATAGCTTTTAAATATTTTAATCTCTAAATTAAGTTCTTCAGTGTAAAACATTTTTAGTGGTAAGGAAAAGGAAGCAGAGCTCCTACTCTCAAATTCCCAGAAGCCCTGGACCACCTGAGGAGAGTTCTAAAGTAGTTGCCCAGGACACAGTTTCAGTATGAAATAACCTATATTTTTCTTGCATCCTCTGACAGTCCTTGATACCTGGGAAACAGAAGACTTCTGAGGTTCATTTTGTGTATATTGCTCTCAGCTGGATAAGAAGCTCTTTAATTCATTTCTTTTCTAAATCTGAGCCAAACTAGTTTATTGGATCTGAAACTGAATATTCATCTTCCTGTGATCCGCAAGAGAATTTGAAAAAGAAGAAAAATTTGCAACAAATTATTTTGATACTACCATTTTTCCCTCAAATATAGCTGTCTTTCCTGAAGATTGGCCTTGAAAACTAAATACAATCCAAGTCAACCAAATATATCATCAAAAGTGGGATGTGTCAGAAGTAGTACGTGAATTAATGTTCTTGTTGTCTATGGTTTTCAGTATTTTTTTCTTGGAAAACAGATACCCATTACAGTATTTCTTCCATGATACCCCTTGCAGAAAAGTTACTCGGTAGATTTATGAGACATTGCTGAAAAGTCACGCAAGTATTCAAAAAAACAGAAGGTCATCATGTTTGGTATGTGAATAAGATATAAAATAGTTGGTTATACCTCTGTGAAAATGAGCCAGATTTTACAGTATATTGACTCTGTTTTAAGCAGCTATATCTGAAGTCCTTAATTATTGCACAAGAATACCAGCTTTAATATATAAGCCTTTAGACTCTTTATTGGGTTTACATGACAAGGTTTTGGTAGCAGGGAGACTGCAGGAGTGATTTCTGTGAGAAGATACCAGGAGCTGCACCCATGTCAGACAAAGCCAATTCCAGCTGGCTTCAAGATGGGCCCACAACTGGCCAAAGCTAAGCCAATCAGTGATGCTGATGGAGCTCCTGTGATAGTGACAATGTTTTAAAGAGAGGGTAAAAAATACTATGCAGCAGCTTTCAGAGAGGATTGAGAAAATATGAGAAAAAAACCTATGCAGGCACAAAGATAGAAGAAGAAGAGGGAGGAGGTGCTCCAGGCACTGGAGCAGAGATCCCCTTGCAGCCGATGGAGATCATGGTGAGACTGGTTGCCTTCCTGCAGTTCTTGGAGGACCACAGTGGAGCTGATATCGACCCTGCAGCCTGTGGAGGACCCTACAGTGGAGCAGGTGGATGTGCCCTGAAGAAAACTGCAGCCTGTGGGAAGCCCACACAGCAGCAGGTTCCTGGCAGAAGCTGAGGTGGAGAGAACCCCACACTAGGTTTTCTGGAAGGACCTGTGACCCACAGGGGACCCTGGACACTGGAGCAGCCTGTTTCTAAAGGAGTGCAGCCCTTGGAAAAGACCCATACTGGATCAGTTCTTGAAGCACTGCAGCTTGTGGGAAGGACTCACATTGGAGCAGTTCATGAAGGACTGTTTCGCACTGGAGGAACCCCACACTGGATCTGGGGAGGAGTGTGAGGAAGATATGAAGCAGCAGTTGAGCCACTTAGGGGAAGGATGTAGAAGAGTCAGGAGAAAAGTTGAACCTGGAAAGAAGAGAGCTGTGGGGAGAAGGTGGTTTTAGATTTGTTATTAACTGGAAATAAATTAAATTAAATTGAGTCAAATCTGTTTTGCCCATTATGGTAATTTGTGAGTGATCTCCCTGTCCTTATCTCAACTCATAAAATTTTTGATTGTATTTTCTCCCCCTCTTTTTTTTTGAGGAGTGATAGAGTAGCTTGGTTGGCACCTGGAGGTCAATCAAGGTCACCCCACTACAGAATCACAAATATTTTCAATACAGTTAAAATGTTATTTCTCCCCACCTGTGCAAAATGGTGTCAATAACCTTCTCACTTGCTGAGGAACACATTTTTTTATTTCTCAAAGGATATTGTCAATATAGTATGGTTTTAAATTCATGGAGATCTTCATGAGCTAGTCTTTAACTTCTATAAATTCATGTTCATTCCATGTAATCCAATTTTCAGTACTATAAATCTTAATATTATATGCCTTACACAATCATTTGATCAGTTAAGAAGGATCAAGGTAAGATTTTTCAGAAACAAATGCAGACTGTGCTTTCTATTAACACATATGAATATGGATTTAGCTGATTCCACTTTCATCCAGATGTTTCACGTGTATACTGAATCATTTAATATAATTAATTTAATATTAAAATTATAATAAAATGGACAGTGTTTTTTAATAGTTACCTGTTCTTTAACCACTTTGATTTAACATGTTAGTTGCTGTACAACACCACATATAACAAGGAGGGCTGGGAGAAAGAGGGAAGAAAGCAGGTCCCTTAAAAAATACCCCAAAGCAGAAAAGCTACAGTGTTTTTTCATGTTGCCTCTCTCTTCCTAAACTGAGGTTTGAAATGTCTTACGCACATAGAACAAATATTAAAAGAGCTATAGTTTTTTTGGCTTTTTGTATAGGATTGCTCTAATACTGCTACTTATTTGAATGCTACTCAACAGCCTCCAAATATTTACATTTTGATCCAAATAGTGTTAACTCAGTCATTAAATTGTTTATATCATAGGCTAGGGATTAATATCTCTGCCTAGAAAAGAGGAAATTAACCTTACAGAGTATTTTAAGACTTGTTTTCATTCCTTACTGGCAGAAAAAAAAAAAAAAGACATTGCAGCGTTCTGAAATGCAGCTAAGATACCTGGAACACTAAGCATCACTGAGCTTTGCATGTCTGCAAGGTTCATGTTTCTGCTCTGAAGCAAGCAGGTCAATAATATCTCAGAGGTTTGATGATCTTTTTCCCTCATCAGAATTCCTCTTCAGACTTGAAAGACAGTTTTTCAAACCTATGACATTCTCTTGAAAAGAAAAATTGCCAATTCTTACCCACCTCTGCACCATCATTTCTCCCAGATCACTTTATAGCTCCCCAATGAACCAAGGAAGATATGTTGCAAGCACTGTCGTACAATGAACCATAGAAAATTTTTGCATTAAGTTAATACTGAGAGAGATGGTATTGATTATGGTCACTCTACCATATATCTCTGAAGAAGAATATCTGAAGTAAAGCACCAAAAAATTAGTGTTACCAGAGTTATACAATCATGTATCAAGACAAGGCAATGGTAACAGAAGAAATAGAATCAACCTAGGTATTAATGAATCTCAGATTTTCTATGGGTTTTTAATTTAAGTTAATTAAAAAAAGTCCCACAACTCCATTTCACCTCTTCTTTTTAAATGATTGCTCCAAAGGCAGATACATTAAGAAGTGTGACATTTCTTTTGAACAGTAGGGTGAAAATGCCTCTTTAATAGAAACTTTAAAAGAGGGACAAAAAAGAAACATAGGGATGAAGCGATTAAATTCTTTTTGTCTAAAGTCTACATTTAAAACTCAGAGCAGTGAAGAAAATTCTCTCTAAAGGAGAGGCTTTACTTTTTTTTAGCTAGTAAATAGCTACTGAGTGATGAACACACTGGGAAAAGCACAAATATGATTTCAACAACTTTTCCCTGGTTAATAAAAGGTTAGAATCACCTTGATACATTTTAAACACTCAAAAATGTGATAATCTTTAGAGTTTTCTGCTGATATTTTTTTTTTTTTTTAACAAAAATAAACCAGCTACCAAAAACAATGTTGCACTCTGAACACCTATGAAGCATAATGCTCAGGAACAATTTTGCAAACAGATGAATATTCAAATAAAACCACTAAATATTTGTTTTTTTATGAATTGTGAGTTATTAACCTGTTGAGGGAGGGGAGTGACTGAACAGTTGAGTGGGAGTTTAGCCCTTAGCCAAGTCCAACCCACCGCATCCCACATATTCTGAGTGAGTTGTAGTCTGGAAAGACATGTTAGCAGCATGGAATGCATCTGAGAAGCTTGGGATGTGAACTCTAAAAAGTTTATCTATTTCTGTCTGTGTAAGCTTGGCCTTAACATGGCACTGCAAAACAACCTCATCCGTGATGAACTGCAGCAACAAATTTTAACTCATGCATAGGCATTTTATGTACCCACATAATATATTGTCCACGACAGCTTGACCTCAGAACTGCCCCTTTCCACCCCTTCTCCTTGATCTTTCCAGCTCTTTTACAGAAATGCTGACTTACAAACTTTCTTTTTTCCTAGTGGCAGAGATTACTTTTGTTTCAGTGAGTTCAGAATTCTGCTTGTTGTGACTGGCAGCCTGACTATGTGTGCTGATTGGCCAGCCTAATAAAGTACTTTATTACTCTGTCATTTTTTCTTGAAATCCAGAGGAACTTTTTAATTTTGAAGCCTTCATTCTCTGCAACACTGGATGAAATTACTCAGTTTCAAAGTTATTGATGAGGAGATGAGGAAAGATAGTGCAATAGGACAAAGACAGTCTAAGTCTTATTTTTTTAATAAGCCACAATTAAGGGAAAACATGACAGAAACTACTCAGTGGATAAAGCTGAAGCAACAAGCTACCCCTTTCAGACTGTAAGTACCTTTCTCAGCTAGCATATGCCTTATTCTCAGCTCTTGATCCAGGGTTCAAATTTCTCCACCAAAGACTGGTCTCTTGACTACTTTTTGTGTAAAACATCATACTTAGAGCATTTAGAAAGAAAGATGGACATTTAGGCTCTTTTTTTTCCTTAGCCTTACCTAGTTCAAGACCGTGCCTCTTCACTAACTTCCATAACCAATAGGTTAGAAACTATGTCCTCTCCTTGTGCATCTTTTTTTTTTTTTTTTTTTCTTTTGTCTTATGATTTCTTGTCTGCCAAAATTAAATAACTAAATGTTCACAACTTTACATTCAGCCTGAGTAGTAGTTTCCTGGTAAAAACATTCCTGGGATGGCAGAAATTAAAAGATTTTTATCCCTTTCATCTGGAAAGGGCATTGAACCTAGGAATCTTTGACAAAGGCAAAGACTCAATCAGAGAGTTGTTCTCAGAGCATGACTAATACACACTGACAGGATCTGACTCTTTACAAACTATCACTTACTTTTAAGTGCCATAACCATCAGGCTCTAAGTTATTAATGTCTTTTGGAGTACTCTTTATTTCTCCTATTGAAGCTATGTCACTATGCAGGAAAGAATTCAAGATTTATGAGGTTAGAAAGAATGCTGAGAAGTGAGTTTAGCTAAATATCTTTACAGCTGGAACATCTACTTCAAAGAAGGGAACTTTGGATTTTCTGGGGTTTTGTTTAGCTTGTTTTGACAGAAAAACATGGTTTATTTGATCATAAACAGTTATTAAAAAAAAAAAAAAAAAAAAAAAAAAACAACAAAAAAACCAAAACCAAACTATATGTCAAATCAACCAATTTGGACAGAGATGTGAGGTTTCTAATTTTAGGTGTTCTTTCAAGCTTCACAGGTTAAAAAGAGAAGCCCTTGCAACTGGGGAAAACACTAATGCAAGTTCAGTTTACTAAGTGCTAGAGAATGAATTTAGGAAAGAGAACTTTTAAACCTGAAATGGCTGAAATTCTGAGTATCCACATTCCTTTGTTTTCATGTATCCTGACCTGTACCCTCCTACCTTCAAGTGTGACACTTTCTACCTTGATTGCTAGTTCTTCCACCTCCTCAAAATAAAGCCTTGGTTACATGTCTCATATTCCTTGCTAACTTTTCCTTTTTCTTCCCCATACACTCTACTTTCTAAGTCTCTCTAATATCAGGATGGAGATTTCCAATCATCTACACTGGCATACTTGGAGATTTGGTGAAGCTTCATTGCCTTCATCACCTTCTTACACATTGTTAGACAGATGGCACCATGCACCCCCACTCTCAGGAAACTTTACTCTTTTACTCCTGGCAACATTTAAATCCTCAGAACTAAATAGATAAACTCTCAGTTGCATGACATTGACATAACCTGAGCATCCATTATTCACCGGGAAAGAAATGAGAATATGATAGGGCATATAGCAGTTTCCAGGGCATTCTTCCACTCTCCATGAGTCAAGACTATTTCACATAGAGAAGTGTGACTAGCCCTTTGATGATATAATTTGTCCGCTGTGGAAAAGCTTAAATTGAACACACTAGTGATATTCACCTATGCCACGTGGGAGACAAATTTTGGTGGTAGCCAAACTTCAGTTTTTAATAAGGGAAAAGGAGATTATTTCATTTGTATTTCTGTCTGTGGGTTCCCTTCTAAGAATTTTTTTGAATCCTCTGATTGATTTAAACCAGATTTAATAGAGGAGTAAAAATTTCAAAGATAAGTAAGTTCCTGATAGTTTCACAGAAATAAGTGGGTGGCTAGGGCTGGGATGAAGGTTTAATCACTTTTAAACTGTCACACAACAGCCTTCACAAAGCTGTTGTATTTCTCTGTGGGAAAAAAAACAAACAAAAAAAAAAACAAAACCCACAACATAATAAAATTCTGTAATTCATTGTAGTGAATACAAATTTACTGAAAATTTGGTTTAGTAAAAGTGAATTAATCAGTGGAATGACAAAAATCTCTAGGAACAAAGCTTCAGTATAGCTAGTCCTCTGTAACTGGTGAGACAGAGAGGATTGCATCCTAACCTGTTAAGGAAGTGAATTAACTTGTGTTTTTCTTTTAGGCAGTATTTTAGTCTTTTATTCAGTCACATTTATATATCTGTCTATTTGAAAATAATTTTAACACTTTTGTTTCTCTATATATTTTAAATAGGCAACTATCTTCATGATTTTAAGCTACTATGTGTAAATAGGTGTTCCATTATGTCGTTGTTTGATCCTGGTCAGCAGCTAAACACCCCGCAGTCGCTCACCCACCCTCCCCTCACTTGGGAATGGGGAGGAAATCGGAGGGGCAAAGGGAGACTCACGGGTGGAGATAAAAACAGTTTAATAACAGTAACAGAACAATACACTGACAGCAGTATCAGCAGGTAATGTACAATACAGCTGCTCACCACCCATCTGCTCCCAGCCAGTGATCCCCAACACAAAGGCACCACAGCAACACTCCCAGAAGTGAGAGCCCCTCCTGGCCCACTCCTGCCTTTATATAGTGAGCACAATGTCACATGACATGGGATATCGGCCAATCCAGGCCCAGCCCTGCAGCTGTGCTCCCCCCGCCCCCGCACACAGGTGAGGGCACTGGGACCTGGGGAGCCCCTGGGGTCTCTGTGTGCTGCAGCACTCCTCCTGCTGCCAAACCAACAGGAACTCTAGTCCAGACCCAACCAGGACACATTAAAATAACCAAGGTTGATATTTAAGACTGGCCTTGTCCTTATAATTTCCTAATGGCTAGCACTATGTTGTTGCCCACCAAATATGGCTTTAGTTGGCATCTATATATTAAAATGACCTTCTAGTGTTCTCAGCATTTCCACTGTGTAGTTTAGGAGCTTAGACACATTAATCACAGAATCATAAAATGTCTTGGGCTGGAAGGGACCTTAAATATCATCTAGTTTCAACCCGCCCCACCATTAGCAGGGACACCTTCCACTAGACCAGGTTGCTCAAAACCCCATCCAGCCTGACCTTGAACACTTCCAGACAGGGGGCATCCACAGCTTCTCTGGACAACAAGTTTCTTAAGTTTCTCTATTCCTAGCTGAGACTTGGAAATGCCTGAATTGCAGCATCTCAATCCTAGGCACCTCTAAACTTTGCTAGATCTGTCTCAGACTGTCTTAAATGAGTAACTCGCAGATTAAGACACCAAAACCAAGGAAAGCACACAGAATTTTGAACAGCATTTTTCCTCTGGAAAGGTTAATTTATGGTTTGAAAAATTTCCTGCCCAAAGTCTACAAGGCTGAGTCTCTACTTATTTGCAGTCAAAAATGTCCTAAGTGTTATATTAACATTAAAATTTCTTAACTATGTTTAAGTAAAGTATAAATAAGTAGTATGATTTAGATGTGCACAGAAACTCATGAAATAAAATTCAACTAAGATTTTTATTTCATACTTGAAGAAATTTATTTTCTGAAATCTGTCCCTATTTGTTTTTCTTCTCTGGGTTTTTTCCTTTCAAGGCTATTATGCTCTACTGTGATATGTTCATTGAATACAGACTATTCATGATATTCTTCAGTTGGTTATCTAGAAAAATACTGTCACCACTTTGGGATGATTAGATGTCATAAAAACCTTATTCTGAAGTCACATATTTTGGATTTCTCCCCATCTTGACAGAGAAGTGAGTTGTTAATAAATTTTACAATATCAACTACACTAATAACTAGGGAATTTACATTTTTAAGAGGCTTGATACAACATACAATAGGAATTACAAGTTCATACTTTTTTTTCCCCTCTAAAAAAATGAGATTACTTCTTAATTATTACAAAGAAAATTTAAAAATATTTTATTCTTAACCAGTAATTAAATGATGATATTTTATTGCAGTTTACATTGGTTTTGAAAGCAAGTCTGTACTTCTTAGAAGATTTCTTAACAGTATTATCTGGGTGTATCTTTCCAATTAAATCTACTAAGATTTAGGCTTTGTACAAGCAATCAAAATGGGAAAATAACACACTCCATGGAAAAATAGAATCAATGAAAAATTATTTCATTTCTTTTTTGTTTAATATACAACTTTGAATGTGCTATTTTCTTATTATTAGGGAAGCACTTACTGATAACATTAACATAAGACAATAACATAAGATATAACAATAGCAAAAGAGAATTATTCTTGCCTAAATGTTCTTTTTGTCTCTTATTCACTTTTGATAAGATTTTCTAGCCCCTTTATAGCCTGTATTCTACCTCCAAGCAATTCATTTTCAAAACAGCTTTGGGATACCTTCCTCTGATTTTCAGGCCATACTCCATAAAGCCAGTCTTCAGACTTCTAAAATCAGCTGCACAGTCCTAGTAAACTTTATAGGAAAAGATTGCTCCATTAGCAGCTGTTATCAGAAGTAAAAAAAAAGCTGAAACAGAGAAATGATGTCCAAAGACAGAAGGTGATGTTGGGGTAAGCAGCAACATATTGGAGCTGTAAGGGAAACTTAAGAGGATTAATGTAAATAGCATGTGTGTGCCTGGAGGCAGAAGATATTTTTTAAAGGTCATCCACAAATAAATGTTGCGAGAGGACTTGCAATTGTGAATATATTTTTGTCACTTGCTGCTTAGAGCTCCACCTACTTTTTCTGAAATCTCCATTAAAAAAAAAAAAAATCATAGGAGCCTCTTCATACTTTAACATTGATTTAGACATTTAAGAAAATCACAGTAAAGAGCAATATTATACCACAGATTAATATAACAGTATAAAAGAAACTGATATCCAGTTTTCTCTTCTACATGGATAAACTGCATAGCTGCTATATACTGTTGTAAAACTAGAATATTATTGGTCATAATGTCCAATTATTTAGATCTTCTTTATCATTTATAAGAAATAAAATATAGCATCCTTGAGAGATTCACAGTAATACATGACCAAACCATTGTTGTCTATGAATTCACTAGTATTATGCTTGAGAATTTAGTATATGATTGCTCTATTAGTTCAGCCTAAATGTCTTAGTTAAATCACCCCACAAAATCAAACTGGAAGCTGAATCAGGTCTGAATTGTGTTACTGTGATCCACTATGTGTCCCAATAAAAAACTGGAATTATATCCCACGTTCCTGGAACCAACTCTTAAATTATTTTTCCTGATAATATTACTTAGGAAATAAAATATAAGTTCAATTGAAAATTTACCTACCTACATTCTTTGTGAACTACTTATGACTCCACTCTGTTGAAGGTCTGTAGTCATAAAAGTCACAGGCTGCAATCCTTCAGCTTGGAGGATTAATTTTCTCACTTGTTTTAGCATTCATGCCATAAAATTAATGAAGCTCATGTGGGAACATTTTTGATTTAAGGTATCTTGCAACATGTTGATAAGTTTAATGGATAAGCCTGACCTTTAAACTATAACACACATTCAATGAATCAGCAGAATAATAGGTCATCTAGTAAACATGAGTTCTACCTCTAGTAAAGAACAAACATCTAACAAACTCACATCTGATCATTGATAAAATACTCCACACTGTACAAACAAAATATTTATTTATCCTATTAAAATGTCAAGCTTTATTAACTTGAAGAGGTCACCAACTAGAGCTTCATACATACGTATGTTAATTTATTATGGTATAAAGGTAAACAAGGGAAAGTAAATTTATAGAGTCTTAAGTATTCTTGTTTTCAGAGGCATTAATAGCTGAATGTAGTTAAGTGTTTAGTTCCTGTAAAAGTCCAATGCCTGCACAAAATATGAAGCACAATGCAGTCTGTACTGTGGGCTCAAAGAGGCAGCGTATTGACCTAAAGGGAAGTTGATTAAAAGAAACTTATATTACATGTACAAGTATAAAGGGACACAAATGAGTTAATACTATTGAATATGCTAATTTTTTCTCCCTTTTCTAAATAACTTATTTTCTCATTAAACACTCTTCCTTAGTTTTCACTGCTAATTACAATACCACCTGTAGGAAATCTGTTATATCAATACACTACATTGACAAATAGGTGAAGGTGATTTTGTACAGGAACTTGTTCGTATGTGAAATGAGACTTTGTTCTTAAAAGAGCAACAACAAACCAGCAAAAGGATGTAAAAACAACTCTGATAGCTGAATTGTCCCTAACCCCATTGCACAGAGATGAAACAAGCTGATGAACTTTCAGCAAGTGCTCCCTGTAGGAGAACAGTACCATTTACTTTTAGACCCTGGGATTAAGGGAAGTTTTTAAACAAAGAATGAAACGTTGGAAGAGACAAAAAAAGAAAACAGAAGACTAACTAAAGTCCCATACCAGCATCCCCACAGTAGCAAGGGTAGTCTGACATGCCCTTAGTGCTGAAAAATATTATTCTACAACTGTGTACATTGGTTGCAGAAGTAATGGTAAAAGATACAGTATTAATAATTGTTGCATTGAGCCTTATTACTTGGTGAGAGTTTTGTGTGGTTTTGCTTTTTTTTTTTTTTTTTTTTTTTTTTTTTTTTTTTTTTTTTTTTTTCCCCAGTATATCTCAAAATAGAACTGTAGAATTTATTCTGAAAGGTTAAAGATCACGAAAGGATATTTAGGGATGACAACCAGATATATCCTTTTTTTATCTCACCGATACACTACACATCATCAGTGTCCAAAAGGTTTTAGCTGTCAAATGTAGGATTCTGCTATGATTTATAATCTCCATGAAGAGTATCTATGAAAGCAAAGGTAAGTATTGTTTGATCATGAGCATGTTAGTCTTTTTCTATTTTTACACAGAGAAAATATTCTTTTATTTGTCCCTGATACTATTGCAGAAATGCTACACTATACCATCATACCATCAGAAAACTAAAAAATATTTCTCTAGTTTTTTACAGTGATTGTACCATAGTGACTTTGAAAATTGGCTACAAACTTTAAATTAGAGATAGATTCAAACTTGATCTTCACTCAAATTTTTCCAGATTTTCATGCATTTTGAATCTCAAGGGTAATAATCCACAAATTTGTTGATGTTCATGTCAACAACTGACACCTTTGATACATTTTATAATTTCTTGAGTTTAAGTAAAATAAAACTCATTTACATCAGGTGAGGAGCCGAACTTTGGAATTTATGGAAAAGAACAAAAAAATTCTTCTCTATATCTTTGCAGAAGTTATTTTTCAGATTCAAAATGCTAAGATACAGACACTCAGTAGTTGATGTAATACCTGGGACTTCTGTAGTGTATTTCATCTCAGGCACCTATCAACAACTAAATGTAGAATAAATCTTGTAACTCAGCCAAGTTTGCAATACATGCAAACTTCAATATGTATTGATCACAACAGCCTTGCGAGGTGGCAAGGGCATTATACATCATCACTTGCCTATACCTTTGCTCTGCTGGTATTTTTATCATGTGCAGATTAATGTATGCTTCAGATTTAACTTCAGTATTGAACAGATATCTCACACCATGGTGATGAGAGGCATATAACTGCTAATAAATACATTATTGCTTCAATTGCATTAAACAAACTTCACAATATCAGAAGAACATACTGTAGGTGTTATCCCTCTTCTACTAGCAAGGAAATGGAGTCACAAAGGCATTAAAGTTACTTGTCAAAGGTCAATAACAAATCAAGAGAAAGAGAGAGATGTTTGCTGAAGAAGCAAAATGCATTTTTTGGCCCCAATCATTAGAACCAGATGGTGATGCATGTTTCCCTCTTATATGATAAAGCCAAGGCCATGTGGCAGCACACCTATTTTTCCCCAGCCCCTGCTATCCTGTTTAGATTGCAGCTGTGCCTACCCTGAGTGGTGGAGTTGAGATTAGTTAGCAATCATAACAGCAACTGTGGAAGAACTGGTAAGCATTCTTACGGGACTTGTAGTTATATTAGGGAAAAGCCTCTTCTTGCTTTCCTTTCAGTAACCAGAGCCATAAAATAAGAATAAAGGACCAATTTTCCTCTTTAAGTAAGAATACTCTTGCTCTAGTGTTACATACTGATCATGGTTTAATTCTCCATCTTAAATGAATCCACTGCATGAGGAATTTAAAAAGCCAATAGCTACTTTTTTTTTTTTTTTTTTTAAGGCTATTTTTGTGGCAGTATTTTCTGCTTAGATAGGTGATGTGTCATTTGTCAATTTCTGTTAGTCGTTTCTACATCCTTGAGTGGCCTGATGTTAATAGATGTTATTTAGTACTATTGGCACAGTGAGTAATCTTTGGTGTTGAAAGCCAGTAAGTGGAATCAGGAAGGAGAAGGGCAAAAGAAACTGCAGCAGGAATAGAAAGAAGCAAATTAACTGACATCGTGGCAGACATTTTATTATTTGTCTTTCTATTTAAAAATATATTAATAATGACTGAAGTGCTAGCTGTGGAGTACAGGATATTAATTGTCATGTCTTACTATCATGTGCTTGACTTATACAGGTAGTTATTGCTATACTCTGACTATTTAGAGCCATTTCCTTAAGTGTAATGAACTTGGCATCAGAAATAATTTATAAAATGACTTAGAAACAACTTTTTGAAGGCATTTTTTGAACAATATGGACTGACTTTCTAGCTGTCAATATTATTTATCTTTTAATTAATAACTTACATAAGGAGTGTTTTTTAATAGTATTTTTTTATTTAGTGTAACTGATTTCTAAATTATTTTTATCCAAAGTATTCAAACTTCTAGATCCCTAAATCTTCTAATACACGTGGCTGCATCCATAAAGGTATATGTCTCCTACCTACATATTACAAAATGTTATAATTTTACATTCAACATTCATACATATTGATCTTTGGATTTTGTGAATACATTAAAAAAATTCTCTCCTTTCAAATCACTGAATTCTTAACATCTGTCTCTGTGAAATGGACTTTTCCAGAGACATGTTAGGTATTTAGCCCTTACTAATAAGTCATATAGAGTTATCAGAACCACTGCTAGGATACACTTCACCATCCAAATAAAAGTTTCTCTTCTTGTAATTAAGGGGGTTGACTGATATTTTATACTGTCTTAGATCCAAAATTTCTTTATTCTAGCAACCCATACCTATATTATTTGTATTACCACAAGTGGAGATTTCAAAACATTACAGTTTTCTAACTTCTGTATTCTTCATGTCCTTGGTATTTCTTTACTTCAAGAAAGTATAAGATTTCTTCAGTGTAAAGCAGAATGAATCTGGATAATATATTTCATTTTTTTTGTGTTTTGTGTTTCGGGTTTTTTTGTTTTTTTTTTTTTTTTTTGGGGGGGGGGGTAGAAATTTAGTGCTTTTCTTGTTTTATTTCTTCTTAATGGCAAAAAAATATAGTATAAAATTAGTATCTGCATTAATTTGATTGTATATTATATGACCTGGGAGTCCATTTACTTCTATTTTGAGGAACTATGTTTTTCTTATCCTTCTTTAGCTATGAACTAATTTATTATGGATGGACAGTTTATTACTGAATATTCAATTTACTACTTTGTGATAGTAAGACAGTGGTCTTTCAGGCCAAACAAAATATCAAATCATTCTCCTCCTAATATGCTACCATTTTCAAGATTTTTCTATTGAAAAAAAAAGGCCTGTCTTTCTGTGTGTCTTTTTATTTCTGTTGGTCCTTCTGAAACTCAGGGAAGCAAAACACTAACTAGGATCTTTTCTTTCAGGAAACAAAAAAAATGGCTAGGCAAGAGCAATTGCAACTGGGGAGAGGAATGACAATGTGAGAGAAAAAACTCTTCAGATACCCAAGTCAGTGAAGAAGGAGGGGGAGGAGGTGATCCAGGAACCAGAGTAGAGATTCTCTTGCAGCACATGAAGGTTAATAGTGGAGCAAATACCTACCTGCAGCCCGTGGAGGACCCCATGTTAGAGCAGATGGATGCTCAAAGGAGACTGTGACCCCATGGGAAGCCCATGCTGGAGCAGGCTCCTGGTAAAACTTGTGGACCCATTTAGAGAGGAGCCTACACTGGAGCAAGTTTGCTGGCAGGACTTGTGACCCCATGGGGGACCCACATTGGAGCAGTCCATTCCTGAAGGACTGCACCCCATGGAAGGGACCCATGCTAGAGCAATTTTTGAACTGTAGTCCATGGTAAGGAGTCATCTTGGAGAAGTTTGTGGAGGACTGTCTTCTGTGTGAGGGACCCCACATTGAAGCAGGGGAAGAATGTGAGGAGTCCTTCCCTAAGGGGTAAGGAGGAACAGAAACAACATGTGATGAACTGACTGCAACCCCCATTCCCCATCCCCCCATACCACTGGTGGGGAGCAGGTAGAGAAAATTGGGAGTAAAGTTGAGCCTAAGAAGAAGGGAGGTGTTTTAAGATTTGGGTTTATTTCTCATTATCTTACTCTGATTTGATTGGTAATCGTTTAAAATAATTTCCCTAGGCTGAGTCAGTTTTACCCATTATAGTAATTGGTGAATGATCTCTCCCTGTCCTTATTTCAACCCACATTAGATTTTCTCTCCCCTATCCAGTTGAGGAAAGGGAGTGATAGAGCATCTTTGGTGGGCATCTGGTGTCCAGCCACAAAAGGAGTCATAGGAGTCACATGGGAGGTGTGTTAACCCATAACAGGAGTTAATTAATACAGTTCATATAGCTATCGCAATAATACTATGGGATTATTTAAGTTATTTAATTCTCATTGTCTAGTGCTTCTATTCATCATCTTTCTATAAAATTCATATTTTAAGTTTTATGTGTTAGAAATGAGTTTACTTTGTTAAGTAGCTAAAAAGAAATAAAAAAGACTTTTGTATAGTCTTAATCACTCAACTTTTTAAAGATTTTCTGCAGCCTATTCTGTGACCTAACAACACAAAATCATGTTGTAATGACAATACTTAGCATTGTGTAATCACTATTGATAAGTATTAATAGCTGAGATCACAGCTCCACTGTTGCATTTAACTGCAGTTCTTCATTGCTATTCATTAATGAGCTGAAGTCTTTCAAGAGGGAGAAGAAAGAGGAGAATTATTTTTTTGCTGGATTTCACTATTATCAGTAGTCAGAAATTTTCAATGTATAATATAAGCATTTTGTGTTTCCTACAGTAGAAGATATGCTGCAATGCTGAAATGGGCATATTGTGCTTGCAAAGAAATGTTACATTTTGAAGCTATCTGGGAACAATGATGCTTGCTTGAGTTCTACCTGACAGGAAAAAAAAAAAAAATAAAAGCTATTCCTTATACAAACAGTAGCCTTTTTTTTCTCAAGAGACTGTAGACATAAAAATCAATGAATTAAATAGTGGTAGTGTTGAGAAACTACAAAGAATATCTGTTCAGATGTTGTTTACATACAACCTAGGGTACAGAAGAGAGAATATACTTTAAAACATAAAGGAACCCAACAGCTAGAGGTCATCAGCAAACATTTATATTATTTTATCTGAAGGCGAGCAAAAAGAAGGTAGATATCTCATAGCTGCCCTGTTAGTCTTATTAAAGTGAATGCAATATACAGTTAAAAAGTTTTTTTTTTTTTTTCTCAATACAGATGAAGAACATATTTTTTACAAATGACATTCAAGAGATTTTAATGAAGAAAATTTTCTGCTCTAGTCTATACTGAGGCACAGGGTGAAGCACTGATGCAACTTCTTTGTGTGCTTTGGATAAGGCAGCTGTGGTTGGCTGTTTTGTTCAGGAAATACAGGCATGGAATTTGATTAAAAAATAATTTATTCAGTATCTGATTTTTATGTGATCAATGATATGAATCTTTGCATATTTTATTCAAATGGACAGTTACAATTGTGTTTGGAAAGACAGAATTCTCTGTATCTTAGATTTTCTTTGACAGCTATGCAGAGTATTAAGATTAATGTATATATCTATAAAGCTACCAGATGTCCCTTTGTCCTTCATCAGTATCTATTTTGTGCTGAACTATGCAAAACACCCGTGGGCACCTCTTCATGGTGTTTTTCTCTATGAACATGCTATGAAATTCTTTTATGTGAAATTAATTTGTAACCCTAGATATATCTGAGTCCAATTTTACATGTAGAAAAAAATGAATAAACATATTTATTTTTAGCTGTTTAAAGGTCCTGAGTTGTGTTAGCATGAGCATCTCTATGATTGTAAGTTTTCTAGAGTTCTTTATACAAATGATGTCTCCACACAGCTTACTATGCTTCCATTTTCTTTATGATTCCTTAGGACAAATGTTCTGAGGCTTTATATCAGTGGTTAACACTCTCTGGAAGTCACTTGCAGTGAGGAAAGAATGAGAATGAGAAATATGTTCCCCCAGAAATAGGTATGCAGGAGTTCTTGTATGCCTTTTTTTTGCATTCATTGGCTCCCCAGAAAGACATCTTCATAGTGGCTGACAACTCCACCTCTAAGTTGTCATATGAACAATATATTTTACTGTTTGCGTAACTGACCTGTAAGATCTGAATTCTGACCCCTATATCCCATTTAGTAAGCCAAACAAAAAGAAAGAGGCATTTCCTGTACTGCTGTCATCCAACACTTCATAATCCAGAACTCTGTGCTTTACCAAATGGCGGTGAATATTAATGTAAATGGAATTGTTTATACATTAAATTGATACTTTAGCCTTGTGAATACAAACACTATTTAATTTCAACAAAGTAGTTAAAATTCTCAGTACATTTTCTCTCTTTGACATACGGTACTGATCAATTCAGTTGAGGAGAACAGAAATTTCCATTAGGGATGGAAAAAAGTCAGTGCATCAACTGCTCAGGAAGTGCTTGTGCTGTCTTCATCAATAGCTTCCTCACTGGAAGTGTCCTCCTTCCCTTCCCCAGGTATCTACATGGTTCTGTTCTGTGGAGGTAATAGTGAGGAGTTGAAGATTGTGTAAAAATCAGTGTGTCTTAAAGTAATAATAAAATTATAAACTGATTATTATTATTATTGCTCAGACTAATCAGTAAAATGATTATTGTTTAATAGCTGTAGAACACTTTGTTCATATATGAAGGAAAATATGGTTGGATATTAAAAGTGTCCTTAGAAAATACGTTTTTGAGGAGAAATAAAATGATGGGTGCAGCAGACTGGTTAGTTCAGTGAGGAACACTGAAAGTATTCAGTATTTTTATACTCCTTCCATCTGTTTCTGACAGCAAAGAAATTTGGCAGTTGATGCGTTAGTCTAATTGTCTAGAACCTGGAACTGTATAGAGCAATTACCCTGAACATTTGTATCTGGAGCGCATACTCAGGGCTGGATGCCTACTTTGAGTTAAGGGAAGTTAGTAGCATATACATCCCTTATCAGATACAGTCTATAACACTGAATGACATAGTTCATTCAGGTTCAAGATCATAGTCACAATATGCTTCCAGGTGCAAGCTTAGCAGTTTGCATGACTTGATGTTTGCCAGATGGTTTATAAAAACTTACTTGCATGCTGGTAGAGCTGATGAGCTAGCACCCTTGATTGATAGTCCATCTTGCAGTACAGACTGCTGTCTGACTCCAATACACTGCGCAGTCATGATCTGAAATATCCATGTGTCTTGAAAGCCAGGAACATCTTTCATAGGCTCATCACCTTTACCAGATTTTATCCAGTTTCTGTTCCAGTCCTACTAGTGAATTCACAACCAGTTCTCCTAAGGTAGTCACACTGCCTAGACTAATTCAGTTTAAAATGAGGTTTCAAGGGTGGATACAGACCATAAAAAAAGAACGTGATTTATCAAATACAAACTCTTGCCTGGGACTTGAGGAAACCATTTTCTGTCTAATCATAGAAACTTGATTCAAGTGCAGTAAGGAGTTAAGATGTTCAGAGAAATATGGCTTATATTAATTTCTAGTAAGCTCAAATGGATTCAAAGAAAAGAAATATCTTCTTTCTTTCATAGCTTATGCAGACCTGTCACTGTGCTCTAGGGTTTTAACTATAATTCCACTCTACTGCCACACACAACTTTACTGTATAAATAAAAACTTCCTTATAAGATCAGGAAATTTCAATGTATATTTATTCTGCTCTCAGTACATCAGACAGGTACAATTTCAGGGGTGATGGTGGTGGGGCAGTAAGACAACTGTTTTTTTGGTTTTGTTTTGGTTTGTTTGTTTTTTAATATCTGTCAAATCTAAGTACAGACTCTCCCTCAGATGAAGGGAGAGTCTCATACAAACAAGATTTTCTATGTGTTGGATACTGCAAGTATTATCACAAAATGCAGGAAACAGGAAGAGAAATGAGGTTCAGAGAGTATTCCCCTAACGGTGGAAGAAGATTTTGAGAGCTATAGAACGGTTACCCAGCTGAGCAATATTCCAGGTGTCCATCAGGAATTCAGTAAGATATTTTTCCCCATAATTAAGACATTAAATAAATTGTAGGGTTAACATAACTCTTAAGTTCTAGGTTTTTAAAAGGTAGATGAATATTCATTCTTTCCCACTTCTATACAGAACAGGGGGCAGGGAGTTTACAGTCTTTACTGGATTATAAAACCTTAGTCTAACTTTTCCATTAAAGAGACTATTCTGTATTCCACATGGAATAACTTCAGTAATGCATTGTTTTGTATATAGAATAAAAAGAAATAGATTAGTGCTTTTAACTTTCTTTTAAAGTTGCTTCCCTAGAGCTAGAAATTGCTCCCACAGTATTTCAAATGAATCTTTTATAAAAGTTTTATAACCCAGTCTATTTTTCAGCTTTGATTCTACAAAGGTTTCTGTACTGAAATGCTTTCCAAAGTGCCTTCACAGGTCATTTGGATCCAGCTTCTCATTTTGCTCAAGACTTTCTCTGAAAAGGCAGTGGGAGATGTTTCAATATTTTTCTGAATTCCAAAACTGCAGTTTCTCTATTGACTGATTATAAGAATTTTTAAAGTAATACAGAGATTACTAATCTTCAATGTTTGTCCTTTCCTAATTTTCCAATAAATCCCAATCTATTACATGTGAGATAAACAGTCATTAGCAGATCTTCCTTACTCAATAAGTTAAAATGAAATTTTCACATTTTAGTTTAGGTGTGTATTTACATCAGTCTTGTATCTTATTCCATAATTGCAAAAGTCAATGTAAAGAGTCACACAAGTTACATATTGATCTTTCTCACTTCGTCTTTGTTACCTTACCCAAGTCTGTCCTTTTATGTATTTTTTTTTTTTATTTCATATACGTAAAAGATTATAAATAAGCCTTTTATACTTTCTCTGTGTATCATGATCACACCTGTCTCTTTAGTAAACAGACTGTATATCCTGATGGGATCCAAGGCTATGATCTCTTTCTGTAAATTTAATCTTTGCTATTTTTTATGTTACATGTAACATTTCATTTTAATTGACTAGTGTGAAAATAAACACAGAGAGGAAGCTGTTGCTCTTTCAGAATCCCATTTTTCACCTCCTGTTCCTCAAGTAGCTTCAGATGTTTTAATTTAATGGGTATTTATTTACATATATGCTCCAAGAGGGCAGGATGACCCACCTTCTGCCACTGAAAGCTTTTATTTCCTCTTTATTTTATGCTCCCTTGATAGACTGCCTTCCTGCCCTCTCATTTGCAGAGTTTTAGTGCTCTTTACCCCTTTAGGTTTCATATATTTTTTTTTCTTCTCCATACACATGACAGTATTTCTTAAATACAATTATCTTTGTGTAATCTTTAATATTCTCCAATCTTTCTGTACAGTTTAGCATGTATCCAATATTTGAATGTAGATCAGATTTCACTGATAAGAGACAGCTATTTAATTTCCTTCCAGCACTTCAGAGGAGTGCGGTGAACTTGGAAAATATTGGGTGCATGCTTGTAAACCCATTCCTTGTAACTTCCACTAATGCCCATCTGAAGGTGATATAAGACTAATCTTTATTTATATTTTGAGGTCTTTCTTCTCCCAGGCAGTTTCTCTGTTTTCTAGTCTGGTGCTGGTTTCACATATTTCTTTCATCGTAAGTTTAAATAGCTCATAGAATGTTTTCAATTCAACTCAGAAAGTGCAAGATTTAGATCTTTGCAGGAAGAAATTTAATGTAAAAGAGCTGGAATAAACAGAGTAACATTAAGAAAAACAGTCCATTTAGGCTATAAAATTGTTTTGCCTTTTCCAACTAAGTACAAGAAGATAAGGAATTTTTCTTTATGTAAGATCTCATACATGTATCAATATGTCACAAGAGATAGACAAAGCTACTAGTGTATGCCCTGCATACATTGGAGTTGCCCTCCAGAACATGTCTTCCACCAACTGAGAGGTCAAAATACCTCACTTGCAAATGGTTCGTTGTTAGCAGTATGTGTCTAGCAGTATAAGTTTTTCACAGAAGGAATTTAAGGATAGCTAGGGATCAAAAACACCTCTGAAAATTTCAACTGTATAAAATGTAAGGAAATAAATATTTTTATTTTCCCATGCCTAAATGCTTTTGTAGAAAAAGACAAAAGAAGAAAAAGTAGAATAAAAATATCTACATAGGTAAGAAATTGTGTATAAAATATAAAGTCTTTCCAAAAGACAAATGCAGTTGCGAAATATTAGAAATTATACCAAAAAACTTTAAATATCAGGCTGAAAAAAAGAATGCTTGTACAACTTTCTGACCCTGCTCATGTAATTAATAATCATAATGCAAATAGCTCACTAAATGGAAAGCAGAACACAAGAGAGTTTGAAAGAGAAAATAGAATTATACTTCTAACATATTGTTTTAAATACAGTTAATCACAAGGTAATGATGACTGTTGAAGTATCCCAGGATGTGGCCTGAAGAGCTAAAGAGATAATCAAATTAGCTAGTGTCGTGGTTTGAGCTTGGTTGGCAGCTAAACACCACACTGTCACTCACCCACCCTCCCCCCACTTGGGAATGGGGAGGAAATCGGAGGGGCAAAGGGAGACTCACGGGTGGAGATAAAAAACAGTTTAATAACAGTAACAGAACAACACGCTGACAGCAGTATCAGCAGGTAATGTACAATACAGCTGCTCACCTCCCACCAGCCAACACCCACCTGCTCCCAGCCAGTGATCCCCAACACAAAGGCACCACAGCAACACTCCCAGAAGTGAGAGCCCCTCCTGGCCCACTCCTGCCTTTATATAGTGAGCACAATGTCACATGACATGGGATATCGGCCAATCCGGGCCCAGCCCTGCAGCTGTGCTCCCCCCGCCCCCGCACACAGGTGAGAGCACTAGGACCTGGGGACCCCCTGGGGTCTCAGTGTGCTGCAGCACTCCTCCTGCTGCCAAACCAACAGGAACTCTAGTCCAGCCCCAACCAGGACAACTAGATCCAGAAAGTGCACAAATAACTTAAAATGTACAGACTCTTGGTGGGCAAGATATCTGTCATGTAATTTTCATAAAAGTGTAAACTTCACACGTAAAAGTATGTGCAACAGGAATAATGCAGAGGGACATACCAGGTAGTAAAAGATAAATCAAAATGAAGGGTCTGGATCTAGAAAATAAATACTTGTGAGCAGTTAAAAGACACAGTTACAAAAAACTGCAATCAACTACTCCCAAAAAGTGAAAATTTGACAAGAACCATGACCAGGAATTTAAGTCCAAAATTAATATCAGCAGGATATTAAGAGAAAAACAACAAATGAAATAAAATCTTACAGATGAAAGACTATGCATTTCTATTTTAAAATTAGAGACAGAAATCGGATAAAAATATTTGATATTCTGTGTTAAGAGCAATTAATGACAAAACTCATGAGCACTAACTGAAAGATGAAAATCAATTGTTTCATAAGGAATTTTTTCAGGTTTATTGAAAAATAAAAAACTAAAGTAAAGCAAGGACAAGGATCAACAAATATTTCAAATACTAATAATGCCATTCCCTTTAAATACAGAACAGGTAAACAGGTAATTTAAACCCTTGCTTTTATCTGACTAAGAATTCAATATGGATATACTTCATGATATGATATTTCCTTAACCATTGGGTTATTGAATGTTTTGACATGGTGGATCATTTTTTTTTTTTTCCAAAGTATTGTCTTATATTCTGATGTAAAACAAAAATATTATTTTTGGTATTGATATTGATTTATTTGCAGTACAGGATCCTAAATTTCTCACTACTTTTAATGGTAATATATCTGAAGTTTCAAAAGAATAAAACAAAGAAATAAACAAAAAGGTAGCATGCACACCTGTGTTTGTGAAGATAACCATTGCTATTTTTGTACAATCATATGCACTTTTTTAATTACATGAAAGAGAAATGTTAACCAGATTTTCATAAAGTTGTTTGATATGAAACAATACGAAAACTAATCATTTGGGGCAGGGACAATATGAAACACCTGTCTCAGAAATAACAAAACAAAATTAAAGAGAAGGCCAGGATTACATGCCTTCCAAAATATTCTACTGGCAAAAGTGTGATAGTTGTACCTACCAAAAAAAAAAAAAAAAAATTAAATCTGTGTAGAATAATTCTTTCTTTCTTGCACTGTCAAAAGACTTTGAGAGCCATAAAATAGCCACACTATGCATTATTTCCTACATTCTTAATAGACATATAGTTAATCTAATTTTAGGGAAAAATAGTGTCTTTATACTTGATCATTTTTCAGATCTCCCTCTTACAACATAGCAGTGCATTGCTTCCATCAGTTATATCCTTTTTTCAATCAGAATGAAGATAACAGTGAAACAAATAGACTTGTGATTTAGACGTTTACTAATAGTAATTACACTACTATGTGGCATAGAAATAAATATAGTTCTCTGTGACACTTAAGTGGATCATGGTTTACAGCTCTGTAAGCTGCACAGATTTTAGACACTGCTTGATACTCATTTTAAAATATTTCATAGTAATTGGTATATTTTTCTGCAGTTAAAAAAGCACTTATAAAATCTACCTATCCTTTCCACTAAAATTAAATTATTGTGTACTATGAACTGTAAAACTCACATAGCTTTCATGTGCTCAGCATTTAAAGAAGTAGTGCTGCCAAATTGCAGTAGATATTGCATTAGAGAATATTATAAAGTCTTGCAAAAACACTAGAGCCACCATAACAGGAGAAAGTTTTTTTTAAATAATGTAGCTAGTGCAGATTTGTGAATTTTATTTAGGGGACACTCTATGGTATATACACGTTTGCTGTTCACTGCTTATAGCCTGAAGGTGCACTTAAAGCACATGCAAGAATAATTCAGTTTAGTTTCCATTAATTTATGGTCTGGACTATTTGAATTTCAGTGAGTGTTTCTATTCTGCACTGGCTGACTTCAGAGTGAGCGGAAGCAAGAACTAATTTTACTCATCTCTATAAATTCCACTGAGTATTTAGAAATATTATTAATTATATTATCATTTAGGTAACCAGTACCTAAGTTAAATCTATAAAGGAATGTAATGAAATTTGACTGCTAAAAATAGTTGGCTATGAACAATGATACTTTGTTAGTAAAGTGGTTTTAAGTAATATCATCATCTTGTTTCCCTGTTAAAGCTCTTTCAACCTTCTCTTTAACCTAGTAAACATGGTGAAAATCATACGTTTCAGGTTCTGAATTTCTCTGACAGTAAACAGTTTTTGGGGGTTGTTGCTATGTAAGACTTGTTGGAAATATGTTTTCCTTAAAATTGTTATTTGAGGACCCTAATCTCTACTTCATATTGCCCCACTGTTTTCACTGTGAATAGGAAAATCATCAGGGAGTGCTACCTTTTTCACATGGTTAAACTAAATGAAAGTGTATGGTTAAGTCAGTTACACTTGGACTGGAAAAGGCTGTTGCAATACCTGTTTAATAACATCACATATGAAGTACACAACATTTAATGTTAGGATGTAAAAAGCAATGGAGTGTATTTTTTGATATAATGTACTTGTAACATCACTGAATTAATGGCTCTTTTAATTATCAGCAGAGTTAAGGTAACAATGGTATAGCTCAAAGTCATAGTTACTTCTCTTCTGATTATCTAGTATTATGAAAGTGAAAGCTCATTAAATTAAGCAATCTGTGTTAATGTACATTAGTTGTAGAACTAATGAATTCAATTCACTCATAAATGACCTCTGAAACAAAAAGAAGCTTAAGCAATATAATAAGGTGTGCAGATGAATAATGTGTAGCTAGCTTAGAATATAAAGTCAAAGTCATTCTTGGAGAAATAAATTTTATTACATTTCAAAAAATTCCCAAATCTTACTAATTGTGTAATTAAGGCTAAACGATGCTACAAAATCTAAGATTCTGCCAAGAAATTTCCCATGATGTCTTCCAGAACATAAAAAATGTTATTTGTGTGTTATAATAAAGATTTAAAAACAAATCAGTGTGTGTAACTGACTTTATATTTCAGCCTGATACCCGATTTTATGAAAATCTACATTTTTTTACATAGCTGTAAAACTATATGTACACATATATTTGTACTGTATTTCCAATATATAGAGGATGGGAACAGTGAAAGTTAACAGAATATGAAGACTTATTTGTTAAAAGTCCTGAAACTGTACTTAATAAAAATGTGAATATATTTTCTGTTTCTGTCAAGATCAACAGAGAATGTTTTTTTTTTTTTTTTTATTTACATTATGGTTATTTATTGATATGTGACACAGTACATTCCTTCAGACCTGCAAAACCTGTGGTGGTTGAAAGGGAAAGCTACAAGGGCTAGTGGTTCTTCCTACCCTTTTTAATGCTTTCCAATATATCATGAATATTCCTGGCTGTATGACATTTTTACTATTTCTCCCCATTCATGCAACAATGTTTTCTGACTATTAAATAATTACACTTTTTCATGACAGCATTTTAAGAACTGCTTTATTATTTATTTGCCTTTTTTCCTTTTCACTGAGACAAAAATATGCTGAGTAAGCACAGTGCTCAGCACAAAGTCCCACAAGGAGGCTACTGGTGGGATATTGTCGACGATGCTTGCCCTGACAGAGGCACAGTCAGTGTGAATGGTGTAAATTATTTCTCTGTGAAAAGACTAACGTGAAGTTTTTCATCACCTATAGTTCCTCAGGACCAGGGGTTTTATCTTCCTTAGGATAAAGTAGCAAAAAAATGATGCCATAAAAAGCTAGAAAATCACAAATACAAAAGTTCATCATTCCATCTGTGGGGATTCTTATACTTGGCCTTTTACCTCTACCACTATTCTCTCCCTATCAGAGTGAAATGGGAGATAGAGGAATCCACTGCTTATGCTTTTAATTTCCTGTGTTAACCAATGTCAAATTGCACCTCCTGTTTCTTATTCCCAGAATTCCTATTTGAGGGCAATGAGAGAGGAAGTTTAAAAGCATGCTATCCCCTCCATACACTAGTATAAAAACAACTTTACTGAAGCTGTAATATCAAATAATGAACACACTCTTTATATATTCTTTAAATGTGTTATAAAATTGTGCTTACACTACAAGATTGCAAAGTCACTTTTGTATCTCAGATTACTGAGAAAATTTTCTCCTTTTCTAGGGTTGAATGTATGTATGATGTTTCACTTATCAGGACTGTGGTAGGTGGCATAGAAAGAAGCTCTAAATATTCAAAGAAAGACTAAAACTTTAGTGCTAATTAATATATCTCTGAAAATAATTATAATTATCCACACTGGACTTCTTTTATCTGTAAGAGAAGTATTCTAAGACTATATATATATATATATATATGTGCATATATATATATATATATATATATATATACTGTGAAGGGAATCCAAAATGTAAATAGTATTATAAACTGTCATCCCTGTGTCCTGTGACACAGCCAGCTGAAATCTTTTTAAGTATTATGGCTTCCCACACAGCTTCCAGCAGCCCCTCCAGCAGAACATGTCAATACTGAAAGTCCGATATCATTTCAGACAGACCTACATAGATGTCTTGGATACTAAAGAGTATTTCAAATGGAACTGGTCACCTGCTTTATCAGAATACAGCCCTTCTTTCTGATTGTTTCTGAGTTCAACCTCATCTACACTGTATGACACAGAAGCTAGCATGAAGCTAGTGCTGGCTGGACTCATGTCTGTCATGCGGCAGCCCTGGACTCTTCTCACGGAGGCTACCCCTGCAATCCCCCTGCTGCCAAAACCTTGACACCTGCTCCCATCCACTGGGTCACTGAGAGACAATAAAAACAGATTATCTAGGTTTCTTTTATCCTTAGTCATGTTTAAGAAAATCAATTAATCTTTTCAGAAAATTCCCTGCTTTTCATTGCTTTACATGGTCTCCTGTTAGCATAGTAACAGCTATTGATGAGTCATATTCCTCAGCTAGGATGCATGAGTTCAGAGCCTTGCTGAAAGTGTGCCCTTGCTAGGATTTGCCTGCAGAACAAACAGATTTGAATTGAGACATTGGGATATCAAATGTGAGATTGGCAAGGATGTAGACAAACTTAATAATAGGCTAAAAGTTTCAGACTTTAGGAAACCAGATTGCAAGCAAAAGATCTCAAGTTACAGTTGATGCTGAAGTAGACAGTTTTTCCTAAAGAACTTTGTTACATAATATTCACTTTTCTGCCATTTTAGCAATGTACAGAGAAAGAAACAAAACAGTTTATCAGCTTCCCTGATTATTTAATTCAAAGAAGCACTCTTGCTATGTAAATACTGACACTGTAACCTCTGCTCAATAAAACATTATTTGGTTTATGTTAACAGAATTAAAACAGTATGCTCATATCCACATTTTAAAAATAATTCCTTCTTTTTTCAGTGATAAACCTATTAAAGATAGCTATGCACATAAGAAGCTTATTTCCTACATGAACAATTTTATTGGCTTGATTATTTAATAAATTGTATTTTTTCTTTTCAATAGGTAAGGTGAATCTTTGTTTAAAAGGACCTGTGATATGTGTATAAGTCTGTCAAGAATCTTAACAATAATTAAGAAAGTCTTATCTTCTTCCATGAGAACCAAGTTAAATCAGCTATATAATTTTTCTTTTCTCAGTATTGCATAAAATATTTCAAATGTGGTTACATAAGTACTTCCTACCTAAGATTAAATAAGGAACATTTTGTATATTCTGCCTTAAACCGTCAAAGATTAAAAATTATTGACAACTTACATTTCAATACGATAAATGATCATTTAATATATGTATAAACATACTTTAAAAACAAACAAACAAAAAAAATAAAAACAAAACAAAAAGCCCCCAAACAAACCAACAAAAAACCCCACCTGTAATGATCACAGAAGCTTCTGGAATTTTAATAAGCAGAGCTGCTGACATCATCTACAGGCATCACATTTAGTTAGCAGCACTTTGTGAAGGATTTGCAGGGACGCATTTGTCTACACATGACAGTGGAACTACAGTATCTGCCACAACATTCCCCTCAGTGCAATGCTTTAGCACACCCTTTATATGAAAGAGGTAAGATCTGAACCACATGGATTTAGCTACTGAATACTCTCTGAAAGTATACTTTGAAGGTGAGGGAATTTGTGGCCTTGCAGAAAGCACTTCCTAGTTTTCATGGTTAGACCCTGAAACTGGGAGACAAACAAGATTTCAGGTGAGAAAGCAAGAACAGCTTCAATTATCCTTAGGCCACAGCACATCTGTCAAGTGCCAATGTATTTGTCAAAGTGCTCTGTTCCTTAGAAAAGAACTGCAATTTCCAGTTGTAGGCATGCTGACAGGTCTGTCATCATTTGTATTGTGGTCATACTCCTTTCTCTTTGAATGGCCAGTGCAATGTGAATGTGGTTTTGACATGTAAATGTGATCATCAGATTTGACTTACAAAGGAATACAAAATTTTCTAAAATCTGTTGGATAAGTTTGATTCATCACTTTGTTTCTCTTACATGTTTTAACTGCCTTTTATTTTAATTGGTTTGCTATAACATAAGAATACGTATATTTTATTATTGGAAATATTTGAAATATTTGATTCCTAAAAATCCTAGAAATTTGAAGTAAATACAGAGAACTAGAAGTTTATATGTTTAGGTGTGGCCCCAAAACCTTCTCCTTTCTCACTCAGAAGTATTCTGCTTTTCAGTATGAAGTTTCCCTTTATAAACATACTATCAAGATTTCTATTTTACATTATGAAAAGCATAATATAACATTAAAACACATTTCAAGATAAATATAGAATGGTGTTGGGTTTTCATTCTGTGAATAGTCAGAGAAAAGTAAGAACCATGAAGCAAATGAATTTTTTAGTTAAGATGAGTATATTCATGATTTCTAAATAGCACTGATTGGGAAAGTCTGTTTTATTAAAGTAAATTCATTTAATGATTCACCTTTTTTCTTCACAAGTAAAAAACAAAGCTTTTGTAGGATTTTGAAAGAGAAAAGGGAGAAAATAAATTTAAATATATGGATTTTGACTGTTTCAAATTTATTCTAACGAATGGACATCTTTTTTTTTACCACCAATCTGTCCATTCATTAGTGATGTAGTTTTGATTCAACCTAAGGATTAGATCCAGTCATTCAAACAGGCATCTGAGATATTGCAGAGAAACCAGAATTAAGTGATGTATGTAAATTACATGACATGTGCATGACATGGGACAGGTGTCTTTCTTGGAGTGTTATTTTGGAAGCTAAGTAGGAATCTAGAATTTCAGAAATTACATAAATGTTTTTCATACTGACAAGTGAATTGAGCCTGGGATGTCTATGGCGAGGTAATGGAGGTATACTAACAAAACCTTTGATATCTAACTGAAAATTAGACAAAATGTAATTGCCTTCTTAGGCTGACTTCTACTCTGTGTCTTTTTAGCTAGACAATTAACTTAAAATTAATTCCTAGCCTTTAAATGAGGAGATACAGCCCAACCTTTCTGTTTTCTCAGAGTTCAGTAACACTGAAATTCTTCTGCTGTAATTTCTTAATTACTTTTCTCTATGTGAGTTAACTATAAATTAATACTTCTTGACTAGATTTTGTCAGAAATAAGGCAACATTTAATTGTTAAAAAGGTCTGTTTAACATCTTGAGTCAGTGTTACAATTTGCCCTCATCTCAAGCGTTATACTGTGGAAAAAGTGTTGTTATTTTGATGGTTCCTGAAATACATGTTTCAATGGTACTTTCAAAAGTTCTGTCAGAATTTAAGTCAGCTGTAGATTTCTTTTCATGTAGGGGAAGTATTTAGAAGTACCATAACTAAATAGTACTTAAAATGTTGGGGTCTTCTTTTTTTCCCTCCTTTTTTTTTTTTTTTTCTTTCTTCAATATCTTAATATGTACATTTTATTGAAAGACTTAATAAAAAGATGTTAAACTTTTGCAAAATTTTAACTACCATAAAATTTGAAATAGACAAGGTGTTCCTGTTTGTTTAATTTCCCCAGTATAGAAAAGAGAAGAATAGAGGAATAATAAAAATTTTCTAGTTTGTAGATGTTTACTGTGAAGATATTGTGGTAAACACTTCTTTATGACCATCAGAGGAACAAGAAAGCTACATACTTTGTATAAAGAAATTTTCAGACTAGATGAAAACAAAGCAAAACAATAAACAACTCAGATCTTTCTAGCAGCAGAAGTAGGAGAAGATAAAGCTAATTAAGAAAGATGTAGAATCATTAGTTTTGAAGATGTGTAGAAACAGTTTAGAAAAATGTAAGTCAGGGAGAATAGAAGTATTTATTTTACCTGAGAAAAAGAGATGGACTAGATTAGCCTTCAAATTCTAATACATCACCCACTGCTACTGTATGTATGTATTGGGTTTGGGACCTGTATTCACTGGATTTGAAAATATCAGTTCTGTACATTATTATGGTATCTGAGTACCATGTGTTCATTGAAGTATATGACTTTGTGTATCTGCATACAAACTATTTCTCTCCCTACCCCCTCCACCTTGCACTCACTTTCCCTTCCTAAAAGCGCTTTCATTCTAATGTTCATTAGATTAGTTTCTTTCTACAAGTGGAAGATAAGCTTTTGAATTTCTCTCCGTTTGAAGGAGTGGCACTGGACACATGCTATAATAATTTGATTAATATACGAAGCAGGGACAATTTCACATATGGCACTACCTAAAAAAAAGAATCTAAAATTATATCTGTCTGTATTTTGTGGAGGATTTAAGAACATGGATTCTGAAGAATGTGGATTTTTGTGGATTCCTAAGAATGTTTTTAAAATCTTTGTACTAAACTCTTAAGGTAAATAATATTTTATGAATCTGGATGAATACAAGTTTAGCTGACCAGTATTATGAAGAGATCTTTGTATCTATGCACAGAACTTCAGATGCTACTGGAACTTTAAAGCAGAAATTTGAGTAATATAAAAAGTTCAGGAAATTATAAACTGATGCAGTAGTTAAACCAGGAATCTTTCGATTCATAATTTCAGATTTAGGTTTCTAATTTCCCTCTATGACCCAATTTAGATACATTAGACATTTTTATTGCATCTAGAGGAAAACTCTATTCCTGTCACCTGTATTTAGGTAGCTGTAATGTAGAATTATCTAGGCTATTATAGATATCTTCCTTTAGATAAGCTGAATTTGGTTCAAAATAACCACTTACATGGCAAAAAGAAATAACCTTTTCCTTTCAGACTAGCAGGCTGAAGCTAAGTGGTATGCTAAAATAGGTCAGCTCAAATAATATCAGATTACCATTTTTAGGAAACTGAGTTAGCTCCAAATTTTTCAAACAATGCATATGTTAAAAAAAAACCAAACCAAAAGTAAAAATCTTACATTACAGAACAACAGGCAATATTTACAAAATAAAATAAACGAGGCTAAAAATTTGTTTTAGATGTGGGCGTAGTTAACTCAGATGTCAAAATATGCTATTCTCTTAAAAAAAAAAAAAAAAGTTATGTTCCAATATTCAACAAAATTTCACATTCATATATATAACATAGCTAGTAATTTAGAAATGCTTGAAGGTTACACTACCCAGTCAAAGGCAGGGTGCATCTTTCATTTTCACAGAACAGGCTTTTTGGGTTTCGCTTATGCAGTGTTAATATAGCTAAATTACATGCTCAGGGCCTCACTGTTCCTCTTTCCCAAGACTGAAATTGTTTCTTTTACGATAGAAGTCACCTGTTCCGTTGTAAATGGTGATTTCAGGATAAAACAAATAATGTTGTAGAAGTGCTTATTTCAATCCCTTACCTGTAAAGACAGATTAGGATGTCTCAGACAGAGACATTGAAATAATCTGCTTTTGTAATATGTTACTTAAAGGGGAATTGGTGGCAGAATTAAGCTGAGAATTCTAAATTTCATAGAGCTACAGAAACAAAAAACCCCAAAACAAACAAAAAAAACCCAAATAAATAAATAAACAAACAAACAAGTAAATAAATAAATAAATTACTTTTTTTTTTTTTTTTTTTAAAAAAAAAAAAGGAAAAAAAAAGGAGAAAACCACCACAGAAAAGTTAGGTGGAAGAGAGAGGAAAGAAAAGTAGACAAATAAGATGCAGAAAGCATACACCCCTGAAAATGAGGAAAGCTACACTATACTGGCAGGTACTTTTTCTGTATAGTCTCCAACTGTGCTAGGAAAGCCAGAGTATCATAAAAGCCTTTTTAATGACTATGCACTTCTGTTACAACAGCTTCAAGGGACTTTATTTCACTATTTTTTTTTTTCCACAACTTCTGTAAAAAGTTCCCTAGAAGAATTTGAACCATGTACTGACAATAATGCATATTCTTACATGCCTTCAAATCCATGTATTTCTAAAAAAAATCTTCTACAGGCCCTCCCAAGAATAATAGCCTCTCTTTTTTCAAAAGAATCTTTAAAAACTTCCTTTGCAGTACATCGGCACCTGGAAATTAGATATAGAATGTGAGTGGGGTTGAAGCAATAGAAAACTGAAAATACTCTGGGAGAAGCTGCTCTCAAGCTCAGAGGTAACAAATGTAGAGAAACTCTGGATTTATTCCAACTCTTTTTTTTTTTTTTTTTTTTTTTTTTTTTTCCCACAAGGCAAACAGCATTATTGTAACAATACTACTAACATTAGTTAAGGATCATTTATTTTCTCCTCAGAGTCAGTATGCTTTATAAAATTTACTGACATAACACCCTGTGAAGTCAGGTACTACCATCGCTGTTATATCAATGGAAAAGCAATCACAGTACAAATATACATAACTGTATATTTGTAAGTTGGAATAGTGAATAGAATAGAATAGAATAAATGGTAAGTTAGAATAGAGGTAAAAATTAAATGTCAACTTGCCTTCTTGACACTCTTGCAAGGATATCTTTTGTTTCCAAACAGCGATGCAATGTTTCAGGAAGGACAGAGCTTTGGGGAGCAGAAACTTCCTGAGGCCCTTTTCCCCCAACTTTTCCAAGTCCTTATTTATTAAATGGTTTTAAATTCTGACATTCTTTTAGCAAATACAGACTAAAATGCAGTGTTTATTTTAACAAAATACACAGATTTTCATTGGAGAATTGGGCTTTAAGAATTTCCATTCTTATGTAATTTAGAAACAAGAAAATAAACAGTAACTATGTCAGCTGTTCCAGCTGCAATCCTCAGATAGTCTGTATTATGCTTCCAACTTCTGGTCAAACTGATTACGCAGCCCCAGTAATTAGTACCACTTAATGTAAAGTACTGTTCAGTGTATTAGAAATCTCTTGTCAGAAGATGCCCTGGGCTGACAGCAGGGTGACCAAACTAATTCTCGCTTTTAGAACAGACAGAAATTGTAGGTCAGGGATAAGCAAGATATGCTCACATTTCAGCTGCCTCAATTAGATCTGGATCTAGGATAAAAATGTCCTGTGGTTAAGTCATATATGCAACTGACCCTTTGTCTTCATGAATATGAATGCTCACAGAAAAGTTAAGTTAGGAAAAAATATACTGGTAATTTCTCAAGAGTAAGTTGGCAGGTTATGCTTATTTATTTATTTATTTATTATTCGGGCATAATGCCTGCTTTAGGATGCACTGGATTTTTTTACTCACACTTTGTTTAGAGATATCCAAGAGTTTAAAAAATGTCCATAAAACAATACAGCTTATTTCTGATATGAAAATACCTTCAGACAATAAGCAAAGCATTCAGAAAAACTACCACTGAATAAGAGAAGACTGAGGTTTATGGTGAACAAGTGTATTCCTGTTAGAAGGGTGTTTTTCCAAATTTTTTCCTTTCTTATTTTATCACTAACGTTTTTGAGACAGCATAGACTTTGTATCATATCACTCAGGGTTAAATCTTGACAAGAAGCCTGAAATCCACGTTAAAACTGGCCCTGTAAGATAGCTATAAATTAAAAAAATACCCAATAGAAAACATGTTCTAATTAACAATACTAAGGAAAGAAATTTTCTTATTTCTATTACTGAAGTAAGAGGTAATATTTTCAGTGATATCAGTGGGAATAAGACTGCAATATTTTAAATACATTTTAAAATTCCAGCTTCATAAAAAAGGTTTGATATGTTAACCCATTAATCAATCATATCATTTTGGACCTTGATATTCATAGTTAAGGACATATTGTTTGATATTATGATTTTCAGTGATGTACCTCCAAATCAAAATTACTGCAGAAGTATAGATGACTAGAAGGAAAGTTAATCTTAAAATAAATTACTCCAAAGAAATGAACAAGCATTTCTCAGTGAGGTCAAACAGTAAAATTGGGGTCAAAGTATAAATACAAATGCATTTATATTTACAATTTTAATATACTTCAGAGGTATTATTTTATATACAATTCTTCACTATTCTGAATAAATTTAACATAAAAAATAGAGCATGATATTTAATTCTGAATGACGTTCTACAGTAGTGATTGCAATTAATATTAAAATGCAGATTTTTGTCTAATTAACTGTGAATAATCAAGTTTTATTAAAAAAGCCCTAATTTGTTTAGGTACATACTTTGCCTAGTTATCCAATTATTGCTGCAAAATTACAAATGGAGAAAGTCAAATCTGCTAAATTAAGAAGGTCACCAAAGTAATTAAGACTGCTGAAGCATATTATTAATACTTTACAGTAGGTGGGGTACTGCTGAATTTTACCTGCTTTTCTTTGTTATGTAAATTATGGGCCTTTGTACCAACAGTGTTTAAATGAGTTAATTTACAGATAAAATAATTGTAAAAGAGAAGGCAAGGTTCTGGGCAAGAAAAGTTCTTATCAGCTACAAAATTAAATGACAACTATTTTCTTTCCTTAGTAATTAGAGTGTGTGTTGTTAATTGTATGTTGAGGCTGTTAGAATTTTTTTCTGTGCTTCAAAAGAAATAAGAAACTTAACAGGAAAAAATAACAACAGTTCTGCGTGAGAAAAATACTGCATTGAGGATGAAGTGGATGACAAGCCTACTCTTGTGCTAAATTTATATTTCTGGCATTTCAAAAAGAACACAGACTATAATGAATAATAAATAAACCACTATGCTTCTCTGATGTTAACCAGTTAACTCTTCTTTCACTGTTTCTATTTTGGCATTGGTATTTGGTATTTTGGACCAAAGGAACTAAATATAGTTTAAGACATGATGTGTTCAAGGTACTGTTTGAAAAATAACATAAAATAATAATCGCTTTAGATGCTTCAACACCTAGATTTTATAGCATTTGATACAGATAAATAAACAGACTTTTGATATAGAAGTATATGAGGTGACCACCAGGGAGTTCTAAATTGTACAAGTGTTTTACCAACTCCATTCTGAAACAGTTTCACATACCACCAGTTGGTTTAGTATCAGCCACACAAATAACTGTGGAGGATATGTGCCTGTGTATATATTAGCACTTATCCCATATTTATCTGAGTTTTATTCTAATGGTAGAATAGCTCATAATGTATAGGAAATGCATCATAAAAAGCAGGAAAACAAAACAAAACAAAACAAAACAAAAAAAAAAAAAAAAAAAAAAAGGGAAAAAAGTCATGGTAGCCAATCTTGAAGACAGATGAAAATCAGCCAATGCAAAAGTGAATATCTGCATGTGTGTGCACATTTATTCCTTTTCTTCCTTGTTTGATGGTTTATCTGATGAGCAATATTCATTGTCAATTTTTACATCTTTGTGGACATGAAAATGTATCACTAGAAACTGACAGACCTATAATATTTATTTAGTTGCGTATCAAACTATATGACATCCAGACTCAAGTTTAAACCTCCAAAAGTGTTGCCAGTGATCTGTTCAAACAGAATAAGGTATATTGTTATTTATCCCACCTTCAGCATTTAAAGAAAACTCATTTGCTCTTCCAGTTGTACAGAAGAGCTTCATACTCTTCCACTTCATGCTAATGTGAACTTTGTGAGATACCAACTTCTCTCTCTCACTCTCACCATGCACCCCTCCCTCCCTCTCCCCCCTCCCCCCATTTTCACAGCACAGTGCGGGTAGAGAAGTAGATGAATGTTTTCTTTCTTGTTAAGTGTGAGTAATAGCTAATGTCATCAACTTATCCTTGAAAGGTATCTTAGTCTGAAAGAGTAATTAAAAATCAGCTGCATATGACCACTCTTCTGAAGGAAATCAAAACACTCTGCAAGAGATAGGACCTAGGCTAAGATTTTAAGACAGTATGTGTTTTCCTCAAAACCCAGAATCAAGCCAGTTAAAAATTAGAAGAATCCTTAGAGATATAGATACAACGAAGTCAAGATGAAAAGCCTAGAAGAATGTCTGCCTGTCAAATATCATGAACCAAACAACCTAGATTCTGCTGTAAAGTACATTGAAAACCTATAATTATGAATCTAGTCAGGAACAAAAAAGTATTTGAAAATAAATCCTGTCAAAAAAATGTGAGCCTGTCACACAGTCTGTATATTTTCATACCCTTATCTATGAAGAAGTTAAAAAGTTGACATTAGCCCATGAAAGACTACTGCAATTTACAGCATCTTCTCAGGATTTACTAAGTATCTAGTATCATCCTCTCAGAATCCCACTTTTTGCAATATTTTATCCATAATGTGAGTATCTGTGAAGAACTTAGCAGCTTGAATTTTTCTTACAGTCTTTTCTTTACACATGATTATTATAATAAGATGACACAGGAAAAATGGAAAAAGGTTATATTCATCCTGAAAGGCTTCAGGTGACAATAATTATTGATAAAAATTATTTTTCTTAAAAAGTGATAGAATAGATTCTTATGAACTCGAAATTTAGGTCCCATTTGAAGAAAATTATTCCATACTAGTTGTGATTTTTAATGTTTTATCCATAAAATAACACTTGAAACCAGCTTCTCAATACAAATAGTCACCTTACTTGTCCTACGACTGACTAAATTCTCAGCAGTAGAGTTGTAAGTTGTGTTGACAACCTGATCTTTTTTGATGGAAATGTTCAGTATTAAAGTTTCTGTGCTAACACTAATAAGCAATCAGAAATGCTCCAGCAATTACTTCCTGTAAATTTATAAATGTGGATTGCTCTTCCTTTATATATTATGTATTGCTTATATGAGTTGAGAAATGGTTGAGGATGACATTAGAATGATGAAGATCTAAATCTAGAGTCTTGTAATGAACATTAAATACTTCTAAAATTTTGGACACTCATTTTGTCTTTCATTTTGTCAGTGGTTTTTTTTTTTTTTTTGCTTTTGACTAGACACTTTGTTGAATGGTCTTTGAAGTTTACACTCAGGAGTGTATTTGAGAACTTTTTATTGTCATGTTTGATGAAAACGTAAGATGCAGTTTAGAGTAACAAAGTACAGACAGGAAAGAGGTAGTGTATAAGGATATTAATTTAAATATCGTAACTTAAACATTTGTCAACATGTTGTCTTGTAAGTTATGTCAGAAAAGAAGATTTCATAGTGAAAATACTTTCTCACTACATAATATTAGATGTATCCTCATTACTTTCCTTTCAGGACGTATCAGTCTCATTTCTTCAGAGACATGTTCGGTGTTCATTCTTTATCTGGTCATAATCTCAAAACATAAGTAAAAACTTTCTAACAATCCTCAAAACTTCATAAACACATAAACGTTTCAACAGAACACTTCCATGATCGCCATTAAATTGTCTCCCACCCTGTAAAGAGAAAAATAGACATTTTTGCTATGATATAATCTTTATTCAATTTGTTTTCAAGTTGTCTGAATTATTTTTCTTAACTTTACTTACAATTGGATGAGAATATTTGTAAAATCTCACCAAAATCAGACACTGCTTTTACATTCACCTCTCTTACATGCTGAATTGTGGCCAGTGTTTTAATTTGTCAAAGCAAATTTTGTTTGTTTCATTTGTAAATATTAAGACTGAGAGTAGGGTTTTTTTCTGATTTGAATGCTAGTGGGATGTCTAATAGAGTTCAAAATTTCTACTAGTTTTTATATTGTTGAAAGATAACAATTACCAGTGGTGTCCAATACTATTTGTGGAAAAAAATATATTAACTTCTGGTTATCTTGTAATGTGATTGTACAGGCACAGACATACAAATTCAATAGCTTAGATAGTCAGCACTTTTTGCTAATAGAATGTTTTTAAGGAAAAGTTACCAAGTAAGATAGAAATGGCTCTGTTAGTTACAAAAGTATCTATCCCTCTTTTTCTCTCCCAAGATGTACAGTCTTGCTTGCCACTGAGACAACTGACCAGATAATGTAATTTAGAGTGACAAATAATTATCTGTCATGCTTCTCAGCAATGAACTCTAGGAAGTTAGAAAAATATGCTTGTTTTGTCTTAAAATTAGATAATAGGAAGGTAGGAAGCCTATCTTAAAACAATTTAAAATATGAGTTCCACTGAACCACAGCAGAAAAATAGGTTTAAAATTAAATATGTATTTTACTTCACAACAAGGTTTAGATAAGAGATATTAGACTACCTAGACTATTTATTCTCTGAGAATTAAACTTCTTAAGAGAATTGTTAATATCTTTAAGATAATTGAAATCTTACAGTCCTTTCTAGTGAGAATTTAGACCCCAAACCACTTCCAATTAAAGCAAGTCTAAAATACTTTCACTAAGCTTAGAAGGAAACAGGATAAATTTCTAATATCAAGTAATAAAATGAATGGTAAACAGATATGCTAACATTAACTTAGACTTTTACAGAGAATCAAAAGAGCTCAGGAAATTGTCTATATATAGAGAAAGGACAGAAAGTAAGTAACCTCAAAGAAGTGTTCATAACTGGAGTTATGTGAGAATCGCTCTGGAAGGAAAATGGATGTTGCAATAGATTCAAATTTATGTTGGGAATTTGTTATAGAACACCAGATCAAAAATATAATAAAGATGAGGAAATGGCCTGTGAAAGCAAAAGGCTTTGTGATAAAGGAAAACCAGTACTGATAGGAGATTTTAATTATCTTGATGTATACTGGTATGAATCTGAAGTAAGACTATGGTTAGACAAATGGTTCTGCAAAGAATAGTATTTTGAGGTTCCACCTTGGTTATGTCTAAATGGCTCACACATTCACACATCAAATTTGTTCATTTTACAAATAAAAATGTTTATGTTTTCCACTTCTTAGGTCTCAACTCAATGCCTAAAAATGAGTTTTACATTCTCACTGATGCTATTCCTAGCTGTGTTTGAGAACCATATGTCAAATATAAGTGCTTTTCATGGCAGAACCACAGGTGTTTCAGTACTGAATTGTTCATATGAGGAAGATAAGTTTATTTAGTAAGTGACACATAACTGCTGATGGAAGACAAGGAGGTGAAATGCAAATTCGAAGCACAACTTTTCTGAAAATTAATCCTACATTATAGGAAATTAATCCTACCTAATAGCAAAGCTGGCAGCTCTTTCATGGATGTAATAAATGACTTCATCCAAGAACAGCTTGCTTTGTATGAAGCCACATGAAAGCCTTACTCACTTTAAAGCTAAACAATGTAGAAGATAACAAGTCATGTTGTCTTTCAGTTCTGAACATGAGAGCTGTAACATGAATACATAAGATGCCATAAATCCTGAAGTGATCAGGAAAATATACAAAAGGTAGAAAAGTTAATAAAAAATGAAATTTCTTTATATATAGAAAACCAGCCTGGGAGATCAATAGAAAAACATATCTCTGAAGGTTTAGTTAGACCATGTCAGAGTGTATATGACTTCTACTGCAATCAAAATACTTCACAATATTGGGTCAGTTGCTGTGGAATTTCATTTCAAATCAATTCTCAGAAAACTCCCATGAGGTTGAGATATACTGATTTTAGAGTTTTGGAACATATTATTTTGATTATTCACTTTAAAAACACTGTTTACTCTAATATTAAAAAAAAAAAAAAAAAAAAAAAAAAAAAAAAAACTAAAAAGGAAAAATTTGGATGTCTGTCAAGGTAAAAGATTTCTATCCATGTAAAACTAAACTTCTGCATTTTCCTCTAAAATACACGTGTTATTTTCATTCCAAATAAAACCACACTTTAAAAGTCATAATCTTATGTTAACTGAAGCTTCTGTTCTTTATAGAGTTGTGTCATTCATATGAGGGTCTTAGCCAGGCAATTCAGAACTAGTGGCAATAAGTACAGTATTTAGCATTGAAGGTCTGGAGTACCTCAGAGCTCTTCACTGTGACCTTTTAAGTTCTGTGTCTGTAAGAAATCACTAAGTAAACTGTGATGATAGGTGCGTTATGATGATTTTATATTTACTTTGTTTCAGCTTTGCCTCTTTTTTCATCACATTCTAAAAGGCACGTTTACTTACTTTCTCAAGACTTATCAGAAGCTTAAATAATAATAAAAAAAATCTGATAGGTTTTAGATATTTGGATTTTGACTTCTGTTTGGGTTTTGGGGGTTTTGTTTGTTTTTGTTTTGTTTTCCCATTAAGATTGAACCTACACTGCTTGGCACAAGAAAAAAAAAAAAAAAAAAAAAAAGAACAAGCAAATAATGACTGCATTTCCTCTCTCACATTAAGAGTTATATCTACCTAACAGCATTTAAGTATATAGACTTTACTCAGAAACATTAGCTATATCAGACATTCCTTCTGATAAGCAATGTGAATCTGTGAGAATCCTTGCATGCACTCTGGAAGCATTTTGAAAGACTGCAAATTCTATGGCAAATTAAAGAGTAGATATGTCTCCATTGTGTGAATTGTATCTGAACTAATAGGAGGCCATAGGCACAACATTACCGTACTGCCTGCCACTACAGGAAGGTAACTATGAATGATAGTAAACATCATACTACTGACTTCTGTATTTCCTTGTAGCCCCTGAGGTGAGCAAAAAAACAAGGAGACATTTTTTGTAAGAATAAATTTATTTTATTTCCTTTCATTTTTTTCTATAATAATTAGATCTGCATTGCTAGTAATTATTTGATTAGGTCTTTAATATTTCAACTACATAAACAATAATGTAATCTTTGCTTGAAAAAAATATTTTGAATGTAACAAATACAAGGAAACCACACTGAAAACACACTCTTAGGGTGAACTAGTGCAGTTTTTGAATTTTCCATGCTGATGAGAATGCTAATTTAAGCTAGATATTAAATCACAAATATTCAATTAAAAAAAAGCCATAAAATAATAATAGTTGAAATACTGTGTGGTCACTGTTTTCAAATACTAACAAAACCATTAATCTTATCTGTATTTTGATAGCAAAAAAAAATTCTTTATAGTTGGTATCCATGTCGTCTTGAGAGGATAGGGATTCAGGAGCTAGCCTTGTCCCAGTCCATTTAAGAAATTTACCAGTGAAAACTTAAACAGTTGAAACATTTAGGGTCTTATGGCTGCTAAAGGGGCCGACACTCCCAAATTCTATCTAAGCCCCTTTGTGGATTTTGTCCTTTATCACTCTGGTGTTAGGCTATAAGCCTGTCCTGGTTCGGGCTGGAATAGAATTCATGTTCATTTTTGGTAACTAGAAGAATGCTGATAGCATACTGAGATTTCAAGGACTCTCCAACTCCCCATGTCCTGCCTGTGAGCGGGCGCATAAGAAGCAGGGAGGGAACACAGCTGGAGCACTGGGCCGGGATTGGCCGATATTCCATGTCATGTGACATTATTCTCACCATATAAAGGAGGGGTGCGTGGGAAGGGGCCCACTCTCAATTCCAGGATTGCAGTTGTGATGTCTTTGTGTTTCAGGATCGCTAGCTGGGAATGGGCAGGTATTGGTCAGCGGGTGGTGAGCAGTTGCATTGTACATTACATGTTTATACTGTCACTGTTTTATTTTATTGCCATTATTACACTGTTTCTATCTCAACCTGTGAGTCTACCTTTTCCCCTCCGATTCCTTCCCTATTCCCAGGTGGGGGAGGGTGGGTGAGTGGCTGCATGCTGTTTGGCTGCTGACCAGGCTTAAACCACAACAAAGCCCCTAAATCACTTTTCAGAATAATACTCTAGCATTTACTTATGAAATCTTCTCTTGAATAAAAATATTTTCATATAATTTGTAACAAGTAAATTCATGACCTAGAATCTGAATATAAGGGTCTGTGAGTGAATGCAGATCAGTTGCAAATTAGAGTTCAAAATTAATAAGATAGTCATATCAAAATTTTCTCTCATTTTACAGCATCTGATTCCAAACCTGCTTTGAAAAAAGATGTACCTCATACTTGAGCTTTGATATATTTTCTGAGTTGTTGGGTTCTACACTTGTTAACTGTGCTACTAACATGTCAGTCCTGAAGGAGAAAGGCGCATAAGTGGTCAAGATAACTAGTACAAATGTTTCTTTAGACCTCACATCTTCTTTTTTTTTTTTTTTTTTTTTTTTTTTTTTTTTTTTTTTTTTTTTCAAAATTAAGGTAAAGACACACCTCTACACAGAGCTGCATGGACGGAATTCAGCAAGAAGGAAAGAAAACCACACATCAGTGCAGTTAAATCTCTGTCCCTTTATGTTAATAACACAAAAGTTATTCACCCAGTCCCTATTCAAGGATGAGAGTTTGTGAAGACTAGAAATGGGCAACACAGGCTACTCTATGCTGGTGGAAATAGAATAGCTGAGCCTTGGTGTTTTGGTTCATATACTGGTTACATTTCGAATATTGTCAGTATAAGGCTGAGATGTGCATTATCCTCAGCTTATCAATTGTCCTGATCAGAAGGATACTCAGACACTTTCTAATTTGTTTTTGTTCAGATACCTTCAAGAAGAAGTGTTCACTGATTGAGATTTTACAGAATATTGAATTCAAACATATCAAGTCCTCCTAAATCTTGTTTTGTGTGAATGTATTTTAACATCTTGGATCTGTTTGGGTTTTTTTAATTGGCTACTAGATGTGAAAAATTACAACTCTTTCCAATAAATATGTAGGAGTTATCCTCAGCTTTTAGTCTGCTAGTATTCCAAGAACAATTTTGGGGGAAAATTATAAAATAAGATTTCTAAAATAGTTGACACAGAATTCAAGTTGCTGGAGAAAATATGGAATTCTGTTACACTGATAAAACTGTATCAGAAAGTATTAAAGTAAAGCTACATAGGTAAAACAATTTGGGGGTTAGATTTTCTTTTTTTTTTTTACATATAATGTTCCATTTAAAAATCACTTCATGTACTGTTATCTAAGACTGCTGTAAACAACAGAGAAGGTACTAAATTTCTCAAGAGGTGAAATAAAGTATTTAGCTCTTCCATAACTTCCTTCTATCAAGAGACACATCTCAGTAGCTGCAGAGTAAAACAGACAGTACATTAACACTAACTTCCTCATTAAGAACATTAAGTCTTCCAGATCCTCTTCCATCTGCGGGGCAGGAAATAAAGGATTCCCTACTGTTAGTCAATGAATAAAATTTTGTCTTCTGAAAATGCAAATTAAAATACTGGTTTATGTACTAAAAAGCTTTTCCTCACATCTTTGTAGAGAAGAAGCAAAAGTAGCACTTCAGATGGTTTGTCATAAAATAGTTTGATTTTAATTTTTTTTTTTTTTGCATTAATTTAATATCAGATGTTTTTGAAAGTAAAAGCTAAAAGGAGTTATAAATATATTTACATCTCTGGCATATCTCTAAGAATATCTTTTCCTTACATCCTTCCTCAAATTACCAACTCAAGAATTAACTAGCAGGTTTTAATTTGATAACTAGATAAAACAAAACAAAACAGAAATATAATCACTGTTATATTAAATGTTTTTAATATGTAATTGAGTGGAACTCATTACTTCAAGACATTTCCTCAGTACATAACAGAGTTTAAGGATTTAATGTGTAATGAAATTTGTAAAAAAGAAGGAAAATCAAAGTGTAATTTCAAAATGAAATTTGAATAATTTTCTTTAACTACAGAAAAACGTATCTGTCTATATTAAGTTGAGAAAAATGGACATTGATTCATTACCTAATTATTACATGAAAACAAATACAACACTGGAGCCAGATATTTTGCAAGTTTAAGTATGCTTTCATTATTAACCGTGCAGTGCAATATTATTGCTTAAGTGAAAATTATAATCTGATAATAGATTCCTAATTTAGAGGATAATGGGTTTTTTATAGTACAAAATAGGTAGGGCTGGAACAAAGCCATAGCTTCAGGACTTTAGCATGTTTGGGAAGAGTACTGCAATCTACTGTTTCTGTTTTCTTTGTTACTATGGATACCACTGGTAATTTTGGTTTATTAATGCTCCAGGATATAAAATAACACCCTCCGAACCTATAGTAACCATTGCAGTGCATTATTGTAACAGTCAAACATTACAAACTCTGCTGATAAAGGCTTACTTTGCTGATACAGGTTTGACCTACATTAGACACTGTAAAGATAATCATTCAGAGCAACAAAGTAAGTGAAACAAATCTGTAAAGCAACACAAAGCCATTTCTGGAGACAGCTGGAATTTTACCTGGAAGGTTTTTTGCTGAATTACTAGATGGTCATCATTAGTTTTTCAGCTAAAACAACTGCAAACCCACCACGTTATTCAGTTTTAATCTAGCTTTGGCATCCTCCCTCCATTAGACAATTCATTGTTTGCCAAGGTCAACTTGGCCATGTTCAGAAAATTGAAATGCATATATTTACTTCAATTCCTAAGATGAATATCTTATTCCCAGCCACTAGTTACATTGTATGGCAGTATTTTATTAACATTTTTTCTATCTGGAAAATGAGTTTTGTCAGAGGTTTTTTCATCCACAGTAGCAGCCTGTTCCCAAATTCAATGGCTGTGTTTTCAATTCACTCTGAATTATTGTTTTCTGAAGCAGCCGCAAAAAAAATATTCTCTGCTTTGTGCCCGGTGTCTGTGTTTATGACTGCTCCAAGGGCAAACATATAACTGAACATATCTGAGAGTATACTGACCCCATAGGCAGGCTTGGGCAAGTATGTCCCTCCAGGTCCTTTTGTTGCACCTTAGCTTTGTGCGTGGCCAGTAAGACTTCAAGCTACCCTGAGAAGACAAGGTAAGAGACTTATATATCTCATTTGATTTTGGTTATGTATGGTCTAGAAGCAGATTGCAAGAGGCCTTCTTTGGGGAGGACTGGCACTACAGTGAAATCAATAAGTTAATATCACAGAAATATATTTGATATGTGTACTCATTGTATAGAAGTTTTCATTTGGTTTTTAAAGAATACAAATCTATGACTAAATAATCCAGTAAAATTCTTAGCATTATTTTTAAGCACATGTAATAAAATCCAAACTCAGTTTTAAATGTCAGTAATGTGCACTTTCCTGTATTACTTTTAATATCTGAAATTATTGATATATGCAGTTTTAGGTAAATCTAAATTTTTGCATTTGATTTTTTAAATAATGTGTGCTTTTAGCAGCATTTTCCTTTTTAATTTAACCTATATTCAGATTTGTTTTTGAATGAGTGTCTTCCTTCACAATTTCAGCACGTCTTTAATCTTATTTACGTTAGAGTGACAATAAAATCTCAGACTGTTGAAACTATATTGCTTGCTATCAGTTTCTATTCACAGTATGACAGACAGATGATAATGAAATTAGTGACATTCTCTTGATTTTTTCATTGTACAGAAAATGTGATAGTTTTTGTTTGGTGTAAAGTGAGTATAGACCATATTTATTAAATTAAACTTTGATGGGAATACAAATCTTCTTCATATATTTGAAGTGATTTATTTGACACTACCTGCATTGAAGTTTGTATTAAAATATAAAATTCAAACATTGTTCAATAGTACTGTACTAATACATAAATAAAAAGTTATATTTCATTTGAAACTTAAAATGTAAAACATAGAAGCCAGTCAACATCTTAAATTATTCTGTTATTAAAAGAAGCAATAGAATATCAGCCATTAGCATCATTCAGCAATATATGACTTCAAATATAGTTGGTTACTGTTAAAACAGTATTCTCAACTAATGCATAAAATACTCAGGTTTTTTTCTGTAGTCTTTTATTCTTTCACATATCCTCATCTTTTGCTGTCTTATAAAGACAACTTTTAAGATGTTAATATACTTAAAAAAAAAAAAACCTTCAGATTTTTTCTTTCTTAATATATTGGAATAAAGGCAGCATATTTATTTTGCAAATTTCTAATTTGTTTTTCATTTGCTGTTTTTTTTTTCATAGTAAAAAGATAAGGAGAAGAGGATAAGGAAAAAAAAAAAAAAGTTGTTGACATATATCTAAACCAGTTCTCCAATTCACTTCTGGTTTCTGGTTTTCTGCATATACACAGCATAAATGTCAGTTTATTTTTGGGTCTTGTTTTGTAGGAAACAGACCAGTGCCCTTCAAACTGAAAAATGGGATTTTATTCTGAGCTCCTGTTTATTCATTGACTTCTCCCAGTAGATATTATAGAAGAGATTGTTTTGGGCTGGGATCCCTGTACCTGCATAATCTTTTAATGCTACTTCTTCAGGCTTTGTAACTTCCAGCATTCCCTCATGTCATTGCAACATAGGCATACAAAGCAAATCCTTAGTTTGATGACATAACCACACATTTCTGATGAACTTCATGACTTCAGACTCTCAGTATTGAATCAATCAATCAATAAACAAACAACGTGAATTTTTTTTTTTTTTTTTTTTTCAGTTTCAGGGGCACAAAATCGTCATATCAACCCCAGAGGACACACATAAGACCAAGTGCATTGAGGTGATGTCAATTAGAGATACACACACTCCTGAACAGTGTGGAACAAATCATTCTGCTCCCTGAGCTGGGAGCTGATTGACTGAGCGCTATGGATGTAATGTTTGTGAGTTCTTTTCCCGGAAACATTTTCTTGGTTTAAAGCATTCTGTGGCATATACCATACCTTGAGACATTAAATTATTATATTTTTTTAAATTATTACTTCTCATATTTGAAGATATTTTACTGCACACTTCTTTTCATGACTAAATCATGTATTAACCTTGAGAAGATTATGGGCCCGAAAGATGTTTCTGTTGCATCCACTATGGCATAATTTATTTGGAAAGATTTAAAATAAAATTTATACTTCATAAACTGTAATAAGAGATATCATTCTACAGAAAAAAGATTTTGGAAAAGTTTACTTTATAGAGTAATGATAACCTATGGCAATTTGATTGTTTAAATGTAGGTGTAGGGACAGTGACAGTCTAGTTACTTTATCTCCACTTCAATTTCTCACAAGGTGAATAAATACTTGAAAGGAAGAGTAAAGACTTCTCACATAGACCACAGAAGTGTTTCAAGGTTAATTGAAATTAGTAAACTCCTTTGAGAAAGGTTAACATTATTTTTGCTATCAGATACTCATTAGTAAGTGTCATGATGGATACTAGAAATGCATTTTTTTGAATGTAACTACAGGACATAGCAAACATGGTAATCTTCTACCTGGTTTGGTTTCCAGTCAGTGCCCAAACCAAAATTATGGATATTCCTGAGTTTAGTTGGTATTATTTTCTTTTATTTTACACAACAATTCAAATACCCTGTCATTAATTTGCAATAAGGTGAAGATATACTACAGACAGATTTCAAAAAAATCACTTCTACAATCGAAGTATTTGATAACATAACAACTATCTAAATAAATAATCTCTATGAATCTTAAAAAAAATAATAAATCTAAAACAGATGGTATTATTTTTAAAATATGCCATATTCCTTTATTGAAGTCTTTAGTGGGAATAAATGTACAGACCAGGAATTAATACATTCATGTGCATTTGTGCACTGGCAAAGGAAAATAAAGAGGTTATTTAATAATCTAAAAGGATAACCTTGCAACTTAATCAAAAGAATTATGGAGGACGTACTCAAACATTTAATTTTAAAGTGGTATAAATTAAAGCATCAGCTAAGCTCAAAGAAGGCAGTAAATACTAAATTACATTTGATTTGAGAAAAAGAGAAAGAATATGCATCTTATGAAGTTGTTCTGGGCTTTTCTAGGTAACAATCACATCCCAAACCATCCCATTTTATGTATATCCATATCTTTATATCTATATGTATGTGAATATGTGGGAGTATAGGAAGTTCATTATATGGCTTATATAGAGTTTAACAAGTACTAAAATGGAAGTAAGAGTTTTCGACCTGTACATATGAGATCTTAATAAGGTGTACAACATTGCTGTGAGCATTTCTTAGAAAAAAAAATTATGCACTTACTTATATTGTTTTTCTTCAAATATTCCATCTAAGTCAGTGGAGTTATTAACTCCTAATACACATATAGCTGAGAGCAAATGCATTTTGATCTAAATTCAGTGCAGCCATAATGGAATTAATTTCCCTTAAATTTAGCTAACTCAGGCCAGTCATCTTGAACTTTTTCTATATACAGCAGAGAAAGACAGACATCTCCAGAGGGTAATACAATTAACCTACTTGAAATAGTTATTCAATAACAGGTTTTACCTGGAAGCAAAGCTAGTTTAAGGAGCTTCCACTCCTTCTGCCTCTTATTCTTGCCTGCATACTGCTGCTTGCCATAACTGGTGAGCATCAGATTAGTGATATAATCTAAACGAAAGATTTAAACACTGCACTTCCTATTTCATAGAGTCTTATTTTTAAGATGATCATTTGAGTCATACAGTTCCTGGCACCTTGTCCCTGACCTATCCGTGCTGTGTTCACTGAAGTGAACAACCAAGTTCTGAAATGTATATATCATATATGATGAATCCATACTGGGTGGATGTTACAAAAAAATCCAAAACAAAATCACATAATATTCCTATCATTTCTTGCATATTTACTTTGACCAAGACAGTTCTTTCTCCAAGAGTTAGTTTTCTGGGGAAAGTATATCTGTTATTCAAGACTTCTTACTCAATTATTGACATTATATTGACATATATAACATTTTAGGAGAGCTAGACCAATTCTTAAACAACACACTCCTAGGATAACTTTGCATGTGATAAAGTAACAACAACAAGAAGTGTGTTGCTTTTGAGTTTTTCTAGTAGCTTCACTTCTCTAAATTGGCAGGATGGACATTTCACCATATCATGTTTTTCATTTGTTTGTCAATACAGAAGACTGATTCAGAATCCTTTGCACTTCATGGATTTTAGAGATTCTCCACAAAACATGAGTTATCAGAACAGACATCTCTCATAAATTCAAATTAAACATCTAGTTCCTGAAATAACTTTCTTAAAGGGCACAAAAACCCTAAAATATATATTAAGAATTCAAAATCTATTTTCAAAATAAAGGGGACAGCGGTGAGAAACTTGTTATATGAGGAAGATTAATTTCCAGAGCAACACAGATATATCTTTCTAATTCAAATTGAACATACTGATGTGCTTTCACAGCGTTACCATTATGATTTCCCCTCAATATTTTCCCCGAAGCACTCTCTTAAATGTCAGCAACCCAACAGTGGCGATGACCTTTCACACTCAGGTGAGATTCATGTCACCTTTCCTGAGTTGTTTGAGAGATGGGTATGTAATCTAATGCACAGCAGTGGCCAATTGAAATAAATAGACATTTCTGGAATTAGATTTGATTACATATATTTGACAGCTATCTTTACTCCTTCATATCTGGAGATTCACCACCCCTCTATCTGGGAATTCTTGTTGCTCCTTCTTGGTGAATGCTTAGTCAGCTAACATTTGGTGACATCAGGTCCACCCACAACTATCGTATGAATAAGCCATATCTATCTAACACTTCCCTTGGCTGTTCTCCTTTTATGTATCACCTACTGAGAACAGAACAGAGATATTACCTGGTAGGGTGGCAACTCAAATGACCAAGTATTGGTTCTAGGCACCACTAGCCAGTGCTAACCAAGGACAGATTTAGCAGAGGATGGGAAGGACATCAATTTTTACCACTTTATCACATCAGAGTGCAGCATTTTTTCCTGTGTCTTGTGGCACAGGCACAGATATAGATTTGCACGTCTCGGTTCATTTAAAAGAAATAGAACAAGGTTGAATCTCCCAAGGTAGTGGCTTTGAACTTTATTACATTTTTATCTGATGATAAAAGCTGAGGAGCCTCTAGGAAAACCAGTAATTCTGAGCCAAGGTTTTGATCCTGCTGAAAAACGTTGTATCCTGCTGCCACATGAATGCTACAGATTTTTGTGCTGAGTTCATGTTTTTTCTCCTAACAAAACCTATTTGTAAGGTTTCAATCTTGTACACTTCTGCTGGTCATTAATGAGTGGCTAGCATGTAAAGATACTTTTGCCCTGTGAAATGAAGAGACATACCACGATAATTCTGTTAAAGAAGCAGGGGAAGAAGAGCTACTCTAAAATAAAATGGATGCATTAAACATAGTTGGATGATATACAGTAACGGTGCATAATGTCAGTCAGTTGTCTTTTTCCCATCTTTTTTTTTTTTTTTTCTTTTTTTAATAGTTATGAGTTCAGTTTCTGAGGCAGCTTTGATAAGATTTGGAAATTCTGGAGGGCTGTTGACATATCAGTAGAACACAGTTTATCATGTAAATGTGATGCATGCAAATTTCCAGAGATAACAGGCAGGCACATTTATAATCTCAGTGAAAAAGACTCTCAATAAGTGAGAAGAGAAACCTGTGAAACTTGGTTCTATTTGTTGACTTGCAACAGATACGGAAGAATATAAATAAACTGGGTGTATGTTTAAATGCAATAAATAGATAGTCAGGATATTTCCCTCTTTTCAGAAGGCTGATAATCATAATGATGAGAAATTAAGCAAATTTATAATATGGCTAGTTATTCCCCCCTTCATTACTTTATTATAATTATAATAATAGTGATTATTATTATCATTATTATTATTTCCTTGCCTCTGTGATTTCAGTCTGCTACAAGCAGGAAAATTGAGTAAAAATGCTGCCAGGATTCCTTTAATATTATTTAGTCCAAATTTCTCACAGGACACCTCTTGTTTTGCACATCCAACTTGAGATGTATGCTTGTTATTCAGTAGCTCTGAGTATCTGTTCAAGTCAAAGTAAAATATAGATTCAGAATATTTCTAAAAATTAAAAATAATTTTTCCAAATTTTAGTCACCTGGCACCATATCTTAAAAATTAATTTTGTATATCTGACAAATAATAAATTTTGAGACATTGCATAACTATTTAAGAGAGGTGTTGCCATGGGGCTGTCAGAATTGAATGTACCTCTGATATTTTCCTTAGATTTCTAAATTAATCCATCTCAGCTATGACCTGAGGCACCACTGCATAACACTGATAGAGAGACATAAGTAATTCCTCTATTCATATAATGGGTGACGGGCCACATGCCATGTCTACTATCCATTTTCTTGTGAGATGCAATTAATTCAAAATACTTGGGTCTTTCCTTTGAAAGGGCAGGAACACAGTCATTTTCTTAAAACAAAGTATTAAGAATGGAAACACAGAATGACAAAAAGAGAAAAGTTTAAAGCATATATATATATATATATATATATATATAAAATTTAAATTTTCTCCTGTGATGTCCTCATTCCAGTGATGGATGTTAGGCAAATTTCCCCACAAGTTCTACAGCTCTCCTCTTTAACCATCTTCAAAAAAATGTAAAGCATTGGCACAGGTTTATTCTTACCATCTATCAAGGACCTAATCTATCCTGATCAGTCTTTCAGATTCAGTGGAGGACCACACTAAGGTTTGAAACCAAATTGCTCTTTGTTGCCCTTATATAGTTTGCAGAGATGGCCTTACTAATATTCAACTCTCTGTTGCTCTATACTTATCCTCAGAAACAAATTGCCAGTTTAGACAATATAAGCATACAGTAAAAAACACAGCAATGTAGTCACGCCACATAAATCACTGCAAGTGATTGCACATCTGCCACTGGTATTACTTCATTGCTTACAGAAAGAATGTCAACTTATTTAGCAAAATTTTTGTACTCTATTGTGAAGGAAGAAACATTCAGTGATGCAGGTACAGGAGACCTGAAGGATTATGAGTCTGATTCTTGTAATTTGATAACTAATTTCAGTATATTCAGATCTATGCAGAACAGTTTTGCTTAATACTTTTTATTATGTCAAGACTGTATTCCCCTATTGTCTTTTTAACTTCTGTTGTAGTTAAACCTGTTTTAAAATTGCTTTGATGATGGTTTCCCTGTAATATTTCAGATTTCTGTCATCTTCTAATATCCTACTGTGGACTAAACATTTTCTGAACCAAACTAGAAGTCAACTGCTCTTAGCCCAACTTTCCAATCAAAAAGCCTGGACTCTTAAGGTAAAACAGGAGAAAAAATAAAAACAAAAACAAAAAACAACAAGCACAACCCAAACCAAAACAATAAAATAATGGAACTGTACTCTTTATTTTCTCTCCTGTGTTGGAAATTATGAATCTGTGTGTGTGTGTGTGTGTGTGATAGTGTGTTTTACTAGTTTATAAAAATAATAAATTCCTCCTACTGAAAATGTTAGCTGTATGCCTCGTTAATGTGGCACACAATGCAGTGTGGATGGCCTTTGTCTTTTCATTACAAACTAATAGTATATGAGGTCATAAATTCAAGGTTAAAAATGAAACAGAGCTGGTCTTTAATAAAAATGCAACAGTTATAACAATAAACAAGTGAATAGCTTGAATTATATTAGAATCATTCTTTTGTAACTGAGTAATCTACCCTCCCCTTATTATGAACAACATGAGATGTGGGTATTCAGGAAATGAAAAGCTAAAATCTATGGGAAAGGTAATGATCTCTGAAAATTTTCTCTAATGACTAATTTGTGGCTCAGTGGATTTCAAGAGATTATTGGTTTTTCAAATGGATTCTATCAACTAAGGAGATAATGGAAATCATTAGGCTAAATAAATTAAAAGAGTAGATTTGTTATGTGGAGTCCTATTACATGAGCTTCTATTTCCCACACAATTTAGAAATATTTTTTCTTAAACTGAACTACTGTGTCAACTTATATTATGGGACAAATTCTGATAACACAGCACTCAATGGCAAAACCTTCATTAACCTCAGTCGAAGTGGGATTTGACTCTGATTTTTATCAGAAGAAGTGCTGTGATCAGTGAGAATTTCAGGTGCTCAATATTGCTCAAAATATGTCTCTGATTCAAGTTCCAGGTTTTTCACATGCAAGCAGAAGAAAAGGATTTTAATCTTCATTATCAGCTCATGGACAATATCTTACAGGACCAGTGTTGGTGTTAAAATTCCACCAGTAATTCATCCTGGTGACATTTATAGTCCTTACTCGTTATCAGACTTATTAAACTAGATGCTGTACAAATTACAGAAAGGCAGATCCTATGTTTTGAAAAGCTCAATAATTCAAAGTGCATTATTCTCTTGGAAACAATCCAAAATGCTAGAAATATCTGTGTTAGAATATTATAAATGGTTCTATATCATTCCTAGTCTTTATTTTTTCAATACCCTACATTTTATTTTTTCTTTTTAGTACCATGATTTTAGCTTCCAACTTTAGAATTAAACTTCTTTTACAAATTAATCACTGCTATAAATGACACTGATGTATATTCTTGTGGTTATATTAACAACATTATTTTTTGGATTTATTTTTAATTTCTATTTTGTTTGCTTAAAATGTGGTTTCATTTTCTTTTATGCTTTCTCGATATACAAAACAAGTGATACTAGACATTTGTTAGTTGCTTACAAGATTGTTACTTAGGTTACGTTAAGAAAAATATTTTAAATATAACATTTGAGAGTTAACTGTGGCTACAGAGGTTTTACTTTCTTAGAGTTTAGTAACCTTTCTAAATATTGTTTTTGCAGAGGGTAGGAAAATTTCCAGGATTTTGCTTCTTTATAAAGTAGCTTCAAATACAGGAAATGATAACAAAAATAAAGCCAGAAGCCAAACATTAGACTCATCTGCACAGTGGTGTGTGGAGAATCAAAAAGCAATACTAATTTTCTACTGAGATGGAGGGAAACCTGCTGATGTACAAGTAACAGTGTTGATCATATGCAGTGTCTTTAACTGGGGGAAGACACTGCTGGTGTAAGTCCTTTTTCTCTGATTTTAATTTGTCTCTGTGTAGAGGTTGCAGCTGTCTTTTACATCTTTTTGTTACCAGCTCCTAATTTTTTTCTAAACATGAAATAATATACAAATATGCAGAAAATATACAGACTCATTATTTTTCCCATTTTTCTTTTTTAAGCCTTAAAAACAATTCTATCCAATTCTCAGGGCTTCATTTCTTTGGTGATAGGTAACTGACCATGTACAATTTACAGAATTATATATCTCAAGTTGGAAGGGACCCATAAGTATCATAGTTATCAAGTTGAACTCTTTGCTCCTCTCAGAACTACCTAAATCTAAACCATATGGCTAAGAGAGTTGCCAGATGCTTCTTGAAATCTGACAGGCTTGGTACCATGACCACCTCCTTGGGGAGCTTGTTCTAATGACTGTCCACCCTCTCACTGAAAAACCTTTTCCTGATGTCCAATGCGAACTTCCCCTGGTGCAGCTTCATTCCATTTCCTCATGTCTTATTACTGCTCACCAGGGAGAAGAAATCAGCACCTCCCTCTCTGAGGCTCGCCTTGAGGAAGCTGTAGACTGTAATAAGGTCACTGCCCAGCCTTCACTTCAAGCTGAACAAACCAAGTGACGTTTAAGTCTTGGTCTCAAGACCTTCACCACCTTGATCATCCTCCTCTGGACGCACTCCAATAGTTTGATGTCTTTCTGAAACAAAAAAGGCCCAAACAATAGGCCTCAAAACAAAGTTGACTTCTGAGTGAATCCCCCAACCAGAAACCAGCATCTTATCAGCAGCATGAAGCAACCAGCATCTTATCAGCATGAAATACAACCCTGGGAACAACTCCTGAAAGGTATAAGTAAACAACAAGAAGTAACTATAAATCCCAAATATAAAGAAAAACAAAAACTCCTCAGATGTGCCCAGATCCTGGCCAGATCCGGACACACCTGAGTGAGGCATGTCAATCTACCAGATATCTCCCGTGCATTTTGTATAGATTTGTTTGTTAAACTGTAAAAAAGCCGGACCCTCTCACAGCAAAGATGGAGACCTCACCTACAAGTGGACGCACTGAGTGGGACTTCCCAATTGCCGCGAAAGGCGCTCTGATCCTTCGCTGTGACGGGGCTCCCCAGCTGATGCACGGGTCTGGGTGATGGTAAAGTATGAGGACAACTGGTGATGTATCTTTCTTAATCACTATAGCTAGCTTGATGTAGTAATGACTAGGTACATTACCTTGCTTATTCTTTCTGCTGCTTTAAACTAAAGTAAAATAAGCATATTTCTTTAGCTTGGTGTCTGTGTCCTTTGTGTTAACACCATCAATTGACAAAACATCTTCTTATATTGAGGTGTCCAAAACTACACACAGTACTTGAGGTAGTTATACCCTCATGGATGCCTGTTATCATCCTGTGCTTGTACTCGTAGGAGCCCTGGTAAAAAAGAATAAGGAAACAATATCCAATATGTTCTTAACCATAGTAGCCTTTGGAAGAGGTTCTTCAAGACAACTATGATGAGTATTTTAGAGAGAGTTACATGGAATGGAACCAACCAATGGCTAACTGGAATCTAAATAGACCCTAGAAGTAACCTAAGAATAGGTTGTACAGGACTGAATATTATGCTTTACCTCCGTTGTTCTTGAAATTGTAGAGTTATAATTTTTATGCACACACACACATACACACACACACACACACATGCACACAATCCTGGAACACTTGAATTCTGAGCAGGAGTTTTGGCTTTCTGGAAGCAATGGAACTATGACACAATGATATAATTTCTTGTCATTTCTGCCAACATTTAAAAAGGATCAGTGTTAAAAAATATATATACATATAAAGAACTTAAAACCATGCTTTGTTCATGTAAAGAAAGTGCTAAAATTTTTATTAAAAAAAAACACACTTTTTTCCTAACCTAGATGCCTTGCTCACTTTTATAAATGTATTAAACTTCCAGTTTTGCTTCAAAGCTCCTTTGATGATTTTTAGACTTCCTGCATCACAGTGTAACCTATGAAAGCAAAGCTTATTTGTTCCTAATAAGTTCTTCACATGGATGGGTTCTTTTGATTTCTAACATCAAAAAAGTAACACACTTTTTTTTTTTCCTTACATGATAAGGTAAGTATAGTGTTGGCATAACAAGGAACAGTATATATGAGGTATGTTTGTTCAGAAATTTTGGAAGTAGTGGCTTGATATAACTAGTAAAACTGATGTAATTTACTAGCCAAACATATTTCTTTCCCCTGTGTCTTACTGAAGCCAATGATTATTGGCTAATCTTTGTCTAATATTGAGCATGTTATTAGAAACAAAATATTTTGTTAGCGCTGGAAAATCACCTGCCATATGGGTAATCTTAATATACTATAAAATTATGGTCTGAATACAAATTTAACATGCTTGAAAGTGGAAAATGGCCTCATGGAACAGAACGTCCATGTGCTTCAAATGTTGGTGACTGTTAAAATACTGTGTACTCTTGTATATAGGAGATTTAAGATAATCGCTCACCTTGCACAAAAATAGAACAATCTTTTTTAATTGTTTAGAGATAAAAGGTTGAGAAAATGCAGATAAATGGACAATCAACTGACATTCACTTTTTTAAGGAAAATGAAATAAACTGCATACCTCAGGAGAAAGTTACTGTGAGTCAACTAACATTAAATGATACTTTCCCTCTGAATTGAACACATGCAACCTGAGGGAAAAAAAATATTTGAGAGACAAATATTTATGAATACTTCCATCCTGGCTAATTACAGCTTACCTTTCAAAACTAAATATGGGATTTGGGTTTATATTGTTAGTCTTTGTATTATGGTTAATTAATCAGGCCTAATCCAGCCACTGGACAAAGTGTGGCTTTGTAATATTATTAAATTTTACAGATCTTTTTGGAAAAAAAAAAATCCTTTTCTGGTTCTATTCTACAATTTAATAGGATTTTTTAGCAAACAAAATTTGTTTGGTGAAAATTAAACAATCAGAAAATGGGATTTTGATTCAAATTGCATCCCACAGTGTAAAAATTCTTATGTAGTTACAAAATTGCTTCATAATAGTCCAGATCTATACCTCCCAAAGGCAGCATTTCTCCTTAAAAAAAGCTGTTTTGAATGATAGTATAGCAGATGCCAAAACCGGAGATGCTATGACGTCTTTCAAAATTGATAAATCTATGTGAACAAACTTGAAAAAAGGATGAGTTGACAGTCAATGATAGTCAGCAAGTTAAAATGACCCCAAAAACTGTTCTACGAATCTACTAAGCTTGCATTTTTCAAAACCTGAGTAAGATAAATTAGGTAGTGTTATAAACTCTGTTTCCCATTACTATTATTTGCAGCATGAGCTACATTTCTAAAAAAATCTTAAAAATAGATCTTAACAAAGGCATTTCCCTGATACAGTGTTACATAGTTTGCAAATTCTTCATTGCTTACAAGCTAGCAGGAAGAAGTGGAGTATAACTGTGAAGCTCCCACTGGTTTCATTCATACTTCCATTCAAGTCAGAAGAGGAAGAAATGTCATGGATGGTTAAAAGTGTTATGTACAGCTTCTAAAAATAATACTTCTCTACTTGTTTTGCAAAGGGAGCAGTGATGGCAATTTATGAGAATATTTGTACGTAAATGTCTTGGTTTGGACTGAAATAGAGTTAATATTCCTTTTCAGGGACTAGATGAGTGCTGTGTTTTGGATTTAGCTTTGGGTTTGCTATGAGAAGAATGCTGATAGCACACTGATGTTTTCAGCTGCTACCGAGACTTCAAGGACTCTCCGACTCCTCATGTTCTGCCCGTGCACAAGGTCACAGGGAGCAGAGAGGGAGCATGGACAGAGCACCTGAACCTAACTGGCCAATGAAATATTCCATATAATGGAACATCATGCTCACTGTATAGAGCAGGGGTGGTTGGGAAGGGGCTCTCTTGCTTCCGGGATTGTGATTGCGGGATCTTGGTATCTCGGGGTTGCTGGCTGGAAACGGGCTGGATACTGGTTAGCAGGTGGTGAGTAATTATGTTGTGCATTGCCTGTTTATATATTTCTTTTTTTTTCCCCATCATCATCATTGTTCTCGTTTTATTGCCATTATTAAACTGTTCTTATCTCAGCCTGCCAGTCTCCCTTCACCCCTCTAATTCCCTCCCCCATTCCCAGGTAGGGAGGGGGAAGGGAGGGTGACCAGCTGTGTTGTGGTTGACTGCCAACCAGGCCCAAACCACGACAGCCTATAGCAATGACCCTAACAAGACAATATATTGAAAGATGACAGTGTTAAAGAAAAAAATTGATTCAGGTTTCTATAATGTTTAGATAAATATAAAACATATCTTGATGGGAATATTTCAGAACGTAAACATGGACCGAAACGTACAACAAAGTATTCATAAGGAACCTATTTTCTTTATCCTTTTTAAATAACTGCAGAATAATATAGATATTTTGCTTACAAGTGCAGACCAAAAGTTCTCATTGAAATACTAGAACACATTTCAAACTCAATTACATACATAAAGCAATTACTTTTTTAATTTCTTGACGCTAAATGCAGAAACCATAACATATTAAAGATTTTCATTTAAAGATCCATATTAAAAATAATTCTGTGTTCTGTTATTTTTTGTATTTGTTGTTGTTTTGCTTACTGTGGGAAAGAAAACCTGTAAGAAGATCTTACCTTTTTTAAAAATCTTGTGAATTTCTGTATTGTCATGTGTCATGGTTTAGGCCCAGAGGGCAACTGAGCACCAGGCAGCTGCTCACTCACACTTCCCACCTTCCAAAATGGCGGGGGAGGGCAATAAAACGAGAACAATGATGATGATAGCAAAAAAAAAAAAAAAAAAAAAAAAAAGGAAATATATAAACAGGCAATGCACAACGTAATTGCTCACCACCCGCTAACCAATACCTAGCCCATTCCCGGCGAGCGACCCCGAGATACCAAGATCCTGCAATCGCAATTTGGGAAGCGAGAGAGCCCCTTCCCAACCACCCCTCCTCTATATAGTGAGCATGACGTTCCATGATATGGAATATTTCATTGGCCAATTAAGGTCAGGTGCTGTGGCCGTGATCCCTCCCTGCTTCCTGTGCTCTTGTGCAGAACATGGGGAGTCGGAGAGTCCTTGAAGTCTCGGTAGCAGCTGAAAACATCAGTGTGCTATCAGCATTCTTCTCATACCAAACCCAAAGCTAAATTCAAAACACAGCACTCATCTAGTCCCTGAAAAGGAATATTAACTCTATTTCAGCCCAAACCAGGACACGCAACTTCCCATCATAGCCTGTTTCCTTTACTGAAGTTCTTTATCGGATTTTTGAGACATTATCTGAGATTCTGTTGGACCATCACATTATCTTTGATTAGAAAGCAACCTAGAAGTCTCTCTCACTGACCTTGAGAAAATATTGTGAGAACAGAACATCATGTAAACATAACTTCCGGAAGACCTGAAATGACAGCTATGTTAATAACAAAATTACAGCAGTTTGGGGGCACCACATGTTACAGAACGGTTAATGCATTATTATATCTATAGAGTACTACTAAACTAACTTTGAATACGTTATTACTAAGACTTTCTTATTTCCTGCACCTAATATTTTGTGTGCTGATCTGAAAGACATAATACTCTGTTTATAACTCCTCGTTTTTTGTCCGGCACCTTCTATTTAATTGAAACAAAATAAAAACATAAATAGGAAGAATTTTTGGAAATCAATATTACTAGAGGAAGCACTGATTTCTATAAATTCCTTTAGAGCCAATCAGAAAGATTCAGATGGATATTTTGCAAATTTTTCTCACATTGGATCAGCCACAGATGTGTTAATTTTAAAAGCAAAGCTCCAGCCTGCCATGAGCTTTATAATGTCCAAAATAAAGGAGGGGATTATTTATCAGAATGTATTATTCTTTGCAGAGTTAGTAATGATTTTAGAAATGGTTGGTCCCTTTTCATAAAATGTGATGTCTTGAGAACAGTTCCTGAAATCTTAAGACCTGTAAAAAATTGCCAGGACGCACTAATCCAAGGAAGTAACAATATATCACATCCATTAGCATTTATTATTTAATAATGTATGAGTTTTATAGCTACAGTATGTGCTTGTAGCTGATATACACAAGTCTAGGAAGATTAAGAGATGACAATCTGATGGTAAAATAAAAGAAGGAAACAGAGATTTTACAAAAAATTTCATTTGTTACAGTTGTGAACAAATTAAAAAAAAAAAAAATTTCTACAGGTAGGGGAAAACCGTGGAATTTATGCTATAATGTCCAGGCTTGTTTACTGATTTAAGTAATAATCAAGTTCCATGTGTAGAGCTGTTAAAGTTAAATTAAAAAAAAAAAAAAAAAGCCTTAAAAGTACTTTCACCTTATTACATCTTTTATATCTGTTTGCATTTAACAGAATAAATACATACAAATGAGAGAAGACCAAAAGATTATTGTAAATATGACAACTGTTGTAATATTTTGTGAAGCTAAATGATTTTAACATGGTCTTAATTACACATGCTGTTAGAGGCATATTATAATGCAAACTTTAAACCAGCACGTTTTTTAATTAATATTTTTTTTTCTACAGATCTGTTTCCATTATTTTGGTGAGAAATCATTTAATTGAGTTAAATAATGCATATTTAATTTTAATGATATCTGAAACAAAAAAATTTAAAAAGTCTTTGTAACAAATATATAATTATACAAAGTTATGCAGTGTCTTTATATTTGTCTGTGACAACATGAAAACCAAATAAGTTAGCTTTCCATACTTTTGAAGTGAGGCATTATAAATGCCTAGTAATGACTGTGATGAATATTCCACTCCATATGATTGTGTAGGGTGCTTTTTTTTTTTTCCAATTAACATTATTATAATTGATTTTTACATATTTAAAATATAAAAAATTATCAGGAGTAACACAGGTTTGTAATTTTTCAGTGGGAAATGCGTAGAAAAGGTATAGAAGCAATCTGTAAGATTTTTCTTCTATGTATTTTCTTCTTTATAGACTTCTCTGACAGCCATCACAACAGTAGCTTAACACTTCACAGTCATTAATATACTTATTCCCATCAAAAATTTCATAAGAAAATGTTTTGGTTTTATTTTTGTTAATAAGACTAAATCACATGCAGGCTGCATCTAGTTTTAGGAGTGCAAACTGTACTGTTCCCAATTTAGATTTACGATTAAGCCATATCACAAATCCATGTCAGAATGAGACTGTCCTTCCTCATCTATATGAAAATAGATGATTTTAGCTGTAACAAAAGAGACTCAAAAGACTACATGTAAAATCTGTAATATTGTGAGGAGAACTTGTGTCTCAGGTAACATCTGAACAGTTGCTTAGAACAATGTCACAACATGAGCTGAAATACAGATCAATGATTGTACTATTACTACTACAGCTTGGCACCTAGACAATCCCCTGTTCTCAGAGTTCTTTTACTCAGTAGTGTAGACATAAACCTGGAAGGCTAGAGTCTGCAGTGTCTAATGCTTGTTGGTTCTCATAGCATTGATAAGTTAAGAACATAATGGGAAGTATCTAGACAGTCCTCCCAGTGTTTAACAAAGCAATAATTAGACATCTAACCTGAAGGAAATTTACAAGCCCAAATAAAATTCTTATGAGTACTTTCACCTCGCTCTCTTCAGGAACCTAATTTATATGTCTTAAGGACAGAAAGTAGGGTGAGAGAATCAGACAACTGATAGGAATACAAACACAGATATGTTTAAGCACATTCAGGTTTTTTGACAAGTTTATGGTTAAACATCCAAACCATTTTTGTCTCATGCTAACCATTTTATAGTATAACCACATAACTTTTCAGATATACCATAGCTGAGTATCTAAAAATATTTTATAATTAAAGAAAAACCAAAATTTTTCTTAAAATGGAGCCAAACATCTACCTGAAACACTTACATGTCTTCAGTGACTTTGCAAAAAGCCTAGGAACCTTCATAGGGCAACTAAATTATACTGAATATTATGGGGGGACATGTCAAAGCTTAGCTTAGGAAATGGTACAGAATAATTACACTGTTTTCTTTATGTAAGTAGGTGTTTATATTAAGAGTTATATCCTGCTAGATTTCCTATATAGTCAGCAGAGGAAAATAGTTCCTTCAGAATGTGATGTAGAGAGTATAAATTACTGCTCTGTATCATACCCTGTTTAAGCTTTATTTTTTCATTGACTGGATAGGTAGTGTGGAGAAACTAGCTGCTTTTCAGGACCTTGAGGACACTGGCATGCCTTGATGGCCTTGCCATAAAGGTGCCCAACACCCTATTTCAACTCAGACCAGAGCTACCAGTCATAGCCTCAGTGACATGCTGCTGTAGAAGTGCCTTTTCCCGGTTCATTCCTGAAATGTTTTGAATTCCTGGGCTGATTAAGACTTGAAGTGTTACTTTAATTTCACCTGCTGATCACTGGACCACTGAGGGGATCCACTGCTATCTCAGTGCTTTTCTGTTTTTCCAGCACAGGTGCAGTGGGATGGTGCCCTGGTGCTGAAGACATGGTTTACCTATGCTGTGGCTGCCCCCATGTCCTGGCTTGCCTTCCCTTGAGAAGCAGCTCTGCTCTTACTGCTGCTTGGCATTCCTAGTGTAAGCACCCAACTTCAGATGCTTATATAAATTGTTCCACTCAGTTTCATAAACATAATATCTAATGTCATCTGAGATTGTAGAGTACCAAGATTTCCAAAAGAACATATCTCATGCAATCAGAAATATACCTTATTGAGGTAAGACAGGAGTAATGGAAATTAAGTTGTGAGATGTAAGGATAAAGTTCAAGTTTGTCTTATAATTATGGTGCAGCTGGTTATCAGGGCTGTGCCAGTGTGCACAGTCAATGTACTTAATCTTTCATTTCCTGTGTGGTCCAGAAAATCTTTGGCTAGTTGACATCTATAGATGAGTCAATGGTCTGACATGAAACAAGATATCACCTGAACCCTTGCCACCTTCACATTTAGTTATTTCACAAACCTTCTCCAGCTGGAAACTTTGGAAAACCCCAGAGATTTCCTCAATTCTTGCTGAACCTAGACTTATTGAAAGGCATCATGTTTTCTTTTTCACTGTGTTGAGTAATATCTTGCATAGAGAAATGAGGCCATCCTAGAGACTAGCCTATATGGTTCCTGCTGCAGAAATTATCAAACTGTATATAACTAAGATCTTTTTAAATAGTCAGCAGGTACAGGAATGGTCATATAGGACACACTTCTATATGTAAGTTAGTCAGGAGAGGTTTTGTAGATTAAGATACTGAAAAAAAAAAAAAAAAAAAAAAAAAAAAAAACAACAAACAAAATTTTGTTCATTGGAGTGATCATATATGGCTATTCGGCAGCTGGATTACAGGAATTTACTAGAATAACATTTTAGGGAAATCTCACTTTGTCCAGATGAAGATGCCACTGCAATCAACGTCCTATCACCATTCAGACAGCAACTGGTCATCTTGCTCAGAGTAGTGATAGGTAACTTAGATTTCTTTTTTTAATTTTATTTTATTAAACAAAAAGTTTCTTCATCAATGCCTCTTCAACAGAATTGATAGCTGGAGGCCAGCCATCGTACTCACAGGCAGCACAAGAGGCTCTATATAGCTATCTATCTATCCTTACACAACTGAATTACATGAAGCTGTGTCTCTGGTCAGGGTTTTCGAAGTATACAGATTGACTTAATCCACTTGGAACTTAAAACACAAGGACCTTTTCTGAAGACATCACTGAGGAAGTAGAAGCATCAGCAGCATTTTTGTAGCTACCTGTTGGTTAAGATATTTTCCCAGGATACAAGAGATCTAGAAATTCATAAAAACTATAAAATCAAGTGAAGTTCAAATCCAAAGCTTTTATTATCCAAACCTGGCTGTCATGGGTCTGTTTTACAACATGCTTAATGAAGACAGGCCATCATGCTTATCTCAAATTTCTTGTGCCCTATGTTGGACAACAAAAAGGACTGTAGTAGGTTGACTCTGGCTGGATGCCAGGTGCCCACCAAAACTGCTCTATCACTCCCCCTCCTCAACTGAACAAGAGATAGAAAATATAATTAAAGGCTCATGGATCAAGATAATGACAGGGAGAGATCACTCACCCATTATTGCCGTGGAAAAAACAGATTCAACTTAGGGAAATTAGTTTAATTTTATTATCAGTCAAAATCAGAGTAGTATAATGAGAAATAGAAGTTAAATATTAAAACATCTTTCCCCCACCCCTCCCTTCTTCCCAAGCTTAACTTTACTCCCGATTTTCTCTACCACCTCTCTCCAAGCAGCACAGCGGGATGGGGAGTGGGGGTTGCAGTCAGATTACCACACATTGTTTCTGCTGCTCCTTCCTCCTCAGGAGATGACTCCTCACACTCTTCCCTTGCTCCAACATGGGGTCCCTCCCACAGGAGACAGTCCTCCACAAACTTTTCCAATGTGAGTCCTTACTGTAAGCTGCAGTTCTTCACAAACTTCTCCAGTGTGGGTCCCTTCCATGAGGTGTCATCCTTCAGGAATAGACTGCTCCAACATGGGTCTTCCACAGAGTCACACAGGTCCTGTCAGTAAAGCTGCTCCAGTGTGGGCTCCTCTCTTCACGTGTTCACAGGTCCTGCCAGGAGCCTGCTCTAAAGTGGACTTCCCACAGGATCACAGCCTCTTTCAGGCACATCCACCTGCTCCAGTGTGGGGTCTTCAGCAGGCAGGTGGATACCTGCTCCACCGTTAACCTCCATGGGCTGCAGGGAGACAGCCTGCCTCACCATGGTCTTCACCACGGGCTGCAGGTGAATCTCTTCTCCAGCACCTGGAGCACCTCTTCCCCCTCCTTCTTTACTGACCTTGTGTTACAACCCAGACTGGGAGCCCAGAGAGTCATAAAGGTTCTGTGATCCCCTCAGGTTAAATTAAGGTGAAATGACACCAAATGACCAATTAAAATGTTTTACTGGTAGTAGGAACAACTTAAATTTGGAAATGGATAGTAAGCAATGGGGTCTCTAATTAATACATCCAGAAGAAATAAAATAAAGGAAAAGAGAAGAGTCTGGTCACCACCCCTCATTCCAGCGTTATCTCAGGTGGTGGGTGCACACATAATAAAGTTTTCTGTTGCCTTTTAAGTTCATCTTTATTAGCTGATTAGCATAGTAGACAGAGAGAGACGATTATTCCACAAACTCATTTCCATGAGAGACAAGGAAAGGGTGGAGCATATTCATTTAGGGTGAGTGGGATGCACCAATTCCCTTGCCAATCAAGACGGTGGTCGTGCTCACTCCCCCACCTTTACTTTTCCTCAGTTTTTGCTTAGGTTATTCTAGTGATGGTTATTTATCTCTCTTATCTATCCTTTAACCCAAACATATGGTTTCACTCAGTCTATGTTTCTCTCAGTCCACGTTTACCTCCTTTGAGGCTTATCTAAGGAGTTTGGCAATACAATCACAAGGGAGTGAAGCCATGCATCCTTCAATACACTCTGCTTCCTTGGGTGATGTTCCTTAGACTAATCACAAAGGCCACAGCTTGTCAAAGTTTTCTGTGTCAATGAATGTTTGAGGCATGGATTCCTTCAGCTCCTTACACCTTGGTATCTGAAGAATTCTTTCTCTCATATTCTCACTGGTTTCTTCAGCTGCAGTAGCACAGTTTTTTACCCCTTCTTAACTATGTTATCCCAGAGGCACTACCACCATCACTGATAGGTTCAGAGGTGGGTCCATCTTGGAGTAATCTGACATCGGCTCTGTCAGACATGGGGGAAGCTTCTAGCAGCTTCTCACAGAAGCCACCCTTGTAGCCCCTCCACTACCAAAACCTTGCCACACAAACCCAATATGAAAGCTTACCAGATGGAGAAAGGAGAAGGTGAGGAGAACTTAACTCTCAATTGAAGACATAGGGGTTTCTGGGATGCTCAGTGTCCCCACTTATAAAAACATTTTTATAACCTATTTAGTGCCATTTTAGTGCACAAATAGTTTGAAGAGCATTTATGGTCTCCACAGAATAACTATATGTATATAACAATTTGTTAGTGAGCTGTATCCTATCTTCCACTTCAGTACTGAGACAAAGACCTCTTATGGCCGTTTCTCTGTTATTAAATTAAATAGTGTCAGAAAGTATTCTCTGGTCCTGGAATTTAATTGACTAAGGCAATTAATATTTTTGTTGATGATTCCCAGGCATGGTAGAAGAGTTAGTACTAGACAGTGTTCATTCCCTTTATGCAGCATGCATATTACTTATTTGTCTATTTATTGAAATATCAGAAATCTATTTTTTTTGAGGGGAGTAAATGAAAGACATTTTTCAATAGGAACTTGAAGAATATTCACAGCACAGCTATATCATATACACATAATCTAAATTGATTTTACATATGTGATTACAATTTTACTATAACGTATTCTTTACAATGATTTTGCTTTTCATTTACCAATTTACAGAGTACATTTTGTTTCTGAAGTATCTCTTTAACTTATTTTGTATTCTGTACTACAAAAATCATTACTTCTAAATAACTTATAACTTCTAGTTAGCTTTTGGGATCTCTTGAAAAAGAAGCTTCTTTAAAATAACCTAACATTTGAAATGAAAATATTTGTTTCCTACACTTCAAAGTCTTGGTATCACATGAAGTAGAACTAAATGAAATTTAAAAGCATTATTTAAACAAATATCCTTTGTTATGAGATTTACCGAGTTTGACTTTGCTCACTAGAGGTAATGACATAGCATCAGTAAAAAACACAGAAGAATAGGGGGGTTTTAATCACAAAAAACCTTCAGTTCTTTTAATATAATAGAATTCTGGTTATCAAAAAATAATAGAACAATTGCAGCACATTTAGATGCAGAGTTTCATTTTTAAGAAAGTTAACTGGAGGAATAATGTTTAGAAAGAAATAAGAAATGTAGACATATTGTACCTAAAGTGGGCAAAAGCTAGTAGTGATCCACTGAGTAAAGAGGTGGTATGCAAATCACAGTGACTCATTACTTTTGTCTTCATCATTAATTTATCTTATTTTGTGTTATCTTAAATTTTAAATTTTATTTATGTTTCCTCTTTTTTTTTTTTTTTTTTTTTTTTTTTCCTACAATTTAATCATTCCTCAGCAGTCTAGCTACGTAATGACAGTGAATTAGAGGCATGAGAAATGACAGTACTTAGTGACTGTGGTTTATATGACAGAAAAAAATAGTTGTACTTTTGCACATTTTGTCTTTCTCTAGCAGTGTGAGTTAGTTCCCAGGAGGGTAGCTCTACGAATGGTAAATATTAGTCCCTAGCAATCTGTCCACTTTCTAATTTCTATGTCTATATTGCTCTTGTTAAATTTTACTTTTAGTTGTATGTGGCCATGGATTTCTTTGTATTTCCTGACTAGATAATGTATTTTATGGATCCGTGATGTTTCTAAACTCAACCATAGATTTGACTGCATATACAATGAGGAATTTAATCAGTAATACTATTATAAATACAGCTTCATTTATTTTGCATTAAATTAAAGGAAGGAAAATTGGGAATTTCATCTGAGTTATTATTTATAGTTTGTTGGCTTAATTATAAAATGATTTTCTAAATGTACTCAAACTTCAGAAAAAAAGCTTTTCAAGTTATTCAAATGAGCACTGGAATAATTATTCACACAGAATACAAAAACCAAACCATAAAATCTATATATGCACAAGGTTGTGTATCTACCCTGTTCGTGCTGATGGTGGATGGGGAGGATGTGTTTAGAAATATTTTTATTTGTTTGTTTTTCTGTTTGTTGGCTTGTCAACTAAAATATTCTTGTTGACTAGGAAAACATTAGTGTGTAAGCAGATGGTCATTTTGATTACTAAACAGGAAGAAGTGTTAAAGACACTAGAGCTTTATGTGATGGCACATAATTTCTCCTCATTGAACAAGCAGTAGTAAACAATATGGTTAACTATGTAGCATATTTATGAACAGTATAAGCTTGGGAATTAGGAAGCTTTTTAACTTCCCAGTATTTTTTTTTTTTAATTCACTTAGTCACAATTTACTTTTAAGTGCTCAATAAGATATCATGATAAGGAGAAGATGTTCTGAGTTTTTAATTAAGTCTTAATGATTGCATGAAACACAGATTCGGCTGTTTGCAGTACAATAAAACTTATTAAAATTACAGTGTTTCTCCCTGCTTATGTATCTCTATGGGTTAGGAGAGATTTAATGAGAACAACTGGATAGAAAAAGCTTTCAAAATTCATGTCAGAAACAGAAGTTAGATTGTTCCCAGATTTTGGTCAAAAGTGGTAAGTAAAAGGACAACTATTCACCTTCTTCACTTTCTACAATGCAAAAATATATATAAAATTCTTATGGCCATTTGAATTAAATAAATTATTCTTCTGTATACATATGCATAAAGTGCTATTTATTTATTTTGAATTTACTGACAGACGCATTGCATGTGCCTACTACACTCTTCTTGGATTGCACATGGGCAAAGAGAGTACCTAATGAATTACAGTCCCATATTGTGCGTCCTAGAAGAGAAAGCAATGCTTTAAACAGCAGCTTGTCATTGTATTTTTTCAGTATTCTAGAATAATTACCAAATGTCTGCATCTGCAGTGTTGCTTCTTTAAATGCAATTTAATTGTTGTACCTTATGGGACATGACTGCTATTTCAGAAAACGCCTTTGAATTTCCAATACAATGCTTCTTTTAGCTTGAAAAATATATTTTGCTTTATGATTGATAGTATGGTTAGTTCATGTAACAAAATCTGGATCTTCATCTGGCAAACAGCAGGTTTATAGACATTATAAGACATATAAGCTTGTTCTTCCTTATGGAGCCTGACCTCTAAATTTTCTATCTACTGTCAATTTTATCAGAAGAAAAATAAAGAAAAAGAAAGAATCAAACAGAAAGAGTTTGTCAGAGTATCAGAACAGTAAATCAAAATTTTCAAAGACTTTGAAAGCAAGGATTAGCTATGGTGTTGAATTGGTATTTTAAATCAGACTACTCATATTTTCTTCTTAGAATAATAGGCTGGGAGTGGGGAAGGGGCTGTAATCTATTTTTTGTTCTGTTTTGTTGTTGTTGTTGCTTATTTGTTTGTTTTTCCAGATAAAACATACCTAGAAATAATAGTTTTAGTTACTTGGAAAACTTCACGTTTATTCATGATTAAGATCATGGCAGTAGAACAGTTTTCATGGAATGAAAGAAAGAAAAGATCTAAGAAAAAAATCTAACTTTTTGTACTCAAATATAATTCAGTTTTTACAAGTAGACTATTATGATGAAAACAATTTAGAAACAAATATCAGGTTTTGGCATAAAAAAAAAAAGATATCTGGCAACATTTTAAATGACGATAAATTGAGGCCACATTTATCAAATAATACTTTATTCACTTATTAAGATCTTCATTCAACAAGTACTGTCAAAATTTCTTGCAAAATTTTACTGGTGAAATTTCACAACACAAACCATTAAGTGATGGTATATTTTTAAATGTTGTTGTCCATGATGTTAAAAACATTGTCTTCATCATCCTTGTCTTCATCCTTCTTGCCTCCACCAACTCACAAAATAGGTTTCATCATACCTGTTTCATAAAGCTGTACATCTGAATTAATTGTTCAGACAATCCTCTGCAGCTCTTCTCTGAGTTTAGATGACTAGGTAATATTAATTTCCAAAGTAGTTTGTTTTTACCTCCAGCATAAAAATAAATATTGTATCTTTCCTAAACTGCAGTGGCCCATGCATTGTAGCTCTCAAGAAAATTTTCATTTTTTCTTATTGCACCTGAAGATAAATGAGAAAATGACCATAGGCTCCAGGAAGTTATCTTGGTTTCTGTTTTATTTTTTATGGTTCTAGTTTGCATTTATGGCCTTCCATCAGACCTCCACCAATTTCTGACTGTAACTTTGTTGATGTTAATTTTCAGAGCCACTACTATGAAAATGTTAAGCTATACAAGTGTGGTCTCATTTTTATGAAAATCTATTTTTGTTTGTAACAAGAGAGTTTTTTTAAGCCCAGGAAGAACTTCAGAGCAAAAGTCTTCTCTTCTCTTGATAGAATTTTTTTATAGAACAGTTATATTGGGGAGAGCTGAATACTGAAGTTTCTGACCATTCAGTAAACTACACATGCAAAACTTTTCTCCAGAATCTTTCAACGTTCATTCAATTTATTTTCCTACAACTTCAACAATCCCCCCAAACTCCCATCTTTTTTCTCATCATAAAAAAAAAAAAAAAAAAAAAAAAAAAAAAAAAAGAAATTTTATCCTGAAATATGACCAATAAGGGCTGAAGGGCTGAGAGCTTTGTATTTTTGTAGTCACCTGCAGGCTTTTCTATAAAGTATTGATCATGTATTTAAAATAATTGGTACTGAATGAGACTATGAACACAATGATGGATGATAATATGAAGTATCCTAAGAGAGACATTATCTATTGTGCTTAATTAATTAATTAATAGCAAGAATTTAATGCAGCAGAATGACAAATTAGAATTATCTGCTTTGCAGTTAGTGCAATGTCTATCATTTGTGGATGAAGTCAGCAATAAAACCATAGCAATCTGGAATTTTGCATGGACTCTTTTTAAAAGACATTGCAGGGAGGGCTTGCAGTTTCTTGGAGGAAGTTTTTGAGTACACAGGTGTACTTCTGGCAGTTCCCAAACCAGCTAATCCCTGTTTTGATTCAGGAAATGCTGAAACTTCTTTGCTTGTAGGAGGTATGAAGTTAGTTGCAGACATTCTTCGATAGTCTTATAGCAAGAGTACATCAAAAAATTTCTCTCTCATAGTCTTATAGCAACAGTACATCAAAAAATTTGAGGACTGGATTTGTTTCTTTCAAATGTGACCTTTACTACTTTACCTTTTTTTTTTTTTTTTTTTTTTTTTTTTTTTTTAGGGGGATTACTGTAATGTGTTAGGAGTAAATGTTAGTTCACTTCAAAGTCATGTATTGAACTCCATATCAGTTATGCATGGCAGTGACCTGTGAGTAACCTACAAGATAAATCTCTTAATTTTACTTCTAAAGTTTAATTTTATGCATCAGTTTTTAAATACAAATTTTCAAACTCTTTTGTTTCTTTTATATTAGACTTTACTTTTAGTTTTTTGATTAGCTGAGTTATACACAACTACATATATCTATATTTAGGTGAGAGGTAGCCAGTATTTCACAGCTAAATGTCCAACAAGTTTCACTATTCTTATTGTAATGTTATTAAAAAAAATAAAATTTATACTTAAAGTGATCCAATTACAATTACTTTTCATTGTAATGAAATTGTATATTCAGTATTTTAGAAAAAATAATAAATTCTGAAAAGAAGTATCAAGGTTTAGATGTTCTATTTTCATTCACAAACAGGCAATTTTTTGCTAGTATATTTTTTTCGGTCATAATAATGACTTATCATAAGACTAAGCTTGAAAATTGAAACCTAATAAGTGAAAGTTTAAGATATTTGAAAGAGAATAAAGAGACATAAAAAGAATATATAGAACCTTGGTAATAACTGTTGTTAGTGCTCAAGCTTTACTGTGATGTGAGATGATTACACTCTGTGAGGTACAGAAGTTGTGGATTTGTCTTGGCTGCAGTCTAATTACCTAAACTACATATTATTAAGTTCAATCAAATCACAAATCCAGACTACTCTGTTATTTCTTTTATATTCCTGTTGTTTTTGTAATATGTTTAAAAGAAATAATAAACTATTTAACTGGCACATGAAATGGTGATATTAAGATTAAATGGTAAAACCACCGATAATTAGTTGGTGTGCTAGTTATATGATGGCATTTCTTTTAGAAACAGATAATTATTATTAATAACAATATAATTAGATTTTTTATATATTTAGAAAATTATTAAATTGTTTAATCAACAGTGATTTTTTCCCACCTTACTTAGGTTTTTCTAAAGTAAAATGCATTATACTGTTAGTATGTTACCAAAGCTCAAGTAAAAATCAAACTTGATTCTAACACATAAAATCAGAAGGCTGTTAATGACCTCAAAAAGCCATGTAGTCCATCCTGTATCTCAAAAAGGGATTATCTGGCCTCAATTTTTATGCAAGGATTTTTTCCAAAATATTTAACAAGAATTTAAACAGTAATATTTATTCTCCCACCGAAAAAAAAAAAAAAAAAATGGTCCCAACAATTACTCTTCTGTATTTCTAGACCTTCCTTTATGAACTGGATTGTCATAAGACATTCTGTATAACTAGATTTTTTTCCTCAATTTTAAGCTCTGTGTTTGGTAAAACAGACTCTTACAAAACATTTCCAGATTATTTATGCAGTTAGGGAACTATTTCAAAATGTCTTGTTCCAAACTGTGACTTCCTAAAAACAGAGATTGTTCTGAAGACTAAAATGTCTGTATGTTAGGTTCTGTCAGAACTAAGTATATAAATTCTGTTTAAAACAGTCCTGCCACAAGCTCTGAACTGAAATTCAGAACAATATATGTTTAATTTCAGCTGGGTTACACCACTATGGTGATTTCACATTGCATTTAGGTAATCCAAAATCCTGTTTAGTCTTGTCCAAAACTGGAGCATCATATAGATGCATTTTTGCTGCCATGTTCTTCATATTCTTACAGATAACAATTACTCATATTGACTATGGTGATGGTTCTTAAAACTTTTTTTTTTTAATGTTTTGGGGTTTTTTCTGCAATGCCTTTCTCACTGGATTCATGACATCTCTGAGACTGATTCTCCACCCACTCCTCTTGCTGCTGAGAGCTGGGTCCTTGGTTCCACAGTGGACTGCACTGGCTAAGGACATGAGCAAGTAGACAGAGGGCAAGACATATCCACAAGGCCATATTTCGATATAGAATGGCATATGCCTGCTACAAGGTGGCGAGAACATCCCCACACAGGAGTTTAAAGTGGAGCTATGATGCTTTCTGTAACTTTTGTCAGCATTTTTCCACCCCCCAACATAACTTATACTATACTTACCATTCTTTCACTCTGTGAGGCACATAAATATCCTTGTCCTGGCTACAGATCCATGTTTATGCATGTTATAACAGGCAATCCTCACAGCAGATGCAAGCATGGAATTTAACAAAGTTCAAAACTGGAAAACCTAAAGACTCAAGGATGACTCAATTGGAAAGCCTAGAGTCTCAGGTCAGTGTAAGTAAATCAGCAATCTACCTTTTTTTTTTTTTTTTTTTTTTTTTAATCATATACATATTTCAAATAGTCTATCAGTTCTAGAGGCTGAAGAGCTTCAAAGATTATTATGTCTTATATCAAGGTCCTGTCATGCATCCTGGACTCTACTGTTAGCTTATTCAGAGGTTTTCTATAAACATTTCTCCAGCAACAGAGGCTCAAAAGGCATAAGACCAGACTTTAAGTACAGATTAAAAAGTAGTTAAGTTTGGTTTTAGGATACAGGCTTATATGTGTAATTAAAAATTGTATTTTGTGTGTCTAAACTCAAAATGGAAGGCATTTTTTTTCTTTCTGAGACAATAGATATCAAAATTCTGAGTTGGAATCTTGTTTTATCTCTCGGGAATAGTGCCCTACAGCAGAAGTAAAACTGACAATAATTTATGTAAGTTCTTATTGGGAGTCTTTTTCTATATGTTTCCCTTACAAAGAGCAAGAGAAGACTTTTGTACAGAAATGATGTTTCTAGCCCAGCAGTATCATAAATTGACAGAACCCAGCACCATACCTAGTTTCACTGCAGTTTCTGGAATAAGAAAACTCACAAATGCAGATAGATAGACAACTCTTTCTTGGATACAAGACTCATCAAAGACTGCTGTCAAAACAATTTCTATTGCTGTTGTCCACATCAGACTGCCTCCTACTGTATGAAGAAACTGAGATGGGCAAGCTTGCTTTCATACAAATCTGAAAATTAGATAGATTATATATTTTTTTGTATATAATTGGCTGAGATGAAATTAAAAAAATATGAGCATCAGTAAACTTCTGTAAACACTTGTCCAGTGTGATATTATACATATTCTGAGAACTCTGTTTTGTTTAGGGAATCAGACAGTGATAAGGTATAGATTACATACGATAGCAGTGCAGAAATAAAGAAATGGGGTAATAAATGGTTAGAAATAATTGATAGGTCCAGACAATTGACAGGTCTAGACACTTGACAGGAAGAGACAGGAAACTGTCTGATCTACAGACAGAGAAGAGTCTTCAGAAAGTATTTTGTGGTGATGGATATTGGTATGTGGGAATGTACCTATATAAGGTAGATTCCCACCATAAAAAGCAAAGATTTTGGTTCTCTTGGTTGCCTCTTGCAGAAGAGAAATAGTGCTGACTAGCTTTTGGGCATTTTTAGACAACCTGGAATTCATCCATCCAGACTAGAAGTCTGGGGCTGAAATTGATTTGGTATGGTCAAAGAAGGCTGTAAACATGCTATTTCTGTTCTCTCTAAAAAAAAAAAAAAAAAAAAAAAAATAAATCTTAGAGTAGATACCAGAATTTAACTTTGCACATGACCTGCCTGATGATTTACAGCCAGTGTAAAAAAATGGCACTAGGGAGCATGATAAGGTTAGAAACTCATGTCTTTGTAGTTGAGAAGTCAGTGAGAACACACTCTCTTCCCTTAGGAGTTAATTGATAAGTTAATTGATATAAGAAGCTGCCCAATTCCTAGAGTGCAAGTATGATGAATCCGAGTCATGAACAAAAATTTCTGGAACTAAGCATGTTTTTGGAAAAAGAATGATAACTATAAAACACTAAAACAATAATGCATTTAATGTTGGTGCTAAGGTGTTTGTATCAGGAGGCTTCAGGGGAGTGCTAGCTCTCTGCAGAATCTCACTCTCTATCCTGTGCTGCAAGGACTCATTGACAGCTACTGGTGAGAACTCTCTGTGTGTATGTGTGTGTGTGTGAGCAGAATTTAGTGCCAACTCATGGGGTCAGACTGGGGCTGTGGGCACGCCTGGCCTGCGGTGTGTCCCAGGTTGAGTGAGTGGTGGAGGATTTTTGGTGGCAGGGGAGGGGGGCTATAGGGGAAGCCCCCTGTGAGAAGCTTCTCGAAGCTCCCCCAGCTCCAAGTCAGCTCCACTTCTGTTTGGAAACTGAGCCAATCAGCTGCGCCTCTGCGATAACGTACTTAAGAAGGGACGTGGTGACGGGCAGTCGGACTTGTGAGGAGGAGTTGCTACAGCTGCATGAACACCAAGGTCAGTGGAGGAACGGAGAAAGAAAGGAGGGGGGAGGTGTGCTGGAGCAGAGACCCCCCTGTATCCTGTGGTGAGACGGCAGGGTGGCCCCCCCCTGCCACCCATAAAGATCTACAGTGGAGCAGACATTGATTTATGGCTTCTGTCCGGATGATCAAGATGCTGTGGCCAAAGAAGGTTGAGGTCCTGTGCGAAAAGGTAGCCCCGCTGCTGTAATTCAGTGCTGGGAGGATTGCAGCATGTGGAGGTGTCCCACTCCGAAGCAGCTCGGGAAGAGCTGCAGCCGTGGGAGAGAATCCAGTCCAAGAAAGTGGCCCACAATGGAACAGTGTGGGGAACGCTGTGGCCCGTGGGAGAAACTCACATTGGAGAAAGTTTGTGGAGGACTGTCTCCTGTGAAAGGGGTACCACATTGGATCAGGGGGAGAAATTCCAGAAGCTCCCCCCACTGAAGATGGAAAAGCGGCAGCACTGACTGCATCCCCCATTCCCTGCCCCTGTGTCGCTGAGGGGAGGAGGTAGAGATATCGGGAGCAGAACTGAGCCCGGGAAGAAGGGAGGGGTGGGAGGAAGCTGTTCTCAAGATGTGGCAATGTTTCTCACTGTCCTACTCTGTTACGTGTTGTTAGTGTCTGTAATAAATGTATGTTCTTCTTTTCCTTCCCCTAACGAGTCTGCCTTTTGTTCATGCCCATAAAGGGGGATTTTTTCCCCATCCCAGTCCTGTCTCAAGCCCCAAGCCTGGCTCTCTGTCCCTTCTCATTGCCGGAAGAGAAGGGAGAGAGAGCCGCTGCATGGTGGTTGGCTGCCGACCAGGCTCAAACCACGGCGTGTGTCAGATGTTGGAGCCATTGGGGTCTTAGCATCAGCTACTGGAGTGAGTGGGGTATTTAATCTCCAGCCACTGAGACAGCCACTTTTAAGATGCCTTAGTGAAATTTAAACAGATGATAAATTAATTATCCCCAAGTCTGTTTTTCCTGTAGCAGTAACTGGTAAGTGGTCTCCCAGTTTTTATCTCAATCCATGAGCTTTTTCAACCTGCTTTCTCCCCTGTCCCACTGAAGATGGGGAATGAGAGAGTGGCCAGGTGGAGGTCTGACAGTCAGACAGGGTCACCCACCACAAATACATAGATTAATGGGATAAGCAATGAATATTCATTGTTTATAAAATGTTCATAGTAAAGGAAACACCTTGCTGTTAAGAGCAAGGAAGTAAAAAATAGGTTAGAAATGTCAATGTTTTCAGGAGAAATAAACTGAAGTGAAAAATGTCAGTATTGCGTAGACTATATGGTTAACGTTACCATCTGTCAAGAATAACTAATGTGTGTGGAAAAGCTGTTTTCCTCTCCCCCCCTGCCTCTTTGTCATTTAAAAGATATAGCAACAGGATTCCTAGTAAGAGATATTTTACAAAAAAGTATTAAATCAGTGTCACACTGAATTTTCAAACTTCATAAAAAATTATTACATGTTAGTTTTCCTCTTTCTCTTTTAGAACTATTATTTTCCAGAAAGAAACCAAAATGTATAAAACACTATCCCTCTGTATGCTGCAGATGGGGTTTTTACTGTGCACTATCACATCAGAAACATCCAAAATATTACCTCAATAGAGAAAGCATGAAACAGTTTTTTAGAACAGATAACAGTGGCATGACAATTTTTGATATTTCAAAAGCAATATTAAGTTTGGTTATTAGAGGAAATGACTTTGCAAGTCTCTTAAACATAGAGTTCTACTATTTGTATTGCTGCCTTTCCAGGTATGTTCTCTATGAGTTAGTTATATTAAAGCACTGATATACATAGGAGCATGGATATATCTAAAAGCCTAGATTCTTCAATTTTAAAATATAACCAACTTTCATAAAGTAAAACTAAAGTATCCTTCACACAATTTATAGGCCTGTGAAAAAAGACAAGCATTGATTAAGATGGGCATGAAGTACAGCACAAAGGCAGTAAAGCCATATACATTCATTTTTAGTAAGGATACTAACTCTTCTAGAAAACAATTTAACAAATGGTATCTTAAACATCTTAATAAAGGAAACTGTAATGATTGGGGGAAATGATCAGAAGATCTTGTAGCACAGCAGAAAATGGAATATAATTCTTCTAAACTTCTTTCATTGAACTGTCATTTGTGCCAGTCTGTAAAGTGTCTTCATGGTATGAGTGGACTTCACAGACAGAACTTTAAATGATGAGAAGTGAAGGAAAGACTCATAACACTTAAGAGCACTGAAGTCCCTTTGTATGAAGAAAGACTGCATGCAGAGTACTGGAGTTACCTTGTGTTAGACATCTCCATTTACATTCAGAAAGAGCGTGTTTTGCTGGTGATTGTTTTGGGAAAGAGAAAGAAAAAGAGAGCTAGAATCAAAATGTAATCACACAAGGAATATAAATGTATTTCTCAACAGTGCTTTTTTCAGTCCATATGAAGAAGAAAACTCATATGCCATTTGTAACTCAAGAACTCAGTCTTTCAGATCTAGCTGATCTTTGTGCTTTCAGCTGAAAAAAATAAAAATAAATAAATAAATAAAAATAATAATAATAATAAAAAAAAAACAAAAACAAAAACAAAAAACAAAACAAAAAAAAAAAAAAACAAAAAACAACAACAAAAAAAAAAAAAAAAAAACGAGTTCCAGGGAAATATTTTCTTTGGATTTAAAGCCTGAAGTTTGCAATTTTGTATATACTTGTCATTCACTTCAATATTTTCTTTCCATTTTGGGCTAAGAAGACAATGTGGCAGGACTGATGGCATGAGATATTTAGAAGATCCCTCTGATCAACTGTGTTGTTTCATACCATACTTATTTTATTGCTGTTGAATAGGTTCTACAACCTGTGGCTTAGCAGCAAATGAATGTGGGGGCATACCTGGACATCATACAGCAGATGAATGCCGCTATATTTTATATAAAATGTTATGTTCTGACCACCTTGACCTCATGAATATCATGAACAGAACAGATGCATGCATGACTTAACATTTTGAAGAGTGAGATTTTTCTGCTTTCCTCTGGGGCTAGATTTTTATCTGATATGGGCTTGCTTCATAATCATGAAATCTGTTGCCAGTTGAGTATTTGGAGAAAAGCAAATTTCTGTACTTTTGTTAATGTTCTAGAGAAAATGTAATAAAGGTACCACAAATCATTGCAAATTTACAGAGGAGAGTAAAGAAGGAAAATATGTTTTAAAACCACTGCTTTACTGTAATAACTGTTGCATAAATCATGAAAGCAATTATTAAAGCTACAGCATTTTTTTTTTTTATTTATTACTTGTAAAAGTGTATTGCAAAAGGCAACCAGGAAAATGTTTAAATGAAAATTAAACCAGCAGGAATACTACTGTTGCTCTATTTAAAGAATAAAAAATAAAAAAATAATTAAAAAAAAAATCCAAGTCTTGTGTTTGCCTCAAGCATACCAATATGGCAAACAGAATTGCTTTCAGTTCTGTACAACATTTGTTTAATGCTTTTTACTAATGATTTTATATTTATGAAAAAGCAGTATATAATTCAAAAATAAACTGAAGAAAGCTTTGGCAATACATCAACCCTGCATGCTATTTATTAATCCTCTGGATATATGTTGCTTCATTTTAATGCTAAAGAATTAATTTAATTCTGTGCCACCTATAAAGAAGAGGTACACTTTATAGAAAATCCTCTCACAGATATATGAATATTCTTCTCTCATTCTGTCCTTGTGAAAGATTCCTGGCTGCAGTACTTCTGGCTGGGGGAACATTTAGTTTTTGTCTAAGAACAATATTACACTTCTTTCCTTCCAGTTCATGGCATTTGAATGTCATACCCTTCATGAAAGCAAAGGATGCAAAGCAGTTACAAATATTTGTGAAGCCAATAGCAGGCAATATCTTTCTTTTTAGCAAGCTGCAAATACTAATATATTCACCAATTATTGTTCATAACAAAGAGAAAATTGCACTTCTGTACCTTGAGACCATAACTGTTTAATTATTGTTGCTGTTCATTCAGGATGGTCTAAACCAGGTTTTACTCTAATGAATTCCACAGGCCAAGTTTTCAACAGATTTAAGCCTGCTGGGCATATGGTGGCACTGAATTTCTTCATACAAATACTATTTTCAATTCTCTGTAGCAACCTGGGGAAGTGTATGTGTGGAAATAACACTGAAAGTGGAATATCTTTTAGACAAAAAAGGTCATTTCAATGTTGATGATGTTTGAGCTTGGGAGTTACATCTCTCCTCAAGTGCAAACTTTTCAGGAGTATAAATGACATTACCACAGAATGTGATGATTTTCCTGCATAGTATTTTCTACTACTTACCTATTTAAATTACGTCTTCATTTTATTCTATTTAACATCAATGAAACAAAATATCTGTCACTGTTAGAAAAATACTATTCATCATTTTCGTGCTGTTTGTATGGAAAGTTTGTTCAAAATAAATTACTTGAGGACTTCATTTTTAAAGTACAATTAACCCTTTATTTTACAATGTATCATGATCTATTTGATTATTGTAAATTTCAGGAGTGCTGTTTATCAGTCCAAGAAAATCCTGCCATCATAGCTTCCTTTACACTTTAGCAACAGTGACTTGCTATTTTTGTTGGCAAATATTGCACCAATTCATATAAACTGATTCAAAAATAGACTGCACAATTTATTGAAATGAACTTTGGAAAAAAAAGTGACATAGTAAAGTATTAAGAGCATTCTAGACTGTAATGATGTAAAAAAAATATTAAACATCTGCTTATATAATAGCCATTTACCTCCCTAGACCTAAAATGAAAAAGTATTGGTAAAAAAAAAAAAAAAAAAAGTTTAAAATAAAACCAAACTTTGTGTTCGGTATTCTGGTAATGACTAAAACTTTGCATCTTAATCTTCCATCTGTTTATCTGTATATTTCAAAATGCATTATTATCATTTTACCCAGGTGCCTTGTACATAATAAAAACAAAACCTGATAAAAATAATGGGCAAGAATTTTGATTCTGGTATTTGTTTAGAGAGTACAGTCCTTTTTATCCTTAAAGGAACTGGTTCAAGTCCAGTCTACATGGTAGTAACTGAAAGTAATTATCTTCCAATGATTAATGAGGAATTAATTGGTAATGTAAGTCAATTTCCCAACACAAATCATAAAACTCAACATCAAAACTATTGTTAATTCACTATGCCAATATAGAAACTAAGGTTTAAATGTTCTTGAATGAATCATTATTTTAAGCTCTGACACAATACTGACAGTTTATGACTGACACATTTCTGTAATCTGAATTCGTATTGGCTCTTCTACTCAGTGGCTGCATTTACTTGCTCCAGACTGACGTTTCTTAACCATTGGCATCACACTTCATTTATTTTTCTTTCTGAACAACAGCTTGCAGTTTTATTTTCAAAGTATTTACAGATGCTGTAACAAAAAGCATATGGGAGATGTCCTCAATGAAGCCTGTGCTAGTACCTACTGGTTCAAGAAATAGATAGAATTAAAGTGAATTAACCATTCTGTGCAGTTGCTCCATGCAGATTATTCCTAACTCTCTCTATAACTCTTTTTTTCTACAGAAGACTGAAAATAATTATTTTCTGAAATCTTGCAAAACTCTTTTAAATGTAGGCCAAATGAGTCTTTGAAGAGAAATAAATTACTTAAGAAATATTCAGTATTTTGGATAGAACTATTTTATAACAGATGTTTGGGCCTACTCACAAAGATGAGGAGAGGAGGGAAAGTTTATTGCGAATAAGTTTGGTAAAGTTAACTGTAACATAAATATTGCAAATGCATATTCACAGGTCCAAACAATATAACTGATTAGGCTCTGTGAGTATGTTATTCTGGAATGTAAATTAAAACTTGAAAAAAGATAACAGTATTTCAGTCTTTTTTTAGTCTGAATTCCTAGCCTGAATTTCATATTTCCTACACAGGTTAAAAAATCCTTAGTGGAGGGGGAAAAATTAACACACCAAAAAAAGCCTCAAAACACAAATAATCACAAGGTGCTGTAATTTTCCCATCCAGAAAAGGCTTTTATGCCTTAGGACAGGATAAAGGATATGTAACTTGTTAGATTGCAAGAAGATTAAAAGCTCTCTACTGAGAACCTGTATAATGATGACTCTAAGGACACACAAGGAATTTGTTCCACATGTATGCATCAGGGTTTGTTAATTTTCTGTCACCCACAGGGACTATTCTCTTTCAGCTACTATGTAAAAAAAAAATTTCAGAGACAAGGAGTCTGACTTATTTCTCACTTTGTAGAGTAAGTTAATAGCAGATTGCCTGATGTTTATAGAATTATGGTACTAAGAAGAAATTGGTGCAAAATTTCAGTTTGGAATATAAAAATACTGTGTTTTTTCCCCTTCAGGGAGTTTATTGCAACTCAGCAATTCTAGTACTTTGTATGTGGAGTCAAGTGTTAAAGGGGATGCACAACAGCATTATAGCAGTGTCACCATTGAAGTTTCCTGTTATATAATCCATGACACATAATTTATTCTAGAAGATTTTCAGGACCTTTTTTCAAAACTAGAAATAGATTTGAGCGGTTTAGTGAGTTTTCTTCTGTTTTGTTCTATTTCCAATGATCTACAAAATTGTTCTGCTGGAGTGGAAGAGAAGAAATTGGAAGAAAACTATGAGGATTAAAAGTAATTCTGAGAGACAGAAGAGTCAAAGAGAATCAGTTCACTTATCACCACTGTATAAAGGGTAAAGGAAAGAGAAAAAAATGTCTTAAGAGATTTTGGAGAAAATGATCCTTTGGAGATACACCTTTCTAGCTTTACAGAAAAAAAAAATATGCATATAATTTAATGATTTTGAGCTATATTTTCTCTCTTTCTGTTCAAATGCCTTCTGAAATTAAAATTAATTTAAGACATAATGAAAATATGGTCATTGGCTATTTCATATATCCAAGTAATTTTCCCAGAGTAAGTAGAACATACTTATAAAAAAATCTTTAAAAACTATTAGTTATGTCATGATTCAATCACAGGGGTTTTGTTACTATTTCTATAACAAAACAAAACAAAACAAAAAAAAAAAAAGAGAAGTTCTGAATAGATATTTATTATTTTAAAGTATCAGAGAATTTAAGAGAGCTCAGTAATTAAATTAACCCAGATGACTGGATATGATTCAGTCTATGTATGTAGCTCCTGTTTCCCTTTTCAAGATATTTATGTTCCATGTATAACTAGCATAAATAGCTAAACTAGAGATTATAGCATTCATATTTCAACATTCTATATATCTGTTCTTGGGTTTGATCCATTTCTGAACTCCTAGTAAAATCAAAATCCAGAAAGAAGAACACCATATTCAGTAAGGAAGGCAACAGTACTTATTTGTTTTTAATTATTTATTTAGACAAATTAGGAAATTTCTGCATATATACAAGTGTGATGGGCTAACCTTGGCTGGCTGCCAGATGGCCACCAAGCACTCACTCACCATCCTCAACAGAACAGGGAGATAAAGATGAAAAATCTCATGGGTAGAGATAGGCATAGTGAGATCACTTGTCAGTTACTGTCACAGGCAAAACAGGCTTGACTTAGGGAAAAATAAATTAATTTGTTGCTAATTAAAAATAGAGTAGGACAGCAAGAAACAAGGGAGAACCAAAAAACGCCTTCCCCCTGTGCCTCACTTCTTCCTGGGCTCAACTTCACTCCTTCATTCCTAACTCTTCTACCTCCTCCTCCTGAGTAGGGAGTTTCAGTCAGTTCATAACATTTCATCATTGCTGCCCCTTCCTCCTCATGTTGTTACTTTGCCCCAACATGGGGTCCCTCCCATGGGATACAATCCTTCACAAACTTCTCCAGTGTGGGTCCTTCCCATGGTTACAGTGCTTCAAGAACAGCTCCATCATGAGTCCCATCCATGGGGTGCAGCCCTTCAGGACTGCTCAAGTGTGGGCCCCTCCTTCGGTCACAGGTCCTGCCAGAAGACCTGCTCCTGCATGGGCTCCTCTCCATGGGCCTCAGCTCCTACCAGGAGCTTCTGCCAGTGGGATTTCTTCAGGCATATCCACCTGCTCTGGCGTGGGGTCTTCCACAAGCTGCAGGTGGATATCTGCTCCACTGTTAACCTGCATGGGCTGTAGTGGGAAAACCTGCCTCACTGTGGTCTCCATGGGCTGCAGGGCAATATCTGCTCTAGTGCCTGGAACACCTCTTCTCCCTCCTTCTTCATATCTGCAAGGCTGCTTCTCTTTGTGTTCTTTACTCCTCATTGTCAGACAGCATTTTTTACCCTTTCTTAAATATGCTTTCTCTGAGGCACCACCACCTTTGCTGAGGGACTGAGAAGTGCCCTGCAATGGTGTCCTGTGTTTGAGTGGTGGGGTTTTTTTGGTGGCAGGGGAGGGGGATATAGGGGTAGCCTCCTGTGAGAAGTTTCTCAAAGCTCCCCCAGCTCCAAGACAGCTCCTCCTCTACACCAAAACTGAGCCAATCAGCTGAGCTTCTGTGATAATGTCTTTAAGAAGAGACGGGGCGACGTGCAGTCGGACTTGTGCGGAGGAGTTGCTGCAGCTGCGTGAACACCAAGGTCAATGAAGGAACAGAGGAAGAAAGGAGGAGGAAGGTGTGCCAGAGCAGAGATCCCCCTGTATCCTGTGGTGAGATGGCAGAGCGTCCCCCCTGCCACCCATGAGGGTCTATGGTGGAGCAGACATTGATTTATGGACTGTTTCATTTTGTATGGCTGATCAAGGTGCTGTGCCCGAAGAAGGTTGGGGTCTCATGGGAAAAGTTAGCCCCACTGTTGTAGTTCAGTGCTGGGAGTATTGCAGCATGTGGGGGTGTCCCACGCCAGAGCAGCTTGGGAAGGGCTGCAGCCGTGGGAGGGAATCCAGTCGGAGAAAGTTAGTGACCCATGATGGATCAGTGTGGGGAACGCTGCAGCCCGTGGGAGGAACTCACATTGGAGAAAGTTTGTGGAGGACTGTCTCCTGTGAGAGGGGGACCACGATGGAGCAGGGGGAACAAGTTCCGGAAACTCCCCTCACCTGCCAACCAGGAAGCAGGCCCAAACCACAACAATGGGATTTAGCTGTGGTCTGGGGTTAAACCATGACAGAAGTTTATTCTTCACTGCCATGCTATTGATACTTCCATGTGATCCTTTTCATCTTCTATTGTATAGTCCTGCTGAAAAATAAATGAGAAAGTTCTGCTTCAGCAGGTCAGTATGCGCTGAAATGTAATTAATTTTTAAACCATACCATAGAAATGGATGAAAATTGAACTAACGTTTATAAGAAAATGAGTGGACAGGCACAAATTGCATAGTTCCATATACATGGTCAGATAAAGGTGTCATCAGTAGTTACATGATATCTTTCCTTATATCTGTTTAATAAATTTTTGTTTAAAATTACATGAGAGTACTAATAAAGTTATGAAAAAAAAATGACTGAAAGAAATTTGAGGGTATTATCTACCCCATTCCTGTACTTTAATACAAAATCAACTATATTTTTCCTATTCTTACTATATATTTATTAAATTTTTATTTTACAGATTTCCATTAATGGAGTTTCTGAAGCATGCTCCCCCTCCAATCTCAATCCATTAAAAGTGTTATACAGTTTTGATGTACTAAGAAGTTCTGTTTGCTGGTTTTCCTTTTACCTTTTCCAAAGTTAATTGTTTATATATATGTGGTCCACATTTTTTAGGAAGTGATAGATGGGTATCAGTTATGCCCAGCTTTAAATGAGCATCAACACCCTGGTACTGAGATGTCTGAGTGTACCAACACTTTGGTCTCTGGTCCTTCTGCCTGTGGAAATATTTATAGTCAGGCAGACAAGTTTGGTGTATCACCCTGGTTTAGGCTGTGGAGACCAAAACCAAGGCTGTCCAGTGGGTAACCCTAGACAGTACCGATCACATAAACTGTTAGCAGTTTCCCATTTCTTGACACTGCTTCTAGCTGTCCTCATAGCTACCTTTTTCCTTCTCAGTTTCCTCTTAAACATGCAACTCTCACTTAATTATATTTCCTGTTTAGTCTCAATTTTGCTACAGCTGTAACCAAATTTTCTGTTTCTAATACCATTACCAAAGTAATCTCTGACCTTTATGGCATTACTGATCTAGTTATTGAGGTACTGTTGGCTTCAGAAAATTGTATTTCTGTAATGGTCCCCACTATCCCTTGCCAGCTATCTGTGATACTTAGTAAGTTCCCACATAACTGCTCCCTAAGCATCTGTGAAATATGACCATCCTTCATAGTGCAATCGTTAACATTTGCCAGCTGTTGCACTACTATCTATTTTGTCCAAAAATTTCTCATGTCATGACCAGTAGTTTTTCATATCCTGTTCAGTTAGCTTAACATCAGGCCAGGTCCTAGTCAGTGGCTTAGTTACTTGCCTAACTCTGTACCCCAAACAGTACAGTCCTTTAATTGGGGGCAGGGGGGCAAACGTTCATAATATTAATATTTATCTATAAAGAATGCAAAGCTTAGAAATTTTCTGACTGCAGTCTGAACAAGAGACTTTATGGCTTCACCACAGCATAAAGAAATGTTTATTGCCAATTAAGTGAAGAATGTAATTTCTGCCTTTACACATTTAACAATGTTAAAACATACCCAATATCCAACTTATTTGCCTCCAGCAGTACCTTTCTGTGGTTCATTAACTACAGCAGAAAAAATATTTGCAAATGTCTTCAGCCACGCTGTTTTGAATTGTGGAAAACTACTAGGCTATCAACTGCAGCTATCACACTGTTTATGATAAGTGTGATAATCTCACAAAGACAAATTCTTTCTCAGCAAGCAGAATCAGAGTTGTCCTGTAGTGTGTGCAGCAAAATTGGTTTTGTTGATTAGTTAGCTCATGCAATAAACAAAACATTGAGTTCCCAAGCAAAACCTCAGGCTGTGAAAGTCACTCTACAGTTAAGTTCACAGCTAAGTTAAGTTCACATCTAAATGCTTTACTGTAAATATTCTCTAGGCATCCTACTTTCTCCAATGGTTCTGCCTTAAAATACTATGCATATGGCATATATCCCATAACTCATAAAATAGAAAATACCTTCAAAATATATCTATGAATTTATTAAAGCATTATTGAAGATCTACTATTTTGATTAAATGAATAAATAAAATTAGTATTCTACCCATTAAAGCAAAATTACTTCATTTTAAATGGAAGTCCATTAGAGTGTTTTCTTCACTTGTGAATCTTCATCAGTACTAAAACAGAATTTTTTTAAAAACTACTTTTTTGTTATTGTGGTGGTGGTTAGAAATTAAGTAGGAAGAGAAAGACCCCATTAAGAGAACTACCTTCCACAGCTGTATCTTGGGCAGAGCTATATAAATCAGTAGCCAAGGAAGACAGGTTACTTATGCTCCAAAGTGCAAAAGGCTGAGAAAGTACTAACAGTTCTAGATAAAGGTGAAAGAATTTGCCACCAAATTATCACTACCATTATTAGACCAGATCAGTGGATCACCAGATATCTGTATTTCCTCATCTGCGGGAAACCTGTTATCTGAATGGTCCAATGATCTATTGATGTTTGGTAAGAAAAGATGAAAGGAGTAGTGGAGTCTAAGCAGATAATGGATTAATTGAGAAACTAAACCCAAATTTACAGCAAAACAAAGAAATACCTTTGGGATTTTCAAGTATCTTAATATATATATCAAGTAACATGGTTTAAAATAAATTAACATGGGTTTAAAATAAACTAACATGGATTTAATAACAAAATGTATTAATACAATTCATCAGCAATCAGTAAACTATGCATTCAGGATTAATATCAGCAGTAAGGCAAACAAATGCCAATACTAGAAACTGACAAAATATTAATAAAAACTTACAGATTTCTGAACACTCTTCTGTAGCTAATTCCAAAACTATTTGATCTCAGTCCAGTTACAATGATGCTAACATCCACAGTTCAAATAAAAAAATAACTAGAACTTAAAAGCATTTCTAGTCCACTATTTCATTTCACAGAATATTTTAAGGTTAGTGGTTTCAGTAGTGGTGAAGGGAAACAGGAGGTTCACTCTGCAGTGAGTGGTCAGCTTCCCAAGTCTTTTGCTGGGAGAGGTATGATGATAATGATGTAATGATACCTTCTAACTTCTTGCTCCAGAATCAGCTTGTCATAATTTTTGCATGTTGTTAACACATGCTCTGCACCTTGTTTTTGTTTTTGTTTTGTTTTGGTTTTTTTTTGTTGGTCTTCACATCCATGTTGCATCTGAATTTACTGCGTGTCAAAGTTGTGGTGGTTTATATATGTTTAAGTAATACATGAAGCAATTTAATGTAACTGGAAATGAATCCTAACCATTTATTTATCTATATGCATTCATGTAATCTTTGAAGTCAGAAAACAAAAGACATGGGTCAAAACTATTACTAGATATAAGTAACTTCCCTCTGGGAAAAAAAAAAAAAAAAAAAAAAATCCTGTTTCCAAGTCAAGGAAGAAAACAAATCTAATGAGACCTGGGTGGAACCAGGGGAAGAAGGTTTTGGATTCAAGTAATTTTTCCTTCAAAACCAAACACAGATAAGTAATCCACAACTGACAGTACTTTGCAGAATAAAAGCCATGTGAAGTTTGAATGAGAAGTGGAATACAGAGCGGAAAGGCACATTTTTAAGTTCTCAGACTTATAAAAATTCAAATTCAGTCACCTGTTTCCTGGAGTGGAATTCAAAAGACAAACACCTTTGTTTTGTATGTAGCAAATCGGCAAATTTGCTAGGCTACTAGTGCTATTCACAAATTCCAGTACAGTACTACAAAAATGTCAAAATCAATCACTGATGAGTATGCCTTTGAGTCAGTATTTTACTCCTCAGCCTGATGCCTACTTGAAACTCATATTCATAACTTGAAAGTAGCTTGTACATTTAGGATCCTAAACAAATAAACTATGATTTAATTATTCTCTTTTGAGGATAGGTAGGCATGCAAAGAGAGAAGGGAAAGTAAGAGAGTCTAGAGAACTATAAGACTGTCTGCAGTCCCTAGGAAGGTAATGGAGAAAAACCTCTTGGAAGACATGTCCAAACACATGAAGGGTAAGAAGGTGATAGGGAACAGTCTTCACAGACTTACTATGGGAAAGTAGTGCCTGACCAACCTGATTACCTTCTATGACAAGATGGGTGGCTCAGTGGATGAGGGGAGAGCAGTAGATGTCTTTTATCTTGATTTTAACAAGGCCTTTGACATAATTTGCCATAGTATGCTTTTAGCCAAATTGGTCAGATACAGTCTGAATAAGTGGACTACACTGAAGATGGCAAACTGCCAGCACAAAATCAAAATTATATTTGTTTAATAGTGGTGTCCTATATGGTTGATACCAGTGTGGGTAATGATTATTGTCCTTATTAGTGACAAGGACAATGAACTAGAGTGCACTGACACCAAGTTCTTAGATGATACCAAACTGCGGGAGTGGTTGACACACTGGAGGGTAGGATTGTTATTCACAGACATCTCAACAAGGTGGAGAAATGGGCTGACAGGAATGTAAAGTTCATCAAAAGAAACTGTAAAATCCTGTAGCTGGAGAGGAATAACCCAATGTATCAGTACACATTGGAGTCAATTGTCAAGACAACAGATTTTCAGAAAAGGTCCTGGGAGCTGAACATGAACATGAGCCAGATGTTGCCCAGACAGTGAAAAAGGCCAGCTGTATCCTGGGCTGTAATATCAAGATTGTGGACACAGCAGATTCAGGATAATGATCCTTTCCCTCTGTTCAGCACTTGTGAAGTTGCACCTGTAATGTTATTTTTACTCCAGGGCTCTCACACAATTCAAATGTTTATATACTGAAGAAGTCAGTTGGTCAGAAGGCTGGAAAATGTGACATACAAGGAGATGCTGTAAGAGCTGGGTGGCTTTAGCCTTGAGAAGACAAGGCTAAATGGGGATCTTACTGCTGTCTTCAGTTACCTAATAAAGAAGACAATATCTGATCTTCATGGAAAGACACAGAGATGTGGTAAGGTGCAGTGAACAAAATCTGTAAGACTGGAAAGTTCTGATCAGATATAACGAAAACTTCTTATCTTTAGAGAAGTCAAATGATGGAACAGCCACAAGAGGCTGAGGAATCTCCACTGCTTGAGAAAGACCCTGGTCTAAGTTAGTCCTGCTTTGTCCAGAGTTTTTCTTGTTGCTGTTACTTTACCAATAATTTTTCACTAGAGTAGCTTAGTCATACATGAAAATTTATCTACTGAAGCCCAAGCAAAAAAAATTCTCTGCATATAATTGGGGAGAGAATCAAATTACATTTGTTAATATTATTGGATCTAGGGATGAGAGTAATAAAATAAGAGGAATAAAACCCCCAAAAGTACAGAATAATCTTGTATTCTGAAGGAAAAAAAGTCTTCAAAATCCACAGTTCTATATTCAAGTATAATTAACCCTTTAGATATTCCACAGTTAGTACCGTGCAGTATTGATCCCTTAATAAGGTGTCGTGGTTTAGGCCTGGTTGGTAGCCAACCACAATGCAGCAGCTAATCACCCTCCCTTCCCCCTCCCCACCTGGGAATGGGGGAGGGAATTAGAGGGGTGAAGGGAGACTCGCAGGCTGAGATAAGAACAGTTTAATAATGGCAATAAAATGAGAACAATAACGATGGTAGGGGGAAAACAAAAAGAAATATATAAACACGCAATGTACAGCGTAATTGCTCACCACCCGCTGACCAATACCCAGCCCGTTCCTGGCCAGCAACCCCGAGATACCAAGATCCTGCAATCTCAATCCCAGAAGCGAGAGAGATCCTTCCCAACCACCCCTTCTTTATATAGTGAACATGACGTTCCATGATATGGAATATTTCACTGGCCAGTTAGGGTCAGGTGCTGTGGCCGTGCTTCCTCCCTGCTTCCTGTGCCCTTGCGCACGGGTAGGACATGGAGAGTTGGAGAGTCCTTGAAGTCTCGGTAGCAGCTGAAAACATCAGTATGCTATCAGCATTTTTCCCATACCAAATCCAAAGCTAAATCCAAAACACAGCACTCATCTAGTCCCTGAAAAGGAATATTAACTCTATTTCAGCCCAAACTAAGACAGAAGGACATTATGATTGGACTACATTGCCATTGATTAGTAATTCTTTGATAAAATTGAGGTCTAAAATTCCAGCTCATATGGTATCCAAACACTGGGCTTTTTTTTGTAGCATTTTTATTTTGTTTTTATTAGTAACGGCAGATGATGTATTTATCTGCTTACAGCTTTGTGTTGCATTTTAATCTGCTAAAGTAATAAAAGGTTCCATTGATTTTAATAGGATGTGGGTCAGATCTAAGACATGATTACATGTGTAAAATATCTATATATCATCAAATTTATTAACACTAAAATGTGCCAATATTTTTTGTTTAAATTAACCTCATAGGTATTTTCCACAAAACTATTTGAAGAGCAGAAGCATTGTGGCTTAACTGCAGAAAAGGTATATGCTTTCTTTATATTGATAACATATAACTGGCTACATGTAATACTTCCATGGAGTGAGATTCATGAGTGCTGAGGGGGATAAATGCTATCATTGCGGGGCCTCTCTCAGTAATAATTGGAAGTTCATGGTGATCAGGAAGGGTTTCTGAGGCCTGAAAGAAAGCAAATGACCCTTCTGTCCTCAGGAAGGGCAGGAAGAAGGATCTAGGGAACAGCAGATGTAACAACCTCACCCCTGATCCTGGTAAAGGTGGTAGAGCAAATCCTCCTGGAAACCATTTACAAACATAAAGACAAGAAGGTGATCTGGAGAAGTCAGGGTGGATTTATGAAGAGGAAATACCTGACCAGCCTGCTAGCCTTCTGCAATGAAGCTATTAGCTTAGAGGGTAAGGGGAGAACAACGGATGTCATTTATTTTCACTTCAGTAAATCTTTTGACATTGTCTCCCATACCACCCTCACAGACAAACTAAGGAAGTATGGATAAGTTAAGTGGACACTGAGATGGACTAAAAACTAGTCCATCCACTGAGTTCAAAGGGTTTTGATCAGTGGTACAAGTCCAGCTGGGGGCCAGTCACTAGCAAAGTACTTTAGGACTAATTGAGGCTAATATTGTTTAACATGTTCATTAGACTTGGATGATGGGACCAACTGCACCTTCAGTAAGTTTTCAGGTGATGCAAAACTTGGGGAAGTGTTTTATAAACCAGATGGGTGTGCTGCCATTTAGATTTACCTTGACATTCTGGAGAAATGTGGAGAGAAGGATCATATGAAGTTCAGCCAAGGAAAATTCAGAGCCTGGCACCTGGGGAGAAAGAAATCCAAGCACCAGTAGAGTCTGGGGGCAAGAAGAATATGTGGGTTCTGGTGAACAATAAGTTGATCAAAAGCTGGTAGTGTGGTTTTGTGGCAAAGAAGGCCAAAAGAGAGCACTGGGACAGTTCAGCCTGGAGAAGAGAAGGCTCAGGGGGTTTTTAGAAATGTGTAAAAATACTGCACGTGGGGAGTACAGAAGATGGACCTAGATTCTCCTCAGTGGTATGCAGTGAAAGGAAAAGAGCCTATGGGCACAAATTGAAGTACAAAAAATTCTTACCATGAGTGTGATTGAACACTTGAACAGATTGCCCAGAGAGATTGTAGAACCTACATTCTTGTACCTGTTGAAAACCTGACTGGCCACAGCCCTGAGTCACCTATTCTAGTTGACACTGTTTTGAGCAGGAAGGTTGGACTATATGATCTCCATAGATCCCCTCCAACTTTATCTATGTTGTGATATTGTGAATGGAAAGAAGGTAATACATTTATAAATTATGTTGACTGGTTTTTATTAATTTCCTTTGGGGAATAAATAATAGGCAGAAAGACAGAAATAAACACAGAAACAGCAGAATAAAAGAAATGCCTGGAAATTATTGTTATTAGATACTTTGGCAAGCCAAATTAAGACAATTACAAACTAATCTTACTTTTCAAAGTAAGGGTCCTCTAGCATTTCGAACAAAAGTTCAAGGGATGCTCTTAGGAATGGAAGCACACATGTGGAAGAAAGAAAAGTCTGCAGGAAAAACAACATTCTTGGAAAAATTTTCCTATCCACATCAAATTGTAGAACAGTAACACCCAGTTTGGGAAGCAAAGAACATTTAAGTGAGTGGGAGTGTGTGAGGGAGTGTGCAATCACTACTGAAGATCAAGCAGGACTAGCCAGAGAGTAGGTGAAGAGACCTGGGAGCCAGGCAAGTGTGTGTGACTCTGAGGGCAAGACCATAGGAGGAGCTGGCTATTGGGGAGACCAAAGGAGTCCCACACAGTTGATGAAGAGACTGTGGGGTCATGGGGTTTCAATGGGCAATACTCTTGTGCGTGTGTGCGTATGTGCCTCTAAAGGAGAGACTATGGGTGCAATTGAATACTGGAGTACCAGAGGATTATCAGTCAGCTATTCATGTGTGTCTGTGCATGCATGCATGAGTGAGGCTGTACCAGCAACTGGAGTGGGGCTGTGACCCCAGGGCCCCTATGTTGAAATGCCAGAAATCTGTGAGACTGGGACTCAGGGGACAGTACTGGACAGAATGTGTGCCTGGGCCAAACTACTGGAGGGATCCACATTATATTTATGTACACACACATACTTATATATGCATATTTATATATATATATATATATACACACACACACATAAATATTTCCCAGTAATGGACCTTTACCCTGCTCAGCCAGAGAGGTGAGTAGGATGAGTTTGTTAGTGCTGTCTGTGTTCATGCATGTACTCTGTACATGGCTGTGATCTGTGTAGCTGGCCCTGTATATATCTATCTGCATGGTATATATGTGTGCTCTGTGTCCACGTGTTTACTGGAAATACATGTTCAGCCTTGCAACTGGTTGGACTTGGGGTCATGGGACTGAAGCACCCTCACCTCTCTTGGGCTGTCCTCACGTAACAGTCAGATCTCCCTGAGTTTGTAATTTGCATTTTTTTATCTGTCAGCAGACTTTCTGATAGGCCTTTCACAGTACTCTGAGCTAAGGTTATGCAGCTGTACCATGCCTTATGTGGGTCTTGGATCTAACCAAGCAGCTGCAAAACCTCTGGGTGGGAGGGAGTCTTGCAGCAGGGATCACAGAGAGTCCAAGTTGCAGTGAACTCCCTTGTTAATCTTCTGGTTGTCTTTCTCTTTTCTGTCTAATTATTGCCCTGGTACTTACAACTCATATTTTTTTACAGGTAATACAGACCTAAACCCATTACCTGATGTTCAAAGTCATTTCCTCATTGTCTGTCTTTGTGAAAATAGCATACTAATTTATTCTTTCTGAATCATAAACACAAACTGTAACCCAAAGAAATGGGTAGACCTCTGGAGGGTAGCAGTCTGGGGACCTTTTAAGGATACAAGAAACATAGTGATAATCCTGGATAATTTGGTCTTTCATGTACAGAATTTCCTGAGTTACATGCTAAGTAAAGTTTAATGGTTAAACATCTGTGTGACTTTAAATAAATAATCGAAAAAATGATCAAATCTTGTTTTCCATGAGTTATCCTTCATGCTAATTCATGCACAAGAGAATGCATCATCCACAAGCCATAGTCTGTTTCACTTATACATAAGAAACAGTGTGAACCCTGAGACCTCTAAACAGGCTCCAGAATTAAAGTTCCACTATTAAGAAAGGATCATTTTCTGTCTTCATTTATCAACTAGTCTCTTTCTGCATTTATTTCAGGGAAGAAACATTGGTAGATGCAGTTTGCTTTCTGGCTCTTCTTATAGGTCTCTTTTCCCAGTTAAGCTAAACAGTTACTTATAAGACCTGTCTGTGCCAGTGTAGCTGTAATTATATAATATGAGAGATAGATATCTTTTGGTTTTGAGGAGGTGTTTTCTAATTTAATTAAGGATCCACATAGGAAACCTTGTTTATAATGAACTAAAAGTCAACGCATTGAATTACCGGCACTCAGTAGAAAAGTATTCAGTATCCATTATCTATGATCCTGTTATCAGTTATTTTATAGACTGGAGACTTCAGAAATGAATTTTTATATGCAGGGTAGTCACAATGTAGTTAATGCAACTTTTCATATAATGAAAACCAATATAAGAATTTCTCTTTCCATTGTCAGGTTCTTAATTTGTGGAATCACTGGCAGATTTATTTTACAGCTAATGAATAGCAGATCCACATTGAAGCTAGATTTACGTGGAAAAGAGGTAGTGTCCTCAAGATAGCAGTAAACATTGACGCTTGATAACCTTGTTAGGAGCATGAAAAATGCTGAGGATCTTAAAATACAAAGAACTCGGTAAGAATAAAAATGATCAAAACTTCTGTGTAAGATAGGCACGCGATAAAAGGCACGATCTCCAGATTAAGTTTTTTCCTAGTATGTCTCCTCATTGGATCTCAGCTATTTTATATCCACACATAAATATTTTCAAGGAAATGTTTATAGTATTTACAAAAATATTGGTTATGTGAGTATTTTTGCTTTGTAAACTCATTAGATTAATTCCCATGGAATATAGTTTCAAGTTCAGGTAGCCAAAAGATAAAAATTACATCCAGTTAGCATATCATCAGAGAATAGACTTTTCACTAAGAATCTTTGCTGGTCTTGATGTATTGAAATTACAATAGTAGCTGTAGTGTTTACTCAAAATCTATACATTTTTTATATTATCAAATGCTGTATTTGTCCTAAAAATATGTTTACCTTGTTTAATTCTAAGTAGTAATATCTTCCCTTTTATTATGAACCTATTAGAAATGTCATGTAAGTAAAATTATAATTTAAATCTTGTTGTACAGCCTCAAGAAATATTTTCATTTATTATAGCAATATCGCTATAAATGCAGCAATATCAGTCTCAGAATTTTTGTCATTTCTCCTTCTCACCAGACTTGAAAATATCTATCCTGACTTTGTCAAGCTTCCCAAGGCCAAAATGTTTACTATTGCACTAAATTTTCTTGATCTATGTCCCTTTCCCCCTGTCCCCCATTCCCTCCCTGCCTCCCTCCTCGCTTTTAGAAAGACAGGTTAATTTAGTTTCAAATGCTTTTTGAATAAAAATTTGACCCATCTGAAATATCCCACGTTAGAGAAGAGATAGCTAATGTGTCTAGAAGGATTGAATTTTCTGTGGTTTATGCTTCCATAAATGTAAGAGGAGCTTCATAAAAATCAACTAAGTGTTTACTTTGAAAAAGCCTTTAAACAAATAGAAGTAGTTATACTGACACGATATATTCAATGCTTGCGAAGGCTCTCTCTGTGTATAGTGCACAGGCATTTATTGTCACACTACGATGTACCAGACTTCTTATTTCAACTGTCTTTGACTACCAGATTTAATGTAAAGGGCAACCGTGTGCACATAAACTCAGCAAACAACAGAATGAAGAACGATTCACTTCTTTCAATTTCAAACATGCATGATGCTATACTGCAGAAAACAACTAAAGCCACTGAGGCAGCATTTTTGACAGGACTATGTATCAGCCACTCCTCCCCAGGATCTTCCTTCTTGAGCCTCCTATTGATCTTTTCATAGTTAAATAATTAGTTAAGAAGCATTTAATTTTATGGCTGTTGTCCTAGGAAAGCCTACACTGTTGTCCAATATAGAAGGCCAGCTCTTCATTAAATGTGAAATTAGATACTCAGTTAATGAAGCTTTATCTTGTATTTGATAACTGACAGTAAATCTGTGGTATGTTCTCTGTCTGAATCCCTTAATAGGTTTACAGAGAGTTAACTCTGACTTTGGTCTTCCATTAACATCAAGATTTTGCTGGTTGGAATGTTCTGCTTGTTTAATTATTTAGAGGCTCAGTAGTGCAGACAGCTTCTACAAAAGCCAAATGATCATGCACAGCAACAAATGAACACCATAATCTTAACAAGATTATCATAATAAAGAGTCATCAGAGAAATTAAAATTATCTGCTTTAATTATGAAATTATAACCCCATTAACTCCTCTGCATGAAAAGCAGGAATTGGGGAATAGCAAAGAAGAACCCAGAGATGGCTACTATAAACTTGATAGCAAATTAAAAAGGGGGTGAAAGATATTTGCTGTGTGGGCTCAGATATTTCAGGTAATTTATTTTGCAGCATATGGTTCCTACAGATTAGGCATTCCAAAATGAGACCATGGGAACTGTGGTCTTTCTCCTTGTCTTGGCTTTTTTTTGCCTTTTTCGCCCAGATTGTGTTTACCATCTTAAGACAAACTCAGTTGAAAGCTATAGACTTAAAAGCAGACCCTTATTTAAATATGCCCAAAGCTATGAATTAATTATGCCCTAAATAAGTTATTAGAACAATATTGCCACTAATGCATTATTTATGGCTATTTGTTGAAAAGTTTGTAACAGCAGAATTACTGAACTGCCATTTCTAAAAACATTAACATGAAAACACGGTGAATTTGAAGAGAAAAATATATTCAATGAGCAAGCTTTTACCAAACTAGTCTTCAATAATTAACATACTTGCCACTTTTTTTTTTTTTTTTACTTTAACTGTAGACATGTAATATTAATAGGAATACTTTAAAATTTCTTTATATTAGTTTACATGATAAATAAATAAACAACAGGTCTCCTCAGAGTATATTTATACTTTAGGAATAATATTTAGTATCATTGCTATCTCGTATTGTAAACCACATTTTTATGAGAATTTATCTTATAAAAAATTTTAGTATTAAATTTATTTGTAACTGGTATTGTCCCTTAATTTTAAATTTGACATAGTTTTCTATAGCTTGCAATATTAAACTTTTTTGAGTATTAAATAAATAAATACATTCTCTTTAGTGTAGTATTTAATTTCACTTTTATATATCTAGAGTATGTGTAATTGACACAGTAACACATAAAGTCTCTCTATAGAAATTATTACCGGAATCAGGTATAACATATTTATTGTTGAATAGATGACTGTTTCTTTCAGAAGAAACTGAAAATAGCCATGAGATCAAGTTATGCCTTACAGAAGGCAAAATAAATTGTCAGAGCTTGTTTTGGAGCATTCATGTATCTGAAATAAGAAAAAAAAAAAAAAAAAGGTTACTTACAAAGCTTTTAGTAGTCCATTTTCCACAATATATATGCTAATTCTTCATAATCCATAAGGACAGTAGTAGACATTTGAAATATTTACATTGCTCATGAGAAATTGCCCTTTTTCTCTAGTGTATCTGCATACACTTAGACTGCGTAACTTAGTTTCAAGAGATAGGAGGGAAAGATGTTGGTGCCATGCAATCATCATAATACATCCTAATGGCTTTATCCCTGGAAAGTAAGTTTAATCTGTTGAGTCACAAGTCCAAATGTTTCATTTTCATAAGCAAGTATTCTTGGGTTACACAATGTGGAGCTCAAGTAGGAGAATATATTGAACATTTTTATTTTTTGAAGGATCTCAGGAAAAGACTGACTCTTAGCTAGAGCAGGCTTGTAGTGTCTGCTTTTACAATTCTTATTACAGTCCACAGGGAGAATGAGCCCATCTATATGGACTTGAGTATTCTTTTCAGGTCCTGAAAGGCATCGTATATCCATGTACAGTTTATTCATGACATTTTAGTTGAATGAAAAACACCTCTGTAACAACATATGTACTGTAAAGATTTGCAACATTCCAATAGCTTGTGTTCTGTATTTTTTGGTTGTTGTTTTCCTTTCTATTTTCAACTTTTTTATCAAAACTTTATATTATTTTTATATTTATATATTGTTTTCAGTTATGCCTTCTTCAGCACCATCTACCAACTTTTAATACATAAAATTTTAAGTTCTGAATTATTTTTCCTGTAATGATAGTCAGATACTATATTGTATAGGAATTCTCAGTTTAAAGTGTTTTCAGCATTACTTTGACTACCCTCACTCTTTTTTAAATCTGGAGAGGTCTTCCAGCCCACCATACTTAAAGAACCTTTACAACTATAAGTGGAAAAAAAAGACAAATATTACTGAGGGGCCAGAATGGAAAGAGAAAGTGTTTGAATTTGAGATATAGCCAAAGAAAATCTCTCCTCTCCTCTCCTCTCCTCTCCTCTCCTCTCCTCTCCTCTCCTCTCCTCTCCTCTCCTCTCCTCTCCTCTCCTCTCCTCTCCTCTCCTCTCCTCTCCTCTCCTCTCCTCTCCTCTCCTCTCCTCTCCTCTCCTCTCCTCTCCTCTCCTCTCCTCTCCTCTCCTCTCCTCTCCTCTCCTCTCCTCTCCTCTCCTCTCCTCTCCTCTCCTCTCCTCTCCTCTCCTCTCCTCTCCTCTCCTCTCCTCTCCTCTCCTCTCCTCTCCTCTCCTCTCCTCTCCTCTCCTCTCCTCTCCTCTCCTCTCCTCTCCTCTCCTCTCCTCTCCTCTCCTCTCCTCTCCTCTCCTCTCCTCTCCTCTCCTCTCCTCTCCTCTCCTCTCCTCTCCTCTCCTCTCCTCTCCTCTCCTCTCCTCTCCTCTCCTCTCCTCTCCTTTCTTCCTTGTTAGACCACCTTTATAATTATTATACCCTCTAGATACCGCAACAGATTTTTTAAATTATATCTATAAAATAAATACCAGAAAGTTGATGAACAGCAAGCCTAAGAGACTTTGACAACAGTAACTGTGAGAAGTAAATGCAAGTACTGTGAAAAACAAATATGGATAGCATGACAGAAACAAAATAGGGAGGTAAGTGACAAGTACATCTACTGAACTGCCACAACAGCGATAGTTTCATAATGATCAAAAGACAAGCTGGCAAACATAAGAAACAATGCAGCACTGAAGAAAACAAAGTAAATGATCCTGGTGCAAACTCAAAACCAGACCTTGGTTTCAGAGCAAATTGTAGCAATAGCAGAAGCAGCAGCTGTATTACATAAAAGTGTTCTTGCCAGTAGCAAGGATAGTGGTTTACATAGCACACAATTGGGAGATTAAAAGAAAATGTAATAGGAAATCCTTTAAAACATAGGCTATAGAAGTTTAAAGGAATAATAAGCTAAAGAAATGTGTGACTCATAACAGCAAAATACATATGAGAGGTCATGGTGTGACTGTGACTGTTTCCTTACAACACTGCCTTGCCAATTACGATTTTTTTTAGTCTACGGCAATTAGTTACAACCAATTAATTTTGTTATAGTGGTGGAATGTTATCTGAGCTTTCAAATGGTCCATCATTATTCATTCATAAAATCCATTATGAAACAGGATTCCAAACAAGAGATTATGTTTGTCTTCAGTAAACTTTATAGCAGCCCATACAATTTATAACATCTGCAGTACAAGAAAATCCGGATTGCTTATTTTAGGTTTCCAAATAAAAGCCTGACCATCAGTGGAATGATCCAAACAGACTGTGTAAAGTGTTTACACTCCTCATAGAGTCAATGGAGAGAGATATACTTTTTTACAGAAAACAAAAAACCTGTAGGAAGATAGGCAGCTGCTTAAATCTAGCAAAAAGAAACCCCAGCTATGACAGGATGTTTGATTTGTTGATAGTCCACAGCCTAGGTTTATAGGACCATTTAGGATACAAAATCTGTTATATTCCTCTGAGAGTATATAAACTTCATTATTTTTAAGACGGAGGAATTAGAGTAGACCAGATTTTGCATAAAAATTCAGCAGTGTGCCTACTCATAAAGGCAATTAGAGATCTAGATTTCAACTTTGTCCCCAGACAGAGATTGGTGAGGCTTGGTATTACATATCTATATCCTGAAAGACTTCTCTATTTGCCCAGGCCCTGAGGACACTCATAGTCTTCACAGTCCCTGCCCAAGCTGCCCTGGTGCTTTTCTCCACCCCGACCACGGTCCAGAACCACAATTCAGACCAGCCTAGGACCATCAGACCATGTCCCAGAGACACTGTGCAAGTACTAGTCTCAAGCCCCATCTCTGGATCTGCCTTCTGGATGGACCTTACATCTATATTATAGTCCTGTCTCTAGCCCTGACTCCTTTTATTTCTGGATGGACTCTGGCCCTGGTGCACCACTTAGGTTGTTAATGGACCCTGTTACTATTCCCTGGCTCTGCCAGGTGTGTTCAGGTCTTGTGGGACTGTGGCCCATCATTGGAGGTACTCCTTGCACTGGGGTTACTCTTGGTTTACCCTGTTTCTGGAGCAGTCTCATTCTTGCTGCACTCTGACAACTACTCAATACACTGTAGATGAGTCTGAAAAGTAACTAATCTGTCTTTTCTTGTGGAATTTGATGTGTATGACTTTCTGTCAAATTGTCACACTCATTCACAGCAGGACACTAGACCCACCACTGTCTGCATAAGCACATATTACTTTTTTCTCCAGCTTAATTCTGAAGACAATCCTCTAGTTTTCTTAAAGAGAAACTACAGCACCATCAACAGCACAACACACACCAGCAACTATTTAAGAGGGATAACCTTACCTCTGTGTTGTATGAGATGCATCAACAGAGCTCTTAGGTGGACAAGAGATTGAATGATAAAATATAGTATGTGTTTATTCTGCCCCAGGCATGTCCCCTCTGGAGCGAAGAGGTTGAACCATGACTTCTGAATGTAGATTTCCTTTGATCCAATATGGTGGGTTTATGGCCCAGAGACATAATTATTATTTTTAATGTTTTTGTTTGTTTGTTTGTTTTTTACCCTTCATTGTGTCTGCAATGTTGTGAATGCTGTGATGCAGCCCTGAGGGGCTGCATGCAGTTTTTACAGAATGAAAAAAGAAAGATGTGTTATATGCCTTAGGATCTGGTGTTAGAGTTTGTGAAGGTATTAGAAATTACAGTGCTGGATGAGGTAGATCTGACAATTGTAAAGGGCAGAGGAAATTAATTTATTATAGTGTCATTCATGCCAACTTTTTAAAGGGATGTCTGGAGTTAGCTACCTCCAAATCCATGCTACTAGGTTTCTTTCAGCAAAATTAGTTAATTGTAAAAACAAATAAACAAATAAAACAATCCTGTAGAAAATTAACATACATGCATATTACAGTAAGAATATATGCATTTATAAGGTAAACAAACACAAGACCATTACCCAGGTAACTAGATTCTTTCACAGTGAAGAGATATCCTTTACAGTATATAGCAGAGATGCTTTAGGGATGCAAGGACATGACATAGAATTCAGAGGAGTGCTGTGCAAGGTGGTGGTAGCTACCCTGCTTCAGTGGTTGGTTGCCTGAATAGAATGGATTTAGGTCATTCTATGGTTGTTGGCAAAATGAATGATGACTCTCTGCTCAAGATTAGGAAGATACAGTAAAGTATCAAACAGGTCCCAGACAAGTCACACATGAAATAATCCATTTCTCCAAACTTTATATATGCAGTGTAAATGTCTTTTTCCTGAGGTAAACACCTTTATAGACTGCCCTTTATAGTCATAGAAGTCAAGTAGACATTTTTAGATACCTGGTATCATCCCTACTTTTGAACAAGATAAATCCTGTCTTAAAAACATCTTATTCTTTCTATCACTACAAAGAAGCCTACAGTGGTCACATGAACTGCAGATACTGACATCTGTAATGTGAATTCCACCCAAAATACATGTTTCAGTTTATTTTTCAAGTTTAGCAAGACCTTAAACTTAATGACTTAACACAGTATGGTTATTAGTGATGGCCTGAACTCAGAAATAAGACTCTACAACTTTCATTGTATATAGAGTTAGTCAGCAAATTTCCTTTTTCAGCTGCAAGTCTAGAAAACAAAACAATTTCTCAACAAATTTTCCAAAGTTCTATGCAAAATCACACAACCTCGGTGTTCTGAAAGAATCTTTTGTCTCTCAAGACTTTTTCTCAGATTTCATATGTAATATGATGATAAAATACCAATGAATTATACAGTGTGTAAGTGTTTGATTGCGGAGCCGCGGACGAACGACACGCCGAGACGGGTTCAGTGTGGGTGATAGAGCATCAATCAACGTGTGTCCTTATTGGTCCAGGGTACATATATTTATACAGACAATGATAATTATTATGCCTACTAGTCACTAGTTGATTGGCTTAAGCTCTAAAGGTCGTATTCACACGGTCCACCCACCTGCAGTTAGCTTACAGCACAAGCCTCTCACAACACTAAGTTTCTCATGCTACTATTTCTGATTCCTGTTGACTTGTTTTCAATACACGACAGTACCGTAACACAATGTTTCTCAGACCACCGTTATCATAACACTGGGTTTCTCAGACCACTATTCCTAATTCCCCTTAACCTGTTTTCGACACACCACGGTACACAGGGCTGAAGCGTCCTTGACATTCCTCCTGTATCAGCAGCTGCGAGCAGCTGCAGGCAAACCCTAGTGAGGCTCAGCATCAGCAGCTAGAGCAGGCTCTGATCATACAATTGCTCGGTGGGCTCAGGACCCTTGTCTCTGAGCCATTCTCCAACAATTCCCCCTTTTTCTTTTTGTACGAGCAGAGCCTGCGCTAACGTTCATTCAAAGATTTTCTTAATACATGACAAAGCACAATTTAGGCATGCAGGCTTACAATCTACTGGCTAAAGGCACTTATCACGCACCTGGAAGTGCTGTGATAGGTCTGCATCGTTAGTACGCGTGAACAAACTAAATCTACTTTGTGGTTAGTGCATCCAGGCATTCAAACAGGGAGGAAGCACTAGATTGACTTCCTCCTTCTTGCCCTTCCAGGTGACCTCAAGGGCAGGATTACCACGTGGCAGTTTTCTGATCAGAGACCCAGCCTGGATTGTCCAAACACTGTAGGATCAGTGCATAACCCTGATCCCCCCCCCAAAAAAAAATTCCTACCAGGTTTTCCCCCTTTTTCTTTTTTGGACAATCCAGGCTCCTTTTAACATTTGAATCATAGCATTCATAAAGCATTTCCACACAGACCCCAATACCATCATGACAATCATAATGACAATCAGCATTGCCAGTCTGTGCATCAACAAAGCTTTCAGCCACCCAGTAATTTCCAAGTTTTGTAGATTTGCAACCATCATCAGTCCATTTTCCAAATTCCCAAGTCTCGTAACCAGTCTGTCAGTCCATGTTCCAATCTTATGCAGTCTTATGTAGCAAGAAAACCGTCCTTACAGTTTTAAAAGTGTCAGCAATTGTAACAACAGAGTATGCAATACAGAATGTAATACAGGTTTCACCATGTTATGTTCTAAACATTGCAACGAACCGAGAACATACAATGAATCTGATACTACATGAACAAGTTCTTGATACCAGTGTTGATGTTGAAACACCATACAATGACAGTTCAGAGCTCTAAAGTTCGTAAGGAGTGTCCAAACACCCCAAGGAGAATCTTGTGATCTTGAGTTCCCAGGTGTCCCCCATTTGTTGTCACTATCGGGCAGGCCAACGCCCCAGCAGCATGCCTGTCCACTTTTAACAAGGCATCACAAATCACCCCACTCCATCGGGACTGAGCTAAAAGCAGAGCTGGTTCTGATAAAGGTGATGGGAGTGGGTGTGGTGGGGGCTGCTGGCAGCGTTTCCTCTTCTTGTAATTGTAAATGCAGAGTTCTGTTCTGTAGCTCAACTTCTCTAATTTTCTTTCAAGTTCTTGGACTTTGTCACTGTCCATTACCAATGTGTGACCCTGTTGCTTTAATTCGGACAGAGCCGCCGCTTTTCTCTCCGAGCCAGACGCTGACACGCTGTCAGGGGCGGAACCATCCGAAGGGGGGGGGGGCGGGCAGAGTTTATGGTGGCACGCCGCTCCACCCGGTACCCCCGCGCCGCCTGATTTCTCTGCCGCTTCTTGCGCGGTGGAGCAAACAGGAATACTTGGTGACATGCCCTTAATAGAGCAGAGCTGTTGATTATACCCGAAGAAGGTCGCTAATCGTGACGGACGATTGGTTTCGGCAGGGACCGGTGGAGATGGTACAGCGCCGACAGCCGCCATAGCAGCAGCAGCTACTTTCTTTTCTGCTGGCATCTCCCTCAGGGCTTTTACGATCGTTCGCCAGACCACCCCTTGCTGTCGTGCTTCACTGCCTTTATTGCCTCCAGTGATAGTCTCATCCCACAATAAATCACCTACTTCGCGCCACTCCTGTTGGCTACATATTAGCGAGGGGCCATCATCCCTCTGCCCCTCCGCCTCTGAGGTAGGGGGGGGTGTGGGGGGGCATGACTGTAAAGATACTGGGGGGGGGCTGGCCTCTGGACTTTCCCTATTCACATTAACTGTAACTGGCCCTCCTGTTGATGGTACAGGAATATGATCACTGTCAAAAAGCATAGATCTGGATGCCTCACTATCTGGGGTAACAGTGGAACTTTCCCCCCCCAACTTTGCAGTTGCCACAGCTGCAAGGTTCTTTTCAAGCTGACACCGCTTACTATTATTCACCACCTCCCGCCATGGTTTCATCATTTTCCTTGCAGCTTTATCCTCATCAATTGCCATATCCCACAAAACATCACCTAATCGTCTCCACTCCTTGACATCAAAAAGAGAATTGGGGTCCTGAAAACATCCTTTGACCCATCCTAATGCTACTAAACCCGCGAGTGATTTTATACAATCCACTCCCCACTTTTCTAAAAAGAGCTGTAATAAATCCAGGGCTACCTCCTGTTCCATCTTGTCAACCTGGTGCTCCTTGGTTAAGGCACCTCCGGTCCTGTGCTCCCTGGATAAGGCACAGTACCGTTACTGCCGACCCACCCCTGATTAAGGCACTGTCGGCCCTTTGCTCCCTGTTTAAGGCACTAAAAATACTCCCGCCGGCTTGTGCTCCCTGTTTAAGGCACTAAAAAATACTCCCGCCGGCTTGTGCTCCTTGTTTAAGGCACTAAAAATACTCCCGCCGGCTTGTGCTCCCTGTTTAAGGCACTTAAAATACTCCCGCCGGTTGTGCTCCCTGTTTAAGGCACTAAAAAATACTCCCACCGGCTTGTGCTCCCTGTTTAAGGCACTTAAAATACTCCCGCTGGCTTGTGCTCCCTGTTTAAGGCACTAAAAAATACTCCCGCCGGCTTGTGCTCCCTGTTTAAGGCACTAAAAATACTCCCGCCGGCTTGTGCTCCCTGTTTAAGGCACTAAAAAATACTCCCGCCGGCTTGTGCTCCCTGTTTAAGGCACTAAAAAATACTCCCGCCGGCTTGTGCTCCCTGTTTAAGGCACTAAAAAATTACCCCCTTTGATATGTTGCTGATGCTCCATGACTAAGGCACCAGGTGCAACTCTTGCCAGCAGCCCTTGCAGAGAGCGACCCTCTATCTCGGTTCAGGTCCTCGGAACGACCTGTCGGAGGCCCACTGTCCGATTGTTCTTGATTCGGCTAGGCGCTGCTGTCTCTGATATTTCCCAGCATTTGTTTCTGCCGCCGCTGTGTGCAGCACCTTTCTGCGTCAGCTTCCGTTGCCCCTCTGTGTCAGTTCCGGCGCCCCCCCCCGCTTCCACTTCCGGGGCCACCCTGGGCTCGCCTCCAGCGCCCCCTCGCGTCCGCCCCCGGGGCTGCTCAGTGTCCACCTGTGGCGTCCCTTCGCGTCCACCCCCGGGGCTGCCGCAGTCGGCTCCTTACCACGTCAGCTCCGGTGTCTTTCTGCTTCCGTTCGTGGGGCCACTCACTTCTGGTCTCGGGGCCGCTCCGCCTCTGCTATCCGGGACCGGTCACCTCTGTTCTGCGGGGCCGGTCTGCCTCTGCTCTGCGGGGCCGGTCACCTCCACTCTCGGGGCTGCTCCGCCTCCGCTCTCGGGGGCCGGTCCAGCCGGCTTCTCTCCGCGTACTCCCCCGGGGCTGCCGGGGCCAGCACCTCTCCGTCTCAGCTCGTGGACCCTGAACGCTTCTGTATTTTGTGTTTCTCCGGGTCCGTTCTCAAATTCCTCGGTCGTTGCTGTTTTTTTTTTCTGGGTCCGCCGCTCCGTCTGTGTTATTCTTCTATGCAGGTCCCTGTTCGGGTGCCATCTTGCGGAGCCGCGGACAAACGACACGCCGAGACGGGTTCAGTGTGGGTGATAGAGCATCAATCAACGTGTGTCCTTATTGGTCCAGGGTACATATATTTATACAGACAATGATAATTATTATGCCTACTAGTCACTAGTTGATTGGCTTAAGCTCTAAAGGTCGTATTCACACGGTCCACCCACCTGCAGTTAGCTTACAGCACAAGCCTCTCACAACACTAAGTTTCTCATGCTACTATTTCTGATTCCTGTTGACTTGTTTTCAATACACGACAGTACCGTAACACAATGTTTCTCAGACCACCGTTATCATAACACTGGGTTTCTCAGACCACTATTCCTAATTCCCCTTAACCTGTTTTCGACACACCACGGTACACAGGGCTGAAGCGTCCTTGACATTCCTCCTGTATCAGCAGCTGCGAGCAGCTGCAGGCAAACCCTAGTGAGGCTCAGCATCAGCAGCTAGAGCAGGCTCTGATCATACAATTGCTCGGTGGGCTCAGGACCCTTGTCTCTGAGCCATTCTCCAACATTTGATATCTGCATTTTTAGCCTTCTAAGTATGAATCCCATGTTATACCTTGAATTGAGCTAATCTATTAACTTTATTTAGGAAGTATAAATTACTCAGACATTAGATTCAAAGTATAACTTACCATTTTACTCTCTTAAACACTGTCTCTTTCTGGTAAACATGACAAACTATGTTAAAAAAAAAAAAAATCTAGAATTTGCTCCAGGTTGAAATTGTCACTGTGTGTGTAGACCCATAGAAGGATGCATTTACTGAATATAAATTACACTTCCTGAGGCCTTTAAGTATTTTAGCAATCCTAAATGATCAGAGAAACTTTAAAGTTTCCTAATAAGTAGTAAATATCTGTTCCCTTCTCCCTTCTTTCCTTGCACAGATAATGGAACATACTGTAGTCACTTTTGGATTAAAATGACTGTTACTTCCAATGAGAATAGAATTGTTATAGAGCTTATTAAACACTGCAGTTTTCAGCTTCTTAATACCTTTTAATTACAAGACTCATTCTGCTTAATGACTGAAAAAAGTAGACATTAAGAAACTGATTCTCATTTATGCTCAGGCTTCTTTAGTTCATTTTGGTTATGTAAAGGGAACTAGCTTCTTAAAGCCCCACCTGAATCTTCATAAATATTTTTGTTGAACTACTGTTTCCATTATAGTTTTATTTTACATTCAGTTTGAATATACTTTTATCATATTTGATATAAATCTTATTTCTTTCATTAATTAACATAATTAATATATAATTAGAAAATCCAAATAAATAGTGAAATACTATGAACATTTAAGAAAAACTGCCTTTGAAACTGACTTTCACCTGTGGCTTTTAAGTAACACATTGATCATTAATACTTTGTAATGTCTAATTTGATAAAATATTTTTTTTTTTTTTAAGTTAACCAATAATTCCAACAGAAAAATATAAATCAGTCAATATTTAACAGTTCTGCCAGATAAATGGGTTCAAATTAGGACAGTATACACATCTTCTAGTAAGATGAATGTTCTAGTAATTGTCTTCAGCTTTTACATGGAAACATAGCTTTCCATCCTTCCAGGTACAAAATTGTGTTTCTAATGACCTGATATATCAATGAAATATTCTGTAGTGCTATATATTAAGCCAGAAGCAAAGTTTACTTACAAACTGAGTAAACATACGTTGTCAACTGAAATTCCCTATTCTCAATTTAATACCTTCAAAAGGATTAAAATATTAATAACAGCTATGCAGAGTAATAACAAAAGAATTAAAGACATATTGTAAACAAGTGTTTTTCTGATCTGGAAAAGGGCGATATTTTAGGTTCTATGAACAGCTTTTTCCCAATTTTATTTCTAGCACTTGAGAAGTTACAATATATTTTTCTACTTGTACAACTTAAGAAACAGATAGCTACAATCCTATTATACACGGATTTAGCACAGATGTGTATCTTTTTTTCCCCCAGTCCTAACTAGTGTATACAGAAGGAAAAAAAAAAAAGTCATTAGTACAGGGATGGAAACTTCCAATATAATAAAGAAATAATGGGGAAATAGCAGCAGACATCTCTGACCACAGTGAAACCTTTGAAAACATGATTACATATTCATATGGAGTACAGCACAGCTTCTGCCTCATCTGTGTACCTAGGACATTCTCCAGTGTGGACAGACAGGCCTAATTTTCAGTCCGATCTGAAATCAACTATCTTATGTGGGAACAGAGAAACTTTTCTGAATTTCCTAATGTTGAAATTCTTCTTGAATTATTTCTTGAACTTCTCACTTGAAAAGATGCACCAGGTTGTTTTTTGAGTTTTATTTTTCATTCAAAACATTAATTTGAAAATGAAGTTAAAAGATTTTTGAAGTTATTGATTTTTTCACACAACAATATTTAGCGTTTAAAGTCAGTCCTGTTACAAAACCCCATAGAAATTTAGAACAAATGTCTACATAAGATATTTCATACCTTTCCATTATAATTTACTTTTGCAACATCTCAGAAATAGTAGGTAATTTTTCAACTGTAACAATGTTGATTGTATGGACTTCTGGTAGATATAGCTGTTTCTGTCCTGTAATGAACAATTTAGTTCTGTACCCCATACATCTGTTTCCTCACTCCACCTGGATGGGATTGGGGAAAGAATCAAAAGGGTAAAAGTGAGAAAATTTTTGGGTTGAGATAGAGACAGTTTAATAGGTAAAGCAAAAGCTGTGTATGCAGGTGAAATAAAACAAGGAATTAATTTACCACTTCCCATCGGCAGGCAGGCGTTCAGCCATCTCCAGCAAAGCAAGGCCTCATCATGTGTAACAGTTACTTGGGAAGACAAATACCATAACTCTAAATGTACCCCTCTTCATCCTTCTCACATTTTTTGTTTCTGAGCATAATGTCATATGGTATGGGATATCCCTTTGGTCAACTGGGGTCAGCTGTCCCAACTGTGTCCCCTCCCAACCTCTCGCCCATTCCCAGCCTACTCACTGGTGGGATGATTTGAGAAACAGAAGAGGACTTGACTGTGTGCAAGCAGTGCTCAGCAATAACTAAAACATCCCTGTGTTATCAGTGTTGTTTCGCTCTCAAACCCAAAACATAGCAATATACACGTTACTAGGAATAAAATTAACTCTATCCCAGTCAAAACCAATACAAACTCCTACAGAACTAATGGCAGCTGAATAATAGGTTCTTCAGCTTTATGTCAACCACAGGTCAAGTTGCAGGCTTACAGTAGTTTCTAAAGGGAACAAGACTGTAAGAAGAACTTCAGACAGATTTCCTCAGTGTCATGTATTTAAGCAGATAAGAAATAGATACATCACCTTTATAGCATCTGCAAAGAAGTATTTGCCTCACAGGGCCATCATATGTATAATGAAGAGGGTGATTTTATATGACAGTCTGCAATTCAGCAAGGTAGAGCTGTTTGTTTGGGTGGGGGAGCTGACACATTAAAAAACACCTGGTGTTTCTCATACATATCAAAATCAAGAATTAATCAATGCATAAATCCTTCTCTTCTACCTCTCTGAACAATGGTTGTGAATCAAATTGAATGATTACTGCCCTAAGAAACTGGTCTTTTTTTTCTACTAATGGTGAAACAAAACAAAATAAAAGAAAAAAGAAAAAAAGTGTAATTTCTATTTCCACATACATCATGGCTTCTGTGGACATTAAGTAAAAGGCAGAAAGATGATCTTCCTCCTTCATAACTCCAGGAACAAAACTCCTTTGTTCTTTCAGTTTTTGCTTCATTGCCACCAAGACTCAAAGGAATGTATATATATGTGAAGATAATAAGTCAGTAGATGGTAAGGACAGGAAAAGTACATCCAGAAATCAAAGTTGCAGGGAAAGTCTTATTTCTTAACACCATGCAAAGGAAGAGTCAAAAAATAAAGCAAGTTAAGGATATAACCACCCCTTAAAAATAAATAGTAGAGACACAAATGATCTCAAGATATCCATGTTGCAATATTAATTCCAACCTATGCTCCCGTAACTCACTGAGGAACTAAAAAGCTAAAATTCATCTTTCTGTGATAGACATCTTATTATACTTCAGATTAGATAAAAGGTACCATTACTGGTGCCATTTCTGAAGCTCGCATCAACATAAATCAGGAGGGAAATACTACATGATAGTAATTCTCTGTCAGCATTTTATATGCTGTGTGAAGCTGTTTAGAGAATTGGAATATTAGAATAAAGCCCAGTGGACAGGGTTCAGTGGTTACAAAGCAGGTGATGTAGCCACAGGTGCATGGTAAATGTAATTTGTCACATTGTTCAGCACTATAACACATGAGTAGTTTCACACCATATGTAGTACAAGTGCAGACACACATACAAACCACCAGCTTGCGCCAACTTAGTCATTAGTGTAACTTCTCTAAATGAATACAAATCAGTAAACTTATTTTATGTAATATACAGAAATATTTAAATTAGACTAAGCAAAACTCATTATATAGAAAACACTGTGCAGAGAGGGAAAGGATCCAAATTTACTTGAGAAGAAAATATATCCATCATCTACATGTTCAGGAGATCATTCATCCTGTCTATAATAAACATAGATGTACTATTGTATGAATGAAATTATAACAATCTATATTATTATTATAACTATAAAATAAATAATATCGCTATCAATTTTTACCTCTGAGGTCTGTTCAACTAAAAATCACTGCTAACACCATTGGAGCTTCTTCCTTTGAATAGGATCAGTTTAAGCTTTATATATGGCTTAACTAATAATATCTTTATCTTTCTGTAAGCATAGTCTTGTAATCATATCAAATTCACACTTCATCTCACTCTTTAAGCTTATAAGCATGGCAGTGTATATCACAGATGACTTAACCTTTTGAAAGTATTCAGAATTTGCTAAAAATGTTCAAACATCTAGCCTGTAACTCAAAAAAAATGACAACAACATTTTGGTTTAAAGCTTCCAGTGTGATAAAATGCAGGTAATATATCTTCAGCTCACAACTGCTGATCTAATTTCTTTACAGAGCTGGCCTCTTGTACAGTCTACATTTCATTTAGAGAAAAGGAGTATGTTTTTCAGAACAGTATTTGATTGATTTACTATAATTTTCCTAGCACTTTCTGACAATGAAAGATATTTATGGAGAAAAATAAGATACATCCCCATAACTGCAGAATTTATTAGCATAGTACTGAAATTGCTGAAGTGACCAGTGCTTCCTGATGAAAACAGGAAAAAAGTAAATTGTCTTATGTTATGTTGAGAATAAACTACTGTGTTATTAATAATCTCTGTGAAATTAAGCCTGGAAATTTGAATGGAACTACATAACAATTTAAAATTTTGTTGAAAACAGGAATAATTATGAATCTAATTTTACTATATGAATTTTAATAAGTTTTATAAACATGCCATTTTATAGGATCAAAATAAATATGATATTAAGTATATCTTTCCCTATATGATCTTGACATCGTGTATATAGTTTGGAAAATGAAAATATATACAAGTAAAAACCATCTTAAACCAATATTGTTATAAAGGAGAATGAAAATAATGTACATTGATTCATAATGGAAGAATGACTTTGCTTCAGACTGTCAGTGTTGTAAAATTAGAAGAGAGTTTTTCTAATATAATTATTATTAGATCATGAGAGGACAGAAATTATGACTTTTATAACAGTATAATTGTTCCTAGAAATTTCTAATGACAAGCCTATGTAACTATATATTTTAATTTTCCTAAAAATTGCACTTCTAGCCAAAAAGGCAATATTTCCACTACAACATGTACTTTTAATTCAATTTATTAGTTGCATATGCACATGTTGAATTGGAAAAGGATCCTTTGGTTTGTACACTTTTCATGTTGCTTGGTGAGTAAATTCATTAAGGAAGTATAAATTAAGCTGAATAGATTTAATGAGGTATGCTAATATGCAGTGATTCAAAACTGCCACAGGGTGGTAGGAGATGTGCTTTCCATGACATCTATCTAGTTTGCAGAACTAAATGCTTTGCTACATTTCCATGTTATTTAAATCTCTTATTGGAACATGTATTAGTCCTGCAGCTCATAAAGAGTAAATAAAAGTTAAAAGTCAAAATTACAACTTTTTCACCATCACAGAGATGATGTAAGAGAACCACTTTAAACATTTCCAACAGATGTCTAAATTTATTTTCTACTGTCACATGCAGGAGATTTTGTTTGTAGACTTATATTCTTCTGTGTTACTGAAATGCTGCAGGATAGTTTGAAGATAATCTTTAGCATTGTTGCTGAGCAAATATGTATATTATGTTAAAATACACTCAATACGTACACGAAATTAAAAATGTAATTTTATGTACTTCATTCATGTCAGTACTATCTGAAGGTCTCTTTAAACTCAGGTCTCGTATTTTGATTTCTGAAAAAGTTTAAGAAACTGAGGCTGTGAAGAATTTAAAATCTAAATGCAAAGCTGTATGTGTATTTTGCTTTTATAATTTTATTTCTGTAATCATCAGTTCTGAGTGTGACCATCATTTTGGAAGTGTATTACTAAATATTTATATTTAGGGGTCCTCTAGTTAAGTAATCCTAGTTACAGAACTACATGTAATTGCTTTACCAGAGCAAAGATAAGTCAGAGGAGTCTATCTTTACACCTAAACCTACACTTATTGTGAATTTAATTCTTTTGCTTGAACATTAAATAGCAAGGTGTATTTTTGCAATCACAGCAGTTCTAAGACAGTGTGACATCTGAGAAAAAACTATTTACTTTTTAAAACGATTCTATGACATGTGAAAAGAAAAAGAAAAAAGTGGACAATATAATCACTCTTGGGAAAAAAAAAAAAAAAGAAAAAAAAGAAAATCATTTAAAAATAAATAAAGGTTTACAACTGAGAACTCTTTAAAAAAAGGGGAGGGAAGAAAAAGAGTCTGACCTTGTTCAATCATTACACGTGCCTGATACTCAGCTTTAAAATTCAGGCAATCTTCTAGACAAGCTACCTTCACCTGAAAGACAGAGAATTCAAATGTTCAAGGAATGTGTTACGCAGAGGCTGTCGATGAGTGCTCAGTGAAATTTTTTTTTGGCTGATGCTTTCATATCACGAGTTTAGAAAAATGATGTAACAAAAGCCATTGCACTTAAATCCTGGTAGATAAGGAATATGTTTAGCATGCTTAACTGGATCACTGTTTCTCAGTGTCTGATAACACAATTATAATCACTTAAATTATAATATCACACTAGTGGAACATTCCTTTTAACATGCCCATGATAAAAATAAAAATTTCTCTATTTAAATGTACAGCTCATTGTGGATCAAACAATGCTAGAAAGAACAACGACCACTCTCTCAGTGAGTAAGATAGAAAATAAAATATCTGAAAATATCTCCTTTATAACATTTTATAATTCTCTGAGGATGAGATGAATGAATTTCTGAACATGTTTCTATCCTCATTGCTTATGGAAGCAATCACTAAATTGCTCAGAAGCCTAAACTTTAGATAGCTTAACTTAGATGCCATTACACGATCTGTATATTATATAGATCTAAACTAAACCAAAATGTAGTGAAAAATCCAGCCTAGTTCATGATACGCTGTGTCAAGAACACCCTGTCCCAGAAGGGGCTAAGGCTTTTAATATGGCAGCCGCTGACTATTTATGTCCTTATTTTCGCACCTTTGACAGCGCACCGTGGTTGCTGTCACATACGCAACCTGCCTGGGTGCAGAGCATCACCCACCTCCCTGCCCCAGCCCCTGTGGTGCAAGAAGGGAGGTGGGACCCCTGGTCAACAGACAAGGCCCTCGACCAAAGAAACACCTCCGTTGAGAGCAGTTTCTGGAATGCTGATCATACATAACCGCAGTTCAGATCTGAGCAGGCCATAAAATGAGGCCCCCACTAGAGCCCCACTTTGACCGGTTCCCCTCAGAGCAGCAGGCTTGTGATCAGAAACCCTGCCCTTGGGACTGGGATGCCACCCAGGGAAACTTCCCAGGACTGAATGCCCTCACATCCCCCTTGGTGAGTGAATACTTCTTCTGGATATGCTTGAGCAAGCCCTCACCCCTTTGGGTGAGTGATTACATCTCCTGGGTACCCCTGAATGAAAGGCTTCCCCTTCAGTGAGTTTGTGTGTGCACACTTTGGATTCATCATTCTCATGTGTCATCATTCTTCTGTATTGTTGTGTAGTAATAACTTCCCCAACTAGTACACCAAACCTATAGTTTGTTAAATGTTACTGGAGTGTTGTTTTGTCTACCCCTGTTGTCTTTTTGGCTTTGGCTATTTGGATTTGGTTACAAATTTGTTCAAGTTTATTATTGGTATGAAGCTGCTTTGGTATACCTCCATAACAAATGTACATTTTATTTATGGTCCTGATAAGAAGATAATTTGGGAAATTTATCAAATGCAAAGTCCAACAACATCCATCTGAGCTGACTGAATAGTGGAAATTATTTTTCAACAGAAATTAATAGCAACCAAACAACTTCACCTTTGATTAATTGTTTGCAAAAAAAATGATATATAATTATTCTTCACATTATCATTAATATTTTTAGGAATAGTCCTTATCTATAGTTTTCATTTAGGTTGTGTCATGGCAGTGTTGTGCATGTTTTCAGTAATTAGGTGTTTTCTTGTTGCTTATTAGTTGTTAATATCATAATTCTATAATGCATCCTTCATTAAGCAGAGATTTTATGATGTCTTTGGCTGAAACATTGGAATATGGACTGTTGTATATCTAAACAATTATATATTTTTTAATGGATTATACATTCTCCAATAACCAGGACAATGGAATGTCTGTAGCTGTGATGTTCTATACAATACCCCTAGTAGCATTTGGTTGCCATTAATCAGTTGTGCATAGTTCAGAGACAGATTTTTATCTGCTCAGTTTCAGAGTTTATGCAAGTGATTTTAGCAGAAAGGAAAATTAAACCATTAAGAAGAAAATCTTGAATGTTAAGAAATGTGAAGGATTTGGACAAAATTTAACATCCTAATAAATTGTTTCTTTATTCAAAGCCAACACCTTTCTAGAATGAAATCAGTTTTAAAAACATTTATGTTAGAAGTTGCCCATGGCTTTCTTTTAGTCTCTTATGAATCTTTTTTGGCAAGAAAATATTTTCATATATTTTTTAACTCAGAAATTTTCATTCATATATAACACCATATCGTAAATGTTTAAAAATACCTCGAACTGCTATACTGAACAAAAGACATTTTTAAATGCCAAATATGTCATGTATGGAATAGAACTTCTGCTAGTCAGTCTCTTTGTTATGTGAATATTTTAAGTCCTTTTATTTTTTTTTTTTTTCAGTTTAAAAAATTACATCTGGTTTCACACACATTCAAAGGGGTTTTTTTAACAAAACTGATAATTCAAGACAAATGATATGCTTTTAAATTATCATCTGCTCACTGTATTTATAAATTCCTTCCTTGTTCACTGTATTCAAAAGATAGTCTCCATATTTTCTTACATTCAGTAGTTCCCCATTAGTATTCATATATCTAGCTAACATCACATTTTTGAATATCAAAGTACTCTGAGCACTGGGTTTTACAGGAAGATTACCTTAGACACCATTATTATTGTTTCTTGTCCCTTCAACAAGGAAACTCATGGTATGTTAAAAAGATAACTACATTTCTTGTAGAAAACGGAAGAGAGCATTCCCATGAAATGCAGTATTTAAAAAGACTAAATGTTGGTTCAGTTTATTCCAGTGTGAAAAGTGAAGGACAAAAATGAAAGTGCATTTTGATTCTGTCCAAAGATACCTTTTCAAATCAAGAGTCACAATTATTATTCATGTAAATGCATACTATATGATGCAGTTCAATCCCGAAAAAAAAAAAAAAAAAAAAAAAAAAAAAAAAGAAAGATCTTATTTGCTGGTAAAAAGGTGGACTTCACTAAACACTAATTTTTTTTTTTTTTTTTTTTTTTTTTTTTACTTGTATAGCACATTAGAATTTTAAGTATTTTCACATGAATGCTATTTATAGCTTCTATTAGCAATAATTGTAAGGGAAGAGAAAGAAAATTATATAGGTCTTAAAGGCTTCTAACTGGGTAAATGTTGTGAACTTCAAAGAATTTGGAAATCCTGTGGGAAAACTGACAGTAGTTTTTATTACATCAAGTGTTAATGTTATGGATATGTGAGAAAAAATTAGAGGAAAGAAAGATTGTTTCTAAGGAAGTAGTTCCAAATAGTCAGCTGGGAAGAAGATTATCTTCAGTTTGGAGATGACTCTGGCTTGTGCCCTGCACAGAATGCCCAGTTCCAGCTCATGACTTTGAGATTACAGATATTATCCTGTCTGACTATTTTCCAGATGCTTAGATTAGCACTGAAGCAACAAAATGTGTGTTTCCAAAGATATATTCTATGATGATTTCCAAACATAAAATACTCTTGGTTCTCTTATTCCTATTTGTTCAGGAATAGCTAAGTTTTACTAAAATAATTTTCTACCTCCTGCCAGACAGAATGTAAAGTACCAATGTAATTGTCAGTAGGAAATAAATATATATATGTTTTCTTCTATACTTTGAAAATAGAAAAAAGCAGGTTTGTCTAGAGTTCTTTTGCTTTTAGAAGCTGATGAAGCTGTATAAATTGTTGTGTAGGGTACCAGTGAAGTCAAAGCACGTGCAAATGTTAGATGTGAATGGAACTATGCTCTCACTAAGAATCTGTTTTACCATGATATTACCAAAGTCTCTTCTAGGAAGCCTAGCACTATGAAATGCCAGTCTGATTGTCTGATTGATGCTTGCTCTTCAGTTTCTAGGTCCTCACATACATTGTGCCCATTGTTTTTTGAGAAGAAAAAAATAAGCAAGATATATGGTTCTGTGTATTAACACATGTCATGAGACACAGTTGTTGTTGTTGTTAACTCATTTTTCTTGTCACAAGGCCACTGCTGAAGCTTTGTTTGGATGTGAAAGGAATTCTAATTCATCTGCAAACCTAGTTATACCATGAATAAAACTTCTGTATTGCAAACTCCAAAGGTATAGTAGATCATCACTTCTACATTTTGATGCTAGCTGTAGATTTAAACTGTGATAGTTTAGATTGGCTAAAATAGATAATGTATCATGACCAGTCTTGCCCTGGCATGTTACTGAATACTGTTTATGCAGTGTGTTGTCTAGAAAATAGGAGATGGCTTTTGAGGAGCTTATATTGTTTTTTCTTTCTCAACCAAACATTTGGCTTCCAGAGACTAACCCAAAGACAATCCAATCTTTTTCTGTACTGCAGAGAATTTCACCTGTTTATGTGTATTTTCTACATCAATTGTGTTCTTAAATATGTAAATATATTTAGAACTGTTCAGAGAAAGTTCCTGCCCAAGTTCCCAAAGCATTATTCTAGCCTGACTTTTAAATTGGATTTGTTTCTGGTTTAGTGTAAGACTGTCTTTAGTTCCTTCTTCATAAAAATTTAACATTTAACAGAACATAGTTGCAGAGCATCTCCACCGGACTCCATTTAAAAGAGGGAAAATGCAATGTTGAAAAGTTCTTTCTATTATGAAACATATGTTTGCTCATTTTGGGGTCTAATTTATTTCCTGGTAATCCCAATTTACAATGGCCTGATGATATTTTCCAGCAGAAAGCTGTCACAAGGGATGAGGTGGTTTATTCATAATAGCATAGAATAATAATTCACAATATAATAATAATTATGATGTTGCATGTACATCTGTTACACAGACATTCATATACAGATTGTTTTGTTCTGTTCCTAGACCCATTTCATAAAGAATACAAATTAATTAGGAGATGAACTGCATGATTTAATTGAAAAGAGAAACCCATACAAATATATTTATTTATTTGTATGTATGTACGTATGCATATATATGCAGGCTTTATACCTGATCATCTGAAGAAAAGTGGAGGTATTTCATTGACATTCATTGTCCTGAATGTTAAGACGGTACATAAATGTAGCCCTACATGTGTGAGAAAGTGCAAGGAAGCAAGAGATATCTGTCACATTGTGTCCATGGTAAGAGATCACAGTTCATGCCTAGAAGTTTTCATCCATCAGCTATGAATGTAGGATTTTTACTGCCTGAACAAAATATTAGATTCTGTATCTGCAGGCTAAAATATTCACTTATGAACTGGCAAATCTTCATGGTAAAAAAGTGTTGTAAATTTCTAACCTTCACTGAATTGATTGATTCACAAATGAGATTGGATAGTAGTTAGACTTGCATTACTGGAAATTTGAATCAATGCACTATGGAATTCTTTTTCAAGATGTAGAAGATATACCTTTATGTAGTCTCAAGAGTACAGTTCAAGGCAGAAAATTATGCAATCTGAAAATGAATTTGTAGGATGCAAATCTGAAAAATTTACCAAGTTTGATACTGCCTCTTTCAATACAGTAAAAAACAGATTAAGTGCATTCCAACATCCACACAGGGATATGTTGTAATCTTAAAAACTTCTTGCTTCCACTATTTTATTAGTGAGAGATTGCTTTTCATTAAATATGCTGGTCAGTCACCTGCAAAACAGGCAGAGTTAAGATGATTTTACACAAGCATCTCAAAGATTTAAACAGGAAATTGGCACAATCTGACATCTAACACAGGTTTATATACACACCAATATTTACAATAGATATGCATAAATGTATAATATTTTATATTTTTATATTCTGCAATTTTTACAATTTTAAACACTTCAGTTTAAATAACTATCCAATGTCCATGAGTGATTTAAATATTATCTGATAAACTCAAAATGAGACAAGTAAAAAATAAGAAGTGTGCCAAACTTCTGTACAGAATTAATTTTAAGGATACTACACAAGTGTGTGACTTCTTTAGCTTTAACACAGCTATTTGGAGAAAAAAGCCAAGCAATTCTCAGCATTGTAATGTAGCAGAAAACAAATATGTTTGCTGAACTTTGTTGTAATCACTTATTACACAGAAAAATACAGGAAAATCAGATACCATCAGATGCAGAGGGATGTCACAGAAAAAGTTTATTTTTCTTGTTTAACCTTAGTGTATAGAGAAAAAAAATAAGTAAAGAAAAAATAAGTAAGTTTAAGTGTCCTAGTCTGATTGCTGACACATAGCTGCTGCAATGCAAAACATGCAGTGCACTCAGTCATAACGCATTACATGAAACATTTTTGATGTAAATGGCCTCAGTGCTTCCCAGCATGATGTGTCTGCCATTAGGAATTTCAAATAGAAGCAGCTTTTGAGAACAGACAGGTAGATATAGGGAATGTATTTAACCATTATGAAACAAGAAGTCATGAAAATTCTTGTGATGCTAGCAAAATAATTTCAAATTCATTCAAATTCTTGCATCTGATCACAAGAATAAAGGACTAGTCTTTTCTGGCTATTTTTTATTTGTCCACTGAAGCTAATCACAATAGTAAAACATGTAGCTTTAGATTCTGACTAACTAGCTTTTGAGTTATATGTAAATACATTTCCACTTCAGGGCTTTTCTATAAGCACTGACTTCTCTCATTCAGATTTTTATCTGTAATGAAGTCTGTAAAGAGGATTCAGAGTGATGTTTGTGTGATTCAGTGTGAACTAGCCTATATTCCACAAAACTCATTGGAACCTGATTATCTAGAATGAAATTAAGAGCTTCAAGTTTCCAGAATGCCCCAGTCCACTAAAAGTCAGTAATAGAAAGGATACAGGTCATTCAGAATTTTTACAAAAGTTTTATCTATAAATAGTCAATTCTCAAGACTATTGCTAGTGACTGTTTTTTAAAATTTCACTCTTAATTTATAAAATTCAGAGTAATGAGAAATCAATGTCAAATGGCAAAGCAAAAAACCTTGCTTGACTGGGCATATGATAAATACAGGTTTATAGTTTTGAGGGGATTTATGTTGGTTTTTTGTTTGTTTGTTTGTTTGTTTGTTTGTTTGTTTTTATTTTGTTTATTTTAATAGTTGTTTCTCCTTAACACAGAATACCTGTTGCAGAACGATTTGTAAGATTAAAACTATACATTGTACTTCACCTTTCCCCATCACCCTCATTATCTTACTCATCCAGAAATTGTGTATACTGCCCGAGTAAGTTAAGACTTCATTGAAAAAATGTACTTCCAATTCTTGGACTGAAAGTAGTTATGAATAGAACAGGAAAGACATATCTCACTTACTTTGAGACCACAGGTTACAGTTGCTAAATGCTACTCACAAAAGTCTGTCATGAAAACTGACATGCTGGGTAATTTAAGGAAATGTGATCATGTCTTTTTTTTTTTTTTTTTAGTGTGAATAATTACATATTCTATTCATTTTAAGACTTTTTCTTTTTTTTTCTTTTTTTTTATGACCAGAGTCAAGAGGCAAAAATTGGCTCATTTATTTCAATGACGAACAGAGAGAATACAGCTCTTTGTCACGAATTTTATGTCTCTTAATCATTAAAAATATCCTTCGATTTTATTTCTGAATTACAGCAATTTTCCAGAAGTGTCTGAATAGAAAAATCATCTGTTAAGTCTAGATCCCTTAGAAAAAAAAGACATGTGATAGTTTCTAAGCATCTCCAGCTTTTCAATACCAATTTTTCTAATGGGATTTTATGAATCTCAGTGTCATGTATTCCAGGAAGAGTGAACAGATATTAACAACAGATATATGAAATAATTTGATTTTGTTCACCTTTTCTTTTCATTCCTTTTAGGACTGTTGAAGACTGAAAAAGAAAATTCTTAAAAAAAAGACTATTATGTTAAGAGGAAAGCCAAATGAAGAGAGAATTGGATCAGAGTATAAAGGGGGGGGGGGGGAGGGGGATGGTGGAGGGTGTTTTTCTTATTCTTCCTAGTTTGAACAAAACAGTATTCTGAATGCTTATTTTATTTTTATTTTTTATACCATTTAATGCCTCTGATATTGAAATAAATACTGGTGAGAAATGTTAAACAGTTTGACAAGCATATTTTGAAACTTCCATTCACAGAACAAGAAGAAACTTATAGAATTATCATAAGAAATGTCCTTGTTCAGTTTTGTGTTCTGTAGTATGTACATAGAGTATCAGAGATAAACATTCAGTCTGTGAAGTGTTTCTGCCAAAAAAATCTTCAAATATTATTAATAATATTAAATATTCTTATCTCTATATACGTCTTCTATGCTGACAGTTATGAGTTTATATTATGAAGAATAAGACCTCACTAATTCATATTAGTTTTCCAGACCCATTTCATGTTCTGAACTTTCAAAGTAATGTGTAAGCTAACAAAGAGTGAAAAGGAAGAATACTTTATCATAATGTACTTTATCTGTATGATCACTATAGTTCAGTTTTAACTATTAATGATAATCCTTGATGGCTTGCTCTTAAATGCTCTCTAGTACATTGCATAAATATACTGTAATTAACTCTTAGCAATAGTAAATTGCAATGAAATATTTAACCATTAAGCTTTTTCTGAAAAATTGCAAATAGTCCAAAACATTTCTTATAGTGGAAGTGTGGTGTATGGATCAGAATATCAGGAATTATATAATAAATTTATATATCTCTGAAAACTTCAGAATTTTTCATAAACATGAATACAATTAGTTTAATAACCTAGGTCATGATCCCACAAAATATTTACAGTGATTAACTTCAATGAAGCTTGAATCTGCTTTCTGCTGCTCTCTCTGAGATTGGTACATGGAAATAATTTTTTAAAAATAGACTTTATCTTCTTGGAATCTTCAGAATTAATTAATAGAATATCTTCAATACATTTAATGAATTCCCTAGGGACCTGAACACTGTTTATTGTAAGACTCTCAATGAGATCATAGATCAGATTAAAGATATACAGACCCTGTCACAGGTTTTTTGATCTATGTTAGCTTCACAGAGCTAAATAGTGATCTGAATGCTATCTGCCTCGGCTAGTCAAACTAAACTAACAGAAGAAAATATTCAACAGTGACATTTTAGAAATAATTGTTTAAATGAACTCTCTTGACTCTACAAAATGGCTGAGATTACATTATTGTGAATTTTTCTCAAGGAGCTGTCACAGACCCCACGTCATGCACACCTTATGGACAATAGAAAAGCAAAACAAAACAAAGACCAAAACAAAGAGAAAACAAACACAAAACAAGAAACATCACCACCACCCAAAAAAAAAAAAAAAACAAAACAAAACAAAACAAAACTAAATCTTCTAGACACTATCAAAATGAACCCCACATATTTTTTCAGTTAAAGAGCAAGTCAGATGTCAAAATAACATCAATGATTCCTTAACATATTTCCCTGCTCCAGTCACCTGTAGATTTTTACCTGCTGCAAGCAAGTCCTGCACTGAATTGTAATACAGAATTAGATGGAGTAATCAAAGGACCAAAGCCAGGAAAAAAGCAACAGCTGCTGCAGAAGGTGAGTGAACATCCAGTAAACATATTGATGACATTACTAATTTATGTAGTTGATAGAATTTAAAATAGGAATGAGGACTCATCTGTCATCATCGTATCATCTATCATCGCTGTGGTTTTCTAAGTAATGTACAGGCTGTTAATAATTTTAGTCTGTTTTGTTGCTATTCCACTTGATTTGGTTTTGGGACTTTTTTTAAGACTCAGTGAAAAGAAAATAAACACTTAATGGTGGCAAATATGAATGCTGAGTTTTTTCTGGGATAAAGAAGCAGATAAAGTAAGCACAGATAATTTCATCTTTTCTTAAAAAATAAATATCATAATAAAGGCATATTCTTTTATATTTTTATTTTATTTTATTTTTTCCAACAGTATGTAGCTAATATTCTGTCTTGTCCATAGGTTCAGCCATATGAAAACTAGACATTTTTCCAAATTAGCATACTTGAAGAAGAGATGCCTCTGGAACTTTGACTTCTAGCTTTGCAGCAAGCAATGCCAGTCTCAATCTAGATTTTCCCATCAGTTTGGGATATCATTTTCTCTTTTCTTTTGAGGCTTGAAATTTCCTTGTCACTTGAGTACTGATCTGCTTGAGTTCCTTGTCCACAGCAAATTCAGGTCTAGAACCTGCAAAATCCATCTCAGACACACAATAGATTTTTTAGAAAATTAGAGACATCATATAACAAATTACTTTATACTGTGCTTTGAAACAGTTTTAATTTTTACTATGTTGAAGATTTGAGTCCTGTGCAGATGCTTAAATTATTTGTTAATTTAATGAGTTATCACATAGAAGGTGTTAACAGGAAATCTGTCAGTCATTAAACTATGGCAAGAGAATAGAGTAACAAGATTGAGGAATTTAGACAGATCAAAATTCAAGTGTCTAAATCTAAGGGTCTACCATGGATATATTTATATATGAACTAAATCTGTAAGCTTCTATCATAGTCGCTGCATATTTAGTCAGTATACTCAATGGAATATAGAGAGCTTTTTATTTTAGCCCCATAGAAATGCTTCAATTTCATCATGTGTAGCTCACTAATCTCTGTTGAATAGATTATCTGGATATCTTTTGCCTATAAGGAGAACTTGGATATGGTGATCTCACAGAGGCATGTACAGACACCTACATTTAGGTGTTTAAAACTGAAGTTAAATTCTGCTCCAGATCCTTGATCATGTCACTCTTCTGACAAACCTTTTCGCCAAGGTCCAGAGAGGTTCAGCAGTATGGAGTTCACCTTTACAATTTCAGCGATCTCTGTGTGAGAGCTGAATCTTTTCAGCAGATTTTGGCTACAGATAACAAAAGGCATGAACGTTCCAAAGCATGGACTGCAGATCTGGTTTCAGATACCTACAAAGACACACTGTTGTTCCTGTACAGTCTTTGTAGATGTTTGATTTTTTTTCAAATAATTGATAACTTTTCCACATTATTGTCATCAGGTAGTTGGTGTTACCTATATCAAGCTTTCTTATAAATTATCACATAATCAGTGAAAAGTCATTGCTGATTACCAACAACTTGACAGCAGAACAGTTATATAAGAGAAACAAAAGAGACAATAAATACACTCCCCCAAACCCTAAATTAAATATTTCTTCTGTCAGTGTATTGGAGATATTTGGGTTATTTTTCCATACTAAGACAAACTAGTTGAATAGTTTTAGCATTTTCTTCACAGTTAGTATGTTTAATCAAATGGCTACTTTAGTTTGTTTAACATAGCTGAACAGCTTGTTTAGCAGTTTTATAAGTTAAGTAGACAAAAGAGGTTTATTTTCTGGGGCAAGAAAGGAACACATAGACAAATATGACAGTGCTTTGATTGATGAGAACATGTGGAAAATAATAGATTTTCATGCAACCTATTTTACTCTAGTGAGAGGTGTGATTGCCTGTCATCATTATTGATTCTCATTAATGAGAAAAGGTGTCAGAATGTACTTTTGACACTATCAGTCCCAAAGTCATAACAGTGTTTTTCTGTGTATTTTTTTTTTCCCTTTAAATTTGTTTATTCCTTCTCCAGTCTAGGATCTGATTATGCACTACTCTCCACACCTGCAAACAATAACTGTGAAAAAGAACTACCTTCTTAATTCTGTGTGGGCTATGTGTAGCTTGGATTTGTGAAAGTAAAGTCTGTGGGTGTTTTTTGGCAGAGTAGAAGAAAGTCTTGTCCATGACCATCAGAAACTGAGGCTGAGTAAGGAGGGTCATGGAAAAGGAAAGATCTGGGACACAGTGCTCTGGTTCCTTCTATAGCTGTAGCTTCCATTACTAAGAATTGTTCAACTGTCAAATAGTTTATTTATGTTCATTATCACTCAGCATTTAGAAGAAAATTGAGAGTTCCATACATGTGCCAGGTTTTGACTCCTTCTTCCAATTTCATTTCAGTTCTTTGTTGAGGTAGGTTCACATCTATCCTTATTTTTAGAAGAGGGAGGAGGATTAAAAAAAAATCAACAAAGGACTCAAAGTCCAGGACTGTGGATTGAATAGGACATAACTTGAGGCCTATGCTAGTGTCATTTAAAGTTCTTTATCTCCAGATCTTAGTTTCTTTGTGTATTGTCGTTCTCTGTTGTGGTTTGGGCCTGATCGGCAACCAACCACTGCAGCTAATCACCCTCCCTTCCCCCTCCCCACCTGGGAATGGGGGAGGGAATTAGAGGGGTGAAGGGAGACTCGCAGGCTGAGATAAGAACAGTTTAATAATGGCAATAAAATGAGAACAATAACGATGGTAGGGGGAAAACAAAAAGAAATATATAAACACGCAATGTACAGCGTAATTGCTCACCACCCGCTGACCAATACCCAGCCCGTTCCCGGCCAGCGACCCCGAGATACCAACATCCCACAATCGCAATCCCGGAAGCGAGAGAGATCCTTCCCAACCACCCCTTCTTTATATAGTGAGCATGACGTTCCATGATATGGAATATTTCACTGGCCAGTTAGGGTCAGGTGCTGTGGCCGTGCTCCCTCCCTGCTTCCTGTGCCCTTGCGCATGGGTAGGACATGGAGAGTTGGAGAGTCCTTGAAGTCTCGGTAGCAGCTGAAAACATCAGTGTGCTATCAGCATTTTTCCTATACCAAACCCAAAGCTAAATCCAAAACACAGCACTCATCTAGTCCCTGAAAAGGAATATTAACTCTATTTCAGCCCAAACTAAGACATTCTCCAATATCATGATTTAAAAAATTAAAAGTTAACATATTTTATATTAACAAATAATATTTCATATTAACATATATTTCATAATATACTGAAGACTCCCGATTTGTGTAACTTCTTCCTTCTTGTACCTTGAAAAATATTTTCCAAAACAGTGTTCCTGAAATAATCCTCCTTGTCTAGCATTAGAGATGACTGTACAGACCAGAGGACACCTAATAATCTCATTTTGAGCTTTTGTGAAGACAGTTGCATAAACTCCAAAGACATGAAATCCAATGCTCTATTCCTGACGAAAATGATGTCACAAGTCACTTTTCTTCATGTAACAATATCTTGAAAAATTTTCCTGTTTTATTAAAGAACCTTAGTATAAGGAGCTTCCAGAATACAATTAATCTAATCTATTCTTAGAACTAATCAGGAAAGGCTTCTAGAACTTCTATTTATTATATTTGTTTCTGAACCAGACTCATTTGTTCTTTTCTGTACACTTAGTGAGCTTTCTTTGGAGTTCATTCCATGTTTTGTCAGATCAATGGGATCCAGCTGCCTCTGAATTTTACAGATTACATAGAATGATGGTTATGTAGACTGAGAGGAAGATTGTCATGGTTTAAGCCCAGAGGGAAACTGAGCACCCCACACTTGCTTGCTCGCTCCACCCCCCTCAGGGATGGGAAGGAGAAAATAAAACAAAAGGCTCAGAATCAAGACAAGGACAGGGAGGGATGACTCAGCAATTATGGTCCTGGGAAAAATACAGTCTTGATTAGGGAAGCAAAAAATGAACAATTTAATTTGAATGCCACCACTGCTAGTTTACCAGTCAGAGTAGGACAGTGAGAAATGCAACTACATCTTAAAAACACCTTCCCCCCACCCCTTCCTTCTTCCCAGGCTCAGCTTTGCTCCTGATTTCTCTACCTCCTCCCCACCAGTGGCACAGGGGGGGAAAGGATGGGGGTTGTGGTCAGTTTATCACACATTGTCTCCACCACTCCTTCCTCCTCAGGGAAAATACTCCTCGCACTCTTCCCCTGTGTGGGGTCCCTCCCATGGGCTGCAGTTCATGAACTTCTCTGACATGAGTACTTCTCATAGAATGCAGCTCTTCACAAGTTGCTCCAGTATGATACCCTTCCATAGGCTGCAGTCTTCCCAGCAACAGACTGCTTCTGCTCAGGCTTCCCCTAGAGTCGTGGTCATCTTTGGGCACAGCCACCTGCTCTGGTATGGGGTCCTCCATAGGTTGTAGGTGGGCATCTGCTCAGCTGTGTACCTCCATTGGCCTCAGGGAGACAATCTGCCCTCTCACCATGGACTTCAGGGGAATCTCTGATCCCACACACCTTCTCCCCTCCTTCTTTCTTCCACTGACCTCGATGTTTGCAGAAATATTTCCCTCACAACCCCTTCTCTTCCACTCAGGTTCCCCTTCTTAAATATGTCATCACAGAGGCACAGCCACAGTCCCTAGTTGACTTGGGCTTGGCCAGAGGCAGATCCAATCTGGAGCCAGGGGACCTTCTAGAAGGTTCTCACAGGATCCACCCTTGTAGACCCCTCCCCTGATACCAAAACCTTACCACACACAAATCCAACACAAAGATAAAAAAATAATCTGAAGAATTAATTTCATATCTCCCAGACTTCTGTTACCAAAATATTTCTTTGATTGCTTTTCACAATTTGGAATTTTACCCCAAAATTGTAATTAATTTTTAAGAAAGAATTTGACATTTCTACATAATTCTGCATATCTAACTCACAAGGTTTCTTATCTTTACTTCTGCTTTCCATTTTCTTTCCCTTGTACATATTCTTCTGTGGTTTTCTCAAAGGGACATTTTGCTGATGGAATGATTCTAAATGGGAACACCAGAAGATGCAGAATTGTTTGCTTATCCTATTCAAATATAGTTGCACATATAGGGACTACCAGCCTGTGAAGCTGGGTGAACTTCATGGCAATGGCCCACCAACTCCACCAGATCTTCTAAGTGTACTTGGTTTACACTCAAAATATTGGTCTAATGACAAAATTAAAGGAACTTGTTTATGTGGGACCAAGAATTTACTGTTAGCTCAATAAAGGTTTCAGCATTCATTCAAATTATCCATTCAATAGAGAAAAGCTTCATCAATGCTTATACAAAAGCCTCATCAAAACTTATACAAAAGCCTTTCTAATATTAGTTCATTTTCTTTGGTGTTCTGCACTCGATCCCAGTGTTCTTCGGGTTCTCAAGGCTGATACTTTGGTCTTGCTCAAACACAGTTAGAGAGGGTTACAATGAGCTGTCAGGATCCTGAGGTTTTCAATAAGAGGTCAGTATTCATAGTTGTTATTTTTTGCTGTGTCTTTGTTATGAGGAGAATGGCTTCTGAATGGCTTCAGAATATTGAGCCTGGGTGTAATTTTATATGCTTTCTTATGACAATGTGTTTCTGTTTCATTGGCTTCCAACTGAAGTTTGAAACTTACACAACAGCTGCCTCTATCTTTTTCAAAGGTCTATTGTTTGCCATGTAGGAATCACTTTTGGGTTTCAGACCTTTACTGCAAATGATATTCCCAGGGCTTCAAATATGACAGGTCAAGCAATAGTCGCTTAAATACTAGGGAATTGTTGCAAGAAGCTTAAATCAGTTCATGTCAACACAATTCTAGACATGTCCTGAGAGTGTGCACTGACAGGTACTTCATAAGTGTATTAGTAATGGCAAAAAAATAAAAATGCTGGACTACATTTGTTTTCTTCATATAGTAATCTCCTCAAAGATGACCAAAGATGTTTAAAATCAGAAGATGCTCTCTTAGACTACATATGAAAATAATTTTCATTAGAAATGCAGAAGTCTTCAAGGTAAACAAATAGAAATGAAAAAGTGTTTATATGAAAATTGTACCTTTGATCTTTGCAGGACAGGTTTTATTTTTCAGGTTTAACTTCAGTTATTAATTAAACTTCAGAAGAAAGCTCTGCATAGCTCTCTTGGTTCCCAGAAAGTTTTCCCATCCATCTTCCATGGAACTAGTCTGTCTTCCTTTCCTTAGTAGTCTCCCAGGGATCAATTCTATTCCTTAAAAACACAGCATTTCATGGTGCTTGAAAGTCTCTAAGATATCTAGAGCAACTGAAATGTTTTTCAGATACGATGCAGGATTTTTTAAAAATCTTGTAGACTTTTGGATTAATGGACAGAGGTTAGATACTCCACAGTGTGTAAATAACACTAAATATGTTTATTTAGACTGATTACTTTGCAACAAATCCTTGCTGGTTTCCTTTTTCTCCATTTTCCATTTTCTTATGGACATATAATCTCTAAACCTTTTTTACCGTCAGATTCAACCAGTTACTTTGCAACTAAAAAGAAATGCCCACTTTCTTTTACTGGCTTCCATCTGATCTAGTCACTCAAAGAAATATAGTATATGACTGAAAAGACAGAGTTCAAATAGATAGCATCTGACACACATGGTTTTCAGTTCAGTGTAGGAAATGAAAGTCAGAAAAGAAAATTTGTTGCTGTCAAGTTGAAGTACACAGTGTTGTGGTAAAAGAAATAAAAAGCGTCTCTGTTGATTGTAATTGAAATGTAATTAACTGATATATTCAAATTTAAATAAATTTTATTTATTTTTCATTTTAATGGCAGTTTCTTTTTTAAGTATGATTTCAAATGAAAAATTGCAACACAATTTTAAAAATAATTGATAAATATGTTTGGGAAAAATGTTTTGACATTCTCAGGACAAGCTATATCATTCTTAAAATTTCAAGGTGGTTTTCCAATTAGTAAAAACAAAACAAAATAAAATAAAAAGCACAGAAAAATAATAAAAAAAAAAAACTAATAAAAAACCTATATTGTTTTTTTCTTTTAAATGATTTACAAAATTCCATTTGAAACTCTGTGGTACTCTGAAAACTATAAAATGTCCATTTTCATAGATTTGTATTTAATTCAAAAAGATAACTTTCTGAATGAATTATTATCACTGTTTTTACCACTTTCATGTCTTGGAAAGAAGGGCTGTGAAGAAGCCTGATGTTGTGAATTTTTTTGCATGTTATGCATTGGCTAATTGCTATGGATTAAATTAAGTTTCTGTGTCATTATTATGACCTGCCTAAGAACAATCATAAATGCAGAATAAGAAACACACAAATACTGTAACATACCCTCTGCATCATCTGGAACATTTTGAGCCTATATTTCCCTTCTTAGGCAACGGGTGAGTCCCTAGCAGTAAAAACTAAGTCTTCATATTTTCTATTGTTTTGATCCCCTTATCAAAGCTTAACAAATAATAATTAAAAATAATAATTGTTTACCCACTGTATATTCTTAGAAAGGAAAGAGACACAGTAAGCCAAAAAAATATTATTATTTGAGAAGTGGCAGCAGTGAGAAAATCAAAAGGGAAATCATACATGAATATCCTTATGGCAAGGGAATATACTATTGGAAAAGGATGAGCTATAGGGGTATACTTCCAGACAGAAAAGAGAGTGCAAGAAGCCAAGAAGTAAATAAATTGGAAACAGGAACTAAATTTGCCAGTTCATTACCAAAATGATTTTTAACTTTTTTTTCTCCCAGAGTGTTTTATGTCACATTTTTGCCTGTATCTCTTTAGTTCATTTTTCCTTATAATATGATGCAATCCATTTTTTTCATAGTGATTTTGTTTGTTTTAACTGTCAAAGTAAGAATCATCTCACTTAACCAGAGGTATCTAAAGTTTGGTATGTAGTCTAAATTAGTCTGTAGACATCCTTTGGAAACCAGAGCTTGTACCTCTGTAAAACAGTTGATCTCACATGTCTAGGACACAGTTATTTAATCCCTGTATTGAAAATTAATTCTCTATGAGCTCTCTTTATTCAAATAAAATAATAATAAATAAGGCATATTGTTAGCTTAACATAAATGCTACTTTAAGTTTCTAAATGCGGGTGCTGCCTGGTCAGCATTTATATATGCCAACATTCTTCACTCTGATGTTGGTTGCTGATGAGCCATTTACAATATCCTCATGTCTTCATTCAGGCTAATAGAAAATGACTGCAGTATTTCTTGCTAGCAGCAATACAGAGAGAAAAGAAGGGGGTGTTCTTTATACTATGTAATGTAGTGAGTATAACATGCAGTCGTAAACTGATAATTTACAAGAAATCAAGAGAAGGTCCCACAAGTACTGTCCCACCAGATTCAGGAGGTACATTGTTTCTTCTGGATTGTAGAATATAGATGTGTTTGGTAGACAATACCCTAAAATGAAGGAACTAAACTTCAGCATCCAGAACGATCTTTAAATTGTTTAACCCTGATTATTAATACATTTGAAGCAACTCCATAATTCTTAGTATTCACTTAACTAGTTATCCCCTTTTACGCAATGAATGCTCATTTATCTTGTTATAAAGTGGCAAGGCTAATGCCTATTGTCTTCAATAAAAATTCTATAAAGTACATGTTTATGTACTTTCTCATGTGTATCTAACAAATATTTACTATTAAAGGTAAACAATCATGGATATCTATGTACTGCTTTAAAGCACAGCTGTTATCCAAGCTCCACTGACCTCATCTATATTTATGAAAATTTTACAAGGGTGTCCAGAGTAGGGCTTGCACTTTTATTTGAGTACATTTCATTAGAATGCATGCTTTTGAAACATAAAAATGTCTTGATCTGCAAAGCTTCAGCTGAAAACTTTATGTGACAAATTACATGGGCTAAGGATTTAAGTCCATAAAGTTTTCAAGAGTAAAAAAATGTTGTCAGAACTTCTTTGGGAGGATATTAAAGATAGTAGAAATACTAACAAAGGATAAATAAGATAAGAAGCAAAAGATGTTAATATAGGTTAACAGAACAGTTGTGAAATCAAAGTATATTTCTAATATACTCTATTCTTAGGAATACTTCTAACATCACACATAAAATGTTAGTTGACTTCTGAATACATAATTTACATATTTATTAATGTTTCATATTTAAGGGTATGTTTTTATGTTCTTATCCAAGTGCTTAGAAAATCTACTGCCCTCTCATAATTTTTGTTTGCTTGTTTTTTCAGTGCAGATGAAAATTTTAAGAACCACTTATGTTGATTGTAAAAAGTTCCCGTTATGTTCTTGTAGGACTAAAAAAAAAACAAAAACAAAAACAAAAACAAAACAAAACAAAACAAAACAAAAACAAAAAAAAACAACAAAACACAAAAAAAGCCCAAACACAAACAAACAAACAAACAAAAAAACCCAACTAAAACCACAAACACTATAATTAAGCACCTGTCAGCATTTGTAAACACTTTCTTTGGTGAAATTTGACTTGGGATTTAAATTTCTATCCCAGGGGCAGTTTGTACTTCAAGTTTAAAAGCAACCACTTCAGGATTTTTTGAATTATGTGTCTGTAGTAATTAAATTCTCATCAGTTCCACTTGTTTTTTGAAAATGGACAGTAATGACAACAGGTTGCATATGCCAGTATGTATCTTCAGTCAGATTTTTTCTTATGCTAGTTTAGGATTTTTTGGTTTTGGTTTTGGTTTTGTTTTTTATTAAACAATGAAATCAAAGATGATTCATAAGGTTAAGTATCCGTACAGGGTGCCAGGGAGATGGAAAGGGAAAAAATTAAAGTTTTAGTACACTTATGTAAAAAAAACAGTAACTACAGACTGTCATATTGTCTTTATTAAAAATAGCTGATAATTGATATGGGTTCAGGCTATGTATTCTTATTAATTATAAAGGAAAGTAATAAAAGACATATAAATAAATGTCATCTGAAATACATAAAAAATAGATCATATGAGATCAGTCATATATATTTGCAGTTACCATGACTATGCATACCAAACTGCATACCCACATTCAAATGGATATGTCCAATTAACCAAATATTATCTCAGTGTTCATTTTACTGATAAACATAAAATCAAATATTTTCATAACAAAATGTAGATTAATATATATTATCTTTTAACATGCGTCCTTGATGAGATATTTTTTCCAACTAGTTTACTTCAGAAGAAAAAAATCAAATTACTTCTATTTTTGTGAATGAAACGTAATTTCCACACAACCGGTCCCCACCATAACTGTGTGTCTTAGTTATTATAATTAACTTAAAATATACTAAACAAATTTAATTAAATACTTATATTTTAACAAATATACCTGTTGTGTGTGTGTGTGTGTGCGCTATTCTCTCATTAAAAAAGAATGAAGAAATCAGAATAGTTTTCTGTAATTTTACATTTTACCAATGTATAAACTTGTCTCAGTAGGCATATCAGAACTAGCTACTACCTAACGAGGTCAGATATGGGTAACAATGTAAACACTTGACACTTGCTGTAAAGCCAAGATGAAACTGTGGGGAAGATCTGCATAGATAACCTGTGCTAAAATGTACTGAAAATTTATGTTTTTATTAGGAGTAGCACAGCTGAACAATTGTAATACAGGTTTGCATGACAAATGTAGCTATTTCAAGTTTATGTCACTCCTGAAGATATCTATATTTGAAGTTAAATTCAGCAAACAATCTCATTGCTGTAAAGTGAATTTACACAGTGTTTTTTTTTACAGGATAACATATGTTTGAACTATATCCTAATGTTTGATCTTACTTTATTCACAGGATTTGGAGGATTATTTATTTCCTTTTTGGATTAATAGAATGACAGTAAAGTAATGTCTGACTTGATTATCCATTGAAATAATCAATGAAGTAATCTGGAAAACTGATATTTTCTAATGACTCAGATCAAAAAGATTTTTGCAAGCCTTTATCTGAATACAATACAATTATAATAAAACTAATAGCTTTGATTTCAAATGGATAGGTGAGAATATCCAAAGACTCTTTCTGCAGATTGCTTTCATGATTCTGTTTCAGCTGGAGGGAGTTCCACAGTATCTTAACATAAATATTTGAAAGCTATGAGCACAGAAGGTCACAACTTATTTAAGAATTTCAAGGAATATTTCTCCAGAATAAGTGATGCCATTAAAGACATACAGTAGGTATTTGTCTACAACTAGGAAGTTCACACCTAATATCTGTTATAGGCAGCACATATTCTTCAGATTATGATTCATATAATCATATAATCATAGAATCAATCATAGAATTATTTGGGTTGGAAGCAACCTTTACAGGTCACGTAGTCCAACCCTACAGCAATAAGCAGAGACATCTTCGTCTCCACACTGGTAAGGCCAAACCTGGAGTACTGTGTCCTGTTCAGGGCTTCTCAGTACAAGAGAGCCTTGGAGTTACTGGAGAGAGTACAGCAAAGGGCCACAAAGATATTTAAGGGACTGGAGTATCTTTCATACAAGGAGAGAAAACAGAGAGAGCTGTGACTGATCAGCCTGGAGAAGAGAAGGTTCGGAGTATCTTATCAATTTATAAAAAAAACTGAATTAAGGGTGTAAAGACAATGGAGCCAGACAGTTCTCAGAATGGAGCAGAAGCAATGGAAACAAATTCAAATACAGGAAATTTTGTTCAAACTTGAGAAAAAAACCTTTTTATTGTATGGCTGCCAAACACTTGAAAAGATTGCCTGAAGAGGTTTTGCAATCTCCATTCTTAGAGATATTCAAAACCAAGTGGACACAGACCTCATCACCTGCTCTAGTTCATCCCACTATGAGCAGAGGGGTTTGGACTAGGCTATCTCCACAAGCCCCCTCCAACCTCATTCATGCTGTGATTCCATGGCTCACAATAAGAGCAATAGAGCGTTGACTCCAGAATATTTTCCCACACCAAATCCTCCCCTTTCAGAAAGCTAACATTGAAGTACGTGGATAGAGATAAATGAATGTAACAAATTCAATCCCTTCCTTGCAAATCAGCAAAATGAAGTGTTTCAGGGAAAAGAATTAAAATATTCTTCCTGACTAAAAGAGAATGAGACAAAGAAAGTACTCTGAAAAAGAATGTTGTTCTGATTCAAATAAAACTAAACTACACAATGTAATTCATTAATGTTTACTGAACCTATTTTAAACCGTTTTTTGTATTTTAATGCATGATATCTTTATGCTGATACTATATTCTTTATCAGGCAGCATTTCAGAGAGGTTAGAAGTGACATAAATGCCTTTGAACCAGAAAGCCATAAATTTTCTTTCTTATTTGAATGTATATAATTTTCTGAATAGTGGTTCTTTTAGACTCAGAAAACTAGTTTTGACTTGAAGCTAAATTGCTTTAGCATCACAGATACCACAATTTGGTAGTTATTACATGAATACAATTCTTTCTCTGAAATTATTTGCAATGATATTAAAAATCATTCATTAATATTGCTTATTTGGAGATTATGCTTAAAAATCTGTGTATCTTTGAGGAAATAAGTATAAAGTAACTTGTCAGAACAACATCAAATTTAGACATGAAATGTCTACAAGTGGGTGATTTCAGAGACTTGCAGAGAAAACTGGGAATTTAGTATGCTTCTCACTCTTTAAATCCCAGAGGAGATAAACACTTCTTGCTCAATTAAGGTTCCTGCCTTAGCAAAAAAAAAAAGACTTTTGTAGAATAAATTTGTTCAGTCAAAGTAATAGGTGGTTGTAATAGGATGTAGCTGAGAGTCAAATGTATTACCTAATTATTGCATGCAGACATTGTTATATAGTGCTTATTATACGTTAGTTTAGTTTATTTTAATGGTAAAATTTAACAAGGGGAATGAATCCTCCATTTTACCTTTTCTCCATAGTATATTAAAACATTAAGCTATAATAAAGTCTGAACAGTATTTTAACCTATTTCCTCCAGAATTTAAGCTACTTTTATTACAAATGTAACATGAAATTAGTGCTGAGTTTATTAATTGCCCTCCCTATATCTCAGATAAAAACATGATTTGTAAGGCAGAGCTCTTTTGTTCTGTGCAGGTCTGAGACTTTTTTGATACAAAATAATAAGAAAATTTAAACCTCAACATATACATTAAAGAAAGCATCTGCAGATTTCTTCTCTAACTTTGTGATCTAAACATATTCTTCACAATTTCAAAATACAATGTTACTTGAATTTCATTCTTCTCAGAAGTATATCTAAAACCAAAATGAAAAAATGAAGGTATGTTCCATTAATTTGACTAAATCAATAAGAAGTATTTATAATTGGATTTTTTTTTTTCTAGAATATTGAATATATACTAAGCTACAGCCATATATACCAAGCTACATCTACTTTGATTTCAGATATAATTATGAGCTATGATACATTCTGGGTGTAGCTGGGGGATGTGTCACAATTCAGGACATCTCTTTTTTCTTTAATTTATAATACATGTAACACAAGAAACTTAATAAAGAACAGTAGTAAATATTTGTTTCTGAAGTGTTGTGCTTCAAAACCAGCCCCACCCCCCACCCCCCACCCCAAAAAAAAAAAAAAAAAAAAAAAGAGTTACCTTATTTTAACAGTATATTGGTCAATATATTTGCATGATTTAGGCAGTGTGTATTTCTTGTTTGGGGTCCCTGAGATGCATTACTTGTCTTAAAGATTTGTTTCTTTTCCTGCTCTGGTATATATTGCTTTATCAATTAATGTATGTGACTGGATAATTCTTTCTTCATCTAAGCCCTAATCCATTGTGGAGCTTCTATAGTATGACCTTCTGTGGTTCTCAGAGAAGCCTTTGAAGGAAATAGGATAAAATTAAGAACATTTTATGGAAAAGAAAATTATACCAGTAAATCAGTATACCTAAGCTTATAATTGGTTGAAACATTTAGACCTATATGTATGTTCACTTCAATGCTTGTTTTAAGACAAGGTGTGTTTCATGCTTTATGCACTTTCATGTGAGATGTATATGTTAACATACTTCATATATATATAAAAACAGAGCATCTCCAATGTTTTGTCAGAGCAAAGATCCATTTAAGCCACCACCAAATCTACAACAGAGCCAGTATTTTGTGCTTAGAGAAAGTGTATGAAATATATAAAAGATAAAGTATTTCTCTTAGATATTATGTCACAATTTCACTGTCATTAAATTAATTAAAAGAAAAATCCTTGGTCCCACTTATAACTAACATAGCTAAAGGACTACCACAGACTCTCTGAACATCTCTTCAGTTGCTTTTACTTGTTTCCCATGATCTATCCACCTGGTCCTACAGAGATTGTTGCACAAATACCAGATAAATGAAGGGGGAAAATTACTTTATGGTATCTGCCTTCCTTGAGATGAATTCTGTATCCTGTAAGAGTTAAGTAATTTCTATTGAATCTCTCCAGAAAAGACTTATTTCACTTTTTTAACATGTGAAAGTAAAGAATATTATAAAGTGTATTACAAAACATATTTCTAATTTGTTCTAATTACTACCCAATATAGATTAGCACACAAACATTTATAAAAAAAAACAAAGATGGATCAGTTTATTTCCCCTAGAAGTATAATCACAGGACTAGAAGGATAGTTTTTAAGGCTGTTTAGAAGAAGAAAAAAAAAATGTGAAAAAACACCATTTGCCTATCTGCAGTAATTCAGAGAAAGTTATTGTAATCTAATTTATTTTACCATTTACCTATTTTACTGAATTGGAGTCTAGGAACATATATGAGGATTCCTTTTTAGCATCAGTTAGCTGGAAAACATAGCTCAAGACACAGGGAAGGAAGATAAATATATCCTGATACTTTAGAGTGGATTTCTAGATTCTGATACTTATATCCTTTATGTTCTATAACAAATCATAACTGGGTACCTCTGAGAATCTGTGCCTTATCTCCCCACAAAGCCACATATTTAAGAAAGACAACATAAATTACTCCTGTACTATGAAAATATTGCTTATAATTAAGCAATAATTTAATTAGTTGATTAAATTATTTCTCGTAAATTGAAAGAAGAAGAAAGGTACCTTCTAGATTTTAGGTTTTTTGAAAAGCTGTATTTTTCAAAATCTTAAATACATAATGGTGATTGAGTACCTGCCACATTTCATTATTATAAAATCTTCAAGGTGAGGGAAGACAGGATTGTGAACAAAAATCATTGTTTAAAGATACAAAGAATTCCTGTTGTCATACAGAAGCAAAATCGAAGATTTTTTAATCTTCAAATTAAAAAATCCTCTTTTATACTAGAGCCATTTACATCAAAATACTTCTAGAGAAATTTTAATTGTATAAAGTTTACAAACCTTGAAAATATGATTATATATTGGAAGTGATGACAGAATGTTGATTATAGTGTTGTGATTTTGACCTTGCAATTACTGATGCCACATACACCAGCTGTAATGAATATCTAGGAACATAAGTTGAGCTCTCGCCACATTATGAGTAGGACATGGAATTTTGCAATCCATACCAGTGTGCTACTTACAGAGAATGAAATATTTTGTCTTTTACCTTTTTTTGTATTTTTTTTTTTAATTTATGAATAGTTTCTCCTAGTGATGAGTTCAATTGTACTAAATGGTAGAGCATTAAAGTGGCAACCTGTAGCTAAACTTTACACATATATGCACATAGATATCTATATAGCTGCATATGTGTCTGCATATGTCTTGGCACAGTGTCAAAACTTTAACCAGTGTCTATTGGTTTGAAGCTAAGATAAATACTGATTTTGAGAAGAGAGGAAATTGAAGTCATAAGCATTGACCCATATTTAAACTGTTAGATCATAACAACAGATTAAACTCCTCATGAGTGAATCATGAGTGAAGCTGTTTTTCAGTGTTTCAGAGAATCAAATTTGTATTGTAGAAAATGAACAAGCAAGATGTGAATATGCTTTTTGACTTACATATGATAAGGTGAAACAGTGAGTCATTTTGCATAGTTGAACTCAATGATTGTTTTTATCTTAGTGGAACTGTATCATCTTCTGAAGAGTTACTTGAAAGTCAGATTTGTACCATTATAACATCTGTTTCTTGTAACGATACGAGTTCTTTAATATTTTGTATTTTTAGACATGCAAAACTGTTCTGCACACCAGGCACCTTTGGGAATAAGGAGAACAGTCTATTTTTTATAGTCTATTTGTTTATATGAGCTAGCATTTGTTTGTCTGCTTATGACAATTATTATTCTTGGAATGAATGAACAATGACTACATTATATTCTAACCCTTAGAGCTTTATACATCCTGGGTTTTATCTGTAAAGTTACAAACAAAACAAATTCAAATATTGCACCATTAAAAGCAATCCAGCTTGACTGTTTAAATTATTTGTGCATCTACAATACATGCTCTCATGATTGTGTTTACTTGTAAAATATTACCATATAAAATCAAACAGATAATTAAAGTTTACAAATATGGGGAAAATATATTACCAACATGACATTGTAATTTAGTGACAGATATTGTATAGTAACATTGTAATGGCCCACAGCCAGTGAATTTTTCTGTGCAGATGGTCCCTGCACCTGCAAGCTATTGGAAGGTACCATTTTTGAAAGCTATGTTTAGATCTCATGAGAAGGCCTTTTTCGAATGTTAATGCAATGCCCAGGAATTTTGGCTAGTAGCAGTTATTTATACTATGATAAGACTAAGTTTTGTTTATTCATCTATAAAAAAATATCACAGTGGAAACCTGCATGGCTAAAAGAATAAAGACTTAACAGGCTATAATATGTGAGGATAATTAAGGAATTGGTTGAATTAAAAAATAATGTCTCAGATATGCCAGTGGTTTGAATATTGTACCATCACTGACAGCTCTTCATATTGGGTTCAACATGAACATTATGTGTTATGTTGCTGCTTTGTACTATTTGAACTCAGTTGGCACAAATACAAGTTATTATATAATATTAAAATTTCAAAATCTATGGAGAGTATTTTCACCTATCTTTCATGCTTAGCTATGCTGTATATCTCCAATGAGAATGATACAGCTGTTTCATCTATGATGCTTGTATAATAAAATAATTTAAAATATTTACTAAGTAACTGATCCTTCTTCTAATATCTAAATTCAAACTCTACATTCTCAGACTATGCACAGGTACTGTTTTTAGCCTTTTAGCCTTTTAGACTCTGTCTAGATTCATGTACAATCTGAAACATGAATAATGCAGATATTTTCTTCTGAGTTCCAAGAAAATGACAGCAGAAAAGTAATTTTGAATGTTTGAAATGTATGTCCTTCTTTTTATATTTTTTTTTCAGCTAACATCAAGTTGTAATGGACTTAATTACTGCTCACTTTGGATTAACTACTGTTCACTGCAGTCAGCTGTAGTGTGTCTATGTTCTCTAGTGGGAGCAGAATAACATTGCTCCTAGCATCAGTCTTCAAAACTAAAGTTTTTGACTAGAGTTTGGACCAATAACTGTAGCTGAAATTTCTGTATGTAATAATAAATGAAGTGATGTTGAAAGACTGAAAAAAGTGAGAAATGAAAAGTCTCATTCAAGAAACAGGATTGAAAACTCATCTATGTATTTTAAAGTTTAATCATAAAAAATATATTTCGATACAATTATTTTTTAATAATGAAATTACAAACAGGTTGAGACATTTGATTTTATAGTTGACTGAGATACACCCTAATTTAATTACATCTACTTTGGATTTTTCATGCATTTTAATTTTTCCTTTTGTTTCAGTAACCTTCAACAAAGATAGTGAAAAGATATTTTATTTCTGACCTCATAGCTCCATAATTTATGCTGTGACTCCCTAAATTGTAAAAATAGCAATATTTTGTTTTTTTTAAAAAAAAAGGGAAAATCAACTTGAACTTATTGATGTCCAAGTGGAGAGCAGTGATGAGTCATGTTCCTCAGTGGTCAGTGTTGGGATCAGTGCTGTTTAACACCTTTGTTGGCAACATGGAGACTAGGATTCAGTGCAACCTCAGCAAGTTTGCCGAGGACACCAAGCTGTGTGGTGCTGTCAACACACTGGAGGGAAGGGATCCCATCCAAAGGGATCTTGACGGTCTTGAGAGGTGGGACTCTGAAAACCTAGTGAACTTCAAAAAGGCCAAGGGCAAGGTCCTACACATGAATTGAGGCAATCCCAAGCACAAATACAGGCTGGGTGATGAGTAGGTTGAGAGCAGCCCTGCAGAGAAGGACTTAGTAGTAGTAGTAGATGGAAAACTGACTGTGAGCCAGCAATGTGCACACACAGACCAAAAAGTCAACCATACCCTGGGCTGCATCAAGAGAAGTGTGGCCAGCAGGTCAGAGGAGGCAATTTTCTCTGCTCTCATGAAAACCCACATGGAGTACTATATCCGGTTCTGGGGCCACCAGAATAAGAAGGACATGGACCTGTTTAAGTGGGTCCAGAGGAGGGCCATGAAGATGATCAGGGGGCTAGAGCATCTCCCCTATGAGGACAGGCTGAGAGAGTTAGGTTTGTTCAGCCCATAGAAGAGAAGGTTCTGGGGAGACTTTAGAGTAGTCTTCCAGAACTTAAAGGGGACCTAGAGGAAAGATAGGGAGGGAGTATTTATCAGAGAGTGTAGTGATAAAACAAGAGGTAATGGCTATAAACTGAAAGAGGATACATTCAGATTAGATATTAGGAAGAAATTCTTTACTCTGAGGGTGGTGAGTCACTGGCACAGGTTGCCCAGAGAAGTTGTGAATGCTCCCTCCCTGAAAGTGTTCAAGGCCAGTTTGAATGGGGCTTTGAGGAACCTGATCTAGTGGAAGGTGTCCCTGCCCATGGCAGGAGGGTTGAAACTAGCTGATATTTATGGTTCCTTCCAAGCAAAACCATTCTGTGTTTCTATGTTTCTATGATTTGCAGCTAGCAAAAAATATTGAAGTTAATGATACTCTCAGGGATTTATATTATGAAGGAGGAAATAGCAAGTGAAAACAATATACTTAATACATGACGCTAACAGATTATTTGGAGTATCATCTCAAGACTTTCTAAAAAACTTTATTGTATTGTCTGGTGCTTTTTTTCTTTTTTTTTTTTTTTTTTTTTTTTTTTTTTTAAAAAAAAAAAAAAAAAAAAAAAGTTAGACAACCGTAATTTTTTTTATAGTACTTGTCCTTGGTTTGAGTGAGTGATAGGGGTTTTTTTTGGTAGCAGAGGAGGGGGCTATAGCGACGGTCCCTTGTGAGAAGCTTCACGAAGCTCTCCTGGCTCCAAGTCAGCCCCACCTCTGCACCAAGGCCAAGCCAATCAGCTGCACCTCTGTAATAATGTGTTTAAGAAGGGACGTGGTGAGTAGGCATTGGACTTGTGAGGAGGAGTTGCAGCAGCTGCATGAACACCAAGGTCAGTGGAGGAATGAAGGAAGAAAGGAGAGGGGAGGTGTGCCAGAGCAGAGACCCCCCTGTATCCTGTGGTGAGATGGCAGGGTGGCCCCCCTCCCAGCACTCATGAAGATCTGAGGTGGAGCAGACACTGATTTATGGCCTGTGAGGGGCCTCATATTGCTGACTAAAGTGGCTGTGCCAGAATAAGGATGGGACCTTGTGGGAAGAAGGTAGCCCCTGCTGCTATACTTCAGCACTGGGAGGACTGCAGCATGCAGGAGTGTCCCACACCAGAGCAGCTTGGGAAGGGCTGCAGCCATGGGAGGGACTCCAGATGTAGAAATTTAGAGTCCCTTGCAGAGCAGCACAGGGAACACTGCGGCCAGTGGGAGGGACTTAAGTTGGAGTTTGTGGAAGACTGTCTCCTATGAAAAGGGGACCACGATGGAGTAGGGGGAACGAGTTCCAGAAGCTTCCTCCACTGAAGATGGAAGAAGAAGCAGCACTGACTGCACCTCCTGTTCCCTGCCCCCTGTGACTCTGTGCGGAGGAGTTAGAGATATCAGGAGCAGAGCTGAGCCTGGGAAGAAGGCAGAGGTGAGGGGAAGGTGTTCTCAGGATGTGGTAATGGTTCTCACTGTCCTACTCTGTGAGCAGCTGTGTGGTGCTCAGTTGCCCTCTGAGCTCAAACCACAACAGTTCTCATTATTATGCTTTTATGACTAGGTGGGAGTCTTCCATTTTACATCTGTGCTGCTCTGTACATGAATTGACACCATGCTAGGTTGTGTACAGGGGAAGAAATGTGGCACAAAACCACAGCATTGAAAGTCTGTTTATTTTCCCATTAATAATAGAAAAGACTTTTGTTTAAAAGGGATATATAAGGCCTAATTCATCTTTATGAACTCATAAAAAAAATACTCCTAAATGAAACATTTGCTTGACTGTATAAGATTCATATTTTAATGTTCTCTTGAGAAGCTTAATTATGATTTTGAAGATTAAATAAGAATTATTTCAAATTGTTATTACATTGCCCTTGAACTTTTCCAGTTATTACTACAATGTTTTGAATCATTTATAAACACATTTTTCTCTTATTTTAACAAATAATCAGAGAACTTTTTACTTTCCTCAAAATAAAAACACAATACAGATTTTAATGCTGAAAAAAAAAAAAAAAAAACTGACAAAGAAATGAGAGAGAGCTATAATTACATTTGGAAGCATTATGTTGTTTTCTTCCCTCCTGACCCACAAATACTTTGTAAGAAATGACACTATAATACAAGTTTTGTCTATAACCTTTGCACCTCTCTTTTCTCTTTAGTCCTATCAAAGAGGGGAGCAAAGTTAGCAGTAAAGTAAAAGGTATTGCAGAAGGTTCCCGTCACAAAATAGTTTCTGTGCAATTGTATGCACTTTGTAGTAATTACCAGAACTGGCTAGGAATTTTCTGCAAGAATGATTTTGTCATACAGAATACTCTTTTAGTGTGATACAAATTCCACAGAAAATTTAAATTAAACCCACCTTTTTCAAATAAAATCAGTGATGGGAATAAGAAAGTAATACTGACAAGGCAAACAGTCAAGAGATGAGATTGAGTGACAGGGAAGTATATGAATGAGAACAGAAAGGCTGAATGGCCCAGCTTTTCATTACTTAACCTGGCTGCCTGTCTACCTAAGCCTGAAAATTGGTCCATTTTGAAACTCTGAATGTCCAGCTTTCAGGATGTCATTCCTCAGAGGCACTAATCAAAATTTATATGTGTCTTCATAATGCAAGACAGCATTCCAAAGAAATCCCTAACTGATATTTTTGAGAAATTGTTATTTTTAATATGGTGAGGGAAAGCTGTTTTTGTTTTTGTTTTGTTTTGTTTTGTTTTGTTTTGTTTTTTTCCCCAGAAATCTTGATGCATATAGTTGAAAATAATTTTTTTTCCCCAGTTATCTTCTGTGCAGACACATCTATGTAGTCTTTCAAACATACACAGTGCTATGCAGCCATCTGAGGCAATTGAAGGCAAGCTAGCTCAGGCACCAAAAGCTGTATTGCTTATCTTGCTTCATGTGCCACCTAGACCACTGCAGATTATTTTTTAAGATATTTTTACTTTAGAAGCCTATATTACTTCATGAGGCAGTAATTCTTTAGAGATAACCCATGTAAATCTATACAACATTTGTTCATTCAGCTTCTTCAATTTTGAATTATGTAAGACAAGCAAGTAATACAGAAAGATACCTCAGCTTTTTAAATACAGGGTTTGGAGGTATTGATGTTAATTGCTACTAGCCCACATCTTGCTATATATTGATTATAATATGCTTGTGGGCTTATTAAAACTTCACAAAATGCAAGTGAAAATTCAGACCCTAGCTTAAGATATTAATAATTTTTGTGCATATAGTTGCATGTATGCTACAATGTAGTGTAAAGATACCACGGTTAGCTGTAAAGAAAGCTATCTTGTGTATTGGGAACAATCTAGTTTGGCATTACACTGAAAAGTGTGGCAAATTAGTCAACATTGAGGTTGCTGCTGTTGCAGGTAAATTGCTCTTGATACCTAAACTACCTTATTTATAGCTATCCTGTGCATCTCTGTACATTTCTGCCTCTGTAGAACAGATACACTCACAGATCAACTGAAAAAGTTATAAAGGATCTGAAGATGATGTTAGCAAGAAGGAGTGCAAAGTCAGGGTTTTGTTTTTTCATTCCAAGTTTGGGGATAAGCAAATTCTAAATGTTCTTAAGAAATCCTCCCTCTTTTCTTTATTTTTTTCTTTTTTAATTTCATCTCCATTTAAAAAAATGTAATACTTCTGTTGCCTTCTGTTAACTTTTTGTATGACATTGCTTTAATCACTAGTTTCTTTTTCCTGGCATGTCAGTATAATGCTAATGCAATTAAAGATATTCATCCTTGAAAAATATATGTTGTAATATTAATGTGTCCAATTGTAAACAACACTGGGAAGTGTCTTACATCAGAAAAGCAGAAGGGATTATGAAAAAGGTGAAAAAGAGAAGAACATGAAAAAATATAAGCAGCTGTTCACACCAGGACATTTCCTGCTTTTGTACATTGGAAGAAAAAGATATAGCTTGGTATAGAGGTTTCACTGTGAGGTCAAAAAAAATTTAGATCAGAATTTTTTTTTAGATCAGAATTTTTTTTTTTTATTCACCTTCAGTAATTAAGAGGATTCATCATCATTAGTTGTCTTTAAAGAAATGTGCAATACATTCCTAAAATAATGTGTCATAACTGAATTTAAAGTCATTTTCCATTGTTTTTCCTGCCTGAATACTTAAAATACAGATAAAATTTTAAATTATAACTTCCAAAATAATTTAATTAAAGGGAGACCTGATTTGAAACTGATTACCAGTCAGCTGAATATAGATGTATATTTGCAGCAATGATTCAATGGTGAATTTGGTAAGCAGAAGTTTTTTCCGGATCAGTGATCTGAAGCAGCACTCACTTTATATAATTTTCCAATACATGCTTGAAAATAGGAAATATATGGAGACGAATATTTTACACATTTTAAAGTTGTAATGATCTTTTCAGTCAGATTTAGTTACAAATTGGCTCCACTTCAAAGTGAAAGGGAATATAAATCTTTGTACACATATATTTGTAATGTAGTATTTCTGAAGCATACAAGTAGAACTAGCATTGATACATACTATGGAAGCAACAAGACTATAAATATGGAGTTTCTCTCTAAAATCTTTAAATTTCATAGAATCATAGAATAGTTTGGGTTGGAAGGGACCTTTAATGGTTATCTAGTCCAACCTCCCTTTAATTAGAAGGGACATCAACTAGATCAGGTTGCTCAGAGCCTCATCCAACCTGACCTTCAGTGTTTCCAGGGATGGGGCATTTACCACCTCTCTGGATAACCCGTTCCATTGTTTCACCACTTTCATAATAAAAAAAATATCTTCCTTGTATCTAGTCTGAATCTACCTTAATTTAGTTTAAAATGATCACCCTTTGTTCTATTGCAATATGCCCTACTAAAAAGTGTGTCCCCCTGTCCTGGTTGGGGCTGGACTAGAGTTCCTGTTGGTCTGCAGCACCCTGAGACCCCAGGGGCTCCCCAGGTCCCAGTGCCCTCACCTATATGCGGGGGCAGGGGGAGCACAGCTGGAGGGCTGGGCCCGGGTTGGCCGATATCCCATGTCATGTGACATTGTGCTCACTATATAAAGGCAGGAGTGGGCCAGGAGGGGCTCTCACTTCTGAGAGTGTTGCTGTGGTGCCTTTGTGTTGGGGATTGCTGGCCGGGAGCAGGTGGGTGGTGAGCAGCTGTATTGTACATTACCTGCTGATACTGCTGTCAGTGTATTGTTCTGTTATTGTTATTAAACTGTTTTTATCTCAACCCACTAGTCTCCCTTTGCCCCTCCGATTCCCTCCCCATTCCCAAGTGGGGGGAGGGTGGGTGAGCGACTGCCTGGTGTTTAGCTGCTGAGTAGGCTCAAATGACAACACCCCCTCTTTCTTATAAGCTCCCTTTAAGTACTGAAAGGCTACAATAAGGTCTCCCAAGTAGCTGATTGTTATAACCCGGACTGAGAGCCCAGTGTGTTGTAAAGGTTCTGTGATCCCCTTGAGTTAAATTAAGGTGAAAGAACATCAAACAACCAGTTAAAATGTTTTACTTACAGTAGGAACAACTTAAACTTGGAAAATGATAGTGAGCAATGGGTTCTCTTATTGATAAATCTAGAAGAAAGAAAAGAAAATGAAAGGAGAAGAGTCTGGTCACCACTCCTTGTTCCAGTGTTATCTCAGGTCCAGAAGTCTTGGGTGCTGGGTGCACACATTGTAAAGTTTTCTGTTGCCTTTTAAGTTCATCTTTATCAGCTGATCAGCATAGTAGACAGAGGCAGGTATTCCATGAAGTCATTTCCATGAGAGACGACAAAAAGATGGAGCATGGGTTCTGCATATGCATTGAGAGGGAATGGGATGCACCAATCCCCTTGTCAATCAAGTTGGTGGTTGTGCTCACTCCCCCACTCTTACTTTTTCCTCAGTTTTTGCTTAGGTTATTCTGGTGCTGGTTATTTATCTCTCTTAGCAGTCCTTTAACTTGAACATATAGTTTCACTCAGTCCACTTTTCCCTCCTTTGAGTCTTATCTAAGGAGTTTGACTATACAACCACAAGGGAGTGAAGCCATGCATCCTGCAATACACTCCGTGCTTCCTTGGGTGGCGTTCCTTAGACTAATCACAAAGGCCACATCTTGTTGAAGTTTTCTGTGTTGATGAATGCTTGAGGCATTAATTCCTTCAGTTCCTTACACTGATGAGTTTTAAATGCTCAGGATTAAAGACTCACTATAGCTATATAATCACCAAGGCAGACCTCAACAGCTATGACATCAAAACAGAACAGAAAGGTCCTCAGGTGTCTTTTACTTTTGTCAGGGGATCTGCATTCCCTTCCAGATCCATTCTCTCAGCTGCCAACAGAAAGAATCTAGCACAATTATTCTTCTAACATATATATGCAACATGTAGAGACAAAATTGGTCTTTGGGGCCCCTGTATCTGAGAAGTATTTCTAAAATAGGACATGTCATTGTGCAGTAAGTTTATATGTTACAAATTTGTTCTTTTTCTGATGATGTCTTGATGTCAAGGATGTGATTATTTTCTAACTATGACTCAGATATTGATAAAGGTACTATCAACATTGTTGAAACCTGGCATCTCACAAAAGAAGTAAACTGTTGAACTCAAACAGTGAAAATTTATTCAAATCTTTAATTTCTAATGTCATCTTTTGTTTCAACAGATTACTATATTGTAAACAGGACATGAAAGACAGTGTGTATTACTTAAAAAATTCTATAACTAAAAAGGAAATAAAGTTGTGGGGACTGATTTTGCTTTCTTTGGGAATATGGCTGCTGAAAGTGGAAGAAAACAGAGAAGTAAAAAAGACCTCTATCTGATGCTACAGAACATCAACATTCAGTTTAAAAGACAGATTCTAAGATAATTTTGATATTTTACTTTTCTTTTAGTTATAAATGAACTACAGATCTGAATTCCCATGTTACCACAGGACAATAAATTCTACTAAGGACATACACACAGAACAGTACAGGGAAAAGCTGGAGAAGTGGATAAAACATAAAATGAGAGTATTTCAGTAAAAGCTAGACTTTCTCCATGTATCTGTTTCATGGGAGATTTTCAGTGTTTATTTTTACAGTGTTACTCATCACCAACATATATTACTATTCATTTAAAATGTTTTTTTTTTTATTAATACCTGCTTGGTTAAACATATAGTCAGTAGATAAGCTAGTGTGGAAATAACTAAGTAGTCTTCTCTAAGGACCAAAACATCTTGAAGCAAAAGAGATGGTCCACAATGGCCTCAGAAAACGCATTTAACATAACATCTGGGGTTTAATTCCAAATCAACATAAATTTAAAATTAACATGAAAACATATCTGATTTCTTTGCTGCTTACTGATTGTGCATATATAATGATGGCTAGATTAAAAACATATTTACAATAGGGGAGAATATAGACTACTTTGCAAGAACAGTATAGTGTTTGTTAATTTTGTGTATTGTTTTAAATGCAATCAGCTAACATATTTTTTTTTTTAATTTTTTAAATTATGTAAAGATGTGAAGAAACATGTATGTTATGTAAAAATGTGAAGAAGGTTTCTATTTCAGTTTGGATTTTAGGCCAAAAGTCTCCAAATCTGAATCCAACCTTAACTAGTTTATTTAGGGTTGAGAAGGACTTGAATATGACAATGTAATCATCCTGTTGTCAGAGGTATATATGATGTGAGGAAGGCAGATAAGACTAGCACTTTAATGCAAACCTATAAACAGGAAAAAAAAAAATCAAATCCTAAACATTTACTTTGAAATATACAATTGCTATGAAATTGCTGTCACATTTTTCATAAACCTCAGTATATATACTAGTATAATATATGTATTTAATTTTAGAAACATTGGTGGAGCCAGTGTTGACCTGTAATTTCAACTCCTAGTTTCAAGGAATAAACCTGCCCTTCTTAGAGAGCTTAGATTTGCCTCTTTTTCCACTTTTCTGTTCAAGGATCCAAACTGCTAAGAAGTATATTGTCCATCCCACTAGAAGTGTGGGATACACAGAAGAAGCAGATTATCATCTATATGAGCTTCCTCTTTAAATCTTAAAAACCCCACACAAAAATCAGACTTAGTTTATATCTACACATCACAGGTGAGATTCTGCTCAATTAAGTGTAAGTCTTTAATGTCAGTAATGATATAATTGACTGAATTCCTATTATGTTTGGCTTAGCTATCCTTAAAAGCAACTGGATAGGAACATAGTGTTAGATAATACGTCTTATCCAGCCTGGTCTCAAAGTATTTTAGATTCTGTGTAAGATCTTTAACAGCAGTAGACACTGCAAAGGAGCAAACTGAATTAAACAGACACCTGCACTTGATCAGTGGAACCCTGATGAGCAAATTCCTCATCACCATTGACTATATTGGCTATATCTTCATTGAGTCTGATGGAAGTTTAAACATTTAGCTTACATGTACATATCTATACTGTAGAAACCATCATTAAGGAAAAGTGGACCCCATTCCACATATGGATTGGAGGTAATATATGCACAGAGGTAATCATGAAGTCTTGGATTCTTAAAAAATACTTCCTAATCTCATTCAGGTGCCTGAGGATACCATGTCTCACCTCCAGCTGGCAGTGCAGTCATGGTTCTATCCTAGCTGCTCTGTACTATCTGCCAACCACACACAGATGTCTTGGATACCTTGAAGCATCTCAAATTGTATGTTTAATCAACTGAATTGAGTTTGAAGAATCAGAAATAATTTTGGCAAAAGTGGTGGTTTTGATAGTACATTAAGTAGGAAGTTATATTTTTGTGTTTGAAACAGATTGGGAAAAGGGGAAAGTTTGGAATGAGCCTATTAAGGCAAGGCAAGGCATTATTCAAGATGTTCCTGTGAAGGGAGAAAAAACAGCCTAGCAAAACTATGAGATAGTCCATTAACTAAGAAATAACAAGCAAGCTTTCAATTTTTTATGGAGTAGGTAAAAAAGCTGGATATTTTCCTCCTGCTTAAGGAAGGACATGTTAATTCAGAATATCTATCCTTTTTTTCTAACCATCTTTAAGCACAGGATCAGAAATGTTTTTGTCTAATGAATTTCCAGATAATGCTGATCCTAAGATAATGTGTGCAATGAAATAAACTAGGGGAGATGTTGGTTCAGATGTTGCCTAAACAACAGTCCTTAATTATAATTTTAATAATGTCTTAATTTATCATTTGTAACTCTATTATTACAAATTCTGTTTTAAAGAAAACTTTTTTTCCATAAATTGTAATTAATCAACCCAAATAAGATACAGTATCATTATTCATTTGAGCACAACAAATCCATCACAGTAATGCAATCTCTGCACAGTCTGATACTCTAAATACTTTATAGAATTTGCAGGAGTTGAAGGGAAAACCATGTTTCTTTTAGGGATATTCAAAACTTGATTATATGACACTCCAGGCAACTCGATCTACATGACACCTCTTTGGAGCAAAGTTCTGAATAAGGTGACTGTAGAAACATGATTCTGTGATGATTAATCAGAACTGGATGACAGGTTACTATGTTGCATATATATATGTCTTGGTAAGCATTGTTCTGAGCCTCTTTTAGAAGTATGAAGTAGGAAATGAGAGGTCTTGGAAGTGGACCCTGTTCTCATTACATCCTCACAGAATAAATAATATTTGGTTGATATTTGTTTTTTAGCTATTTGCCTTCCCAAGTTTACAACACAAGTGTGGTAATCTCCCTCAGACACTGAGTTAAGGATCTTCAGAGTTAAAATGGGAGTTTCTGCAGCACTAGCTCTTGAATTAGAACTGTTGTAAGTTTAGTCTTACTTGTTGTCCTGTCACAACAATGTCTGTCAATTCTGAATTAAGTAAATTGAGTGATTAGCATTAACAGAGTTAACACAGAAGTAAGGATATCCTCAAGCAAAATATGTTTCTAGATACTGATGTTATTCACTATGAGGTCTTTTGCTGTAAGCAAAACTCTCATAACTACAGCCCACTCTGCCTATTTTAGAGCATTGAATTACTGTCCATACGTATTCATAAGAGTATCTGAACTCTGTCAATATCTCCATACTCTTCTACACTTAGTTCAGTAGAGTCCTCCCTCCACAAACCAAAACAGGAGAAACATAGAATTCCTTGATTCCCTCCACAAACCAAACCAGTAGAATCATAGTCTCGTAGAATCATAGAATAGTTTAAGTTGGAAGGGACCTTTAAAGTTCATGTAATCCAACTCTCCTGCAATGAGCAGAGACATCTTCAACTATACCAGGTTGTACCTAGATACATACTGTGTAACAGTAGACTTGTACATGATGGGTTAAAAGATCAGAGGCATTTCAACATTCATGTCTTTAAAAAAAAAAAAAGATGGTAAGACCCTCAGGATATTAATACAGAAAGATATGAAAAGTTAATTTCCAGAAGTACAGGGCAATAAAACCAAGGTCTGTCCAAACTATCTTTCTTAATAATTTAAAAAGTATGTATATGTGAAGTGCTTTTTAAGTAATGAGTGTTAGTCATAAATATTTAACAGTTGTGCTTATGAAATATGCCTTAAATTATGTCCAAATGTTAACAAGAATGCCTTATACTTGACGGAACAATGAAGCCCATAAATATTTCAGAAGCATATGTCTGACAGGTGAAAGCTGAGAAGACACGTCCTGCTCTTTGTTTTAATCTGACACTGCAACCTTCAGGTCTAAGCTTTTTGAGCTTAATAGGAACAAAGAGCTTTCTATCCAAAGCCAATATCAGAGCGGATAGAAGATTCCCTTTGGAGTTTGTTATCAGGCAAGCACAAGTTGCCTCATCAAAATCAAGGGGCAAGATATTCAAAGCACATAAGCAGTGGCTCAATCCATCCTCGTGCTGAGTGTCTTCTGCGTGTTGTTTATCTTTATCAGAAATAAAGTTCATAGGAAGTTCACAGGATGTTGACTTCCTATTCCCTTCAAGAGGGAATTAATTGATTGTCCTCAGGAGGTGTTCAGCATCTGTTGCAACAATGTCTTGAAGAATTGCTTGCCAAGAAAAAAAACAAAACAAAACAAAACAAAACATTCTAAGACACTAGGAGATAACTGATAACATTATAGTTGTAATTAGAAAACTAGCAATGGAGGAAAAAATAAGCAATCACTTACAAACAAATTCTATGCTTAGCCCTTAATGTTGCAATATGCAATGTGAAAAACTGGGTGTCTTGGAACTGTAATCCAGGTTTTGTCCTTTTTTATTTTAAGTAAAAACAGGATAAGTAGGAAAAAGGAATCTGACCTATTTAGGGTGGAGAAGAACAGAGAGAAGTGAAGACTCCAGATGAAGATTCCTTTTATGATTTTGGGTAAGATCTTTTCTTACACACCTTACTGAAACTTTTCTCTCTGAAAAATTAAGAAACTTCTGGAACATTTCTCAGAACTGTGAGACTTATGTGTCCACTGTCATGTGACTGAGGTGACACTATAAAAAGACAATGTTTCAGTAATGCTAGAGAAATAATTTAAATGGAGGAATAAATAATAAAGTTCAAACTATGAGTGCTGTATTTATCTTAGGAGAGACATTCAGAGTTTTCACATATTTTTGAATACTTCAGGTAGAAAATCTCAGCTTTACAGTAATCAATGATCCCTTCTGTCACTATGAAAATAAATACAGAATTTCACCCAAATACAGAACAGCTAGAATATTCAGTGTGTTCTGCAAAAGCTAATTTTCAAAGAATTCAACTTCCTTTTCTTTTGCTCTCTGTAATGGTTCTCACAGAGCCTACAGCAGATATTTGGGTGTAAAAGCTCTCTAAAATATGCTCCTTTCCCTTATGAAAATATCATCCTTAATATCTTTATGAAAGGCCTGTAGGGCTTCCACCTCTACTCACCTGGGCCTCCCACTACTAGAAAATAGTTCTTTCATCTATACAGTTTCCTCACTGCATTATAATGAGTTTGTCGAAGCATTTCTTCTTCCCCCACTCCCACCCCCGTCTGCCACTGGTTTCCATCTGAACTGTGAGTTGTATTAACTTTTCCTTTATAACCTCCTTTTCAGTAGTACTGTACACGTCTTAGCCAAATGGAATTCCTGCAGCTCACAGATGACAGTAACACTGAGGAGACTCCCAAGTACTTTTTGTTGTCATCAGATTATGTTCAGAGAGTATCTTTTACTGAAAAGCAAGACTCTGAAAGAAGTCAGGTTTGTGCCCTCATTTAAGGCTGAAGAAGCAGTGACAAAGCAGTGCATAAGGGGCATACTTGGATTAATGTGGAAATATTTTGCTGGGGATGAGAAAATATCAATATGCACAGTTAATCTTTGTTAGATCTTTTTTTTGTATGATTTCTATCTTTGTATGTTTTGTATGATTTTGTATGTTTGTCTTATGGTAAGAGAAGTTAAGAATGTGAAATATATACTGAACCTGGATAACTGTTTATACTTTAAAAGCTAGGTTATTCTATGTTTCAGCATATACAGTAGTTCAATTACATTATATTTATAAAATAACCTCATCTCTTGTATACTGGAAATCTGGAAAGCATGTCGACTACAGAGCATTTTTACTTTCTCATCATTACCTGCTTTCCAAAAGTAGCTGTAGGTCATTAAACCTAACCAGGAGGATGTATTGTTTGGTAATCACATTTAAGCTGATCAAAAGTCATATGAGGGAATATAATATTAAGAAAGCAGATGGCAGAGATGGTGATGTATGAGCCTGAGACAACTGCAAGTACCACTTGTGTAGTTTCAGCATGGTGTTTAGTAGTATTCACTGACTTTTTCAAAGGAATGTTTTCTATAATCTGCTGACACATCAGTGCATTACTTAAATATTGTGGCATAACTTTGCTAAAAGCTGTTGTAAGCAATGACATCACAGGTTGCAAATGAAATTTATCATCATATCTGACAAAATGAGAACACTACATCACAAATGCGAATATCACAAGGCAAGAAGTCTGAGCTGATCCAAATGTTGGGGTGTGATCTCCATCATATGTTTTTTTTTTTTTAATAATTTAGTCAGGCTACTTCTCAGTGCCAAAACTTAGGGTATGGGAAAGGTTCAGAAATGCAGGGGAGAATGATCTCTTTAAGACTGGAAATCTGAGCCCCATTCCAAAAGACTTCTGAAGTTAAGAACTCTATGGAAAGCACCTGGTGAGTTCACTAGACTTTTTTCTAATACAGTTCTACTCAGGCCTCCGTCTCCTTTGTAAAGATACACAGTGATCCAATGATATAACATATCCACATAGAGTGTCTCCATAGTAATATTGTTCCCTTTGTTCCCCAAAAAGTTACATTTGAGACCTAGTGTTGTGGTTTAGGCCCAGAGGGCAACTGAGAACAAAGCAGCTGTTCACTCATTCCCCCATCAGAGATGGGGAAGAGAATATGATCATTTAAGGACAGGGAGGTATAGCTTGCCCATTATGATCACAGGCAAAAGACAGACTCCTTAGGAGAAAAAAAAAAAAAAAAAAAAAAAAAAAGAAAACATCACTTTAATTCAAATGTTAACAAAGACAACACTTAACAGACAAAGTGGAGACAGTGAGAAGCACCAACCACACCTCCCCCTACCCCTCCCTTCTTAGGCTCAGCTCTGCTCCCCATCTTTCTACCTCCTCCCCCAGCATTGCAGGGGGCAGGGGATGGGGGTCACAGCCAGCTCGCTGCTTCTTCCTTCTTGGGAGGTGGGGTGAACACCGCACATTCCTCCCCTGCTCCACATGGCTTCCCTCTCACTGCAGACAGTCCGCCATGAACCTTCTCTGTTGTGAGTTCTCCCCACAGGCCACAGCTGTTCCCATGCTGCTCTGGTATGGGTCGCCCAAGCGTGTTGAAGTCCTCCCAGTGCTGAACCACAACAGTGGGAGGCACTTCTCCCACCAGGGTCTCAGCCTACTTTAAGTGCAGCTACCTGTCCTGGAGTGTCTTTCCCCTCAGGCTTCAAATCGACCTCTACTCCACCACAGGCCTCCATGGGTGGCAGTGCTGGAAAATGGGTGAAGAAAACAAAATTGTTTAAGGTAGCATAAGAACTTAAGCAATCAGTCGAATACCTACAACATGATGTCTGTTGCACAGAGGTCCTTGAGCTAGGCAAGTATGATAAACACCTGCTGGGGAATGCATAAATGGAGAGGCTCTGTGCATAAATTGGGAGACTCCTATTCAGAAGCCCTTGTCCTTGAAGATTAAGGCCCTCTGAAAAATAATGAACTAAATGAAGCTAGGCAGGAGATAAGAAAGTGCAGACATAAACCAAAGAAAGGCCAATTCTAAAGTGTAGACAAAGTTCGAGAAGGGCTCCTCTCCAAAGACCACCAGAGACCACTAGAGATCACCAACGACCCCAATGGAAGACCCTCAGAGACTTAAACTACATATGTAATAATGATGTAAATATGATAATGAGTTTTAGGAAATTTCATGAATATGTATGTAACAGGGTGATAAAAGATTTGGTTATTGTAATATATGGTGGATACTTTAGGTAGAATGATTCCCTCTCATGTCCCAGGCTGAATAAAGTAATACCTGCTCGTTAATATTAAACCCAGTGTTAAGGAGTTTTCATTCTCAATTTCAGTGACAGAAGGGTGGGTGGTCCTGCTGTCTCACCACAGGATACAGGGGTTTCTGCTCCAGCGCACCTCCCACCACGTCCCTCTCCTTCCTTCTACTGACCTTGGGGTTTGTCCTTCTTACAACTCCTCCTCACAAGTCCCCAACCTCTTCTCAGATTCCCCTTATTAAATACGTTATTGCAGAGGCGCAGCTAATTGATTCAGCCTTGGACAGAGGCATGCCCAACCTGCAGCCAGGGGATCTTTCAAGAAGCTTCTCACAGGGGGCACCGCTGTAGCCCACTCTTCCGCTACCAAAAACATGCACCACAGAAACCCAATACACCTAGGAACCCAGAAGTAATATTTGCCCAATAGTGACTGAAATCTTTAGCCAGTATTAACTGCCACTTACAAAGTTCATCACCAATATATGTGTCATAACCTTCTTCTACTTGTTTAAGTATTTTAAACTGCCAGTTATATGAATAACACTTTGGCAAATATGAAGTTAGTGTCTGATGTCTTGTATTTTATATATGTTATAAACTCATGTATATATTTATGTTTATATATATTTATAAATATAGGTGTATTTAAATATATATGACTATATTTAATTGATAATTATATATTTGAATATTTATACTGATTGCCATTAATTGAGGTTGTCTTTTGTTTACACAGATAGATGATAATTTAAACAGCTTTCATTGAAAGCTTCAACTTTCAGTTGAGGTATAGAACTTTTCAATACTTTCCAGTATTGAAACTGGAGTGACCAGTAGTCATTATATACCAGTGTTACAGTGTTGGTTTGTATGGAGACAGAAATGACAGTCTGAGATAACTTGCTTAGAAATATAAACAGAAGAAATAAATTCTTGTTTATCTGTATATATAGACCAGTCTAGTAAGAAATCTGTCACTATATTTGTCCTGCACTTACACAGAATCTCTAGAAAATAATTGAATTTTCCATAGTAACAAAGAGCATTTCCTAGATCCCAAATGAAATATGAAAATGGAAATTATTTCTTAATCAGCACTGTAGATGTCAGGATAATATCCTCATATAAAACAAACATAAGGAAAAATAAAATGTATTCCAAACTTGGAACTGCGATGGGGAGGAGGGTGTTTATTTATTGTTTTTACAAATACCTGTTTGCATTTTTACCTTGGACTACTCTAACTATGAAAAGGTAATGTGCTGCACCATCTTGAATACTGTATTGGCTTTATATGGCAAGGTGTTGGCAAGGTCCAGGTGATCAGCAAACAGATCTCTTCAACAAAAATCAGAACTGAAGTGGACCTCTTCAGTTTTCCTCATATATGCCTGATTTTTTAATGTTAATTGCACTCCTCTAAAAAAGGAAATGTCAATTGTTCCTAATACTGTTAGCTTGGTTCTAGTTTTATCATTACCGCTGCAGGTTGTTCTGTTTATTTACAGTCCCCTGGACTTATCTTGTTCCTTATCTAGAGACTTTTCTTATTTGGATGCCTCCTACAAGCAACTATACACGCCTTATCTTGCCTTTTTGGTGGTCAATTTGATTTATGTAAAATATATATTAATTATACCTGGATAGACCATGATAGTGTTACAAGATCATTGCACTTTTTAGTCACACTATTTTGGTACACGTATAATTGGGTTCAAGATAAAACTTTTTTAAACTCTAATGTTCTTCTAAATCATAGGTTAGAGAACTCTACTTCGGCTACAGTAAGGAAAGACACTAATATTTCTTTTGTCTGCATGAAACACCCATCTTAACAGGTGCTACACTGGATGTATATTTTTTCATAATTATATCATCTTGGCAGTCCTCAATCACCTTGTAATATACCTTCATTCTTTGATCAAGTACAAATATATTTTGATATGCCTAAGATAACCAGGTTTTTCTCTTTCTTGCCATTTTCAAATGACAAGGTCTTATTTTGTATCTGAAAAGTCTGAAATTCATTCTTTACATGACCCATTATTTTATAGCACTGAATTTTGTGTCATTTCTGTTACTTTGATTCTCAAAGTTATTTTTTATCTGATTACTTTATTTCAGTAATGTTTAACCAAATCAGTATATCATCAGGAAATTGTATTCTTGCTTCACAGCAGGATTTTTCTTCTTTCTTGCCTAACTATTCAAATAGAATGGAATTTCAAGAAGTCCCTTTTCTGTATAAGAAGTGATTCTGTTCTTCTTTATTACTTTTAAATATGGAGGATATTACAAGAATCAATCTGCATTATGTTTAAGGAAGTCTTTGAATTAAGATCCCAGAGACATCAGTTAAAACTGTCCATTTGTTTCAGTATATTTTTCTTAAGACTATCACATCTTAGGAAAAGGTTTGAAGTGTAATTAGTAAAAGGTATTTCTTACAATAGCAGAAGACAGTAAGCTGTGTGGCAAGACACAGTTAATGTACTAAGAGAAATCTAAACATTAAATAATATTACTTATCTATTTATCTATATTTTTACTTTTAAATTGGATGAGAATGATGTACAAATAAAGACTCCTGATATAATGCATGATAATTTGCAGTCAATTTGTTAAATGAACTGAGACAACTAATTTATACTTTAAGCACTGATACTACAGCTATGCTTGCTGCTGTGCTTGGATGAAGTTTTATGGTTTTGGTGCAAACTTCAGGCATATAATGTTAAAAGATTAAGAGATGAGATTAATAATTTAAAATAATTGAAAAGTATAATTTAAAAATAAATAGAAATATATCCATCTGGCCTCAGACAAGGAAGAAATGTCTAATGCAATATGCTGTAAATGGCAAACACAATCACTGAACCAAGGCATGCATTCAGAAAGCTGAGACACATTATACATATGCAGTTGTCTTTTAGAGGATTCCTTGTGGTAGTATAAAACACAAATATAAAAGTTACCATTCTATTGAGGTCAGAGTAAGGAATCCTCTTTGCTTTCAGTTTCAAAAAAAAAAAAAAAAAAGACAAAGAAATGTTTATTTCTAAATGTTGAAGAGTTGAGATATGTCTCCATTCACTTTTTTAAGTGCTCAGAGATTTTCCCTGTGCTAATCACAGAAAATTATAGATGCTCTAGAAATAGTAGTGTGAGTTATTTTTCAGTGTGATAATCAATGCTGAAGTTGATTGAGTAAGTAGGATTTGAAGGAAAATTTAAAAGCAGCTAATATTGAAAGTATATAAGAAAAAAATAATAAGAAATCTGTTTGAACAGTAATCACACATGTTATAAAGAATATAGTAATATAAGCAATATATAGGTTTTTAGTTTTGAGCTTGATCTATATTGTTAGATTTTATTGTGAATTGAATACATCCAGGAACACTGATAGAAATATGCATTCTTTAGGCAAAATATTTTTAAAAGTTGAAGCTGCATTTAGCATATCATACAGTGTAAGGCTAGTTTTGAATGATGAGAATTTCCTCCAGTGGTTCATAAACTTCACAGAGAACAGGAATACCTTCCTGAACTATGGTGGAAACTCCCTGGTGAATTTTGGAAACTGGGGTAAACAAAATAGTCTAGTATTTTAGTAGTCAAGTATTCACTATTCTACTGGATGATAAATAATCTTTCCCAAATTTTTGTAACTAATTAAAAGATATATCAAGTACTTTAGTTAATTAGCACAGTTTTATTTAAACTATAGCCTCATATTTTGCACAGTGAAAAGGAAATGGAATTGGTTAAAATTCTCACTTTAACTGAGTTTGTGGTGAATGTCTCAATGATTTTAGTAATTTCAGACTTTTATCTGAGGATTTTATTCTCTGTAAAATCCATATACAACAGTATTGGAATTTTAACCTTTAAATCTTTTCATAGGTCTTTCATTTTTTGCAATACTTTTTCACTGGATTCCAATACATTGTTCCATGTTTCTGCTTTAACATACATTTAAGGCAGTTTTATGTTTACATGCTATGAAACAGAGAGAAAGTTACTTGCAATAATAGAAAAGAAGTCAGATAAAATGTGATTTCTATGATTATTCTTAGCAATTGTTTTCTTGAAGATCTGTATTTTCCACTATGGTGGAATACTGAGAGCTTTTGTTGTTGATGTAATTCTGCCTCCTTTATGGAATAGTTTATCCATACATTAGTTACATTTTTTTTTTTTTTTTAATGAAACTGCACATTCCTTGGGATATTGACTGTTCTTGGTTGGGAACAAATGGAAGAAATGATAATGGAAAAGACAAGCATTAAAATGGAAAAATTCTTTTGAAAGATAGGATTTTTTTCCTTAGACAGTGTTGGGGATTAACTGACTAATTCCTTGTAGCAATACTTATTTCTATTTTAATTTTCCTGGTGAAAAAATATTACTATATAGTAAGCACATTGGTTGTGAATCAGTTTGGAATGGGCTGATACTTCCATAATTTTTTCTCCTATTGTTACCAAAAGCAAAATTGAAAAAAAAAAAAAAACAAAACAAAACAAAACAAAAAAAAAAAAAAAAAAAAAAAAAAAAAAAGAAAAAGCATTCTATGGACCTTACTTTCCTTCTTGACAGGAAGATGTAGCAAACATGAAAGACTCTTAAAATGTGCCTTACATTCCCTGCATTGAATTTCCCCAAAATGCATGATAAAACACATCTTTCTCCAGAAGGTCTTGTGAGCTTAAATTATGATATGCTTACTCATCTTGGTACCTGGTAGATAGATGCACAGGAGATGTTCAAGGTCCAGCCAGATTTTTAGTAGAAGACTCATAAACTGATCAGTAAACTTTTCTCAAAGACTTGATACTAAAAATGCTAAAAGAAAGCAAGCCACAGTTCTTATTTAGATAGGGATAAATGAATATAGCTCAAAGACTAAAGCAAAACCTTCTTCTTGCCAAATTCTCACTAATTATATGATGAATTAATCAAAATGCCACTAAAGTTCTAAGTTAAACAAATGACATTCAGTCTTTATGCTATCTGGAGTAATTAGATTTACAGTTAGTAGACCAAAGATCATTAATATAAAAACAGTTACCTACATCCCAGGTGAGAAAGGAAGAAAATGGATGACAATAGTAACAAAATATTAAGATCAGTTTAGAGGAAAGTGTTCTATCAGACAAAAAGCAGAATGATTTACCTTTACATTTTGGAATTCCAATACTGGAAGTCATTAAGAACAGGTTAGAAAAATATTTCTTGCAAATACAAGTAATTCAACCTGTGTTAAGACTGAGAAATTAACTGATTCATTCTCTTCCATCTCTGTGTTTTCTCTAATATTAATTCACATAAAATTAAGTTCTATTATGAAATAATTCTTTCCTATACAGATGGTAAGATTTCCATTACTAAATACTACTGGTCTGAGGTTTTATAATAATTTAGAAACCTGATATATCTCAATAATCCACAGAACTTACTTACATTTGGGTTATTTTATTAGCAATTTGCTAACCCAGCATTCCACACCAAAATGTGTGACATTTTAGTAATGCCAATATGACCAAGATTTTCGACTTGTCGTAGAAGTTTTTGTGACATAAATACAAAACGATCTTTTTCAATGTAACTGGTGGCAGTTTTTGTTCCCGTTTATCTCAGTTTACTGAGATATGGAATTTTAAGTGCCTGTGTTATTAATTTTTAAGATAATAAAGTCTAATTCTTAATTTTTGCACAGATTTTAAGATTCCAGATATGTCCATTGCAAGAAACCTATAATGGTCAAAATGGAAAGCAGTTTTAGGACAAAAATAGTATCTATTCAAGTAGTCAATAGTTAATACAAATGTGATTTGTTATTCAGTCAAATACCCTTTTTAATGATTCTTTATGGTGAACTATATCACCATCCTCCTGGTGAGTGGTGGTAGCTTCTAAAATGCTGGAAACTGGTTTCTTATGAAGATGAAACCTCGATGCAAAGTCTGGAAATAGTGATATTTGGTTTATATACAGCTGTTTAGTAACGACAGGACAGATGAGATCACAATGCATAGGTGTAAATCCTACTTTTTTCAGAGGATCATCCCAAGTGTTTGGCTGTCATAGAGCAGTTGTTTCAAGATTGGTATTAGCTTTAGGAAACACAGCAGTAAGTGCAAAATTCACTGGTATAACTGGTATATATTCACTGGTAACTATGAATAATTTCTGAAAAAAATGCATAGATAACCAGAATTTCAGCATTTTTTTTTCTGAAGCTAAAAATTGTACACATTAAGCAAGATGTAAGTCTACATGTAACAGCACCATCTGGTGACCCTATCACAGCAGTGCTATATAAAGATAAATACAGATTAAAAAAATTTCTCCTGGCTAGCTCAGAAAATGGTTCTGCTGAAAAGCAGAAGTATGCACTGTATCCAAAATATATCTGGCCCCAATAATAATTTACAAGTTAAATACAATCAACAAGTGGTTGGCAGCTTCAGTCTTTATGGATTCCCAATAAATTTTGTAAGACAAAGCCCAATTTACACATGTACATATGACATGAGAGGAGAAAATGTGTGGACTAGGTCTTGTGATGGTTACAATTCCTCTGTTATAATTTTATGTTAGGTAGAGGTAAAAGAAGAAAAAGACTCTATGTAGCCTATCTTAAAAAGGAAAGGTTTAGAGCACACTAAGAAAATTTTAATGGTATTAATTTATGTGAGGTTTACATCCATTTCACTACACTATTTCAACACTGTCAATGAATCTTTTCTAAGTTCACTTTCCTCTGCTAAGACTTGTGCTTCAGCTGATCCAGATTCTCCTTCTTTCCTTTTTCCTTTTTTTCCCCTGAGAAATGTTGATACCCTGTGTTTCACCAGTCAACAACTTTTTTAGATATACACCACTGTAGCCTTTGATATGGTTTGCTTAAACAGCAGAGCAAATAATTGAAACTAATTTCCTTGAAATCAACTGAGATTTCAGCAGTCCTGAAAAAAGAACAGATCTGTAGCTGAATGCTTTCCAAGCAATCTGTTTAGTTCTGCATGTGCTTCAACTCAATTTCATGGTAATTTCATAAAGAGATTGTATTTTAATCCAGTGTGCTGCAGAACTGAAGCTTTTACCCTTTTATTTAAGTAATAGAGTTGGAACATTTTTTTATGCCACTTTAGTTAGTAATATGAATTATTGTTGCAACACATTTTCAATTTGTCTGTGTTTTAAATATCTCCCAATAGCTTCCCAATTAGTTTCCTTCCCACTACACAGCATCTAGCAATGTATATAAAGTTATCCATCTAATTCAAGTGTTTTTCCCCTTATCTTGTCTATTTATATTATTTTTTTTTCCAAAAGCTAATTTGTGAAGTGCATCCACTTAGCTAATGACAGACAACTAATATAAAGTAGAAGTAAATTGACCAGTGGGGTTAAGATCAAAACCTAGGAAAAAAAAAAAAAAAAACTTTTTGTATTATAATGAGTTGTTAGTAAATGAAAGATGCTTGTTTGAAATTCAGGTTGTAGTGGCAAGTTCCGTAGATAAATTATAGAAATGTCTCAAATTGGTTTGGTTTCTCTCTGGACCAGCCTGTTGTTCATTTTACAAGGAAGATTATTTGTTCAGTTCAGGAAGCATAAACAACATAAGTGAAATTACAAATTAATGAAGGAAAAAAGGAACTGTACAAAATTGCCTAATTGCATCATGTTATAGTAATTTTTAGATGAAAAAGAAGAAAGAACATTGTTAACAGACAAAAAAGAGGTATGCATATTCAACAGTATTTTTAAACCTCTTGTACATGAAGACTTGTAGCATGTTCTTACAATACTGTCCACAGCACGTAGATAAATGTTTTATGCTAGAAAGCCTTTACCACATGTGTAGAGAAAAAAAGTCAACCACTGACTTGTAAAGACTATATTTTTATTCAGTATACTAATGGCCTTTGATTATTATGATTCTCCTTTATCAGTGGAAAAGGGTAAAACATCTTTCCTTTCCAAGTGTGTCTATCTGGATGTGATTAAGGCTTGAGGTCTTGGCTGAAAGTCAAGCTAGATATTGTGGAATTAATATAATTCTCTGAAGTGGTGCATTTTTTGGTATACCTTCACTGTATATCAAGATGGATCCTTAATAATTCTCAGTTGTTAGCCAGTTACCTTTGCCAAAAAGTCAGGATGGAATGATTTCCTTGCTTTTCTTCTGTTTGTGTTCTATGTGTATATATATAGAAAACTAGACTGAACCATTTTATACATATGCATACAAAGATTTGCTTAATTTTTCTCTCTTTAAGGTGGTTGATGTTTCCTCATCAACCACTCATCTCACTATCATCACAGCCTTTCCACTATTGTTGCTAGATTGATTACTGACACTTATTCTTCCTAAACATTAAGTAAATTTAGAATCCATTTTCATGTAGAAAGCATTAATGTATTCTGGCTAAAGCATGTTGGCTTAATTCATTCCTGGAAACATCATACCAGTTCTTTACATATGTTACTGTCCTTTAAATATAGACAATCATCTATCATTTGATTTTCAGTCTAAATTACTGTACCATTTGGACCTCAGATACCTATGCTGTTACTACCTTTCTTATTCATCCTATCAATGAATATAGTTTAGAATGTTGTTTTTTTTTCCTGTGGGAAAACAGATTTGGATATTGTTGTGTTGAAATGAAGGCATTCTACATGATAGATACTCTGAGTTGGATCATTAAATATTTTACTAGAAAACTTAGATTTGTAGAATGTAAGAGTTACTTGAACATAGGTGATTGCTCATGGAGTTATGTTTCTTGTATTGGTTTAAATCAGTGTTGTCCTGGGTTTGAGTGAGTGGTGGGGTTTTTCGATAGCAGGGAAGGGGGCTATAGGAGTGGCCCCCCTGTGAGAAGCTTCTCAAAGCTCTCCCAGATCCAAGTCAGCTCCACCTCTGCACCAAAACTGATCCAATCAGCTGTGCCTCTATGATAATGTATTTAAGAAGGGACATGGTGATGAGGAGACGGACTTGTGAGGAGGAGTTGCTGCAGCTGCATGAACATCAAGGTCAGTGGAGGAACAGAGGAAGAAATGAGGGGGGAGGTGTGTTGAAACAGAGACCCCCCCGTATCCTGTGGTGAGACAGCAGGGCAGTCCCCTCTGCCACCCATGAAGATCTACGGTGGAGCAAACACTGATCTATGGCCTGTGTTTTTCACATGTATGATCAAGTTGTCTGTGCCTGAAGAAGGTCGGGGTCTTGTGGGAAAAGTTAGCCCCTGCTGTTGTAGTTCAGTGCTGGGAGGATGGCAGCATGTGGGGGTGTCCCATGCCGGAGCACCTCAGGAAGGGCTGCAGCCTGTGGGAGGGACTCCATTTGAAAAAAGTTGGTGTCCCACGCTGGAGCAGTGTAAGGAAATACTGTGACCCGTGGGAGAGACTCATGTCGGAGGAAGTTTGTGGAGGACTGTCTCCTGTGAGAGGGGAACCATGATGGCACAGAGGGAACAACTTCCAGAAGCTCCCCCCACCAAAGATGGAAGAAGCAGCAGCACTGAATGCACCCCTCATTCCCTGCCCCCTGCACTGCTGGGGGAGGAGGTAGAGATATTGGGAGTAGAACTGAGACCTGGAAGAAGGGAGGGGTGGGGAGAAGGTGTTCTCAAGATGTGGCAATGCTTATCACTGTCCTACTCTGTTAAGTGTTGTTAGTGTCTGTAATAAATGTATGTTCTTTTTTTTTCTTCCCTAACAGTCTGACTTTTGCTTGTGACCATAATGGGTGATTTAACCCTCCCAGTCCTATCTCAAACCCCAAGCTTGGCTCATCTGTGCCTTCTCATTGCTGGAAGAGAAGAGGGAGAGAGTGGCCTCTGGTGTTTGGCTGCCGACCACACTCAAACCACCACAAATGTATATAATACAGAAATCAAAAACATTTAAAAAAACATTTTTAATGTACCGTGTAAGTATTTACAAAATTCTAGAATTAAAATACTTAACAAAATTAAAATATGCACCTTTGCATGTGTATATGCACACACACAGATATATATAAAGTACATATATGTGCATACACATATGCATATGTAAGTACACATGTGTATATATATATATAAAAATCATGTCATATATGATATTTAATGTATTCTTTAGTTAATCAGTTAATTACATAAGAATCACTTTGTAGGGTGAATAGACAGTTCAAGAAATGTTTAAGTTTTGCATTAAGTTGTATTAAGACTGGAGATGATGAGAATAAAATGGAATAGTTAGTAAAGATTACTGGTTTCTTGTTTTAACCTCTTCTGAGGAGATAGAAATGTTATTTCTTCTTTAGAAGTCAAACATGAATAGATTTTCAAATTATTTGTAGAATGGCTAATCCTAACAGCAACCTGAACCCAGGCAAATTTCATACCTCTGTCTAAAGGAGGTAATAGAACATTTTTTTTTTTTTTTTAAGAAAAGTTATTGAAATGGACAGTCATGCCTTAAGGACTGTTCGGTTTTATCAGTTTCTCTCATTTGAGAGTCTTTCCAGCTAAATGAAAACACAGGCCTGGTTACAATCTAGTTCTAGTATATAAAGAGACTGCTAAAGCAGAATAGGAATTTGGTATGATTGTGTCACAACTTAGGAGGATATTTTGCCCTGACATTTCTCCACAATAAGTAAAAAATTTTGATATTTGTTTTGTCCATAAACGTAATCCTAAGAAGCTTGTGCTAGAATCTATGTTATTCACTGAAAAATAAGTTTCTGATTTTACAAACTACTTCCTACCTAGATCACATGTCAAGTGATATAGTTAAGAATGAGACATTTCATTTTTCTCCAGAGCTTTCCTATCAGGTGTAGTGCACTGATTCTCTTTCTGAAAAAGATTGTGACAGAAACTGAAAATTATTGACCTCTTATTTCTCTATAAAAGGAGATGAGAAAAGATAAAGCTGGCCAGCTGGGCTTTTGTGGGAGGATCTGCTGCATCCACTAAATAGGAAAATCCATAGTTTTCCCGCATGTCTGCAAGTCTGAGGATGTTTTGGTTGGTTGTTTTTTTTGTCTTTTTTTTTTTTTTTTTTTTTTTTTTAAAGGTTATGGATGTAACTCAGATCTGGATCAGTTCCATAGATGCCTGTAACAAGTTTCAAACATCTATTAAATTCATGTTTCTCTCCCTTACAATTTAATCACACCCCTTAGAACAGATCAGTTCCTTCTAAAGACACCAATTAGTAGAAATCTATAAGATTTGCCCAGGCATCACTCAGATGGTTACTGAAATGAAGAATCAGATCTGTGGCAGAAGACCATCCTGAGATCATTCAGTTTGTCAAAACGTGTCAGGGCTTTTTTTGAAACACAGTTGTGTTAGCACATGTCCAGAAAAGCTTAAGATGGACTTAATATTTCACATGAACCTGAAACATAATGTTTTATGAAGATTAGTTTAACAAAATGGGTTGTCTTACATGATCTCTGTTACATCATGAACATTGTTTGCCTTGCTTCACGATACAATAGGATTGCAAAAGTTTCCATAAAACATTATGGAAATCTATGGAGAAAATAAATTTCCAGGAGGCTAAGTTGAAGATATATAAAAGCACATCTCAAACAAAAAATATGGCAACCTATTAGCTGATGATGATATACAGCTTGTCAATAGTATTGAGGCAAGATATGGCAACAGGCTATACTATCCATTCCCCACCCTTCTTTACTATAAAGGGAATAGTTCTCCAGGGCATCAACTGAAAGCATGTACAAAAGAAATGAGGTTAGTTTTATTAATTTACTTTCTTCACAACTGAATAGCCATAGCTTTATTCTTTTATTCCCCTTGGCACTACTTTGTTCCATTCTTTAATAACAGTAAATGTGAAAAATCAGGATTTGTTCTATTCAGCTTCATTTCACTTTCAGTGCTGTAGGGAGATGAGATTTGAAATTATTCACTGTAATGTATAGGTTATCTGGTGGATTCACTTTACTGATGATGCTGTAGCATTGCAGATGTCTCACTTCAGGTTGTATACTGTTATTAGAACATTAAGTCTTGAACTCTTGACTCTTTCTGAGTGGCACCCAGCAATTTCATAGGAAGATGTGTAAGCAAAATTTCTTCTCAGATAGCTTTGTTCTCAATATAAATAAAAGGAGAGGAGAGGAGAGGAGAGGAGAGGAGAGGAGAGGAGAGGAGAGGAGAGGAGAGGAGAGGAGAGGAGAGGAGAGGAGAGGAGAGGAGAGGAGAGGAGAGGAGAGGAGAGGAGAGGAGAGGAGAGGAGAGGAGAGGAGAGGAGAGGAGAGGAGAGGAGAGGAGAGGAGAGGAGAGGAGAGGAGAGGAGAGGAGAGGAGAGGAGAGGAGAGGAGAGGAGAGGAGAGGAGAGGAGAGGAGAGGAGAGGAGAGGAGAGGAGAGGAGAGGAGAGGAGAGGAGAGGAGAGGAGAGGAGAGGAGAGGAGAGGAGAGGAGAGGAGAGGAGAGGAGAGGAGAGGAGAGGAGAGGAGAGGAGAGGAGAGGAGAGGAGAGGAGAGGAGAGGAGAGGAGAGGAGAGGAGAGGAGAGGAGAGGAGAGGAGAGGAGAGGAGAGGAGAGGAGAGGAGAGGAGAGGAGAGGAGAGGAGAGGAGAGGAGAGGAGAGGAGAGGAGAGGAGAGGAGAGGAGAGGAGAGGAGAGGAGAGGAGAGGAGAGGAGAGGAGAGGGAGAGAGAGGAGGACTTTAATTCAGGAAAAAACATTTCCAATAACAAAATGCAGGCTAATGGAATTTTATTTTACTTTTTTAGAAGACTGCAAGTAAAGATTCAGATCTGAAAGTTTTCTCAGTGTGGTAAAATGTTTTATGCATTGTGTCTGCCACCATTATGTTGAAGTGCCAAAGTAAACTAATCATACTTAAAAGACTTCAGCTGCTTGTTATGAAAACAAAGGTGGCTGCACATTTCTTGCTAACACTTCACAAGGCTGGAAGCAGTTCTGTTTTTCTGAAAAGCTGTCTCTGGACTGATTCATTGATTTCTATGCAAACTCTAGACCCCTAGATCCTGTGGAAACCCTGGGTAGAAAAGCAGAGGCAAGTATTGTGAAAAAAACAGGGAACAAATATGCTAATTATTTTTCTTATTTCTCTGCATTTTCAGGTCCAGAAATCTTCAATAGTTCTCCAGTAGGCAATGCAAGAAACAATTCTGTTCAATCTACTTGCTGCAGTATGAGAGACTGTGTTTCTACTTCTGGAGGTGGTGTTCAGGGGCAGCTTAAAAGCTGCTAGAACAAATACCTTGGATAGTGTCTGATGAAAGAAAATCCTGCTCTTTCCTAAAATATAACTTATTGTGAATTTGAAGATTTTTGTTGAATTCTCATTTAGCCCTGCCATATACCTAAATACTGGAGAGAAATAAACAGTTTTCTAGTCTTAGCATGTGTTATTTGGACTTTAGCTTACTTACGGAATCTAGAAGAGTCTGTAAGATCCTCTGAATAGTTTCTCTTGACTCTACAGATCACAGATTTAAGCTACTGCTTGTAAGGTGACTTGAAATCTGTTGAGCATACCAAGTAGCTCCAAGAGGGCAATTGCTGAGCACTGGTAAGAGAAGACAAATGTGTATAGTCTCTGAGAATAGACATAGATGATTTTCAGTCCTGGGCAAGAAAAGTATATACAGAGAAGAGAATATTTTCTTCTAAAACGAACCCAAAATCATCAAAAAAATCCCTTAAAGAACCCAAAAATCTGTGGAGTATGGAATCCCTTGAAGACTGTAGACAGATTCTCTTCTCTTTTAAAATGCCAGTCTAATTCACTACAGATGTGTACGTGGTTCCACAAAACCTTTTTCAGCAATCTGATGATTAATGAATTTAGAACACTGAATGATACAGTAAACTGTAAGGATACGAGCTTCAGAGCTCATACTTCAATGAGTAGAGATAAGGAGATCCTTACTTAAGGATTGCCTCCCTTAAGAACATAGATGTCTCTCTACTGACCTGATGGACATCTTTATAAAAGATTGTAACTTCAAGTCAAAACTTATTTTTGAGATTAGCTGTATAAACCATTTTTTTTTTTGTATCAAACTTCATATATAAATGCAAATGCTTTAAGAACTAATTTTATAATTTATTTATCATTAAAATTTGGAAAAAAAAAAAAGCTTATAATTCCATTCTGGACTGAAGACAGATTTTTAAAGATCAGAATTTTTCAGAATACAAATCTGAGTTTCATCTACAAATACAGATATGGTCAATTTTGTGATTTCCTTGTTTACAGTGTTGTCTTATGATTTTTGCATCTATAGTGAATGACTTGGATATCATGATGAGCATCAGTATAACATCATTAAGACAAATGTATAAAATTAAAGCATTTTATGACATTCATCCTAGTCTTTCCTTTCTTTATTCATTACTAGATTTGGGTTTTAACCATGTTTCAGTATCATGTCTTGTTAGTCATATATCATTTTATAAAACATAATTTTCTCTTAATTTCTTAGCAAATGTTTAAATTACATAGTTTAATAATGGGTACTAATTCATTTAATCATCAAATGTTAATTTTAACAACTAAGTAAATGCACTGTAATTATACAGCTATCATTTTAACTTCACAAATGCAATGCACACACTGATAAGTATATGTTATTCATTTAAATGTTGTATTGGATAGCATAAAAGAGGCACATATATATATATATATATATGATCAGAATGTTCTCATACTTTTATCAACATAATAAAATTGTGTATAGGGGAATAATAATAATTTAAAATGTACTCTTCCTTTCCTTTTTAGACTTTATAATACCATATCTGGGGAAGTGGAAAAAGATAAACCTGTTTGCAGTTCTTTCACCTGAAGATTTGTTAATGAATACAAGGGAGAGATTAGCATTGCTGATATTTATAGTAAAATGGAAATTGATTTTTAAATGAGAAGAGGTAATAGGAAATGTTCAAATTTCCACCTAGAAATTCCGTTATTGTACCTCATAATAGTGGAATTTTAATTTCATAATTTTCCACTCAACTGGATGATGTCCCATTCCAGAGAAACATCTTCCATGATGCCTTGGTTTCTTATGTCTTTGAAAGACAGGAGTTTCTTGCTGTGGAGGTGAAGGGCTCAAACAATACAGAAAAATGTAGAAAGAAAAAAAAAAAAAAAAAAAAAAGAGCCTCAGTACATTGCAGAAGGGAAGTTGTAGCAACAGATCTCCAAAAAAAACCCCAAAACATATTTTAGTTGTGGAGGGTTTTTTTAAAGAAAATAAAATGGCCAAAATCACCCACTCTTAAATGTAGCTTCACATATTTTGTTTTCTTTACCTAACTTCAGTTTGGCTTTTGTCAGGTTATTTAACAATCTCCCTTAGTAACTGTAGTAACTTTCTTAAGAAGGGTACAATATACTGCAAATGAAAATGAAATAGTGTGTATTTCAGTATAAGAAAATAGAAAGCAGGGGCACTTAAAATCTATAGCTCGATATGCTTATATGAAAACTATTGCAGATGACAATAGTGTTAGAGAAGCAGCTGGGTCTACATTTTGTCTTTAATAAAGCTATTACAACAGTCCACTAGCCCCAGAACCTGTCGTTGCACAACTGTGTTCTGGATCAGTTTTTAATTTTAAGTCAGTTGGATCTACAAATAGAAATGAGATCTCAGTGGAGATCTGATTTATTTTTCTGGTTATAGGACAAAGGTAGAAGTCTGGGAAGGGAACAGAACAAAATAAATAGGAAAGTGAGAAACAAAACAACCCAACCAGTGTTTGTAGAGCAAACTATTCTGACTTAGATTCAGCATAAAAGTGTAAAAATTCGGGCTGTTTTCTTCCTCAAATGTTCAAAAGAATTATAATGCTCTCTAGGGATCACAATACAAACACATATGCATGCAAAAAATTCCTCTCTAGACATAAAATGTTTTAAAATATAAAACAATGTAGGTGATTGTTCTTCTAGTCCATAGCAGTAATTTTAAAAGTATTCCACTTCCTACAAAAGATAATGGGATTATATGACTAGGAGGTATCTTTGGGGTAATTGTCTACTCCATAGAAGTTGAAGGTAACATTCCTAACTGTATCAAGATAGTAAAAATTGGGTGGGTTTGTTTGTTGTTTTTATTTTTATCCTTACTACACATCTTTGAATGCTCCCTCACATATATTTCAGTATCTGATCTAGTTTCCATCTGTGTTTCTTCAGAGTGAATTTATACCCAACTACAGCTCTATGTGATGAAATGGCCTGAAACACTGAACCAGACCCTTCTCTACCCATCACATGAGCTATCCTATTATTCATCACTTTTATGTATTACAGGCACTTAATTCTGTCACTTGCATTCTGTTCTAAATTAGTTTTGCCCATACGTTATGAGGAGTGTGACTTGTCAGACTTCTACAATTGCTAGAATTGGAACTTACAAGCAAGAGAGAGAATATATATTATATATTTTGAGGCAGTTATGTTCTTTCTGGGAATGACCCCCTAAAATCTCCAGAAGGATTTTATCTGATTAAGGTTGGAAAAGACCTCTCAAGATCATCTAGTCCAATCTCTGTTTTGGTTTCTTTTTGCATGGTTTTATCTTTTAACTTCTTATATTATGCAGAAAAACCCCCAGCAATTATATAGCTCTGCTTTTATTCCTGATGCAGATGTAGTTCAAGAATCACATGATAATCCCAATTTTGTGTACGATTTATTTTTTCCCTCCAGCCTTGCAGTGAAGATGTACTGTGTTAGCATAAGAAATGGATGACAGTAAATTATTTTAAAGATTTTTATTGTCAGATTGAATCGAGTGAAACATCACACAGCCAAATGCATACATACTCTCTTGGTTAAATCTTCAATGGTTGTGTCCATCACTCTGGGATGATTATTTCTGCACTTTTAATGCGTAGATGAAAAGCTGACTTGACTCACGTCAAAGATAACCTGCTGTGTTCTGTATGAAGCCCATATATTAAGCTGGCTAATAATAAAGGCCAGATACATAGGTTTTGACAGACAGAAGACTGAGACTCCTAGAGAACTACTTGAAGTTACAAGAATCTGCTATGCTTTATACTCAACCAGCAGGTTTTTGTTTCATTTCTGCTTTAGTATGGAGATGTTTGGGGTTTTTTTTTGGTTAGGTTTGTGCTAGTATGACAATATTTTTAGACGTTTATAAAAAAAGAAAGAAAAATGTTCCCATGGTACCTTAAACTTGTATCTATACTGTTTTGGTTTAATACAGCAGGCAGCTAAATACCACACAACCATTCACTCACACCCCACCAGTGGGATGAGAGAGAGAATGGGAAAAAAAGGTAAAGCTAGTGGGTTGAGATGAAGACAGTTTAATAGGACAGAAAATGAAGGGAAAATAATAATAATAGTAAAAGAATATACAAAACAAGTGATTCACAATGCAGTTGATCACCACCCACTGACTGATGCCCAGCCAGACCCTGGGCAGTGGGCTACCACCCCCTGGTGAATTCTCCTCAGTTTTTTGTTCAGCATGATATCATATGGTATGGAACATCCCTTTGGAAAGTTTGGGTCAGATGTCCTGGCTGTGTCCCCTCCCAGCTTCTTGTGCACCCCCAGCCTGCTTGGTGCCAGGGTCCTTGATTTATTGTAAGCACTGCTCAGCAACAACTAAAACATCAGTGTGTTATCAACATTATTCTCATCCTAAATCCAAAACACAGCACTGTATCAACTACTAGGAAGAAAACTAACTCTATTTGAGCCTAAACCAGGACATACACATATTATAGTCACACAGTGAAACCGATCATTTCATAAAATGGCCAGTTCAAATCACTACACTTGAAAACTCACAAAAGTTTCAGCAACTTTTAGAAAGCAATGTTGTATTATGTAACTTGACTTTGCCTGCTTCATTTTGTCAGTAAATAAAACATTTAAATGCTCACATTTCTTGTAAAACTACTAGCATTATTATTGGAGATATACTGTGAAATCTAGTAATACAGTCTGTCACATTACTTGATTAGCTAAACAATATTTAATACAATAATTAATCTCTTGATAACATTATGAGTTGACTTAAAGGTTAATTAAAACAGAGAAGAAAATGCTTGTGTTTTATGTTTGTAAGTCATATGGAGGACAAATAGATTGAAAATATTTTTTAATTCTTGCAGCATGACTTGATTGTAATACATTCAAGAAAGAAGACTCATAAGTTACTCACTCAATATTCTTTACTCATCCCTTAATTAATTATTGTTGAAGATAGATCAGATCTAAGTTTTTCAATTAATTTCAGATAATAACTTTAGAAAAAAGTATATTAATTGTGTAAATTGCACAGAGTAGCATTATGTTACTATTTGTAATATTTAAAAGAAAAAGGAAAAGAAGAAAATAATCCAACATTCTAAATGAAAGGAAAGATTGAAAATTATTTGCTGACAAAGTAATTCTTGAGGAAATTCATACTTCTACATGTCATAGATTCTTTAGATATGAATACAAGTTGTAATGTTTTTTAAAGTAATAATACTACATTAAAGGAATTTTATATTGCTGTAATATTGAAATTGAGGAAGAAGTCACAATTTAAGAAAGTGCCTACAACATATTATATCAACATACTCTATACACAGCACATTGTCAAGGGAACATATATAGCCAGAGAACAAGTACCTTCTGACTATATTATGAACACAATTTAAAATGTAATACACAACTATAAAAAAAGGCTGTGGAGATCTCCTATCTTTCTGATTGTAAAGCCAGAAAAATTTGGTCTTCTGTAAGTGATGATTAATCATTTCTACAGCAAACTGATTATTTTGATATGCAGACTTTGGATTAAGACAATTTGGAATGCAAAACACTAGAACTGCACTAGAAGCAGTTCAACCTGTGTCCTCTGATTTCTTGCATCTAAGTGAAGAACAAAAATGATCTAGGATTATATCTTCCTTTTTAGTGTTCTGTGATGTCACAGAATGAGAATAAAATTAAATCTACCGGTAAAGTAACCTGAGAACTAAATCTTTAATGGCTCTATAATCAGTCTATTGCATGGGAAACTAAGCACCGACACCAGAACTCCGTGATATGTATCAAGCAACCATTAAAGGTATGTGTTCAGAAGGCAATATTCATAGACTGTATTCTAAGAATTTGTTTTGACAAGCACATCATTGCCGTTCATCACTCTGGAATAAACTCTCTACCATATGTCACTTTGCTTTCACAGGAAAATAAGCTGTTATCAATATTCACTGTTCTTTCTCCCAACTCCTTTGGTCTATTGCCTGGATAATTAATAAAATACCATGTTCCTGTGCCCAAAACTTCTACAAATAATCACACTTCCAATATCATATAAGGTCAAGATACAGTTGTTCGGTCATTAGAATGCTTGTACATATTCACCCAACATCTCAGAATTCTCCAGCCATAATATCATATTCCTTTATCAGAAAGAGCCAGGTCATGACCTTCTCTTTTATTTATGTAATCAAAATATGCCTGAGAGATATGAAAAGTTTCACGGATAACTATCTCTAATGAAGAGAATTACAATGAAAATAATATTAATATATCCCACATACTATGCAATTAGTAATCACAAATAACCAGAAATGACAGAAATTCATGCAATCATGTTCAAATCTAATTTCACTCACAATCAAATTTATATTAACAAAAAGCAAGAACATCCACACAAGAAAAAATCCAAACAAAAAAAATGCAGAAAGGAAATCAATAGCAGTTGAAATTTTGATATTTAAATGATGTCAGTAGAGCTCTTGCTAGTGTTTTATTTCCCCAATTTTATTTTTTTTTTTATATTTATATTTAGGACATTTGACTTTCCATCATGCTATCAATTTAATTGATATTTGCAGCATGATAGCCATCATGAGACTTTTTGTGTGTGTGTAGATATACATTTCAAGTGTAAGCTTTATAAACATGTTTGCTCCTGGAATTAATAAACAAAAACAGACAGATTTAAGTTCTTTTTCCCCTCTCCAAAAGTACAATAAAAAAAAAGAGCCCTCACCTCAGTTGGAGATCAAAAGGACATCTTCTATCTTCATTCATTGTCACCAGTTTGACAGTGACAATCTGGCAACAATGAAGGGTGGGTTTTCCTTCTTTTGGGAAGCATGAGGACAAAAGGGTAATGACATTATTTGTTCTTTTGGGCAGGACTTTGAGTGACCTGATCTAGGGGAAGGTGTCCCCACCCATGGCAGCGGCATTGGAACTAGATGATATTTAACGTCTCTGCCAACCCAAACCATTCTATAATTCTATTATTTTAGTGATGATGTTATGTGTATTTTTTGATTTTTTTTGTGTTTGCCAAATACTCACACTTTGAATGCGGATCCTGGTAAATGTAGGGAGCATGAAAAGGGTAAGGTTCTTTTTGTTTTGTTAATTAGTATAATTTTCAAGATAGCATGCTGTTTTCCAATTCTTTTTCTGTAGTACCATTTTTTTTTTCAGTTCCTTTTCTATTGTATGAATCCCCCCCAGTTCTTTAATGACTCATAACCACTGGCCCATAATACTACTAAATGCTACACCAGCAAATGAGCTTTGTCCCAATAGTGCAACACTTAAAAACAAGCCATATTATCTTCACTGAAAAAAAGCAAACAATCCCCAAAATGCAATAGTGGAAGAAATTTTTCTGAAGGTTTTTCCTTTGTTATCTACAGTTAGAATTTACTTTTGAACTGTTACCTGTGGTATTTTATTTGTTCTCCCTATTAACAAGGAACATTTCACTGCTGCACATTCTTGCTTTGTAAAATAGATTTTAATTTGTCCATTAAAATAAAACATATTAAAAAAAAAAAAAAAAAACAAAAACACACACACACACACAAAACAACAAAAAAACAAACAAACAAAAAACCCAAAACAAAACAAAACAAACAAAACAAAACAAGGAAAAGCCCCAAAGTATGATATTTAGGAAAAATTTCTTTAAAACTGATAAGGGCTTTCAATTCTGGTCTCTAGTTATAAATTCTGGTCTCTATAAATGCTTTACCTTTGGAGACAAGCAGCTAGAGTGATTGTTTTGTGGTCTTCTTTTGCAAAGCTAAATCCACCATATACACTCAGACAATGCCTATCAAAATAGGTGTCACATTAAGGTGAACTATCATGTATTATGGATAGTATTATAGGTTGTAGATGTGTATTTTAACAGCAGTTGCCCATGAGTAAAATACCCCATTGGTTAAAACATTAAGTCTGAGAATGTGGTTGGCATGTCCTCAAGCAAGGCTCAGCTTTAAGGGCACAGGTTATTTTATATTAAAGACAAGAAATAAAACTACATTAGAAACTGATGTGGCTCAGAGGGAAGAGCTGGGGTTTGATCTGTTATGGGCCACTGTACATAAACACTGTGTTTCTACTGCTGAAGAAATTGGTGACAGTGTCTGGACAGGGATACACATTGCTGCATGACCTTGTGTCCACCCTTTGTTTCAGACAATGTTCCCACATACGACTTCAGTTTTGGTTCTAGCACATTCCTCTTTCACTCAGAAGAATATCACATGATTTCACATTTAATTTTTTTTTTTTTTTTTTTTTAACTTAAAACAACCCTTCCTATACACTAAATGTAGGTACATCCAAACATGTCTTCCTGATTAAATTGAAAATGAGCACTCCTTTTTAAAGATCTCCCTTCTGTAGTTAAGTAATAAAAGTACCAATGAAGTATTGAAATCTCACTTGCTGACTCTATTGTTCAACTCCTTACCAGCTGTTAATACACACAAAATGTAAAGTAGTGAAATTTATGTCAGAATAACTAAATGCTGAACGAGTTGGGGTTTTTTTCTGCTACCTTGTGGGTTTATTTTTCCAGTTTCCATGTACTAGACATCACAGTTTGGGTCTGGGATATTGTCAGCTGTGGTGAAATTTTTTTAAGCATTAAGAACTCATATAAGTTTTGAAAATTAGAGAAATTTTACATCTCTCTCTCCATATATATATATATATATACACATCCACACATATATATCTATTTAAATGCTCTGTCTGAGAATAATTTTATTGTTGAAAATAAGACCTCTTTTCTGTGTTTTCGACTTCCTTTTGGTTGGACCTCTTACTTCCAATTTAGGCAAATATTTACCTAACCGTTTATACAGTGGGTTTGATATTTGCAGGACAACCACTGAACTCACCCACAACATCCAGATATGTGCCAGAAATAACAAAAAACAGGAAGTACAAATGTGCTTCCATAACTGACTTTCAAATGGATAAAAAATTGACTCTGGGAGTAACAGCTCAAAGATTGTCATTCGAAAGGAGTTCACTCTCTGCCATTGGGAATGACTTGCAAGAAGAGAAAAAAAGCTATTCCATTTTTTTGTTGATTTTTTTTCCAAATATCAGAGCAAAAAGTATCTATGAATCTCTGCATATTGACTTTATTTTTTACATTTTATGACAATGTAATCCATATTTAATTGTAAAATGAAGAGGTTCCACATATGCTATTATTAAAACTTAATACAATTTGATATTGTTTGCATGAAAATTTTTCAACAATTGTGTTACATTGTTAAAATGAGAAATAGGAAAATTTCCTTCCTAGCCAGGTTTTTACTACTCATATGGGGTTTTATAGGTGATCACAATTAACTGGTAAGGGAAAAAAAAATGTGATCATTTACACTCTATAAAGCCACAGCATAAAAAAAAATAAAATCCAGTATACCTTGTTACACACTGAACCAGTCTGTCTTTTTAGAAGCTTTTAGGAGGGCTATGAAAATATATTTTCAGAAGGGAGTTAGTTTACACATCTGAACAAGTAAAAGGAGAACCAAGAAATGTAGTATCTTCCTGAAGAGGAGAGTTTGTCAATAATCTTAAAGAGAAAAGATAAGTCAAAAGAATGAAATCTAAAAATTCACAATTAAATTTACCCAAAGGAGTTATCTGTGCTAAAGTCAATTACAGCAATATTAAAGCAGAGAAAAGCATGACACTAAGGAGACATTAGGTCATGGTGAGGTTAGGTGATTAAGATTATTATTTAAGTTTTGGGAAGCCAAAGCAAATGTAAAAATAGTATTTGAGGTCAGAAAAATTATTAATAAAAGAAAGATGGCATGGGATGAATAGGGGGAGCTAAAAGGAATGTAGGTAAACCAGTTATATTTCAAGGGAGATATAAAGAGATAAGATGTGAGTTTTTAAAATAAGTCTCAGTGCAGTTATAGCTCTAATATTACAGGCAGGAGTGAGAAACATAAGGAAGAAGCAATGAAGGAGAAATGAAGAGCTGTAGAAAAAAAGTGAAATGGTCTCCATAGAAAAAATAGGAATCTGCTGTTTAAACTTTAACTGTTTGGAGTTCTGTTGTTTTGTTTCTTTTGGGGTTTTGGTTGGTTAGTTTTGATTTTTTTGGGGGTTGTTTTGTGGGGTTTTGTGGTGGGTTTTAGTGTCGTGTTTTGGTTTAGTTTGGTTTGGGTTTTGATTTTTTGTCCCCAAGAGTATTCACTCTATTCTGTTGATTTTTGCAATAATATCTTGGAAGCTGGAAACCAGCTTCTCATTCAAAAGGCATCTTGTTTTTTCCTCGAGTAATACTGTTTTTTCGGTTTTCCCCTCTTTTTATTTTTTAATTCTTTTTTCTCTTCAGGACACAAGCCAACACAGTTTTCCCTTATTCTATGCCAGTCTCATCAATGATGCAATATATGCCATCAACACAGATCCAAACCAAGTATTTTTTAGGAAAACTTGCCAGCATAGAGAACACAAATTATGCAGCTCTACAGCAATTGGGCACAAATGTAATAGATCCATACAAAATTATGGCTATTGTTTGTTTGGTTTTCATTTTCTTGGCAACAACATAATGGTTACCAACAACTGACTAGCAAGAGAATATTGTATCTGAGACTCTAAAAAATTTAAGGAAGAAAAGATAGCCTACTTTTTACCTCATACCTCATTTAAACTAATTTATACATGTTTTTAATAATGTATAATGATTTGAAGTGTTTAATATTTAGTCATTACCAAATATTAGTCCCACTTCACTGCTGGAAAAAAAAAAAATGTGTGGCAGAGTAAATGTGTTCTTTAAATGAAACAACCTACTAGGAAGAAATTGGAAGGTGTTTGTATTTTCCTTGTTTCTACATCTACTTTTGTTCCTGATTAAAATCTTCTTAATGAACACAAGAAAACTTATGTATGATTTATCTTCAGCTAGTATTAAAATATGATTTTAACATTCTTCCCAAAATATAGTTGGGTACCAGTATTATTTAAATTTTAAAACAGTCTTTTTTGGATATTTAATTTATCTATTGGAGTATTAAATGTTTGCAGACTAGATTCACAATGGAATTTAAATGTAACATTGTTCTGCAAAGAAGGGAATTAAATTTTTATCTTCCTCAGAGTACAGAAGTAACAGAAAAATGCAGAAATAAAATAATCAGAAAATTCAGTGATAAATTTTCATGTATTTGGAGACAGGAAACATACATTCACTCCTGAAAAACATGTTTCAATTCGTAACACGTGAGGTCTTCACCAACAGTGATTGAAACACAAGAAGTTTACCACTGAAATTTGAAGACAGTGAGAAAGTAAGGAGTTACTGAAAATGGATACAAAAAAAATTGATGAAATAACCAACTCCTATATTATTTTAGGAATACTCTTTGCTATTTGAGTAGGTTTTTGTATAGGTTAATCCTTGAGTTTCAAAAGCACAGAAGCAAAATAAATAATTATTTGGTGTTTTGGTGTTTTGTTTTTTGTTGTTGCCATTGTTTTGGAGTGTTGATTTGTTGTTTTTTTTTTGTTTGTTTGTTTGTTGTTTGTTTTTTTTTTTTTTTGTTTGTTTGTTTTTTTTTTTTTTAATATTAGTTAACAATCATTTGAGTTTATCTATAAGGGCAAGATAATTTTGTTTACTATAGCTCCCAATCACATTTAATAACAGTCAGAGGTATGGACACTTTGTTTTTTCCAGTTTTTTACACGTCCAACATACCACAGAAACCCAAGAGACAGTTAAATGTGAGTTCAAGAGGGAAGTGCTGAACATGAGTTTAACAAAATGGTTTAAAGTTGCTGCTCCAATGAATATTTATTATTTATACGAAAAAGAACAGTTTTGCCAGGGGAAATTGAGAAATGTGCCCCCAGCTCAGAACAGCTAATACAGAATGTAGTTTCAAATAAATTTTAAATTGCTATATATATCTTTTTCTATGCATGATTCTCAGTTTTCTTCTGCTAGTGGTTTTCCTATCTCATCTTCCTAATTACACCTAAATCCATGTTTTTGCCCATCACATTGGACTACAAATCTGCTGCAGTAGCTAAGCTCTCTTAAATTGCTACCTCCTTTAAGTTTGACTTTCAGGTAAGTTACTCCCTAAGGTCAGAACTTAGAAGTATTGGAACATTTATTCCTAGAGAAGAAGAGAGAAATTAAATGGAGTTTTCCAGTCAGGAGACAGAGTTCATATTACATCGCAAGTCCCCAGTGGTCAGCCACAATTTTGACCATTCTAATTCATAAATTGTGTAGAGTTCAATATGCTGAGTTTATTTCAGGAGAGAGATGAAAGTGTACATGCTTACCAAGAGAATTTCTTTTGATTCCATTATAAATATCGAAGTTCCTGTTTTCCATTTTAAAAAACACTCATTTAAAGATTAGTATTAATGAATAGGCAATAATATATGATTGTTTTTATTAGGAATAAAGTTGTACAGACCAAAAAATATGCCCTACTCAGGGATTTTATTGAACTTTAGAGATAATGAATAGTACCTTCAAAGAGATCCCAGATGGGGAATACAACTCTGGCATTCATGTAGTAAACATTATTTTGCTAGCATGATAGACAAAGAAGAATTGACAAGAGTAGATAATGATTTCAAAATTACAATATTTAAAAAAAAAAATTCAGAAACAAAGTTGATATTAATATTAGAAGATGATGAACAGCTCAGACAAATAATTCTAAGTTAGTATTATCCTCAAAGCATAATAAAATTAAAAATGAATGGATTAATACATAAATATAAAGCTTGTCTTTGTTGGACATAAATATGTTTGGAAGTATGAGGGACATTTCTAGCATAACTTTTGAGACCTTATGTTTCCACCTCTCCCTATACAGCCTTATGTAAGACTCAAATACTCTTCAAGCTTCCCATTCCACAGTCATCCAGAGTTCAATGACTCAGAAAAAAGGTACCTATACTTTCCACTTAAGCACTTCCAGACTGTTTTATTTTTCTGTGAACAGAACTATGGTTGTTTCCTATGCCTTTTGTTTGAATGACAATGTATTTTCAATGAAGCTAACAAAGTAAATAATTACCTATCTATGGTTTCCTTTTCAATTACAAATTTCTTTTCAGTTACCAATTTCTTGTTCTTTTTCATCCACATACTTATTTGAAACTTTGATTCTGAATTGTCTTTTGAAAAATAGCTGAAAACCTTTTACTGCATATAGACATTTCATTTCAGCCCTAGCATAGCATGGTAGTGAGTAAAACTTGTTCCTGATAATTGGTCAATAACTTCCATGAAATTAATTTGACACTTGCAAAGTATTTCTCAGAGTTGGAATATTCATTATACTTATTATCCTTTTTTAAGCAGTTGAATTAAAAGCTGCATTTGTTTCCTACTTGTATGCTAGTTGGCAGGCTCAGAATCTAAAGATGTTACAGAGCAAAACAGTATTTTACCTCAGAAGCTGCACTTCCAATTTAATTGGCAAGAAATTTGGAAGATTGGTTTGACTTTGTTCATAGTAAGGCAATTGGATCTGTTCAGAGATTCTTCTTTTGAGACATGAAATTCATTGAAATATTTTTCAATCAGGATCTTATAGGTATCTATATATAATTGTTGAAATGCAAGAACAAAAAGCCAAGATTTATTTGAATTGCTAAATCTCTCATTTTCAATTAAATAAATGGCTTAAACTATTTCTATGCCTTCAGTAAAGTTATCACCTTATTATAAAGAGAAGACTGTTTAAAAAACAGTCACCTAGAACTGCAGATGAAAGAGTGGTGACAAATCAATGAGAATTAGTAGACTAGCACAAAATAAAAAATGGATTTTCTCCAAGGTGACTTGCATAACAAAGAGATCCATATTAAGTGTTTCTGATGAAAGGTCTTTCTGTTGTTGGCAGCTATGCAAGTGCATAAACTTCTACAAATTCTACAGGAATATTTGGTTAAGTGAATATACATTTATAACTTTTGCACTAATTTAAAATAGAATTCCCTTTCCTTTAGTGAATTTTCTGTTTCAGAAATGTTTGGGCTCTTTTCCATGATCAACATAGTCATCAAGAACAGATACTAGAAACTGATAGTGCCTCAGCTAATATTCTTTTTCATCTTTTGAACAAGGTAGCCAAAGTGAGTGGGAAAAAAATCAACTGTCCCCTACAATTTTTGCAACAGAATACAAAACAACGTAAAGAGAATTTAAAATATGAAAGATATTGTGTTCTTGAAATCTGTAATCTGAAGTTTAGTATGACCATTCAGAGTGAAATCCAAACTTGCTAAAACCCCACCCTCCTGCCTACTAAAATTATATTTTGAACCATAATACAAAACTTTGACATTTTTACACCTCTGCTGGCTTTCATTTTCACAGTGTGAAGATAACTTACCTTGTTCTTGAAAAGCAGAAATGGTTTCCAAGGGTATAACAGCTAGCTGTAGAAGAAGAAGAATTTCCTGATTGTATAAAGTGGTTCTCTATACCCCGCTGATTGTGTGATCTTATTTCAAGGGTTTGGAAAAAAAATTATTAAGTGAATATGACATTTATTTTCCTCCAAAAATAATCTATTTTACAAACTTTGAAACTACATTATGACATGAATCACAGTACAGAAAGAGGATAAAAATTAAACAATTTACTAAAAAACATGTTTCTGTTCAAACTAAAAATCTAATGGAGTTATAAAGATACCATAGGGAGTATAGAGTGGTATTAGATGCCAATGTCACTGATTCCTACCTATGATGAATTATATAGTTTCCAGATGTGAAGGGACAAAATTATCTTTAAATAAATTATATATTCACTTAGGTGTTGACTGTATAATAGAAAGATGATTGACAACACTGACAACTGTAGAATAAGTTTTTAACTCAGGAGGTGCCAGTTCTTTTGGGATCTTAGTAAGAAAGATACTGTCACTCAAATCTGCCTATCTAATCTATTGAGCAAAGGATAGCAATTACAGAAAATGTGATAGCAACCAAGGAGGGGCTTATCCAATGCTGCAACAACTGTGATTTCAAGCATCAGGAGGGATGTGAGATTGTTTCTACCTTTTTTTATAATTTCCGTCCTTTACACAATAAATTGGTTAACCATCTTTGGGTGTTGATGTTTTCCTTATTGAGATTCCAAAAGAACCAACACCTCCGCAGTGAAAAAACCTCAGGAGTAGTTGGTAGGAGGTCAGTAAGAAATGTTCTTTTGGAAAAACAATATCAGAGTAAAGCCTGAGTGGGTGCCTGGTTGGCCTTGTGCACAAGTATGGAGATGAGTAGCACGGAGGTTACCCTGGGTATCTCCCATTGATGTGGGAAAGAATTATAATCTTTTCAGATCCTCACTGACATTTTGAAGTGTTTAGAAAATCCGGGCATAGATGTGAGGAAAAGACAGCAGGATTTGCAAAGTGTATAGTTGTTAACTTGCCTCCAGCAATTGTAAGACAATTTAATGTGACAATGCAAAGACAGATGTGAACAGCAGACACAAAAGTGTATAGTGGCACTGGAGAGGAATATCTGGGTTGTGGACAGGGGGAGAAAGGACCACTTGACCCTGGGTTCAGGAGATGCTTATTAGGATGGAGACATTTGGAACACTTCTAAAGAGGAATAGACCAAAGGGTCCAAGGATAAGAATGGGAAATCTCCCTCTGCTCCACTTCTGGTGATAAGTAAGTCAAAAGTGATCTTTAGATACCCCTCAGTGTATGTTCCTCTGTGTGATTATGCACAGATAGAACTCCAAAATATTTCTGTTATTGACAAAAATTAGGTGAGTGGCTGGAGCAGTGGTTGCTATGTATCCTGGATCCCAGGGCCAGAGAGGGTGGGAGGATAGTGTGCTTTTAGCCCCTCAATAGTTACTGTGGTTAGGCACATTATTGCAAAAACTTGCAATTGCACAACAGTTGAAGGACGCTCAGGGGAGTGTTACTCATTCCTTCTGGGACTGGTTCCATTAGGGCTGGAAAATACAGAAGGAGGATCCAGGGAACTACAGGCCTGTCAGTCTGACTTCAGAAAAGGTTATAGAGGAGAGCATCCTGAGTGCTATCACATGGGTTTATGAAAGGTAAGTCCTGCTTGACTAACCTGATCTCCTTCTATAACAAGATGACCGACTTAGTGGATGAAAGAAAGGCTGTGGATATTGCTTACCTACACTCTAGTAAAGCCTTTGACACCGTTTCCCATAGTATTTGTTTGAACAAACTGGCTGCTCATGACCTGGACTAGTCTAATCTTTGCTGGGTTAAAAACGCGTTGGATGGCCAGGCCCAAAGAGTGGTGGTGAATGGAGTTAACTCCAGTTGGTGGCTGGTCACAAGTGGTATTCCCCAGGGCTCAGTACTGAGACCAGTTCTGTTTAATATCTTCATCAATGATCTGGACAAGGACATTGAGTGCACCCTCACTAAGTTTGCAGAAAACACCAAACTGGGCAGGAGTGTTGATTTGCTTCAGGATAGAAAGACTCTATAGAGGGATCTGGACAGGATAGATTGATGGGCTGAGGCCAATGGTATGAGGTTCAACAAGGCTCAGTGCCAGGTCCTGCACGTGGGTCACAACAACCCCATGCAATGCTACAGGCTTGGGGAAGAGTGACTGGAAAGCTGCCTGGTGGAAAACGACCTGGGGGTGTTGGTCTGCAGACAGATGAATATGAGCTGGCAGTGTGCCCAGGTGGCCAAGGCCAATAGCATCCTGACTTGTATCAGGAATACAGGCCAGCAGGACTATGGAATTGATTTTTCCCCTGTACTCAGCACTGGTGAGGCTATATCTTGAATACATGTTCACTTTTGGGCCCCTCACTATAAAAAAAGACATTGAGAGGCTGGAACACATCCAAAGAAGGGCAACAAAGCTGGTGAAGGATCTAGAGCACAAGTTTTATGAGAAGTGTCTGAATGAACTAGGGTTGTTTAGCCTGAAGAAAAGGAGGCTCAAGGGATACCTTATCGCTCTCTACAACTACCTGAAAGGAGGTGGATGTTGGTCTCTTGTCCCAGGTAATAAGCAATAGGATGAGGCTAAATGGTCTCAAGTTGCACCAGGGGAGGTTTAGATTGGAAATGAAGAATTTCTTCATTGAAAGGGTTATCAAGCATTGGAAGAGGCTGACCAGGGAAGTGGTTGAGTCACTATCCCTGGAGGTATTTAAAAGATGTGTAGATGTGGCACTTAGGGACATGGTTTAGTGGTGGAATTGACAGTGTTAGGTTTGACTCTATGAACTTAAAGGTCGTTTCCAACTTAAATGATTCCATGATTAAACTGTCCAAGCACAGTACCTCTGCCCTTTTTATTGGGATGATAAGTCAGTTGCATGGAAGCAAGTGGAAGAGGCTGGGCATACCTTTGAGAGTTGTCTGAGAAGCAGATAATAGATACCCACATCTTTGTGAGATCAGTTACTAAATTATTTACCTTCGGTATTCAGTCCCATTTGTTTACAGACATCCTCTTCCAACTAAAAGGCACCATTTTGTCTTACACGAGACTACCCAGGGAAAACCTGTTGCAGATGTCATCCTCTTATGGGGACAATTGGATGAATACCAATACAAAAAAGGAAAGTCTCAGAACACATATTATAGATGCACAAATGCACATAAACCTAAAAGGAAGGTGACTCACAGGGCAATGTTCTTAACACTCCTCCAGGCAAGTGATGGAAAGCTAATCCCCTACTGTTGGCACCTATATAATCAGTTGAAAAAGAAACCATCAAAAGATGTATTGATCTAAAAACACCATTGGTTCCTCTTGCTAGTCAGGATGAGGTGAAAGAAACCACCCAGTCTAACATCTCTCTAGACCTAATCTTCATTGTGCTTTGAAATCAATATCCAAACCAACATCAGGATTGATTAGGCATGGCATATGTTCAGGTGTGCTAGGTGGCTGGAGTGGGACAGGAGGATCATTGTTCATAAATCCCAGTAAAAACAAAACAAAACAAACAAACAAACAAAACAAGCAAATAAAAAACAAAAACAAAACAAAACAAAAACAAACAAACAAACAAACAAACAAACAAAAAAACCAGACCTGACAACAGATCTATCTTACATACAGGAGCTGAAGTAACTGAGATTAACAAGGATCCTTCCCATTATGCACATAGACACCTTAGAGCTAAACATTCATTTGGTGGTTCTGAAGAACTGTCCCATGAAGCCTACCTCATTCTACAACCACAAAAACTTCCAACATTTATTGCCCAAGAAGGTGTGACTAAAGTTCCCAGATAAATAATAAAGGATAATACTTTGATGGGTAAAACTTTCTTTACCCAAGGTGGACAATATTCTTTAGGAATTCAGTCTATTTTGGTGAGTTGAGTACTGTTCTGCACCAGTTGTTTTACTGCCACCTCCAAACCCAGTAACCTCCAAACAGTATCAGTTACCCAGGGAGGCATGCTGAAGTCATTGAGATGATAATTAAACTATTGTTGGAGATGGGTATTCTCTGGCATACCACTCTCCCTTTAATAGTCCTATTTGGCCCATAAAGAAGCCAGATGGTTCCTGATGCATGACGGTAGATTACCAGCTAATAAATAAAGCAGCATCTCCCATGGTTGCAATTGTCCTGAATGTTGTGACACTAGTTGAATGCATTGAGGTAGAAGCTGGAACATGGCATGCTGTGACTGATATGGCTCATGCCTTCTTTAGCATATCCATTTCTGCAGAATCCCAGGAAAAATTTGCCTTTTCCTGGGAAAGGCTACAATATACTTTCACTGTCCTGCCTCAGGGGTATTTGCATAGACCTACTATCTGCCACAGGCTAGTGGCACAACATCTGGAGGACAGCAACTTCTCTCTAGCTGGTAATTTTTTCATTACATAGATGTTACTATCATTACTGGGCCCACTGAGCAGGAAGTTGGAGAAACTCTAAATGGTATTGTAGACGTCATGCAAAAACATAGATAGGAGATCTATCCCAAAAAGATACAAGACACCACTACAGAAAGTATGATGGGGACCCTGTCGTATGATACTGAAGTGGCCAAACAAACTATCTTACATATAGGTGAACCCCCAAAATAAAACTGAGGTCTAAAACTTTGTTGGAATCCTGGATTATTGAAGACAATTTCTTCTCCATCTCACACAGATCTTGTGGCCATTGTAACATATATGCAGGAAAAAGGCCCACTTCATATTAGGGAAAAAGGAAAAAAAACACTTTTGTACAAGCAAGACAGACTGCCCCACATGCTGTGGCTTTACTGCCCAGATTGGCCCATAACCCTTTTGAACTGTAAGCTCTTGTATCTGATGACCAGAGTACTGATTGGGGTCTTTGACAATGAAGGGTGGGGAGGCAGATTCCTCTTGGGGTTTAGTCTCACACCTTTCTACACTGACTCAAAATTACAGTCTTCTTGAAATACTACTTTTAGCTGCATATTTGACACTGATAGAAGCTGGACAGATGATACAAGCTTGAAGGCATTGCTCTTATTGTCAAATTACTTGTCCTGCAATGGTGCTCAATGACACCAACAATAAGGTTGGGAAAATGCAAGATGGTGTAAAGTGGAAATGATACATCTCCACACACGCTAAACCAGTTGTACTGGTTTTAGTTGGGCTATAGAGCTGGTTTTCTTCAGAGTAGCTTGTATGATACTGTGTTTTGGATGTCTGAAAGCAGTATTGATAACAGGGTATAGGAATGCATTGTCTAAGAAACTCTTCAAAGATAAGCCCACATTGTAAATGTGACTCTTACCAATGACTGATGAATCCATATTGTGAGAAAGACTCTGCAAGAAAACTAGTGAACTTAGAGCTGGTGAAGCTCACCATGATAGGAACTCCACACAGTGTGCCATGACCCATGAGGAAGGGCTTACATGATGCTGAAACAAGCAAGGTTCCCAGTATCAGGAGGGACATAAGATTACTTTAACATTTTCTATAATTTTCATCCGTTACTCAATAAATGAGTCAACCAACTTTGAGTGTCAGTGCATAGCAGCTGTACTTTTCTACAATGCTGTAAGTGTATATGACATATTAATATAGCCTTACAACTAGGAAAACTTAAGATGCTGAAAAGCCCAAACTATCTGGTTACTCCTATGGACTGCCTGGTAACATTAAGACAGCATCAAAATTTATGCTTCATATTAAAGTTGACTATGATGATTTTTCACATCATTTTTGACCCGGTAAGGACTATTTCTTCTTCTCTATTTCTTCAGAAATTAATAACATTTAATGTTATTTTTAAAGTGTGAGGCATATTTGTTAAATAAATGCTTCATAGGCAAACATAATTTTTATGTCACGCCATAGGAATTTTAATTCTTCTTATTTTTTACAATCCTTCTCCTATCACAAATATTTTAATAGAACCTGAGATTTTTATTTTTCTTTGATTCATGGAAACATTCATAACTGATTTGTCATGGTGAATGGAGAATTTGTTGACTTACTGTCTAGAAGGAAGCTTGAGAATTTCTCAGATGAGCTCTCTGTTCTTCAGGTCAATGTGGGAGAACTGAAATGTACTTACTAGTTGGTAAGTGGATGGATAGCCTGGAGATGTACTGCAGGCTACAGCAATAAAAGAGTAGGGCTTTCATCCTTTATACATTATTTATGGCCATTTCTTTGTTAGCAACATTTCGATCTGCCATTACCAGAGCTGCTGATTTAAATAACCTGAAATGCCTAGACCTCTGTGTCAGTGCCTTGAGGTGAGATGGCCCCTGGAAAAAGAGAAAGTAAGTGAAATACAACACATTTTAAAAACAACAAAATCAAGGATATCATTATGAAATAATGGAGTAAATATACTAAAATTGGTACTAAGTTAAATAATGATGATATTTTAGAAATATTTTTTATCTTACAATATTACTTTCCTACCAATAGTGTTTTAGTAAATAACTGATACTTTTTCTCCACAAAACCAACCTAAGAAATATAGAAAAATCTTTTAATGTTTATCTTGTCTTACATGCTGTTTCTTCTCATGGTTCCATATTTAAAGAGTTTCCTAAGTTTTATATTATTATATAAATACATAGAATCATATAATTGTTTGGGATGGAAGGGACCTTAAAGATAATGTAGTTCAAATCCCCCTGCCATGGGCAGAGCCACCTTCTACTAGACCAGGTTGCTCAAAGCCCCGTCCATCCTGGCTTTGAACACTTGCAGGGAGGGGGCAGCCACAGCTTCTCTGGGAAACCTGTTCCAGTGTCTCACCACCCTTACAGTAAATAATTTCTTACTTACTTCTAATCTAAATCTACTCTCTTTCAGTTTAAAACCATTGACCCTCATGCTATCACTACACTCCCTGATAACGAGTCCCTCCCCATTTTTTCCTATAGGCGCCCTTTAAGTACCAGAAAGCTGCTATAAGGTCTCCCCAGAACCTTCTTTTCTCCAATCTCTCTCAGGCTTCTTTTCTCCCCAGCTGTCTCAGCCTGTCCTCATAGCGTAGATGCTCCAGCCCCCTGATCATCTTCATAGCCCTCCTCTGGACCCACTCGAGCAGGTCCGTGTTCTTCTTATGCTGGGGTCTCAGAGCTGAACACTGTACTCCAGGTGGGCTCTCAAGAGAGCGGAGTAGAGAGGGAGAATCAACTCCTTCAACCTGATGCCCACACTACCCTTGATGCAGTGCAGGATACAGTTGGCTTACTGGGCTGTGATTGACACATTTCTGGGCTGTGGCACTGAATATGCTGGCCTCATACTCAGTTTTCCATCCACTACTACTCCCAAATCCTTCTCTGCAAGGCTTCTCTCAATCCACTCATTGCCCAGCCAGTATCTGTGCTTGGGATTTCCCTCACCCATATGCAGAACCTTGCCTTTGGCCTTGTTGAACTTCATGACATTTGTACAGGCCCACCTCTCCAGCCTGTCAGGGTGCTTCCCCTCCAGTGTGTCAACCACACCATACAACTTGGAAGAAACATGAGAGGATGTTCTGTGTTCTATGTGAGAATGGACACCATAACTTCTACAGAAAATTATATTACTTCAGTGACATAAATTTGCATTATTTTCAATATAGATTTGAGCTGTAATGTCCCAGCTCAAATTCCAGAAAAATCTGAATCGCACATTATAGTTTTTATTGTCGTACTGCATTTCAAAACTTGGTGTCTCAGAATCCTTCTCATCTGCTTTTCAGACATATAGTCAGAACAGTTTTCAGGACTGCAGGTAATTCAAGTGTAGGTAGTAATAAGAATTATGCCTGAATTAATGAGTGACAGATGTTTGAGTTGTTTCACTTCTGTGAAAACCCCCATGAAGGCTATTGCATTTGTCCCATATACATCCCAATTGAAAGAAAAAAAAAATCAAAAATCCCTTGGTGCTGCTGGTTCTTAGTTGGTGCAAACAATATGGCATGCTTGATTTCAGTATAGAAAAATATAAAATTTCCTGAAACTGTGTTGAATTGTCAGCAATTTGCATATCTGATTTCTTTTCATATGATGCCCAATCTTTCTTTTTAGTCTAGAGTTGTGTTTTAAAAATGACTATGAGATTTTAAGTGAAACTTCTTCAGAGAATATAAGTTAATTGCTCTGTATTCTTGTGCTGATCAGTCATGTTTGTTGAGATATGATGTTATATGGGAATAATTCCTCAAGCACTTTCTGTTCTAAGTTTCCCAGTTCTTATAATGCAGAACTCAGTCTTCTCTTACCTCGTTATCACTCTCATCTTTCCATGCTATATATACAAATTTAATGAAAAGAACTACCATCACATTTTATTTTGCTCTCTGTTGGGACTCTTTTGATAATTAGAGTATGAATGAATAAATTATATTTGCTGGTATATGGAGAATTTGAAATTAAAGCAACAGATACTGCCGAGGAAAAAGGAAAATAGTTCATTTCCTATTTGCAAATAGATGAAGAGTGGGGTTTGTTCTTTCTTTTCTTTTTCTTTGAAGAGCTCACCATAGTGAAAGACCAATTTTACAACTCTTTGGACCTCTGATAAATGTGTCCCTTGTACATGAATAATAATGGAAAATATATAAAATTATTAAAATAATAAATGTGAGACAACTATTCTGATAAATTGAAAGATGCTGCTTATATAGTGAAAAATTACAGCTTAGCCTATAAATAAAAGCAGCTTGCTTGTCTCAGCTGTTTTCTTTTTGGAAACAGTCCTTTATGATGGTGGCACACTTCATAAATCTTATATATTTTAGCACAACTGTCTCCTAGATACTGAGTTATTCTCTGAGGGAATGCTGGTCTGTCTAGGACATTGTAAAAGTGTATTACCTTAACAGTTATGGGAATTCCATCTTTCTTCCACTTCAGGAGATAATTTGTGGACTATAAGATATTTATGGTACAAGTGGTCAATTAAAATTACTAATTTTATAACAAACAATGTAAAAGTAAATTATGGGAAAAAAAATAAATAAGTTATTTATGTTTTTTTTTAAGTTAGTATAACTTACAGTCTATACTTGTGTACCTTAAAGGAAGCACAGACTTTTTCAACACAGATGACATTAAAACTGTTAGGTACTCATTGTCATACCAAGTTAGAAAACTGTTCTCAGATTTCAATTTCAGACTGTTGGTTAACATTTCAGAGAACTACCGTCAAATTTTTGGATACTTGCAGGTTGGAAGACAAGATCTTAGTCAAAATGATACTAAATTTTTATTGTGACTAATCCTTCTGAGATGAAAACAGGTAAAGATACTAAGAAGAATCTTTCTTGTAAATCATTTTACCATTCATTCTGGGCTTCCTTTTTAAATATTAAACTTGAATCACATTTTACTTTTCAGAAATATAACCTCCTCCCAAAAAAGTCACAAAAAAACACAACCCCTATTCCATTCCTGTAAATTGAACAGAGAGAGTCATCTGCTCTAATGGTATGTCACATTCTGGATTCCTTTCCATATTATCAAAATTAGAATACTTGCATTTAGCTTGTGAGTGCACTGGCCACAAGAGACAGAGGTGTAAAGAACCGAAGGAATTAATGCCTCAAACATTCATCAACACGGAAAACTTCAACAAGATGTGGCCTTTGTGATTAGTCTAAGGAACGCCACCCAGTGAAGCACGGAGTGTATCGAAGGATGCACGGCTTCACTCCCTTGTGGTTGTATAGCCAAACTCCTTAGATAAGACTCAAAGGAGGGAAACGTGGACTGAGTGAAACCATAAGTTCAGGTTAAAGGTCTGCTAAGAGAGATAAATAACCAGCACCAGAACAACCTAAGCAAAAACTGAAGAAAAAGTAAGAGTGAGGGAGTGAGCACAACCACCAACTTGATTGACAAGGGGATTGGTGCATCCCATTCCCTCTCAATGCATATGAAGAACTCATGCTCCATCCTTTTGTCGTCTCTCATGGAAATGACTTAATGAAATACCTGCCTCTCTTTGTCTACTATGTTAATCATCTGATAAAGATGAACTTAAAAGGCAACAGAAAACTTTACAATGTGTGCACCCACCTCCCAAGATTTCTGGACCTGAGACAATGCTGGAACGAGGGGTGGTGACCAGACTCCTCCCCTCCCCTTCCTGACATTATTTTTTTCATTAATAAATTTCTATTATGATTAATCACCAAGAAAATTTTCTCATCAGGTTTCCCTCATCATAGTTTTGTCCAGGGTTTGAGTGAGTTATGGGAGTTTTTTGATAGCAGGGGAGGGGGCTATAGGATGGTCTCCTGTGAGTAGCTTCTCAAAGCTCTCACAGCTCCAAGTCATCTCCACTTCTTCACCAAAACTGATAAAATCAGCTGTACCTCTTCAATAACATAATCAAGAAGGGATGTGGTGAGGAGGAGTTGGACTTGTGAGGAGGAGTTGTGGCAGCAGAGTGAACACCATGGTCAATGGAAGAATGGAGGAAGAAAGGAGGGGGGAGATGTGTCGGAGTAGAGACTCCCCTGTGTCTTGTGGTGAGACAGCAGGGCAGCCTACCCCAGCACTCATGAAGATCTATGGTGGAGCAGAGACTGATTTATGGCCTGTGTTTTTCGCATGGCTGATCAAAGTGTCTGTGCACAAAGAAGGCCTGGGTCTTGTGGGAAAAAGTAGTCCCGCTGTTGTAGTTCAGCGCTGGGAGGATTGCAGCATGCGGGGGTGTCCCACATCGGAGCAGCTCGGGAAGGGCTGCAGCTGTGGGAGAGAATCCAGTCAGAGAAAGTTAGTGACCCATGATGGACCAGTGTAAGGAATCGCTGTGTTCCATGGGAGAGACTCACATTGGAGAAAGTTTGTGGAGGACTGTCTCCTGTGAGAGGGGGACCATGATGGATCAGGGGGAACAAGTTACAGAAGCTTCCCCCACCAAAGATGGAAGAAGAGGCAGCACTGACTGCACCCCTCATTCCCTGCCCCCTGCACCACTGGGGGAGGAGGTAGAAATATTGGGAGCAGAGCTGAGCCTGGGAAGAAGGGAAGGGTGGGGGGAAAGTGTTCTCAAGATGTGGCAATGTTTCTCACTGTCCTAATCTCTTAAGTGGTGGTGTTAGTGTCTGTAATAAATGTATGGGTTTCTTCCTTCCCCTAACAAGTCTGCCTTTTTCCCATGACCATAATTGGTGACTTGCCCATCCCAGTCCTATCTCAACTCCCAAGCCTGGCTCATTTGTCGCTTCTCATCGCTGGGAGAGAAGGGACTAGTGAGCGGCTGTGTGGTGCTCAGTTGCCCTCTGAGCTCACAAGGATAAACTGTGATTTTAAAGACAATAATTAAAAAAAAAAAAAAAAATCCTTTACGTTGTTACACATTTCAACATAAGAATTCCTTAAATACTTTATATGAGGTAAATATAGTTGTATCTGCAACAAAGAATATGAAAATTCATCCAACACCTATTTATATAAAAATAATCTCTAAGATTAAAGAAGCAGTGATTCAGGACTTAGCAACACAGTTTATATGATAATTCTTTAGAGAATATTAGGATTTATTAGATGAAACATTGCATTTGAAACTATTAATTTGAATTATAACATGCACCTCAAAGACTTAAAGAAAAAGAGCAGACCCAATTTATAACCATCTTGAATATTGTGAAAGTATTTGTATGAATTGACTTTTTTATACATATATTCACATATATAGGATATTAGAATTTAGAATAGCATAATCCTGTTTCCCATAGATTTTCCTTTGTTATTTACCCAAAGGTACAATACAGTGATCATGAGATAAAGACCATGTTTGCTGAGAGGTGTCTTCCACTTTTGCATATAAGTTGTCTTAGTGAAAAAACCCTAGTACTACTGACAAAGGAAGATGGAGCAAGCTGCCATTCACTGAACATTCAGAATAGACTGTCTTCTTCTACATTACAGTACCCAATTATCAGTTTCCTTTATCTCTTCCACAGAATTTTAGTACAACTTCACTGATTCTTCGAGTTTTCAGAATCTTCTAAGGGCTTTTAACAACATCATGCTTCATCGTTACATATATCTGCATCCACTTACACTGTTCACCTTCTAAGTTTCCTGTGGTATAGTTGATTTATAATTTTCCAGTATTGTTTGTTTATTTTTATCTTTTCCACTTCTGTATGACTTGCAACAATGGAAAAAAAGTCATAAGGAGAAACAAGACTGACCAGAAGAAGTGTGTTTCAGCAGGAATCTCATGAAGTTCAACAGGTGAAGTGCAAAATCCTGCACGTGGAGAAGAGCAACCCCATGAACCAATATATGCTGGAGACCATACAGCTGGAAAGCAGCATGGCAGAAAAAGACATGGTCGTCCTGGTAGACACAAAGTTGAACCTGAGCCAGAAATGTGCCATTGCCACAAAGGCTAATGTTATCCTGGGCTGCATTAGACAAAGTATTACCATCAGATTGAAGGAGGTAATCCTTCTTTTTTTATTCAGCACTGTTGAGGCCACACCTGGAGTACTGTGTCCAGTTCTGATCTCCCCTGGAAATATTTGAGATAGTGTAACAAAAGATGTCAAGGGTGATTAAGGGGCTGGAGGACCTCACATATGAGGAAAGGATGAGAGAGCTACGACTGTTTAGCCTAGGGAAAAGAAAGTTCAGGAGTTATGTTATAAATGTATATAAATATCTGGAGGAAGGGTGCAGAGATAAGTGACCAGGTTCTTTTCAGTGGTTCCCAGTGACAGGACTAGAGACTATGGACTCAAACTGAAACATGGGAGGTTCCATTTGAACATCAGGAAATACTTTTTTTATCATGAGAATGGCTGAGCACTGGCAAAGGCTTCCCAGAGAATCTCTGAAGTCTCCATCTGTGGAAATATTCAATAATAATCTTGACACGGTCCTGGGCAACTGGCTATAGTTGGTCGCACTATTTGAGCAGGAGGTTGGACCAGGTGATCTCCAGAGATCCCTTTCAACCTCAGTCATTAGGAGATAAAGTGAAATTACGTAGTATATAAAAGGATGCAAAAGATAATGGATATAAAGTATTAGTTAAACCATGAAAGAGTAAAATCCTAAGTAGTCAGTCAACTTTCCTATAAATTTAATTTATCCAGGGATAGTCTTCTGGAAGAAAAGAGACACCGTACAGATGTATCCTTCCAGCTTTATGGTGGAAAATGAGTTTAAGGACAAAAGGAAACCTTACATATACTGAAAACATTGAAAAAGAGAAGCAATTAGGAATGCAAATGTGAACAAGGTTCAAGGTTTAACCCATCCACACAGCCTGTTGTGGTACAAAAGTAAAATTATGAATACAAGACATATTTTCAGTACTAATCGCACCATACTTTTCTTCCTATAATAACAAGCTTTTTAGCATAGGTTTGAGTAACAGAGTATTCACTACTGAGTAGAGTTCTGAAAGTCAGAGGATAGCTATCATATGACTACTTACCAGAACTGCAGTGATGTGAAATTGAAGTAACCTCTGTTTTGAGAGAGAGATTATGATTTAAATGTTCAAGGACTAATAAATACCTTGACCAATAAAGTCAGTGGGAAACTTGTGGACTTCAGTATTCATTAATACAAGCAATTGGTAAAGAGCAGGATCATTAAGCTGCAACACCCACAAAGACTAATTTAATTGCAGGCTGTCCTTTACTCTCAGTGCTGTACTTCTCCTCACCTCAAGAGACCCACTATAGTCTTATAGAAATATGCAAGTCAGTAACAATGTATTACTGTCAATAAATGGTTTGCAACCTGACCCTTATAAATATCTAAGAAAAACAAATTGATTAAGCAAAATCATGTGCTACAATATTTCAGACTCTTTTCCAGATTATATTATTTTACAGAAGTTTCAGGCTTAAAGGAAAAAAAAAAAAAAAAAGAGAACCAGAAAAGAAATAAAAACATACTTTTGTTGTTTTAAAAACAAATATTCTATGTAAAAAAGGGGGTGTGTTAGAAAAGCAGGTAAATCATATGCAGTCCTGAATGTGAGGTACCAGATGTTGTACTACATGATACTCAGACTTCACAACTTTTTCAGAGATATGAAAACCATTTTTTTAGCTACAGGTCACTGCCTTTCAAGGTAGTTTTTGAAAGAAGGCATTAAAATTTAATTCTGATAAAATAGAAACAAATAATCTCATTAGTACTGAAATGAGACTATGGAAATAATTACCTATATATTCAAAATTTCTGTTGGGCACGCATATGGATGCACCAGCTTTGCAAAAATAATATATATGTACATCTGTTAAATATAGATTTATAATATTTTTCTAGCTATAATAATTTGCACTGTAATTTGAACATTTTATCTGTTTTTCACATTAGAATAGTGAACAGTGGTGCCAAGAATAAAAATGAAAGTTGTCTAATCCTACAGTACTTTACAGTGTTTGTCCTACTGACTAGCAGAATATCTAATTCCTATACAATCTTGACTGATGAATGTCTTTGTTATTATCATCCTAACTTCCTTGGGTCAGGGAGTCTCTCCATCTTGCATAATCAAATAGAACATAAATGCAGATGCAACAGAACATTCCTAAAAGCATTAGGAAAAAATACTTTATACTTAAGCTAAATATATATTATTTAATAGAAAGAAGAAAAGCATGTACGTAAAATTAATCACTTAATAATCCACTGTCACATCAATTTAAAGTAATATAACTACAATGATATGTAGGAATTTACTATAATTACCCTTCCATGGAGACAACATTAGAAATGGGGAAAGATATATTAGGTCAGCTAGTAAGTTTCTTCACCAAATGATAGTGTATATTCTCCAGTCTTGCTTTAACTGACTCGAGTATTACAAAATTTCCCCACTTCTAGAGAATTTATTCTGTTGTTCAACAAACTAATAGAACATAGTTGTCTTGGAGGTTATACCTTAATATTAACTTTTTTCTCTATTCATTTTTATCCCATTTTCTTAATTACGCCTCTAGGTGCTATTTTGAGAATGTATGCACTTTCTAAAAGCATGAACTGTAAATATTTACAAACAACTTCATATCCTTACCCCTTACTAGTCCTCCTCATTCCCCTTACTCCAGTCAAGTTTGTGATGTTTTTATTTAAACTAAGGTATTTAAACAAACAAACAAACAATAGTCCACAGAAAGGTCATACTGAGGGCAATGAGAGTAAAGTACTTGCTGAAATCCCTTTCCATTTATAAAAATAAAGATCTAGCCAAATGTCCAAGAAGTGCTGAATGTTTTAGTTGTGCTGGTTGTATAAACAATTTCACTTTTTTTCAATATATGAAAAACAACTTACATAGCTTAAGTTCTAGAGGTCAGTTCAACCGCCTTAGTGTAGAACATGTAGCATCATTTGAGATGACCTAGGTTATCTTTCTTTATCTGTTAGTCTTAATGTGCCCAGGTCTCCTGTGAATATTTCATATCTACTAGTCATTATGGTCCAAGATACTTTAGGGGTTCTCATGGTATTAGGTACCTATGTGTGTGATGACCAAACTGAGGTTAGTGACTGTAGACATGATTTTCAGATACTAAAATGAATTAAACTTTAGAATACCAAATACTGTTGAAAGTCAGCGCTGTAGGTCTGCTTGTGTAGGTGTTTAAATAGAGCTGTAAGAATATGCTAATATTAACTTCTTAAAACCAGCCTTTGTTATTATGACTTATCTCTTATTTTTACTTAATAAATCTTCAGCCATGCTATATTACATTTTCCTATCACTACTAGAAAATATGTTCTGGGCTGGTAAATGATTGTCAGATTACACATACAATGCTCACCCTGGAATATTAGAAGGCAGATGAAATTTCAAAGACACAGTAAAGATCTGTGAACTCTGCTTCCAACAGGAGTTTGGTTTTGATTTTTTATTATCCCCCCAGGTATCTTAACTTCCCACAAATGCACTGATGTAAAAGCAAATCATCGGTATATCTACACAAAACCTGTGTATCTGAAACAGTTGGTAAGGAAGGTGTAACTCCTCCCATCAGTATTTACCCTAGAAGTGGGTTACAGTTAATGATAAACAAAATAAGTCCTCTTATCTTGATTCAAAATCCAACAAAGTCAGTAGACATCAGTAGGATTTGGATTAGGAGTAAAAATACAAATAATTTTTAATAAAAATAATAGAATTATAACTGTTTAACTGTGACACTTGGATTGATCTAAGACACCAGATAAAATGTTACTGTATATCTCTCTACAGTCTTAAAACTAAATCAAATAGTTCTTTTTAATATGTTCAAAAATACAGCAATATTTTATAATCCAAAACTTGCAGTATAAATTATTATACTAGTATTTTAAAATAATATGCCATGAAAAATTTCATTGTTACTATAAGACAATTTCTGTAAGGAAAGTAAATACACAATTTATTTTAATGTATAAACATTCATAGACAAAAGTAAAATTCTTACAGGACTGGAAAAATAAAATAAATAAATAATGAGAATGATCTATTTAATCTATTTTCAGCAGTTAATTTAGGTGTGTATCGGTCTACAGACCCAGATCTCAGAAAATGTCAAAATTATCTATGTGTATAGTGAAGGTGTATATGCCTTGAAAGACTCCAAAGAGAAATGCTGTCCAGTTATTTTAGTAAATTAAATTTTATTGACATGTTAGAGAAATCTATTTATCTTAAATTTTAGATGGATTGCCTTACCACCTGAAGGTGCCCCTATGTACCTAAACTATAAGTGAAAGCTGGACAAATGAGCTCTTAGCTTGAAGGGTAGTGTGGTGGGTTGACCCTAGCTGAATGTCAGGTGCCCACCAAAGCTGCTCTATCAGCCCCCCTCCTCAACTGGACAGAGTCTCCTCAACTGGGTAGAAAATATGATGAAAGGCTCATGAGTTGAGATAAGGGCAGAGAGAGATCATTCACAATTACCATCACAGACAAAACAGATTCAACTTGGAAATCAGTTTAATTTATTACCAATTAAATCAGAGTAGCATAATAACTAATACCAAATCTTAAATGACTTCCCCCCACAATTCTATTCTTCCCTGACTCAACTTTACTCCCAAATTCTCTGCCTCTTTCCCCGTAGTGTCACAGGGAATGGGGGTTGCAATCAGTTCATCATACGTTATCTTTGATGATCTTTCCTCCTCAGGGGGAGGACTCCTCACACTCTTCACCTGCTCTAGTATGTGGTCCCTCCCATGGGAGATGGTCCTCCACAAACTTCTCCAACATGAGTCCTTCCCACAGGCTGCAGTTCTTCACAAACTGCTCCAATGTGAGTCTCTTCCATGAGGTGCAGTCCTTCAGGAACAGACTGCTTCAGCATGTGTCCCCCACAGCGTCACAAGTCTTACCATAAAACCTGATTCATCATGGGGTGTTCTCTTCATGGGTCCACAAATCCTGCCAGGAGCCTGCTCCAGTGTGGGCTTCCCAGGGGGTCACAGCCCCCTTTGGGCACATCCACCTGCTCTGATGTGGGGTTTTCCATGGGCTGCTTCACCATCAACCTCCATGGGCTGCAGGGGCACAGCCTGCTTCACCGTGGTCTTCACCATAGGCTGCAGGGGAATCTCTGCTCCAGCACCTGGACCACCTCCTTCACTGACCTTGGTATCTGCAGAGTAGTTTCTCTCACATATTCTCACTCCTCTCTTTGGGTGCATTTATGCAGCTGTTTTTCCCCCTTCTTAAATATGTTATCACAGCGGCGCTACCACTTTTGCTAATGGGCTTGGCCTTGGCCAGCAGTGGGCCTGTCTTGGAGCTGGTTGGCATTGGATCTGTCGGACATTGGGGAAGCTTGTAGTAGCTTCCCACAGGAGCCACCCCTGTAGCCCCCCTGCTACAGAAACCTTGTCATGCAAACCCATAACATAGTCTTGTAATTTCACAAGTAGATCATTTGGATCTATATGAATATTAGAGTCAGACTAAAAATTTAAGGACTTTTCTAGAGTTATATTTGAAATGTTACTTCTGGATTATCATTCTGTGGAATATAATTGATTAAAGATATTATTTTGACCTACACAGTGTTTTATAATCATACATGTGTTTTTAATAGCACAACACAAATTAGGTCCAAGGAAGTCAATTATTTATTTGAATATTTAATTGTATTTGCTTCATCTATGGCCATATAATTTTATTTATTTATTTATTTGTTCCACATAACAAAGCAAATACGTTTAATCAGATGAATTTCTGAATATTTAATACAGACAAGAAAATAATAATCTATTATCAAGCATGGTTTACACAGGAGTTGCATTGAGTTCATTGATTTGAATAATTACAAATATAGCTCTCATCCAAACAGTAGAGTAAAAAGAAAAATCCAGGGTATGGGTGGGACAATGCTGTTCAAATTAATGCTGTTGCTGTGTGTCTTGGCAAACATGAATAAAAAGTTAAAAAATCCAACCAATCAACCAAACCCCCTATCAGAATAGTGCAAAAAGAAATCAGAAGACAAAATGCTGCCAGAAAAAAAAAAAAAAAAAAAAAAAAAAAACAAAACAAAACAAAACAAAACAAAACAAAACAAAACAAAAAAAAAAAAACAACAAAACAAAACAAAAAAAAAAACAAAACAAAACAAAAAAAAAAAAAAAAAAAAAACCAAGCCATTAGCAATAAAGCTACCTCAGTTTATTACTCCCTTGACCTTCTGGTAAAACAGAAGGTTTTTTCCTGCAACTGTTATAACTGGAAGTAAAACTAGGGTTACAAATTAGTCCCCACATTTAATCTGGGGACTTAATCTGACACCTTTTTTAACTACTGCATCCCCGTCATGTCACATAAATAATAATTACAAGCACCTTCTCTAATAAAATCCATTTCTATTTACTTTCATTGCATAGCTTAACAGCTATTTCACTTCAAGTTAATTTCTTCAACTACATAGCCAAACCAGCCTCTTCATGTGACTGTCATCTAAAATTCTCAAGGTAGTAATGTTATATTACCATCCCACAGTCTTATTACACATTTTAGTAGACTGAGATGACTCTGTCTCTTCTGTTTCATGTCCATTTTATTGAACTAATGACTTTTTCAGCTTTACCATTGTTAATTTCCCTCTATTCATGGTCCACCAGCATTTTTGATGCTAGTATGTCATTTGGGATTTGATATTTTGTGGCAGGTGCACCTGCACAAAGACTGAAACTTCACTACTGAAAGGAAAGCATTAAAGCTAGAACCTGTGGTTTGGGAGTCCAACCACCCAGCTTGTGTGCTCTCTGTGATCACCTACACACCTCAGTTGAAAGGCAAGGCCCTTTGTCATCATACAAGGCCCTCAGCCAATGAAATGCTTCAGTCAAGAGAAGTTTCTACACCACTGACTATACATAACCACAGATCAGATTTGACTAGGGTATAAATGGAGGCCCATCACAGGGCAAATTGAGTTGGTTCTCCTCAGAGCAGGGGGTCTGCCACTGTGGACTCTCCCTCTTGGGTTGGGACACTGCCTAAGGTAACTCCTCGAGGTTTAGAGCCCTCATCTTATAGGTGAGTGTGCATTTTGGGTCATGAGTTCTGAAGCTTAAGAATCCTTAAGTCTGTTGTGCAGTATTAATTTCCCCTTATGTCATTGAACCTGTGATTTGCCAATGTTGTTGGATTTCTTAATTATTTTGATTGAAGAATAAGTTTTGTTGAGTTTAACACCTGTTTAATTTGATTGTGTAAGTCTCTGCAACACCTTGAATTTCTAATATATTTGTAATTGATTTTGTTGCATTTGCTTTGTTGATAATTATACTTAACTGTGATATATCTTTCATATCTTGGGATACTTGTAGGCATTTAAATAACGTTATTGCATTGTAACTCCAGTTACATACTGATGTTGTTCAGATGTATATTTCATTCCTAAGACCAATAGTGATTCTGCTGTTGCAGAAGTAGGTCTTATTTACTGCACATAAAACTATGAACACAACAATATTTTTCTAGGTAAATACAGAATTTCAAGAACTGGTATTATTGGCTCATCAATGGCTTAAAAGTATTTTTTACTGTATATTAACAGTACATATTTTTTTTTCCTGAAATTCATAAAATCCATGATGAAAAAGCTTGACAGAAAAAAGAAGCCATTTCACCTTCATTCAAAAGTTGGTTATTACTGTATCAGGGTTTTTCTCTCCAATTTGCATCATAACAGTAAGATTTTTCCAATATTTTCTGTAACATTTCACATGCAGCATAGCTCACTTGTGCTTTTCTTTCCTTAAGAATCAGCTACTGAAATATTCTGTCAGTTGATTTGCTTGACAAATCCTTTTGGCTGAACTTTAGTATGCATAAGAAACAGCTGTTGAGTTACTGGCAATTACTAAAAAAGAACCTGAGTAAACCACAAATCACTATACTGTTTGTTTTTAGCCTTTTGCTGACAATGGTACTTGACTAAGCAGTGAAAATCTTTCTTCCCAAGATGCTGCATCTTGTAGAGGAGAATATAAACAAAAACTGTGCATTAACTTCAAACGCATGTGAGGACATAAAAAATTATGGCAATGCTATTTATACACCATTCAACCTCATGTTGCTGAACAATTTTTCCAGTGATCTGCTTTGAGTCGTCTATTTAACTACGAATATAGATTTTCAACATACCTGTAACATGTGACATGACAGATTAGTTTTGAGTTCACAGATGTATTTGCGTATATATGCTGAAAATAAGATTATAATAGTCTTCAATGTAAATACATTTCCTTTGTGCTAGATCTTGTAATCATTACTCTAACCTTATCAAGACTCAACATAAAAAACCTCATGGAAATCTCCCTATACCATCTTAAAGGTAAAAAGAACAGAATCCGATTCATTGTTTTCATATTATATGACAAATACAGTTTCATGATAAATGGTTTTTCTTACCTATTAATGTTATTAGATTTACACATGAAACAAGTTAAAATGATGCTGTCTTTACAGTTTTTTCAGTTGGTAAGATGAATGTACGCATGCCTCATACAAGTAACACCAATATGCATATGACTAGTGGACATTAAATTTATATTTTACACCTAGTCATAATCTTAAATTGACCTTTCATCAGTTAAAATGTCAGCTCAAAGAAATCCTAAGATATCTCCAAAGAAAAAGGCTTTTATTTTCCTAAAATCATTGATTTTTTATTTTTCTTTTCTATCCCTCAGCGTATTTTTATCCTTGTTATCTCCAGTTAGGACTTCTGACATGACCTTTCTATCTAAAACCAAAAAACCACAGCCAAACAAAAACCCCACTACTGCCTGTTCCCCCCAAATCAAAACTACATCTTGTCTGTCAAGGCAAAGATTTATTTACCAAAACAGATATGAGATCTGAACTGCCAATACCAGCATTACTCAAATAATTAGCCTATTGATTAGCAGCTCTATAGATCAGATCACCAGTGTGTCCTTGCTGCTCAGGGTCATATAATTCCTTCTTTTTAAGTTCCTTGTTTCTTCACTTCAGTGAATCCAGATCTTAGTATGAGATTTTTGTTTATAACCCTTACTATGTGTTTTATACATTGATCCCCTTTGCTAACGTATTAGTACTGTTTTTAGATATTTTTGATACATGATTAGTAATCTGACCATGTAAATTAACCAACAGAAAAAAAAAAAAAAAACACCAACATAAAATGCCTTGACATTCTAACCACCCAAAACCCTTTCCCATTTACTTAATGCGCAATTTTTCTATACGCTTATTTAGCATAAAATTTTCAGCTGCTATGATGGATATTTATGTCAGTAAAATCAAGGTTTGAGCCTGGATTCTATTTACATGGATTAAAAGTGCTGTCAGTTTTCTTCTAGCTTTTAGTTTCTAATGCTATCCACTGTAAAGTAAAACTCAGGCTGCAAATAAACTCTGCATGTCACAATTCAAAAAGAACATCAGACCACTTCCCCGTCAATTTCAGGAAAAATCTGATTGATGTAGTTTCTCACTACAAGAAAGTATTGCCAACTTTCAAGTTCCACAGCCAACATAGGCCTCTGAGAGACCTACAATAGCCAGTGACTGTCATTAAAGATCTATTTGATTTTTATCAAAACTATTCCAAAAGCTGATTTTACCCAAAGAGCACTTTTTTTTTTTTTTTTTTTTTTTTTTTTTTTTTGGCTGCTTGTTAAAAACTTATTTCACTGTCAAGGCATAAATATTTCTCAAAGAAGCAGTCAAGCCATTTGATTTCTCAGTTTTAGAAGAAAAAGAATAGGAAAAAGTCTCTTCCCCTCAGAGATTCAGATTTTTTGAGGACAAAATATAGAAACCTACTAGACATTTGTTTTACAGCTGATTATGTATTAACTCCTTCTGTCTCCCTAAACTATCTCTGTCTCAAGCTCTCCCCTGCCCAAAAAAGATAATTACTTTCTATTTTATTTTTCTCTTTGCCTTGCTTTCCTCTCTTATCTTATCTATTTTCCATATAAACTCTCTTTTATTTCAAATATTGAAGAGCTGATACATATCTAAACAAATTCTGAGTTGTCGTTATCACCTTGCATTTCACTTTTAAATTTACTGCCTTTATTTCACACCTTAAGAAAGGTTTGCATGCCCAGAAGCTTGGCTGATTTTTTCTCAGTCCAGATGAAGTCAGTTCAGTAAAAAGGTAGTGCCTCTAATGACAGATTTTCTCTCCTGCCAATAAAAACAATTGTTTTGAAAGACACATAAGAAATAAAATAGTATGCTATTGTTATCCCATAACTTATTTATGCATATATTTCCAAGTAAATATCTATCTAGTGCTGAACAGGAATACCAATTATTTTTTTGTTTTAAAAATATGATCTACTGCTCAGTATTCGAGAAGGAAAGAGACAGTTCCTCAATAAATGGTTAGCTCTAATATCTAAGCAATACTCAAGTAAAATATCCAATTTTTCTAAACACAAAGCTTAGACCTTATTAATGACCTGCTCAGAAACTTATTTATGACATAATGATTTGTCAGTATGCATAAATAGAGGAAAAGAATTGGTATTCACTAATGCCTAAGTAGCCTAAGAAGCACATAGACACTACAATTCAATGATAGACTCAAATGCATTCCCAAGGTCAATATCAAGCTGCTCTGCTGATCTGAACATGCAGAAATTCAGGCATCTAGTGTTATCAGCCAATACATAAATAGATGGCTATTTTTGAGCTCTAAGTGTCAATGTCAATAACATTTTGACTTACAGTTTTGTTATAAAGCCTTGCAAAGGACTGCTAAATTATTTAAATAAATATTGGGACAATTCTGTTAACATGTAGTCCTAGAAATAGTTTTCTTGTAATTGTACTTAAATTATCTTCTTCATCCTAATGATAGTCTCAAATGTAATGAAATCTGTTGCATGTCATTGATTTTTTGCAAGTTTTGCATTATTCTTATTTATAAGTCTTTTTAGCTTACTGATAAACAACTTATTTCAATATAAACTGATTAGCTATTTAAATGAGAGAATCACTGATGAGGTAGAGTAGATACTGAGTTTTCATCTAAATTTCCATTTTTTCTTTAAGCAACTCTTTAGACAACATCTGGTTCAAGGTGAAACTGTAGAGATTTCCAGTTTTTTCTTCCAAAATCCTACAGTTACTGATAACTAGCTCAGTTCTGCTACAACTAAGCAATTATGTGACTCTAGTATGTAAACCCAAATATAACTGCTGTTAATGTCACTGATGATTCTCTACACACACAGAAAGATGCTGTATATTCTTTGTGTGTATGTGTATATTTTAGTGGCTAGAACATGAAATAAAGGGATTATTTTGAGAAATAGAGTTTCAGTTGGTTATTAAAAATGACAACAAAAAAATACTTTATTTTTTATGGACAAAGTATTCTGGAAAGGTGGTAGTCTCCATTGCTGGAGGTCTTGAGTAAATGTCTATGGAAAGACCTTGTAAATAGATGCTTATAATTCAACAGATTGGAGTATTTCCTAAAGTTCCTCCCAACTGCATGGTTTTACACACTCATCTTTATGGAAAAATAAAAATGTATCACATAGAATCTGGCTATTCAGTGATCCTGATAGATCCTAACACACAGGTTCTTTGTTCATTTATCTATGGAGTGATTTAAAATTCCTTTTAAATCAGTAGAAGGAATACTTCTCACCTCTTTACATTAAGCCATTTTCAAAATTTGATGAAGATACAATGATCTAAGAGAATTTAGATAAAGAAATAATGTGAACTACAGTAGATCAGAAGTTGTCCCTAAAGTATACATTTTTACATGTTGAAATGGAAATAGACATTAGGAAGAAGTATTTGAACTAAAAGACAGAACATACAAAGTAAATGTAAAAATACAAAAAAATCTCTTAGAAAATCTTGAAGATCAAAAAAAAAACCCTAATCATCTAACTTGTAAAACCATCTAACTTGTAAGTTCTCTTGTCAACTACGTATTGTGCTGCCAATTCCTCACCTACATTCATGAAGGCATTTGTCCTGAGGAACAATCATGACCTCCAGGTAAATTGGTTATGTTTAAATTTCATAACTCCTAATAAAGCTTTTGTAGCCATCCTTGATTGTAAAAAATATCTTTTTCTATGTATATATCAGAGGGGTGGGGGGGAAGGATACAGTTACAAGATCCTTAAAAATGTGAGAATGGTGTTTTTAAATGCATTTAAGACAGATGTCTTATGTCCTTAGTATGCTGTCTTTGGCATGAGAGAATGTGACTATTTCTAGTACTGGCAAGAGATACCAAAGTCCACTGTGACAATACCAGAGTACTCTGTAAAATAAAAGATCCAAATTTAACCATCTTACTTGTAAGCAATCTCTAAAATTAAATGCCCTGAAGAATTGTATCTTTTTATTTTTTCTTGGCAGGAACTATCAGTCAAGACATGGTCCGAGCAGTGTAGTGACATATACAATATATGTAGCCAAGGCACAAGTAAATAACAGGCAAAAAGATGTTGCGTGCTTCATATGTCTCTACAAATTTGAACATGAAAAATGTTCAAGAGTTGAAGTGATGTAATAAATTAAGCAGCCTATTTGTTAATTGTACACTTTTCTCTGTACTTTTCTTGACAATGAAGGAATTCTCAGATACATTTCTGAGAGTTTGCATGAAGACATTTCTGGAGTATACTTGTCAGTGTTGAGGAAACTCCCAAACTAATTGACAGTAAAAAAAGCAAAATTTATTTTTGTTCACAATTAATCAACACTTTGCAAACATACAAACAGCAGGTTCAGATGTCCATAAGAGGAGAACAAACTATCACCACACAAACTTCTGGGGTTAAACAACAACTCAAAACATGAACCAGGGGTTTAACAACAACCCAAAATGCTCAATCACTCACCTAATAAAAAGTAAGGACTCTCAACCTCAAGGAACATCTCAGGGCAGTGTCCCAACCTGTAGGAACCCTGAGGAGTTTCCTTGGGTGGCATCCCAACGCAAGGGGAGAGTCCTTACACTGCTCCGGGCAGGGTTAGCTCAACATGGCTCCCCCCAGGGACTCCATTTATACTCAGGTTGAATCTGACCTGTGGTCAATATCAGCCCCTATTGACTGAGGACCCCAACTACTGTAAAGCCCTGAGAACAAGGGCACAGGAAAGGTTCAACAGCTGGGAAGCCACATTTTCATTGGTTGGATGCACCTACCACAGTCAGTAGTACCAAAAAAACCACCAGCTTTGAAAATTAGTTAGAAAGATTAAAGCAATTAACTGCTTGTGGTGGGCTGACCCTGGCTAGAAACCAGGTGCTCACCAAAGCTGCTCTATCACTTTCCTTCTCATCTGGACAGGAGAGAGAAAATATAACAAAAGGCTCCTGGGTTCAGATAAGGGCAGGGAGAGTTCACTCAGCAATTACCATTGCTGGTAAAACAGACTTAGGTTGGGGAAAATTAATTTAATTTATTGTCAATCAAATCAGAGTAGGATAGCATCTAAATCTTAGAACACCTTCTCCCCACCCCTCCCTTCTTCCCAGCTTTAACTTCACTCCTAATTTCTCTGCTTCCTTCCCCGCAGCAGCAGGGAAAGGGGGTTGTGATCAGCTCATCACACATTGTCTCCGACATTCCTTCTTCCTCACAAGCACCACTCCTCACACTCTTCCCCTGATCCAGTCCTCTATGAACTTCTCTGTGAGTCCTTCCCATGGGCTCCAGTTCTTCACAAACTGTTTTATTGTGGGTCCCTTCCATGGGGTGCAATTCTTCAGGAACAGACTCTTCCAGTGTGGGTATCACACGGGGTCACAAGTCCTGCCAGAAAACCTGATCCAGTGTGGGGTCCTCTCTCCATGGTCCTGCCAGAAGCCTGAATCAGAGTGGGCTTTCTACGGGGTCACATCTCCCTTTGGGCACATCCACCCGATCTGATGTGAGGTTGCCCATGGGCTGCAGGTGGATATCTGCTCCACCATTTACCTCCATGGACTTTAGGGGAACAGCCTGCCTCAACATGGTTTTCACCACAGGCTGCAGGGGAATCTCTGCTCCAGCACCTGGATCACCTCCTCCTCTCCTTCTTCCCCAACCTTGTTATCTGCAGAGTTGTTTCTCTCACATATTCTCACTCCTCTTTTTGGATGCTCTTGCTGTTATGCAGCAGGTTTTCCCCCTTCTTAAATATTTTATCCCAGAGGTGCTACCACCATTGCTGATGAGATTGGCCATGGCCAGTAGTGGGTCTATCTTGAAGCCAGCTGGCATTGGCCCTGTCGAACACAGGAGAAGCTTCAGTCAGCTTCTCACAGAATCCACTAGTGTATTCCACCTGCTACCAAAACCTTGCTAATCAATCAAAGGTAATTTCTTCTCTGATTTAGAGTAGATGCTTCAGCAAACATAATATATATATATATATATATATATATATATATATATATATATAAGCATAATCTATGAAGCTATTGACAGTGAGTATGCATGTGATTTGTTTTATATTGATATCAAGTCTATGGAAAAATATCTCTAGAATAAAAAAAAAAAAAAAAAAGTGTGCTGTGGAAAAGATGAATTGTCAGTTTTCCACTTGGAAACCAATAGACTAAATTTGGAACTGATGTACAGATTTGCACTAGGGCATCTTCTCTTTTATTTTCTTCAGTTTGGCCCCTTGCTTCAAAGCCCAAAGAATATATTTATACCCGCCACTTCCAAGTTGAACAGATGCTGTATTTTCCATTTATCTGTCAAGAAAGAGAAACATGAAAAGGGCTAGCTCACTTCACATCACTTCACTCCTTACCCACTTTTCTTCCCCTTCAATGTGTAAATTACACCATCCTAAAAACACTTCAACACTGATAGAGTAGAAGTACCATCTTTAAGAAAATTTTAAGATAAAGTAATCTGAATTGGTATAATAGGATCAAATCTCTGTAATAACCAAATATTTTACTGTCTCAAAACATAGAGGCTGATTTACAGCTCCTTTAAACAAACAGGATATCGTGGTTCAATTCACAGTTTTTAAATATGTTTATTTACGGCCACTATTAGGAGAGATTACTGTAATATTCTAATAAAATCCCATATACAGTAGCAGTTGTCTTCCAAAACTTGCATGGTTTAATAACTTTTTTCACAGTTTTAATATGATGCTTTGTAGCTCATTTAAAAGTAAGACTGATGTACACAGAGTAAAAAATAATTTTTTTTAGATGATCAAGAGGTACATTTCCAAAGAAATATTAAACAATAATACTCACTAAAATTATTATAAAATATTTATTCCCTCGGAATATTATATTTATATTTTATTCTATATATATTTTTTAAATTATACAAAAAGACAGGAAGTAAAACCATTTCCTTTTATTTCATCATTCACTGTTATTTACCAGTCCACTCCAAAGAGAAACAAGTATGGGGAGAGATAGCAAATTCAATAAGATATGTTCAGGAGTATGTTATATTATTATGTTTGTGAACACATCACATAAACACAGTAATATGTATGGGAAAACAAAAAAAAATATTTAATTACAGAGCTGACTGAGAATCATAACGCATTTTCATAACACTCATGCACTTCTGTTCATGTACATGGCTATGAAGTGTAATATACAACCTTGTGAGCGTGGAGAGAGACCGTCTGTGGAAATGGCTTCCCAAAAAGAAAACATCCCACAGAGAAAAGCGTTGAAAGTCAGCATGCCTGGATGTAAGAAATGCCTCAAGATAGACATGAATGTTAATACCTGCCCAAGGAGATGTTCCTAGCTATTTAGGATCACAACTCTGAAACCTTTGATGAAGTTAAAAATCCACAGGCTTTTATTAAACTGAGGAAAAAAATAATAATTGTACCTAATATCTGCCTGGAAGAGTGAGTAAAATGAGAAGAGCAGGATGAGTAATAGGAAGAATCTTGTCTGACAGAGACTGGGTAGTAATTTACAGATATTTCAGGTGAATAAAATCAAGGAAGAGACAAAGGAGAATCTGTAATGAGGTAATTTTTAAATTGTCTTTCTCTGATATAACATAACTTGTTCAACAGATTTTTGTTCATGTTTGGGTTTAATGTTACAGTAGGGTTTGAGAGATTTGTAACAGGGGAAGAGCTTTTAATATTTGCTTGCAGACCAAGATACACTTTCTCAATTCAAACAAAATGGCAGCACTCTACAGTTTTGTTTTGTTTTTTCAATATCAAAAGCAACTGAGATATCACCATGAAACTTAAATGTTGATATACATGAGAGCATGGCATGGGCCACCAGCTCCATGCAGGCCAGAGGCCAGGAACTGGGGGGGCTCCCTGGGGACCATCAGGGCAGGGCTTGGCAACCAGGGACTGTCCCACCACCCCATCCAGGAGTGGGGAAACCAGGGGCGGGGGGAAGTCCCAACCCCAGGCACTGGGAACCTCCATGGAGATGGGCTGAGTTTGGGCTGGGCCATTGGGTCCAGGCCTGGACCCAAAGGGCAAGGGCTGGGTGCAGGAAAGGCTGTGAGGCAGCAGGGCTGGAGCTAGAGCCAGGCCCAGGTAAGCTGAAGCCAACAACATCTCCAAGGGCCAGGGGAGGCCAAGCCACTGTCTCCACCTTCCCTCATGATATATATACATGCTGATGGCATATATACAGGCTGTGGCACCCTGTTGTTGCATGTATGTTGACATGGTTTCCAGAAAAGAAAAAGAAATGTCAAATGGGAGGAAGAGAATTAAAAGCATGACAAAGAAGAGACATGGATCATCACTGACGTGCAAATGCAGACTTTAGCAAGTTTTAGAGTACATGTGATACCAAATGTGCATCATTAATGTACTCTCGATAAAAGGGTATCTCAGTGCTAATATAGTACCAGTTGTTACTACTGAAGTTCAGTAAATAAGGGACATAAATTTACTTGCAGTATAAATACTTAAAAATGAAGTAGGTAATAAAAGTATAATTTCATTCTTATAAATTGAAAGGAATGGTTTAAGTGTTTTAATTAGCAATCGACTAGATAACTAACACTATACTAAAATAAATGCCAATTAACATGTTAATTTTTGGCAATTAATTGATATCCAATTGATATCCACTACAGTTATTTTCTTAAACACCAGTTAAATCCTAAAGCTCTTTGCAAGTTTAATTCATCAGTTAAAGAGTAAAAACACATTTATTGCTGGCATGGTTGGGTTAATTATAAGGCAACTAGATTAGGTTGATATTACTTTTTAACTTTATTAAATCTTATTAAAAAATCTATGTATTTAGTGTACAATAAACATTTAATCTAAATGAAACAGTTGAATTTAATTAACTTTTAAAAGTTTCGTTCAGATGCATGAAATATTATAGGAGAACCGGTATGTCAGGCCTAAGAACTAAACTGCTCATCTCTCGTCGACTATTATATTTAAAGACATGTATGACATCAAGACCAGAAAACTATTTATTTTCCAATCGCATCCATCTTTCATTGCCTATTAGCTTCTTAAGATATGACATTACACTGTTGCATTCACGAAAAGCTCTTCCACATGGGTCAACAGATGCTTTCATGGTTTTGAGTATTTAGGTACTAAAACATTTGCTTTGTATAATAAGAAATTATTTAACAGGTGTTATATGTAGCATAACTTGCCTTATGTTACTCCCTACAGAACTGATTAAAATATAACAGTTAACAAATACAATCATTTAAAGTAGCTGAGAATTACATTTTATATATTTTGCAATGTGTTAGAATAAACTCTTGTAACTACAAGTGCTTATAAACATGTTACTGAGTTCACTATATAGAAGTACCCAAAAAATTACTAAATTATATTTGCTTCAAATATTTCTCTACATTACTGCTGCAAACAAAGTGACTGGAAAGATAAAGAGGTAAGAATGTACATCAAATTAAGACAGATGCAAACCAGTTAAGACAGCTAATATGAATTTTGGAGTCCTCTTTCTTGACATGGGAAGTTTCATGCTACGTTTTTTTTATTACTTGGAAACAGTAAGTATTGTATTATTATTAATATCATTGGTTTTATTCTTCTTATTATACTACACATAAAATAGTATACTTACATATTTACTTATGTTTCATCTTATAAAAGAAACCAATAAGAATCTAATTCAACATTACAATTACGCATATATATGAAGGGATATTTCTGATGTGGTCGATTTATGTAATGTAATTAAATTTTAATTAAATCTTAATTAATGGCAGGAAAAGAATACATGTAAACAGAGGAAACACCCTTTCATTATATTTGTATTGCTGTTTAGATTTATAGTTCATACCATAGAATTAGAAATGGAATTTTTGAACAAATGAGCATGTTATTAGTAAAATGGTGTTACAGTTGTATTTTAAAGGGCTAGTTATAATTTCAAATAATTTATAAAGGTTATTAATTTACTTGTATATTGATTTGAGCAGCACAGTTGGATTGTAACAAAATGATAGATTAATGTGACAGGTTTTCATTTATATAGTGGCATATATGAATGTTTATATATTAGGGTATACAATTCAATAACCATGACTTCAAAGCTTTTCTAGGAGCTTTCTTAGCTTGTTGAAATGTGTACTATATGTCATTAAATATTGAGACAACCTCGGCATATATCCTTTATTATTTTTAGAGCTTAAAAACTTTAATAATACAATTTATTGTTATTTTTTAAAATTATGATCCATATTTAACTGCAAACCAGTTAGAACTGAGTTAAATTGGACAATGCCATAACTAGGGATTCATTCATTTGAAGGCAAATTTCCATTCAGAATATTTTCCCCCTAAATAAATGAATAAAAATGATGCATCAGATTAAATAAAGCAGCTAAATTTGGCTTAAGCAAGTAAATCAAGACTTCATAGATAGTTTTTATTTTCAGTCTGCTTCTTTTTCTCTTCAAATACATCAGAAATATATCACTTACTGGTTTCAGTATGTATTTTTAAATGGTTTAAACATAAAAGAATTAACAATCGGTGAGTTTTTCCTTTTTGATCATACTAAATAATATCTGAAAATGTCTTGGGCGTTGTTCAGAGATATGAGTTGCCTCTTTGCTTCCTTCTCCAGCAGCACCTAGGGTCAGTTTGTTCTTGATCAGTATTTGAGAAAACATGCAACACTGTTGAAGTGGTGTGAATCTATAGGTTATTTATTATCTGTACACCCACTGCTATAATTAGAGATGTTACTCCAAGGATACACATTCTTCAGATTAGCTGGCCACTTATCCAGTATTTTTAGGGTGAAAATAGCAAAAGAAAAGATTATTTTTTATTTAAAAGTTGGTAACAAAGTTAGTAAGAAAAATACAATAATTAAATATAGTTCTACATGAATGCTTAACGTCACCAATCATTCCCACCTTCCCATCAGCCTGTCTCTTACCTCCAAGTCATGCTGATGTGAAGAAAAGAGTTCTCCAGTGGATCTGGGAAAATAAGTAACAGTGGTTTGACTGAAGTTCCCAATGAAGGCAACTCTACTTAGAGCCATTCAAGGAATATCTAGAGGTCTTTTGCCTTCTTTCCAATGCAAATTAAGTATTTCAACATTTGTAAAGGAATCTGTAGGACTTTTCCTCTCACCAACAACTTTTGGGACATTTCTGTATCACAGCTTTAACTCATTCCTAGAATTTGGGAGAGCAGAAATTACGAGCTCCTACGTTTCTTTGGGTTTGTATTTTCCTTGATGACAGTTTCTGGGTGGACGTTGATATTCTACTTAATCTTATTTTCTCTTCAAAATGTCTGCCACGGCCTTGAGTGTAACAAGAGGCTTTGTAGCCTCCTCTCCCACAGGGATTTAGCTGCTAGTGCTTGCCACAGAGTCTCTCAAAATAGAAAAGTCAAGTACTCGAAATCAAATTTATTCTAATCAGAATTGTGTGGCAGTCTGATAAACAATAGCAAACTACGGGTTCAGATGTCTGCTAAATAGAACTAATACTACACAGCTGACAAAGTTTAGGCATGACCCAAAATGCACAATCACTCAGCCAATAAGGTGAGGGCTCTCAACCTCAAGGAGTTATATTGGGTAATGTCCCGATCCAAAGGGAAAGTCCCAGACTGCAGACCTGCTGCTCCGAGGAGGACCAACTCAATTTACCTTGTGACAGGGTTCCATTTATATCCTAGTTGAATCTAATTGGTGGTCATATATGGTCAGCAGTCTAGAAACTTCTCTTCACTGAGGAGTTTCTTTGGCTGAGGGCCTTGTCTGTTGACCAAAGGGCCTTGCCTTTCAACTGAGGTGTGTATGTAATGGTCCTCACCGACTAAGGTGTGTACGTGACCACAGCCACCATGTGGGCTGAGTGGCTGGACTTACAAATCACAGCTTCTAGTTTTAACTCTTTTCTTTCAGGAGTCAAGAAGTTTTGGTCTTTATCGGGGTGGGTACACCTGTCACACTCCTGTGTAAACTTGGATCAGATTTCTGTTAAACATGTTGTGTGAGAATGAGCTGTGAGAAGCTTTGCGTGGGTCTTTTCCTCCTCTTCCCCTAGGCTTCGGAGTTGCATTTGAGCTTGAATGGTGATCCTGACCTGCTGACTTAACTACTTAACTGACTTAACAGGCAATTTGACAGCTGTTGCCTGACCCTTGTTGCCAGCAAGAGACCTACTCTGCTCTTCTTGTTCAGGTGCTGTGGGTCTGTGTTGCTCCTCCTGAGGGAACTTCCCTGCTTGCCTTGCTGTCACTCTTGGCTCCTGGGTCCCCAACCCTTCTGGAACAGCCCACTCTTTCTGATCCTTGTCAATGTCAACTGAACTGGAAGTATAAATATTTGTTCTTTTTCCTCACAACAATGTGAATATTGTGAAAGTCCTCATCACTTTTGGACAAAATGACAAATCTCTTACTAATTCAGATGATATACTGTGGATTGCTTAAAAAAAAAAATCAGTGGATACTTTGGTTTTGACGCTATCTGTCAACCCTGGTATATTTGTAAAACTAAGCACTTTGTTTTTTAAGGGGGGGGGAAGGGACAGATTTTTTCTTTGTGTTTTCAGTTTTGGGGGATTTTTGTGTGTTGTGCTTTTTGTATCATGTTACATTTAACACAAAGACTTCAAATTGGTGTTTAAAAAACCCAACTAAACAAAAAAATCCTGCTCAGTGGAATTGTGGGCCATTCTAATTCTAGTCAAGAAGCCAGTTTTAGTTCTGTAGAGGACTTCAGCTACTGTCGAATAACTTGATTAAAGCCACCCCACTAAAGCCACTCCATTCACTCATATAGATTTGCTTAGGTAGAAAATTTAAGTGATGGTAGAACTGATAGCATTTTGTGTCCTTAACAACATAACTAAAAGAAAGTGCTTTAAACATGACTCTTATTACTGGGTTCACTCAGAAGTCATATACAATCATAACAATGGCCTTTGAAACATGAAACTAAATTGAAATATTTTAACTATAAGTATTATTGTAATTATATCTGAGTGAGTAGAGAGAAAAATTTGCTCAAAGTGATGTCACAGTGTAATCACTTATTAATTCTCTTTCTCTGTGTCCACACTATCTAATTTTATTCTTATTTATGAAAATATTTTGGTGGTGTGAATCTTGCTAGAAAACTTTTTTCATGTCCTCAGATTTATTTTATGATGCAACAGAATATTTCTGTGACAAAATTTATTTCATTTTAAGAAGGTTCAATGACGGTTTTTGAAGGCTATGTTACCCTATGAAGAAGCAGATAAAGATATAGGAAGTCTTGTATGATGAATCAGAAAATCAGATACTTGCTATGGTAAGTTTGTTAGAACTAGCCAAATGGTTCAAGGATCTTAACAGAAAACAGTCACAAAGTCATTTGATTTAAATCGGCAATGTAAAAACATGTATTTATATTATCAAGAAAATAAATTAAATAAGCCAGATAACAGATACTCAAAGGAGTTACTTTATATTGTGAACTCCAAAGTCTGAAGTGTGTTCCTTTAAAAGTAGTTCTCAAATGTAAAAAATTTGCAAAAATCACAATCTCTTTATGGACAATTGATAAATTATAAAAGAGCTAAATTTGGAAAACCAGGGACTGATGTACCTATTGCCCTCTTCTGCAGTTCCTGGACCATATTTGGTGTTAGAAAAATAGATGTTTATTAGTGGAAGGCCAAATTCAGCAGCCTTACAGAGGTGATGTTGCTGCAGATCCATGCCCACAGGTCCAACCATTAACAAGTCTGAGAACGCACACAGCATACAAATATATTCAGTACATATATACATGGCCACACATCAGACACACTGATCAACACAGACAGCCACTCAACTTTTACACAAACACAAACAGCACCAGTGGCTTCATCCTGGTCTCATCTCTGTCTGAACTCTGTCTTTTAGTGGGAAACACATATATATCTATCTATATGTATATATTTTTGTATATATATAAACATATATATGCACATACACATATGCATATATTACGTATATTACATCTACAGTGTGGAACTCTCTAGCAGCTGGGCTCAGGCATCATTCAAACTTGTATCTAACCCTTTTATCCCAGTCTCTCCAGTTGCTAGCACCTGCACTTACAAACCCCCAGGGCCAAAGGCTCACAGACAGTTACACACACACACAGAGTAGATCTCCCAGTAGCTGGGTTTGGGTATGCAGTTTCTCTAGGACCCCATCCCACCTCCTTGCTCTTCCCAAGTAGTTCACATCTAGAGACACACACATGCACACATGCACACGCATACATACAAGCAGATCTCTCAGTCAACCCCCAGACCTCACAGTCTCACCAGCAGCTGACTGGGACTTCTTTCATCCCTCCAATAACCAGCTTCTCTTTTGGTCTCAGCCTTAGAGAAAAAGGCACTTCCACTGGCTCCCAGGCCATCTCACCTACTTGCTGGCTAGTAGGTGATCTTTGATCTTTGCTAGTGTCCACATGCTTGCTTGCACACATGCACTCACTCCAGGTGCTGGCACCACCAACATACAGGCCTCTGACCACTGCTCTGATTCCAGTCGCTGGCACCGTACATATGTGAGTACACAGAAGAGAGAGGCCTTGACCAGGAGGATAATTAGGCACAGAATTTAATAAGAGGGTGGGACAAACTGTACTGATCAGGTGTGAGGTGTGGCTAGGCATGCATATTGACTGGCAACTTGATTACATACAGGCACCCTCTTTTATACCCTTAGTCCTCTGTTTTTCCATGTTTGTTCTTCCCCAAACCACCTGGATCCCTCCCTTTCCCTTCCTTTTTTCCCCTTCTCTAAACATCCCATAATAAGTCTTGTGCCATCCCCAAATGTTCTTCCCATACATGTCATAACGTGCCCCAAATCCCCTAGGTGGTGACTCCCCCTCATTCTGTAAAATGATGGGAGAGCTACTCCCATTGTCTCATGAGATGAACATCACCTCTGGACCTTGGGGCAGAGGTTCTCCTGTAACAGCCCTGGGTAGGGCTGGGCAGGGGCTCCTTTACCTGATGCAGTTCTGGGGATTTCCCCACCTTCCATTGTGCTCCTTTCTTTTGTGTGCAGGTGCGCTGACTTACATTGCTCTTTAGAAGAAGTCAGGTATGTAGAAAAAATACTAACTATGCAGCAGAAAAAATAGTCATGAACATCTTCCTTTAATTTTATTACAGACAAAAATTGAGGCTATAATCTATAAAAACTAAAAAAAAAAATTTTTCTTTTCATATAAACAAATTGCTTTACATTTTAACAGTTTATGTATGTAGATCTGTAGTGATGAAGCAAGTGATGCTTTTAGTATGCAGAGACCTTTAGGTCTATCTTGTAGCTGTGTAGTGAGCAGAATACAATGAAATGTAAGATACACACACAAAAAGAGATGGAAAAGCATACATCAGTTATCTGTGTCAGATGCAGCAACATAAACAAATGAAAGAGATTCAAAACAAAACCAACTGAAAAAGGCATCTTAATCATACAAAAATGCAAAAAACTCATAAAATTATTCTCTTGAAGTCACAGCAATCTTGTACCAGATACAGAAAGGAAAAAAAGAGAGCAATAAACACAACCAGTTTTTCAGAGAATGGTACAAATTGCTTCATTGGTTCATCAGCAAAGAGAAAAGGGATTCCAGTTTTATCCCTAGCTAGATAAATTCCTTTTTTAATTTCCATATGCTTCTGACAGTGTTTTCCTTAAGTTGTTTAGAATACCTGCTGACTGAATTTATCTTTGCAGCTTGGTGCTCAGCTGAGTTCCAGATGCTGTAGTTCGTGTATTTGTTTCTCTTAAGTGGAAACTTACATTCAGTATTAAAGTTTTCATTGATGTAATACATAAGGACAACTATATGACTCAGAATTAATGATGGGTTACAATGATCAGATATTTCCCTAAGCTAGCTAATGAGAACATTCACCAGTATTTGACCTGTTCAAATCTCTACCTGTGCTTCTGACCCATCCCCCTACCTTGAGGAGAAGTTTTGAGAAAAATGGTGGTTAAAGTCATATATGAATAAAGATATTTTTCCTATATTAAAATATATATTTCCATGTATTACGGGTATAAGCCAGCATTAATCTAAAAGAACTGCCAGTATAAAGGCAAATCTTTCTTTTTTTATGAGTAATTACAATTTTTTTATACAGCTCTTCCTACAGGTAAATTTTTCTGAGCTCCAATACATAAAATTATTGTTGGGTCACATACCAGAAAATAATATTTTTTTTACATTTATTTAAAAATCAACAATTAAATGTGTGTACCATATTTTGATTGAATATTTATTCACATAAGTACTTGGCAACAAAGGTATTTTCTTCTATTCTTGAAAGGTTTATGTCCCCAGTCATTCATTTCAATAGTCATTCTAAGTCCAGCATTACAAAAAAACCTGGGGAAGTATAACGAGGTAGTTTCATCTTCCCTGTAGTGTCTATCACTTCTCCATCCTTTTTTCATCAAGCAAGAATAATGCCTTCTCTTTTTCAGGGATATGTTTTGATATCACACACTCTTTCTTTCTCATGGGCTCCCAGATAAAAATTCAAAGCTATGCAACAGTGTTTCCCAACCTTAGCTGACAGAAAGGGCTGTTGTTTGGTGTTTAATGAATATTTCAGTTTGTCATGCCTTCAATATAGATAGTACTCACAGAGTTTAATTTAAAACAAACAGACAATAGTCACCTCATCCTTAGGGAATCATTTAAACAAGATAAAACCAGTAAGGGGCAAGCAAGTCCAGACAAGACTTTGTATTATTAGGTCAGTACAAAGCTCATGGCCTTTTACTAGTAATGGGAAAAATCACATTTACTAGGCTACAACCAAAAGAGGCTGAAGCTGGGAATTTGGACCCTGGAATCAATTCCCAGCAGCAGTTCCTTAAGGTAAAGCTGCACAGGTTTTTAAAGAAAGAGGTGGCAGTACATGAAAATTGACTCTTTAGTCAACTACTCTGCTGAAGTGTCATCTAGCTTATTTTATATCTTGGCTCCAAGTACCTGTGGAGAGTGCAACTTATCAGAAAGAAACCTCGCTGTAAGTGATTTCGGTATAAGTCAATAAGTGTCACCTGCTTCTGGGGCTAGGGGGGTATCCCTAGTACACCTTTGTTTATTAGTAAAGATGAAGTAGTTTGTATTGTTTTCCTGAATCTTAAATCATCCACATACCCTGTTACTGTATGAACATGCTGTAATTAGCAAGAAAGTTTTTATTCATGGAGTGAAAATTGCTTTCATTTGGTTCTTATGATAGGATATTATTTTCAAATATATTTTGGTATTTAACAATATCTACTGTTTACATATTCACCAAACAGCCTTACTACAGCAAGTGCTGAGGAGTAATACAAGATCTGTACAGTAAGGAATTGGAGGCAAGGTTTGAGATCCACATTATACTCATGGATCTGGGGACTATTTTGTGGCATTTTCTTTGTTTTGATTTCTTTTTTTTTTTTTTGCTTTGAATATTGCTCTATTTTTGTTATATGGATTGACTGCCCATTTGCAGCTGCAATGCATTCAGTAGGCTTCTGGAGAACACCTTCAGTTGAGTTTCATTGAAAACAAATTAATTTCATGTGCTCTGAAACTGCTCCTTGTTGCAAAATGAAGTGCATTAAAAAAAGACATGACCATTATCTTTTAAATTTGAATCAACAATTCATTTTTGAAACAATTCTTCCAGTGGTCCACTTAATGAGATCTGATTTGCATCATAGAAAGTCTTAAACTTACAGACTGGTTCTACTGAAATCTAAACCTACAGTCTGGTTATATTGAAAGTGTACTCTTAACAGACATTCAGTTCACAGGGCAAAACTAGAGTTAAATTAAAAACCTCCATGACCTTCAACAACTTCCATGAAGTAAAAACTTCCAAAATATTTGTAGTATTTACATTAGATCCTCAGCTGCAACTACTCTGCCCTACAGACTGATTCCTAGATATCTCACACTATTTGCTAACAGAGATTTTTTATACATGGGGCCTTCTGGGAGGTTTGAAAAGCACATTCCTTATCTGAACTACAACATTATGCAGGCATACACTTCATGTCCTGATCAGCATGGTTTTAGAGAGTTATGTTTACAATTACATCATTGCATTGGTCTCATTTTTATAGTAGATATACAAAGAAGGAATTAGGAATTTTGAGAGAACTTTGGATCATACTCATAGCAGTGTTTGGTCTTTATATGAAAGTTATCACGTTTCCACTGTTACAGAAAAGCTGGAAGTAAGGGAAAAAAATATATTTAAATCTTGACATAAGGGTTGAACTAAAGAGATTTTTAAGCCTTTTTGTAGAGTTATTCTCCATTTAAGAATGGTGTCTTATCTATTTTCCTGAACGGATTTTGAGTTATTTAATTGTCACTTCACTGAACTGTATAACTAGCTCTAGAAAGGTGAAAATGTGATATTATTCTATTCTACTTTGCACTCATTCTGTTCAACTTCTCCAATCCTTAAACACCACCTGCCCAAAAAAACAGGTGTCTATTGTCCTGAACTGTGTTGTGTGAGGAATCACCACACTGAAATACCTTTCTGCCTTACTGATGTTGTTTCTAATATATCATTATACAATTTGTCTACTTTCCAGACAATAACGGCATTGTGCGTGTGGTTTGTTGCAAAAGTGCCTGCTAGTATTTTGTCTCATGGACTACTAGAAAACAGGTGGACCCTGTAAATTCAGAAAGAAAGGCAAGATGTGAAGACTGTAGCTTAATTAAACTGCAGATTAATTATCTGATATCCTGTGGGAAATACCCAACAAAGATTTATATAGTCCAGTTTACCATTCATTCTCTATTTGTCTCCACCTATTTGGGAAAGACAACTGCTTTCTTGTTGTACCAGATGTAGAATACCCCAAATTTTTTTAAAGAATGCCTTCTTCTGGGGATTCTCAAGGAATCAACTCTGTAAATAAAAGATAGCAGAACTTGACATCTGCCAAAAAAGGGCACAGACAATTAATTGGTTATTCTTCCTTCTCAACCACAGCTGGTACTTTGACAGCTCTCCTCTCATATCAACCAAAAATCCGTCTGCTCCTTTGTCAAAATCCATCTGCTCTCTACTATCAGTCCTAAATACCCAGTGCAACACTTTTTGATAGGTAATCTTCAACCCTTCTTGTTTGCATTCAAATATTGCTATCTGCTCTTTCACACACCTGCCTTTGCTCTCTGACAAAATTCTGCAGGCTCTATCTATGCACTTCATATATGTCACCCATGCAAATGTCCTATGTATGTTCTAAAATCTATTTCCTGACAAATAAACTGTTTAAAACATCAATCCCTTGCAAAATCCCCAAATTCTAATCCGTATATTACTTATTCTAGAATCTGCCTTGTACTTGACTGTGAAAGAAGCATAAGCAGTGTCAAAACCAAATTGTTCCCATTAGCACTGACCTTCAGATGCTGAAGAGTTTGGATCTTGTTGGCCAGAGAAAACTGTTACTTGGTTTCACAGTGCCTGCTATGAGATGAAAAGTCTCTATTGTTTCTGTTCTCAGTGATTCAGTAATACAACTATATGATGCTATTTTGGATGTTCACATCATGTCAGAACTTCTAATGCTGTTGAGAAGCAGATGGAACCTGTTTTTCATCTATCTTCCAGTCATAAGCTTGTATAAGTCTTTGGTTCATTTTTTGGTTTTCTACATTGTTTCTGTGTCCATACAATACATTTTACAATAGTGATCAATACTGAGATTGGGCAAAAGCTGATGAGGATAATTTGTTATGTTATAAAGGACTGACTTAGAAAAAAAAGGCAGGGAAAAACAATTTAAATTGTGTTTACATGCAAAGGAGCAGGAACAGTTGAACAAATGAAGATGTTGGGCAAGAAAATTCACTACTTTCACTACTTACTATATTTGTACCTTTTTAAAGATTTTAATGTAGCACTTTTAAAACATACTATGAACATACCTCCCTTTTGTTTTGCGTCCTAGCAGTGTAGGGAATGTCTCTTACCTCTTGAGACAATAAATATAGTAAATAACAATTTTCATCAAATTTAACCTGGTCAAGATGTGACCAGTACTTGTTCAATGACACTGACTTATGTCTTTCTTCTTATATATGACAAACCTAGCAGTTATTTAATTAGGCAGTTACAAGAAACAGTGAGAAACATTGAAGGTTCTCAATTAATTCTAAAAGTACTTCTTTCTTTAAAGAATAAAAGTGGTTACTGAAAAAACAAAATGGACTATGAAAATATTAAAGTTCATCTATAATTTCCTATACCATAAATAACCACCAACAATTTATCTGCATGTAAGAATTGGAAATGAGGGGGAAAAAGTGTTCTTAACTACAATTAATTCTTACAAACAAAATAATGATTAATTTTCATCTAGATCAGACTGCTCACCACTGAAATTTATAATAAATCATTATTTTTGTGTCACAAGCAATTGTGAAGAGAGTTGAAAGGGTCACACACACACACTCTAATGTACACCCACCCACAAAGACAGTACATAGTGAGTGCAGAGGTATTGGGTTCTCTATACATGTGATTTGTCACAGTATTAGAATGCACTACAATATATCTGTACATGTATTCTATCTCCCATGCTGTTATCGTCAAGTTCAATCCTTTCTGACCCACAATAATTTGTTTGAAAATAAAATGTCTCTTCTGTGTATGCAGGAGACTGTCTATGAAGATCAAAGTTTTTGGTATCAGATATTTTATATACACCGGCTGAGAATTTTCTATATTTTCTATTAAATGCCTTTGGTCTAATATTGGAAACAGAGAACGGGGCATCTTGCTATGAATGAACTGAAGAATTTGGAAGAGAAACAGAGCTTGTGATCTGAGGGAACACTGGAGGTGAGGGCCTTTTGTAGATGGCAATACTTATCTGTCACCATTAACTGATTTCTGTTGAGGAGATTGGCGTAGTATCTGTATTTGTTATGCACCATGGGAGGTTTAGTTATATCCAGTGCTCAAGAAGCTGCAGATGAGTCCAGCAGTATGAACTTACAAGTATTTATACTCAGAAATAATTCATGATGTTATCAGTTTTCTAGTTTGACTTCTGATTGTGAGGTATAAATATTACTGTTTAACAAGTATTGTTTATCGTGAAAGAACAATTGAAGCTAGACCAGTATTTAACGTATTGAAGATTGAGTGTTGGTTTATTAAGGATTATTAGAACTATGACATATTTAAAGTACTTAATTAGTGATCACCTTTTTTTCTCCTTACTGGACTACTTTGGTTATATTTGGTATAGATGTTATATAGTTTTAATGGGCGGTGGTAATATAGATTTTTCTTTTTCATGGGTTGTATTTTAAATCAGTATCCTGAATTTTTCTAGTAAATTAATTAGACAATAGACATCATATTTATGACATTTCTTCTGTCTAATATATAATTTCTTTTTGAACTCTAACATTTGTTTTCCTCTGTGCCTTAAACATCATTCTAGCCCTTACAATAGTTACTTTTATTCATGTTAAATCTCTGTTTCACTGATATTTTTCCTATAATTGATGTCAAGTTACTAAACTGTAGTTCTAGGATCTCCTTGGAGTTCTGCAAAATCATTTGCCATTGGCTATGAAAGTTCATTGGCTAATTCCTTTAGCACTCTAATGGATTTAATCTGGCCCTACTGATTCAAAACGTTAATTTGTTCCAGGTATTTTCTCATTTGCTTTTTAACAGTGTTGATGTCTATTCTCTTATGTTGTTCATCTACTCCCAGCATAATTAATCATTTTACACAAGAGTCCTTTTGAGTGAACTGAAGCAGAGCAAGTACTTAGAAAATCTACTTTTTTTTTTCCCTCCAGTGTATTTCCTTTCTGAAAATTAGAGCCCTTAACTTTTATCTTCCCTTTTTCTCTGAAGTGTCTAAATAATTGTCTTTGTTTCCGTATCTATCACAAAAATATATTACTACTGAAATTTGCTTATCCACATTAGGTTTTTATAACTTCTTATCCTGACTTTGCTTACCCTTGTAGTAAAATGTTGCAGTTGCAACAAATTCCCATCTCTGCATGTTGTAGAACTTCTACCTCCAGAGCAGATTCACTTCTCATTTTCTATTTGTTTTATTTGCGGAACTTCCATTTAATGTGAATGGCATATAGACAAATTTCAAGCCTCGTAGAATGAAATACCAAAGGTCCTTAAACCACTTGCTACTAATGGCAAAGTACTGGTTCAGGGATTTTCATGAAATTGTGGAAAAAAAAAGCAGTGGACTGAATGTAACATGGATAGTGGCTTTGACATGGACTCAGGACAGCTATGACAGAAAGCCTTAATAGGAAGAGATGGAGGTTTCAGCATCAGTGGACTGTTCGGTCTGCTACCAACCAGATAGTTTTAGGATAGGCAGAAACATTGTGGTTGTATCATACAAACAGCACCTAAGATACAATTCAATATAAGTAAGTAGTAATAATAAAGGAAAATATATAGAGCTTCACAATTTAAAATGCAGCAGTCCCTGGACTTTCCAAGATAGCAAAAATATGAACAAGGAAACAGAGTAAAAATGAACTAGAAGTGTTAACAGATAAAATGCAATGTCACGTGAATACTAAAAAGAAGGATATATACTTATTAGGAATGTAATCTTTGGTTAGAATGATAACTGAAGAGGCTGTTCTTCTCTGAATATTGATCTGATTTACATATTTATTTAGCTTTTGAAAGGTGAGATATCCTCTTTGATATTCTGTAAATAACAAACTGGTATGCTGAATCATATAACAATACTGAATGGGGTTTTTGATTTTCTTAAAAATAATGCATGATCAGATAGAGTAATGAATAGTTATTATCTTAAATAGTTATCCATCTTAGCTTCCTTTAATCTACAAAAGGAGAGTAAATTGTAAATGAACAATACATTTTTAAAAAATCACTTTACTGAACTGTTTGTAAGCACTAGTGCTAAACGTGACATTTGGTCTGCTTGTGGATTAAATCTTTGAGTGTCACAGAAGAAATAGATCATGAGTGTTTGTTAAATGAATATCTGTTGTTCCCTGATGAGTATGCCCAGCTCTCTGAGTCAGAACACAAGTTGTGCAAACATGTTTATTTCTGCCTCTTACGCTTATTCAAGAACAAAGCTATTTTAATAGCCTAGTAATAGCTAACAGATATCATACAGTTGCAAAAGCATAATACAAAAATGGACAAGATCAGTTAAAAGCTGAGTGATGTTTATTAGCAGCCTCACTATGTTTGGAACTTGCAAACAAAGCCTAACAATCAAGGGCACAGAAATTATTATTAAATTCTAAAATGAGAAAGGTATTCCTAAAAAGTACAAAAAGCCATAACTACTCAGGAATATTTTGATATTTTATTTTCTGTATAAATTTACCAGAAGAGAGAAATAAAATTCTGAAGCAGTAAATTATACAGTTCATAAAAAGAAAAAAATAAAAGGGGGTAATTTCAGTTTAATTACAGTCAAATAAAACAGGTGTTAGTTTATACTGTAATTACTTACTCCAGAACAAAACATGTAATTGGATACTTTGTAGATAAAAGGACTTGAATTTTATGGCTTAATTCAAATCTAGATGGTGTGCATAGTCACTTAATAATTGAGAAACTGACATTTCCAAGTGTCTGAGTCAACAGGAGATTTATCTGTGGAACTCGTTAGATTGGTAGTTCAACCAATAAGACAGAAATGACCAGTTTTGTGGCTGAAACATGAAACATAGCGATAAATATATTTGCTATCGGTTGCTTCTTATGTATATAGCTCTTTTATTCCAAACACAAACTGAAATGAAAAAAAAAACCTAAAAATCTAATAATTAGAGATTTAAAATTATAACATATTTGTTACTTTCAAATTCCATTATAATTATCAGATTTCTTTTAATAATTATGTGGATATTGATTATATATGTAATTCATAATTCGTAATATCATAAATATTACTCTATGGTCATAATTTTTATTTACATGTTGGTTTTTTTTTTTTTTTTTTTCCGATTTTAATGTTTCGGTTTTAATTCCTGGTATCTGATGCTTTACATAAATAAAATTATGCACAAAATACATTGTCTTAATTGGGGGGCTTTGGGAAATAGCAAATTTTATATGTGTACCTCCCAAAGCTCAGAAACACACACTGTTCTCCAGAAAGAAACAACTAGGGAATATATGTATAGAAATTCTTAACATATAGAAGTTCTTAACGTATAGAAAATATTTACAAGATTTCCTATAGCACCACTGTTTCCTTTAGCTTTCTTGAAAATCATGATGGTCATGAAGTGAGTTAAAGAAACAGAATATTGAAACTCCTTGTTGAAGTTAGTAGGAGCTTTGAAAAATTATATGTATGGCAGTTCATAATACAAACTTAGATTATCACCTTTGGAAAATTAGGTCCAAAGGGCTAAATTGTGGTTTCTATATGTGTGTCATAACTGAATACATGTGTCTTTCTCTCCATATATAAATTACATTTAAGACATTAGAGATGACTGTGATGGGAGTGTTTAGAGAACTGACATATCAGGCCAGTTTTAAACTTTAAAATAAAACTTTAAAATAAAACTTTACTAAATTCACTCATTAATATCACACTTCTGTATAACTGTATAGTAAGCACTAATGGCTCTGGTCCACAGTGATTCTTAGTTGCATAGGTCAAGGTGACCAGGTCTTGATCAAGGCTTGAAAACTCTTTGACAGAAGTTGGAATTGAAGCAAGCTTGCCATCATTCTTGTCCATTTTTTTTTTTTTTTTGTATATGCTTGATGTTTTTATGCCACTGTCCCACTCTCCAAAAGAAGGGTTCTCCTCTGCTCCTGGTACTGCTTATCTTGCTTTTGGTTTTGCCAGTCATGTTCTGCCTATTTACATTCCCTTGTGTTTATCTTGTCTTCTGTCTGGCAGCTTCTTGTTTTTCTGTCACTTGGATACCTCCAAGTACAGCTGCACATGACTTTTCATGTCTCACTCATATAGAATGTGTTTAGATTGTATCTGTCCATGCTATTCACAGTATTGCAAAATACATACTATTGTTACACTATTTTAATATACTTATATTTGGGTAAAAGGCCAAATTGCTACTCATTATATCCTCGTTAGTTTATTTATATTTTATAGGCATTTCAGCCTCTAATTTGACTCAAATAATTTATTTGGTGGTATTTTTCTCTTTGACTTTATCATTATGTTTTTTCTGTATTTTAGTTGTAAGCCATATAGATATATTAATTTTCTGCTTCAGTGGGATTATATGTGTTAGCTACTTAGCTTTGTTTTACCCGTTTGTGTCTGTACAGTGGTCACCATTAAAAGCTGGGCACCAAGTACATAAAACAAATGTCCAGAGCCATCTAAGATGTTGGTTTTTTCCTCTGTGAACTGTGTAACTCATTTCACTTAATTTTCTTGTCTTATCTTCATGTAAGTAAGCATCTCTGTTGTTTAGGGATGAAAATTTACAAAAAATTATCATCTTAGCCCACCATGTCTCCAAACAGTTAGTTTGCTAAAATGGTGTCAGGAAAAAAGATTATCTTATCTATTCCTCTTCTTATGTTTAGATCAAAATCTGTATTCATTATGAGAACTCTTTGGTTTTAATCTCATGTGATAAATGTATTCTTTAATGGACAGAATTAACTATCAGAGCATTTTTTTTTTTGTCTTTTATCAAGAACATAATTTCGTTTATAACGACAAAAAACCCCAAGCTGTGTTAAAAAAGAAAAATAACAGGTGTAAAATGTGAACACTAAACACATTCAGGACAAAAATGATTTCTAGAATCTAAATGTAGAGGAATATCGCCTGGTAATGTCATGGCATTTTGCAACAGATTTTACTAATTATTTGTGTGGGTTGAGGTAGAAACATCTACTTCTGGATTTGAATTCTGGTAATATGATACTCTCTTGGTGTTATCTTTGTCACATGACTCCTAAATAATTAGATTTTCAATAAAGAATATCATGGAGACATGCTAAAGATATATATACTTATATGAGAAACACGGTACCACATATTTCAATGTTATTTTTGAATTTCAGAAGTGATAATGACAAAAGCAACCCATTACTGACAGTGACAAAACCTCAGGAGGTACCATGACTTTTTCAAGGCTGCCACAAGCCAAATATGAATCATGAAAAACAAGAACAAATTACAAAACTCAATAGTTAACAGAGGGAATATACACAGTAAACAGTATGGAGCATGGTGATATTAAATACAATTTAGGAAATTGAAAGAGCAAAATTAAAAACTGCTGAGGCATAAAGGAAAATTTCATATAGCCTCATGAAACAGAAAGGCAATAATAATATACAGGGTTTATTTCCCCAGTATTTAGTTTAAAGATTGCAGCTTCTATATCTGACCTGGAAGAGCTAGTAATCTGGGAATCCTAGCTATTTTTTGGAAGCTATGTCAGTTAAACTAATGAAAGATATGACCTTTTGTTTCAAACTTTGCCTTGCTACTATTGTACATTTACCATTTAGTCAAACATAAAATATCTGTTAGCAGAGTTTGCAATTAAGAAGGTTCCACCCCATCCTTTCTCCCTTTTTCCTTGCCCTCCCCTGCTACCGCACAAAAGGATATTTACTTTACAGTAACAGAGTAAATCATAAAAGCTCTCTGGAGCTGCAAGATTGAAAAGATGGAGAAACTATATGCATCTGAAGCTCTTCTTCCAGTGAAGTGGAAAGATGTCAAAGCAGGTATCAGTGTTTAAAAAAGGAATAGGACGAGCTAAGATTAAAGTGCTTGTCACACAGAAACTAAACTGAGCAAAATTACATGTTGTTATATGAAACTCTTTTTTCTACAGGTGTTAACTTTCCTGTCATTTTTTCTTCATTAGTGACAAAATAGCTATATGAAGAGTGTTCGTTCAAGTATAGCAATCTATATTTTCTTCTCCATGCTTTGAAACTGAAGAGTTCATGATGTATCTTGTGTTTGCTGTAGTTGAGTGAATTTTTTTGTCTAGTTTCATTCAGCACAATGCTATGATAGATTGCAAAGGGGATGGACAGACAACTTTTTTAAAAGCTGATATCCTTGAGTAGGGGTTTGAGAATAGTTTATTGTTCATGCACACATGCATTTATGTCTTGTACCGTAGACAGTGATAAGGGGTGTATTCTCTTACGCCGTGAAAGTGATGGTTGCTCATCTGTGAAGACCTGACTGTGGCAAGTGATCTACACGATATAGAAAGTGCTGATGTAAATCAATGCTGCCATTAAGTATATATGTAGTTTAAAAAACTGCAGTGACATTTTAGAGAAAGATTGTCTTTCTGAGGCTCTGGCTACATACAAGATGGATTAGTTTTGCTAAATAATTCATTAACCTTGTTTAGTTATACTCTCCCTAAGAAACGCTAGCCAATCATGGAAATATTCTGCTGACAACAAAATTTCAGCATGACGACAAAAGAACTTTACCTTCAAGAATATAGAGAATGGATGATAATGAAAAAGACACAAGCCTACTTGACAGTTACCTTACCTTTATCACAGATTGCTTCTATTCCAAACTTAGTGGGAATTCATGACATGAACGAGTCAATCAGCAGTTGGTCTGCCTTAGCTCTGTCATTTTTCCTCCTCAGTCTTTCATCTCTTGAATATGCTTCTTAAATATTAATTTTAAATTACAGTGTAAGCTCTTTGAGACAGCTACTATAATTTATTTTATATTTGTTAAGTTTGTTAAGAGCAACAAAGTCTTACTTTTTAGAAAATATAACAGTCATATAGTAAATAATTACTAAAACTTTTGCTATTCTTAGTATCGCATTATAACATTTAAGATAGACCTTTATTTTCTATTAATGTTATGGTGACATTACGGTGACTTCCTAATTGTGATGAGCATTGTACTTTAGGATATTATTATTTTCATCAAAATTATTACATATTTTAGTTTGCTCTGTATTTCATTTCAGTTTCCTATTACACATGTCTTTTAACAAAACTAGTTGAATTCTTAAGGTGTTGCTGCATTAATAATATGAAATAAATTTTGACACATGTTGTTATTTTTTCAACTTTTAAAAGATGTCATATTATTATCCATGAGCAGTTATGGTGAGTATAAGTACATCAAGTCACTACTTCTGGTGTAAATAACGACACGTTGTCACAGTAACTCATAAGATCCATGCTATTAAGTTTGCATTGTCTTGTAAATTACCTAGGTAATAAATAACAATTATGTCACACAAAACTATAGTTAGTAGGTTCTATATAAGTCATCATAAAAATTACTATTTCATCCTTTCCAGATGATACACATGAAATGGAGTATCTGGAATAGATCAACCTGCATGACACATCATAATCATATTCAATCTTCTTTGTTAGTATTGATGAGTTATGTTAGTAACTCTAGGCCTATCTCGTTGTTCAGTGCTGAGTACCTAGAAGAAAAAATTAATCTTTTTAGTTAATACATAACATGGATAGAAAAGCACCAGTCTTAGTGAAGTCAATAGCAATATTCTGTCTTATCCATCAGCTGTTTATAGTGCGACCTGCTCTTTTCAGCAATTAGGTGCATTCTTTTTTATGAAGGTGAATAAGTAATACCAAATTTTTGTAAACACTTATTATAACTATGTTCTCAAAACTGGGAGTGAACCTGGAATATAGTTTTTATTAATCTACAGTTCCATTTCAGTTTTCAGAGATCTGAACCTGTAAAACCTGTCACAAAACAGTTCATCTGCTTTGATTCAGGAAATACGGATACTGTAAATGATGCCCATTCCATACATTAATTGAAGTTGTTAATGGAATTGGAGAGGTTGGTTAGAATAGGCAGCAGATCATGATCTTCTAGTAAAGCTTCCAGTAAGAGCAACAAGTAAGAAATGCCTAGCAAAGCAACTGGGTTGCTAGTGGAGAATCATAGCAGGTGTTTGTGGGTGAGGAAGGAGTTAGGAATGGTTGGCAGAACAGTGAAACATGGCTAGCAGCAATGGCTAACAACATAGAAGCAACTTATGCCACAAGACCATCAGTGGCTTTCATTCCCCTTTGTTATGTAGAAAGATCTGCCATTCCCAGACTGTGAATGATGTATTACTGAAAGAGGGGAAAGGATTGGCAGGCCTAGCCATTGCCTGAGAATATTGGACTGTAAAATGTTTTATTTTAGAAGTTAAGTATTGCTTGTTCCCTGGTTTATCTTCTTTAAGCTCTATTTTTCATCTTTTCACTCTTAATAAAGTGTTTGCCAAACTAACTGGTTCATTACTGCTAATGTGGAAAATTAGCTCACTGAGTGCAGAAAGACAGGTTTAATTTTTTCAGGTTTATGGTTGGGAGCTCAAGCTACTGTTGTATTCTGAACCCTTTAAATTGGATCCTGCCTTTGATTGCCACCCATACATACTTATCATTATGGTTACAGACATATCCTTAATGCAAAGGTATGGTCTGAAAATGTAATGGACCTGAATTGTTGAGCTGTGTTCACTTTCAAGAAAAGAACACAAAATGCAGTACAATATAATTACTCTTAGTCATCTTTCAGTAGTACTTTCTACTTCTAAAATGCCTCTACCTACGAATTCACTGTGTCTTGCTGTTGCGTGGTATGTATGTTGACATATATTGTACACTCTATTTTTCAGGCACTCTTACTTCAGATTATTTGTTCTTTCCTGAATGTTTCAAGGTGTTGGTCAAGCTTCAGTCATAGCAAGTCTCACTGGAAAAATGGATAAAGTTTGTTATTAATATTAACTGATGTTTCATGCCTTAAAATTAGGGATTTAATCCATACTCTTACAATACTTGGAGGAAGGAGGAAATTCTATATCATAAATTAAATGAGATTAATTCCATCCTGAATGTTTATCTTGTGAACATCCTCTTTAGAGTAGGGGGTAAGGAAAAAGAAGTTATTTTTTCCAGGATTTTTGAGTATGCTTTCTTAAGAGTTTCTAGCATCTGAAATTGACCCCTACTGTTCCTCGTATGTCACTTTTATGTATCAATATCCAGATATTACCTAAGTATAATGCAACATGCTTAACATATAAAGTAGCACTTGCAAATAATTCATTAGAGAGCAAATAAAGTAATTCAAATATATCAGACAGTAATTTGGTTGAACTATAGTTTAATCCACCTTGTGTGAATAGTTTTTCAACATTCACAATCAAACTTCAAATTTCACGCTTATAATTACATCAATATCATGTATGGTATGTATGAGATTTGTCAAAAGCTGCTTAAAAAATCTAAAGTGTTAGAATACCTTCTACCATATTCTGGTAATACAGCAATGTCTTCAAGCATAGAAATTAACCACCTGAGAAAGTTAGTAGAACTCTAAAACTATTGATGTAGTTTTATCTTGTAGCAATGTAGTAGGGAACACTGGCTAACAGAATATGTTACCTACAGGATGAAGAAAAGCAGTGTTATCTGTGTTATAGGGCAGAATGAAAAGGAGCTGTTTCTTTTTTTTGTGTGTGCAAAATATGTAATGTGATCTCATATTCAAAAAATGATATAACAACTCAATAAAGGAAAAGTTCCCTAAAAATAATCTGTGAGAGAAAACTGGAAGTTAACTGTGTAGCTGATAGTATTCCAATGGCCAAGAATGTTTCTGGGCACTGATTAGTGTTCCCGCATCTGAGGTAAAGAGATCAACTAGTTTTTTCTGTTTCTGTTAACTGTAAAAATATCTCTTTGTGATCCTAGACATGCAAAGTTAAAAGATATCACTTTAAAAATCCAAAGAAATTAATACTGTGGCACTTAAGTGATGACCATTCATTATCCTAAATATTTTTCTATCCAAGAGTATCACTTGTAGTTCTCAGAGTCATAATTTTTAACTTTTTTTTTTATTATTTTTTTTTTATTTTTTATTGAGACATTGATCTTTGGGCACAGTGTCAGGCAGATAATATTTTTGTTTTTTACAGAAATATAGATATAATGTAATCACAACACAAAATGCTGTTTCTGTTAACCTGGGCTCCAAATAAATCTATACCATTTCCTCTATAAGAAATTAAAATAAAACAACTCTAAATCCTTGAGATGGGAAACAGCATAGTCTATTTCCCATTCTGCACTATGAAGCCAACTTACTACTCAGAATAATTTTTTCTATCTGTATTTTTAAGGGCACAGGAGAAATTTATTTCTGTCCTCCCCCTTGGATCTTTTCTTTGGAAGGCTGTCCAGGTAGGTTTCTCATAAACATAGTAAGAGATTCCGTCTTCAATCTACTTCTAAAATTTCTGAGGGTTATCCTAGTCCATGCTAATGATAGATTGCCTGAGAAAATTCAGCGCTCATGTGCGAACATTTAGAAGATTTCAGTGACCACAGTATGTCATTTGTTCCTTTCTGACAAATCAACAAAACACATTTAGAAGGAAAATACTTTACCTTTGGTTTGAAAGATGGTTTCAGATGATATGAATGATTTACATACAAATATAGATATAGCCTGTGAAAAATATTATTTATATTTTTGCATTAAAAAAAGTTTCCAAAACTACCCTTATGGTTTTACCCTTACAGTTTTTGAACAACTACCCAAATTCACAAAACTACTTGCAGTTATTAGTTTTCCTTTCTTCGTGCAGAAACCTCTGGAACTAAAGATAAATAGAAGTAGGCCAGAAAAGTTTCTTTATGAAACGTGACCACAACTTCTCTGATAGTTCCAATAATTTACCTCTTAGCCAATGAAGATGTGATAGAACAGAAATAACTAGCATAAAACATACTATCTTGTGTGTCATTTAAATATTGCCTTGTAGAAAATATCACCTTATTCAAAAGGTTACCTCATTCATCTCTATTGCCACTTAGCATTCTTAGAGGTATGAGGAGCTAAGGCTGATATGACTGTTTTTAAATTTCTTCTATTTGTTTGATGTCTTTTCTTTTTAATGGGATCACAGCCTCAGTCATCATTTGGCAGCTGTTTTCTTTCAAGGGATTTTTACTTAAAATACATTTTTTTTTAAATATTATAATTTTACTGCTCAATGAACCTTGCAATAACAACATTTTAGCATCTATCCACCATGGCAGATGGCAAACTAATGAGGCCTGCTGTAGCTGCATACTGATATGTTCTGTACACAACACTTCTGTGCTCCAAAGGGAGGTCAAAGAGTAACTTTTATTTATATTCTTTGTTGTATTTGATCACTGAAAATCATAAAACAGATTATTAGAAAAAACACTTTTTGCACCTTTTAATTAGACTTACTAATGTTTACTGCAGGTGATCAACCTACAGAGCTCAAAAAAGACACAGTCCATATTTCAGTGTTGTTCAGATTTCATTTTTAAAAAAGAAACAATGCTATTCCAAGATGATTTTATAATTCTATTTAAAATTCACCCTAGAATGCAAGATAAAGATGCTTTTGCTATCCAGGCCTTCAAGTCATTTTACTAAAGCTAATATTTTACTTTTGTTAGCTGTTAGATATTAAAGATAGATACATACATAGTAAATATTCTACCTCTTTTTTTTTTTTTGTTTCAGGGCACTAGTGAATATTTCCCACCACCACCCCTCAGGATTCTGTGTTTTTCCTTAATGCAGATACCAGATTATTTTCATTAGATCTAGTGGACACTAATCTAGTACAACCTACTGTTTTAGTGACTTCAAGAAAAACAAGGTAAAACAGTCATGAAAAATCATGAGTCTGGTAATAAGTGCAGTTGACTTGTCCTCAGTCAAGGTGTGTAATATAACTATGTGATCTACATTTCTTGAAAGAGGAAGGCAGAGGAAATGTAAAACAGAGGAACTGACTGAATCTTCTAGAAGATCCTACCCATTTAAAGGAATATCTGAATCACAATTTGGAATTGATTTCTCATAGGAGAAAAGCCTAAGTGAATAACCATCACCCTACCTATAAAACCAGATTCTGTTGCTCTCTTTTATACTGATTTTTTTTTTCCCTCAAAGGTATGCCCCAAACTACTTGAACCAAGACTAGATAATCTAGTCCTAGATAAACAAAATTTTACCTTTAATGTTTCACAAGCTTTTCTAAATCAATTCTGTGATCATATTAATGATTGGAAGATATCCCTGAAAATCCCAGTAATCTCATTAAATTAGGATCAAAGATTAAAATACTGGAAAGTAAATTACTTTCAAGTATATAGCCTGAAGTAATATTGGATGTAATTAAGTAAAGATGATAACAACTTTCATTCCAAAACACTGTTCTTCACTGATTGCCAGTGCTGTGCTGTGTTTCTCTGTCAATAACATATTACCGAGACCATTATATATTACAAAAAGAAGAGTCTTGAAGTAATAAATTTTAAAACATCAGTAATCGGTATCTGACCTTCATATATACTTCAACTGTCACTTTTCAGATCTTCTGGCATTTTTTTTTTTTTATCTATTCCTTACAGGACAAAGCTGTAGACTTGGAGAAATACAGTCATTAACACTTATCAGTATTCTTACAATATATTGAATCAATTTAATAGATTTTATTTTATTAATTCAATTTTTAATACAGATTTTCTTCCTGTAAATACTCTAGGGTCTAATGTTGCTTTCAGTGTGCTCATTTTACACTCAGATAATGTCACTGATATCACTGCATTTAGTTTTTTTTGTTTACCTTTATGAAAGGACTTCGAAACTATTCTATTATAATATTAAAAATTAATTTATTTTAGATTTGCTTTCTGATTCAACACAGCTGAAAATGTCTTGGCATAACAGTAGGATTTCAATAGAATTTCAAATATCACATTAGCCTAAAGGCAAAATTTTATAATTATATACTTTTTTTTTTTTTTTTTTAATGATCTGGTTTACTTTTTTTTTTTTTTTTTAGGTTAAAACTTGTTTTGAAATGTCCTGACTGAAGCAGCTCATCATTTAAGAAAATTACCAATTAAAGGGAGGAAATGAAAATAACAGACAGTTCATCTGTGTTCACTCCTTCACTGCCATATTAAAAAATCTTGAAAATCCATATTCTCACCTTTACTTTTTCCTGTCATCCATTGACTATAGTAAAAAGAGCAGTCTTCTTACAGAGTCAAAATTACTATTACTGTACAGTATCTATAGATATGATTTATAAAGATGGAAGTGATTGATTCCTTCACTGAACAAACTTAGATGACCGTGAATCTTGCTTATAAAGTAAGTTGGGTGGTCTTCAACCACATCATCTTTTTTTTTTTTTTTTTTTTTTTCAGAAAATGGAAGCATCAAAATCTACCAGGAATCTGAAATACTTTGAATGTCACTGTGCCTGAATGCATATTTATAGATCTTAGTAGCAGTGTTTAAATGAGTGTTTTCTTAAGTGGAATAACACTACATACCAATTCTTACCAGCCTGATTTTCTGTGTTTGTCCTACATATTATTTAAGGGATATTTAATATTCCTAGTCAACATGAGGGACTTTTAAGAATGTCATTAAATACTGCATAATCTACTCATTATCTTAATAATTTGCCATGGAATGTAAATTATCATCAGAAGCTGCTCAATCTTGAAAAGCCATGCAGGGAATCAACATTAAACAAGTATTTGCTTTCAATTAGGAATGTGTGATTTCCTTACAGCCTATCATTTGAAAATATAGTTTGAACAGTAATTGTAAATTGCAAAGTCATCTTGTATACTGGTTGCCTGATAGTGCTTCATTTAAAAAAATTTGCTTTTATAGCTCTAGATGGTGCTATATGTACCTTTATTGGTTGAAGAAGTATAAGAAATTTTAATATAAAATTATACAAATCCTAAGTAGGACAAAGCAACTAGAACCATACAAATTACTGTAGAAAAGTTTTTCCGCTTTCTTTATAGGCCATGAAATGTGTTGCCAGGTGATTATGCTCATGAGAAAGTTAATCCTGTGCTGTATCAATTAGGAGTCAAAAACAAGTACTATAGAAAGACATTTCTGTAGAAAATGTTGGGCTAATTCCTTGTCAGAAGCAAACTAGAGAAACTCTTTTTTTTTAACTCATCCCTAATATATACAATGTATTCTGTTTTCCCATACATTTATACATGTGTATTCCTTTTCCTATTAATTTGTTTTCAAAAGCAGCTTGAAATAACACATTTATCTGAGCTATCTATGAGCTCCTTCATGGATAGGTAACACATGAGGTTTTAATACCTATATATTTTAATTAAGAAAAAAAAAAGTTTGGAAAAGTTGTTGTTTAGTAAGGAGCAATGATTCTTTTCTAGTGGAATTAGATTGCTATGTAAATTGACAGCTATTGACTATCTTAAAGGTATTTCCTTTTATTCTTTATATGAATCATCAGAGCCATCAGAGCCATCATTACACTCTTCTGTTGTATCATGTAACCTGAATCCAAAGAAAGTTTATAGATACATAGACAGTAATTTGACTAAAAAAGTAAATGGAGAAATATCTTCATGTTCAGGGCTATTAATGGAATACTCTTGGCTAACACACTATATTTAGAAAGCAAATAAGGCAAAGAATGATAAAGAAGTGTTTAACGATATCAACATATTTTATATGTCTATACCTGAATCCATATTATGTTCACCTTTATTCCAGATAATGAATGACAACAGTACAAGGATGCCTTGACTACCATTTACCTTTATTAGGCATCACAGATGGAAACTGCTCAGCCATTGTTCATCCACTCTTAAGTTCTCTTTGCTGGTAGCTAATTCCAATTGTGTGGCTGCTCTCAGTCTTTTGTCACCTGTGTTTCAACACCCATATTTGTAACATCCCTTTACAGAAAGCTAATGGAAATGGGTAGTATGTATTTTTCCCTTGCTGCACCAAATTTTAGGTGTTCCAGACCTATTGTCCATGTCCTTCAGTAGAAAAAGAAATCTAGTCTGTTTTCAAATATAGTGCATTAGAAAATTAGACACATCTTTATCCAAATAACAGTACTGGACACGTGCCAACAGGAAAAGTATATTGTTAAATAGATTTTAAACACTACAAGCTGTCCAATATAAGGTACTGAGAGAGTAGTAGACAAGATCAAAAGTAGTGCTCATTTCAATCATGATTTTTTTAAAAATCTTTTGATGGCTCTAAAATACAAGCCTAAACATCCACTCCAACATTAATTCAAGATAAAAGCAGAAACCTATTTCATGCACTAGATGTGGAGGTTTACAGGTCCCTTTTCAGTCACAAGAAGCAATAGATATTTTTGTAACTTACTTTCAGCCCAGTCACCCAAGGAACTCGCCTACTTTATCTTACAGTGAAATTCCCAACAGAAGAGGAAGAACTCTAGAGTCAAATACTGAAGTGATCATATGCAATTTAACTAATATGCACAAGCAAGTAAATTCAAGGTTTTTTTCTAGGCTGGAACAATTCTTTCCCAGGGGTGTCATAGCAATAGCACATCCTCTGGAAAGAACTGTACATTAGTATTTTCATGTCTTTCAGCAATCTATGCTGAATTCTTCAAAAATTGTTCTAACGTTATTTTAGTAGAAAAATAATACTTTTTATTTTCAATTTTTTAAAACCAAATATGATATTGTTAAAATATCTTTAGATTTTTTTTGTCAAAAATATATAAACCAAATTTTGCAATGACAGATCCATCCTATTCTTGGGATCTCACCAGACTTTGAAAGATATTTTGGTGTGAGTACACAGCAAAATCATATATGCACTGTGGTTAAATCCCAGTGATGTTAAGAGAAGTATATCTCCAACATAGTCTTCAGCTTAAGAATTCAGGATGAGACACAGAAACAGGGAAGTCTTTCGTGAATGCCAGGGACACCACCAGATTCTGAATATTTTTTTGTAAAGTGCTTTTTAATTAAGACTTGGAAAGTAAAAGGAAATATATTTTAACTAATAGTCTGAGCTCATAATTCAAATACAACTCAGCCTGAGATTTTAAGAGCATGCTGTCATGTGTTTTTAGGATGGACAGCTGAGGAAAATTAGTGTGCCACTTTTCCAAGCAAGAGTCTATATTCATGCAATTAAACATAATCTTTTTTAGGACTCTTTTGACACTTCATTTGTGTATTGTAATAAAATAGAAGGAGAGCAAGATAAAGCAAAATCTTCCTTGTCTTGTTATATTGTTTCATAGCATTAGATGTTAACCTGTCCCAGATTCCACCTGTAGCTTCTGCTTTCTGGTAGCATCTGTTAGTATAAATCTTGTCTGTGAGCAACAAACTGCTGGGTCCCCAGCTTTGTCTGCTCTGTGACTTTTTTGCAATAACAAAACCAATGTGTTATGAGCAAATAAAGAACGTAGGGAATGATCCAAAAACCTTTTGTTTTTTATCTATTGAGTTCAATGTTCTTTGAAATCAGCTTCTCTAGAGAATCCCTTGCAAAGCAATCTCTATGAAAGTTCATCTGAATTTTTAAATAAGCGCACTTAGCATGCATTCAGATGCTTTTGTTTCTCTTTTTGCAATGCACAACGAAAACGCTCTCAGAATTTTTTTCAGTGAAAACAACTTTAATCATATGTTGGAAAATATTCATTCTTCCTATTTGCATGAATAATTAAGTTTTGACTAGGCAGAGAGACATAATGGAGAGAGGAAAAGTATAAGAATGATTCTACCCTAATTGTTAGATCATGCATTCATAGATAAGAAGACTAGTTTTTGCTCAGAAGAATATATGAGTAAATAATACAAAGTAATTTCAAGAAATAGATAGCATACACATTTTCACATCCTCCAAAACTCCTACAAAGCTGACCATATCTTTGAGACTAGGAAATTTCTTATTGTGAAGGAAATACAGCTTTAAGATGCCTATAGTAGAAACAGATTACAAATTAAGTTTTTCTACATACATTTTTGTGCCCTAAGGATATGAATAAAAGGGGAATCTTTTGCTTCTCTACCTGTCAGGACTTCATTAGTTATTCCCTGGAAGCTAATACAGGCTTTTGTAGTACCTTTTCAGAACCCTTAGGTCATTAATAGGCTTTCAGTGTCCTGACAAACCTCAGCTGGGTCCCCTTCCCCACTTTCTTACCTGTGGGCCCAGGAGTACCTTTTAAATTCAGGATCATGCCCTCAGATCTGACCCAAACTATGCTTCAGGTGTGCTGTGCCCTGTTTTCTGCTGTCCTGAGTGGTATTCCTGGATGGCTCCAAGCCTGCATTTTATGTCACCTTATTTTCAGCCATGTCTCCAGAATGGACCTTGGGATTTACCTTACAGGTAGCCTTTTCTTAAGTTGTGCTTTCTGGATGAGCCTTAGATATACACCATAGGGAGTCCTGCTTCCATGTCTGTTTCCTGCTGTCCTTGCTTAGTGACTGGACATCCTGCGTGGATACAAGACTTGACTCATTACTTTGTCTTGTAGGGACCCCATTGATGGACAGTATTGTTGTCACCAGTGTTGCCCTGCATAGATTCTGTGAGATTGCATCCTGTTGGTGATGGCATGATCTGTGCTGGGTTCATCATTATTTTATGAAGCAGCCCCACTCCTGTGGATCCCTCTCTCAGGGTCTACACCTGAATTTTCAAATGAATTTAAATGTCTTGAGAAGTCCCCTCCCAAATTCAGAGCATGCCCTATATATTAAACTTTTCACAAAATTAGTCTCAATCACAGTCCATTGATTTTGCTGTGATATAGTGTGCATCTGGGCTCACATGCCACTTAGAATACCTGTTTTTCTAAAAAATTACTCATTCATTTGATTTAACTTCATGCACATGTTAACTACTGTACCTTCAGCTAAAAAATACGGCAGCTGATGGCTTACCAGAGTGAAGAGTCTAACCTGATGAGATTGCACAGTGGTAGATCAGAAATGAGATTGGTTACTTTTTATGAAATCTTAATCACCTGACTTTATTTTCTATTTTAAGAGCATCCATAGATTCCATTATAGTGTTCTAACAGCTAGGATAGCTTCTGGAGTTTACTGGCTTCAGTTTATACTGTCTTTAGACATCCAAGTCTTTCCTGCTGTCCACTTGAACTCGTGAATTCTAATGAGAGCAAGATACAAAATTATTAACAAAAACTCTTCTCAGGGTAAAGGTTTCTTACACATCAAAAAAAAAAGTAATTCTTTTGCTTACTAAGTTAATAACTGATTAGTGCCCTAGTAGAATCTATTGAAATGGGTGTTTTATGCCCAAGACATATGGTTCTAAATTGCTTTAAGATATCACTGACAATCTTTAATTGACTAGAATATATGTCTTTAGGGAAAAATAACTATTTAATTTCACTTTTGTTTTGTGTTTTTTTTTTGTTTGTTTTTTGTTTTTTTTTTTTTTTTTTTTTATAATTGAACACAAGCATTTATTTGAAATTATAAGTAGAAGTAATTCTAGATTAAATTCTGTTCTAGATGAAAAAACATTTGTCTAACATAATTTCTAATATCTGGAAAATTAAAAAAAAGAATCTTATTTTAAGGTAAAGGTCTAAAATAACTCATACATGCCCTAAAAGCATTTGTTTTTTTCTTGATTGACTGTGAGAGACTTTAGATAATATCTCAAGTAGAAGCATCCTTTTTTTGCAGATATCAAAACATCAGTGGGTCCAATCCAACTGCTGATTGACTGGCATAATAAAATGTTTAGGATAAAATAGAATTTCTGAAAATATTTAATAAACAGAAATTTTGAGGTATTTATTTGTTATTTCATCTTCAGTAACATATTCAATCAAATATAGTGGTAGCAATTTGATGTTGTTCTGGTATTCACACAGTGAAGACATGAAAAAGATATAGGAAGTCAATATAGTGAACGGTGCTACACTTTTCCTTCAACAGTGGCAAGTCTCACTTTCTGCTAATTTGTTCATTGTTATGAGATGATCTGAGTGCTTGTAAGAATTTCTCCTAGAAGAAACAAAATATTCCTTGCAAATGGTGATTGTACACTGTTTTGCAAAGAAAAAATAGCTTCAAATCTACTATATTAGATGAATAATAATGTACAAATTAACGATCCATGGGGGCTAGATGTGGGGTGGCTTTAATGATTGCCTTTACAAATGCCTCTATTTTGTCTGTGCAGGTGCTTTAGAATAGCCTTATACCAATTCCTGTGTGATTTTTATCTCGGTCAATTTTTCATTTAATTATGTGTAAGTACGTATTATGTAATAGTCATATAAATACTATTACACATAACATCTGTAGCCTTATCCATGAAAGTCTGACAGCAAAAATGTGATGGTGTTTGGATATTACAGTAAAAACTCAAATCATTTTTCAAGTGATTGTATATTTAAGTGAATACATGCATTTCTGCTTTGCACATTAGCAACAGGTCTGGATGTATAAATTATTTCAGCTCCTGAGATGATATATGTTTAAAAAAAAAAAAAAAAAAAAAAAAAAATCCAATCTTTATTACAAAAGCTCATCAAATTTTCTCAGAAATCCTAATCTGAAACTTAACTTCTCCCATACAAGTGTATATGAGAAAAAAGAAGTCACAGTATGGTGGTGTGATACTTGTATATTTCTAGTGCTTCCTATTAAGCTAAAAGTAGACTTGCAGATAAAAAATAATGACATGAAAACTGAGTTTTACATCAGTATATTAGCACAGAAAAGTCACAGATCATAGCTGTCATCAGCAGTCTTCTGTTTCTGATTTCCTCAGAACTGTGTAATTCAAATACCCTATACTGATTTCACTTAACAAAGTTTTGGTAGTGGGGGAGCTGCAGAGGTGGCTGCTTTGAGAAGATGCCAGAAGCTGCCCCCATGTCAGACAGAGCCAGTTCCATCCTGCTCTGGAGATCCACCACAGGCCAAACCTGATCCCATCAGTGATGTTGGTGGCACATCTGTGTTAACGTATTTGAAAAATGGTAAAAACCACTGCACAGAAGCTGTGAGAGAGGAGTGAGAAAATGTGAGAGAAAGAGACCTGCAGACAACCAGGACAGTGAAAAAGGAGAGGGAGAAGGAGCTTGTTGTGGTTTGAGCCTGGTTGGCAGCCAAACACCACTTAGCCACTCTCTCCCCCTTCTCTTCCAGCAATGAGAAGGGACAGATGAGCCAGGCTTGGGGTTTGAGAAACAACCGGGAGGGGCAGATCACCCATTATGGTCATGAGCAAAAGGCAGACTCATTAGGGGAAGGAAAAAAGAACATAGATTTATTACAGACACTAACAACCCATAACAGAGTAGGACAGTGAGAAGCATTGCCACATCTTGAGAACACCTTCCCCCCACCCCTCTTTTCTTCCCAGGCTCAGCTTTGCTCCCAATATCTCTACCTCCTCCCCCCAAGCGACACAGGGGGCAGGGAATGGGGGGTGCAGTCAGTGCTGCTGCTTCTTCCATCTTCGGTGGGGGGAGCTTCTGGAACTTGTTACCCTGCTCCATCATGGTCCCCCTCTCACAGGAGACAGTCCTCCACAAACTTTCTCTGACGTGAGTCCTTCCCACAGGCTGCAGCATTTCCTTACACTGCTTTGGCGTGGGACACCAACTTTCTCCAACTGGAGTCCCTCCCATGGGCTGTAGCCCTTCCCAAACTGCTCCGGCATGGGACACCCCCGCATGCTGCAATCCTCCCAGTGCTGAACTACAACAGTGGGGCTACTTTTTCCCACAAGACCCCAGCCTTCTTCAGGCACAGAACCTTGATCAGCCATACAAAATGAAACACAGGCCATAAATCAAAGTTTGCTCCACTGTAGACCTTCATGGGTGGCAGGGGGGTCTCTGATCCGGCACACCTCTCCCCTCCTTTCTTCCTCCGTTCCTCCACTGTCCTTGGTATTCACGCAGCTGCAGCAACTTCTCCTCACAAGTCCATCTCCTCGTCACCACATCCCTTCTTAAATATGTTATTGCAGAGGAGCAGCCGATTGGCTCAGTTTTGGTGCAGAGGTGGAGCTGACTTGGAGCCAGGGGAGCTTCAAGAAGCTTCTCACAGGGGGCCACCCCTATAGGCCCCTCCTCTGCTACCAAAAAACCCCACCACTCACTCAAACCCAGGACAAGCTCCAGGCACTGGAGTAGAGATTGCCCTGCAGCCCATGGTGAAGACCACGGTGAGACAAGTTGTGCCCCTGCAGCCCAAGGAGATGCATGGCACATATGCGGACCTACCTAAAGTCACATAAGCAGAGTTATTGTAGCCTGTGTCACTTAAAACTTTGCAGCATTTTTTTCCTTCAAAGTGAGCGCTGCTCCACAGAACCAAGACAGGAACCATGTTTTTACATCTTCCTGAAGTCTTCCATTCTTGAAAACACTGATATAAATTGTGAACAGGACTCTATGTGTACATCTAATATATTTTTGCTGATAAACCCTGGTATCACAAACTCATTTCAATTTTCCTGCATATGCACAGAGGAGACAGCTAAAATTAATTTGTTTAGGTGTATGAGCAGAATGTATGTATTATCATACTCTTGTACAACATATTTTGAGCTCACCATCATATTCTTTACCTAATTATTACTTTGTCATCATATGCATAAGTTGAGAATACTGTAAACACACTCTCTCTGATCCAAATATTGTTAGATCAAATTCACTTCTCATTAGGGCTGCAATGCCATAACTGTGAACAGAATTCATCTCACTATGGTTTCCTAATAGAGAATTACTAGGCGAAAGGTAGTTACCACTTTTCATACCGCTGCTTCTCAATTAGAGGTGTTGTTTAAGTGAACTTGCTGCTGTTTCTTTTCTCAGCATCTGGACCTACGCCAAAAGTTCACAGCGATATAATTAAGGCCTTCACATGCCAAAGAGTGAATGAAAAACTCATGAAACATTACAGAGGACTGTTTAGGGGCTAAGTTTTAAAGAAAGTCCTGCCAGGAATAGAGGAAATGATGTAAGATCTGGAAGTGGTAAATACCTTTGAGATATTTTAAGAGAACCAGACAGATGCTCAGGAAACTGAAAACATACCATCATAGTAATTAGTTCTTATTCCTGAAGGAAAGCTGAATTTAGGACCAATTCAAAGTGGGGGTCAAAGGGGCAGAAAGCATATCTCATTCTTCAAAATATATACTTGCAGGAAAGCTCAGCTGTCATGCCACATTAAACAAGTTTCTATTGTGTGCAGAAAACAGAATATATTAAGCCATTACATGTACTAATAATTTCTGCTGTACACTTTACAAGAACAGACCATCAGAATGTACACAGATTACTCATGGGGTTTTATATATCCTACATTCTGTGTTAAAATACTTTATGAATGTAAAATTTCATTTAAGTATTTCGTTTATGGCACATCACTTGAAAAAATGTAGCAAAAGCATAGTTTTAGTGGTGGAGACATACTGCCATTTTTGCTTACAATGAAACAAATCTTTACACTGAGTTTTTCTGTTCATTCATTATACTTCTTCAGTTACTGTGATATGGTCAGGAGGTTACAATTGGACTTCATGAGGACTTAGTATTTTAATAGATTCTGGGTTAGAGTTCACTTGGAAAAATAGTATGGAGATGCAAACCATCTGCAAGTTGTAATTTTGTGGGAAAAAAAATTGGGAAGCCATCCCATTTCTAATAGATAGTTTCTGCTTGTAAATAGAATATAGCAATAATTACTGAAACTAGCTAGGGAGGTTGTTTAATGGATTAACTAATGTTAAATCTCATGTCAGCATGTTACATAGTCACAGAATCGCAGAAACTTTATGATTAGAAGGCACCTCTGGAGATCGTCTAGTCCAACACCTCTCCTGAAAGCCAAATCAACTAGAGTAGATGATTTATGTCTGTGTCCGGGCGGATTTTGCATATCTCAAGGAATGGAGACTCCACAACTTCTCTGAGCAACCTGCTCAAGTATGTCATCACCTTCACAGTAAAAACCTTTTTTTCTCATGTTTAAATGGAGTTTTCTGTATTTCCATCTGTATCCATTGCCTTTGTGTTTTCACTAAGTACCACTCAAAAGAGTTTGACTTTCTCTATTTTATTCCTAACCATCAGATATTTATAAAATTGATAAGATCCCCTGAACCTTCTCTTCCCCAGGCTGAATAGTCCCAGATTTCTCTGCCTTTCTTTGTATGTCATATGCTTCAACAACTTAATCATCTTTATGGCCTACTGTTTACTTGCTCCAGTAGATGTTTTCTTTTGTATTGGGAAGCCCAGAACTGCACCCAACAAACAGTCCAGATGTGTCTCACCAGTGCTGAACAGAGAGGGAGGATTACCTCCCTTGAGGTTCTGGAAACATTTCTCCTAATGCAGCCAAGTAGGTTGTTTGCCTTGTCTGATACAAGAGCACATAGGTGACTCATGATTAATTCAGTGTGTAGCAGAGCACATGTGCATGGTAGTATTCCTTATCAGGTGCAGAAAGTTGCATTTCATAGAGTCACAGAATGGCCTGAGCTGGAAGGGACCTTGAAAGATCATGTGGTCCAACATTTTGTGGGAAAGAGAGCATAGATGTAATTTTCTAACACCCTGACCAATCACACCTTGAAAACCTCCAGTGATTTTCCTTGGTTGAACTTGATGACATTATTCTCTGCCCATTTCTTCAGCCGGTCAGGATCCCTCCAAATGGCAGAACAATCATCTTGTCTTTCAGTAACTAGTGTTACTAGTTACTAGTGTTACTAGTGTTACTAGTGTTACTAGTGTCCTGGTGTTGCATTGTCTGCAAACTTGCTGATGCCGCTCTCTGTTCAATCACTGAGGTCATTAATGAAGCTGTTAAACAGTTCTGGCTCAAGTATTGACCCCTAGAGCACACTGATGGTGACTGGTTTCCAGCTGAACTTCATGGTGCTGATAATAACTCTTTAAGCCTGGCACTTCAACCAGGTTTAAGTCCACTTTGCTGTCCACTTATCTGGTCCATACTTCATCATTTTATTAATGAGGATGCTATGGGAGACAATGATAAAAGCCTGGTAAATGTCAGTCCCTCTGGTGCTATAGCCCCTTCTCTGCTGGTGTCCTATTCTACACTCATTTTTTTTTTTTTTTTTTTTTTAAAGCATAATATATCATAGAATCATAGAATCATAGAATGGTTTGGGTTGGAAGGGACCTTAAAAGATCATCTCGTTCCAACCACCTTGTCATAGACAGGGTAACCTTCCACTAGGTCAGGTTGCTCAAAGCCCCATCCAATGTGGCCTTGAACACTCGCAGGGAGGGGGCATCCATAGCTTCTCTAGGCAACCTGTTCCAGTGTCTCACCACCCTCACTGTAAAGAATTTCTTCCATCTATATAATTTAAATCTACCCTCTTTCAGTTTAAAACTGTTATCCTTCATATCATCACTACACTCCCTGGTAAAAAGTCCCTCCCCGTCTTTCCTGTGGGCCCCCTTTAAGTCCTGGAAGGCCACTTTAGTATCTTCTCAGAGCCTTCTCTTTTCCAGGCTGACCAACTCCAACTCTCTCAGCCTGTCCTCATAAGGGAGATGTTCCAGATGTAACACCATAGTAGATGTCCACCAAATCCATCAAACATGATTTGGCCTTAATGAAGCCATGTTGGCTGTCACCAAGCACCTCCTTATTTTCCATGTGCCCTACTATAGTTTTGAGGAGGACTTGCTCCATGATCTTTCCAGGCACAGAGGTGGGACTGACTGGCCTGTATTTCCCTGAGTCCTTCTTTTTTCCCTTTTTAAAAATGGGGTTTATGTTTCCCCTTTTCCAGTCAGTGGGCACTTTTCTGGACTGCCACAACTTCTGAAATATTATGGATAGTGGTATAAAAATTTACAAATACCCTAATGAAATAGCTTGAATTTTAGAATATGATTTTGATTTTTGGTTATATGAGTGATATAGCATCTATGAGAACATAGGATATGTTAAGATCTTAGAAACAAGCAACTAACATTGTGCTTGCCTCGATTATTATGGAAATAGTTATGGACTCTGAATTAAAACAATAGGTACCAGAAGAAACTGGCCTTGGTTAGGGAGATCAGCCAAAGGATGAAATATGCATGTGTAAGGATGGGGTTCAATCAGCAGACACAGTGAAGAAGACTATCGGCAACCACCAGAGCACCCCAGTCCAACATAACCATGCATATGTTTAGACACATTTGCATATGATAATGATTTCCAGGAAAGAACATGAATATGCTAATCACTACCCTCCTCTCTTTGATTTTAATATCAAGGATTGCAATCAGTAAGGTTAACCAATGATTACTTTAGAATAAGAACATGGATTAGGTGAGAGAATAGATAAACCCAAACATTGTAAAGGTCAAATTGAGAAACGAGCATTCTATGCATTTTTATGTAAAATAACTTATGTAACCATGACCCTGCTGAAAAAGTGCATAAATACGTTGTGCTTTGTAACTGTTGGTGAACACTTTTTTTGTGGAGCTATCCTGTGTTCTCCAGTGCTGGAATAAAGTGCCTGCTTATCTACTTCATGTAGATAAGTTTTCTTTGTGATTGCAACTGCTAACAGTGGCTTAGCCACTTCATCCTACAGTTCCCAGAGGACCCATGGATGCATCTCATCAGATCTCATGCTCTTGTGCACCTTCAAGTTCATTAGACAGTCTTGAGACTGATATTCTTCTGCAGTGGGCAGTTCTTCATTCTCCCAGTTCATGTATTTACCTTCTGTGACTTGGGCAGCATGGCTGGAGCACTTGCCAGTGAACACTGAGGCAAAAATATTGTTGAGTACCTCAGCCTTCTCTATATCCCAGGTGACCACATCTCACTTTTCCTTCTGGAGAGGGCCCACATTTTCCCTAGTCTTCCTTTTATCACCGACACACCTATAGAAGCTTTTCTTATTGCTTTTGATGTCCCTTGTCAGAATTATTTCTATCAGGGATTTGGCCTTCCTAACCTGATCCCTGTCTGCTTGAACAGTTTGTCTGTATTCCTCCCAGGATACCTGTCCTTGCTTCCACCCTCTATAGACTTCATTTTTGTGTTTGAGCTTGTCCAGGAGCTCCTTGTTCATCCATGCATTCTTACTTGATTTCTATTCTTACCTCCTGGCATTCTTACCTGACTTCTTCTTTGTCAGGATGCATTGTTCCTGATCTTGGAGGAGCTGATCCTTGAATATTAACCAGCTTTATTGGGCCCCTCTTCCCTCTAGGGATTTATCCCATGGTACTCTGCCAAGCAGATCCCTGAAGAGGCCAAAGTCAGTTCCTCTGATGTCCAGGGTAGTGAGCTTGCTGTGTGCCCTCCTTGCTGCTCTAAGGATCTTGAACTCCACCATTTCATGATCACTGCAGTCAAGGTTGAAGCTTGAGCTTCACACTCCCCACTAGACCCTCCTTGTTGGTGAGAACAAGGTCCAGCACAGCACCTCTCCTCATTGGCTCTTCTATCACTTGGAGAAGGAAGTTATCATCAACACATTCCCAGAATTTCCTGGATTGTTTATGCCCTGCTGCGTTATCCCTCCAACAGATATAGGAATAGTTGAAGTCGCCCATGAGGACCAGGGTTTGTGAATGTGAGGCTTCTCCCATCTGCCTATAGAGGGCCTCATCTGCTCAGTCTTCCTGGTTGGGTAGCCTGTAGCAGACCTCCACTGTAGTGTTACCTGTCCCTGCTTTCCCTTTAATCCTGACCCATAAACTCTCAGTTGGCTCCTCATCCATCCCGAGGCAGAGCTCCATGCACTCCAGCTGGGCATTGACATAGAGGGTGACACCCCCCCTCATTTCCCCTTCTTGTCCTTCCTAAAGAGCCCATATCCTTCCATTCCAACACTCCAATCATAGGAATCATACCACCACATGATGCCAGCAAGATCATAGCCCTGCAGGCATGTGCATGTCTCTAGTTTCTCTTCTTTATTCCCCACAATATGTGCATTTGCATAGAGGCATTTAAGATGGGCCCCTGTAAGGGACTGTGTTGGACTTTGTCTCAACATTTCTGCTGCACCCCTACCACTTCCTGGCCTCAGCATCCTGTTGCCGCAAAGGGAAGGTGATGAATAGTCCCTGATGAAACCACGACATCTGCCCAAAGCTAAAACAACAACATCCCTGGCAGTGCCTGCTAAGCTGCACCTGCGCGTGAGACGCGTGGAGGAGGTGAGGAAGATGTGCACCCTCGCCCGCAAGACCACCGTGAACACCTGGGCATGCGCGCATGGAAGGCCACGGGGCGACAATGAGCTCCATGGAAATGGGCAGACTTTTCTGAGAAATCGTGAGGACTGAGGCAATAAAAGGACTGCGTCAAAGAGCAGCCTCCTTGGAGCAGAGACTTTGGCAGAGCTTGGAGCTTGGAACACCATCACCAGCACCGAGACCGAGCCAGCAGAACATCGCTGGATTCTCAGTGGTGGTACCTAGCCTTCCTGCATCTCTACCACTTTCTAGCTTAGGGATTATGACTTTCCCTTCCTTTTTCTCCCTGTCCTATCGCTACTATCAGTTGCTTGTTTAATTAAGTTCACAAGGTTGTACAGCATCTGACCTCGTTTGTGTCTTAATCTCACTCTTGGGATCGTTTAAGAACCCTCCCCGATATCAGATCAGGACAGCCCCTGATGAAGCTGATTTACTTCCTGGAATTCCTTTGTGCTGCTCTTCAGGTGCTCTCCTGCTGACCTGTGATTCCTCTCCAGGGTCTGGACATCTATTTCTGGCACTGGCATCAAGCTGGTAGGAGTGGGATGGACTGAGGTTCCCTTCCCCCAGAAACTGTAGTTTAAAGCCCACTGCAACGTCCTGCAAGCCTATGGCCAAAGATGCTCTTCCCTTCTGACGGATGGACCCCATCATCCCCCAGTGGACCAGGTTTCTCAAAGCAATTCCCATGGTCTAAATAGCTGAATCCCCTGGCTGTGGCGCCAGTCCCATAACCAGTTGTTGATCTGCTATTTTCAGCTGGCCCTTTTAAACCCCTTCCTTTTGACTGTCAGGATTAATGAAAAAACTACCTGTGCTCCAGAGGCTCTTACTGCTGCTCCCAGGGCTGTTATCCTTCTTAATACTCCTCAGACTGCTCCTGGCTGTATCACCAGTGCCCATGTGAAACAGCAACAGCGGATAATAGTCAGTGGACTGTACAAGTCTCGGTAGTCTCTCAGTGACATCCCTGATACAAGCCCCCAGTAAGCAGTGCACCACTCTAGAGAGTGTGTCAGGTCAGCAGACAGTGCCTCTGCACCTCTCAGAAGAGAGTCACCTACTACTAGCACCTGTTACCCTTTCTTAGTTGTGCTGGTTGTTATACAGGGAACAGATCAGGCTGCCTTATTCTGTTTCAGCATGTCTCCTGATGTGACAGGTCCTTCTTCTTCAGTCTGCAGAGCTGTGAAGTGGTTCTGCAAGGGCACGTGAGACTTTGGGGAAGACCCTCCTGCAGGTCTTTACCATTGCAAGCTTCCTTTCTTCTGCATTACTGGACCCTCTCTCTTATGTGTGTGCTGGTGGGGAAGTTTCTGGATGTTTGGCTGTAAGCTGTGGATCCTCTGTAGACTTTTTGGAACATGCTATCTAACTCCTTCTCAGCCTCCCTGATGCTATGCAGCTTTCTCACTGCCTCCTGCAGCTCAGCCACCTGCTGCAGGAGGTCCTCCCCCTGGGCACACCTTTTGCAGGCAGCTCTGCTGCCTGTCTCTGTCACGGGAGAAAGGTCTAGGAATTTCCTGCAGTCTAAGACATAGTGTAGGCATCGGCCACCGCTGAGGTAGATGGTGCAGAACCCCCAGACAGAGCTGCAGCCTTTGTTGTCAGACAAGTGCCCACCATTCTGCCCTAAGGGTCAGGTAGGATGGGCGCCTTTGGCTTGTGCAGGTGGTCACAGAATGGTGCTCCATTCATGGGTTTTGTGAACTTCAAGACTCTCTACTTGGCCAGTGGAATGTCCCTTGTGATGAATGGACCTTTGGGGACTATTGCCTCAAACAGCCCAAAGGCAGTTCAAGTCTCCTGAAAAAAAACTTAGCCGCTCAGAGAGGATTGATGTGACGTTTTCTCCCCTTGCTGCTGGTGGCACTTGTACCGCCTGCTCTGCCTTGGACACAGAGCACGGAGAGCCCTGACAAATCAGTGTTCCTTCTCTTACTTGGACACTGATCGGCTCAGACGAGTAGCACAGCAAGAAATTGAGAGTAGAAAGGCTACGTCATTTTGCTTCCTAGGACTGTACCACCACCGGACACCAGGAAGAAGGTTGGGATGACTCAGACTTTGGTGGTGACTATGCTCTTACTCTGTTTTCAACTCTTACCCTCTTTTCCAACTTTCTTCTCTTCTCTTCCTTTTCTCTCTCCCCAACTTTATGGAGAAAACCTAATCGTTATTGCTGGGTGGGAGCGCTATTTCCATTGTTTCTGGGGCAAATAAAGTGTTTGTTCTGTCACTCGACTAGTGTTGGTTGGATTTTATTCCTGCGGGATCCTTAGAAATTCTTCACAGAGGGGACAGCGGTTGATGTGGCTGCCGCTTTAAAATGCGGCATCTCTCCTTTGAAGAGGATCTGTCCTGGGTGCCCTCCCGCACAAACTGCCCCTCAAACTGCCATGCCACACCCTGTTTGCCCACTGTTTCCAGCACTCCCAGGTGCTGGTGCTCCCAAGGGCTGCCCGTTGTGGGAGTGGGGGGGTGGCTGCTGTTACGCCCACCCCACCCACACCTCATTGGCTGATCTGTCATCAGGGATGCTGGCTCCTGGCAGGTCTTCGCACTCCTCTGGGGTTTCTCCATCTCAGGAAATACCCCCTTGCACGCCACAATCCCCCCTGCTGCTGCAGAACATATGTGCACAGGAGCTGATCGCCTTGGCGATACATATAAAAGCAACAGAACTGAAAACCATAAACTCTGTCCAGAGTTTGCAGACCCAGAAAGCACTAAAATTAATTGGATTTAATAAAAGCATATGCATTTTCCATAAATTCAAGAAAACTTGCTTTCACCTTTTTTTTCCTAAGCTCAACAGCTCAGCATCTTGCACCCAAACTCTGCCAAAATACAGAAATTAAATGGTTTAGCACTGTCTCTGGGGTATAAAGTCTAATAGATGCAAAGCATGTTCCATATTCATGAACAGAATCATAGAATAGTAGAATCATAGAATATCAGGTTGGAAGGGACCTCAAGGATCATCTGGTCCAACCTTCCTTGGCAAAAGCCTGGTCTAGACAAGATGGCCCAGCTTCCTGTCCAGCTGAATCTTAAGTGTCCAATGTTGGGAATTCACCACTTCCCTGGGGAGATTACTCCAGTGGCTGAATTGGAATCATGCCCTCATAAATTCAGCAATAGGACCTGTCTTTTTAAAACACTGTTTGAAGACACAGAGGTAGTTGTTTGAGTTTATACATCATCTACTTATTACAACTGCCCTGAAACCATAGTCTAACTGCAACACTTGGAGATTTTAGATTCAGTGCTTTTAAAAGATCCAAATGAATATTTTCTACTGTCTGTTCTCTAGGCAAAGATTGACTATTAGATCCTTCATATACATCTAAACAAGATGAATTCTATGTTCTCTTTGGTGACACAGCTTCAATAGGATATATTAACAGTGCCCTCATCCCACCTCTTAGGGGTCACTCTGGACCAGACTGCAGAAGTGACAACATGCTGTATACGTTGCATGTGAACATTTCCTGGATACAGAAATGGAGCATCTCCTGCAGTCCGATTTTAAAATAAAACATAATTACTGTTTATTTTTTAAAGAAACATGTTCAAACAACAACCAGAAGCAGCAGAACATTTTTCTCCCTGAATAGACATATTTTCTATACATTCAGGAGCTTTGGATCTGTAAGTGTGGAATTTTAAACATACCCTAATTCTTACTATTTCCTATCTGATGAGATGCGTGTGTTTTCAAAATTCTATGTGCAGCACCACTTAAACTACTGTGGAGTAGTAGCATTGACTTGGCACCCAAGCTTGACTAAATCAGGTTGGAAATATTTGAGCAGAAAATAAGATATTATATCTCTCGTATCATATTAGTATCTTATTATTTAATATCTTATTTTGTTTATTCACTTAATATAAAATAAATTTTCATTATAAAACACAGGTTTAATTCCAGAGGGTGCATCAAAAAGAAATTTGAACAGTAGCTTGAAGGAAAAGTGCAATGAACAAGCACACAGGATTAAAGAGTAATGCAGTGATACAGTCTCTTCCCCAACTGTGCTAATACATAACCCAATGTGGTCTAATATTGTCACAGAGGAAAAAAAATGTTTGGCACATATGAACTATATTTCATTCAAAAATAATTTTATTGTAAAATTAGAAAAAAAAATAGAGAAGAGTTCAGGAAATTGGAAATAATTTCTATAGAATTCCTATTTTGTCTTTTACATAGTAGTGAATCTAGTTTGTTCAAAAAACAGTTATTTATTTTTAACTTTCCTTATAAAACTTAATAATTTATTCTATATCCATAAAGAAGCACTGTACTCCAAACATACCTTATACACAATATCAAGTAGAAAACAGAGTGTACAGCACCTTTTACCTGAGAGCTTTCCCCAGAGAGCTATTTTTCTCTCTCCCTCTTGAATGGCCTTATGATATATTTCTGCCAATTGGTCCTACAATAATAATTAGGGTTGTTAGTCTCTGCCTACCTGAAATAATGGCAGTGTAATTATCCTTACCATCCTGAACATGAGGTGCCTGGATGGAAGAAAAATTTGCCTATAATCATACAGACAAAAGACAAAAAGACAAAAGGATAAGCAACAGCCTCCTTGTCATTATGAAGTTAAGTAGATTACTTTGGATTAGACCTACTGGAAGATAAACATGCTTACATCCCAAGATTGCAAGCATGTAACTTTTTAATGTTTACCCCTTGAAATGGATTATAAAGCCCCTATGTTAGGTGTATGGGCTTATTATATTTTGTCTGACAAGAGGTAAACACAACAGCTCAGAATGAGATTTCAGCAAGTGATATGGTGAACAGAAACTTGCCCACAGCTATAAAGCAAGAACTGTCATGCTCTGTATTGTCTCATCCTGAGATCTTATGGTGGTAACTTCAGTTAACTGGCCTTCACAGCTGCAAGTGCTATCCTAAATACCGACTTCATGTTTCTTTTAAGGTAAGAGTAATGGTTTCTAGAGTTTGGTTCATTCACCCTGGATATGAGGTTGCTATCTGAAAAGTTTAAAATTCCATTTTCAACCTCACAATAACATCTTAACAATTACATTGCAGGATATGTTGGTAACCTTTTGAGGCTGTTCTTTATCTCTGTTTTTGAAGCTTTGCCATGGGGACAAATAAAAGAAAACAAGATTCATCCAGGATGAGAAAAAAGAGAAAGGGAAAGAAGTTATTCTGCTGAAGTGCAGACATTTAAATCTAGATTCATGCATTCTGCGTGACACAGGCACTGGATAAAATTCAAATATACTTCAGGTTCCAAGACTGAAACTGAATATTTCCATGTTCTATGCGTGGAGATCCAGTAATTAAGATTTTTCTTCCTGGAACAGCAAATCTCAAATTGTTCTTTCTGTGTAGACACAGCTTTAGCAGATGTTATTTTGGGTACACCTAATCCATCCTAACCGTAAGTACTGTGGTAAGAGGTAAATACATCTTTCTTGAAAAACAGAAATGGGAATTAACATTTGTGAAGCTGAGATCAAAATTGTGTTCACACTATGTTTTACCAATAAATTATTTCCTAAAAGGTTGAGAAGGCTGTTTTTGAAAGAGTAATCTCTAGTCTCACCTTTCTGGATGCTATCATTTCTGCTTTAAATACTGTAGATATCAGTTAGAGGTGTCATGCTAAATCTGAAATTTGAGCAACAAAATGCTGAAGATCTAAATGTAGATCTCAACATTTTATTTTGGATAACTCTGGATCTATATTACTATTTTTAGATCTTCTTTGTGAAGCACGTTAATGTTCCTGTATGTACTGAGTGTAAACCCCCGTACAACATGTTTTGTGAAAAAGAACTAGTCATCCAGCTCAAGACATTTCTTTTCTATACAGTTATGCTTAAAGCTAGGCTATCTATGTGATGTTCCTTTATCTACACTAACTTACAATATCTGTGATTTAAGCTATCCTGTTTGACTTTAAGGTACAGTAGATCAGAAGAAAAATACTTCAAACAACAAGGAAAAGGTCTCAGATAGTAGGCAATATCCAGATTATAGGTAAATTCTTCATTGTTAGACCCTAAGGTGTTGGATATAAGCTGTATATGGTAGATGCAGCACCCTTCCTCTGATGTCCTGCTCAGGATAAGCCAGTCAAAGAACCCTCCAGGTCAAAAGCCTGAGTGCTCAGCCTGGACGTGAATTACCTTCAGCTTCACCCACCAACCTAAGCAAATCCTTAATCCATTATTTGAGCTAGCTCTTAGACAAGGTGCATTCCAGAGTTGATGAGATTCATCCCAGGGTTATGAGATACATCCCAGGATCCTGAAGAAAATGGCAGATGTAGATGCTAACCCACTCTCCATCACATTTGAAAAGTCATGGAGAAGTCCCCAGTGAGTGGAGAAAAGGGAATATCATACCATTTTTAAAAAGTGTAATAAGAAGGCCCCTGGGAACTACTGATGAGTCAGCCTCACCTCAGTGCCCAGTAAGATCATGAAAGAGATCCTCCTGGAAGTTATGTCAAGGCATATGGAAGACAGGGAGGTGATTAGAGATAATCAACATGGCTACATCAAAAGTAAATTGTACCTGATTAATCTGGTGGCTTTCTACAATGGAGTGACTACATTGGTGGGCAAGGGATAGCTACAGATGTCACCTACGTGGACTGCTGAATAGTCTTTGATGAGGTCCCCCCAGTATTCTTGACTCTAAATTGGAGGCATATAGATTTGATGAATAAGGAATTGGCTGGACGGCCACATCCAAGGAGTTAGTTAGTGGCTCAATGTCCACATGGGAACCAGAAACAAATGGTGTCCCTTATGAGTCTGTACTGGGACTAACACTATTTAATATCCTCATCAATGATTTAGACAGTGGGATTGAGTACCCTCTCAGCTAGTTTGTGGATGACACCAAGCTGAGTGGTGTAGTTGATACACTAGATGTAAGGGATGCTATCCAGAGGGACCTTAACAGGCTTAAAAAGTGTGTCCATGGGAACCTCATGAAGTTCAACAAGGCCAAGTGCAAGGTCCTGGACATAGTTCAGGGCAATACCCAATATTTGTGGTCCAGAGGAGGGCCACAAAGACCAGAGGTCTGGAACACCTATCATTTGAAGAAAGGCTGAGAGAATTGGGGTTGTTCAGCCTGGAGAAGAGAAGGCTCCAGGAAGATCCTATTGCCAATTTTCAATATATAAAGGGGGCTTATAAGAAGGATGGAAAGAGAATTTTACCAGGGCCTGGAGTGACAGAATAAGGGGCAATGGTTATAAAATGAAAAAGGGTAGATTTAGATTGGACAGAAGAAATAAATTTATTAAAAGAAGGGTGGTAAGGCTCTGGAACAAATTATCAAGAGAAGTTGTGAATACCCCATCATCTGAAGTGTTCAAGGTCACATTGGATGCAGCTTTGAGCAACATAATGTTGTGAAAGATGTCCCTGCCCATGGCATGAGATGGAACTGAGTGATCATTGAAGGTCCTTTCCAGCCCAAAACATTCTATGTTCTATCATGTTTTTGTGAAATGGACCTTTTTGATAATTTTGGCCATGATCAGGTTCATCTCTATGACAGAGCCTAAGCAGTTTGATACCTATCAAGACTAAACCTTACTGTGGATATCTGCAGAAGTTTAATTTCATCAGGGTATATATAAAAGAATGTAAGTACCCCCTAGGGTTAGGTAGTCACTTACCAGAGAATTTTAGATCACAATATTGGACCTAGGAACAAAAAAAAAAAAAATGTTTAAATCTCTTACTGGATTTGACTATTTCTATCAATGCCATTTGTAAGGACGTACAAAATACTCCAGCCACTTTGGTGAAAGAAGAATGAAACTAAAATGGCATAGTCCATGCCAGTTTGTTTAAATGCCAGAACTCAGAACTCTGACACCAATCCTGTGGTATTTCTTCTAGTAAATTTTCTAAACTGTGTACTTAATAATAGTAGATATAAAATATCTTGTATCAATAATTATTTCTATGACAGTCCAAACACTGAAGGGCTTTTTGTGATTACAGTCACACAGCAATGAAGCTTTCAGTGATGCTGTCATAGACCTCTTATTAAAATTCAAGCCAGCTACTTATCATTCAGTTCTTTGACTGGAAAACCATTAAACAATAAAAAGAAACATGAGCAGGAAGAAGGATCTATTCCAAATGCTCTTGCATGATCTCCCTTGCCAGGGAAATGACTCTCTGGCCTCTGTGTACTTGGCTTGCTAGTTCTTTGCAGCTTTCATTTCTGTACAATAAATAGTGTCTTACTGTGTCATGTAGAAATAGATGAGTACAAATAAAAAAAACATTTTTTTTTAATTATTATCAAATGAAACATTTTAGAACTTATAAAACAAATTATATTAGGATCTGATATTAAGATTCCGCTGAAATTACTAATTAAAATTCAGGATTTCTCTCCAGGTCTTGGGCATTTCCCAGAAGACTGGAAGTGAGATAATGTGAAATGCTTACAACATATGCAGAGTTAATCAGACAGTGATTTTCTATGTTTTTTAAATGCAAAAGCCTAGAAAGCTTTTGTTTGTGTGACAGCAGAAGCATCTACAACTATTATTGGTTGTATAAATTTTCCTCCTCTTTTATCAAAATATAAATTCTCCCTCCCTACCATTTTCCCTTAAATAAAAGAAAATACAATAAAAACAATTAATACATGTTGCCAAATGTATGAACAGATGATTCTATATTTCTAACATACGAAAGAAAGAGTGAGAGAGAAAGAGGGAAAGAGAGAAAAAAGAGAAAAAGAGAGAAAGAAAAAGGAAAGAAAGAAAGAAAGAAAGAAAGAAAGAAAGAAAGAAAGAAAGAAAGAAAGAAAGAAAGAAAGAAAGAAAGAAAGAAAGAAAGAAAGAAAGAAAGAAAGAAAGAAAGAAAGAAAGAAAGAAAGAAAGAAAGAAACAAACAAACAAACAAACAAACAAACAAACAAACAAACAAACAAACAAACAAACAAACAAACAAACAAACAAACAAACAAACAAAATGCTTTTCTTGCTTTTCTTTATTTCTTCCTCCCTACCTTAAAAAGAAAAATGAAACAAACAAGCAAACCCACCAAAACAAACAAAACCCAAAACACAACCCAAACCAAAATAAAATTCCCAACCTAAAACCTTAGACAAAATCTTCAGGAACAATTGATTCTAACCTATATCATTAAAAAACCAAAACAAAACAAAACAAAACAAAAACAAAACAAAAAAAAGCAACTAAAAAAGTAGTAAATCTTGAATCTCAGTTGCGATTTTTTGGAAGCTAAAGTTAAAACTTTGAACCCTGCAACAGCTTAGTACTTAAATCCTTTTCTGTAAGAATACAAAAGATGGTAACTTTGGTTTGGGATATTCCTTCTTCTTACCTTTAACATATCCACGGACATTCCAGCCTGGAAAATAGTATTTTTTTATCCACTATTCATGCACATTAAATTTTTTATGTACTACTGGATGACCTTTTTTTGTCTTAAGTCCTGGGAATACCACATACGGTATGAAATGTCACAGCAGAGCAAACAATACCCCTTATTATCTGAAGCAAGGGAAGGCTACTGTGCAAGTTTCAAGCTTTAGCTGGGAACCTATGAAAAATAATCAGACTGTGATTAGATGTACATAAATAACCCCGAGCAGACCCCAAGACTGAGGAGAAAGAAACCCTCAACCACCATCACTGAACTCCTGTCAGTGAAGGACTTGGGATACGAGGTACATCACAACCTCTCTGCTTGAGGAAGATATGCTGTCAGCTTCAGGACCCAGAGGGACATTTGAAGGGTGAGCAGAAAAAACAGAAAAGAGATTAACACAAGTGACATAATGGTATTTGAAACAGACTGCATAGTCAAGAAAAACTGATGAAAACTTCTTTCATCAACTGGAAACCTCACATTTTCAGACCTCAGTTCTCATAAGGAACTGCAGTCATCCTGACAGCTGCTAGAAGGGTAACATGGTAGGGGGATCTCAAAAATATCAAAGAAAATTTGTTGATGCAGCTGACTGATGAGCCAGATATGGAAGCTGCATCTGTTACTCATAAATAAATATAATTTGTTCAGTGTATGAAGACTGATGACAGTCTTGGCAGCAGCAGGCATAGGACAAAGGACTAGTGACAAAGCGTATACAAAAGACTAAGATTTTGCCTTGATCTTTATCATTAAGTTTTGTCTTCAGACCTTGAAGTTCATTGACCATAGTGTCAGATTCTAGGGGAGTGAATCAATACCCATGATAGAGGAGGATTCTGTCAGGGACTCATGAGTTGAACTGGACATACAAAAGTTCTTGGAACAAGATTGGGTACATTCCAGGGTGGTGAAGAAGCTGGAAAATGCCATTGAAAGAAAAAATGCCATATCATTTTTTGGTCATGGAGACTGGAGGAGGTTCTTGATGATTAGAAATATGTTTAAATATATAACATATCTTAAGGACAGAAATTATGTGAGAAGCTACAGTCTGATCAGCCTAACCTCAGTCCATAAGGAAATCATAGAGCAGATATTTTGAAAGCCATTTCCAAGGACTTGAAGCAATTGTGGATGTTAAGACTGGAAATCATGTATGACAAACCTGATAGCTTTCAGTGATGAGACAACTAGTTTTGTGTTCCAAAGAAGAGTGGAGGTTGTACACTCTGACTTAGGAAGGTGTCATGGTTTGACCTCAAATAGAAACTAAGCACCACACAGCCACTTGCTCACTCCCATCCAGTGAGATGGGGGAGAGAATCGGAAGAGTGAAAGTAACAAAACTCATTGGTTGATATAAAGTCAGTGAGTTGAGATAAAGCTGCACACACAAGCAAAGCAAAACAAAGGAATCCATTCACTGCTTCTCATCAGGCAGGTGTTCAGCCATCTCCAGGAAAGCAGGACTTTATCACATGTAGCAGTTACTTGGGAAGTTAAACACCATCACTCCAAACATCTCCTACTTCTTCCTTCTTCCCCCAGCTTATACTGCTGAGCATGACATCTTATGGTATGGAATCTCTTTGGTTAGTTTGGGTCTGCTGTCCCAGCTGTGTCCCTTCCTAACTTCTTGTGCACCTCCAGCCTACTCACTGTTGTGGTGGTATGAGTAGAAGAAAAGACATTGACTGTGTAAGTACTGCTCAGCAATAAAAAAATCTTTGTTTTATCAACACTGTTTTCATCACAAATTTAAAATATAGACCCATACTAGCTATTATGAAGAAAATTAACTCTATCCAATCCAACACCAGCATAAAAGTTCTTCAACAAGGTATCCTATACTTTTATAAGTACTTTTACAGCCAAAGTGGTGAAATAAGATGCATAGAAAATTGGCTGGGAAACAGGCTTTGGCGGGGCAGGTGAGTAAGAAATCAATTAATCTTTCTCATAGGTCACTAGTGAGTTCAATATTGTTTAATGTCTTTATTAAAAAAATGAACTGTGAGATCGAATGTACTCTTAGCATGTTTGAGGATGAAAGCAAACTTGTCAGAATGGTCCATGTACTGAAGGGAATGACTGATACTAAGAGAGACCTAACAGTAACCTCATGAAGTTCAACAAAAGCAAATATAATGTCCTACATGTGGAATGGAGTAAACCAATGAAACAATAAACAACTTTTCAGGGGAGAAAATGGTGAGTTTAGTGGACCTAGCTGAACATGAATCAGCAGTGTGACCCTCCAACAAAGGAGGACAACCACATACTTGTTAACTCTTCTTGAGGTAGACTACCTCTTCTTGGGTAGACTTTATAACTAGGTGTGCTTTACTGTTAGACAAATTCTTCAGGTCACATAAATCCTAATATTCAAAGTTTCCTGATGCTGTTGTTTGGCTATCTGACAATCTTTTTCTTGAGGAACTTAAGCGAAAATTAGTTTATGCCTTTCTGGTACTAGCATGATTAAGTTTGATTACAACCTAGTTTCTGTCTCATTTTTTTTTCATGTTTTACATCTCAGCAAAATAAGAACGCCATTTCACGGGGGAAAAAAAAATATTCCTGAAGTCTGACAGGTTTAATTTTTTATAATACTAAGAAACTCCTGCAAACAGGAGTTTTTAGATTTTTTTGGAGAGAGAACAAAAAAATGTTTTTAAAGACTGAGTGTAAAGCACTGTAAACATAAGGATTTTTATATGCTTTTTACATAAATGAACTCATTAAACCCCAACATTTTATTATCTGATGAAATAATTATAACTACTCCATTAATTTAAAACTCTTTTTGTTGAATCATTAATATTATCATATATAGCTGACTTTTTTTTTTTCTCTCCAGAATGTCAGGGAAGAGTCATGCCACAAAAAATACAGCTTCTTTTATTTCAGTAAATACATGCTGTGTTCCATACAAAATGTAAAATACGTAAGTATAGTGGCATAATCTATCAGTGAAGGAGAATGCAATAATATTCGAGTAGGAGACAAATCTCCCTTTCAGTGTTGTTATATAGATCCTAAAGAAAAACACTACTGCAGTTTTGTATTTCAAGGTATTCACCTACTACCATTATTCTTAATTTCATAAATGACCCTTTTGTGCTATGGAATATTTGCCAGATGAAACACTTCTTCATTCTAAATTTTTTACTCCAAGGGAATTTAAACTCACAACATCTTTCTGCCTGCAAATTGTTTTAAATACTAGATTACAGACTTTCTTAGCTTATCAGTGCTCGGTGATGTTGACATACATGTGTTCAGTGCTTTGATAAGTGTACAGAAGTTTTCACTTGCAATCCAGGGAAGGAATTTAAACATCTCTGTGCTGAACATATCTCATAAAGGCAGCATAGTTCATCATAAAGCCTATGAACATGAACCAATAATATTAAATTAATATCAAATATAAAATTATTTTGTCTCTTTAAAAACATGTACGCATATGGAGAAGCAATGAAAATAAAGAGTCTATTGATTGAGTTTTCTGGAGTTTGTATTGTTTGTTTTAATTGACGGTATGCAACATGTAAGGTGAAACTGAGGGAACTAGCTAAATTGTTAAAATCTTATTAAGAATTAATAATTAAAATATTTGGTTCCATTTTTATCCATCTAGGGAATATAAGGAGTAAGAACAAAAATCAGGCATCCAAAATGCATGTGTTTTATTGAAGCAATAAAGTCTAGCAATACTTAAAAGATTAGCTGTTTTTAAGGTACTGATAGAATGAAATCCTGAGAATGGTATTAACAGAGATACAAGTTAGGGGCTTGTGCTGTGTTTCTGTGGCGTGTTTTTTTGGTAACAGTGGATGGGGGCTCCAGCGGTGCCCCCTGTGAGAAGCTTCTGGAAACTTCCCCCTGTACCAAGTCGGACCCACCTCTGGCCAGGGCTGAGCCAATCAGCTCCACCTCTGCGATAATGCATTTAAGAAGGGGAACCTGAGAGCGGGTGGGAACTTGTGGAGAGGGGTAGTGAGAAGGAGTGATGTCGAGGTCAGTGGAAGGAAGGGGAAGGACGTGGGGCAGGCATGCAGGATCAGAGACCCCTGTATCCCGTGGTGAGGCGGCAGGGACACCCGCTCTGCCACACGTGGAGGTCTGCGGTGGAGCAGAGTCTGACCTGAAGCCACTCCGAGACAGGCGTTTGTGCTTAAAGGAAGCCTGGACTCTGAGGGGAGAAGCAGCCCCCGCTGTTGTGGTTCGGCGCTGGGAGGACTGAAACAGGTTGGGGGGACCCGCGCCGGAGCAGCTCGGGAACAGCTGTGGCCTGTGGGGAGGCTTCACACTGGAGCAGGTTCATGGCGGACTGTCTCCAGTGAGAGGGGAGCCCCGTGGAGCTGGGGAGGAATATGCAGTGTTCACCCCACCTCCCGAGAAGGAAGGAGCGGCGATGTGGCTGTGACTGCCATCCCCTGCCCCCTGCACTGCTGGGGGAGGAGGGAGAGAGATGGGGAGCGGAGCTGAGCCCGGGGAGAAGGGAGGGGTTGGGGGAGGTGTTACTGAATGTGGTTGGTGCTTCTGACTGTCCCCACTTTGTCTATTAAGTGTTGTCTTTGTTAACATTTGAATTAAAGTGATGTTTTCTTTTCTTTCCTTAATGAATGTCTTTTGCTAGTGACCCTGATGGGTAAGCTACTCCTACTTAAATGGATTCTCTGAGTCATTTCTGCTTCACATTTTCCTTCCCATATCTGATGGGGGAGAGGGGTGAGTGAATGGCTGCATGGTGCTCAGTTGCCCTCTGGGCCTAAACCATGACAGAGTGATTTTTTTTTTTTTTAATGAAATGAAGGGATATTGTGGTCTTTGCCATTCACAATTGTGAAAATAAACATATCATTTATGACTGCAGTGAATTTTACCTTGACAAAAATTTTTTAACACCTTTATTTCATAGTACATTTTTGGGAAAATTACCTGATTCTTCTCTTATGTGGATTACTACCATTCAGCTTCCTTTTAGTCCTTCCTTTGGTCCACTAGAAATGTATCTAGTGTATGATTGATAAATACGTTCTAACATGTTGGTATAACTGTGTAGAAGGGACTGACAGTAAAGCTGCTTCTTTGTGCAACTAAAAATATCCTCCAGCAGAATGGGAAAATTAGTTTTATATTTCCACTTCTGTTACTGTCAGAGCACTCACTAGCTATTTGTGTGGTTGTTTTCAATAAAACTTTTTTAATAGATAGTAAGTGAAAAATTTTAATAGAAAGTTTTAGAAAGTAAGCGTCTATAGAAAAGGAACTGCTTGTGTTAATGAAATGAGGGATTCCTAACTTTAGATAGTGGTCTGGCCTAAAATGTAGGCAAAATGTGAAATTACCCTTACAGCATTTGGGAGCAAGAAATCTCTGAAGAATCATTGACATATGTTTGTAGACTGTTAGATGATAATGTATATCCCTGTAGCATAAATCCAGTATAGCTGAAGTATTCATATGAAAATAATATCATAACATGTAAATAAAATAGCATAATAAAAGTACATAAAAGTCATCTTTAATAAAGAAGATAAATTCAGTTGTCTCTAAAAGCCTTACCAGGGGATATAGATCAGTTTCATATATACACAAGTTCTGGTTTATAGTCAAAAAATACTCCCAGAATCATCTAGAAGCTACAAATCAGTGAAAAGTCCTAGAACTGTTTTGTCTGTTTTTAACAGATATTTTGTACCTTTATAAACTCATAAACTGAAGAAATGTCAATGACAGTATTTTTCCTTTTTACTCTACGTGTTGTCCATGGAGAGTGTTTGTTGTGTAATATAAAAGGATATTAGTTAAATAGGGATGATTACCCTATTCATCCTAAAAAAAATGAGGAAACTGATGTAGAGATCCTTACTTAACAGATATAACTTATACTTTTAGCCACCTGAAAGCTAAAGGCTTTTTTCTCCCCTAAAAAATTTCTAAAACTTCCATTAATTTATTCAGTTACTTGGGCACATTGTGTCTCTAGTTCCCATTTTAAATCACTCAGATCCATAATACATTTCACATTTAACTCTACATGTCACAATGTAGATGACATTGCAAGGTCTTTTGCAGCTATGATTCTACGATAATTTCATCTCTATGCATGTGTGTTGTGGTTTGAGCTCAGAGCAACTGAGCACCACACAGCCACTCACCTCCCCTTTACCTCCCCCCCACCCCCGCCCCCAGTGCTGAGAAGGGGAAAATAAACCGGGCTTGGGATTTGAGATAGGACAGGGAGGGGAAAACCACCCATTATGGTCATGGGCAAAAGGCAGACTCATTAGGGGAAGGAAAAAGAACATAGATTACAGACACTAACAACAACACTTAACGGAGTAGAACAGTGAGAAGCATTACATCTTGATAACACCTTCCCTCCCCTACCCCTCCCTTCTTTTCAGGCTCAGCTCTGCTCCTCTAATATCTCTACCTCCTCTCCCCTGGTGGCACAGGGGGCAGAGAATAGGGGGTGCAGTCAGTGCTGCTGCTTCTCCCAACTTCGGGTGGAGGGGAGAAATTCTGGAACTTCTTCCTGCTCCCGTGTGGTCCCCTGCTCACAGGAGACAGGCCTCCACAAACTTCCTCCAACGTGAGTCCCTCCCACGGGCTGCAGCCCTTCCCGACCTGCTCCAGCATGAGACACTCCTGCATGTTGCAATCCCCCCAATGCTGAACTACAACAGTTGGGGGCTACTTCTTCTCACAAGATCCCAGCCTCCTTCAGGTACAGGCACCTTAGTTGTCCTCACAGGCCATAAATCAGTGTCTGCTCCACCATAGATCTTCATGGGTGGCGGGCGGGGGGGCACCCTGTCGTCCCACCACAGGATACAGGGGGGTCTCTGCTCTGGAACACCTTCCCCCTCCTTTCTTCCTCCATTCCTCCACTGACCTTGGTGTTCACACAGCTGCTTCAATTCCTCTTCACATGTCTGACGACTCCTCAACAGGTCCCTTCTTAAATACATTATCGCAGAAGCGCAGCTGATTGGCTCAGCCTTTGTTTAGAGGTGGAGTTGACTGGGGGAGCTTTGAGAATATACTCACAGGGGGCCACCTCTATAGCCCTCTCCCCTGCTACCAAAAGAACTCCACCACTCACTGAAACCCAGGACAGTGTGTTATAGGTTCAGCTAGGGTTATCCAGCATCAATAATGAAACATTTTTCTTTATTAATACATTCAAAAATAGATAATTTAAATAGTGTTTATTTCCTTTATATACAATTAAGGAATTATAATAAAATCGTGGATGTTTTTTATCTCATAGTAATTAAATCAATAAAGTATTTATTTAAAGGTTAAAAAGAATATTTCTAGAATATCCCCAAAGTTTATACAAAAAAAAAAAACAAAAAAAAAAAACAAAAAACCCTACATTATTCAACTCCAACAGAAAAGGGAATAATAATTACTACCTCCAGTGACCTAAGATAAAAACTAGAAATTGTCAAATTCCTGGTAGAAAAATTCTTGACCACTCTTTTGCCACACTGGAAGTAATCAACAATAAGCATTATGTTTAAGGATGATTTTTGTTCTGTGAACTTAATTAAATACAGTTTTACATTTAATTTTTTTTTCCTTCATTTATGTGCATTTATGTAGACTAGATTTTCTACAAATTCCATTAGTGATAGTGAACAGGACGTATGAATTTCTGTCCAATTTTGTACCACTCTTGAACTGTTTGGTTGAATGGTTTGAGTATTATATGCATCACAAAGAAATTTGTGCTCCTCTCATGCTTGTCTTACTTTTACTTACCTCACTCTGTAGGACTAGATCATGTACTGCTAGAGACTTGGGGATGAAGGTTGATAAATCTATTTATTGAATATTTCAAAGAAATATAAACATTTTAAATACAAAGATCTTCGTCCTCACTGATTCTGCTTTATCATTTTTTCCTCCAACTTTTCTCATAAAACATAAATATCTTTCTTAAAAAAAAAAATCCAAAGTACTGTTGCTCATCATTTGTATAATTTCTTTATTATATTTATCTCTGATTTCATGCTATGCTTCATGAGCTCTTTTGGGTTTAAATCTTTACAGTATCCCCTAATATACAATAACACTTTAACTGATAAGATACTGTAATATTATCTAGAGCCTTGGAGAAACAGGGAAATTAAACAAGCTTCTGTAAGAATGAACAACTTTTTAAAAATTGGTTTGTTTTATTCTATAATGACTTGTTAGGTTAATGAAGAAGACATTTAAGATAAGTGTTCCTGTAGTGGAATCCATTAATTTCTTGTAAAAATATTGAATATAAGATCTTTTTCCTCTTTTATATGATCAGAGAAAAAGCAACAGTATATTTTAAACTGTGAGAAAGTCTGATATCCTAAATCTTTGTCAGCAGAATGGAGAGAAGACCTGATCAAATTACCTGATACTGTTTAATTATCCTGTGCACTTACTTAATTATCTAGTGCTTTCCTAAAATTTGGAAATAATTTATGAAGTGACTTTGGTTTTCACAGATTATGATAGATGAACCACTTCTAAGGCCAGAAGGGAATATTAAATCATTTATTCACACTGCTTACATAGTGTAGGTCATAGAATTGCTCTAATATTTATCCCCACACTTTGTGTCTGAGCTTAAAATCCCTTTCAAGAATGCACCCAGTCTTGACTTGAATATTTCAGTACAGGACCTCCCTTTGGTATCTGGTGAAAAATGCATTCATTAATTGAAATAGAATAAAACAATTTTTGTGAATGTGCTCTACTGATGGCCTATTATTTTGCATTTATTTTGAATGTTAGCCATTTTTGTGTCACTGATGCAGACAACTGAGCTACATGTGTTTGTTTTTGACTGATTAACTTAAATATTCCATAAATGAAAAGTAACTCTTGGGGAAGAACTATCTTGCTCTCAGGTTTGTTTTGTTTTATTTTGTTTTGCTTTTAAAATCAGTCTAAGTGATCTATGTACATTGTTTTTTGATTGTATATGTTTATATCTATTTAGTCCCAGCGTGGATTACAATACTGTATTTGAAACTGAAGGTGAATTTGAAGGAAGAAGCGATGTGCAACTCCCCTCCCATATGTGCTCAGGTTACCGGAGATTTCAGCTCCTGTGGAATCACTTGACAACCTGGAGCATCCACTCCAAAACTGAAGTTTACCTGAAAGAGGGACTTTTACATATGGACGTAAAGCAAGTGAAGGTACTTCAAGGAAGCTGAAAACTTTATTGTCAAATTGATATACTTGTAGTCAGGACTTGGTTTTGGCACTCTTCTGTGGGTTTCAAGGGACTCCCAGGCTTGTCATAAGAAAGAAGAGAGAACAAAAGAGGCTCTTATGCAGTGAAAGAAGAATGTCTGCTCCCTACCACCAAATAAACTGGGCAAAATAGTGAATCTTGTTATGCATTGAAAACTGTGAGGAGAACCAAGTCCTGTGAGGGAGCAGCAAGGGCAGGCTGCTCCATGGGGGAAGGCAAACTGGGAGCTGGAGGTGAAAGAGATGGGCAGAGCAGTGGCCTCACTGATAATGAGTCAAGAAGGTAGATCAACAAACCCAGGTCAGGATCAGGTCCAGAAACAGAGTTCAGTGTCAGGTACAGACCATTGATCACTTGGCAAGCCAGGAAGCCATGTCAGAAGGTCAGGATCAGGGTCAGGGTCAAGAGGGTATGAGATCTGGCATTGATACACCTGTGAAAGCCAGGATGTAGAGATAAAATATGTAGCCAGCACAGGCTTGTCATGTAATAGGACTTTTAATATGAGTAACTTGAAAAATCATGATTCAAACTGAAAAAAAAAAAAAACTACACAAGCACAGGGATAGCTTTATCAAGACTTTTCCATCCTCTGTACTTCCTTTTCACTGAGACTATGCAGAATGTGTGGATATACAGGTGATAAATGTGAAAGAAACACAAGAATCATATGGGAATACTGTGTTTACTATTTCAAGTAGCAAACTTTTTCAGATAGAAGAAGAGTGACTGCCCAATCATTCTCTACATTGGACATTTGAAACAAATCATGCACTGTAGACTACAGTCTTCCATTGGATCAAGTGTGAATGTAGGTGCTTAATTTTAAGAAGTTTGAATGCTTTTCTCAGTGATATATTCAAGTTCAGAAAAGAATAATGTGACAAAAAGAATAAAACTATATGCACTATTTTAATCATAACCACTTAAGTTACTGTTACTGTTTGTTTTGTTGTTGTTTTTTTTTTCTCACCAGGAGCACAAATACAGCCAATCAGTCCCAGTCTTTTATATAACAAACCCACACTGATGGTTCAATAACTTTTCTAAAATTGTTAATTCTCTTGTATTTACAAATACTAAATAAATGCAAGTTTGACATCTGGTTAATAACTAAGACACTCAGGAAAAATGCATACAAGCTATGTCTCATATTCTCTGTTAATCTTAGAAATTATTATTGCTGAAGGTAGGATTTATTTATTTATTTATTTATTTATTTATTTATTTATTTATTTATTTATTTACTTATTTATTTTTAATTTTTATTATTTTATTCTATATTCCACAAAGCCAGGACAATTCTGTGAAAATTATCAGAATAAAATGATTAGCATTACTACTGTCTGGATAGATCTTGTGCTTGATCGTAGTGCAAACATCATCCATCACTGCCTCCTGAACATTTTTTCCTCCTCATTCGTATTTACTCTGTAGCTCCATTGGACAGTCAGAAGCAAATTAGTGTAGTGCTCCTGAATATCTCTAAAACAATGGTTGTATCATCAATAATTGGTACCATGGATTTGAGGTTCATAAAATATAACCTAATTCTCTTTCATTTTTTTAACATAAAGAACTGCAAATATTTACAACATTATGGAGCTAAGTGGTTCTACTGCTCAGTTACACAATGAATAATCTTTACCTTTTGGTTCATGAGAGTTCATGCAAATTGAATACGCTTTAATCTAAAGTTAGACCAATCATTTAAACTGACATCAATAATTCAATGAAACATTTAATAGTTGCAGGTTTTCTACTTGAAAAAATAAAGACTATGTAAATGTAATGTTCTTAAAATTGGTCCAAGGATGTCTCTTATGGAGAAATGTTGAAAGATTTGTATACCCTGCCTCACATTGTTTCATTTCAGAATGAAAGAGTTGTATAATTTCAGCAACAAAAAATACTAAGTCATAACCTTGAAGATGCGGTCTGGAATAGCTTCATTCACATGCATAAAGCTACTTCACTCTGGAAATTATGTATCTCAGAGAAATTTGGTGTTGTCCAAAACAGCCAGGGTGTGAGCTTGCAAGTGTAGTACAGAAGGTGAATTGAGCCTTTGAGGTCTGGCTTTTTTTTATTTAGCAAAGTACATGTACAATTGAATAATCAGATCTACTAATGACTTCCCTTTTGGTCAGTGTAAAGTTCAAACTAACTGTATCTGGCAGTGGAAGAAGCACTAAAGAGACAGATGAGTCTTTAATATCAAACTCAGCTGAGAACATTTTCTTCCAGAGTTGTAAATTCTCCAGACACTGCTTTGTTTCCAGACAGCAATATGGCTAAACCATTTTTTTTTAATATATACCAATATGTCTTTATTTAACAATACTGGTAAAATTTTTATGAAACGTATCCAATGTGGTCAGTGAGTACTTAGTCTACCATCTTTTCTCCATCAGAACTCAAACCTGGAACACCACTCCTTAGTTCTGAATGAAAGCCTATTCGTGAACATTGTTGAATTAGTGTTTTTACTGACAGTAATAAAATATAAGTTGTAATTCAGAACCAATACTACATGCAACAGCATGCTCACTACCCATCCTCACATTAAAAAAGATTATACCGATATTGGTGCTTTATATTCATACAGATTTAGACTTTGTAAGTTTGCTCCCCGTCTTCAGGTTCCTAAAAGATTAGAGTTTATTTAGACAGTATTTCTCTCGTGTTTTGTGAGATAATCTAAGATCAGTAGAGATACCTAGATAAGCACAGATAATTGCTCTGGGGCAGACATTCTCTCAAGTAAGCCTTGTAATGTTTAATTTCCTTGTCCTGTAGGCAAGTAGGAACTGAGTCTTAGTTGCTGTTTCACAAGTCACAAAATTAATTTTTCATGAGTTTTTAACAGTATAAGATTGCAATTATCCAGGTTTCAGTTAATGTCTTCATTGCAGTATGGGTTTTGGACAAATAGAAGTATATAATTTTTTCCTATGTTGCATTAACACATGGTTTCTTTTCACAGTTTAAAAGCCTAAGAAAATATTATTCTCTGCTAATCATAACAGTTGTCTGGTACTGATGTGAGTTAACCAATAGGTTGTAAAATAAATAAAGAGAATACTTTGACTTGTTGCTTGTAACTGTTGTTACCAGTGGTGAATAGCTCTCTTCATAAAAGAATAATAGCTGCTTATTTGTATAATGATAACTGACTGCAGCTATTTTGAAATTACTTGTCTTTTGTCTGCCACAGTTAAAAACAGAAAAAATAGGTTTATCTTTTTCTTTCAGCTAGGTCTATGTGCCCTTTTTTGCCATGCATCCTTTTCAGCATGCACCAAACACATTGTGTAATTGGCATATGTTTCCCTCAGTAGGCATCACAGCAAGGAGAAGCTGTGGTAGGCATGCAGAATTTGAATAAGTCACAAAATGCTGCTTTTTGAAATGAATGTTATAAAATCAACAGTAAAAAATGTTAAATTTCTCAGGTTATACATTCAATTCTATTAAGAGTAAAGACAATACAAGCATATATCTTACGTACTTTTTACTATGTCAGTAAGAGCACAATAAATTAATATCACCAAAGAATACATTTTAATATTGGTTACAAAAGAATGAGACAGAGGTTGTTATGAAGAAAAAAGAACATGATCGATTCTGTATATTGCACTTGAAAGTTATATTTGAAAGATTTACTTTTCAGAAATGCATTCTTCCACAGCTGCCTCTGATGAAATGGTTATTTTAACTTATTCTGAAGGTTCTTCTATCAAAGATTCTTCTATCTCATTTGCCATTTTCCAGCCTATCAATCACAAACTATGGTTCAAGATTATTAAAGTTTATTTGCCTATTTCTATCATAGAGAAAACTTCAGTGGCATGGTATGAAACAGTGAGCACACATGCTGCTCATAGGTAAAATATACTTGTTATAATATTTTTTTAGAAAAAAAATGTGCAGAGGAATAAATTGTTTAATTTAGGAGGACAAAAGAATTTTAAAGTATAAGGTTGTGTGTGAGCTAAAGTGGCAAGTCATGTGGTAGAACTGTGCATGAAACTCAATTTAAAGACATGTAATGGTTAACTTATGAGTTATTGTATAGAACTGTTGGGGTTTTTTTCAAATGTCAGTAACATTATTAAAAAAATCAATGTATTTTGAATGACCAGCTGGAATTATGCCTGCAGTGTGAGATTTTGTATTTCCACATTCTAAAGGAATATTTTTTCAATTGTTCTTGTAATTTTATCTGGATCTTAGAACAAACAGAAATTAATTTTATTTCTCTCTTTCCTATTTTAAATTCCTTGTTTAGGTGGCAGAGACACATGAACTACCTAAATAATGCTTTGCTGTTAACTTTACTTAATATGCCAAATCAGTTTAATTACAGTTTCTATAAATAAACTATGAAAAATACTTCCCTGAACAGAATGCGCTTTTCCTTCTGTATGTGGCACATTTTAATGCTTAAAAGCATTAGAACAGATGTTAGGTGCCTCCTAAACTTGTTTTCAGTTTTCTTTTATTTATATGTTAATGAGAATTTAATTACTTCATGAATACTTAAACAACCTGAGGGTGCCTGATATCATTAACTTGAACATGACAAGCACCTCAAGTGACCACATGGGAAGACTAAAATTGCTTTTAGTTCACTTGAAGACTGAAAGATGAATTCATTTCACCCCCTGCTATGTTCTACCTGACACACGAAACTGAGTACGTGGTGGGCACTGATTCAGTCTCTCTTTAGTGCGACAGAAAGTGTTTGAGTAAGGAATGTACACCAAAGTGCATAAATGGTTCATTTTTCAATTTGCTTCACTATCCTTTAGTAAACAATCTGGGAATGCTTTCATACTGCATCTTATTTCTTCTTAATAATTTTTTAAGACAAAATTGCTTTATGTCATGTACATTTCCATGTTTGAAGCTTGTAAAATTATGCATAACTTAGACATGCCCTACAGTGATCAAATTGTCCAGGATGAAAAACAGTATGGAAAATGCTTAACTATGTCTATCAGGAAACTTGTTGTAATAAAAGTATTATCTGTGGGTGTTGCAGAGCAATACATGGGGTCTGACTCAGACCTATGGAAATCATCAAGGAGAAGAACTAAGAAACTGGTATACGTGGAATAGGATTACTAACAGTAGCTCTATTTTCTGCATGCTCAGTTTGTGGATAAACAGTGAATTTGCTATCAGATAGTATATATGAAGAAAATAATGTTTCTGAAGTATGTAGGGCACTGTTCTTATTCATATGGTCTTCTTTCTCACGATACATATGGTGAAAGAGAATGGTAATAACGTGAACACTAACAGGAAGAAAGATAATAACAAAAACAAAACCTTGCTTTCAGGGCATGAGGGGAGATTTGTCCAGTCTTTTTAACAATTTTTGGAAGGCGTTGATTTTATTTTGATTCAGATCCTGCAGATACTCCCTCTTTAATAAATTCTACTTCTATAAATGTTCCGAAGAAGAGCATGTCTTAAGTAATGCAAACACTTTTAAAATATATGATACAGTTTAACATCTCACAAGAAGAAACTTGTTCATTTATTCTTTACAGTATCATATATCCATTTACATTCAGTGATAAGTAAGTCAAAACAATTTCTTGGCTAAGCGTGACAACAAAGTTGTGAATAAAAATAATATTCAAGTTTCTACATCGAAACCTTTGTCTGTTCTAGCATTTCTCATAGCTGGGCAGGAAATGAGGAGTAACAGAGCAGCTTAGCAAAAAAGGTCTGCCAACAGTGAGATGAAAGGGTTGGACCACAAACACAGTCTACAAAGAATGCTGATTTTACAATTTAAAGACTGAAAGTGTTTTCCAAGAGTTAAAGTCTTGTCCTGAGGATGATGTATTTGTCAGGGTAACATTCAAGCAACAGGTTTCTCTCTGACCTTTCTACCTTTATAAGAATAATATACTCTTGTAATTCCAATGCCTGAAAAAAAAATGCATTATATTAGATAGAGATGATTTTTTTGATACTGAGACATGTCCAAGATAAAGCTGATTAGATTTTGTTTCTATTTCATGTTTTTTTCATTATGATGGATGTCTGTTGCACAGGCATTGCAATCACTTGTCTACATACTGAGAAACCTTTTGTTAGGTAGGTCTGTTAGATGAAAATCTGTTCATTTTTTGTGTTTGAAGGTGTTTATGGGTGTGCTTATGCATGCTTTGGGTGCTGATAGAGAAACAGCTTCCAAAAAAGAGCAGGATAGAGAGAGACACATATGTGCTGAGAGATAATGTGTGAAAGTCTCCCAGGAACTGATTAGCTCCAGAAACTCTCAGTCCTTTTGAAACTGCAAGAACTGACAAAGTCAGGATGCCAAGAAGCAGCTGAATGTGTCCAGGGCCATCAACATACATTCATTTCAACAAAATGTGTTGTAGCTCTGACCACATCCAAGTGGCAGTGGCTGCTATATGTAGACAGAGACTACAGGTTCCTATATATATATATGTCTGACAGGACACATAGAGGGACTTTCAAACCACTTATCAAGAAAACAATGGCATGTAGGTGTGACCCTTGGCACCCGAGTAAACTTCTGGGATTGGCCTCTCAACTGATGCTCCAGCCACATTCCTATGAGTGTGTGTGTGAGTTGTGTGAAAGAGTAGTTGGATGTACTGTGTTAATAGTTATTGCTATAAATAATAGCAGCTTGATAAACTTAATAGCAGCTTAATTAGTAAAAGATGTTCTAATAAACACTGGTTGTGATCTGTGCAACCTTCAAACTTGCAAATCCTTTTGTGCTAGACTTTCAGGGAGCAGCAACAACGGGGCTGCTCCAGAAGGGATGCAGAGCCAGGAGCCAAGGGTCACAGGCAGGGCAGTGCCCTCAGTGACATGGACACAGATCCACATCATCTAAAGAAGAAGAGCAGATCAGGTCTGGTGCTGGTAGCCAGGGTAAGCCAACAGCTGAAAACAGGTTGTCAGGCCAATCTGTACCAGATCCAAGGTATATGTAAGGATCCCTGTAAGGATCTAAATCAGTGAAATAGAAGGCCAAGCACTATCATGGTTGCAGTATAGCTCTGGCAAGGACGAAGAGTGAGAGTCTAAACTTAAAAAAGTCTTCTGAAAGAGAGGGGTCCAATGATAAGAGTTGTCACAGCCCTTTCTCACACAGCTCTTTACATGTCTGATTCAGGGCTGCACAGCTACGTGATATGATCTGGCCTTAATAAAGGCAGCTAAGCTCCAGCAAAGGTCCTGGCAAGTTTTTGGTTGTTTTCCAGAATTATGTTTATCAGTGTGGTTGTGCTGATACTGCTTAATAATAATAATAAAAAGGCACATGGACACAAACCCTATGACTGACTTCTCTCCACTCTGTTCATATAAGTTTCCCTGAAGAAGATTGACTGTGATCATACCATGTGCCCATTGGTCCTGGATTTTCTTCTGTGTTAGGAGACACAATTGTAAGATACTTTTTTTTTTTTTTTTTTTTTTTTTTTGGTGGGGGTGGGGCGGACTGGAGTGGGCAGGATATATGTGTGTAAAGGTGTTGAGTACTATGGTTTCATCTACTTAACTTTTAAGTTAACTTCTGGATTCTGATTTTCCGATCAAGAACATTTCATAAATACTAGCTCAAGGCTGCTCCTTGTAGTGAACTGACTAGATTTCTCCCACAATAAAATGTTGCTGAACTTCTGGGAACAGTCTATTTCAAGTATACAGTATAGGTGGGACTCTATAAGGACCGGTTCCTTCCACCCTCCATGCTCATCCAGCACTGTCATAGTTCTCTTAAAGACACATGTTCTAACAGCACACGCAGAAACAGAAGCCATAACCTCACATAAAATGAGGATTTATTTTTGGGGATATCAGAGAGCTCAGTTTAATTTCTGTGTCATAGGGATACAGTCATTCTATAGTTTGTAGGTGTTGTGGTCTGAGCTCGGAGGGCAACTGAGCACCACACAGCCACTCACTTCTCCTTCCCCCCACAGTGCTGAGAAGGAGAAAATAAGCAAAGGCTTGGGATTCAAGATAAGGACAGGGAGGGATGAATCACCCATTATGGTCATGAGCAAAAGGCAGACTCATTAGGGGAAGGGAAAAAGAACATACATTTAGTACAGGCACAAACAACAACAACATTTAACAGAATAGAACAGTGAGAAGCATTACCACATCTTGAGAACACCTTCTCCCACCTCTTCCTTCTTCCCAGGCTCAGTTTTGCTCCAGATATCTCTACCTCATACCCACATTGGCACAGGGGCAGAGAATAGAGGATGCAGTCAGTGCTGACAATTCTTCCATCTTGGTGCAGGGGGAGACATCTAGAACTTCTTTCCCCCGCTCCAGTGTGACCCCCTCTCACGAGACAGTCCTCCACAAACTTTCTCCATCTTGAGTCCCTCCCATAGGATGCAGTCCTTCCCAAGCTGCTCTGACATGGGACACCCTTGCATGCTTCAATCCTCCCAGCACCAAACTACAACAGTTGGGTCTGCTTCTTCTCACAGCATCCCAGCCTCCTTCAGGTGCAACCACTTTAATTTCAAAATGGGGCCCCCCACATACCATGTATATTCATCTGCTCCACCATAGACCTCCATGGGTGGTGGTGGTGGGGATGCCCTGCCATCTCACCACAGGATACAGGGGGGTCCCTGCTCTGGCACACCTCCCCCCCCTTTCCTCTTCCATTCCTCCACTGACCTTCGTGTTCATGTAGATGTTGCTACTCCTCCTCACAAGTCCAACTCCTCCTTCCAGGTCCTTTCTTAATATGTTATCGCAGAGACACAGCTAATTGGCTCGCTTTTGATTCAGAGGTGGATCTGACATGAAGCTGGGGGGAGTTTCAAGAAGATTCTCACAGCGGGCCACCCCTGTAGCCCCCTCCCCTGATAGTAAAATCCCCACTACTCACTCAAACCCAGGATAGTAAGAATTATTCTCTAAGCAGTATGGAGATTAATGCCTCTGTACCACTTGGCCTGGGGAAAAGGGCTCACTCTCAGAATCACAGATGTAGCCAGTCTTACTCAAACTTTGGATTATGACTTTGTTTTCCCATGGCAGAAGGCATGATACATGTATGGTATCTTCCAGAAGCAGGATGGAAATTTAGTCTTACTAACCAAATAACTTTGTATCTTTAAATTAATATTTAGAATAGCCAGACCAAGGAGAAAATTTCTGCAAATATAAACATTAGTTTACTACATTTACAGAATTACATAGATTTTTTTCATCAAACCAGAAACATGTTTATATATTTCTCACCATTTTGACCTACTGTGCAACATACAATGCTCCAAGAGGCATTGTTGTTTCTATTCCCACTCAGGCTGGTATTTAGAAGAGATTTGACACTTCAAAGTCTTGTCCTTTTAAATTACAAAAATTATGGCAAAAATTTAAGGCAAAATTATGTTTGTAGGTTTTGTTTGATCAAAAATAGTGCTAATCAGCCAGAATCCTCTAACAATCAATGAGGATAAATAAGCACTTGAGGGACAATGTAGATACCAAAATAGAGATTACTAGAGTCATTCAGAGATCCCAACATTTCCCAGCTGTCCTTAAACTTTACTTCTGAATCACATATGTCTCTGTATGTTCTATATGCTATTTTAATAATACATAACCCTCTCTAGATGTCATTGATACCATAAGATATCTCAAATGGCACAGAACACCTATGTTTGGGCAACTCAGAATGATCAAGGTGCCTATAAATCTCTATGTTTAGACAACTGAATCATATGATTGCACACCAACTGATGTTAGTTGTGTTATCTCAGCCAAGTGAGGGAATGCTTTCAGTTCACTGACTAGTTGGGCCTTTGAAGAAGCAGACAAGGGAACCCTTACAGAAACAGTATCTATATTATCAACAAGTACAGGGCACATCAGATCACCCCATATTTACTAGGAAGAAGAAAAGCTATGCCTGAGTGACATTTGACCATTTGACCAGATCTGTGTGTTTCTGTAGGGGAGTCCTGATACTGATCTTTGGTGAGGTCAAGTTGGAAATTTCTTTTATAATATTTTCTTTTCTCCTCTCCTCTACATCATCAGTCACTCTTTATAAGAACTCCTATGTGCTATCCAGGCCTGATTGCACTTTTCATTCCCCCTTGTTTCTTGTGGTCTTCAGAACAGCTTGTTTCCCTTGCTACTAAACTAGGTTAGCTGTCTAAGTAAATTAAATAGTTGTTTAAATAGACTATATTAATTGTTTACATTTTTGTTGTGGAGGTTAGTTTAGCTGGAAGTAGGGACTGTTCAGGGATATTCAGGTTAAGATAAAAAAAAAAAAAAAAATCTCCTGTTTAGACATCTGTATCAGAGACAGTCAATCACAGAGGATCCATTTGTGCTTAATAAAGTAAAATGGATGCTGCTAGAGGAGTATTCATCTTATCCTAAAGTAGGCATCTAAAGCAGGTCAGAAAAATCACACCCTATAAATGACCTTTTTGAGGATAAGGGAGTGTAGGAAATCTAGCTCAGATACACATAAGTGCAGACATATAAAGTTAGATGAAATGTATCTTATTTCTAGAGCTAGAAGTATTATTTACTACAAAGGGCAAGACTGCTCAAAATCATATCCTCTGGAATTTGAAAAGCAAATATGACCTATAACTCCTTTGTGTTTATAAACTTACATGTATTTATAAAGTATCAAATGCCATTTTTACTACCAAGAAGTAACTTTGAACAGTTGTTGGTTTTCACTCCAGAAAATCTCAACTATATGAGAGGAAATAGACAAAGCTGTCTGAAAGATTATTTTGTCCCAAAACTGATAACACTGCAGGGAAATTTGCCATAAAGAAGTTTTCTTAAGACTTCCATTAGCTGCATTAAGCATTAACCAGGACTTTGCCAGGAGACTTTTGGGAAAAGAGAGAGTCAGCTTGAAAGGAAGTACGAAAGAAACATGACAATTTGTGTTGTGGGGACAGCCTTTGGAGTGAGAAGAGAGTGCCTGAGCAGCAGTCAAACCTGGTTTGAGACTGCCAGATGTCACCCCCTGGCACTTCAACCCCTGTGCAGTTTGGTCACAGCAGCCTCCGCGTAAGCTGCCATGAGCAGCTGCACTCCAACCAGTGGGGTGACACATGGGAGCCCACACCTCAGGTGTATGTGTGTGGTATCACGGGTTGCTCTCCTGCATTAATGAGGTGTAAGGATCACCAGGGATGCACAAAAAAATACAGCACCCACACCTACTGCAGGCGGGAGTGCTGTGTTTCTGTGCAATTCTGGGGGAGGCATTAGAAATTCCTGCAATGATTTATAGAAATGTTTTTAGGATACCAGTCCTGGATGTGTAGTTCATTGACTGCTGGTTAATTACATGTTAATAAATCCATAAACCAGTCCTATCCTTATTTCTTTCAAGCCAAGTGAATTGAGCAGTTTTTTCCCCTGCAACATACAAACTAAATTATTAATGTTTATTTTAATTAATAATGCAGATCCCTGATATCCACAGCAAAAGTAAAAATATTTCAGCCAAAAGAAGAGTCTGACAAAGCATTTCTCTATTTGAAAAACAGAAGCAAGCAGAAATTAATAAATTAAATACTGTATGAAATTTTATAAAAGATATGTAAATCTATAAAATGGGACTGCTTTAAGTTACATATTCTATGCAGTTAAAGACAAAGAGAAAGTAAATTTAAAAGCTGCTTAATTATAAAAGCCTAGCTGTCCAGATGTTTAGCTGCCTGCAGGTGCTACATTTGACATTTTTCTCATGTCATTGACAACTAATTCACAATTATCTATTTTTATAACAATATGTGTATGAGGGATGGGAAGGATGCTAAACATGCAAGTCACAGGTACATTTGGGAATTAGATTATCCCAAAAGTTGTTCTCAACAACATGAGGGAACTTTCAGGATACCACATAATTAGAAAATAGAATAGAATAGAATAGAATAGAATAGAATAGAATAGAATAGAATAGAATAGAATAGAATAGAATAGAATAGAATAGAATAGAATAGAATAGAATAGAATAGAATAGAATAGAATAGAATAGAATAGAATAGAATAGTTCAGCTAGAAGGGACCTACAACAATCACCTAGTCCAACTGCCTGTCCACTTAAGAGCTGACCAACAGTTAAAGCATGTTAAAGGCATTATCCAAATGCCTCTTAAACACTGACAGGTTTGGGCATTGATCACATCTCTAGGAAGCCTGTTCCAGTGTTTGACCACCCTCTTGGTAAAGAAACGCTTCCTAATTTCCATTCTAAGACTCCCCTGGCATAGCTATGAGCCATTCCCATGCTTCTTGTCCCTGGATCCCGAGGACAAGAGCTCAGCACCTCCCTCTCCACTTGCCCTCCTCAGGAAACTATAGAAAGCAATGAGATCACCCCTCAGCATCCTTCTCTCCAAACTAAACAAGCCCGAAGTCCTAAGCCACTACTCATAGGACATGCCTTCCAGCTTTCACCAGCTTTATTGCCCTCCTCTGGACACACTTAACGACCTTTACATCCTTAAATTGTGAGGCCTAGGACTGCACACAGCACTCAAGGTGAGGCCACACCAAGGCTGACTATAACAGCATAATCACCTCTTTTGACCAGCTGATTATGCCATGTTTGATGCACCCCAGGATGCGGTTTGCCCTCTTGGATGTCAGGTCACAGTACTGGCTCATATTGAACCTGCTGTCAACCAGCACCTCCAGATCCCTTTCTGCAGGGCTGCTCTCCTGCCACTCCTCTCCAAGTTTATACTTGTGCCTGGTATTACTGAATCCCATCTGCAGAATCTTGCATTTATTCTTGTTAAATTTCATGCCACTGATGACTTCCCAATGCTCCAATCTATCCAGATCACTTGGCAAGGCCTCTTATCCCTTGAGAAAATCAGCAGCACCTCCTAGTTCAGTATCATTAGCAAACTTGTTAATAGTCCATTCAACTCTTGCATCCAGATCATTGATAAAAACGTTGAACAGAATTGGCCTTTGAATTGAACCCTAAGGAACACCACTGGTGACTGGTCTTCAGCCAGATGTAACCCCATTCACTACAATCCTTTAAGCTCTGCCCTTGAGCCAGTTCTTCACCCAATGTACCAAGAACCCACTCATCCCACGGTTGGACAACTTGTCCAGAAGGATGCTTTGAGGGACAGTATCAAAAGCCTTACTAAAATCCAGAACAACTGCATCCACTGCCTTCCCATCATCTACTAGGCAGGTGACCTTATCATAAAATGATATTAAAGTAGTTAGACAGGAGTTTTCTTTTATGAACCCATGATTACTGTGCCTGATGATTGCATGGTCCTTGAAATGCCTTTCAGTAGCACTCAGGATGATCTTTTCCATAACTTTTACAGAAACTGAGGTTAGACTAGTAAGTCTGTCATTTTCTGGATCTTCCCTCATGCCTTTTTTATAAACTGTCTATCTTCCAGTTAGCAGGGACCTCCCCAGCCTCCTAAGACCTTTGATAGATGTTGAAAGGGATCCTGCTGTAACATCCATTAACTCCTTCAGGACTCTGGGATGAATCCCACCAGTCCCCATGGACTTGTGAACATTCAATTGATACAACTTCTCCCTTAAAATTTCAGTGTCCATAAATGGAATGCCGCTGCTCCTGAAGCCATGGTCTTCTGACTCACAGGACCAGTCAGACCAAGGTCTATAATTAATATTAAAGACTGAGGCATAAAAAGCATTAAATGCTTCCACCTTTCCTTCATCCCCATTTGTCAGATGACCATCTTCATCAAGTATCTGTCCAGTATTTTCAATAGATATCTTCTTGTTATTAGCATACTTTTAAAAGTCTGTCTTTGTTGTCTGACACAATGCTGGCCAGTTTCAACTCTAGTTGAGCTTTAGCCTTTCATGTTTTCTTCCAACACATTCTGTAAACCACCACTCTGTAATCTTCCTGTGAAACCTGACCTTGCTTTCAGAGATCATACAATTTCTTTTTCCTCTTAAGCTCCACGAGGAGTTCCCTGCTCAACAAAGATGGTCTTCTGCCCCACTGTCTTGACATTTGAGACAATGGGATTGCCTGCTCATGAGCTTTTAAAAGGTGGTTCTTTAAAACTGACCAGCACTCTCAGACTCTGAAACCCACAGAAGCAGATTGTCAAGGGACACTACTAAGTAGCTCCCTGAATAGCTTAAAATTTGCTCTCTTGAAATCCAGGGTAGCAACTCTGCTAACCTTTTTTCTCATTACACCAAATATTTTAAAGTCTAACAATTCATGATCACTGCGGCCAAGAAAATCACCTACCATCACAATCTCCCACAAGTCCTTCTCTATTAACAATCAACAGTCTAGAAGGGCATCTTTCCTAGTTGGCTCACTGAGTCTTTGTGACAAGAAATTATCTTCAATGTACTTCAGGAATTTCCGGAGTTGTTTATCACAGAAGTATGATATTCCTAGTTGATGTCTTGGAAGTTGAAATCTTCTGTAAAGACAAGGACTACCTATCCAGGAATTTCTCTTAATTTCCTATAGAATAACTCATCAGTGCTTACATCCTAGTTGGGTGATTGGTAGTAGACACCCACTACAACATTTCCTTTGTCTTCCATCCCCCTAATTCTCTCTCAGACTCTCTCAACCACATCATCACTAACTGTAAGGGCTGTACAGTCAAACATCTCTTTTCCATACAATGTAACTCCTCCACCTCACCTGTCCTCCCTAACCACCATGAAAAGCCCATAGCCCTTCCATCCCAGCACTCTAATCATGGGACTCACTTTACCATGTCTTCCTAATAGCAATGATATCATAGCTCTGGGAGCTGAGCAATGCTTCCAGTTCATCCTGTTTGTTTCGCCACTCCAGCAGTCAGGTGGAATATGCTGCTCCTCCTGCTTCCTCCTCTCCTCCCTTGCATCTGGAGGTTAGAGTGCTTTCTTGGGAGAGAGAAGAAATGAGCCTGAAATGATATTTTAGAATATATCATAGACAAGTTCTGTAAGCTAAATGGTAGAGCATAAATTCCTTTTTTTTTTTTTTTTAAAACATAATTTAATGCAAACAAAAATCTGGTAATTCTTTTCCTTCATCAGTTATAATGAAGTATTTCAGATGCTGGATTATACAAGTATAATCTAAACTATATAAAGCAGGTTGTGGACATGTCACAGTATCCCTCCATATAATTCTACTTTTGGTAAATTGAAATACGTCTATATCAAGAAGAACCAGGTAGGATCTGAAATTTGACAAAGTTAAAGCTATCTTTCATATGTATTTATGATCCAAGTTATTAACTGGTGGGAAGATTCTTATAATGTTTTCCTTATTTTATCTATTTGCTGACAGTTTCTCTTCTGGTATTTATTTCAATAACATTATCGATTTCAAATCACAGTTGACAAGTACATTCTTCCAACTTTTTTAACAAACAAAAATAACAGCCATGTCAGAAGATTCTGAAGCAAGTCACTGTACTTTATCTATGATGACTGCGTGTATTCTGTTCTGTTTTCAAAACAAAAACTTCTGCTTGTATGGAGTTTATAATTTTATGAAGTATAATGAATCTAAAAGTGGTACATGTGCATCGGTTGAAATATTAACAGATTGTAGTTGACCAAGAACACCAAGCAATTTCTTTGCCATAACTGTAACACTTTTTGCATGTAGCTATTATAAGTAAACACTATTATAACTACACTAGACTTTATGTACTGATTATTTTATTTCCATTGTATTGTGATAAGTTATTACCTCTAATTTGAAATAACTCTTGAAAGACATTTTTTTAATACACAATGAATATAAGTGAATTTCAGTGTTTCCTTCCCATAAGAAACAACACTTAGTTTTAGATAATCTGTCTTTAAATGGAAAAAAATACATTTATACATTTATTTAGAATTATTAATTTGTAAATAACATGTACTCTTCTCTGACTAGGTGATATTATAATTTCTGAGAGCACAAAGCTCAAAGAAATAAAAAGGAAACACTAGCACAAATGTCTTCAAAGAATTAAGTCAGCAGCAGCAAAGCAATCAACTAAGAATATTTCTGCCTGGATGTAATAGTTTACTCAAGTTCATATTTAGCACCAAAAGAAGATACTAACTTCTTTGCTGTGGCATATACATATTTATGACATGTTCACTGTCTTTCTAAATCATAGGGAGTAGTTTTCTCTGTCAGAGATATATAATTTACTCATGTCCTAGGGGAAAAAAAAAAAAAAAAAAAAAAAAAGAAATATCTGTAGTGAATTTAGCTAAAGTGTGTTGTGCTTTTTTTATCTCTTATTTAACCAGTTATCCTGTCTGGTATTTGAAGTGGTATATACACTCCAAAATGGAACGTAGTGAGTGTTAGTGGCTAAATTCTGAATCCAGGAGAGACTGTGTGCAGTAATAACTACTTGCCTGCTAGCATTGCTGTCTGATACAGCTTTGTGGACTGATTCCTCCAGTGATTCAACAATTTCATTGTTGTGCTACAATGTTTTGTTATTTGTAATAATGATATATTAACATGTACATATTTTTTCTCATAGAATTCTTATACCCCTCAGGTCTGGAATTTCACTACTGATCTGTATTTTGAAAAAGTAGAATCCTGTTTATATTGAACTTCTTTAGATGAGCTATGAATTCAGTACCTGGCAATTTTCAAAACCATATCATTATCAAATGCCACCTGGCTACACATGAAAATGTGTTTGTGTATCTCTGGTAACCCTAACCATTAGCTAGACTCCACTTTTAGCTTTTCAGCAGTGTTGATGTATACCCATGGGTGGATGATATATATAATATTTGACTTAAGGCTGTAAGGCATTGCAAATCATACTTGTGATATTCCATTAGAAATGAAAAAAAAAAAAAAATAATAACAATTTATGACCACCTTCAAAAAGAAATGAAAAAAAAAAAAAAAATAAAAACAAAGCAGTCCATATGCCTGAAAGCTGAAGGCAGTTTTGAGAAGAGATAAATCTGTAATGTTTGTCAAAACTGTGCTTATGCTTGTTTGTGAGTTTATCTTATTCCCATGCTGATATACATTAGCCCAATAAGACTTCTGTTTGGGTAATCTTTGTGAATTTGGAAAAGAAAGAGTGGACCTATATTTGTTTAGTATAGACCTAATGCACAGCATTGTGCTGTCTGCCATCTTCCATTGTGTCTCTGACCTTTTCTTAAAGCCACATATGAGAAAAAGAAGTAATGTAGGAAATTTTTGACAGGGTAGGAGGATTTTGATAGTGGACATCTAAGATTTGAGAGTGCTGACATTCACGGTACCCTGTGGACACTCATAGAAAAACTTCCAGCTGATAAAAAAGTCAATGTGGGTGCATGAAAAAGGAGAAAGAGAATGCATTAAGAGCTCTTTCCCGGTCTGGTACAATAGACTTATAAAGATCTTTCTTGTGTTATGTTCTTATTAGATTTTTGAATACTCAAATTTTGAAATGAATGAGGAAAGATCAATTACTTTGCTATAACTTCACTAAATGAACAGGGTTTCCACAATCTCATAATAAGCAAATACACATAACAATTAGGCTGTTGGCTAAATCTAGTAAGAAACATGAAAAATGTTTAATTATTTATATGAGCTGAACGGCTTTATTGGTCTGCCTGATATCCCTATCACAGTGAAGGGTAGTGATTAATGCACTGTTCTAACAGAGAATAAAAATAGGTTGAAAAACATTCAAGGAGAGAAAAGATGTCCCTAAATCTGTTCAGTAAGCTTATTTCACTAAATATGGGATATTTAGTGAAAATGGAGTATTGTTTTGTAGGTTTGAGGGGTTTTTTCAGCTACATTTTGTTTTCAATATATCCTTTATATATTTCAGGGTTGTATATATATCTGTGTCTGTGTGTATGTGCATATATATTAACATATCAGGGTATATTTTGGTAACTGTTACATTTATCTGAGCAACAGAAGTGGCATTTATCCTACTTTCAACCAGTTAGCTTAGTTTTCTTATTTTTCAGTGTAAAAAAAGAAGATAATGCTTCTCTAAAATTAAAATAAATTCCACCCTAAAACAGATATCAAAACAGGCACCTTCACAGCTTGAATTCTTTCACCTGTGGGCCTCTGCTGACTACAGAGGGAATTACTGTTTAGATGGCTAAACTTCATTCTGAGGAATCCTGCCTCTAGACTCTCAACACTCAATCCAGGGAGATATGTTATTACTAAAACTCAAGTACCATCAATATTGGTTACTAACTGAGTTTTTACATTTTGCTTCTAGATGTCTAAAGTTGTAGTTAAGCTTTGAAGTTTTTCTGTGAAATAAATTCCTAGGGTCATGGAAAAAGTTTGAATGCAAAAGAATTTAAGTCCTCAACTCCCCAAACCCAGACTGTCTGATTAACCACTGCTCTTCAAAAGTGTATAACTTAAAAGTAATAATGATGCTAAGAACAGGAGATTATAGTACTTCCTAGCATGTTGTTTGGCACAAAAATGGCTATTGTTTTCACTTGAAGCAATACAAGAACAGTATTCAGGATCTGTATTAGATCTTCTGTTCAGAAATACGGGACTTTTGAAGTCTTCCTTTTCCCTTGCCTTGCCTTCCTTTTCCTTTCCTTCCCTTCCTTTTGTTTTCCATTTTTCTCCCTTCCTTCCTCCCCTCTCGTCTTTTGAGTCAGATGAAGTATAGATATAGGTACTGCTCTTATACCTGTGAAAATTGCTGTTAAGATTTGCTGCTTCTTCTCTCATTGGAAAAGTATGCTACATTTAGCACCACATATTTATATTTTAATGATGCAGGAAATAATATTATTTTCTAAGTAATTGAAAAAATGCAACTACAAAATTTTTAAAACAAAGTGTTTTCTGGAAAATTCTGTATATAGTCAGTGTTTTGCAGAAACCTTAAATATTCACAAACTGACAGCCATGTGGATAAAAATTATTAGCAAGGATTTTAACTCTTATTTCTGTCATTTTTTAAAGTGAGATTAGTGTGATATATTTTATAATCAATTTGAAATTATCACGCATCATTTCTCAACAATCTTCATGCCAATACTTTGACAGAATAACAAACTATATCCAATGTAAACAGAGCTCTCACCAGTGATGTGTCCATAATGGTATGGCATCTAAAATAAAAGAGAATGAGCAACTTCTACTGTGAAGACAGAAAGTACAGTTATGGAGCCACAAATAAAATGACAGGCTGTGACATGCTAATTGCTAAATATCTCTTTCTAGTTAAACACAAGCAATGTTAAGAGATAGTTGGTAGTTTCTAGCTGACATTTCCATTTCATGCTTCATATTTTGCTTTCTGCTCCATCCATACCTCATTTCTAACCGAGCTATAATTTTTCAGTCATAAGTCCTTGTAAGAGAAAGACAAGTCTGAGACGGAAAGCAACATATTCCAGGAATTACAAATAAATGAAGAATTTTCTAGAACTCAAGTTTAGACTATTGTCAGAAGGAATAACTTCAGGAGAAAAATTATGTGTTTCATTTTTGTACCAATACGCAACATGTAGTTCAAAAATTTATTTGGTCCCTCACTGGCAATGGAGGACCCACAAATCCTTTCCACTCTGATTGAACTGTGATCTTGTATGTCACAATTGCAGGTAAGGCAATCATCACTGGCACTTGGCAGATCTGGTTTCCACTTACATGGTTGGAAAATGTATGTTTTATATGTGGCAGTCAGAGTGTCAGCTATAATTCAACAGTGACAATCAAAAAAAAAAAAAAAAAAAGAAAGATAGTAGAAGAAATATGTTGAGTATACAAATGCATATATGAAGCTGCATAACAAAAATGCAGTGTGTTTGTCCGTTGGTTTTGGTACTGAGAGTCCTTTATTCATGAGAGATAAGCTGATTTATAGGTACTTCAATTCTTACGTTTTTGAAAGATTTCTAATAATTTTTCAAGATAATAGAGTCCTTTACATTGTAGTTTATTTGAGATTAATGTTTACAGTTAATTAGCTTTTTACCTCATTTATATATTTTTCTCTGTTTCATGAAACTGAAATTATGACATACTTTTTGATCTGTTCTTTAGACTCAAAAAGCATCATTTAAAAAAATAGAATCAATACTACATGACCAATGACTGAGAAAAAAAAAAAAAAAAAAGAATACTATACTACTGATGACCTAGAAGAAAAAATAATTTAATTAGTTGATTGCTTTCTCTACACAGTTCTACTTAGCTTCTGTCTTCATGCTGGACATTTATTTTATGAATCAAACAGTCATGAGTTTAACAAGTCAATCTAGAGGTTCATTTTTATAATGTGTATTTTCCAGGAATTTTATAAATATCTGTATTAATGAATCCCAGAAAACCAACAAATCAGACTTGCAAAAATGAGAGAAGGCTTATTTTTCACATATAAATGAGCATTTGTCTTCTCTCTCTTGCAAATCCATATAAGCTGCATTTTCAACTCTAATATCTTGATTACATATCCATATACATATATTAAAAGTTAAAATTCATGAGGGCTTGAATGTTTTTCCTGATTTTCTTCATGCACATCAAACAATATATGCATGCATAGATAATCTAAAATGTTTTTAACCATTTAGAGTAAATATATACTTGTTTTTCTTACCTTACCATTCATGTATTTTAACACCTGTCTGTTCCCAAAATCCCTCAGCCAGGTAAGAAGGTATCTTTGACCTCTAACATAAAGATAATACCAATGCCAAATGCAAGTACTGTAAATGAACAATGGTAACTGTTGCTATGTAACTATATTATTCTTCCCTTCCCTTCCCTTCCCTTCCCTTCCCTTCCCTTCCCTTCCCTTCCCTTCCCTTCCCTTCCCTTCCCTTCCCTTCCCTTCCCTTCCCTTCCCTTCCCTTCCCTTCCCTTCCCTTCCCTTCCCTTCCCTTCCCTTCCCTTCCCTTCCCTTCCCTTCCCTTCCCTTCCCTTCCCTTCCCTTCCCTTCCCTTCCCTTCCCTTCCCTTCCCTTCCCTTCCCTTCCCTTCCCTTCCCTTCCCTTCCCTTCCCTTCCCTTCCCTTCCCTTCCCTTCCCTTCCCTTCCCTTCCCTTCCCTTCCCTTCCCTTCCCTTCCCTTCCCCTTCCCTTCCCTTCCCTTCCCTTCCCTTCCCTTCCCTTCCCTTCCCTTCCCTTCCCGTTGGAGAATGGCTCAGAGACAAGGGTCCTGAGCCCACCGAGCAATTGTATGATCAGAGCCTGCTCTAGCTGCTGATGCTGGGCCTCACTAGGGTTTGCCTGCAGCTGCTCACAGCTGCTGATACATGAGGAATGTCAAGGACGCTTCAGCCCTGTGTACTGTGGTGTGTTGAAAACAGGCTAAGGGGAATTAGGAATAGTGGTCTGAGAAACCTAGTGTTATGATAACGGTGGTCTGAGAAACATTGTGTTACGGTACTGTTGTGTATCGAAAACAAGTCAACAGGAATTAGAAATAGTAGCATGAGAAACTTAGTGTTATGAGAAGCTTGTGCTGTAAGCTAACTGCAAGTAGGTGGACCGTGAGAATACGACCCTTAGAGCTTAAGCCAATCAGCTAGTGACTAGTAGGCATAATTAGTAGAAGGATTATAAAAAGCTGTAACAAAAATCAATAAACGGAAGCACACTTTATCACTCATACTGAGTCGGCTACGTTCTTCCTCCTTGGCTGGGTCCTCGGCTCACCCAGCCTGGCAATTGGCGCCTGAACAGGGACCCTCGAGAAAAAGGGTCAACCGGGAATAAAGGGTCTCTCGAGAAAAAGGGACCCTCGTTGAGGCGAGAATAATGGGATCCTCGAGACGAAAGGAACCCTCGTTGAAGGACCTGGCTGAAGGACAAGGAGCAGTGCGCCGGGGGCAGTGACCGGCGGGCAAAAAGAGCGACCAGAACATCGCGTCCTGTGGTGTGTCGTCTCCGGCCTGAACCGATTGAAGTTCACCACTGCAAGGGCTACAAGCTGAGGGCTGCAAGGATATTATAACAGGTATTAAGGTACATGGATTTTGAAGTAGCCCTAGATTTATTACAGAGCTTTTTAGAAAAGCGTGGGATTGATAGTAGTTGCGTTAAACAGCTAGCTGGTCTAGTGGCAACAGGGAAAGCCAAGGGGTGCTTTAAGGACTCTGATCTGTTGTTTGATGGAGTGGAGGAGGTTTGGAGATATACTGTGGGATATGGTAATAGATGAAGATAAACTTGCTAAGAAATTAATGAAACCTTGGAGGGAGATAACCAATAACATTAAGCGCCATAAGGTTGAGAAGAACTTGGCTGCTGTGGCTTCTCAGAAATTAGGACACTCAGAGTCATCTGCCCCCCCCTGCCGAAGCCAACCGTCCCTCACGATTAACCACCTTCTTCGGGGTTAATCAACAGCTCCGCTCTATTAAGGGCATGTCACCAAGTATTCCTGTTTGCTCTACCGCGCAAGAAGCCGCAGAGAAATCAGGCGGCGCGGGGGTACCGGGTGGAGCGGCGTGCCACCATAAACTCTGCCCGCCCCAACCCCCTTCGGATGGTTCCGCCCCTGACGGCGCGTCAGCGTCTGGCTCGGAGAGAAAAACGGCGGCTCTGTCCGAATTAAAGCAACAGGGTCACACATCGGTAAGGGACAGTGACAAAGTCCAAGAACTTGAAAGAAAATTACAGAAGTTGAGCTACAGAACAGAACTCTGCATTTACAATTACAAGAAAAGGAAGCGCTGCCGGCAGCCCCGCCACACCCACTCCCGTCACCCTTATCAGAACCAGCTCCGCTTTTAGCTCAGTCCCGATGGAGTGGGGTGATTCGTGATGCCTTGTTAGAAGGGGACTGGCATGCTGCTGGAGCGTTGGCCTGCACAGTAGTGACAACGAATGGGGGACACCTGGGAACTCAAGATTACAAGATTCTCCTCGGGGTGTTTGGACACTCCTTACGAACTTTAGAGCTCTGAACTGTCATTGTATGGTGTTTCAACATCAACACTGGTATCAAAAACTTGTTCATGTAGTATCAGGTTCATTGTATGGTGTTTCAACATCGACACTGGTATCAAAAACTTGTTCATGTAGCACCAGATTCATAGTATGTTGTGGGTTCATTGCAATGTTTAGAACATAGCATGGTGAAACCTGTATTACATTCTGTATTGCATACTCTGTTGTTACAATTGCTGACACTTTTAAAACTGTAAGGATGGTTTTCTTGATACATAAGACTGCATAAGATTGGAACATGGACAGACAGACTGGTTACGAGACTTGGGAATTTGGAAAATGGACTGATGATGGTTGCAAATCTACAAAACTTGGAAATTACCGGGTGGCTGAAAGCTTTGCTGATGCATAGACTGGCAATGCTGATTGTCATTATGATTGTCATGATGGTATTGGGGTCTGTGTGGAAATGCTTTATGAATGCTATGATTCAAACGTTAAAAGGAGTCTGGATTGTCCAAAAAAGAAAAAGGGGGAAAACCTGGTAGGAATTTTTTTTGGAGGGGGGATCAGGGTTATGCACTGATCCTACAGTGTTTGGACAATCCAGGCTGGGTCTCTGAGCAGAAAACTGCCACATGGTAATCCTGCCCTTGGGATCACCTGGAAGGGCAAGAAGGAGGAAATCAATCTAGTGCTTCCTCCCTGTTTGAATGCCTGGATGCACTAACCACAAAGTAGATTTAGTTTGTTCACGCATACTAACAATGCAGACCTATCACAGCACTTCCGGGTGCGTGATAAGTGCCTTTAGCCAGTAGATTGTAAGCTTGCATGTTTAAGTTGTGCCTTGTCATGTATTAAGAAAATCTTTGAATGAACATTAGTGCAGGCTCTGCTCATACAAAAAGAAAAAGGGGGAATTGTTGGAGAACGGCTCAGAGACAAGGGTCCTGAGCCCACCGAGCAATTGTATGATCAGAGCCTGCTCTAGCTGCTGATGCTGGGCCTCACTAGGGTTTGCCTGCAGCTGCTCGCAGCTGCAGATACCTGAGGAATGTCAAGGACGCTTCAGCCCTGTGTACCGTGGTGTGTCAAAAACAGGTTAAGGGGAATTAGGAATAGTGGTCTGAGAAACCCAGTGTTATGATAACGGTGGTCTGAGAAACATTGTGTTACGGTACTGTCGTGTATCGAAAACAAGTCAACAGGAATCAGAAATAGTATCATGAGAAACTTAGTGTTATGAGAAGCTTGTGCTGTAAGCTAACTGCAAGTAGGTGGACCGTGTGAATACGACCTTTAGAGCTTAAGCCAATCAGCTAGTGACTAGTAGGCATAATTAGTAGAAAGATTATAAAAGGCTGTAATGAAAATCAATAAACGGAAGCACACTTTATCACTCATACTGATTTGGCTACGTTCTTCCTCCTTGGCTGGGTCTTCGGCTCGCCCAGCCCGGCACCTTCCCTTCCCTTCCCTTCCCTTCCCTTCCCTTCCCTTCCCTTCCCTTCCCTTCCCTTCCCTTCCCTTCCCTTCCCTTCCCTTCCCTTCCCTTCCCTTCCCTTCCCTTCCCTTCCCTTCCCTTCCCTTCCCTTCCCTTCCCTTCCCTTCCCTTCCCTTCCCTTCCCTTCCCTTCCCTTCCCTTCCCTTCCCTTCCCTTCCCTTCCCTTCCCTTCCCTTCCCTTCCCTTCCCTTCCCTTCCTTCCCTTCCCTTCCCTTCCCTTCCCTTCCCTTCCCTTCCCTTCCCTTCCCTTCCCTTCCCTTCCCTTCCCTTCCCTTCCCTTCCCTTCCCTTCCCTTCCCTTCCCCTTCCCCTTCCCCTTCCCCTTCCCCTTCCCTTCCCCTCCCCTCAGTCAAGCTACAGATGATGGTTTCTCCATGGGTTTCTCTTCAGTATCTCTGAGCCTCTGCCAGTGTTTCAGACTCTAGGAGCACTTAATAGCAACACTGCTGCACATTGGGGTAGGAGACAGGGTTTGGCCAGTGAATTTTACTTTGGGCTGCACATCTTATTAAGTAATTTATATTATTCCTCAAAAACTTCTGGATAATGAATCAAGAAAGGTGCTAAAGAATGATTAAGAGGCAATAAGCATATGTACTAATATGAGGATATATTTTGAATAAAGTTGCCCATGAAAGAGATAAGGAAGCCTACAAACTGAGGCCCAGCAGTTTCATAAGATTAATTTTATTTTTTTTTTTTTTCATCCAAACCTCATTCTGGTGTGTGAGATATAGCTGTAGCATTAATATAACATTAATCCCTAATTTGAAATGGAAACACTGAGAAACATTTGAGGCAATGGAAGGGAAATGTTTTTTTCTACGGAAAATTGTATAAAGATATTTTACACAGTGAATGGTTATGCGAGCAAAGGTTAAAAAGCTATCCTTAACTGACAGGTGAATAGTTATGATCATTTAATTGTTGCAAGTGTCTGCAGGGAATTATTTTTCATGAGATGTATTTGCATTAGAGAGATAAGCTAGAAGCATTGTTAAAGAAAATTAAGGACACTGACACAAAGTCTGGAGTATCACTACAATAATTTGCAAGATGACACTCTGTAAATATATGGTAATTATTTAAATACTATTTATCTATGGTGAATTAAAGGTATAGACATAATAATAAACATAATTCTAGAAGTGTAAACTATAAAGGATAGCTAAATAAGAAAAACATAATAAAGTGTCCATGATGTGTACATTGGAACTTCTATTGAAATAAAAGTTTCCCAGTGCTTTAAGTCTTTCAGAAGCTTAAAAATATATGTATCCTGATTTCTTAAACACTTTGTTGAGAAAAATTTCAGAATCACAGTCTATGTCATCAGTTGTGATCATTCGTATGGCTTAATCTCATCAAAGATTAATGCTCTGAGAGAAATGATGACTTCACAAATGTGAAGCTGCCTAGCTCTACAATATTACTTCTGTAGGTCTCAGTATCTTTGCACTTAAAAATAAATGTCTACATCTACAGTTTTTCAGCTTTTTTTATTTTTTGGGGGGGAAGACAGGTGTGTTTTTCTTTAATTTTCATTATGAGATGGTATTTACCATGTTTAGTATGTCTACTTTGACATTGCAGACTCAGAGATAGTTTTGTGATCAATATTTAGGAACACCTGCAGTAGTCAATCAGCTGATAATTTAACTAGTTGACGTAAAAAGAACAGGCTCTTTCCTGTAAGCTTTATGCCCTGGGTACAAGGTTTTATCAGTAATTTGTCAGTCACTTAGACTTTAGGGTGGTGGGAGAGAAAAATCTCTTGATGTGAACCTGCTTCTCCTCAGTGAAAGTTGTTATTTTTAGGCTGTTTGCAATTCCAAATTGATTTTTGTTGTCTTTTTTTTAGGGAAAAAAGAAAAACAAAACTAAGACCTCAAACAAAACAACAAAGAAAAACAACCAACACATCTGCCCCCCTAACCCCCCAAAAAAACGCCTTGTTTATCCAGATGCTTAATATGAACTACTTTTCCTCTAATTTCAAAGAAGCTTTATGAACAGACAGGACTCCTTCATTTGTTTTTCCCCAATAGTATAATGTTTACTTGTATATTTTCATTAAAATATCTAGGCAAAGTATACATGCTGTACATTTGAGTAAAATACAAAACTTTTCCGAAAATTCAAGAAATTAAGTTTGGATAGTATCATATTCCTCTACAGTTTTAATGATAGAATTCTTCTTTTTCTATTTAGAAATCTTTTACCATTACATACATCTTCTCTTTCTACATTTACGGCCTCTTATATAAACAGAATAATTGATTGTATCATTAGCAAGATTTATACTTTTTTTCTTCCTCATTTGTATATCTCTTTTTCTACTTAGGCTTACTAAATATAGATCCCTGTCTTTACTGGTCTCAACCTATATTTTATTATTATGTTTTACTGGATATCTTTTCGCTGGTATGTGTATGGGTCTGTCTAGTTCAGAACTGTTATATTAACAGTATCTTTATAAATGCATACATGTATCTATTCCTGAGTAGTATTTTCCTTACTGCATTCTGGACAAAAAGCAAATTATATTTAATAGACAACTTTACTTCCAAGTATAATTTTGTCACATGATGACATGTACACAAACTAAGAAGATCATCAACAGTTGCTGGTGTCCTGGTTTGGTCGGGACTAGAGTTCCCGTTGGTTTGGCAGCAGTAGGAGTGCTGCAGCACACTGAGACCCCAGGGGCTCCCCAGGTCCTAGTGCCCTCACCTGTGTGCGGGGGCGGGGGGAGCACAGCTGGAGGGCTGCGCTCGGATTGGCCGATATCCCATGTCATGTGACATTGTGCTCACTATATAAAGGCAGGAGTGGGCTGGGAGGGGCTCTCACTTCTGGGAGTGTTGCTGTGGGGTCTTTGTGTTGGGGATTGCTGGCCGGGAGCAGGTGGGTGTTGGTCTGCGGGTGGTGAGCAGCTGTATTGTACGTTACCTGCTGATACTGCTGTCAGCGTATTGTTCTGTTACTGTTATTAAACTGTTTTTATCTCCACCCGCGAGTCTCCCTTTGCCCCTCCAATTCCCTCCCCATTCCCAAGTGGGGGGAGGGTGGGTGAGCGACTGCAGGGTGTTTAGCTGCTGAGTAGGCTCAAATGACAATAGCTGGGCAGGTAGATAAGTTTGTTTACCCTGCATTAAATAATTTATCAAGAAAGAATTAATACAAGCTATGAAGGTGGATGGAAAAATGACTTATTTACAAGCATACTCAATGTCCAGTGCCTGTGAATGTGTTAAAAAACATAATAAAAATAAACCAGGTACATCTTATGCCATGTTTTTAGTACACATTAACATTTGTCCTTGTAAATTAAATCTTGTGCTGTGGAAAATAAGATTGTAGAAAATATTTGGCTCATTCAATAGACCTAGTCATTCTTTATGCATATTTAATAGAATAGGAATAAAACTGAGTTTGAATCTGAACCTGTGTATGCTGCACAAGTCCCTTACCAGCACCACAGACAAACATACTATCAATGGAATTAATAAAATGATCGTAATATAAAAATTGTCAAATACAACATACAAAATAAGGAATGCAGTACTACAATAAAAGTACATTCTTATAGAGAGTTTACATTTCTTGTAGAAGTGTATATTTTATTTATTTTTTTTCCCCCAGAGTCCATAAAATATAATCAAATACTTTAAGCCCATGCAAACAGAAAGAAAGAACAGGAAAGAGCAATTTAGTCTGAATGGCATAGATGTAATTAAAAAACCCATGGGCAATAATTACTAGATATTAACAATATCTCATAAAATTACACAAAGTTTATTTTCAGAGCAAGTGTTTCTATAGTTCCCATACAGTAAACCAGATGAGGGTTACATATGTTTTGGTGGGATATGTACCTGAGTACATGTAGGTCAATCAAAAATTGTCTGGAGATATGCCTGCTCTGAGGATTGTGTCCCAAATATTCATCCTGCTTTGCATACAGGTTACAGATTCCACATTACAATAGAAACTGAGAAAAAGTCATTATTAGCCTGAGGACTAGAACTGCTACTAGCTGTTAAGATCTTCTAACTTTCTTTTACTAATGAAATTCTGAGTCACTTAGTAAAAAACTGAAAGTCTGCCTTTTTCCTAGGGCTCTTCAGTAGTTGGATGACATGCATACATACATTCTGAAGCTACAAAAGAAATCGAGAGCTCATCATGATGAGATGATAAGAAAAGGATCTGTCTGCATATAATTAAAGTATAGAAATGTATATGTTGCATTGGAAATGCACTGTTATAAATGCAGCAGCAAAGTCAGAAAATCTGAATAAAGAACACCAGTGAGTTTGCTTTTTTGACTTTCCCCCCCCCATTTTTCTTTCTCAAAAAAATTTAAAAACTTTTAAACCATGCATTGTCTGTGGGTCTAATGAGTATATATAAGTATATAGAAAAGTCTGTTCAGAAATAAATTGTGTGATATCCTCTGCAGCTGACTGATAGCTGTTAACCACACCTTCATACTGGATTTTCCATGTGTTTTCTTTGGAATTTAAACTTATTTAGATAGCAAGCTTCTTGAAAAGTCACTGTGCTGGGTTTCTGTGGCACATTTTTTTGGTGGTGGGGGAGGGTGCTACAGCAGTGCCCCCTGTGAGAAGCTTCTCAAAAGCTCCCCCAGCTCCAAGTCAGACCAACCTCTGGCCAGGGCCGAGCCAATCAACTGTGCATCTGCGAGAATGTATTTAAGAAGGGGAACCTGAGAGTGGGTTGGGAAGTGTGTCATGGATTGAGCCTGGTCGGCAGCGAAACACCACGAAGCTGCTCACTCCTCCCTTCTCCTCCAGTAATGAGAAGGGACGAATAAACCAGGCTTGGGATTCGAGATAGGACCAGGAGGGGCAGATCACCCATTATGGTCACGGACAAAAGGCAGACATGTTAGGGGAAGGAAAAAAAGAACATAGATTTATTATAGACACTAACAACAACACTTAGCAGAGTAGGACAGTGAGAAACATTGCCACATCTTGAGAACACCTTCCCCCCACCCCTTCCTTCTTCCCAGGCTCAGCTCTGCTCCCGATATCTCTACCTCCTCCCCTCAGCAGTGCAGGGGCAGGGAATGGGGTGGCACTTCTCATTCTCCTCACCTTGTCTGTTAAGTGTTGTCTTGTTAGCATTTTAATTAAAGTAATATTTTCTTTTTTTTTCTTCCCCTATTGAGTTTTTCTTCTGCCTGTAACCATAATGGGTGAGTGATTCCTCCCAGTCCTTAAATGGATTCTTTGAGCTATTCCTGCTCCATAATCTCTCCCCTCCCCACCCCCACCCCCCTCCCAACTCTGCAATGGGGGAGGGAGTGAGTGAGCAGATGCATGGTGCACATTTGCCCTCTGGGCCTAAACCACGACAGTCACAAAATGTGAAAGTCCAGTCAGTGCATAAATATGATGATGTAAAATATCATAGGGCAAGAGAGAAGACACATTTATATAGATAAGCGTAAGCAAACAACATTTCCTTTGCTTGTTGTATGAACTTGTCTGTATACATACCAGACTGGATTGTGGGCAGAGTGAACTCATGTCACAGTGCACATGCCCATGTAGACACAGTGTCTGCCTTCTCAATATTCATGCCTGTTCCATTCTCACCATGTTGGTGGTGTGAGAAGCTCCCACTAAAGACTTCAGACAAATTACGTTGCAAGCTGTGGAAACTGAAAATGGATTTTGATATGAGGATGTATGTGAAAAATTTCATATACTGTTTAATTTTTAAATAATTCTTAAAATATTCAAGCAAATTATCCAAAGCTACTTCAAACTGAAAAATTACCATCAGAAAATTTTCATATATTCACAAAGTAGCTCAACATATAGAATGTCTTCATATACATTTCTTATATTTTTACCACAGTGAGTAAATCTCTTTCTTCCTACCACCTATGTTTGCTTGTTTGTTTGCTTGCTTACATGTTTTAGAACATCATTCTTCACTTCTGTATGGTTAGGGCTAATGCATTTTTGTAATTTTTATTCTTACATCATCAGGTATGCCAGTAGAATATAAAGGTTCCATACATACTTCCAAATCTTTTTTCTAGGATTGAAGTCTGAGAAAGTTTTTATCCTAGGTATTTCTTGAGGATAAAATTCTTTGAGATCATTTTCAGGGGCCTACAGAATTAGCCAATAAACAAAAACAGAGGCTTTGATGTATAAAATAATGTTTTGTACTTTTGGGTTTTTTTCTATTTTTTTTTTTCCAGATCCATTAGTTTCCAAGGAAACTACTCTAGCTGCTTCATATCTTTTATCTAAGTGTAATATGGGTTGTTTAAAAATTAAGAAAGGTACAGTTAGCATGTTTTTGAATTTGAATTACAAATTTTTCTTGCTGATTTCATAACAAAATATTTTGCAGATCTACAGAAGCTTAGAAAACAGAGAATGTTTTATAAATTACCCTACCAATTCGGGGGTCTTTTGCTGTAATATTTTATAAAATGTATACTTATACTGTGGTGATTTTTTTGCCAGATGTAGTTATAAAGAAGAAACTTGGGAAGTAGGGCTAAAAAAAAAACAAAACCAAAAAAACAACTAAACAAAAAAAAAAAAAAAAAAACAAAACAAAACAACAACAACAACAAAAAAAGGAGGACTTGAAGTTTCCTGTTGAAATAACAGTTTGTACTACTTATTGACAAACCCCTAAAACCAGTTGAGAGGGATTTAACCTGAGTGGCAGAGTCATCTCATGCCTGATGGTATTCTTTATAATAAATCTAAATTCTTTCTGGTGAATTTATGTACACCTGCCAAATATCTTATCTAGTACTGAACTCACAAACAGTTTAGAAAAATGCTCAAGCTATCATAGATTTTTAAAAATGAGCTAGATAGACATGAAGCAGAAAAATAGACATAGGAACTGATGAATAACAATGAAATGCATACTCTGTATTGATTGGAAAAGCTTGCACTTGTCTGAGTGCTTAGGAACAAAGATCTCATCTTTTGGAACCCTTGTGTATGCAACATTCTTTTCTGTTAGATGAAACTCTACCTACATCAGAGATGAAGATGTCACTTTGATCGCCTTTGAGGCTATCATCAAGATTTTCCCTTGTCAAATGTAGGTGAAGAAAAATTACCTATATTAAAGTTTTTCATGGAACAACTAAATTTGTCGTGGAGATTTAAGTTCTCATCATGCTTATCTTTTGAAAGAAGGAGTATTTCTCCTGACCAATGTATCCCTGACTGTGAATTCTGAGTATCCATGTGTATCACTCTCTAATGATACACATATTCTTGTTATGAAGAAGACCCTTAAACTTCAGATATTTCAATCTTCTTGTCAGTGTTTCCTGTTTTTGAGGGCTCATGTCCCTTTCAGACATGTTTAATCTCTTTATTGGTTAAACTTCATACGTTTGTAAACATTCCTAAATGATGAAAAAGAAGAAGGAGAAAGAAGGACAAAGGTATGTCAGCAGAAATGTGTTTAATAAACAGGTGTTTTAACATGCAGTACAGCAAATCCTAAAATCTTCATAAATTTGGACCAATTTCTTTAGTAAACTGTGGCAGGTACAAAGCTGGTGCAGGACTTTGTGAGTGTATTTGGTTAGAGAAAGTATTGTCATTCATATGAAGAAAATTACATGAATTTATAATTTAATTCCGTAACATGAAACCTCATTGGGATTACACTATCAGTGCTGGAGGGAAAAATGGAAAGCTCATGAATTGTTGATAGTCTATAGACACAGAAATAAAAAAAACAAACCCAAACCAAACAAAACAAATAAAACCAAAACCAAAACCTAGTATTAAGTCACAGAGGATTTATGTCTTTGAAGTTTTTTTGTCAACCTTAGTAAACTGACTTTATCCTTAAGCATGTAGTCAAGAAACACTGCCTACTGCAACCTGGGAGATGTCAGAACCTGATGATATAATGCTACAATCAATGTAACTAAACAAAAATGAAGTGTAGAACAATTGATATGAGTCAATAGAAACATACACCTATTCTTTATATAGCAACTATCAATTACACTGGATCAGAATCTAGTCCAAAGCACAATAGATTTCTTTGAAATATATTATTCATTTTTAATTACTCCAAACGGCTTTATGTGCCTTGAATTTTTGGGCTCTTTTTCACCTTTACTCCATATTTGAATGCATTTAATTGTGGCTAGTGAAAATCAAAATACTTGAATGGATTTTTTTATCTAGCTCTAAATAAGACACAATAGCAGTCTGATCCATAGCCAAATGAAATTTATGCCAAGACTCTCTCTGTTATTTTAGGATGATCTTGTTCACTTGAACATCTTACCTACCCTCCTATTATTGTGTAGGTTAGCAAGGTTTTCCCAGATATCACATTGTATTAGATTTTTACCTGAAGTCACCATAGTTTCTATCATCAGTCTTATTATAGAACTTTTTATTTCTGCCTACCCCCCTCCCCCCACAATCTAGACTAATAAATTTAAGCATCTATCTTAGATGTTACATTAAAGCAAACAGATGTGATTTTTTTTTTTTTTTCCAAGCGATATTCAAAGGCACCTTTTCTCTGCTGTCTGGTGAATTAGCTGTATGAAGACTAAGTCTCTAAAATCCTAATATTAGACAGAAGGTAGATGTTTTAATTAAGTGTTCTGGGTCTCTCATAAATTGCAATTGCTTACTTGCTTATGAAAAAGGAGAAAACAATTCAGATTTTATATTGACAGAATCTACATTTCATCTCCATAAATGGAAGTCATGAAAATAGAGATAATAGCATAAATTATAATGATAGATAAGCTAATAAAAAGTACTGTAAATGTTATAAAAATAAGAAGAAAGGGGAGGAAATAATACTAAATCTTCATCTTCCCAATAAAGAAAAATTGGACAAGTTGTATTGCAGATATAGCTGGTCAAGCCATTAACGTTCAAGTATTGATTCTAAATAATAATAAAAAAAAAAAGTTGCAACCACTATAAATATCTCATAACTGAATTTCATAGAAACTGCACTGCTTTGATGATTCATGCAAAATTAATGCAAAAATGCTTTAATTTGTTAATGAAATGAGATTTAGATACATTTTACCCAAACTAGTTAATCTTCCTCTCCTTTACAAAATCATTGGAATAGCACCAATCTCTCTAGCAATTCTTGAATTTCCATTGTAGTAATAATATGTTGATATTTTTGACTGGTTAGTAACATCGAGTCCCTCACTAAAGTCTGATTGCCTATGACTATTTATAGTTCAAGCTATAAATAAACTACATTTATTACTGAGTACAGAAACAGTTGCAAAAACTCTAGCATTTTCACAGACAGCAGGCTCATTATTTAAATTTTATCCAGTCATATACCTTTTTGTTTTGACTGAAGTAAAATTTAAGTTAGGAAAAAAAATGCTCCTTTAAATTTAATTATATAGAATTAGGTTTTCCATCTGTCTATATCTATATTGATATAGATATTGATAACTATCTATATCTGTATCTCTCTCTGTATCTATATCTAGATAATCTTCTGAGGTAATACTGTTGTGCCTATTCAAACATACTTGAGAACACTATTCCTTGTTTTTTCCTAAATGTATTTTGAAAAGTGTTTATCAGCTACTTTTTTGTAGTCATAAGATATTTTTTGCCTTTGACAAGTTCGAAAATGTTAAAAGCATCAGAGTAGTTGGTATTGTCTTGCCTGCAGAACTCAAAAGGTAGATGTGAGTCTCTGGAAGAGGAATTTCCAAGGCTGATTTAGGTTTCTAAGTTCACACAATTCATTTTCTGAAAGGAGAGAAAGTTAGAGGCAAACTTTGGGATCTGTAGCAACTAGCGTATTGACCAGAGCTCTGTATCCTGCATGGATTTTAGCATCTGTCTCAGGACTACACATCCAGTCTCCTTTCTGAATCTAGGATTTTGAATTTGATAGTAAACTATGTGCTTCATAGTTTATATCACTCTTCGATGTGGAATGAAGTTTCAGGAACAAATATTGCCCTGTGAACCTACTGGAGTCAAGACACTGCAAAAAAAGCATTCAGGAGTCATGGATACCGTGAAGAAAGAAGCGCTTAATGCTCTAAGAGGGTCAATGGATAGCTTGGTTCTGATTCCTGCTTCTTTGCATTATGTCTTGTTTTATTCAGTGGTTACCTAAACAGTTTATGAACTCAGGAAACCACTGAATGCCCTAGGATGGGTTTATATGTGTGCACAAGATGTGGCACTTTACTTTCATAGCTCAACTGGCATCTAGATGCTTCTACAACAGTTAAGATGACAATGACAATAATGATGAATGCTAAGCATTGTGCTAACATCTTTATCATTATTCAAATTTTGGGGATAGACATGTTTTATTAGTTTAAAAACTAAGTAAATGGATTCCATTAGTGACAGACTTTTACAAGTTCACTCCATTTTCTCCAAAAACTCTTTTTAAACTGACAATCCAGTCTCCATACATAAGCATATGGCAATCAACTAACAAACAATATCCCAAGATAAAATGAAAACACCTTTGCCTCATCTGTGATACAGCTAATTAAGCGTACAGAGAAGTCTATTGGTTTTTACTTTGATGGGTGCTAAAATGTGATTTCACTGTTAGAAAGATTCTAATATGTGATTTCACTGTTAAAAAGAAACTTTGTGTTCCAACTTTGTTCTACAATAACGTCTAAGACTGCAATCAATCACCCGAGTCCTTTACTGCTCAGAATCAACTCTGAATGTATTTGAGTGCATGCAGAATTACAATTCATTTATCAAATAAGAATATATATACACCACAATAATTTCACTGTGTCCACTTACTCTATAAAATGCATATAACTTCTGAATCCTTTGGAGAGATAAACAACATCTTTCCTTATTATGGGAAAGTCAAGTTTAGCTTAAATTTGTCAGCACTGTTATTTTTAAGTATTATATACCATATACTCTTGCCTGTAATATCTACTGTAATTAATAGAACTAATGTCTATGAATCAAACAGTTAATGCACCCTTCAATAAGAAAGCAAGCCATTTTTTAAATTAATGTTTTACAGGTCAGAGACAGGATTCTGGCCTTGAGGGAGAGAATCAATTTTATTTTAAAATAAGAGAGAGAGGAAATCATAAAGAAGGAAAAAAAAACCCAAACACTTAAGTGGCCCACTGATCAATGGTGGGAACCTGAGGCTCTATGCTAATTAGCTCCCTTAGTTGACTGTTTCTAAACTTGAGGGTAAAGTAATAAAATCATTCTTGCCATTGACACAGAGATATATTAAGTTACACTTTTTAGCCTTTATTTCCCAGTGATATCACTACTTTTTATGCACATGCACACATAGACTTATCTCGTACTTTTCATGTGTAACAGGATAAATCTGATAAATCTCATTTTAATCAGATTTATCTATACTACACATGATGTTTCTGTCAGTAAGGCAGAATGATCCTTTCTGTTACATAGCTTAAAAGAGTTCATCAATTCCTAACTGATAAAATGACAACATGCAGCACTGAAAACTATTAGCAACAAGGAGTACAATATAATCCAGACTTCTGGTGGCTTACCCAGAGCACCAAGGAAGTTTTAGACTCAGTAATGCTATAATTATGTTATCAGTGCTCAGGCTAAATATTTTCCCTTGCCCTCTAAACATCAGTGTAAGCATATCCTAGAATCTTGCATGTCATTTTTCCATAATATGTGAACATCTTTTATACTGGAAAAAGTATTTGTGGAACTTTTCAATTTGTTATAGAAGATAAGAGAGCATGATTTCTGTTACAGTGACTTTTAATGGCAAGTTGTTTACTGGAAGAAGGTATTTTCTATCTGGTTTTGGTGCAGAGGTAGGTAACTTAGACTGCAATTAAACCCATATACCTTACAGGTTTATTTTAGGATGGAGTGATTCACAACATGGAAACGCCTAATTCTCATATGTAGGAGTAGACTATAGAAATAATCTAATTATTTTGGGAAAGAACCCCCATTTTTTAGAGAGCTAAACTAAGATGAGATCAAATAATTTTGTTTGGTAAGTACAATAAATAAAAATTCAACAGAATGAAGAATGAAAGATATTCCCCAAACAAACAAGAAAGGGGTATAAGCTATTTAGAAGTTCCTGGAAACAAATTATCAGCAGTTCTACTTATTTCCAGTTTTCCAAACTCCAATAAAAGTTCCCAGAGATACAACCTTCCTTCTCCCTAACATTCATATATTTTACTTGGATACCATGAATGTTAAATATGATTGAGAATATAGTCCAGGGTGTGGAAAAGCCCAATATTTAATATCAAAGCTAATTTAGAATTTTTAATTGATTTTCTATGAAGCCTGGAGTGCTTGGAGTTTGATATTAAATTCTGTCTCTATCTATTTGGACAGATAATTATTTATTCAATGAAGTTTGATAATCAAAATTTAAGTCTATATAAAGACATAGAGAATGAAACAGAATACAGTTGTTTTAAAACTTTGGAAGTATTCAATACTCAGCATTTGAGACAAACAACAAAAAAGAAACAAATATACAAAGAAATTCATGCATTGCACCTGAATCTGCTGTTATCCAATGTCATAATAAAGGTCTGAAGTTACAGTCTGATTGTTTAAGTGCATCTCCTACTGACAAAAATAAAAGTTTACAATTAGTGAAGCAAGTATTTGTTTGTTGAATTTCACTCTGTTAAAACATTCATTGCATATTTCTTCTGAAATCAAGATGGTTCTATCTGTCCAAGTTGTCCTTTTTTTTCAGATTATTTGATTGGATTTTTTGGGGAAAAAAATACAAATCACCCTAAATGCAATATTTCCAGTGAAGTTTTCTAGAAGTATATTTTCTTATTTTTTTAAGTTCTTTTGAAATATTTTATTTTGCGTAAGCAAACAGTATCATTCAGTATCTCTATCACCAGATACAATTCTCTTTAATTAACTTAATTCAAGTTTGAAAAAAGTGCTTTAGCTGTCTGGCTGCCTATTGATTTCTTGTAGCTTAACTTTCTAGATACTACATTCCTAAAAATAAAATAAATATTTTTTCTGCTTTTCCTTTTCTTGTTCTTAATTTCTACTGAACTGATATAATTACTTATTTCAGCAACTTAAATGAGATTTAAAAAATTCAGAAATCTGCTGTAGAGAAAAGAAAAAACATCATGGTGAACTCCATAATGCCTCATGCCTTTGTGAGTATATATCAAAGTACAACAAGACAAGAAGAAATGGCACCTTTAGCATTTAAAGATATTTCATATTTAAGAAGATAGCTCAGGTTTTCATGTATTAAGATTACCCAAAAATAAAGTAATGACAATTCTACTTGTCCTCCTTCCATTATACATACAAACTCATGTGAGTGTCAGACCTATATTGTTTAGCTTGTTTTGACTCATTAAAAACAATATAATTGTCAAGAAAAGCCCATAAGTTTATTTTTTCCCCAAACTTTCATAATGGGAACTAAAGACTGAATGTTATCTAATCTTGTTAACTATTAAAACCTCTTATAGATGTCAGTGTTATGCTCTGAAATATATCTTTATAGTCACTGTGAAAAATTTGCCAGTGTCCTCAATCACCACTTTTAGTCTTGAGAAGACGCCAAAATGCTACTTTTTTCCTACTAATTTACTATATTGGATTTTGTTGCATACCAATTAATTTTGCACTGTATTATTGTCCAAAATCTGGGTTCTTTACCCGGTATGCAAGGAGACAATCAGCACACTGAGTCAAGATATTAGTCTTTTACTGCTATTCTGTAGAATAGGGTGCCAGGCATCTAATGCAGCCAACACACCTTCTGGGGTTCAAATGGGATGTTTTGTGTAAAATGACAACAGTGGAGAAATTACAGGGAAATACATGTTTGGTTACTGATGCTTATTTCTTCAACGTGTACTCAAACATCCATCCATTTCATTACACTAAGGTGGTCCTATGTTTGCATGTAACATCCGCTCCTAGAGGAATGGCTTTTAGTATTATAATGATCTAAGGTAACTACAGGTTACCTTCATCCTATCAGCTACCACTAAATTACCATTTAATCTTGTCTTGGTGTGGTCCCTGTTTAAACAATAGTTAGCTTTATGGAATGTACTTGCAGAAATTAATTTTAAGAGCTATCTTCGTCATCAAGATCTCAGAAGAATTACCTATTCTCATTGTAATGATCTTAGAACAGACCCATCATGGTTGTCTAATTTTGCAATTTTTTAACTTTTTTTATGTTATAAGAATTTTCCTAGTAGAATTTCTGCCTAGCTTAGACCACTTCCTTTTCTTTCCTCTGGATCATCACAATGGAAAGAAGACAGCAATGACATTTTTAATAACATTTTTTTTTTCCTTCCTGAGGATAAGTGAGTGCGTATGGGAGTTGACTTTTTACTTTCTTTGAAAATCTGCAATCTATAATTTTATGAGCAAGGGATGGAACTAGGAATAAAAATAACTCCCCTTTTCAACTCCCATCAAGAACAGAAAATGGGAAATTTAATCATCTTGAACACAGTGCTAAAAAAAGATGTGGTTTGATTGAGACTCCCTAGAATCTCCTTTTTATGATATATATTAGAATTAAATTCACCTTAATTTTACAAGAGGGATATTATTTGACAAAGAAGCATGAAGCATGCTGAAATTATCCCTCTTTTGGGTCTGATAATTTTGATCATTTTTATGATGTAAACAGAAGGCTCATTAAAATCTCACACTACTAATAAAATTCTAAAAAATATAAAAACAAAAAAACTCACAATTTTTTCACAACCTTTTTCCTAGTTACTAGTGATTTAAAATCCAAAAAAATAGATCCAAAATATTTTTCTCAAAATTCAAAACAATTAGACAAATCCAAAATATTTCTGAATTATTTAAGTCAGTTTCAACAACAACAACAAAAATCTTTCAGAATATATTTATTTATGTTGAAAATATAGCTTAGTTCCAAAATGCAATTGACAGCTCATACACTATAGATATAACTGATCTTTAAAGTAATAGTACTCAGTGTGGTTAAATTATACTTACAGCTTACTACACATTCTCATTTTTCTTTATTTTTTTTCCTTATTAGATTTCCCTCTACTGTAGCTATGTACCTCTCTGAAATATGTAATTATGTAACCTTTATATAATTATAACAGATTTTTATTTTAGAGAAAGAAACAAAGGGAGCTTGTGCTTTGGGGAGGAAAGAGGAGGCTGGAGATGTGAACAATAAATAATTACTTTCACACTTTTTTTGTCTTTTTTGTAAATCACCCCTGTGGCACGAAATCTCATAAACCACCTTTATGTTACTAAAAAAATGTAATAACATTATTAATCTATTAAAGGTAAAACAATTCCAAACTACCTTTTTTTTTTTTTTTTTCAGTAAGTGGAAACCTGAATTTCATTTTCACACTTATCATTTCTACCTATGCATACTCAGATAAATCCATTTGCTTAAGAATTGGAAGAAAATGCTTTCTAAGGTCTAAATATACTAAAGTTCAATCTCATTACATACAAGTAGTATTCAGTGCTCGAACATACACCTGTACAATAACAAGCGATGACCCCAGAGTTTTTCAACAGTGCAATTCTCATGATCATTTAATATCCATGGCTAACTGTCTGTGAGTCAAGCGCTGCTGGCCTCCTGGGATTCATTTTAAGTGGAATGCCAACTACCACAGCAGATGCTGCAAACTGATGATGAATATCAAATCATTAGTATAGTTATTTTGCAGCTCTTATCATCATGAGAGAAAGGGGGTTTTGTTTTGTTTTGTTTAGCTTCTGTTTTGATGTGGGTTCCCCCCGCCCCGCATTGTTTTGTTTTGTGTTATTTTTTTTTTTCCAAAACCAAAAATATCTTGCAAGTTCTGATGATTGAAGACCTATATCCTTTTTCTTAAGGAGACACTAAGAAGATTGAGGAAAAGTTTTTGTTGTTGTCATTGTTTTTTTTTAGTTGGTTTTAGTTTTTATAATGTACTATAAGGTGTAGAGAAAACTCTGCAATTCATTATTTCAAACTAATGTAATAATCATATGCCTAGGTCCTCCAGCATCATTAATAATAATTTATAGTAAAACATTAAGTCAAATAATTTACATTAAAAAATTCAGGCAGGCAGACTTCTTTAGAAATTCTTTCCACTGCTATGTCATAGGCCTTCTGAGAAATTAGGTTTTCCAAATAAAACATGTATCTTTTCTTTTGTGCTTCCAAGTTCACCTATTTCAGAGATGGGAATTTTTTTGGAACAGACATTTCAGATACCCCTTCTGACCAGAAGTGTAATAAATCTGACAGATGGAGCAGGTTAATGCCTCCTAAGGTACCTCAAGTTTTACTGAATAAAACTATTAATTCTAAACATTTATTCAGAGACCGATAGCCAGAAAAAAAATGTACTTTATTAAAATCACACATTCCCAACAATGTGAATTTTAAAGTAAGTAAAATATTCTATGTATTAGTGTCAGTTTCCATATGATTTTAATCTAAATTCCAGTAAGAAATTAAATTTATGAAGTCTAAATTCCAAATAAATGTTAGCCTAAGAAAGTATTCATGCTGCCACACTTTCTGAGTACACTAAAAAAGAAAGATCACAGTTTCTAGACAGATGGATAAAGTAAAATACTGTGTTACTACTGTAGTATTCCAGTCAAGATATATGACACCTAAGAAATACTTCTGAATGAAAGGCAAATATTTTTCCTATTTTCCAGATTTTTCCTACAAGGAACTCTCTCTTCCTGATCTTACTGGAGTTTGAAGAAACTGAAATCTGTCTATGACCTTCACCCACTTTAGTATATTACGTAGACAATTAAGTATTATATGGCATGAAAACAACGCATTCCATTCTTCCACATGGTTCCAGATACATATTGAGCAAGAGGACAGATGAGTTACCTCAAAAAGATACCCATGTGAAATAACTCTTCAGGAAGATTAATATCATATAGCTATATACAGATCACTTTGAAGATACCAACAGTATTGACAACAGTTGATGAATCTAAGAACAAAAGCACCTTTTTCCCATCCATTATTAAATGTATTCTTTGATTATTTTTTATATCAGTACTGTGAAGTTCTTAACATAGCTGAATCAATCAGGATGGATTAGTGTTGCAGTACTGTTAAATGACATTATTTTAGGAAAATAAAAGGCAACTAACAACAATTCAAGAGACTATCATTGTGAGAAAGGTACCATTTTACACCCCAAAACTTTGAGTTTGACTCCATTTTCTTTACTGCCATCCATCAAATGTTTATAAATACCAATAAGATCCCTGTAAGTCTTCTCTTGCCCAGGTTGAATACTCACAGGTTTCTCAGCCTATCCTTGTATACCACATGCTTCAAGACCTTAATCATGTTTGTTGCCCTTCATTGTCTTGCTACAGTAGCTCCATGTCTCTCTTGTACTGAGGGGTCCAAAGCTGCATCCAGCACTCCAGGAGTATCCCACCGCTGCTGAGCAGAGAGGAACACCTCTGAGGAGGCTGTTCATCTTCTTTGTCACAAGGGAACATCAGTGTCTCATGGTCAACTAGTTCACCAGTGAAACCCAAGGCCTTTTCTGACAAGATGTTCTTCAGCCAGTTAGCCCCTAGTTTGCACTAGTGCATGGAATAAATGACTTTCAGATTAAGTCCTTTTCACCTTTATGTAATCAGTCTAGCTAAACCCATGCAGATGTATAAACTGATGTACTGCATTTATAGATGGCTCCAGACTACATAGAAAAAGATGTATATGTTTAATGAATTAGTTTTAATAATACTACTTTAGATAAATAACACTTTAAAAATTGCCTTTTAGATCTGAAAATTTTATTTTTTTTTTTTAGACAAATATTCCAGTAAAAAAAAAGCATTTACGTTCACATTTATAAAACTGCTATGAGAATCAATAACTAAAGAAGCTAACTTTTTTTGCCCCAAAATGACAATGTGTTCCAAAGACGAGAACTAAAAATTCTCACTTGAGGACATCTTAGGAGTAAAGCGTTAAAGCTGTTACGGCTTGGTTTTGAGTTTTTTTGCTATTCAAAGCTGACCTTTGTTCCCCTGGCAACAATTATGTTGAATTCTATGCAGCAGAAATGCAGCTACATCTTTTACTTGAAAATATTTTCAAAATTTACAATAGACCATTTTATTCTGCAGGAATTTGACTTAAAATGCTACCTTTTTTTCCGAAGTATCACAAGAATTTTAAAAACAATATTTTTGGAGACTACCTTGCCTTTTTTACAACTAAACATTCTGCCAACATACAATCAAACATCTTTTTCCCACAGTCTTGGAAAAAGTTCTGCTTATCCTCAAGGCATCTCTCAGTGTAACTCATTTAAAAGAAATCACTGTTTTTCAACATTTAACTGTTTATAGTTTTTTCAGAATTAGCTAGTTCCTTTAACTGTTCTAGGCTAATAAAATAAATTACATTTTCCCTCTGAAGGCTCACTAATACTGTTATTGCAGAAGGCGGCCAGCAACGACTGAGTTTAATGTGGGATTCATCCAAATAAGCATAGATATACATAACTAAATTAGTTATTTCAGGCTCCCTTTATAGCCATTACATAGAAATAAGAATATATGGGCAAGATTTCTCTGACCTATTTTATATGTGTTTGGGATCATATTCAAGAAATATTTCTTTTTATCTGGCATTTATAAAGGGACCTGAGAGTGATAAGTATGAAGATGTTCATGTGGTAGACATTTATTCCTATATGAGCAGAATCTCATTAATAACTCCTATTGTAAAAACAGTTCTGTTGTTAAATTCTCCCTGACTGTTGAAAGTTTACTGGTGCATAGGCTTTATAAATGAATATATAGCTAAGTGATACATTTCAGGAAATAGAGGAAGATTAAGAGAAAGATGATTGGAGTCAAACAGTATTTAAAACTGAAGTTTTCTCCTAAATGCAATGTTATATTACAGATGAAAGTGCATTACCATATGGCTATCTTAATACCACCTAACAGTATTTTGCATAAATTTAACTTACTCTTTCACAGGAAAGCCATAGAAGAAGCCTGTGTAAGGGTAAAACAAATTTAACTCTTTTCATTAATATATTGGATTACTGCTCAAAAAAGGAATGTGTGATCACCAGGTCCCTCCTTCTCTTCTTCTTCATGATTTCATTTACTTCTTCTGGCTATTTCCCACTAGAAAATATAAAAATTATTTTAATCAGTTTAATTAAATAATTAAAATTTAATATAAATTGCACAACAAATAACTTTATATTGATTCACTTACTTTTTTAATCTCATTCTTCTTTTGGTCTTGAGCTCACTGAAATCAATAAGAGGCTTTTTAAATCAAAAAAGGAGAAAAATAGTTATTTTCTGTCCCTTCTATCACTGCACCCCTCCGCTTTTGTTTTCATGGCTCATTCCAATCCTTCTGAAACAGCTTTTTACAATTTCTGTTTTGTTTTCTTTTGAGAAAGGCAGAGTATAAGAAAAGAGGAGGAAGAAATTCAAACCAAGGTTTGTTTTCTTATACAAATTTATTAGTTCTGGGTTATACAATAGGAGAATACCAATAATTCATTTTAAATACAAGATATTTAGTAGTACACTAGTATTACAAACCTTGTTTAGATGTATGTTTTATCAAAACATTTTTGAGGAGAAAATTAATGAAAGAATAGGATAGAATTTATACATTACTTAGTTTATAGACATTTAGTTATCTACCCACGTAATTATATTACAAAACCATAACAAAGGTAAATGAATTATTGTTGGATTTAATTGTTTAAAGAGATATTGCTAAATTCACTAGCAATAAAAAATAGGCAATAGATGGTTTAAACCTCTTACATATGATAATCCTTGAAATCTTTGTGTTAAGTAGGAAAAACTAAACATTAAATAAATAAAAAAAAAAAAAAAAAAGCATCCAGCAGTTTGTATTATTTACTTCAGTTTTGCCTTTCATTATATTTTTTTATTTTTCAAATGTGGGTTCGTTGTCCATTTAATGTTGATAGCAACAATATGTTGCTTTATTGTATAATCTTTCTCCAGGTAACATGTTATCTCCTTCAAAGAAGTTCAGAGTTTTTCTTTACCAATTTAATAAAATCCTAGTAGCAGTGATCCATAACTTGTAGATCAGAAGGTGATTGATGACTGCTTCCAGGTAGAACAGTGTCATCACCTGAAATTAAAATATAATTCATCTAGTGTGAAATACAGATTGACTTCTAAAGTCTCTGAAGTGTCACACGCATGCTATATCCACTGAAAATGTTAACACTGCTAATTATTATTTGTGTTTTCCACAGTTAATATTTGAAGCAATTTTTAATACATTCCTTAATAATTTTGCTATATATTACTGTATCCATCAGTTCAACTCACGTCCCACCAAGAGAGTCTTAATTTGTAAATTTACTTCTTACATTTGCAACTTCTAAAAGAAGCTTAGGGAGTTACAATTTATTCTCAGTCCACCAAGAAATGTCAATATGCCAGAGTAGCAGAGGCAAGAGCCATATAACCAGTAATGTTACCATTAAACAAACATAAAGATGATTTATGTCAACATTGTAATTCTTATCTTTTATGGAAATAAACTTAGCTATACAGTGTCTGTGTCTAGACAGAAATTACTTATCTCTAATCATTGCTTCACATGGTTCCACTTAGGCAACATTCACAAAAAAAAAAAAAAAAAAAAAAAAAAAAAACCAAATCTAAGACCAAAACAAACAAACAAAAAAAACCCACAAAATCAAACAATAGGAAAACAGAATATTACAGTCTGATTAAATCTAGATATATATATATACAATAGGTATATATGGCATTGAGAAAGTAATACAAGAAAGGCAGAAAAAGTTTCAGAGAAGTTGGATGCATAGGGTAGGAAAAATGTGTTAATTCATTTTTTATTAAATCATTTGTATTTACCATCTATAATTCTGTATTAATTTTATCAAAGGGCAAGAATTCTGAAAGGAGAATCTGCAAGGGTAGAGGAAAGGAAGACTTTACTACAGAAATGCATTTCAATATATTCAATTAATGAAAAATGTTGCAATGTTACTAATAAATTCTGGTATAAAGAGACCTTATCTCATTTTCTGCCTTCATGGCATTTACATAACTTTTTAACATGAACAAGAAATTTGCCCCTACAACAGTATGTTCTTACAACCTGTCTGTAATTTGATGGTGTTACAAAACTGACTTAAGTTACTTTATTCTGTTATCCTATACTAAAAAAAGAAAAAAAACAAAACCAAAAACAATACCCCACATCATTAGTAAACAGAGAAGCTTCATATTTAAAAAAAAAAAAATAACAACTAATAATTAAGTTTGCCTTGTGAAATAAAATTTCCATGCCTACATAGTAAGGACACTGTAAGATAGTTCCTTTATGGAGAAATGCTGAATATAAGTAGGAAAAAAATACATTAAATATATATATATTTGTAGGTAGATTATTAAGTATTCTAATTAGCTTTGTTGTCATTATTACTGAAAAGACAATGTGAAAACAGGAAACATTTTCAAGAAGAACTTCAACATTTTCAAGCAGAATATGAACATTTATAAGTTAGATGTTTAAACAAATTTAAATACTGAAAAGTAAGACGGAGTAATTGTAAGCTGTAGGGAAAGCTAGTCATTAGACACCTAAACTTAGTATCCACAATATTATTGTGTACACTCAAGGTGAATATCTAAGTCCTCTTTAGTGAAGATCTGGGACATTGTGCATTTGCATAAGGACTGGTGAGTAATATGATTTGAAACAAAATCCTTCATCACAGAAAACTGCTATGGCTGTTCTACACTGGCTAAAGTAGGACATCAGGAGATGTATACCCCTTATCAGCATCTCTTAGTACTTATATAAACTGTATTGTTTCCAGCTTGTCGTTTAGTTACATATGTACCTACATAATAAATATATTCTCAAAAAAATTGTCACTTTAAGCTGAGTGTCTAGAAACACACTGACAGCCTTACTCTTCCACGAATTTTCTAATCATACCATTCCCAAAACCTGTATTACAAATCCATATAACTACTAGGTCAGGAATTACAGATATATCAGTGATAGAAAACATTAGTATAACTATTAAACCTATTATGTTTTCTTCCAGGATTCATTTCTAGACCATGCAGTGGAGAGAAAAATGTTTTTCTCAAACTAGACTTCCAGTATTGAAATGAAATAATTTTAATCACTAAATTAATTCAGGTTACCCTGATGGTACAAAATAAGTATAACTGAAGTTCTTTTCAGCAGAAGCAGTGGGTTTTAAAATAAACTTTTTTACAAAGCAGTAGCCTTTGTACTAATATATGAAAATAAGGATTTCAGGGATGGCATGCTATAATTATTAATTTATTATTTTAAAATACTTTCCAAATAATATGTTACACCCAGCAGTCAAAATGTCTCAGGTTTTAGAGGCATAAACCACCAACTATCCCTTGCCTATTTACTGAAACTTCCATTTTTTGTTCTGTATCATTCCTTGTGCAATCTCAGTACATAGATCTGTGAGTCTTCTAGAGCTAAAAAGAATGTCACTGTTTTAAGAGTGTGTCCATATAGTAACCTGGAAATTACATGGTGTCCCTGCATTGCGGTAGAACTGTGAAATCAAGAAATGAACTGGAGCACAGAGAAATTTCCTAGAAAAATGTTCACCTTCCAAAAGTATTTGTAGAATCTGCAAATTATTAAAATAAGAACATATATTTTTATGCATGTTGCTGTGTGTATACATGATACAAACCTCTTAATTCAGAAACTTGAAACTGATTTGTAATGGTTTATTAATACTAAAATTAACATGAAGTATAAATATTTGAAAAAATTTCAATGTCCATGCAAGAACACTCTACAGTCCTAACTTTTTTATTGGAAAATAATAGGCAGGTTATTCCAACAGTGTATGAAATACAGCTGTTTCTCAGCTCTGACATTTCTAGCATATTTCACTGAAGCCTTCCTTTTCAATATAGTTTCAAGTAAAATAACTCCCATGCATCAGCTGAAAATTAATCAACCTGTAACTTGTGCATTTGTCAACATTCAACACACTTTCAACAGGGGAATGTCATGAAATCCAGTTTTCTGAGCTACAAATAACATTTCTGCTCTCCATTTACCTTCTCAGAAAAAAAATGTTTTAAAATGTCAACTCTCTCAACATGACACAGCATCATCACTTTATTCTTGTAATCAAGCATGAAACAAAGAACATAAAAAGACTCAATATAAACATAAAAATATCCCAGAGGAATGAAAAAATGTGGTTTTCCCATTTCAGAAATGATAACTTGTACATGGAGACATCAGAGGATGCTACTGATTAACCAAAGATTAATTTCTTTTAATTTCACTGTTTTTCAGTCTGACACAAATATGTTCTCCTTCAGATACTCTGAAGTGTCCAGACAGGATCCAGCTGTAAACTTGAAGCTGTGTTAACACAGTCCTATGTTTGAGTTAATAAGTCCTGCTGAGAGTAAAAGACTGTGGGACTTATCAAACGGGTATGAAGTTCAGGTCTAGCCATGATTTCTTTTGCAGAAAGGAACCTTATCTTTGTAGAAGTCCCATTTATATTGCATGAAACAGGATGGCCTCTGCAGATCCTAATTAATGGAGTTTCACGAGGAAAAAGAAAAAGACAACAAATCCATCGATTGTTAATAAGTTTCTCTGATTTTCATAGAACCATAGAATCATAGAATGGTTTGGGTTGGAAGGGACCTTAAAGATCATCTAGTTCCAATTCCCCTGCCATGGGCAGGGACACCCTCCACTAGACCAGGTTGCTCAAAGTCCCATTCAACCTGGCCTTGAACCCTTCCAGGGAGAGGGCAGCCACAACCTTCCTGGGCAACCTGTGCCAGTGTCTCACCACCCTCACAGTAAGGAATTTCTTCCTTCTTTGTAATCTAAATCTACCCTCTTTCACTTTAAAATCATTGTCCTTGTCCTGTCACCACACTCCTTGATAAAGAGTCCCTCCCCATCTTTCCTGTAGATCCTCTTTAAGTACTTGAAGGCCACTATAAGGCCTCCCTGGCACCTGCTCTTCTCTAGACTGAACAAAGCCAACTGTCTCAGCCTGTCCCCATAGGAGAGTTGCTTCAGCCCCCTCATCGTCTTTGTGGCCCTCATCTGAACTTGCTCCAACGGCTCCATGTCTTTCTTATGTTGGGGCCCCAGAGTTGACCCCGATAGATAAAATAAATAAAATTTTTTAAAAGTTATAAAAATAAAATATACAAAAAGTATTAGTTTTCATTCAGATACAGTTTCACTAAAGCATTAGAGAAATTCTTTTCTAAATGCTTTGCTAAGTAGGTCTTACCAATGAGAAAATGATATGGAAGTTTGGTTCAGCAACTATAAATGTCATTAAACAAATATGTATTCTTCAGACTTAATTGCACATTATAATATCAAATGGTTGAAGGCCCAAGAAATAATAATGTGTAACTGTCACTACCAAGTATATAATAATAGCTTAATAATTTAAAACAGACCATATATGAGAAATTACAGTCAAGACATAAGAATTTGCAAATGGGGTAAATCATGTATCCTGCCAAATGATGAAATGACTTGTGTGAAAACATGACCAATCTATTTCTAATTATTTCCCTTCTTAGTATCTACATCTCTCTTTTGAGTATGAAAATTCACTTTAATTATTCTGAAGCATATGAGTGCCTCCTCATTTTTATACAGGTCTTGTTTGCTTTTGTCCAGAAGTCTACCTTTGTAGAAGAAAGTCCAGTCAATCAAACAATAATATCTAGTGGATCATGACAAAATCTCTGGTATGTATCATTCATAAGGGTAAAGTTCATCCTTAATTCTATAAAGTCAGGTGCTCGAATGACCCACCATTAGCAAATGGCCTGGACAACACCACTTGAGTGTAAACCATATGTATATGATTAGAATATATGAAATATATGTTAGCACCAAGTTGATCGTGTTAAAGAGGAAGCTAGCCCTCAGTGGGATTAAACAATAACTGATGAGAGAGACAGAGACTTTTCAAGCAAAGAAGGAAACAGCTGGAAGAGAGGTCTAATGAAAACATGAAATACTCAACAGGGGACAAGGGAGAAACCTTGCAGTTGAAGCAGAAACAGTCAGACGTAGTTTGACACTGCAAGACATCAACTCAGTGGCATCATGACTACTGCCCAGGCTGGGCACAGCAGCCTTCCCAAAAGCTGCCATGAGCCACTGTACTCCAGCTGGTTGGGTGGCACTGCAAGGTGCAACGCATGGAGAGCACTTCAGCTGTGTGTTTTGCCTCATGGGGCACTTGCTCTGCAGTATGTGAGCTTGCAGGTTGTAGGGAACAGTGCAGGTACAGGCAGAGGTCAAATAGCCATGTCTTCCCTGGGAGGGGTGGGTACATCTTGAGCTCCGAGGGAAGGGGGTTGCTGGTAACCTACAAGGATTTTGAGAGAGGGGGTATGCATATAATAACTGTGTGTGTTTGTATATTGGGGGTGGGGAAAGAGAGCATTTTGGAATTAGTTAGAAAAGACTGCATAGGAATTTTTCAATTTTTATTAATATTTTGCATGTGTCTAGTATTGAGTTTATCTGATATATTGATGATATTGATCATGAACATGTAGTTCACTGCTCATCAATTACATGTTAATGAATTGATGAACTGCTTCAATCTTTTTTTGCTTGCTTGCTTGCTTGTTTGTTTCTTTTATATGCTATGGAGTTCTACCTTGTAATAATCATGTCGTAAAATAGATTAAAATCATACAGTACTAGTTAGTGTACTATCAGCAAAAAAACTACTACTATTTCATCTACAAAAAAAAATTGGTCATGCCACAATACCACACAGTATGTTTTATTTACCTTAAAGAACTTTGACAGGCAAAACTGAAAAATAAAAGTTCTCTTAAAAAATAAACAGGTATTATGTACCCCAAGTTGGTCACCTCAAATTTGATATATTTAATATCAATAGAGTTTTCTAAAAATGCTTCATAAAATCTGTAGAACAAGAACAAGCTTTGGGCAATTTGCCAGCATTGAATCACCTTCTACAATGAATTTGAATGAATTTGAATGAATTTGAATCACCTTCTACAATGAACATTGTATAGCATGACTCATTATGGGTTGTGTTGTTAACATAGGATAAAGGTAAATGGCAAGGACTTCCAAGTCTGATGTATCCAGGTTATTCAGGAAACCAGTGACATGCCGTGTCCCACCGTGGAAGCACTCAGACTCTAGAGTCACTCTTCTTTCTGTGAGTTACTGCCAGAAATACTCCCAGCCTCACCTTTTGAGATATGAAAATTTCCAAATACATTTCCCACCTAACATTTTCATCTACAAAGCATGCCTTTCGGCAAGTTGACCAATTTTTATCCAGACACACTGAGAATTTTCACTTAAGTGTCAGAGTTTTGTTAGGACTTGGGTACCTGAAGTAGTTGGGTCTTTCTGAAAATCCCAGCTTAAATGTATAAACAATGCAGACCAAAATGTGAAACACATTTTCAGTGTCAAAAAGACCCTTCCAGATGAAAACTTTTAATGGAATGAAACAAAGTACAATGACTTGGTGGAAATAATTCTTCAGAAATCATTCAAAAGGCCTCTTGCAAAAGAATTAGCATCCAGAATATCAGACAAATATTTTAAAGCTGATGAAATATTTGAAAGTATTGAAATATTTAAAAAAAATGAAAAGTTTTCATTTCACCTTCAACAAGCTGAAAAACTCCAAACACAGGTCTATATTTGTGTGCATGCACTCACACATACAGTCATATTTATGAAGAAAGGGAGTTGTTCTCCTTTCTCCTCTCTTACTGCCATCCTCTTTTTTTTTTTTTTTTTTTTTTTTTTTCCTATGTCTTTCAGAGTTAGGTTCTTTTTCTCCTTCTCAGTGATCGCTATAGAAGGCCTCCTTTCTTACTTGAGGCTATATTCTAGCAATACATTTAGAAACTGCTCTGCAATAGCATTCCTCCTCCCTGATTTTTAACTCACAAGCAAGCAAAGTGCATTTGTCAAGGGTTGCTTGCAGCTTTGAGGGAAAGGAGAACCACATACAGCAGCCAACCTACTGCAGTGTCTCTAAGAAATTGATCTTGTTCTGCTGTGACAGAATAAGACTTTGATGATAATGACATTTTCAGCTGCAGACAAAATCCTTTTTAATTTATTTGAAAGGGGAAAAGGATGAAATGATTTTCTATTCCAGGATGTGCTTTACAGCTTGCCTTACTTTTAAGGACTAACTCTCAGTGCAGGGGCAGGTGTGGGGTTCCTACTGCCATGACCCTGTAGAAACAGAAGCATTCCAAAGAGTTGGAGTTCTTAAATTATTCATGAAATGCTTTTCCTTAGAGATCACATCCTTCAGTCTATTACTTGAGAACTAAATTAGAGGGGTAACAGCAATGCTGCAGAGTGAACTGACAAACTTTAGGAAACTGTGAGATACAGATGAGGCAGAAGGGAATAGAATCCATTTAAAAAATGCAAATTATTTTAATTTCTCCTGTGTGTCTCTCATATTGATGATGTCATCATGTCCAGTTCCAGATCAGCCTAACCACAATCTTTTTCTTTTCCCTATTTATTTTTGCATGCTTTTCATTATTTTCATGCAGGCAGCTGTATGCTGTCTCAGTTGGGGATTTCCAGAATGCCCTAAGGTCAAATGTCATCTCCAGATACTTGATCCTATTTCAAAGCATCAGATAATTTTTTCTTCATATTAAAAAGTGCTTAAGTTTCTAAAATTACTGGTATGTCACCTATGTCACCTCAATCAAAATAGAATAGGAACTTTTTTCAATGTAATAACTGAAAGAACTAGATGTTTTGTAAAAAGTTTTTGTCACTCATGAAAATCTGGGAGGTTTTCTGAGAGGTAAATCTGCTTCTGATCAGAGAGCAGTGCCTGTGCAATTATTATTTTCAAGGTTTAAAAGTGACATTAAAAGGGTTTTATGTGCTTAAATTTATTATTTTTTAATCTTAACCTCTGACATTAACATTGCAGCTATGCACATGTAATTTGTCCATGGATGACTGTTGAGAAGAAGTTTAAAAATACATTCAAAGTCTTGGCAGATTTTGCTAAATCATATTGAATAGGACCAAATTCTCAAAGTTTTTTGTTTTGGTTTGTTTTTTTTTGACACATTTACAAACAAAAAATTCCTGGAAGAGCAGCAGATACACAAATGTTATCCAAGGAAGTAAAAGCAATTCTGCAATGACTCACTGCACTGCAGTTCTTGCCTCCAGGAGAGCCTGGGGATTTTCTGTATGAACAGATATCACTTAAAGAGCCTTCCTTCTCTAGTCCACCTGATATGAAGCCAAAGGGCAGCTAGTACAATCAGGTTTCTTCATGTTATATTTGCATTTCTATTTTAGACAGAGAATTGCAAAAAATACATCTACATAAGCACCCCTTCGTGTACCCCTAACAGATGTCTGTGTGGTATCATTACTCTTTCCATTCTACAAGCATCTATTCAGTCCATCTGTAATTACTAGTGGGGATCAGGCATGTCAAAGCAAACTGTATTGCCTCCTACTGTGGTCCAGTTTCAGTGGGGGCTTGTCTAGAGGGAAGTACAAGATGTCTCAAGATCAACAAAGTGTATTATAACTCAACATAACTGGTAGTCAGTGCACACTGGATGCTTAACCACTATTGTTTAGATTTTTTTGCTCATCATTTGAGGAAGAAGTCATGCAGATATATGGAAACATCCTCTGGTGTCAAGGATATGATCAAGTAACCAATCTTCTGATTTTGGAAACTCTCTGCAAAAATGAGCATGTGGACTTCACTCCTCTTTCAGACATAAGCCTGCCACTGTATCCTTGTACTTTGAGATTATTTATGATTGGAATAAAAGTAATGAATGTACAGATATTGTTTTTATATAATATTTATGTAAGTTACAGGATTTCATGTTTAAACTTTATATTTACATAGAAATAAAATTTTCCCTTGTGTCTTTGGGTGCATGCATCTGTGTAGTTATATAGTTACAGACAAATAGATATAGATATAGATATAGATATAGATAGATATAGATATAGATATAGATTAGATATAGATATAGATATAGATATAGATAGATATAGATATAGATATAGATATAGATATAGATATAGATATAGATATAGGTATAGACCTAGATATAGGTATAGATATATGCTCTTAAAGAAATAAATATGAAAAAAAAACACATACAGAAGACTAGCTCCTCAGCTGGTTAAAAACAGTACCCCTCTTCAAAATTAGAAATAGGCACTGTCCCTTAAGAAATTCATGAGAGGAGGGCACATATAAACACCTGAGGGATTCTGAAAACTGAAGCATTTCAAATAGATGATTGACTTAATGTTTATCTATAGCAATTGCACTAAAAAAAGGAAAAAGGGTAAATAATTTCACATTACCAGAGGAACAAGGCTCATAATAAGAAATTACCTTTAAGATAAAAAAAAAAAAAAAAAAACAAACAAACAAACAAAAAAAAACCAAAAAAACAAAACAAAACAAAAAAAACAACAACAACAAAAAAAAACTAACTAGGAGCAGGGTGCAAAGACTACCCAAAAGCACTGAAAAGAAACATCACTGACCATCAGAGATCACTTTTTCAACTAAGATGTTGATAGATTTCCTAACACAAATAAGATTCCTGTCTATATAAGTTTTAATATCCCCTACTTGAAAAAAATTTAATATACTTGCTCCATTTTGACTTGTGTACTTTAGCTCATAAGGTCACAGCAACCCTCTTATCAGCCAACAGCAGAGTTGCAGCAGTAATAGGAGATGCCATCTTAGATTAATGCAAGTGAAAATTGCCTGCAATTTTTTATACTTCTGTCTCTTGTGTGCACTTTAAAGTTTCATTTTTATCCCAGAACTTCCTTGGTCACACCATTCCTGATACTTAAGGAAAATATTTGAACACATTTTAAGTTATAATCATTTTTCTAGAACTTGTGAGAGATCAAAAGAGAATATGTGTGGATCAGTGTAAATATATAATCTTCTGCCTTAAATGCACTCTAAAAATACTATTACTTATATTGCAGTTTTACCATCTATCTTAGACATTGACTCACTTGACAAAGTATCAGGCAAAAATCTGGCTTTCTTCTATTCTAACAGAAGAACAATCAGAAGCTTTTTGATATCCTGATCATTCATGGAGTAGATAGTTTTGAATTATGCATGAGGCTTGTATATTTTTTATACTACAACGTGAATGTTGTATTTTTACATTGCTGGCAGTTTGCACTGCATTCTCCAAAAGGAAGCAAAATTCTTTTACCAACTTCAACAGGCTACATGGACACTAAGTTTAATATATGGGGGCTTTTGTAGTGCTGCATAAGAATAGAATAAAAGTACTGTAATTAATTTAGGACAAATTTTGGAAAACAAACAAACAAACAAAAAAAATAAATTATAAGAAAGTATTAAAGCTTTGGTTTTGTTTCCCCTAAGATTTTAAAAAAGGTGTCTCTCTAGAACAGATTTTTTTTTCTTTTTTAATACTGTAAATTTAATTAAAGTGAAGAAATATTACTAAAGTTTGAAAAAGATTGTTGTTTTCCATCTGTCTTTTGTAATTCTGACATTAAAGTAAAAAATCCTTAACACAGACAATAATACATTAAAAATCTACATTATGATGTTGCGTTAACTGTAGTCTGAGGAGGCATTATTCTTTTCTGAATAAAACCTTTTAACAGATTACTGTCACAAAGGAATCATTATTTCCAGAAATTTATCATTTTTCTTATTATTAAGGGTGAAATGAAAAATAAAATATGCTCAGAATGTGCCTGAGACATACCTGTTTCGGATGACTGTGTACGTGCAGTGTGCACAGTAATCACAACCACCACTTCTGTCCATGTCACATGTCATTAAAAAGATCTTTGTGTACAACTGTAGACGACAACCATATCAAGCCTAACACATTCTGAAGTCAGCATAGTTTGAGGCAGTGACAATTTAGCATGGAAGCTGCTATTAGATTGTATAAATTATTCATATTTTTAGCAAAATTCTCATGTGGATAGCAAGGACTGTAAAAAAGAGTTAGACAATGTGAAGAATACCATACTAAGCAAGTCCAAATTGTTTGGTACAGTCACAACATCATAAGAATACTGGACTTCATTTAAATAACATACATTATAAATATATTTCAAGAAGATATTTTCACAATTGTAAATAAAAATTATTTACAAAAAGGAAAAGGAGAGACAAGAGAGTGAGAGTCCTCAGTTTGTGTAAAGAAAGAAAGTATGTTTCTCTGAATAGAAAAACGTTCAAGGAGAAAATATTAATGTTTATAAAGTCTTAGATAAACACTTTGAACTTTATCTGATTCATGTATTTAATTGTTCATACAATCCAACAAGAATAAGCTCATGCCTTTCTCAAAATAATTACTGACAAGAAAAGATCTGGATAGAGCCACATTAAAATTCTGGCTTACACAATGTTCTGACACGTTGAAAGTGTTGTAAACTTCCATACAGAAAAGTAATAAGAATAATTATCATTGACATCACAAATAGGAGCCTTCTGCCTCCAGAAAATTGCAGAAGCAAAAAATCCAGAAATTGCCATTCAAAACATATGCTGAGTTTGATGTTGCTGGACATATAAGCATGATCTACAGGATCCAGAAAAAATTAAAGTAGATTTACCTCCAGCACCTGATCAGAGATGATAAAAAGTCCTCTCACACAATGCAGGAGATTTTGCTGAGAAGATTCCAGTGGATAATTAAGAAAACTAAGATTTTTTCTTGCTATAACTTCAGATTTTGATCAGAGCAAAAAGTTCAGAGTGACAAGTCTACTTGAAGTGTCTAGATTTATACCCTCATAATGACATAGATGTAAGTAGACTAATATATAAAAGGCATCTCAACTTAAAATACAATTGTTTAACCCACAAACATGAAAATTGAATATCTAACTCCTTAAACAAAACACATCATATAATAAATCCTGTCTCAAATTACAATGATACTAACAAAGGATCAAAATTTTACTGGTTTGGGCTGGGATAGAATTAATTTTCTTCATATTAGCTCCTATTGTGATGTCTTGTATTTGTGACCAAAACAGTGTTGATAACACAAGGATGCTTTAGCTATTTCTGAGCAGTGTTTACAGGATGTCAAGGCCTTTTCTGTTTCCTCACGCTGTCCCACCAGTGAGTAGGCTGGAGAATGTACAAGAGGCTGAAAAGGGACACAGTTGGGACAGCTGACCCCAACTGACCAAAGGGATATTCCATATCATATGACATGGTGCTCAGCAGCAAAAACTGAGGGAAGAAGGACAAAGGGGAGACATTTTGAGTGACAGCATCTGTCTTTCCAAGCAACCATTACATGTGATGGAGCCCTGCTTTCCTGGAGATGGCTGAACACCTGCTTGCTGATGGGAAATGGTGAATGAATTCCTTGTTTTACTTTGGTTATATGTGTGGCTTTTGCTTTATCTATTAATTATCTGTTATTACAACCAGTAAGTTTTCTAACTTTTACTCTTCCGATTCTCTTTCCCATCCCACTGGGGTGAAGTGAGTGGCTATGTGGGGCTTACATGAATGAGAGAATGGAAACAAATGGTTAACGTGGTAAGGAAAGTTAGGCCCATCCATTTATTTCAGTCTGAACTTATGTCAGATTAAAGTGAGCATGAAGTCACTATCTAATGGATGCATAGTTTTTTTTCATATTAGTGAAAAAGATGCAAATGTAACAACATGGAGACCATATTCTAGCTTTATGACTGATGAGCTGGTTACAAAATACCCATGATATCTTGTGGACATACTACAGTAGATCTTTAATTCAATTACACATTCACATGTATAGTAAGTACAGAAGATACAAAGCACTGAAAATTCAAATTTTATAGATGTAACTATGGTTATGTTGAAGAAAACACCCATCATCCAAGACTACTATCTAACTGCACTAAAGGAATTTTCCAACAGAAAAATCTGAGTAGAATTTAGCTTATAGTTTCAGAAACTCAGATGTAACTATCTCATCTCACTGACTACATTTACACATGTAAACTCGCATTACAATCAATGGACATCTAGTCAGTATAATTGGTAGAGTACAATAAGTTATTAAACTAACCTGATAGTAATTAACTATTTTGCTTAGCCAAATAACTCTTGACATTTAATTGAATATGCAGAGTAGATTCCTACTGCTTATAATGTCTACAAAGCCAAATGCAAAAAGAGGGAATGGATACAGGACATTATACATTATCATACTGGGGTACTGTATATAGGGAAGAGGAAGTTCAAATTACTACTGGGTGAAGAGTAAGCAGAAATAACTCTTAACAAAGAGTGGGATCCTTTAGATGATGCAAAGACTGAGAAACTGTTAAGTAGAACAAGCAGCAAAAGCTATGCTTCGGAGACAAAAAAAAAAAATCTTAGAGGACTGTGCAGAGTTACTGCAACTAGGAAAGGCAGAAGGCTAGCAAAAGAAGTATCTGGAGGGAAGGACTCAACAACAAGGGACATACAAAAAGTTTAAGAAAATAGTATATAACTCCATTTTATTTTTACTCTTTCTTTCTTGGTCCCTTGAGATTGTTTAAAAAAAGTTATGTATTCTTTTATTTTAATAAAACTTGGCTTTTTAATATAAAAGACTTTTAGCCTTCCTATGGGGAGCTAACTATAGAAGAATGGCCCAGGAACATCCATTTCAAAGCTATAGTCAATTCATAGTCCCATAAAAGTTCAGCATTTTTGAATATAATTCCTTTAGCAATATTCATATTAAAAAGAAAAAATAAGTTACACTCCAAGAAAAGTCATATTGAATTCCCCAAATCCAAATTAAATTGAAATAATCTCTTCTAGGCAACTATTAATTCTCATGTCCATGATTTCTTGTAGCTATTTTGGAGTAAATTGGAGTGTTTAAGAACTGAGGTTTCTAGCCAGAATAAGCAGGAAGCAACAAGCCATACATGAAGTTTTACAGATGAATGCAGAGGCTAATATTGACTATGTACCTAAGTATAAATGAAATTACTAAGCATAAAAGACCTTGTATTTAGGAAAAAATGTATTGTAGTTTTATAATTAGTTGGAAATTCATGGATAATTAGTTTTACAGTTTAGAGGATGGTATCCATAGCCATGACAAAAAGTTTATTTCTTAAATGTTCCTCATAACCTGAGTGTTAAGGGATATTAGGAACAGCTACCACGTACAGCAGCAGGAGGAATTCTTCCTGCCCAGCTTCTGGATCCCACCCGAGTGCCTAGGGACCCAAGGTCTCTGCCCAGGCTGAGGGACATGGCTGTCGCTTTCCCTTTTTCAGGTTCAACCAGTAGTGAAGCTGAGCACATATCCCAGACACACACACGTACACTCAGAAGACACCAACAAGGCTCCACAGGCCTCTGAGTCACCGGCTGGTCCAGCTTGATGCTCACTAATAAACACACAGCACTAACACACTCGTCCCACACGAACCCCACGTTCGCGGGTCACCCCAAATACCAGCAGAGACCCTTTGCCCACCTAATACTCCTGCCCAGATCTGGGGCCTCCTGCTCCCTTGCTGGTGCAGTTTGGAGTCTGCCAGTGACTACACACATACGTACCCCACACACACCCTGTTTGGGGAAGGTACACACACTTGCTCCCAGGAGCTGGAAGCTATCAATTTAAGTGTTGCTGGACAGATGAAATTTAGCACCAGTGTTTCCACTAATTAAAATGTAATATTCCTAAGGAAACTCCCTCCAAATTCAGGAAAATATGATGAGATTATTGCACATAAATTCAGAGAACACTTTCTGGCATAGATTAACTCAGGTAACTATACTTCTCAACATTTTAGAAAAAATAATACTCCAGAGAAAGATAATAGAGATCCTTTTAGACTGATTGGTAGCCTCTAAAAAAAATTTCTGTTAAACTAATAATCTATAAAATGCTCTAAAAATTATATATTAGCTGTTTTTTGGGGAATGAGGAAAGTCTGTGAAGACCCTGAAAACAAACAAACCAAAAAAAAACAAAAACAAAACAAGAGAAGGCCGCAGAACATACATTCAAATTAAGTTTAAAAAAAAAAAAAATTTAAAATAGCCTTCTGTCTTAAGATTGTGCTCTGTGTGTGAGGAAGAGAAGGGACAGGGGGAGAGCAACAGAGCAAGCATGAGATAGCATTTAACTTCCAAATTACCAATTATTTTCTAAAATTTACATACTTATAGGATTTTCAATGATAATTGTATTTTTGCATATTTCATTAATGTAAGAGACCAAGTCTGGGAAAGATACTCTCAGTATGACCTGATTATGGTAAAGACAACAGTGTAAGCATGGTCTCTACTGGACAACAAAGAACTAACACAGAGACCTCTTAAAATTACCCCAATATTAGCAACCAGTTATTGTCCCTTGACTGAAGCTTGCACCTTCTTAGACACCAAGGTTATCGCCAGATAATTGCTAATCCATAAAATCACACACTAGTAGTTATAGTATTCATGGAGCTTCTTACTTAAAAATTGTTATGTTACTTCTGTCAAGGAATAAAAATGCATTAATGTAAAATAATGTTCATATTGTTTCATTTTTTAATTTTATTTTGTTAAATTCTTATTAATTTCCAGCTTCTCAAAAAGCATATAGAAGAAGTTCATTTATAAGATTATCTGAATCACCGAGTCTTACCTATTTTGCAATGGAAGTGTGTTTATAAAGCTGTATTCTGATAAATTAAGACTTTTAAAATAGATTTTGTCTGGAGAGGGCAATTTTTGGCTTGTCTGTGTAAGATGTACACAGGAAACTTTAAAAGATGTGTGACTAGTGTCGTCCTTACTGTTTGCTTTTTCTCATTTATCATTTACCTTTCTTCTATTTATTATTAGCCTTGTTATTAGTGAGTGAGCTCTTGTATATTAATGAATCTACCAGATTCTTTTTTCATATATATTTTTCCATTATGCTTTCCAAAGACTTAGCAGGTTTGCATATCAATGTTTATCCTTGCAGACCTCTAAGGGACACAGTTCTCAACAATAACACCAGACCCTGCAGTATAATGTTTGACTTCTTTTTCTATCAACTGTTGTTCTATACCTACATAATCTTTTCTATTTGTTGCTGTCTAGAGAATACAGCACTGACCCTGCCCGCTCCATGTGCAGGGACTCGTGCCTGCAAGCACTAAGGATTTATAACCCTTATGCCTGTGCCTTTACTTGTCATATCAGCAGCTTCATCTGCGGAAATACATTCTGACTGAGTAAGCCTGAGGTAGACAATACTTAATTCTCCATTACAAAATCTTCCAGGAAGAGAAGAGAGATTCAGCTGCAGGGCATCCATCCTGTCAGCACCCTATTATCCTAACACACCGTTTACTCTGTTACTGGTTTTAAACTAGCCTTATTCAGTCTGATTATCATGTTAGAGACTTGCCCTGGATCATTGTACAGCAGTACACAGCATATTTTTATTCAGCTGCTATTCTGAGACTCCAGGTATTTGTCTTTCTTGTACCTGCTTATTGTCTATCTATGAACAAATGGAGTTCAGAAGATTTCCAATACTTAAATATTACAAAGTCAAAATGTGAGCCAGTTGTAAACTGAGGAGGAAACCAAAATGCAATAAGGTAAACAAAAGGAGAAACAGATGTTAATAAGAAATAAATTATAATTCCTAGGTTTCATTATTTCATAACTGACAGAATAGTTCAATGCTTTACATTGATATGCAGCACAGTCACATATAACATATCTATGTGTTGGATCACAAAGATCACACATCATTTAGTGTTTTCCTCTACACATTTTTTATCCCCCTAAGGCTTCTAGCACCTTGTAGTAAACTTAGCACATCAAAGAAAATTATCATAGGCCACATCATCAATATCCAGCATTAAGAAATATGGAGAGATCAAGGGCATTAACAACCTATGATTTATTAAACATGCCTCCAATTTTATAAAATTATTTCTAACAGGTTTATGGCGTATTTGTCAAAGAAATCTATTTTTCAAAATTTCATCATGATTCTGGCTACATTCTAATGAAGATGAGGGTAGTGACAAAGTTTTGCAAAACATAACTGGGTTTTCTTATGACCAAAAGGCAGAATAATTAATTCAAATAGCAAGTCAATAGAAGTAGGAACATTAAAGTGTTTTGTTCAGTAACTGTTCAGTGTTCAACATTACTCCTCTTAAATTCATAGAAATTATACTGTTGTCTTGAGTTTGTTGTCTCCTTTTATCCACCTGTAAAACAATGTGTAAAAGTATTCTAATGCTCTAACAGAAAACACATTTTCAAATCAAATTTTATTTTTAAAATTACAGGATATCGAACATTATTTTAATCAGCTAACAGTGTGAAAAATAATGGCTTCAGACAATAAACCTTATGTTATTCTGATTATATCTATTAATCAGGTATTGGGGAGAAACTGTTCACTTGATTAAGATATATAAATCTGGTCTCTTGCTTCTTAGAAGTTATAAAAGAAAGTATAAAGAAAAATTATTATATTCTGGAATGACTTTTTAATGTATCATGTGACTAGCACTACCTTACAATCTTGGAAAAAATATCAATATGAAGTTTTCACTGTTACCCAGACCTAGTCCATCAAAGTTCTTATGCCACCAAGGATTAACAGCTATGTCTCACAGTGTTCTAAGGAATGCATGAGAATATTCTCATAAAACGTTAGCATGATTTTATCTATAAAACCATCAGACCTGTAAATAAGTGTTGTAAATAGGATCTATGCAGAGAGAGTCAGTCTATAGAGCAGGTAGTATCTTGTATGCTCAAGCATGCCCTGGGCCTTAGTGTGCTATAAGTAGAATTTCACATATGCTAACAAGTTTAAACAAGGTATACAAGGTTGATGACCATATTTTTCAGTGTTCAAATTGCAAAGAACTGACTTCCTTAGAGGTTAACTTCTGTGAAGTCAACACAAACCACACACTTGAGGAGTCTTTTTTTTTTTTTTTTTTTCCTGTGGTTAAAGTCTGTTCATCAATAATATCAAATGATGATTAGTGTTTAGTGACTAGTAAATACCACTGTGTGATTCTATGTATTTTGAGATTAAGTGGTGCAAAATGCTTAAGTAGGCTAAAATACTGAAGCAATGAAAGAAATGATTCCTGTAATGTGAAATGCAATTACTGTGAAGTGTTGTTAAGAGATAGAGTAGATTTCTATTCATTTAAAAAAAAATTTAAAAAAAAATCTGACAATTGTTATACATGGATCATTCAAGATTAAGCAATTCTATACAGTGAGACTTTTCCCACTGAAGTGGGGAAATGGAACATTGATAGGTATGCTGATTCTGCAAGTGAAATAGTTTTGATGTCATCACCACTGAAATACAGCTGTGATAATAATTTAGGTTCTTGTTCAGGGTCTTTGATCAAGCACGCAATGTTTTTTTCTGCCACCACCGCAGTCACCATGGTTGATTAGTCAAAGCAGAAGAATCGATACCGAAATTTCTCATAGGGAAAAGTCATTCCACAGAATTTCAGAAATAATGTGAGGCTATTCTCAAGTCTGTACATACACAGAAGAATGTTGGAATCTTATAACAAAGAGAAACAGAAATGTGTTTTTCCATTTGTAGTTTCTGTATATTGGAAAGTTGTAAACTGAAGAATGAAAATATATTGCAGAATAAACTTGGGCTAAAATTGAACAAAAAGTGTCAGGATCATGAGAAAATCCAGCAACACTGTAAAAAGTGTTTGATAAGAGTTTGTTTTCTTTAGAAGTGCAGTTATGATTTAAAATCAGCTGTGTTTTGTCACTGTCGTACAATTAACAGCGTAAGTCAATTCTGCTGGAACCTCATGTTTATTTGAAGTGGGCATCATATGTGTAAGCTAAAGTCTGGTTTGTTTACACTACAATATTCCTTAAAATAGCTGATTCAATTTAGCAATACACTTTTTTAACAGGGAAAGCAAAATTTGAAACTAGTTACAGAAGGGAAGTGATTCTGAAAATTCACTGTCAGGAGATTTTTATCATACTCCAGAGATTTACTAACAGAATTATTGATCCATAAATACTACAGTATTTCATTGTGTCTCTGTACCTTTTTTATTAATGGATTTACATAAAGAAAATGTCTATCATTTATTGTGTAATCTAAGTCTTAATATTAGATTTAATGAAATAAATGATCATTCACTTCTGTCTTTATGTTATCGAGAGTTTTCAGATCTGTACTGCAGAAAGCATAATTATATACATGGAGTTGGGGATCATGAGAGGCAGGGCAAAATGTTTAGCCTGTTCATTTGTTTTATGTGCTACTTTCAGGATTTTTCCAACACCTGACTAGGATGTCTAGCTAATGACCGTTAAAAAAAAAAAAAAAAAAAAAAAAAACCGTGATGAAGCAGTGATCAGAGAGACAATGATGAAGTGAGAAGTCCAGATAACCAAAATCAACTGCTAATAAGACCATTGCAAGGGAATGATTAAGTCATTATCCACTGAAATGATTTAGTAGAAGAAACTGTCTCCAGAATGCTATTCAAATTAGGGGAACTACTGCATAAGTGGTGTAGAACTCACTATGAGTTATCTGGGGGAGGGTGTAATTTTGGAATTGAACACTTGGAATTGTACAGGATTTATCATGGATTGTCTAGGGAAAGGGTTAGGGGAAGGGAAATAGTGAGACAGAGCAGAGAGGAGTAGGTTTGGAAAAATGGTGGGAGAGGAATAAAAGGAGGCAATCACTTGTAAGCTGGAAGCTGATCAGTACCCTTGACTGGCTGAGCCCTGCACAGTGTGTCCTATCTTCTCATTATTTTTTTTTCTAACTTTCTTTTCTGTGTGAACATGCTCATTATTCTGTAGGTGAATGTGTGGGGAGGGATGCAGGTGAGGTGATCAACTATTGAACTTGAAGTTGTGTCTAAAGAGCAGAAGAGATCTGGGAACTAGATATTGGTTTTGGCGCCAGATCTTACAAAGACTGAGAGTCTGGGAGCTAGATGCCAGAGACACAACTGAAGGGGGTTTTATTTTGTTTAGTTTTGGTTTGGTTTGTTTTTGTTTTAAAGCATGCTCAGGACTGCTTTCTGGCTCTGAAGGTATCTGGCATCGAATGACCCAATTTTATGCTATTAAACTTTCAGTTTCTAACCAAGGGTGGTTGTGTACAAGCTACATATTACTGAATACTTCCTGGCCCACACAAACTTCAGAAACTTGTTCAGGAATTTTTTGGGATAGGACTAGTTAGCTTGTGTCAAGATCAGGTCAGGGACCATTCTAAAAACTTTACAATCTGGGCAATTAAGTTCTAATGCCTGGGAATATTCCTAACAACATTTAATTTTGGAATTATGTATAGCCTCACTAACTTCATAACATGTTGTTCTATTTACAACTATTTCACCTTATGGATGTTTCTCCTCATTAATTTTTATACCTTATTTTACTTATTTCATTTTCTAAAATGTTGTACCTGTTGATTATTCTTTTTTTTTATTATTATTATTCAAAATATAAACAATTTATTTCTTGAAAATTTAAAGGGCAAAATAGAATTACTAACTGCTAAAAATCATTTAAACTTTTAAAATTAACTATATGTTATGTAGTATTTTTCTGAGAGCCTCATTTGTCAGAATCTAAATCAGATAAATTGTCAGGAAATTGGCTTCTGAAGCCATCATTTATTCTTTCTGCATTGAATACTTTGCTAAAAAATAAATGCTATTTTTAGTAAATACTTCCAGAGATATTCATAACAATTACAAACAGAGATGTGAAAAGATTTTTTTTTTTAAATCAGATATCCATCCTATTTGCAACTAAAACTTCTTCAATAATACCTATTAGAAGAGAGCCGAGTACCTTTAGTGACATTCAGAGGATGACACAGAGAACCTTAATGGGAATCTGCCTTAAAATAATTATTTATAAAAAGACTTCAGCTGAATCACAATACTGTTATTCAAATACATTTTGTCAGTGAACTGTGTGTCTGAATGGGAGTTTCACTCATGTTTTGCAGTTGGTGCATCCATCCAGCAATTGTTCAGAACAACAGACTGTTTTTAAAGATTGGACAAGAACCTATTATTTGGCAAAATAACCAACGGATTAACTCACCTTCCCCCAAAATGGAATAGCTAGATTTCTTACTCACATAATAGAGCCCTATTCACAAAGGTACAGGGTATCTCAGATGAAGGAACTTCATTCATTCTTTTGAATGTAGTCTCCCATGCAGGCAGGAAAGCAAATGTGTAAGGTTGAATTGGGATCAAGTAAAAGGAAATTCACATGATCATTCAGACACAGCATAATATTCAGGAATCTTCTTGATTACTAATTGACAGCAACTCAGGGACTGTACCATTCAAATGATCATCCTATATTTTTCCTGTTTCACATGCTATCCCCACAGCATTATCTCCTGCCTACTGTATGAGTGAACAGTGGATTAGCTGATGGGACTCAATGTATAGTTTTTCTGTTGGAATAACATTTAAGTTGTTTATGAGAGAGAGAAGAAAGTTGTGGTTCCTATCACTGTTCCCTGGGTATATTTTGTTTATATCCAATGGCAGTCTGACTGTAAAATGTGCATCTATTTCTCCAGACTAAAGTGGTTCTAACTGGACACCTAGAGACTTCTGTATTTTAAAACTTTTGCTATTGATTTTAGATGACTTCTGGAATTAGTTAGAGATTCAGAAGAGAGGAATTGAATCACTACATGAAATCACCCTTCCCCTTGAGGTTTTCTGATCCATAGTTTTAGCTAAAGTTTGCATTCCATTATCCATATGTACATTTCAGCTAGAACTTTTACACAAGTCTGGGCAAATTTTCAGTTCCCTGAGAGTGAAACTAAGGTGCAGACTATCCTTCTGACAGGTTGGACGAAGCACATTTAAAATAGTGGATTCAAGCCTGAACGTAAGTCATAAAACAAAGCATAGGAGTATCTTACAGTACCAGTTTGCATGAATTGAGTATATTTTTCTCAAAGTGTGCTTTAAAGTATATATGAACATTTTAATGTAATTTGCCTACAAATGCTAGACATGAGAAGCTGGCCTTCATAAACCCTGAGAAATGCTCTGTCTCTAGACATATGCAGCAGATGTTACACCAAACATCTTACTGTGAGTACGAGGACATGCAAAAGACAAGAGTTTTATACTAGTCTAACTGAAACAGTAATTGTGTAAATCCAAACACAACAATTATTCTTGTTAATAGTGTTACAAAAGTTCAAGTTACCCAGTTATTACAGAAAAGCATCATTAATGACATACTTGAGACATAAACTTTCTGGTATATATCCATTCGGTGTTATGCTCACCCTTTCAGTTTAGGTCCTAAGGTTCACAACTGCTTTCTTCCTCAAGCAGAATAAAGGGTGTTTACTGTGAGTCATCAGTGTTTTGAGTTCTCTGCCATGAAGAGTATTGCTAGATAGGTGGTATAGGGTGGGGGGGCAAGAAAAAGAGAAAAGAAAAAAAGAAAAAAATAATAAAAATATGTTTATGGCAGTTCAAGCTAGGTAAACATGTTCTGCAACATGCAAAATTTAGTTGTGATCCCACTGAGAAGGAAACGGCGTATGAATACTTAAAAATAGACCCAAACAGATTTAATGACTGAGAAGAAACACCACCACCAGCTTTGAACTCCTTCAGGCGAAGAGGTTGGGATGCTGGTTGGTACCCTACCGCCTTCTATTTGAAAAAAGCTAGTGCTACTGACCTGAAATATCAGAGACATTAATTGGAAGTGTGAATAGAACACCAAAGAAAAGAGATTGACTTAATTTTTTAATAAAATTTTAAAAGGCATTTTTAATGGCATTTTTAATGGCATCTTTCTGTATTGATTTGGATTATGAGTGTTAGTTTTACTGCAGCTGGTCTAGTATCAATTGTTGTATCTATTAGCTACAGTTCCTCAACAATCTCTCCAAATCCAAATTCAAACCTAAACCCAAATCTGTATTACATGAAAGAGTGATGCCTGTTTAGTCAGTGACTGCATAGGCTTGCTAGGCCTCTTACCATACATAATATTCAGAGGGCTAAACAAAAATATGCTATGTATCTGACCTCTAAAAAAATCACAGGTCTAACAAGCCTAAATATTTTTGACTAAGGCAAGCCCAAAAAGGTCCCAAGGCACTGCACTGTTAAGTAAGCTTAAAGCTTTTCAACTTTTTCTGATAATGTCAAAATCAGATTATTAAACAGTGTAAAGCAGGAAGAACACTATAAGATGTATTAATTCATAAACACGTCTTAAAGCAGCACCACCTCTTTGCTTCATTTTTGTTCCATGTGATTAGGAATAGAGAGAAGGAAGACGATTACACAGTCATTTTCCTTGATTTCAATACATGCTTAATTGTTAGACACACTTTCAGTCAACCTTTAAATACTCTTTTATTTCCAGAAAAGTGATTGAACCATAAAAAAAAAAAAAAAAAAAAAGTCCTACCTGTCTTACATTTAAATTGTCTAAATACTTTACCTTAAAAAAGCAACTATTCTACCTTTTCTGGTGACAGTAAGTGAGAATCTATGGAAAGGTTTATTAGGCAACTTAGATGCTTCTGATGAATAAATATGGTGACATTTAATGTGAAGTATAAAGGAAATGCTGAGTCTGATACAACAATGTAATTAAGAATAAATTTAATAATAAGGACATAAGCTACAGAAAAGATATCTGTGCTGAAGCCGTATTTTACCAAGTCAGAATCCCAGGTAGGTCAAGCCGTCAAATTTTCTGTATTCTACTTTATAGCAGTTGTCATATGATCTGATATGACACAGTCAGTTAGTCAGTTGAACTGGACTCAAAATTCAAAATGATATTAATTTCAAAATCTTAGGCTATATTTCACCAAATAACAGGAAAGACCTGTAGATTTTGGTTAATAACTGAAAAAACAGATAAAAAAAAAATATGTTTGTTGCTATGGGGCTGGATTTTGCCATTTTAGAAACTCAACTTCCTTTTTGTTTAATCTCTCTACCTCATTTGTATATTGCAATTCACTGGTACCAGTGGGTCAACAACCAGAGCTCTGAAGTAGGATTCAACTCTAGAATATATTTGATGAATAGGCAGCCCTATCTAACAACCATCAATGAGGGGTTTGAGAGCTATGCCATTAGAAAGGTCAAGTATTTTAATCCTTGTATTAACTTTGCCATGCTGTGGAACTCTTTCCCATGGGATACTGCAGAAGTTTAATGTTCACTAAAGTTCAAAAAACAATCAGAGAAATTCCTGGAAGAATAATTTTTCAAGGGTTATTAAATACAAAGTCACAGTCTCTCACTGAGACATCCTCTCAAGCTGCTCAACTGCTTTGAGCTTGTTCTTTTTCCTTTATTGTTCCTTAGGCATCTGTTGTTGGGTACCATTATAGTAATGAAATTTTTGTCTGATCTACTTTGGAAGTTATTATTTCATGTTTTTATATAGTTAAAGAATTGAGCTCAGCCAAGGTGAAAGTGAGGCAGGAAAATCATGACTTAGTTAACAGAAGAATCATTACCACTTAGTTAAATGAAATTTTCAATATACCAGTCTAAGATATAATCCATTATATTTGGAAATGGTTGCTCTGATTAGGAAAAATAATTGTAATTCTGATAAGAAGGTTACATTAGTATATGAGGAAATGATAACATAGTGTTGTGGTTTAACTGTAGCTGGTAACTAAACACCAAGCAGCTACTTGCTCACTCCTCCCTACTCCCAGTGTGATGGGGAGGAGAATCAAAAAAAAAAAAAAAAGTAAAACTCAAAAGTTGAGTTAAGAACAGTTTAATGAATAGAATAGAATAGAATAGAATAGAATAGAATAGAATAGAATAGAATAGAATAGAATAGAATAGAATAGAATAGAATAGAATAGAATAGAATAGAATAGAATAGAATAGAATAGAATAGAAGTAATAATAATAGTAATGAAAAGGAAAATAACAAAAAGAAATAAAACCAAAGAAACGACAAGTGATGCACAATGCAATTGCTCACCACCCACTGACCGATGCTCGAGCAGCAATCTACCCCTCCTGGCCAACTCCACCCAGTTTATATACTGAGCATGACATTCTAAGGTATAGAATATCCTTTTGGCTAGTTCAGGTCAGCTGTCCTGGCCATTGTCTCTTACAGCTTCTTGTGCACCTGCTTGCTGGCAGAGTACAGGAAAATGAAAAATCCTTAACTTAGTGTAAGCACTGTTCAGCAACGACTAAAACATCTGTGTATTATCAACATTATTTTCACACTAAATCCAAATCACGGCACTGTACCAGCTACTAGGAAGAAAATTAACTCTATTTCAGCTGAAACCAGGACACATAGTTTAAAAATTAGATGATAATTTTTTCCCTTACCATTTTGAATACATAGCAAGATTCACTGATTATAGCAAGGTTAATTTAGCTGGCTTATCAACTGCCAATCTATTGCTCTTGTTTAGCCAATTATATTCACAGTTCTATAGATGCTTATTCTCTAAACAAGCGGTACTGAACAGTGCCTCAAAAATCTTGGGTTTTTACTTAAAGATTGTAGGGTATTGAAATAAACTGATCTTTACAGCAATAATGTTTATAACACAGTCTTGTCATTTTGTGTCAGATTGGCTGTTATGGTGAATAAAGTACAAGAGAACACTTTGGTTCAAATGGTTCTGGAAAAGATAGGAAGCATTTGCCTGTTTTCAGCTTTATATCCTTTGTTTTTGTCAGCAGCTTTTCTATGGTAGTCTAATGTCAGATCAGGGAACGCAAAATTTCCTGGGTATTGGAAAATACTTTGATTAGGACAAAAAGGTTTTAATGGAGAGAAAATTATACGCTAGAATTTGACATAGAAACTGATTCAGAGTCATTAAGGAGTAATAGTTGTAATGTGTAATTCAGGATAAGCAGTATTCATCAGACATAGGAAAACAATGTAGGCAACTCCAAGGTTAAAGCTAGGAAGCAATCCATACATACTATATATATCAGTATCACTTTCTACTGTCAACGTTTCAAGTGTAAAGCCATTCCACACTATGCTAAGGTGTTAAAAATGTTACAAAGCTTTTGTATCATTCCTTTAGGTATAGAAGTATCTCATCCAATGTTACAGTTAGGTAGTAATTAATTAGAGTTGGGGTGTTTTTTTTGGTTGTTCCTCTTATCCCTCACCCAATGATAGTGCATACATTCTTAAAAGGGAAACATAAATTAAGAGGCAAAGTTTGGTCTTCACTGACAGCAATTTGCTGCATTTCAGTGGCAGATTTTTGTGTGAATTATTCATATGGATCATGGACACACAGAATCATGTAGCTTGGAAGGGGCCTTCAGAAGTCATTGTCTAGGCTTCTTCTCAGATCTCATCCATTTAGTGCAAGATGTTCAGGATACTTTGAGTATCTCCAAGGATGGAAATCATACAGCCTCCTTTGGCAACTTATTCCAGTGTTTGACCATCTTCATGATAAAAATTTATTTCCTTATGTTGATTTGGAATAGCCCATATTGCAACTTATGTCATCATTCCCCTCCCTGCTTCCACCTTACATGTCTGGAAGCACCTGTCTGTCTTTTCTCAGCTGTCCCATTAGGAATTTATAGACAGCAGTCTCTCCCTGCCTCAGTCTTCTCAATATTGAACAGACCCAGCTATCTTAGCTTCTTCTCATATATCATGTGCTCCAGCAGCTGAGCATCTGGGTAGCCTTTGCTGGACTTGCTCTAGTACATCCAGTCTTTCTGGTATATGGGTGCCTGAAACTGGATGCAGTACTCCAAGTGCAATCCCATCAATGTCAAAGAGAGTGGGATGAATCATTTCAGCTGATGCCTTTGCATTGTCTTCACCCCAAAATGCATCTGGCTTTATTTGTCCACCAGGATCACAAGGACTTTCTCTGGAACAAACTTTGTATTTACTTTTGCTGAATTCTATGAGATTTATTCAGTCCATTTTTCCAGCCTGTTGAGTTCCCTTCACACAGCAGCCCTCCTGTTCAGTGTATCAATATGTACTCTCAATTTAGTATCTTTCACAAATTCATGGAGGGTGTACTCTATCCACTCTATCCCATCATTCAGATCATTAATAAACACATTAAACTATATTAGCCTCAGTATAGATCACTGAGGGACACCATGAGTATCTGGATGCCAGATGGACTTTGTGCTGCTGTTCACTACTGTTTCAATCTGACAATGCAGCTAATTTTCTACTCACCTTATCATCCACTTACCCAGTCCATACCTTGTCAATTTGGCTATAAGGTATATATGTCAAAGACCCTGCTAAAGACAATTCAGTGTGCACTTTGTGAACATCCTTTTCCCTACAGATAAGCAGTTAACTTGAGTTTTCATTTAGATAAAACTTAACTACCATAACAATCATGGTAGTTATCATTCTTTAAAAACAGCTACATGTAATGATATGTAATGATCAGTGAATCCAAATAAAAATGGTTCAAGAACTGAGTCTTGATCATATCAGGGAAAGAGAAATGTAGCACACACTTAAGGTCTTTTCCTGGTGCATTTATAAATGTAATCTAAAAACTACAGCAGAAGAATTCCTTCCATTTTGATACAAATAAAAGATGTTGGCTATCAGAAGGTGTTATACTGGTGTGTGAGTCTGAAGAATTCATCCTTACCTGATAGAAAATATTATTTTCTATATCTAAACTTTTCAGGACCATGAATCATATTTTCTAATAATAATTTATCAATTACCAATAATTTACCATGATTTACCAGTTCCTAGAGAGGTAACTTGGATATATTAGACCTCCTTGTGTAAGAACAGAGAACGAAAGAAGTATTATGGCACACAGAGATATAAGGAGTTTAAAGCTTGTCTTTGTTTCAGCAGGAGGTTCAACAGTTTTCTTATAAATGTGTATTTGAACAGGACTTAAATGAAGGTTTTTCTCTGTAGAAACAGAAGCAGCATTTGGGCTGCAGTATAAATAAATAAATACTCTGTCACCTATTGCTTTTTTGCTTTCAGTCTCACACTAGGAAAGATAGCCAAATCTCAGAAATGTTTCAATGGTATCTATACACATGTCCAAAAAAGTAAGAATTTTATGTAAAATTCTGAGATATAAATATCACATATTCACTTCCTTTTTTCCTTTATTTTCAATAAAATTGCCTAATAATGCTTACTTCCTTTTTTTCAGCTAACACCAAATAATTTCCCTTTTCTTAACTGGAAAATTATTGCTGCTTATCCACCCAGTGATGCCAACAGGGTCTTCTAACCATTGCAGAAAAGAACAAACAAATGACATAAAAACTCACTGAGAACATTTATATGGGTTCTCCTTTCAATTATTTTTCTTAGAAGTATGCTATAGGGAAGGATGGTGTATGAAGTCTTATGCATATTTAGCATAGTTCAGGGGAAATAAAATTTTGTCAGTTTTGAGATGCTGCCAAGTAAAGAATGTAAAATAGTGTCATGGGAGTTAAGGGCAATTCTAGGCCTTTGGTAAAATTTCATAGGTAGCATCTTGAGTACCCTCTTCTCCTGTCCTGTTTCAAAACAATCAGTTCTTTGGGAACAAAGTCAGAAGTGGATTATCTCTGTTACTTGTCTGAGGAAGACACCCAAGTGGGAACTCTTGAGTACTTGGTGTTTCCTGATGACTCCCTTGCTGCTGTACAAGTTATAACCTAGTGCTTCATAAAACCCTTATAAGGATTGGCTTTTTTCCAGATTTGCCAACTATGACTAATAAAGCAACACATTTACATGTACTTAGCCCACAGGGGTTTGAGGATTAATCCCTTATAAAGATATCTGGCCCCCAAGTGTAAAGAAAATTATTCTAGCAGGAGCAAGCAATTTCCCCTGAAGGTGAAACAAAGACTACAACTAGAAAGAGATTTGAGAGGAAAGAAAGACAACAATTCTCTATCCAGTCTGGTCCTGCCAAAATAGGATGACATGGAAGATACTAAAAGGGTGTTAGTCTCTTGAAAGCTTGTTTGTTTCTTTTCCAGGAATATGATTTGGCATAATGATATATATCCTGTAGTCCTACAACTGTCTTTTGAAAACTTGTTGACAGATATAGTATGAAATTATTATGAGGATGGATAAAAATGTTAATTATACCTAAAAGAATAATTTTTAAAATGTTTTGTTTTATCAGTCATTTGAGCATCAAAGTAAGAAGTTATTTTAAATTAAAAAAAAAAAAAAAAAAGAGTTCTGGATGCATTTACAAATGATATGTAAAAGATGGTATTCAGATCCATCTCCAAAAGTCATGTTACAATTTAATTCTAATCAGTGTATTACAATGTATGTCCAAATGTAGCAACTGAGACCCTCAAAAAAATTTTTAAACTGTTATCTATAGCATAAGAATGACTTCTGAGCATCAGGGAAATAGAGAAAAAATCTTACAAAGATAAAGTCAATTGTCCAAGATTTCACAACGGATTAGAATTGTGATGTGTTGTCACATCTGAAATGGTAACATAACAGCAAAAGTATTTGGAAAACTTTGCATTCTTTGGGATTATGGATGCTCATAACTGGCAAACGAGCCCCTATCTTTGCCTAAGGACATTTGAAATGCAGAAAATAGGCTTTTGGACGTTTAAGCACCCTAAGAAGACTGATTTATCAGGTATGATATAAGCTTGACTAATTCCTTTGAGTTCTGTGATGCAGTGTCAGCCTTGTGCATTATATAATATTTCAGTGCTTAGGATATTCACCCCAGAAGTAAACAACATGCATGACACTTCTATCGTTCTAATCTGATTTGAAATAACAATTTCATCATTCTAAAAATGTTCACTAAATACCCGCCTGCTGACTATTATAAAAGAATACACATTCCATCCCTGACCTCAACTGTGGGTCACTCTACAGACACTGCAAACTCAGAACAAAACAATTAGATGCCAGAATCAGGCTTAATAAAGCTGCAATCAGACATGCGGGCATATAGTAAGGAGGGTGGAAGCATCAGTGCCATCCTTGATTTTTTTTAGTCAATCACTTTATAACATAAGATGTTTAAACAGTGCAAGAAACAAAGCCTCTGAACTTGCCTTTAAGAGAGTGACCTAAATCCAAGGCCATTGAGTCAGTCATCCATGTTGTGGCCTTCTGCACTGGATTCTGTGCCTGTGGTATCCTACAGCTCAGTTTGAACTAGAGGAGAAGGAAAATAAAAAAATATATTTCCAGAAGGTAACATAGATACTTTATATGCCAGGAATTTTTATCTTGACCTTATATAAATTGTGATTCAGCAGGGTAATTAGATAACTGGTTAGTTTCATCATGTGAATATTGCTATGCTACTGCCATCCATGAAAGAAATTCACCTGTTTAGAAGCAGGTATATGTTAAGTCTTACTGAATCAAATCTTCAGCTGACCAGCTTATTTGCATTTCAATTAACCAAGTTCTCCTTTTCTGGCTCTTTTTCACCAGATGGCCTTACAAGGTCTTCATTACTTTCTAATTGCTAAAACTGTTGCCAATTATTTTGTCTCTTGCAGACAGGCTGTTTTAAAGCAGCTCAGCTATTTAAAACCTTTATTAATTTTATCCTTTTCCTATTTAATAATTGGACTAATCTTGCCTTACTATTTTCCAACCAGTATCAATTGTAGCACCTCTGATTTTCTTTAACCCTCTGACTACATTAATGTACTCACCAATTTGTCTGCTTTTCTCCCTATGATGTATCAGTTTATTTCTGTACAGGTATTTTCTCATCTTACAATATTACTTATTTTTAAGCCTTAGCTTCTCAAACAGTATGTTTTGAAAGCCTGCTAGAAGGTGAAACTTACAATTTTAATGTGTCTATCTACATGAGGATTGAAAACAAGATAAATATACACCTGATAGAAGAGACAGGCTTCACATAGAAAGCTTAAGGAAATGAGAAAATACCAATGAAGACAAACATTTCCTTAAAGCTCCCACCTTCCAAATTTGGCAAATATGTTTAATCCAAACAGTTTTTGATTTAGCAGACCTTGATGTGTGTTTAGCCAGATATTATATATTATTCTAGTGTTCCCTTATAATCTGGGAGGCAGGGACAAGATCTGCCTTTTACCAAACACTGGTTGTTGACATTGTAGAGATCTACCCAAGGAAATGTTTGTCTGTTTTTTTTTTTTTCTTTTAACCCACTGACTATAGAATTTAGTCAACTAGCTTAGAAGTTAAATCTACATGCTAGATTTTTAAATGCAGTGGGATGAATTCCAGCAGAATATTACTGCAATTGCAGTCACATCACTTTTTGTCCCAGATCTGTTTACCAGTGTTGTCCTGTATCATTCTTCTTGTGAAGAGCTATTCACTTCAAAATTATTAACAAAAAAAAAAAAAAAAAAACAAACAAAAAAAAAAAAAAAAAAACAAAAAAAAACTCAAAAAATACATCATAAGCAAAATATGCTCCATTTTACTTTGTTTAACATTAGGCTACATTGGTTCTGAACTTAATACATTTTATATGCTAAGGGATCAGTTCCCAAATCCCTGATCCACGTATGTACCCGTGTACTTTAGGCATGTACTTGAGCATACACAGACAACACTCTGTATGCCTTCTCTCCCACACAATGAATCCTGAAGCTCCTGTCCCAAATGGAAAGTCAAATATCACAGGCTGTTAGACTGTTAGGGTGAGCCATGACCTTGTACATAGAGAACTAATTAATAGGTAGGTACAGGCCTTGAACATCTTCCACTGGCTTGTTGAAGTGGGTTACCCTTGGCTAACAGCCAAATGCCCACCCAGCCACTTGACCTCTCCCCAGCCCCTTCAGCAGGACATGGTGGTTCAGAGATAGAAAAAACAGGAAAGGAAAAGCTCTTGGCTTGAGGTAAAGACAGGGACATCACATACCAATTACGGTAACTGGCAAATTAATTTATTGACAGTTAAAATAAAGGTTTAATTCTCATTCAGGTAGTGTGAAGCAAAAAGTCAAACATCAAAACAGCAGCTTTCCTTCCCCTTTCCCCAGTCTCAGCTTCACCCTTTCATTTCTGAACCCTCAGGGAAACAGCAGGGTTGTTTCTCACACATTTTACTCTCACTCTTCACCCTTCTGTGTAGCATTTTACCACTTTTAAAATACCTTTAGCCCAAGACACCACCACTTTGTCTGAGGGGCAGAGCTGTGACCTGTGGTGGGTCGGTTGGAGCTGGCTGGAACTGGCTGCCCCACAGACCCCCAATGCCAATGCCTAAGCACCTGCACAAGATGCAATTGTTTTCTGTCTTCAAGTCTTGACCACTTCCTCAACTGTCTGTTTATTTGTACAGTGGAAGAAATAGGAGATATCCCAGCACTAAAGTCAGACCTCATTTGTGGCAATATGTCTCAAATACTCAGAACAATTGCTAATCACCTTGGGAAAAAAAGTTTAAAAATAACTGATTGTCTATCAGTTTTGGTTGAGTTAATTTTGTACTGTGAAATATAAGCAAGTGAAACAATGAAATACAGTAAGAATAAAATGCTGTAGAGCAGATACTTAAAGGAAAGATGTCAGCAGAAAAAAACTTGACAGAAAAGCTCTATTTTCCTCACCTTTCAATAATATTTTTTCACTCCCTCTTTTTTCTCTTTATTCAGTGACAAAGATAACACTCCTGCCAAATCTAATCATTGCCTTTTGGATTGTAATTTCTGTCAGCAGACAACTCATTCAAAATAATCTACATATCTGATAATTTCTGTTTCAGGGAAAGGTAGTACATGATAATTTTACAGGACATTAGAACACTATTTTGAGGTCCTAAATCTCTGAATATATAAAAACAAATATTAATGCAACAAACAGTATGAGTCTTTATTATTTATACATTTTCATTAAGAGCTTTAATGTGAATTGAATTTATATTGAGGTCTCTTCAGAACTCCACAGAAATAATGGACTTGTCAGAAATACATAATGATAACATCATAAATACTGTTAGTCCTTAGTGTTTTACCCCAGGAACTGTGTTGCTGATCTGGTTATGTGTCACTGAAGCTGGAGGTTTAATCACTGCCTTCATTTAGGGTGTCATGAAGAAGCCCCTAAATGCATATGTATTACTAGGCTGCAGAAGATCAAGGGCCTTCAACCGAAGCTACCCAAAATGAAAATATTTCTTTCTGATTGCCCTTTATGTTTATGAGTTAAAGGATATAAACACATCATGGAAAGAGACAGACATAGCTTCCAAGACACACATACAGGTAGATACAGGCTGTTAAAATGACTATGAGAAAAATATTTGCTGAAAGATTGTCTGGGATAAGTGAAGTCTGAGCACATAAATCATCTACTGGTTTATTTCTATTGGATTAATGGAAACAAGATTTAATGTTTTTATATTGTTAACAAACAAGCAACTTCCCTTATTTTTAATTTTACTGTGAACTGTGATTCTGAACTACAGTCAGGTAAAAGAAAAAAGTGTGTGTGGGGAAATAAATCCTAAAAGAGAATGAACTATTAGAGGATTCTGAAGCCAGATTCTGTTTTATTTAAATTCATTATTACCTTATTTCCTAAGTTATCTCATGGATTTTTATGGCTAAATCATAAATCATGGTGTTACTCAGTTTAAATGAAGATGATAAAACCTAGTTCATAGCCATTCTTATAAAAGCTCACCATATAAGCAAATCCTTCCCATTTTGCTTAGATTAAATTTGATTGTAATACATTTTAACCTTTGCTAAACAAAAATTCACTCCCCCATCTTCAATAGGAATGTTTTTGTGAATTTTGTGATTTAACATGCATTCACTGGGCAGCATCTGGAACATGAGAAGCCCCTTAGCATGTCACTAGGTGCTATAATGCAATGTTATAAGATTTATGACCGGGGCAGTACTTAAAGGGGACATAAAATGTGTTTTGTGTCTCAGGACTATTTCTGCACCAAATTTTTTTTTTATTATTATTATAGGATAACAAAATATTAATTAAAAATCTTGTCTCACGCTGAAATAAGATAGGAAATACGTTCAGTTTACTTGCCAGTGCATTTCCTGAAAAGGAGCAAAAATATCTATTTCTCTCTTGCCTCTTTAATTACCATGTTCAAGATTCAGTGAAATTCTTTGCATTGTTCACTACGTGTTTGTTTTTATTCCCAAGGGGAAATATATCTTTCAGAAATTATTAAGAAACGCTATTGCTTTCAGAAGTCCACATTATTTCTGATTTTGAAGCATATGCGTCACATTTTGATACATCTTGTCAGGTTTAATCAATCAAGTTGATGCATGTGAGACTTGATCCAATTTCACATGATCAGAAGTACTTCATTTGACATACCACCATGTGACATTTAAGGTCAGATTAAAAACAATAACAAACAAACAAAAACTTTACACTGTATTAACAGATTTTATGAAAAAAGAGATAACTTCTTAAATCGAGGTAAGATATTTGTGTTCAGATTTGAAACACTTGCATTTTAACAGTGGCATTTTAGTGGCCAGATTAAATTTCCTGGTATTATTAATTTAAGCAATAGTGTAACTCAACACAGAGCTGAAACCCCAAGACTCTAAGGAAATTTCTTTTGGCTTGATAATTCATCTTTAATGACTGATAGACCAACCCAATATGTAGAATGATAAAATGTTTGCCCTTCTGTTTGTGAAGGTTGGGTAGAGAAAGTACTAGATTGTACAATATATGCTTTTATTATTACAAAAAACATTCTCTGTCCTTACATATATGTTTTTATGAAAAAGGTTTTGCATAAAAGACATACAATTGATTTATTCTTATTTATACAAAAAAACCACTGACCATACAAAAAAATCCCAACTACTTATGGAACACAGATAAGAACAGGCATTTATGTATTCATTTACCCAGTTGATATCTGATTTATGGCAAATAAACAATCAAAACAACAAAAAGATCCCATATGTTTAAAACAATCTTTCTTGGGTGGGTTATAGCAGATTTTGTTTCATATGTATATGAATTCCTTTGAATTCATGTGAACAATTTCCCGTGAATGAACTTACAATCGATATCCTCCATCTGTAGCAAAATCTACAACTTCACTTTAATGTGTGACGTGCTAAACTAAAATTTTACCTTAGAAAGTTTCTGGAATACTCAGTGTCTCAAATTATTGTTGAAAAAACTTTATTGATGTGCTTTTATGAAGTTCTTTATCAGGTGAAACTATAGTGCTGGAACTTATTCTTTACTAATAAGAAACATGGACACTTGTTTTACTTGAACCACCCCTCACTGAGTTATCCTGTCTTTTGTGTATTTAGATTGTAACAGAAATGTATCAATTAGGAAATAAAGAAGTTTTCAATCCGAAATGAGTCCAGGCCTAAAATAAATGTCCAGTGCCCTACTGTGTTGGAGCAGGCATTCATTGCAGCCTGTGAAAGATTCACACCAGCGAGATAGATATTTGTGAAAGAACATCACCCCTTGGGGAGCCCATGAGAAAACCCCTTAATTACTGACCATAACCCCCCATCCCCCACTGTGCTGCTTGCAGAGGATGTAGATTAGAGGAGTCTGGAGTGAAGGAGTGAATCTGAGCCCAGGAAAGGTGGGAGAAAAGGTGTTGCTTTAACGTTTGTCTCTGTTTCTCACTATCAAAATTAATAATTAAATTTTATTTTAATTGGAAATAAGTAAAGTTAATTTTCTGTAAATTCAGTCTACATTGCCCGTGATGGTAATTGATAAATTGTTTCCTTGACTTTATCTCAACCCATGGGCTTTCTCATCTCATTTTCTTCCCTGTCCCACGGAAGAGGGAAAGTGAGTGAGCAGCTAGGTGAATGTTTGGCTGTTTGATAAGGCTAACCCAACCACAGATAACCACATGTTTTTTTGTTAACATATGACATAGGAAACATAAGTTGGAATAAATGATATCACTTTCCTTTTCCAGTGGCAGAGGTTTTGTGCATAAGAAATGAAAAAGAAAGGAGGTGAAAGAATCATCTCTCGGTAGATGCACATTTGCAAAGACGACAATTAATCTGAGGAAGAAAAAGCTCAAAATTAAACACTTGTATAGTATTATCCTAGGCTGTAATGGGTATCCATGTCTGGAAAGAGTTAAAAAAAAAAAACCTTGGAAGAGGGACACCTGCTACCTTTTGAATTAACAACATCAGTTTCACAACTCTCAATTTGTCCATGCTTCTCTGTATAGGCCCAGGGTCCATGGCATGAGGAATTTGATATTATATTGTTAGTATTATATTATATTGTATTGTATTAGATTATGTTCTATTTATTATATTATATTTATTATATCATAATGCATATGTGGTACTTACATAATGTATATAAACATTAAAATATCTAATATATATTAAACATTCTAGATACGAAACAAATCTCACATCACATAAACCCAATTTAATCAGTGGGAAACTCTTTTGGATGCTGAAGTATAGAACTGGTAGCATAATGCAACACTTTCTCCATTGAAAATTAATAAATAAAAATAAAATCTTGCAGTAGTCATGTTGTCATCATCCCAGCAAATTACTAAGGATACTTTTATGACTCATTCCATCCTACTTGGGACTATATTACCATTAGTCTACAGCTTGTAAAAGCAAAACAGTAATTAAATTATTTTCCATGAATATTCACAACTAAAATAGTAAAACATTTTGTTTCAAAATCTGTTGCTAAATTTAAATATCGTATTATGTTTTTCCCCCAAATGCCATTTTCCAAAGTTGGGGTTTTTTTAATTGTTTTAGTTACATTATTCAATCCCAGAATAAAAATTAAAAGGTAAGTTATGCCATGTCCAGACTGCTCAAATTAGGTAGACTGATGTATGTCCTCCTCGGGATGCATGTGTCAGAAGGACATGTACATCCTTATAGACTGAGAGAGAAACAGAGAGAGATTCTCATATTTACAGAATATAGGAAAATAGTGCTGTAATTTGTACTTTGGGAATAATTAAATCTGCTTCTGTTAAAGGCTTGTTGAGAATATGAGGTTTGATATTTATCTCCTGTTAGCTAAGGTCATTTCTGCAACCTGATGACAATGTTTTTGCCAATATATTCTGAAACAAATTGAGGTCAGTGTACATTTTCTCACAGCCTTGCTCTCAGATTTCTTCCATGAACTGCAGAAGGTTTCAATTTACTGAAGCACTGAAGTAGGTAAGATCCAATCAAAGTAAAAGCAGAATCAATAAATGCTAACCTCGGAGGGCTAAATAGTAGTGACACCAGTCTGGGGAAAAAGCTGTTTGCAGATCCAAAATACTATTGTTCTGTACCCATAAGAAACTGAAAATGCAGCTATATGTTTTTATATTACTTGTTTATTGAGATGTTTTTAACATGTTTGACAAACAAAAAGATGGATTTTCTATCTAGGATAGGAATGCACCTATGTGTTTTGCCAAATACTCAGAAAATATAGGCAAACCATAGAATCCAGTTGGATGCCAATTCCAATTCTGCTCATCTCTGCAATATATTTTCCATTGTTTTATCTCCTAACATTTAATGATTGATGTAAACTAATCATATATTTTAAAACACTGTGATCAATAAAACATACATAAAATATTCACAGAAACAGTTATGTATTGACTTGGCAATACAAGTTTGTTAAAAATTAACTTTACATTTAAAGAACTCAGTTATCTGCTATAATTTATTTGGGTTTTTTTTGGTAAACTAACTGCAATTGTGTATAAATATTTGAAAAATAACTAAATCTTTTATTTTTGTGCCAATTTATTATACAGAATATATAATTTAAGAGAAGTAAGTGTCATCTGTAGATATAGAATAGTGTGTGTGATTATATATACTGTCAAGCTTGCTTTTAAAAGAAACATGATTTTATGTTTTGGTTAAATATCAATTAAGATGCATTATGTTCAGTGCAGCTCTGTTGTGTCAATATTCATACAAGTTATTTTCTCACTCCTTGGAAATTTTTATAAATTAATATTAACTGTAATTTGCCTTTTCAATCTCCATCAATTATAATTTTTTCTTGTTTTATGTTGTTTTTTTTTTTTTTTTTTTTATTAAAGGTAAAAACTAGTTTCATACTCTCACTATTCATTTTTAAACAATAGACAAAGTGTAATTTGACTGAATTATTCTCACTATAAAACAAAAAACAGGGGAATTTTTTTTTGGGGGGGAGGATATATCTGTCCTATAAAATGATTTTTCATCATTCATGGTTTTATACATTTTTTTTTAAATAATGTCATAGTTCTGTATAAGGAAATTGTATGTCATGCTATGTTTATTCATTGCTATTTTTATTTAAAAGTGAAGTTTAATTACTTAAAACAACACAATGACAAAATATAAATAACCTAACACATTATCACAGAGGTCATAAATGACCAGGATATCACTTCAATCACCGTAAATGATAAACTGTGTATTTGTTTTCTCCAAGATTATCCTGTTCCATTTAAATAACTAATCTGGTAAAAATGCTGACTGAAATTACTAAAGTTGTCCTGCCTAAAATGTCTTTTACTTTGCTTGCTTAGAAAAATCATGGAACAAAGTGGTTTCTGTCAGATACTATGTGAATATGTAGTCCCATCCTGACTTTCTTTGGGGATGGTTTTGGGAGTGTGGATTAGAGGAACCAAGGCCAAAAGTCCTTTGCAAATCTATCATCTGGCCATGCTGGATCAGACCAATGGATTATCACTGTTCTTGTAATTGGTCAGTAGTAGTTGTTCTCAGAAGAACATAAAATCAGGGTAAGCATATAGTGAGATTTCCTTATGTTCTCTCATATCTGAAATTTATTGTTCCAATTAGGCTGGTTAAGAAATGTAAAATTTGGCACATGGAAATCTGTGTTTTGATATAGCATAATAAAAATATGAACATCTCTGCTGAGAAAATGTCAATAAGCATGTGTATGAGTAAACACAAGTTAAAACTTAACATGAAATAAAGAAATATCTACCCTTCCCACCATGAGAACTAAAAAAAAATGATTTTGGGGAATAACTATTAGGGTATCATCACATCGATGGTAATGGAGTATTGGTCTGTGAAGATTTGCAACTGAGCTAAAGTAACAACTCTACATTTTATATCATTTTCTTCTTGATATCTACCTAAAGCATGAAAGTAATGTTCATAAATGATTTATAAATGTATATATTATCCTAATATAATTATGGAATATTTCCTAATAAATTTAGCATATTTTATATCTCGGTAAATTTTAAATATATTTCACCTTATTTATTAATGTTCATCATAAAACCACATAAGTAGAAGACTGGATTTTATTGTAAAAGTTCACTCAAACCTCCTTTACTGAAGAAGGATAAACCATAACTTGACTATAGATATAACCAGAGATAAATATATACTCAGTTCTTTAAAAAAGGATTCCATAACCTTATTGTTAAAGTGTTTGCCCAGTTCACTGCCTTTATCATAACAAAATCTTTTCTTGATATTTAACATAAACATTTACCAACAGAATGAGGACACCTGGTTATTATCCTTTTCACGGCAGTCTTTAGGCTGCTAAATAAAACAAAACCAGTGGTTTTGACCTTCCTCCTTACCTATGCTTTTAAATTTTCTTGTCATTCTTCTTTGTTGTCTCCTATTTTGATTGTAACTTTTTTTCTAAATTGTTCCAGATGAGACTGAAATTTAGGACAGAAAAATTATAATCCACATTTAAATCATATGGCTTCCTAAATTATATTTTCCTTTTCCATAGAAAGAATCAACTCTCCCCAAACATCAGTGCTTCATTTATAGACCACTGTGGGCCCCCATCTTTTGAGCTGTAATGTTGCTTAAATGTTTATTCTACATTTTGTGTTAGTGAATTTTACGTGACTGAACTGTAACACCATACTACTCTTAAGCACTGTTTTTCCTGCTGTTTTCAAAACATCTTTATTTTGTCAACTTGAAAATCCAATCCTATAATATGTTTGCAGCCCCTCTAATTTGATTTAATCAGATTTGTTGATGTCATCAACAATTTTTAGAATATGCTCTGTATTCTACCAGCTAACTCAATAAAAGTATTGAACAAAACTGGGTCCAGACCAGAAACCTTACATACTAACCAATCAAAAAATTTACATCTATTCATTCAGTGTCATTTTATATCAGTTATGCATCTATCTCTGAAGATTTAATCTAATATTTTCCTGCTTTGATTTTAAGAATGTCATCTAAGACACTGCCAAAGCTTTTTTAAAAGCAATACGTAATTATTTCCATTGTTTCAACATTTTCTGCTAGGCTAGTTAACATATCAAATAATATTTGGTCATTATGTCCTAATTTGCTAATGAGACTCAAACTCTTTACAATTGTATACTGAAAATCAATTATTAATATAAGGCACTTCAGGTAAAGAATTATGTAGTCACAGCAATAATTCTTGGTTCATACAATCTGCTTTTGTCTTCTCAGTGTCAGTTAAATATTGATAACTTCCAGCAGCAGAATGCAGACTTAATTTTGCAAGCACAGACCATACATGATAAAATTCTACTGTTGGTTTGGGTTTATTTTTTTTTTCTTTGTTGTTTAGGCTTTCTATAGTCCTATAGTAGGAATCCACGGAGACAAAGTTTTTGTTCTATGTATGTAAATTGTGTTGGCTAAATCAGACATGTTTAGCCAGTTCTGTATATGAAAATATGCTCTGGACTGAGAATAAGTGCATCGTTATCTTAATGAAAGGACTAAATAAAAATTCATGTTGCAGTATTTTTCTACCCTTCTCACACATTTTACTACATGTACAGAGAGGAAAACATTTAAAAGTCAAAACATTGATTGTTTTCAACTATGAACAAGCAAACAAGTACTATATATCTGCTTTTTTCTCTCTCTCGCTCTTAAAAAAATCTTAACAAAATATTTAATAATAAATAAATAATACTTAATAATAATACTTAATAATACACATAAATAAATAAATATTTAATAATAAATAGAATACTAAATAATCTTAACAAAAATAATCTTAAGCAAAAATGTTAAATTAATTGTTGCTATGAAGCATTTGTCAAAAATCAGACTGATTTGTGCTGAAAATCTGTTGGAGAACTAAAGCAACCTTGATCCTAAAATGAGAACTAGTAATATTCACTCATTATTATTATAACAATAATTTTCTCACCAATTACACAATGGGCATGAAAGCAATGAAAGCTTTCTTTCCTAAAGCCATTTCAGCTGCTAATCAATTCAGTAGCATCCAATCATCATTCACTGCATTTGTTATTTAATTTGACATGTATAGTTTCAGTCTCCAAGGTTAGGAGGGTCAGTCACATTATTGGCTTATATAATATGACATTAAACATACGATAGAAATACTACTTCCCATTACATAAGCATAAAGACTTATGGAAACTCAGGATCCTATTATTTAAATATAAGTCATATTTAGTAGAAAATACCATTTTAAAGAGTTGTTAAAATCAAAATCAGAGCATCTAATTCACCGCTACATTTGTATATATAAAAGATGTGATGTAATCCCAAATCAGAAATGGTATTTGCTGTTGTACACAAACATTGCTTCCTGCTTAAAGAGACAAAAAACTGTGGTGTACCCAGTATGCAAAAGGTCTTGATAAAATTTCAGTCTGAAAGAAAAAACTGTACATTTATCAGGTTTACAAACTGTATAGAGTATTAGGTTTGATTGGTTTTGTTGCCTTTTTTTTTTTTTTTTTTTTATAGAGATTTTCTCAACATTAGTTAGCTTGTTTAAATATAAAACTTTTAAGAATAAAATATGTTCAGATGTTGGAAACATAATCTGAAAATAAAGCAGACAATGTTCAGCCAAATTATACGCTTTCAAGGGGATGGGCAGGGAGGGAAGATTTTGCAAGCATATGTATATTTCTGCAGTCATAAAGTCATTAGTGTCTTCCATTCTCTTTGATGCAATTGTACTTTAGATTGTGCAGCAAGCATGGCATGACAAGGGTACCTGAGGGTATAATCACTGTTATATACAAGGTTTCTGTTCAGTGAGGAAATCTGCATCAGACATGCAAAATTGGTAAATGAGAGAAAGCTTTGTGGAATGTAAACAATCAAACATAAAGCTAGTCAAAGTACATTGTTGGGAAGTTTGGGTATGTGTGCTCAAGACTCTACTTAGCACAGCTTACTTTTTATCACTGTGCAATTCATCAAGCATGAGTAATTCCAATTTATTAATTTTTTTTCTGTATAATAGAACCATAAATGCACAGTCATAAAAAAAAAGATGATGATGCATTGTAGCTGAGATATCAGTTAAGGCTGTCTGCAGTTCTATTAAAACCCTTTTTTCAAAAGTTTATAATAAATATTCAACCTTGGGTTAAACCTTGAAGAATTGTCATCTTATTTCAATATAACTAAAATCAATCAGTTAATTTCTGCTTGATTAATGCCATATATTTGTTCTGTAGTATCTCAAATAGTGGCAAATTAAGTGTCTATTACATCTGGATAAAGAAAGTTGTAAAGCATAAACTCAGTATTTGCAAGGGCTGTGGATGCATAGTACTTATGTCTTCTTGCTACAGATCTACAATTGTGAGGTTAATCCTTGCTCTGGATTTTGATCAAAACTGCACCTCCTATATCTATCTATGGGTGAGAAAAGGCTTAGGGAAGAAAATGATCTAAATGTAATGCCAATACTATCACATTCTCTTGTGTCACTGGCTTCAGGTTCCACTGTGTGCTGAACTTAACAGGCCAGAGATTGTCTCCTTAACTCCTTCTGCTCCAAGACATGAATTTCTTATTAACTAAGAAGTCCAGACAGCACTGAAAATTCCATCTGACAATGTGTGACTTTTTTCAAGTAATTCTCTTGGTGATTTAACTTTACTCCTGGCTGACAAACAATTTACTTTAGTTTATCTGTCAGGAACCTCTTTGCCTAATGAGATGAATAGCCCTCACCTCCCCAAGAGGAAAAACACTTAGAAGTTTATTCTTCCTCTTATTATTCAAGATATATTCAAAGTCTGTCCAATTCATCATATTGCATTCCTTGAAATTAGCTGTTGAAAATCTGTTCTACAGGTAATTGTATTTTTTCTAGTTCACATAAGGAATTTACCCATTTACCATTATAGTGCCTCATTTTTAGAGCGTGAAGGTTAGAGCAAGCATATGTGACATAATACATTCCCAGTGTCTTGCTAATGGGGCCCAACAGGCATTTAGCTTCCACTGTTACAATAGTACACTGCTGAATTGTGTTCAATTTGTCTCAAACAAAAGATTTGTCTCTTTTCTGTTGTGGTTTAACCCCAGCCAGCAACTAAGCACCATGCAGCATCTCACTCTCTCCCCCCACCCAATGGGATAGGGGGGCAGAATGGGGAAAAAAAAAAAAAAAAAGTAAAATTCATGGGTTGAGATAAAGACAGTTTAATAGGACAGAAAAGGAAGGAGAAAAAAAAACAAAAACAAAAAAAAAAAAAAAAACACAAAAACAAACAAACAAACAAAAAAAAAACAAAAAAACAACAAACAAGGACAAAAATAATAATAAAATAATTAGAATATACAAAACAAGTGATGCACAATGCAATTACTCACAGCTCTCCGACAAATGCCCAGTCAGCTCCCAAGCAGTGATCCCCTCTCCTAGCCAATCCCCCAGTTTATATTGTGTGCTTGATGTCATATGGTATGGAATATCCCTTTGGCCAGTTGGAGTCATTGGTTCTAGCTGTGTCCCCTTGCAGAGCAGCGGACAAACGACACGCTGAGACGGGTTCAGTGTGGGAGATAGAGCATCAATCAACGTGTCTCTTTATTGGTCCAGGGTACATATATTTATACAGACAACAATAATTATTATGCCTACTAGTCACTAGCTGATTGGCTTAAGCTCTAAAGGTCGTATTCGCACGGTCCACCTACTTGCAGTTAGCTTACAGCACAAGCTTCTCATAACACTAAGTTTCTCATGCTACTATTTCTGATTCCTATTGACTTGTTTTCAATACACAACAGTACCATAACACAAAGTTTCTCAGACCACCGTTACCATAACACTAGGTTTCTCAGACCACTATTCCTAATTCCCCTTAACCTGTTTTCGACACACCACGGTACACAGGGCTGAAGCATCCTTGACATTCCTCCTGTATCAGCAGCTGCGAGCAGCTGCAGGCAAACCCTAGTGAGGCCCAGCATCAGCAGCTAGAGCAGGCTCTGATCATACAATTGCTCGGTAGGCTCAGGACCCTTGTCTCTGAGCCATTCTCCAACATTCCCTCACAGCTTCTTGTGCCCCTCCAGCCTTCTTTCTGGCAGGGCATGAGAATCTGAAAAATCCTTGACTTAGTATAAATACTACTTAGCAACAACTAAATACATCGGTGTGTTATTAACATTATTCTCATACTAAACCCAAAACACAACACTATAGCAGCTACTAGGAAGAAAATTAACTCTATCCCAGCCAAACCAGGACATCTGTAAACCTACTTTCTAGACAGTCAGCTTCCAACCTGTACTGCTGCACAGTGTTATTTCATCCAACACACAGGACTATTGAAACTGAAGATATTTTTGTTCACCGATTCTTCTAGTTTGTTGAAAGCCTTTTCAATGGCAGCCAGTCCTTCAGCATATCAGGCATTCTCCTGTCCAGAGACATGATGAAAGTGCATGCTCCCTCATCACGGAGACTATTAATGAGGATGTTGAACAGTATTGACCTCAGTATCAACTGTGAGGAATAACTCAGGCTGACGTATAATATCTAGCTAACAGCTGGGTTTTGAACTGCTGAAAACTGCTCTTTCAGCATGGCAATTTAGTCAATTTTTCACCCAGCTTGTCATTCCATGTATTCAGAGCATTTATTTCCAATACGACTACAAGAAGATGTACTATGGAACATGTAAAAAAATGTTGGTAACTTTAGGGCAGCCACTTCTTTTCTCTTGCCCATCAAGCTGGTCTTCTTGTTACAGAGAGAAATCAGTTTGGTCAAGCATGATCTGGTCTCAGTCTTACTCTTGTCCTACATTGTGATGGTCCGACAGAATTACAGTTAATGGTTCAAACTTCCAATAAAGAAATTTGGTAAAGGAAACAATCTCTGTGGAAACACTGGGTCTGTGATGGGAAGATGTGGTAAGAAGAGAGGGTCCCATGGAGGTGGGACTGCACTTTTCTGAAGCTGGACTTCCCTATCTTGAGCTACTTCATAAAGAACCAATAGAGAAGCTGTTTCGACAACGCATGTGCCAAGAAGAAAGGTCAGACACCGGTCTCATACCTGCAGGGAGAGGGGAGTAACTACCCAATGACCACCAAGTCCATCAATCCATTTCCAGAAGACTCTGAAGGTACAAGTTGCGCATGCACCAAAGCCAAGAGAACTCTAGAAACACAGACTGCACATGACACTTAATTAGTCTAACGAGTCTGAATAGCTGCCTGGACAAAGGGCAAGGGATTATAAAAGGATGTGAATCAAAGCCCTGAACAGGAGTGACATCCCTTCAGAACTGAAAATTTAGGCTGACTGGACCATGCTGGAACCAGGATTTGTAAAGTCTTTTTCGTCTCTCTCCCTTCCTCTCTCACAGTCTTTTCCTCTTTCCCTCTCCTTTTCTCTCCCATTCTTTATCCATCTATCCCTGCATATAGGGAAAGACTAGTCTGGAAATGTTTAAGACTTGTTGGGGCATGTTTACTTTGTGGTTTGTCAGTGGAAGTTGTGGGGTTTTACTGCTTGTTGCAGAGGTTGCAAGACTTACTGACAAAGTTTCATGCCAGTATCTGCTGTGAATAAATAAAATCTAGGGTTTTGAGATGAAGAATCCCTGGTGTCATTTCACCTTAATCTTGACCTGGGAATCAGTGAATTTGAGTCACCATCCCAAGAAATTGGGACATGACATACATGTGTCTTGGATGTGACTTCCAGGAGGCATTGATCTATAAACTTCAACTGAATTAGGTTAGGAGCACCAGTCTGCACCTCTCTGAATCCTTCGTTCTTGCCCATCTTGAAGATGAGTGTGATATTTCCTTTTTTTTTTTTTTTTTTTTAATCACCGGGAACCTTCCCTGACTGTCTCAGCCTTACAAAGATGATTTGCAACATTATCAACTAGCTGTGTAAGTAACTTTGGATGATGACATTTTTACATTACTGACATAAGCATTTGTTTTCAGCAACTAATCCAATGTTATAATTTACTGGGGAAATCCTTAATGTCAGAACATATCTAAATTTTAGATACAGAACCGTTCTTTTCTTTGGTTGTTGTTTGTCTCTTTTTGTTTTTTCTTTCTCTCCTGGAGAGACTGATGTCTCTCTGGCACGTGGAAGTTAGAATCTGGTTTCATAAAAGACTTCTAGTGCTGTGATTCACATCTAAAATCACTTCCTTAAACATTAGTTTAAGAAAAATAAAAACAGGAGGGAAGAAAAATTGTTCTTTTTATCTTCTTTACGTCAAAGATGAAGTCATCTTTCTTCTAAGTCAAAGCAATTCTTAAGCAGTAATGCTGGTAAATAATATTCCATTTACTCTGTCTTTGGTTTTGTATAAAGAAAAAAAGTGTAAGAAAAGGATTGCATTTTGACTTTTGCTCTTCATGTGCTATAGTTACTAAGAAGAAATCAAATAATCTTTAAATAAATATATTTACAAAGTAAATTATACATGAAAAATATAAACCACAATTGTGTTTCTGGTTTACAATACAGAAGAGAGTAAGACAAGTTCTTGGGAATTCCTCCTGAAAGGAATATCTAAATTCCTATGTGAAAAAAAAATACAGTAAAATACTTAAGGGGTTGAATAGTGCAAGATTCAATATTGTACCAAGTCCTTATAAGTAGTTAGCCACTCTCAGTACAAATTCCAAAACAAGTACAGAGACAATAGGGTGTTTATATGACACTTCTGCTAATCAAAATTAGAAAAAATCCCTAAGAGGCACTTAAATAAGACCCAGACACAAAGCAGGTGCAACTGGCACATACAGAAATTGAAAGGTACAGAATTGTTGGAGAATGGCTCAGAGACAAGGGTCCTGAGCCCACCGAGCAATTGTATGATCAGAGCCTGCTCTAGCTGCTGATGCTGGGCCTCACTAGGGTTTGCCTGCAGCTGCTCGCAGCTGCTGATACAGGAGGAATGTCAAGGACGCTTCAGCCCTGTGTACTGTGGTGTGTCGAAAACAGGTTAAGGGGAATTAGGAATAGTGGTCTGAGAAACCTAGTGTTATGATAACGGTGGTCTGAGAAACTTTGTGTTACGGTACTGTCGTGTATCGAAAACAAGTCAACAGGAATCAGAAATAGTAGCATGAGAAACTTAGTGTTATGAGAAGCTTGTGCTGTAAGCTAACTGCAAGTAGGTGGACCGTGCGAATACGACCTTTAGAGCTTAAGCCAATCAGCTAGTGACTAGTAGGCATAATAATTATTGTTGTCTGTATAAATATATGTACCCTGGACCAATAAAGAGACACGTTGATTGATGCTCTATCTCCCACACTGAACCCGTCTCGGCGTGTCGTTTGTCCGCGGCTCTGCACAGAATGACTCTTGGTAAATCATTTTCCAGGATATCTAGAGGTCTCCCACCCTGTGCAGTAGATCTTCTAGAAATCCAGTTCATATTCAGAAGAAAAAGGGAGTGAATTGATGTTAGCAGTGGCAATGTACCACCATGGTCAGCAGACCTGACTGTTCCAGAAGCAGAGAATTACAAAACATGTTTGCAAATAAAAATGAGTATTGATATATATGAATCATTTATTTATGTATATATTGGTAAATCCTCTCCCTATACACCATTAATACTTCCCCTATCTTTAAACTATTCTACTATCAGATAATACTGCAAATTAAATCTAAAAAAAGCATGCAGCTTCTCATTCTAGAGCCGATTAATTCCTCTTCTTGATGTAGAGATGTATCCAAGAAGTGAACATGTTATTAAAATTCAAAATAAAGTGACGATCAATATAAAAATATTAGACTGTCTTTACATAAGTAGATACATTAAGGGAATAACAAAATCATGGTTTCACAGTTGTCTTAAACTTGTCCACACTCTTCTGTTGAAGGAGAGGGTCCTAGCACACACCTACCTCTTCCCTTTGCCCATATATCAACTTTGCCATTGCTTTGGTGATGCTGGTTATAGCAATTTCTCGGTAAATCAGATGAACTTACTGATGTCCTGAAAGCCTTTTTTTTTTTTTTTTTTTTTCCATGCAAGATTAGTTTCCAGTCAGATAGCCAAGCTGATTTGACTTACTCTCCTGACCATTAATGCGAACACAGAAATCAACAGGATTATGTAGCTAAACCATCCTATTTAGGGGCAGAGACAGCCATGGCCCCTTGTCAAAACTAGACTTTGGAACAATGCTGATTACTGCAAAGCCAAAAGAAGGCTTCACACTTTTTATACTGAGAAGAATTAGCTGTCATCTAAATAAAAACCTTTGAAAAGATTGTTTTCCTTAGAACTAAAATGAAATAATGTTAAGTGTGCCTAAAGCATTAACTCTTTCAGAGAAAGAGTAATTAAATTATTTGTGTCTTGTGGATGAGCACCTTTTCATATCTTGAAAAGTTAGAAAATTAAAAAAAGGATAGGAGGAAATATTTTTCCTTTGCATACAATGTCTGATTAATTTATGAAGCTTTTTCATGAGAAGTCACTGAGGCAAAGATTAAAGCTTTAAACATGTCCCTTTTGGATATCAATAAAACTAAAAACTACTGCTTTATCCATTAACAAATAAACATGATACAAAAGTTTTTCATTAAGTGTGAACTATGTTTTAATATTTTACAATATTTTCTAATATTTTGTTATCTTGTCATCCAGCAGATTAGGATGGATCCTAACGTAAAGGCTTTTTTATTCAGAATCAGCTTCTTTTGAGTTTCTCCATCTGTACTTTCAACAGTCTACTAAAGATAAACTCAAGTATGTAATTAATTTTTATCGATGAGAAATACTCAATAAAGTGAAATAAAAAAGACATTGCACTTGAACATGTGTATGTGTATTTGTACGTATATGTTTACGTATTAGGAAATTAAATATTGCTGTGGTTGGAGTATTTAGAAGATTGACATATCAGGACAGTTTCAAACTAAAAACTAAAACAATAAAATAAACAAGCACTTTATTAAATTCACTTATTAACAACACATTTTATGTTAATGGTTAGATCTTAGATGTTATTGATCCTTATCACCACATATATAAGGTTGTTCAGCTTTAATACTTATAGCTTAAAGTAGTTGTGAGTACATAATCCTAGGGACCTGTCGTCATTTGAGCCTACTCAGCAGCTAAACGCCCCGCAGTCACTCACCCACCCTCCCCACACTTGGGAATGGGGAGGGAATCGGAGGGGCAAAGGGAGACTCGCGGGTGGAGATAAAAACAGTTTAATAACAGTAACAGAACAATACGCTGACAGCACTATCAGCTGGTAATGTACAATACAGCTGCTCACCACCCACCCACACCCACCTGCTCCAGGCCAGCAATCCCCAACACAAAGGCACCACAGCAACACTCCCAAGAGTGAGAGCCCCTCCTGGCCCACTCCTGCCTTTATATAGTGAGCACAATGTCACATGACATGGGATATCGGCCAATCCGTGCCCAGCCCTCCAGCTGTGCTCCCTCCGCCCCCGCACACAGGTGAGGGCACTGGGACCTGGGGAGCCCCTGGGGTCTCAGGGTGCTGCAGCACTTCTCCTGCTGCCGAACCAACAGGAACTCTGTTCCAGCCCCAACCAGGACAGGACCTTATATCATGTATCACTGATGGCTGGGATCCTTGGTGGCTCTAGCACACCCAGGTCAAATTGATCAGACTTAAGAACTCTTTGGGTGAAAAAAAGGCTGAACTGAAATGAGCTTGTCTTCTTTCTTTGCTGTTTTTTTTTCTCTTATGCCTAAGAGGTTTTTAACTTCCCCCTCCCAAAAGTGGGGTATCTCATCTACCACTGATGCAACTTATTTTTGTTGTTGCCAGTTATGCCTCTTGTGTATTCAGGAGGATGCTCTGCTTGTTTGATGTCCTGTTTTTCCTGTTCTTTGTTTTTCTATCACTTGGATGCCTTCTAGTGTAATGACTCCAGTCTTTCTTTACCCCTTCAACTGTCATATTGCTCAAACATTTATGTAAATCCTTTGTGGCTGGCTATGACATCATAGTGTTACAAAATATTTTTATACTACTGCAAGTTACACTATTTCAGTATTTGGGTTCAAGTTAGGCTAATCTATCTTGACCATTGCACTTACAGTTTATAATTGACACAGGACCCTCTTTAGCTACAGATGAAAGACAGAATAGGATTTGCCAGTATTTAATAGTTATACTGAATTTTCTTTCCCACTAGGTTTCTAACTGAAAAAAAAAAAAAAAATCTGTGTAACAATTGATTTTTTTCTTTTTGTTAAGGATTTTCTCTACTTGCTTGATAATCACTTTACAACTTGATAAAGTAAATGTAATACATTTTAATTTTTAAGCATCTTCGGTTGGATGATTCTTTTGTTTATTATTATTATTCAGCGAGTAGGAAATATTTAAGCATATGAACAGCTTGCACAAAAAAATGAAAGTATAACCTCTATTGTGCCGATAATAAAAATAGGGCCCAAATAATTTATAAGATGAGCCCTATGTCAATCAGTAGATTATTTGTAAATTTAGTTAGGAAATGGTTTTTAATTTCCAATGCTCAATTGTTACAATGTAACTATTGCCACCTCCAGCCCTGCAAAAATATAATTATACTGTGAAGTAAGAGTTTGAAATACTTCCCAATCTAACAAGTTTTCAATTTATTCCTTTCTGTTAAATAATAATTTCCTCTTTTATCATATTTATTTTAATTCTTTTCCATGTATATCAGCATTCTGCCTACATTAACAATATACACATAAAGAATAATTAATGATTTTCTGTTAATATTTACACTGCATATAGTAAATATTAACAAGTGCTTTAGTGTACAGTGTGCATATATACTAATACAGACTTTTTCATACTATGGTATTTTCCTTTATTTTCATATATTAAATGTCAATTGGTAATTTCTGTGTATACAGTCTTAGGAAGGTAATACTCTATATTTCTTAGTAACTGCATGCTTAGAAAGAAATTATTACTTAAAATATTTGTAATTTATTCTCTTTCTTTAGATGAATTTCCTAATTAGATATATTAACTTGTAGTTACATAAACTTAAAATAATATCATATATACAGTGTTTAGATCCAATCTTGAGATACAGTTCTGGTAAACAGGACCACAGATTTGTTCAGAGATAGCTACAGCAAAATATGTTTGGTTTGCATTTTGAAGTACAGTCACATTGTAGACCTAGTTCTGTTTGGTCATCTGGGCATAGTTGAAATCTGCCGACTACGGTTAGCTGTCCTGAATTATATTATGAATCACTAGGGAATGTCAAAGCGTTACTGTTGTTTACTTGGGAAAAACAAACAAAAATTTTTCTCAACTAGTTTTTAGATGATCCTGGTTACATCCAAATTAATATTTTGTTATTATATATTTAATTAAAAGAGATTACTTTTAATTTACTTGCGATTATTTTAGCTCTTCTCCCTCTTAATTAACATTATTAGGGTTCAGATGTGTTTGCAACTGTATCATTAGAAGAATAATTTGTATGCATTCAGACTGGAATGTTATTTTTACAGAAATTTCATTATGAATAAACATGATGGAAGTTTAGAGCAATAAATGTTTATTTCTAGGCTGAGTTTTTGACATTGCTGTATGCTATTAATGATGGTTATGAGCTTATTCTATATTAAGTAAATTTCTAATTTTGCCTCCACACAGGGGACAAAACTAGAAATCATCTACTATGCCATCCACAATTTCGGTCCATAAACAGAAAAGAACATAATGACAACAACAAAAAATCAGCAATGCTTTCCCCTCCATATAAATGTCAGAGTCCGTGGTCAGCTACCTGAGTATATTAATATTCTGCAGCTGGTTTCTATCTCTGAGAGAAATGTCTGTCAAGTTAGCAGAGGGACAGTTAGCTATGGGCTCTTAACCAGCTGGATGTTGATTTCATTTGAATGTCCTTAGAGAATGATAAAAACAGTCCTTCCTGTTCTGTACTATGTTTATTCAGTTTAGATTGATTTGTATCTTCTCAGGATTTCCTTAATTTTGTCTTTTCTATGGTAGAAATTACAGCCTTTTTGTAATTAGTTTTTTTTTTTTTTTTTTTCAATATTAGATGCAGTTGCCCCAAAGTCACCTGCATAACTATTACACCTAATTAGCCATCAAGAGGGGGGAAAAAAAAAATGTTTAATTAGATGATTCCATAAACACTTTACTGCCTGAAAGTCACATAGAAAACACACCATGATTCTGTGTAAACCTTGTTCTACACAAAGAGATAATATAGATAGTAAGCAATGGTAGGAAACATTGTTTTAATCCCCAGGATTTCCTCTAGAAGGACATATAGTCAATCTACATGTAATACAGGGATGCAGGGATGTGATTCACATATAAATTAAGACAATTAAAATACTGTATAGATGTCTGTGTGAACTCAGTGTCTGGACTCCTACTGTGCTGAATGGTGATCTAGTCAAGTGTGAGTGGAGAATGTTATTCAGATTGTCCTAGATATGTACACCTGATTTGCTTTTTGTATACACCCTTGATTGTACCGATGAAATATTTGTAACAGGTATAGAGAGCTGGCTGTTGCTACATAGGAAACTTCCTTCTTACACAGAAGCTGGAGTCAGGCAAGACACAGTAAGCCATCTCAAATAATATTAGATGCTTATGTTAATGAACTGAAATAAACTTCAGATCTTTATTAACTAAACCACAAAGTTATACATAAATACTTATGTCTAAGTGTAAAAAGTACCTCAAACTTTGAGGTAAGTGAACATTGCAGTTCATCTCTATATAATGCACACATTTCAATAGACCTCAACATCTTGCACAAATATAAATAGATATCACAAAATTCAGTTGAGCTGCAGTCAGATAACTGTTTGTAAACATATTCACATGAAATTCCATATAATATATGTCATATAATCAAACAAAAAAAAAATAATAGGGCCAGTATTAGTCTAGCTGCAGCTACTATAGCGTTCCTAAAAAAAAAAAAAAAAAAAAAAAAAAACAAACAAAAAAACAAAAACAAAACCAAAACAAAACAAAAAAAAAAAAAAAAACAAAAACAAAACAAAACAACAAAAAAAAAGAAGTAGAATAGAATGATCTAAAGAAGGTGTTTTTGTTACTGATGCAAAACTGTTTATTGCCAAAGTATAGTATATGTATAACGAACCTTGGATTTTGCCCTTAGCAGCTTGCTGTTAGAAAATCTCATTAATTAAACCCAATGTGATACTGAGGAAAGTGAGTAAAACTGCTTCTAAACGTCTCTAACAGCATATTACAGTGCTACTTAAGCTGTAGGATTTTTCTGAATTGCTGTTTATCTTAGATATGGAATGAACTTTTGAAGCAAACTTTTAGTTGTTCATATTTTGTTTGTGTCATGCTTTCATCTACATTGTGAAATGGTCTCACGGTACATGAACTGTGGTGTTCCTTTCAGGTGAAATTAAACTAGATGCTGTCTAAGAACTCATTTAGCACTCTTTATCCTCAAATACTCATTCTGTCAATGGGACCAGACTAGAGATCATTCACATTAAAAAAAAAAAGAAAAAAAAACAAAAAAACAAAACCAGATAGATTTCCCAGGTATATTTGAATCATAAATAGAAGAACATGTATTATTGTCTTCTTATATGACAAATTTACATGTACCTTTTTAACTGTATCTTCATAAGAAACCAGTTTCTATAAACTGTTGGTTTTGTTGGGCTTCTGGATGAATGAAATAATGATGCTGAGAATAAGGATCCCAGACAAAAAGATAGAAGAAAAGCAGAAATTACTGTTGGCTATATACAAGCAGACTTATTTAGAAACTTCTTCTTCCGATGTGACAAAATATTCAAGAGTCAATTGTACCATCTGACATATTAGTAAAATACTGACATGGACGTATAACTTTCAGTTATATTTAGGAGTAAGTATTAAAATTTTCAGAATGTATTTTTTACATCTTTGTACTTTGATTGACATAGAGAAATACTCTGTCTTTTCAGTTTTATTGATTCTCTTTTGCACCAGAATGCATCGCATCTTGTTGACATTAATAATCTTTTTCATACTATACAACTATCTTGTTTTTATATTGGTCATTTTCCCATGAAAATATTCAGCATCACATGATACTTTATCAACCATGCATATAATGAAAGATAATAAATGCTCTATCCCAAGAGGATGTTGATTGTGCTTTCATTATACCATCTGGATAAGTAAGAAAACATGCATTTTTACAGCATTTCTGTTTTGATGACCAATTTGTCTAGAAGAATATTTGCCACCAGTTAATGTATATATTCTATTAACTGTTACCTTTTTGAAAAAAAAAAAAAAAAACCAAACAGATGTGTCCAGATCAAATTACACCTCAGATCCAGTATTAACAGGTGCCCAAATACAGGATAAAGAATCAGTGTCTGATCTCAAGATGGCTATGTCAGATAAGAAGTGAATAAAAACCAGTGTCTGTGTTTAAGATATCCAGCAAACCTGAAATTCTTTTCAAAAGGAATTTACCTATAAGTAGATGTAAATCTTAATTTATGTTTGTTAGGTAGAAATTTTGATAGGCAGACTGAACTTTCATTACTTGGTAGAAAATAATCTGAAATAGAAAGTGTGACAATACCAACACCACCTGAAATACATGGACTGAGAAGGAAAAATAAATATATATTGATGTGAAAACAAACAAACAAACAGTTTGTCTTTCAAATTGCTAAGTATAACTGCCTTTTCAATAAACTATTTGACAGTATTTTATAAATTTCTAACATGCTGGGTAATAGATGCATTGCCAATAGTATGATCCACTGCTAAAAGTCCTCTATTGTCATTTCTTGAATTCATGAAAGGAATATGATAAATATCGCTTGATTAATATCCTAGATATCAGAGAAAAAGATTGCTTGAATTACTGAAGGATAAGGGTCTTTTACTCCCTAGTATATCATATGTATCGGTCTCTGAGGAGTAAGGGGTATTTTCTGATGTTCTTTACCTCTGTGGGATTGGTACTTGCAATTTAGGCCTATAGCTTGAATATTCTTGTTTCTCCAGTGCAAGGACATCGTTAAAGGAGTGATGATTCTCTTCAGGATTTAAGACTATTGCCACTGAGATTAGGGAAGAATGTTGTTCTCTTGGTAAATATTCTCAGCTATTTGACTGGACTATTATTTGTTTTTGAAGCCTCCCACAGGGGCAACATACTAGTCTTAATGGGTCACCATTCAGATCTACTACACTATACTATAAAGCTCTAAGACCTGGGGCACAGCCATAGTGCTTCTAGTGGGCAAGAATTAAAGGGTGAACCCCTTCAGAGCCTACTAAAGCTAGTCTTTGATCAGTATGAGGAATTACTACTTGAATAATGTAAAACCCTATTTCTTCTGCCCTGCTGCTCAGAGGCTAAGCAGGTTACCTCTACAACACTCACCATCTTTGTAAGCTGTGCCTAGAAGCACAAATAAACCATGCAGTGCATGTTACAGGTCAGGAAATGTCTAATTTCCACCTTTTATTTATCATGCTGGAACACATGTGGGAACTAGAGAGGCAATCACTAGAATTTAGTAGTAGGAGCCAGATTAGCCATTGTTCCAGCCTTCAGGAGATAGGGCACAGAAAGGACAGATCATAAATGCTTTATCCTTCACAGCATCATGTAGTCAGGGTGTTTAATTAAGGCCCTATATAAAGATAACAAAGATAAACACATTTATAACAGTTACCTAAGCATAAAAACATAAAAAAAAAAAAATCAGTTTATGGGAAAGAGCTTATAGCAAAAAGCTCATCTGTCCTATTGTCCTAAGTTTCCCTTTAATAAAGCAGTGGGAGGGCCTGTGGGTCCTCGATTCTTAGGGCAGAACTGATCCCCAGTGTGTGTTAGACAACCTTGAAGCTGTTCTATCATGTCACACCAGCTCCCTATCTTTCCTAAAGGGTGAAACACCAAACAGGGTTACCTAGAGTATAGCACACTTCAACTATGCTTTTTCCTACTCATTTTTGTACACTGTCACTAGAGCTGTGGCTGTAGCCAGCTGTCCTAACTTCAGAAATTATGGTTTTTTCTAATAGCTTTAGCCCACATGATTCTAAAATACAAAAGTATCTGTGATACACTAATTACATGTGCTGCACGAATCTAAAATGTCTATTTTCTATATGATATCAATCAATAATAAAAATCTGCTGCAGGAGATAAAGGTATTTTCCATCATATCTTTTTGTAATACTTCATCCAGACATCCAGAAGGTAGCAGTATTCAAAACTGGCTGTTAAACTTTTCAAGCTTTTAAAGTCCTGAACTTCAGTGCATAACATGGGACTTAATTAAGATTTCTACAATATCTAAATATTCTAACATACCATTATAAAATTCAACAGCTAGATCAACAAAGGTGGAATATAATATCTTAAGTCTTGGCCAGGATCTTCTTTTATACAAATGGCTGCCAAATTAATGCAGGGAAGTCTGAAAATGCATGCATGATGGGGGTATGATGAGAAGCAAGCAAGTAGTTAAAAACCCCTTCAACTATTTGAGATTAACAATTATACTTAATTGGTTGCAATTAAGGTGGGAAAAGGGGGAACTTGGAAGTGGTCCAGTGAATTGTGTACTTAGCCTTGCACGCCACTATTACTCTTTCAAATATGCTAAGGTCATGGGTAAAACATACAGTGTCTCTCAGTAGGTATTTACAATAATCTGCACAGTACAACAATTAAGGTTATCTGCTCAGATTTGGGCTGCATAATGACTCATGATTCTGACTGCCAGGTTAGCGTGGGAATGTGTGCAATGCTCTTACCCATTCAATAGCAGGTCTAATAATTTCTCTTTTCAATCATCAGTATATTACTTTTTAAATATTAAAAAGAATGAGATAAACATGAAAGGCTATGCATTAATTTTCTTATGAGTTATGTGAGATATCTTTAGGAGGTTGTTTTTTTTTTTTTTTTTTTTGTTATTAATTTTTTTTAGTCTTTGTAGCAGTTTTGGAGCAGAGTAGTGTTTTTATTGCATGAAACTAAAGGTGTGAGTTGAATATCCTGGGGCATGCTATGAGAAAATATAGAAGTTTTTTGAAGGTTAGGAGTCCTCAGGGATAGTGCTGGAAGACAGTGTAAAATGGAGAAAACTGAATCTGGTGCAGTTTCATCTGTACTGCTTTTTTAGGAGTAGCCTCAGGTGTAAACTATACCAGAACAACACCCAGGAATTGTCCTACCAAGAGTTAAATGTCCAAAACAGAATCAGGGAGTAAGCTAATGGCTTTAGCTGGAAAAATGCTTCTTAAAAACAAATTACCATTAAAATCAGAATATCCATTTAGTGGTATAAGAAGTACATCTCCTGTGCTCCAGGTTTATAACTGTCACTTTCAAGTCAAACCTGAGGTGACTGCCTTACCTCTGTTCTCTGAATGACTAGACACTGAATTTTTTCCCATCCATTTACATCCACTTTCCTCCCTTTCCCTCTTTTATGCCATCTCTCAGAAAAGTAATATCTAGTGTAAAACACTGACAATTACTTTGCTTCATTTTAAATGAGACAACAAGTTACACTTAAGTTATTACTGTTTTCTAATTAAAGCTTTAAATTGTGATGATTCCGCTGTCCTTTATTAACATTAGAAATGTGATAATGAATGATCAGGGTCTTCAGAATTAGCAAATTAAGGAGATTTCACTTTGAAGTTAATAAAGATACTAATGCTTGATATTCTGATACTACATTAAAAGTCAGAAGTAATCTGTGTATAGATAAATTCCTTGACCATGTACACAGACACTGATGTGTGATTATATCATGTAAGTTTTGGAAAATCAGCTGTAATGCAATTGCAAATAATTTTACAAACAGTTTTTTTTACATGTTTTTCACATAAGCATAAAATCAAAATATATGCTAAGAAGGTTCTTCACATTTTTGAGTGATAGTTTGATTTTCAGATTGAAGAAAAAAAGTCTTTAAAAATAACAGAGGTAGATTACCTTTATACTTTTCAGAAACTCAGAGACAATTTTGATCGTTTATTCAAAAAGTGAAAGAAATACATTATAAAATATAGAAAATATAAAATATTAATGCTTTATTGTCTTTTTATCAAAACATCCAATTATGAATGCCTCAGTTTTGAATATTGTAGAGAAAATATGATACATTTTTACTGTTTTACCTCAAGCATAAAACAGTTTACAATCTTTCTATAATAATTTTTAAAAAGTGTATAGATCAAAAACCCCTCGTTTGTAACATATGGAACACTACCAGAAGGCAGTGATATAATGGATTTGTCTGGTATCTTCCAAGAAGACTCAGTGCCCTAAAATGATTAGTAGCAAGGACTGTAAAATTTGAAAATGAATATCTCTTCTGAAAAATATCCAGAAATCATATTTTATTTTTTTCTGTTTCTCATGTCCATGACAAATTTCTGTGTTGGATTTACAAATGAAAAATTCTATATTCAAACTGGTAGCTCTGGAATGTTAGACAACTTTTTGTTTTGTTTTGTTTTGTTTTTTAATTATTACACCTCCCTCCTATGCCCACTCCCAGCAATAAGCATATCAAAGCCTGAATTGGACCATAAATACAACTGTGCAACCCCTCATCCTCTAACTATGATCCTAGTGATAGCAGGCAGCTATCCATTGCTAATAGGAATTTATTAAGGTGTTCTGTGATGATGAATAAACTGAAATAAGAGATCCTATACTTCATATGCTCTTAGATGTGATGGCTTTACAGGGTTGATGCATGAGATTTCATCACTGCATTGACTGTATCAATTGAAACTGATGGCTGAGTAGAATTTACCAGCCTTCCATTAAATGATTTTACAGCAGATGAATAAAGATTATTTTTGCTGTAAATTATTTTCCTCTAAAGCTCCCTGTAAGTTTTTATTCATTCTTTTCCATGTGATAAAATTTAGGTATATCTGAGTTTTTTAGCACTATCCCAACTTCCTCATTCATGGGAACTATACTGCTATACATTTGTCAAATTAGTTGTGAAATAAATGATTTTGAGTTCTGCTAATAAATACTATGACGCATATAAGTGCATTTAGATGGCACATTTCAACTCAAAGGGTCCAAAATTACTCTGTACCTTATCCTTATCTTACACTCTTACTAGTTTAGTAGTAACTTTATTAAAATAAGCAGTGTTACATCAGTGAAAAGTTAATGTAAGCATAGATATTTTATTAATAGTGATACATTAAAGCTTTTAAACGTACTATTTTTTATTTCTGTTGACATATGATAAAAACACTATTCAGCTGATCTCAAAATAAGGTAGGTTACAAACACTAAATCCAAAATGTTAACAGTTGTTTGAGAAATTTAGTTTCTCAAGTTGTATGAAATGGGGTCCTGAAAGAATTTGATGAATCATGAATTTTGTTTCAAAATGTGTGTGCATGCTTCAAAATATCTGGTACATATAGTAATTTTTATACGACTTCAACTTATTACTAGCTGTTGAGGAGCAATTTTTTTTTAATAGAATGAGCAGTTAATGTTAATATCCAGGCACATTATTTTAAAACACCAAAACCATCCATAATTTGTAAACTTATTTCACAATTATTCTAATCTTAAACTAACTAAAAATATATTAGAAACAGTAGAAATATATTGGTACATATCCAACCTGAGGACAATGGGTTATGTATTGTTTACTAGGCAGTTTTGCTAAAGTAATTGACATTCATAAATGGCAAAATATGACTTCATATATCTTAACTTGTAGCTGAGATTTATAAGTAAACAAAATTATTGTATTGATTTAGTACCAAAATTGAGTAACTGGTATATCAATGGTCACCAAAAAAATGAGAAAATCCATTAACTATAAAGCTAAGGGAGTCCATGTTCTGCTAACCATATTCTTTACTAAGATTACTTTTTCTTCAAAAATGCATATGCAATTACTGTTTTATTTTCAAATATCACTAAATTGCATTAACAAAGCTTGGGCAACTTTTTCTTACTTTATGTCTTTCACAATTGCAGTAGGACCCCTTAAATCCTAAGTAATGTGAATCATGTCACATCATGTATTGAAAAATGAATGTGTTCAGACTGATGTAACACAATATGCTATGATACATAAAGTCATAAATGTGGAGATTATAAAGGCTTCTATTTCATTGCTTCAAACAAAATGCACCTATCGTTATTTTAATTCATTTTCAATAAGATTAATATCTTAAAATTTTAAGTAAGTAGTGTTTATAACATTTCGGACTTCATATTTCTTTATATTGTCAAAGAAAATGCCACTGGCTGTAATATTTGATAACTAGTATTTGTCTAAATTAATTATCAGTATCATTGAACTGGTAACAAGACAGTTTTTTCCACTATTTAAAATTCAGTATGTCAAAAAATTAATCCCACAAACCTGATGTTTGATTTTGCATGTGACAGTGAAGATTTTGATTGGAAAAAGAATGGATGGTTCCCCTCCACTTTATTAAAACACTGGAGACATTTATTCTCATATATAATGTCAATATATTAATAAGGTCATGTTTTGACAAAACTCTTACATCCGAACAAAAAAAAAAAAAAATGTACAAATTGACACCACCAGCAGAATTATATATATAAAGTAACAAAAGAAGACATACCAGCATGAAGATAAGTTGCTCCATTACTTTATCCTCAGCTAATACTACACTATTAATGGAAACAGATTAACTGTAAAAAAAACCCATCGTTAGTCATAATGGATATGGGAAGATGGGTAGACGTGTCTACTGCTGCTGTTGATCCTGTTCTTGTTGCTCTGCTTCCTGAACAAAGGAATCACTTACTGTGATAGCACACTATTTAAGGACATAATTTCTATATATTTTAACAGTTTTCATCATTACTAGTCCAGCTATCTTCCCAACCACTGTTATATATGTCATGTCAGTCTTACCAATTTATTTAAGAAACTCTTCTACAGTTTATCACAGAAATGTCTTGTCTGTGGAATCTAATTGCTTCTTTCTTCCCCCCTTCTCCTCCTCTCTTCCTTCCTTGATTTCCCCCCCACACCCAGAAGTTGCAGCAGATTATTTTATTTTCCTATTGAGTTAAAACTCAATTTTCTAGCAGCAGCATCTGGGTTAGAACTTAGAACCACCTACGGTAATGGTGTCTGTTACAGAGGAAACCACTGGAAGTAGCCTCACTTGGTTGATACATGCACTTGGCTAGAGACTCTTGACAATAAAGTCTCAGCTGGTGAATTGTCTTTCCTTGTAAAATGTGCAACCATTTCTACTGCTTCTACTGCTATTTACAGCTTGTGATTTTGGAACATAATTAGGTTTTCTGTACTCACACTGTAGGGGGGTTAGACACATAAGAAGTCCCAATAACAAAAATTAGATTATTCATGTGAGAAAGTGATAATGTGAAAAAAAGGTGTCACATTTTTGCCTTTTTTTTAGGAATATTCTTATGTCTCAACACAGCAGAATACATTTCCACATGAAGTTTCTAATATATAATAGCAATACATATTTATAGTTTGTGTAGGCTTAATTAGTCTCAGATATGAGAAGAATAAACAGAGTTTTCTTCTGAATGGTTCTGAAACAGTGGTCTCCCACTGAGACAGCAAGTGGCAATGTCTCCTGTTGACCCTCCAAGCAGACAAGCAAGGTAGCAGACAAGACAAAGAAAGATTTTTGTAGTTGAACAGAAAAAGAGCAGCTAAACTTCTATCATGATATTGAGAACTGAGTTTCAGGTCCAGCCTATCTTAATGGTTGAAACTGAAAGCCAAGCTTCTGAAGAAGACACTGAACAGGAGTATTAGGTGGTTTGTGATTTAGAGGTGGTTATTTGGGTCACAGATGAAAAAAAATTAAGTTTTAATGAGTCAATAGATATATTTGCTGTCGTGCTAAGTAGTAAATTAATAAAATAATAAATACTTTTAAAAATCTGAATTGGTAAATATAAGTCTACATTGACCTCCATGGTGGGGTGACCTTGACTGGATGCCAGGTGCCCACCAAAGCCTCTCTATCACACCTGTCCTCAACTGGACAGTGGAGAGAGAATATCATTAAAGGCTTGTGGGTAGAGATAAGGACAGGGAAAGATCATTCACCAGTTACTGTTGTGGGAGAAAGAGACTCAACTTGGGAAAAGTAACTTAATTTATTGCCAACCAAATCACAGTTGGATAATGAGAAATAAAACCAAATCTTAAAACAGCTCTCCCTCAGTGGCACAGGGGTCAAGGAATGGGGGTTGCAGTCAGTTAATCACACGTTGTTTCTGTTGCTCCTTCCTCAGGGGGAGGACTCCTCACACTCATCCCCTGCTCCAGTGTAGGGTCCCACCCACGGGATGCAGTCATTCAGGAACAGACTGCTCCACCATGGGCTCCTCTCTGCATGGGGCCATCTGTCTTTCCAGGAGCCTGCTCCAGTGTGGGCTTCCCACAACATCGCAACCTCCTTCAGGCACATCCATCTGCTCTAGCGTGGGGTCCTCCATGAGCTGCAGGTGGATATCTGTTCCAACGTGAACCTCTGTGGGCTACAGGGGGACAGCCTGCCTCACCATGGTCTTCGCCATGGGCTGCAGGGGAACCTCTGCTCCAGGACCTGGAGCACATCCTCCCCTCCTTCTTCACTGACCTGTCTGCAGAGTTGTTTCTCTCACATATTCTCACTCCTCTCTGCAGGTAATGTTCCCCTAAAAAGTTTTTTTTTTTCCCCTTCTTAAATATGTTATCACAGAGGCACTACCACCATCACTGATGTTCTCAGCCTTGGCCAGTGGTGGGTCTGTCTTGGATCTGGCTGTCATTTGCTCTGTTGGACATGGGGGAAGCTTCTAGCATCTTCTCACAGAAGCCACTTCTGTAGCCACCCTGCTATCAAAATTTTGCCACGCAAGCCCAATACAGTCTGCTAACATATATCTATCTTTATATATAGGGAAATACATTTTATGTCTGTTAATATGTAAAAGTTGGGCATAAATGTTATTTTGAAAGGCAAAAGCTATCTAAACCAAAATAAATATGGTCACTACATGTAGCATAAATTAATGCTTGTTATTCAAATAGACTTGTATTGAAAAATCTGTAAACTAATCTGTAGACCTCCTTGTTTACATGGAGTTCAAGTAACTGTTAAGTCAGAAATAGAAACTGGAAGTATCTTAAAAACACTCTTATGCTTTCTTTGATGTATTTTTGTAGAGAATATTACACTGATATTTAGTAGAGACTTCCTTTAGATTAAAAAAAATATGAGATACTGAGACATAGAGGTATCAAGATGAAAAATGCTGGAGCAAATGAAAAATATAGGGTAGAAAAGGACAGTTTTCATATACATTTTGAAAACAAAAATATGTTTCAAACAAAAAAACAGTAAATTCATATTAAAATGTGTTACTATAGGAGAAGTGGGCAGGGTTGAATGTATATAACTCACTTTAAAAAAGGTCTGATTCACAAATTTATGGACTTGTGACAATTTATTCAGTACTAGAAAAACATGGAAAGCTAAATCAAATAATAGAAAAATTATAAATCATCTAAAACAAAACAGCATGTCTTCACAATAAAATTCAATATATGCAATATGTATATATGTGTATATGTATATACTTGTGTATGTATGTGTGAATGTATTTGTGAACATATGTACAGAGAATGATGAATACTCTCTATTATGTTTTTGAATATTTACTCATTTGTTTATTGGCATAAAGAGGGAGTGGGTGAGTAAGAAAACTCCATGGAGAGATTATTGTATAAGAGGATTTTCCAAGTGTAAGTGAACATCTTAACAGAAATATGAGGCTTGCCAGACACAAGGATCTTTATTCTTAGATAGTAGTCTGACAGTTATTTAGAATTAAAATTTATCTTTGCCTTCCAAAGCTTTTGCTGTGGCTGGAACTCAAACAGTAACTCCTTGTGTAGCCTGAGCACAAACCTTCTATTACCATATAATTCTTCTTTGTTAATAAGTTTATCTGTGAACAAAGCGAGGATTTAACTAATATTTTCAGTTCTGTGGACCAAAAGCCAGCTTGAAGACACTTCTGTGGATCACATAAAGGAACAGAATTTTAAGAACTGATGGTATTAATTACATATTCATTGTCTTTTGTCTATCCTTCAGCCTTGAACTGCAGAATTGAAGCCTCCAGTTTGCTACTTCTACGGCTATCTTTGTAGAGAATCTTCCAGACATTTTTTCCTTATAAGTGTGCTCTATTTTGCACTTGATGGGACAAAGCAGCTAAGGAGACAAAGCACCTGTGTCTCAACAGGCACAGTAGCACTGTAATTCTTCATTTGAATTTCAGCTCAATTCCAATCCCAGACTGAAATCACAACAATTTTAAATAGCTCTGCAAGGATCAGGGAGTTGGACTCAGTGATCCTTATGAGTCCCTTCTAACTTGAGATATTTTATGATTCTATAGAAAAATTGTAATTTAGAAAAATGAAAAATTGGTCCATGAGATAGATCTGGCTGCAGTTTTATACATTCTCTGGACCTCATTCTAATTAAGTGACATCAATGTAAAGTTCATCATTGTGTTTAACAGACATAATAACTGGCAGTAATAACAGATCAAAATACAGTGATTTCAAATAGACACACAAACTCAAAAGAAATAGGTTTTTTAAGAACCCGCAAAAATTCATTAATTTATAAGAAGTATTAACAATAGAAAATAGTGAAGCCTAATACCTAAATATCTATGTTGCAGCGATGTGAAACCTGTTTACCTGCATCTATCCACATTCATACTTCTTAAACCTTTGTTTGCTCATTTTTCCCTGATGTTCTGTGCCCTTGTTTCGGAGATATTTTCAGCTTGCTTCCCTATTGTTTCAGGCAAGGAGCAAGAGTGTTTGTATGAGATTTAACCTAAGAAAAAGAAAGAGAACATCTGTGCTCCACATACCTACACAGATTAATCAGTTAGAGTGACAATTCCATTGGAAATCAATACAGAGAAAACAAGAAAAAATTCAGAGATTGTCAAGCAAATGGTTTGTGCAGGCAGAAACTTCAGAAAAATAGCCCAGTTTATGACTGCTAGCCTATCTGAGTAAACTACAGTATAATCAATTACAAGTATATCTTATACACCTTTCTTGACCAGTCATACATTTCTTCCCATTCTTTGCTCTGCATGTTCTTACATTTGGAACCAAATAATGATTAACAATGATCACAGGCCAAATTATGAATTAGGCCCATATGCAGTCTTCTCAGCTCCTGAAAGTAAAGCATACATATCAATAAAGTAATGCTTATCTATCAGAAGTGTTCAGTCTAATACTTTAAGGTGACCTGGACCTTGACAGGCTGGAATTTCATGAATTTCAACAATGATAAATTATTATAATATTATGAAGAATATGTAAAAGAATAAACTGATGTGGTGACCAAATCCCATGAGCTATTCAATAGGTAATAGCGATCTTGAAAGACACTTATAATACTTAGGTAGCAAAAAATATGCAAAAGGAACTCTATAACATCATGATCTTACTCAATAGTGACATCACATGTTTACATAGGACCAAAAAAATTCTTTATCATAGGCCTTTTTTTTTTTTTATCTTTTCTATGTTGAATATAAATGTATCTTTTTATCCAGAAACAGCTTCTGAATTTTCAGTAAAATCAGGCATGTTGAATGTATGCTTTTCATTCTCTCTCATAACTAGGGATGCACAAATATGATTTGTGGAAGGTCATGAATACAACTATGTAGATTTGGGAGAGATTCTAAGTCATCTCCTACAGTAAAACTGAAATAATCTAGAAAAAAAATAAAAATTCTGTATTCTAAAGATTGTTCTATGACTTAAAATCATGTGAATAGCTATCACATAACATGAAAAATGGAAAAGAGGCTTTCAGGATGGAAATCTGATGGCTACTTTCTTAGCCTTCCATACTTCTATGGTTCCGTGCTCTCATGCTACTTCCAATACTAAAATACTAGTTTGGGCAGGCTAGTTTCAGTTCTTTCCTTTTTAATGACAGTGTATTGACAATTCTATGAAAGACACAAATCCTGTCCCCAAAACACTAACTGAAGTAAATTCAGATTGTTTTAATCAGTCTTGGAATATGTTTGTTTTATAACTTGAACATGAATTCAGTAATAGAAAACATGGGAATTTTAGCAAGTTCTATATGAAAGATACCTTCCTGTCATCAAATGCCTCAAGCTGTGTTCCTCTACACATATGCCTTTTCATATTGACAAGCTAGAGAATCCAAAGTTCTAGCTTGTGTGGAAATTTCATCCATGTTCTACAATTATTCTACCTCTGTTTCATCTGATCTCCTCAGATGCTGTCCACACCCGTATCAAAAATATTGGGATAGTGTACCTAACCAGACTAATTCTCATATACACAATGAAAAGGGGGAAGGCTGAACACATTCTTCTCCCAATTCAATCTGATGTTAACCTTGAATATTTGGGTGCCTTTTCTTTAGAGATCGTTCACAGTGGCTCCAAAAATCTTGGTAGTTTGGGAGGTTGTCCAGTATCTGGGAGCTAGCCAGTGTTATTCCAGTTTACAAGAAGGGCATGAGGGAAGACCCAGTAAATGACAGACCTCTTAGACTAACCTCAGTATCCAGAAAAGTTTTGGAGGCCATCCTGGGTGCTATTGGAAGGCCAAGGAAAAGACCAACGTTCACTGCCTTCTTCAACTCAGTCTGCTGGTAAAACTAACCTTCAGGGATCCGAGGCCCCTGAGATGAGAAGGGAAGTCTGGAGCAAGGAGGACTTATTCTTGCTGGAGGAAGACAAGTGTAGGGAGCACTTAAAAAAATCAGACACACATAAATTCATGGCATGCACCCATGAATCCTGAGGTAGCAGGTTGATGTCATTGAGAGATTACTCTCTATCATGTTTGAATGGAGCAACTAATCCTGGAAAGCATATCCAGAGACATGGAAGACAAGAACATGATCAAGACAAGGAGTAGTCAGCACAGGTTTATAAAGAGTAAATAATTCCTAACCTTAAGTTTAGAGATGATACAAAATTGGGAACAGGGGTTGATATACCAGATGGGTGTGCTGCCATTGTATAGTACCATCTCTGTAATCTTGTGTGGTATACTGACTCAACTAGATTTTTTTGAGGAGATATCATACATCAATATTATTATCAGTTCACTATCTGTAGAAGAACCTGCAGAGGCAGTCCCTCATTTCCAAAAACAGGAACATGATTGGTTCTTTTTTTGAGTTTTTTCAAGTTTATGAGTTTTTTTACTTTCTCATATAAATTTAGAGAAAAATCCTGTCTTTTAAAAGTCTGTCACAATATCGCAATGTATTTCAGCACAACCAAGATTTATCTCTTTGCTGTTACTTAGGGGATGTGAAGGGATTTTTTTGAAATGTAGCTCTCTGAAAGTTAGGGGACAGATTTATCCTTCTGTGCTTTATATATCTAGAAGCTTTTTGTTGTTATACTATTTGGTTTTGGTTTGAATTTATCTTTGATTTTTTTTATTTTTTGATTTTTTTTTCTTAATCCAGGTTAAGTTAGTCATCTAATCTCCTTTAGTTGATAGAGAGAAATAATTGATACAGGCAGCTATTTTATCTCTTTATAGCTTAGAGGAATCACTGTGAAATGTCCTTCACCATTAATAGGTGAGCAAAAACCTTGAACTCTTAGGTGAGATGAATCCTACCTAATAAATTAAGAAATTTATTATTATTATTATTATTATTACTATTATTATTATTATTATTATTATTATTATTATTATTATTATTATTATTATTATTATTATTATTATTATTATTATTATTATTATTATTATTATTATTATTATTATTATTATTATTATTATTTCTTTGTTATTTATTATTTGGGGGGATTAGTATTTTTCTCCTACAAAATTCTGAAGAAATTTGTGAATGTATGTATCATCAAATTCTTTGAAGGGGAGAATATTGTAGAATGAAAAAAATAAAAGAAAAAGATTAACTTTAATCAAAACCTTGGATCATTAGGATTAATTAAATCTGAACTACAAACAAATCTATACAGTAATAATTAATCTATGTGGACTGAATACTGAAGACATTCTATAGCTTTGTTTAAATGTAGTCTTCAGATTTCAGTGAGCATTTTTGCAATTATTTATGACATCAGAGTATCTAATAAGTATTATTTATAGGATTTAAATCATTATCAAAAAGAAAATATAGTGTATTTAGTTCAGACTCTACATGTTTAATGTAAAAATAAAATTTGGAAAAATTATAAGATATCAAGCTTTATATAACACTCATGATTTCTGTTTACCTAGTTATAATACGGGATACAAACACACGTATTTTTACTAAAACAAGAAATCATTCCTATCATGAGCAGAAACAAGGAAGTCAGTCTGACTGCTTGGGTGAAGAATGGTCACATATTGAAGGGCTGAAGTCTTACTGTCATGGTCTATTATCCCATATTTCAGTCTTTCTGTATTGTTAAATTCTAGCATATTTCTCATTTTAAAAACATCCTTCATGTCCAATACAGTATTGTGCAATTCCTTAAACTGTCAAGTGTATATGTTGAGAAATCACTTGTTCTGATTGGTAGATAATTTAACATTCCACTTTAATGCATATGAAACAAAGCTTTCCTAGCCATCTGAATTAGTAGATGAATATGCATTTACTTTTTTGGGCAGCTTTGCTGTTCTGACTTCCCACAGATAAACAGATAGCTATGACATAGCATATGATCTGACATGAACTGAAGAGAAGAAAAACACATTAAGGGAGGGAAGAGATTTGATTAAAATAGATAGATGTCACATTCAATATTTAGAAGTTTATTTCAGAAACACATTCTGAATTTTCATCACAGAGCTACAGTAGTTTGTCAAGTTTACTTCATGATATCTGAACTTTGTAGTTGAACAAACCAATTAAAAATGATGTTATGCAATGTCTGGTATGTGCAAGGATTGTCATAGTTGCTTTTATGAATATCTAATGTTAAGGGTTTAATTAAAGTGTAAAAGTAAATTGAGATTGTTCACAAAAGACTAAAGGACAGAACCCAATACAATATTCTAAGGAAAGTCTAATCAAGATGATAACAAGAACTCATTAGCTATGAAATTGTAGCTTTATAAAAAACATTAAAAATACAGTTTCATGAGTTTACTTAAAAAATATGACAGAAAAATTTCAGCTCATTATACAAGTTATTATTTACTAAGATGAATTCACTCTTAAACAATGGAATAGGTACTGGCAACCAGAATGACACAAATCACAAACCAACAATTGGCATAAGGTTTGATATAGAATGTACCCTTTAATATTCTTATTATTTCTGTCATAATAAAACATAGTAAAGAACATTTAAAGGGCACTTATATTAAGTTGTCAATATTAATTCGCATGAATAATCACAAAAGTTAATTTTCCAGAATTTTGCCAAGCAAGCATTAATAGGATCAGACTGATGTTAACTATCTGCTAAAAAAATATATATATATTTTAAATATTAAATTCAAAAGGCTAATAATGGATCAAACATTTCTTGAGAAGAAAATAAATCAAAAAGCTGTGTTGTCTGACAGATCATCAAAAAAACCCCCAATCAAATCCCAGACCCACCTTATTTTCAAATGTTGATTAATAGCATTTATACTATTCAACCACAAGCAACTTTGCTCTACCAAGGAAATGAGGAAAAAAATAGTGTTTATAATCATATTGTATGCTTTGTATTTTGTTCAGATAGGTATCCCCAAGAACACATATTTTATTGGAACATAGGAAATCACATAGCAGATCCCATTAGTTGTCCATGTGGTATGACACTAAATCTATCAGTGTTCAGTATCAAATTATTAATACTATCATCCAAAAAAATCCACAGGCAGGAACAATTTAAAATGTTTAACTAGATGCTTGATATTTTAAACACTGAAGAAGAGGTTTGTTTTGTTTCGTTTTGTTTGGTTTTTTTGTTTGTTTGTGTTTTTTTTTTTTTTTTTTTTTTTTTTTCTGTCTCTCCTTTCCAAGATTTTCAGTAAAAAAGTTGTAACTGAAGTTAATCTCATTTTGTGATTCAACAATTTTGGTCTTTGGAGAAGCTCCAAGTTTCATGGTTTCTAAATACGAAATTTAGGTTCATGACACTTCAGTCATTTCAGAATAGATTAATTCTACATAAAATTATTGCCACTACTTTTGAAATATGACACATTTTAATTTCTTTGAAAGTGTTTCATCCATACATATAGAAAAGTCTATATAGGAGTTCTTGATTTTTTTCGCTCTGTAATAGAGCAACATTATGTGCACTTTTATGACCTTTCCTCTTCATTGTCTTCCTCTTAGTCAAATCAATTAAGCTTTTATGAATCAACATAGCATCCTATATTATATATCATATAATTTACAGTGTTTGTCTATTCCCTGTTCCCTATTACTAGCAGTTATATTCCCAACATGCTTATTGTAAAGTTCTTCATGTGTTTAAATCTGTAAAATTCATTTCCTCCTCCACATCGATGTAAATACTTTCTCCTTTTCTGGAGATTATGCTGTACATAAAAGAACTTAAATTGATGCCACAAATTACTTAGCATCTGTCACCACAGAAATAACTTTTATAATAAGTCACCTTCTGGTTTATCTTGGTACGTCTACTCACACTTCTGCTCTCTTCTCCCTGACTTTAAATAAACTGAACATACAAATTCCATATTCAATCTTTGCTTCCTCTTTGGAGACTACAGATAACTATGTTAAACATGGATCCTTATGGTGGAATAGGGTTTTTTACTTTTCTCATTGATAGAAACTAGTCATTCTATTCCCTGTTTCTTCCCTGCTTCCTTATCAGATAAAATATTGACCTCTATGACTTTTTACTTATTGGAATAATTTAGATGAAAAGACGGATTATTTCAAAATCTTAAATTTTATGTTAGTACCACATCTCTCAGGTTTTACTGATTAAGTTAAGACAATCTAAAACATTAAGTATCTTCTTTAATGGACGTTTTGTGAAGGCTAGCTTGAATAATTTTTTTTTTTTTTTAATTACTGTTAAATGAAATTAGACAGACAATAGAGTTATCACCATTTTGCATTTCATCCAATCATTAATCTTTTAGAAAATAAAATAAAAAAAAAAAAAAAAAAGAAACAACAAGCAAACAAGCTTTGAAACTTTCCAGTATTTGGATGTAGTAGCTTGGTTTTATTATTTCATTTATTATGGGGGAGTAAACAGATGCTGGGCTGTGTGAAAAATAAGCAGTTCATCTGTCATTCTTATTATGCTCTGTTTCAATATAATGACAACTTTTGGCCAAGCGACAGAAAGACTTCTCCCTGTTTTAGGTAATCTATCTACACATGCAATCCCATTCTTCATTTATTTTCTTTCAGAAATTCATTGAAAATTATGACTCCATACAGTCATCTCAATATTTGAGGAACAATGTTGTATTCATAATTGATATTTTAGTGTTGTGCATTGATTTAAAGATGCTTGCTGTGTGACATAGACAAATATCATTTTTAGAAATCATATTATAGGTCTTTCATCTGCTCAGTACAGCAGAATTTAGTAATGAATGCCTTATTGTTATATTTAAATGATAAAGCGTTAATAGAGAATATAGGTATTACAATAAAATAATTTCCAACTTTAAAGATGCATGTTATAATTTATAAATATATTATTGATACTCCACTCTGGGGGAAAAACAAAACAATACAGAACAAAAAAACGCAGGAAAATACTTCCACATTTCTGATTCTGAATTAAGAGTTTATAGAAGTGTAAATGGTATGTCCAAATGTTAGACTGAATTTGCCAGAGTGACAACTAAGATTGCAACAAGAGACAAGAAAAGATTATGAAAATGGGGGAATTAATGTGCAGTTCCTTAAAGCTGAGAATAAGTTTAAATACAAAGCAGTGGAGAAACAGACTTTGTGCAGAAAAGAGTATCATAGATCCAAACATTCAAATCACCAGTATGATGTTAACTGTCACAGCACAGTGTGTATTAAAAGGACTGAAGAGTGAAAGAAATAAGTATACAGACAGATGGGAGTCATCTGGCTTAATGTACTATTGGAAAGATTTCAGAAGCTATGAGAAGGAATGTAGTATGGAGAGAGGAGGGAGAATGGGAGGGGAAGAAGGGTTAATGATGGAAGAAGGGAATGAAGAAGGGCGTGAAAACAGAACTTCCCTTCTTTTTGAAAATGTTCCCTCTTCTTGAAAAGGGACAACACTGCAGAAATAGATGGATCGGTTTTGTCTGGACCCTATGATAACTTGATTTATTTCAGTGTATGCAGATGATGACTTATGTTGATGTAAATATCTTCATATAGCGGTATAAATCTTGTTAATATACTGGAGCATGAACTATTGGAAAGATACTGAAGTTATTGAAGGAGATGACAAATGGGTCCTGGCTTATTCTGAGTACATCTCAAAATTAAATTTGTCTTCTTGACAAATATAAGAAAATGACTGTCAAAATCAGTGGTTCCTCTTTTCAGGACACTATGTCATTTGATGTATACCAAGGACTATATCTGCCCTCATGAACATCAAAAGGATTTTGCAATTAACTTCACAGCATGATGAGGCCCTGTGTCTTTAAAAACAGAGTTGTGGTATAACTCACTCAGTTCTCAGAAGTTTTTTTTTTTATTATTATTTTTTCTATCACATTGTTTTATAAAAAGACACAGGCTAACACTTCAACTATATATTTTTAAAAGCTAGGTATTTTAAAATATTTCATCTTTTTTTTTTTTTCTTCACCAATTATTCTACGATCTGTAGTGTGCTATTTTTCTTACTTTCATTTTTCTGACAGTTGCAGTTATAGTTCCAAAGAAACACATCAAAACTGAGATTGAAGAATTTCTGTTATTATATTGGGTAACTTTTTTATTCAAGCAGAAAAGTACAAAAGGCAAAAGTGTGCTTTAAATGTCAACTGAAAATAAAGCATGTTTGTTCTGCATGTATATCTGCCTTAAGAGAAGCAGAATAAAAAGAGGACACTTCAGCATAAATATAACTTTTGATTAAAGATTTTGTTATATTGACTTTATATAAATTAATAATAAAAATACAGTCTCTATTAATACAGTATGGTACAGTATAGATAGTCTGAACTGTTGATTTTATCTTAATGTTTTAATTGGTGCATTAATTATTAATTTTGTAACGTGCAGCACATTATGACATTTATCCTTTTTTATGTAGTTTAAAAAAATACATTAGCAATGATTTATTGCAAGCTGATTAAGTATAAGAATGCTTTTCAAAATACATTCTCAATTGTCTACAGAAAAATATAAATTCCATTTCAGTATTTGCTGAAAAAAAAAAATATAACAAAGCCTTTGTTGTAAAATGCTCCCAACTTGGCTAAATGAATCATTGTGGTACTGAAACACAAAAAAGAACCCAGAAAGAGCATCTATTATAAGCTTTTTTCAACACTGATATAATTTCTGAAATTATATTGGACTATATTGCCTCTGGACATCACTGCCACAAATATAGTGAAGTCAGACCAAGAAAGTTTCAGTCACTGTACATTGTAAACATATGGGTCATTATCTTGTAAGGACTAGTTAATTTAATTAGAAGAATATCTATTCCACTGCAACTGACAACACTAAAGAGAATTAACTGATTTATCTGAAAAGAAACTGAAAAGTTAATAAAGTTAAATGTTAGAATGCTGAATCTGGGAAAAAAAGTAAACAAAAAGAAAAAAAAAACACTCACTCCCAAGACCCCACAGAAACCTAACCAAAATCCTCCAAAAAACAGTATATGCTAGCTATCATTTAAAAAATATCTGCTATTGAAAGGGTAGATGAAGAGGGACAATAAATCAAAATATCATTTCAAATCCATATCTTCTATTTTCAGCAGTCAAGGTTAAAATTTAAGCTACAGCATGATAGTGGGGCAGAGCAGACTGAAATGCAGAGTCCTTTCCTTGTCTGAAGAGCAAAGTAAACCCGGTTGGTTTTCTTTTAGGTCTAAAACCACAAAAATATTCTTCAGAAGGTAATCAGTACTGACACTCTTCCTTTGTCTGGGCTTTGTGTTTGCATTTATGTGTGTCTGTGTATTGTTTGTGGGGTGTAAATGTTTTCTTTTTTTTTTAAGAAAGTAACTATTGATTCTTATCTTCAAGCAATGTTCCATGTACTCAGAGAGTACCCAGCCTTGCAGGCTTTTCAGTTTATAAGGTAACCTAGTAAGTGCTAGATGATTCTTGCATTAGGTAATAATTTCAATTATCATATTGTTGGAAAATTCCCTTGAATGTCACTATTTAAGTTTCTTCTTCAGGCTTATCTTAGATACTAAATTGGACGTGTGTTTCCTACTCTGATTTTAAGATCAATTCCACGAGCAGTAAGGTACCATGTACCATAAATATGAATATTGACATCTAACTTTGTGTTAACATCTAGAATCCACATAAAATCTATCTTTTCTATTTGTATTAAGCTATTTAACTGAGTCCTCTACGTACTTAGGTGTCTTATCTAACACATGATACTACTACCAGTCAAAATAAAGCATCTCACAAAAGTCTGATCCAAACCTTATTCAAGTCAATGGAAAGAAACCCTTTGTCTTGAGAGACTTAGGATCAAGTTTAATATACTTTACAAAACTGGTAGTCTGGACCAAATTGTCCAACGATTACTGAAGTTAATAATGATTTCTGAACTTCTGTTCAGTCTAACTACATATTGGTTCAAATCAAAGGTTCAACATCATATTAAAAAATAAGCAAATGATACATTCCATCTGCCCAATAATTTATAATCAATGTCACAACAAGCATGGTACGCAGAAAAATTTTACAAACTTGAGCATAAAAAAAAAAAAAAAAAAAAAAAAAAACAGAAAGCAAGACTAGCTAAAATATAGTCTTTGTTATCACTAGTTTGAAATAATTCTCTGAGAAGTACTAAGATTAGTAAAATGTGAATTTCTGCGCTCTTATTTGTAACAAAAGTAAAACCCATGCTCATGTACACTTTTGAATAAGCACAGTAATCTTAAAATTTAATAACAAATATTAAAGTTAACCAGACTGAAATAGACTCATCAGGTGATTGTGTCAAACTACACCAAAACCTCTTCTTTTACTTATATTTTTTATTTCTTGAGTTATTAATGTTGCCAGTCACCCTGTGAAGAGCACTGTTCATAACACATTTCAAGACAGATGAATCTTGATAAAAAGTAGTGCTCAGATATTTGATATTGTTGATGTCTTTAGCTAGGTCACTGTTTCTCTTTCTGAAGAGAGTTTGGATATAGACAAAGATGTTTCAAGGAAACTTAGAAAAAGGAAATTAAAAAGTTTAATTTGTGTATAAAATTTTAAAAATACCAAATAACTTACAAGATTCAAAGTGCGATGTAAAGCTGTCTTAATAAGAAAAAGCTATTTCAGTCAATCTGGAGATTTAATGTGCATCTTTTGACATAAAACATTGGATTTATGTTGCAAGGTCTAATCTGCTTAAAAGTTTGACACTGGCTGAGTTTGTCAAGGCTTCTTTTACAGTTATTATACATCCATCTTCTGAAACAGTGTCTTAAGATGGTATATAATGAACATAGATAGCAAGCTTAGTTAGCTTTAGTATGGCTGAATCCACAGAACCTTTTAAGTTAAGCAAAACTGACTCCTTTTAAAAGCTTTAAAAAAACAACAAAATCCGTCCCAAAAACCACTGTCTGTTCTCTGTGAAACATTTGTCTCACTCTTCCACTTTTCCTTCTTCTTGCTGGCTTGAAATCTTCCTTCTTAAATACATCATTATTTATTCTGGCCTCACCAGCATGACTTTAACTTACATTTCTCCTGAGCATTTCTGAGACAAGATTGTACTCCAGAACCAGCTGTTACTTACTCATTCAAACTTTAACATGCTGAGAAAGGACCCCAGAAACTTCCAGTACTAAGAGTAACAGATTATTCTACACATTACTCGCAGGAAAGTATAGAAATAGTGGTTATGTCTATACCGCTCTACACCAGGGCCATTAACTCCCATGACCTTACATGTAAAATGGTGTAGACCAGGATCAACCTGCTATCAGCTGTAAGCAGGTCTGAAAATCAGTGACCCCCAGAACTTTCCAACATGGTCTGTATGTAGTACAGAGAGTGTATAAGTATGATCTTATGTACTCTGCAACTTAATATTAGAAGCTGGCCCTCAGTCTTATGATACCATACTATGTCTCAGCACATGTGTATGATTTCTAACATTCAGTGGTGAAGGTATAGAGAATTTGCAGAAGCCCTCTTCACTTAGTGGTCCAGCTGTGTCATTAGAACTACATTGTGCTTAAGCAAGATGACACATGGACAAGAGGAATGATACATTTAACTGTCAGTATAAAAGAATTATGATTTTAATTGTAGCTCTTGCCTTCTTACATACTGATAATGCTGTGAGAGAGGTGCCCATTTCAGCTGAAGGGGTGGTGAGACACTGGAACAGGTTACCCAGAGAAGTTGTAGATGCCCCATCATTGGAAGTGTTCAAAGTAAGTTGGACAGGGGCTCTTAGCAACCTTATCTAGTGAAAGATGTCACAGCACATGGCAGGATTTTTTAAAGTCTCTTCTGACTCAAACCGTTCTATGATTCCATGATTCTGTTCCCATCGTGCCTAGAGACTGAGGCAGGCAAAGAGGCAGAGGTAGGTGCTTCAGAGAGATTTTGAGATACTGTGTTAGAAGACTGAAAGGAGGTTACCCTTCCCACATAGTCCCTTATAAGGACATCCACCAGGAGTGATGATGTTAGAGCTACCTCTTCAGATGAAAAGGCACTTAGTGTCCATCTCTGAATGGGAGGAAGAAGCAAGCAAGCAGCACCATGTGCAAGTACACCCCATCAAAAAAAATCACAAAATGCCATGAAGTGAATGAGTAGATCATCCAATTAACTAAGGAGAATCTGCTGTATATGCAAAAGACAAAGGAAAAATTAGTCCAGAGAAAGTTTGTGGAAGAATCTCAGAAGGTTAGAAAAATTTGCTGACCCTGAGTGTGACAAAGTCCCAAGAGGTGCATTCCCAGTAATGATGGCCACAGCTCCCACTGAGTCTCAGACCTGCTGAATGGCTGCTGTGCCTGACTGACTTCAGGAAGAAAATGCCTACGTGTTAGACAACCAGGATACAAGATAAGGCCTGTCCCATTAAAACCTTAAGAGCATTGTATAAATAAGCAATAAATCAGCTAGAACCTGGCAATTAGGCTTTGCCTAATAAGTTTAGGTACACAAACTGATTACTTGAATTAAATTCACATTTAGATATTTTCTTAGGAAAGATAACTTCACTGCTAGGTTACTGCGTTTTAACAGCTTGTTCTGCAACTCAAAGGAAGTTGAATGCTTATTATCTTTAACCTTGACAGTCATTTTAATAACTTCCCAAATAAAATGAAAATTGCACTTAGATTTCTTGCACACTATCCATTCATAAAATGCATTACTTTAGTTTTTTCACCACAAGCTAACATGTGCCTTTTGTCACATTGCATTTATTATTCTCTGACTGAAACCTTATTAAAAATATTCACATTTATATTACCAGAAACACAATTTTGATTCAGTATCAACCTGACATAAATATGACTCATGTTAATTGTTTAAGACATAAGAGATAAAATTTAATTTTTGATAATGTAACAAAAACTCAGAAAAATAGCAAAACTCCCTCATAGTATATGTCGTATTTCTATAAGCTAATAATAATCAATTTTTTACATATTTTAATTCTGTATCTTATGAAGATTTGATATGGTGGCTTGATACTGTATAACTTGGATGAAACTAGTATGTATCTGATAACCTTATTACCTATGTTTAAGGTTTTACTTAAAATATATGAATGTAGGAATGGGTAAGGGGAGTCTGGAGGACACTGCTGAGTTAAAAAGACACCACTGTGCCCAAATCCTTGCTTTGAAGGATAATAATTCAGTTTTCTCTCAACCCCTCCTTTCTAATTCCCTGCAAAACTCTGTGCATATTTTTATCCAAAGACAAAACCAGGCACAGCTGTCATGTCTAATTAAATTTCAATAACTCAAGTTGAGTATTTGTGAATTTGATTTAATTGTGTTAGCACTGTTTTCAATAAGTACAGAGGAAAACCTTGTTCTTTAATATACAAGAAATAGGAAAAAAGTCTCCATTAAAAATATCAGGGGAAAAAGGAAAGTTTTTTTCTCTGCGACTATATTGTCAAAGTGAAACACAGGGTTAGTATCTTCTATTTAGACTGTGTGGCTACATTGTCAAGCAGCTTTATTTCTTAGAGTTCATGCCTGAACTCAATATATAACATATATAACAATATATAACATATGCTTTGAATTTGATTTCTAAGAAAGAAAGGTAAAATATAATGAGAATAAACCATATCTTTTAATTTTGTTTTAAATCTTATCAGATAATATATTTCAGATTTTACATTGTAGTTGTCATATTCCTGGCAAGGTAATTTAGCAGTCTTAATTTTACAAGCAAGAAATACTTAACTGCTCCAACAAGATGCAATTCCTCAGCTGGAAAGTTTGAAAGGAAAACTTAAATAAATGTTATAAAATATAGTCTGGCACTGTTGAAATCAATGGGACTGCAACATAATTTTAGTGAATAACAATATACTGAAATAATTCTCTGCTGACTGTAGTCATGATCCCAGATTTCAGGAGAGGGATTTATTCAGCAACCTGAGGTACTAATACTAAAATTCCCACTAATTACACTAATTAAGTAATTGCATGATAGTGATAGTCTGGCCTCACCATCTCAACCTCAAACGCTTTCCATTTTTTTTTTTTTTGTTTGTTTTTGTTGAGATGGGCTTGAAAGATTGTCTGGGACTGGGAGAAGAGTTATATTTAGTCTTGTTTATGCTTTTCCCTAGCTGGAAGGACAGCATCACCTGGGGAACACTTACTTGATGTAAGACACTCCTCCTTATCCCTCCCTCTGTGCTATAGACACTTTCAGTCTACTCATGCAAATCTTGTCCATACCATTAGTAAGCAAAAAGCAGAAAACTGGTAACATTCAGAAAACAGATACATAATTAAGCAAAGGATTTAGCAAACTCCTTTACGTTTACCTGACTGAAGAAATTAATATACTTAAATTTCAGAGTTTAAAAAATGACTCATGAATAGTCTCCAAACGCATTTGTCTGATCCCATACAGATATGTATATCTACATTGTACTTAGTCATGAAAACTTGACTATCTTATTATAATCTTCTAATACATGATTCATCACATTCTAAGTAGTTATCTACATTTAGACAGATGAATCTCACTGTAAAAATGCCTGATTTCTTTCTGTTGTTTATTAAAGGAGCCTAAGATGACTAGTTATAAAAGTAGACATTCTAAGCCTAAATGTAGTTAATTCCTCCTTAAAAGGCTCAATTCAATTATCCAGACATAGCTGTTTTACCTTTATAAATGTCATAGTATCTCCTACCTCCATATGGTGTTCCAGAATAATGCAGATCTTCCATAAATCCTGTGTCATAGCTGATAAACCCGTGTGGATATCTTGAATACCCCAAAGTATCTTAAATGGCACTACATTCCCTATGTTTAGACAGATTAACTGAGCCTTAAATTGCATAGTGATTCCTTTTTTTTTTTTTTTTTTTTTTTGTTTTGATCCATTTCACAAGTTTCAGTGAGCATTAACAACAGGATGTATTTTTTTGGAAGATGAGGACAGTTCAACTAGATATAACCAACCACAAACAGTCTCAAAATAGCCTGGTTATATAGGTGCCAATCATAAAACAAAGGTAAAACTGGCATTACAAAAAAATAATGTGTTATTCTAATTTATTCTAACTCATAATATAGACCAGAGGCAATTTGAAAGATTATCTGCAACAAATAGAAGGAAATGCAAAGTGATGATCACCTGTTCGTAGTGGATGTGATAAAATCTCTGACTAAATCAAATAAATACATTATGCATAGTTCCTCAGAGCCCTGGGAGATTGACGGGAGTCCAAGATGGGAGTCCAAGAAACAATTCAAGGGACTCAGATGTCCCTACAGCAACACATCAGCTCTTATCAAATCTCTTATAAATATATATATATAAGCAAGTATGAGGTATATATATATAAATATATTATATATAAGGGATGGGGGGGTGTGTATGTATGTATATATATACAGACCCCTTTGTTTATTTGTATTCAGAATCATAGAATAATTTAGATTGGAAAGCACCTAGTTAGATTAGGTTGCTCAGGGACTTGACCAGCTGAATTCTGAAAAGCTTCAGGAATAAAGATTCAATAAGAAGCAACCTGTTCCACTATTTCACCATCCTCACAGTAAAAATATGAAAATAAATTAAAAAAATAAAATTAAAATCCTCCACTCAGAAATTTCTGCATTCACAGCATTTTGTCCTATCAGTGCTGTTATCATGGTGCATTTTTGAGAAGAATTTGGTTAAGTCTTCACTAATATTCTAGTCTTCTCCTCAAAACTAGTTATAGACAGCTACAAGGTCTCCCCTTAATTTTCTGTTTCTAGGGCTGAACAAAGCCAGTTCTCTCAGGAGTAGTAAATACTGAATTATTTATCATTTCTTGTGGTTGCTGATACTGAGGTCAAACACTGCATGACAATTTACATAGAGCATTGTGCTGTATGTAGTTTGAGGTGTTCTGATGAGCCTGGGATAGTATAGAGAATCCTTTGTTCACAGCCTTTTGTTGATAAGCAGACCGACTAGTTAACGAAGTGTAAATACGCATTCAGTCTATTAGCCCAACTGGTTTCCCTTAGCTGGTGGGCAGCATAAATTCCAATTGTGGAAAAAAATTATAATTACTCCACCTGTATAACAGAATACCAAAACTCAAGCTTTAGTTTATTTCTCTTAACTTTAGAAATATATAATTAAAATCTCTAAATCTGAATTAGTCACTCATTTATCTAAGCAGTATATAGTAAAAATCACCAATGTTCAGAAGAAAGTTCATCTGAATGTGAAAGAATTATTCAAGAATAAAATACTCTGGAGATTTTTATTTTTCTCTGTTTACTTAAGAAGACTACAAATGTGTTACTGAATACAGTGACTCTCCTAAACTTAGATATCTAGGATAAACCAGGTTGATCTGAATGCATTAAACTTAAACTGGAAGTGCACTATGCAAGGAAGAAAATAATGCTTTTGTTTGTTCTCTTTCTTTGTGAGCTTGTATGAAGACTGTGATTTACAACTGGAAAAATTTATCAAATTCTATAGTGAGATTCTCCAGGACTGAAAAATTTCTTTTAATACATACACTTAAAAAAATATATATATCTTCTAATATTTATATGTATCAAAACCACATAATTTATTCAAATAAACTCCTGTTATCCTCATCTTTTATTATATCATCTAAACATGGGCAAAGATGTATATTCTGAAAAACTGTTTATTATTTGTGTACAAATAAATAGGCAGATATTTCTCTGTCTACCTACATGCAGGGGCTATAATTATATTTTTCTTTTTCTAATTAGACCTTGAATTAATTTCCAAGCTATGATGCACATTTGAGTTTCACCCACTGCACTCAAAAAGTTCTTACTTTAATCACATTTATAGTTACACAGGATTTATGGTCCAAATAAGGATCTTGTAATCCGTTTCTAATCTCTTGACTCCTTTAAGGGGAAAAAACTGGACCTTGGTACTTGGTTTTTCAGTGTCACTTCTGAAGATCAACAGACACTAAACCAATCAATATGCTTTTTTCCAATCTTAATAATACATTTTATACGTGCATAAATGATGCCTAAATTTAGTTTCCTAAACCCCCAAAAAGTGTTTGATCTGAAGTATGTTGAAATGTCTGGAAGACTTCTGAAAATACTGGAAATCTTACCATTGACAATAGCTTTTGGATCAGGGACTGTGAAGCCTAAGAAGCTTCATTTTCAAAAGTTGTGTGTGTCTGTTTATTCTCATTGATGTCAGAGGATTAAAAGGAAAATAAATGACCAATCTGGTCTAAATGTGGCAAATAAAACATATAATAAGGCAAAGTACATCTGAGAGGGGGATCAATATTGATCTCTTTTGAGCAACTTATAATTTTTTTGTTTTTCTGTCATTGTTCTTTGAAGTTACTTGTATACTTTTGTTCTCCTTTTCCCTGAGCATCATATCAGCAAATGAAAAGTAGCGATATGGAAACACAATCAAAGGAAAAACTGACCTGTCAGCAGCCATCCAGGACTTTAATGTTTTTGTTTTTGTTTTTGTTTTTTTTTTTTTTTTTTTAAAAAAAAAAAAAAACAACAAAAACAAAAAAAAAAAAAAACACAACAAACTTCATAGAAAGAAGGAAAAAAAAACATATGAAAACTTTATGGTGTAATAGCTGTAGACACCCTCAAGTTTGGGAAACCTTTTACCTTATAACTTTTCATACTGAATTTTACAGATTTCTACCTACTTACACAAGTAGTAGTCTCTGCAGATAAAACATGTTTCTCTGCGTAGATACTAATTCTGTTGAAATAAATATTTATAGAGAGTTTTAAGTATAATTATTATGCTTAATATTTAGGAGGCCACCATTGAGATCAGCTATCCATGAACTTTATAGAGATCCATATCTATGGGCCTTTATGATCAAACTCACTGAAGTCTCACTGAAGAAAAAAACAACAAAAGTTTTGGAAGTTCCGCTTTAAAGCTATACATATCCCCATGCTCCTAACTGTCATTTGACAAGAAATATTTCCCTGCAATTTTCTGAAAGACTTTCAGCTATACCAATGATGGATACATATGTCATCTGGATGATAAGGTAGAAGAGGAGGAAGAACAGGTAAGCTTATTATTCTACTACTGCTATTTTTCAAACCTATTCCTATTTCAGGATGAAGCTTCACAAACAGAAGAGCTAGTCCAGCTATGAATCTAGTATGTGTCTAAAGCAAGAAGTATCCCATCTCTCCCTCCAACTTTTCTCTCACTATGTTAAATTTATTTGTGATGCTTCTCTTGAGCCAGTCAACTGCTCATCTAATTCCTCAATGAACTGGTTCAGCTCATTCAGCCACAAAAATTGCAATGGGGGGATAAAATCACCCCAAAACACAGATGAATTTTTGACTGTGTAGAGAGATATAATGCCTCACCAAAGTCTAAAGAGTGATGGAGCACACAAAAGAGAAGGGGCTGTATGCTTGACCATACAGCTAGGAACTAGGAGGACAGGGGAAGAGAGTACATCTTCTTGGAAACTGAGTTGTGAATTCAGCATAGATACTTTAGGACACTTCACCAGGAGAGTAATTCTGGCTACCTTTTCCATTTTACTATGCCTTCTCTGCTTCTAAAGAAAAATGTATTGTGAGTAATAAATTTTGTCCATTAGTAAATTAAATGAAACCCCCACCCAGAACAGAAGGCAAAAGAAGAAGAAATTGAAAGAAATTGACTGAACCAGAAAGTTCACACCTACAGGAAAAAAGAAACATCAGAAACAGACTACCTTCCCCTTTTCTGAAGTATTCAGGACTTAAAGCCGTTCAAGTTCTGACATCTTGACCAAGTGTGCCAGAGTCACTCATCGAAAGTATTTGATGAAGTGAAGAAGACCAAAATTAAAAGAAGAATTTTAAGATATTAAGGAAATTAATTATTAAGAGATGAAGGATCAGGCAGGAGAGAGGTTATAGCTTGGTCTTGGGGAGTATGTTTTTAATGATTAATACAACCACAAAAGCCAGGAGAATACCAGAATATTTACTGCAGACAAAAATGTGGGAGAGACTGTCACTTCAGAATAACGTTGAAGAAGAACACAAAGGCTGACTGAGCAATCTGAAGTTTACAGATGCACAAGCAGATTAGTGTTTTGAGAAGGAGGATGAAAAAGGCTACACAGAGAATAGGGACATTTAAGTGTACAGTTTAAGCTGTGTAAATGTGATGACACTGTCACAATCTGAAGCTTTCACTCTGCTTTTTGAGGCAAGGATCAAAACTCTTTCTATAAACTGTCTGTTTTTCAGGTCTGTTTATATACTGACAGGAACAGGTTGGAGCATCTTGGCAGAACATTGACTGAGTGATGAGGCTAAATAATATTTTTTGCCTGTCCTCTGGATATGAACTCTAATGTATCTAATGTATCATGTATACTGTAAGATATACGTATAGGCTTTATTTCAGTGGACAGTTTTCTTCCAACTCTAGAAGTCATTAACAACAGGACATGTCAAGTGTGTGATCTGTTGATTTACTGATAGATAAGTGCGGCTGTAGTACTAGGTGATGATATGTACAAAAAGCTGAATGGATTTGGTGAAAGAAGGCGGGATGATGGTTGACCTTATGAAGAGGAGACAAGGGGAGGGGAGGGAAGGAAGGGAGGGGAGGGGAGAGGGAGAGGGGAAAGGGGAGGGAGAGGGATAGGGAGAGGGAGAGGGAGAGAGAGAGAGGTAGAGGGAGAGGGAGAGGGAGAAGAAGAGGGAGAGGGAGAGGGAGAGGGAGAGGGAGAGGGAGAAGGAGAGGGAGAGGGAGAGGGAGGGGGAGAGGGAGAGGGAGAGGGAGAGGGAGAGGAGAAAAAATATATAAATGCAGGTGTCCATATGTGAACTATGTATCTAAACTGTTATTGATATTAAGGATGTAAGACTCAATTTAAATAAACACACGAAGTTGTATAGATGTAAGGTACCCTTCCTAATCTACAGCCACTGAATTACCTGTTATTAAATAAAGTTTCTAATAATCTTAGAAAATTGATTTGGAGGACTAATCAACTGACCAAATGCAGATAGCTATTTAAGGGTGAAGTTAATCTTTCTAAACAACTCTTCTTGTTGTGATGTCAGTAACTATAATGGGACTTTATACCCTTAGCTTTCATTGAGGGGTTGTGTGGGATTCAGTTGTCTACACATATATATCTGGTGCCGTTCTGATATTCTAGATTATCTGAGACATTTCATGATAGATCTGGTAGATGTGACGCAGCTGCTGCAGGAGGTCATGGCCTTCTGGAGAGGCAGTTATAGACCAGGCATAATCTGATTTTCCCAAGTGAGTAACAAAAGAGGTCTGAAAGCTAGCAGTAGTAGTACCATTGGTTTTGGACGAGATAATGGAGAAACAGGAGTCTGAGAGTCAGCTACTGGAGGGACCATAGGTCTAAGGCAAGTACTGAAGAGACTGGGATCTGAGAATTGGCTACTGGGGACACTGCATATCTGGACAAGCTGCTAGAGATGTTGTTTTGTGATTTTATATGACATGAGAAAAGGTCTGAGTACTGTAAAATGAAGAGTATGTTCAGGTGCCTGTGGCTGGGAAGGCTGAGGATCTCAAACCAACTACTGGATATCCTAAGCGTGTATGACCAGTTACCAGAGCAACCCATATTTTGCATATACATACATATATACTTACATGTATTCTACTAGCAGACTTCACTCCGATTCAGCCAGAGAGAAGTAGCAGGACTGAGCCATCAGTGCTATTTACATTCACGTGAATGCTGTTGGTATTTATGTGGGTGCTTATAAGGTAATGTTTTCTGTGTCAGTGTGGACAGATTTGTATGTGTGTTGTGCTTATGAGTATTTACACATCTATCAGGAATACATGCTCAGCTGTTTCTGGTGGCACCTTGGCAAATAGAGTCAAAGCAATCTTGCACCTATCGGTCTACCAGGTTAGGAAACTCTTAATTATTTCAAAGTAACTATGTGATTCATTTTAGACTACAATAGAAACTAAAGTTTTTCTCAAGGCTAATTTTAAGATAATTAATAATTTTACATATTCTATGTTAGGAGACTTACTGTATTATAAAGCATTAGACTGTTAAATAATAAATATTCAGGTTCTTAAAAAGTTAGATTGACATATCTAGACAGAACTAATAGAATACAATTGTCATATAAAGGTCTGAAATTAATCACTCAGCCATTAAGAGTAATTATATGTATAAAGATATAAAATGTATCTAAGTATCAGTTTATTTTATTTATGGTTTCAGATTCTCAGTTTCTCCCACTTTCTGGAGAGACAACAGTTATTATATAGTCCTTTAAATCCACTGTGTGAAAGATTTTCTTACCTGCTTCAGGAAATAAACCATAAGAATCAAATATTGCTGATGGTGAGATGAAACATATTTTAATTAAATTAGAATCATAAAATCATAGAATATCTCAAGTTGGAAAGGACTCACAAGGATTGATAATCCAACTCCCTGCTTCTTGCAGGACTACCTAAAATTAAATCATATGACTGAGAGCACTGTCCAGACACTCTTTGAAGTCTGACAGGTTTGGATTATGTCCGTGTGTTCTAATATTTGTTTTTATCTACTGTCAAAGTGGATATTAAACACACCAACCAGCTGTTTTATCAATTATCTCTTGAGTAGTTAACAATCTGTTTCATGTTTCCTTGTAAATTCAGTCATTTCAGGTCTGAAATCCCTTAGCTCTTTCACTAACATGTCATAGTAATAAAGTAATAATGTTTGCTTTCCTTAAAAAAAGAATCTGAATATTATTGTGAGATAAAGGAAAAGGCACTTCTATTTTTATTATTTCTATTTTATACTATTAGCATCTTTTCCACAAATGTCATTATATAATATAATTTTATATTAACATCTTCATCTGTATCCTCTTCATTATCTGTGACATATTTATGAATGATACATTATGCTGGCATTATCAGTAAGCTATCAAATACATAAAATCACATTTTCTTTTTTTTTTCACTCAGATTTAATACATAACTCTTCAGTTACTGACTATTCCATTTATGAGATGCCTTGCTTTTCATCTCTTTCTTCATGATGATCTTCCATTAGCCTTCTCACAGTTTGGTCCTGCTTGCCATACTCTAATCTTCTGGAATTCACCATTACTACAAATTGAAACCTAATAAATATGAATCACTTCAACCAGAGCAGTGTGGAATAGCAGTAATCATCCTTAAGATTCATTAAAATTTTTATGGTGTTCTTTATATTAAAATAATATCATACTGAAATCTATCTTTCTGTTTAAGTTTTCCTTCATTTCAATACCAGTATATGTTGGACGCATTTTTCTGTTAACAAGATATATGTGTTAAATATATTATTTTCATTGAGCTGCTGGTGACAATGACATAGAATTTGAGCTCGTCAAAATATTTACCTGAATCTCAATCATAGTACGACACAGAAAATAGATTTATGTAAAAACAGCATATTTAGAAAAGGTGGATTCATATAAACTAACTTCAGATATCATCTAACATAAGAACTCTTCACTGTTAGTTCCATGTTGCTACTGGCTATTTGTGTCTGGATAGATACATACATGATCTTCATGAGGTTCCTGTCAGACTGTTTCTTCAGCCTGTCAAGGTACCTCTGGATGGCAGCATGGCCCTTTGGCCTATCACCCACTCCTCCCAGCTTTGTGCCATCAGCAAACTTGCTGAGGATGAACTCTGACTCATCATCCAGATCATTAATGAAGATGTTGATCAACTTTGGACCCAGTATTAACACCTGTGGTACACAACTAGGCCTAAAACTAGACTTCATGTTACTGATTACCACTCTCTGCATCTGTCTATTCAGCCAGTTTTCAATCCACCTCACTGTCTGCTCATCCAGGCTATACTTCATCTGCTTCTCATTGAGAATCTTATGGGACACAATGTCAAAAGCCTTAAGTCAAGGTATACACTGCTATCCCCTATCAAGCCACTCATTTAATCATTGAAAATTATCAGGTTGGTTAAACATGACTTCCTCTTGGTAAATCCATGCTGACTATACTTGATGACTGCCATGTCCATAATGTACCTGGAAATGGTTTCCAGAATTAGTTGCTCACCTTCTCAGGAACTAAGGTGAGGCTGACCAGCCTGTAGTTCATAGAATAGAATCATAGAAATGTTTGGGATGGAAGGGACCTTCAATATAATCTAGTTTCAACCCCCTTGACATGGGCATGGACACCTTCCACTAGATGATGTTGCTCAAAACCCCATCCAACCTGGCCTTGAGGGAGGGAGCACCGACAACTTCTCTGGACAACCTGTGTCAGTGTCTCACCACCCTCAGAGTAAATAATTTCTTCCTTGTATCTCACCTAAATCTACCCTCTTTCAGTATAAAACCATTACTCCTCATCCTATCACTACACTCCCTGAGAAAGAGTCCCTCCCCATCTTTCCCGTAGGCCCCTTTTAAGTACTGGAAGGCCACTAAAAGGTTTCCCCAGAGCCTTTTCTTCTCTAGGCTGGACAACCCCAACTGTCTCAGCCTGTCCTCATAAGGGAGGTGCTCCAGTCCTTTGATCATCTTTGTGGTCCTCCTCCAGACCCATTCAAGCAGGTCCTTGTCAATCTTATATTGGGGCCCCAGAGCTGGGCACATTATTCCAGGTGGGGTCTCACAAAAGTGGAGTATAGGGGGACAATCATTTCCCTTGACCTGCTGGCCACAATTCTCTTGATGCAGCCCAGGATACTATTGGCTACCATGCATACTGCCGTGTTATAGTCAGTTTTCCATCCACCAATAACCCCAAGTCCTTCTCTGCAGAGCTACTCTCAGTTTCTTGGGTCCTTCTTGCCCTTGTTACAGATATAAGCACATAAATATCAATGTGTGTATACACCTATGTATGTTTATATTTAATATATACATCAGTTAGGGAGTTGGAGATTGCTGTGATGAGAGCATTTAGAATATATATCAATCAGACTAGTTTCAAACTTCAAAACTGAATTGACTGGATTGATATTCATTAATGTAAATTTCACATGGTAAATCCTTAAGCATTATCAGTCACTATCATTATGCATAAAACCCAACTAATCATTAACAAACTTATCTTAAATAAGGTTTGATTGTACAATACGGCTGAACAGAGGCTATACACTATGGTGTACTATCTAGTACCATTAACACTATGGTACTAGATAGTTCTTATCCACAGAGGCAGAGATGGAGGATCAAGAGCTCTCTGAGGAAGGAGACTGGAACTGATATGGCCTTCTCTTTTTACCACTTTTCCTCTCTCATTTTTTGTATTTATAATCTTTGCACTCCAAAAAAAGAAAAGGTGATCTCATCTGCTTCTGAAACAGACTTTCTTATTTTTATGACTGGATCCCATCTGGATCTCATTAAGCATCTTTCCTTGTTATTTAGCAGGACTGTTGCGGTTCGATCAAACACCTTTCCTGTTTATTATCACAGTATTGCAATATCTTGTAGATTTTACTACTTACACATGTTTTTCTGTATGCTTTTTATTCATCTGTACCACATGTTTCCCTTTGCTCATCTTAAGTTACATACTATTTATACATTTATGTTTACTGTGTCACAAAAATACTTGTTACTAGTTATGCAATTATTATAACACTGGAAAATACTTAGATATTACTGTGTTTCTGACTGGGTTGAAGACCATCAAATATTGGGAAGGAAAATGTAAAGAAGAATTCTTCCCCTTAATTGCTCCCCTCTTTGCAGACTGAATACAAAATTTAAATCATCTATGTTTATGTTCAAGATTATATGAGGTTAACTCAGTAAATTTACATACCAAGTTGGGTGGGAGTGTTGATCTGCTTGAGGCTAGAAAAGCTCTACAGAGGGATATGGACAGTCTGGATTGATGATCCAAGGCCAATTGTATGAGGTTCATCAAAGCTAACTACTGAGTCCTGTACTTGGGTCACAACAACCCCATGCAACGCTACAGGCTTGGGGAAGTGTGGCTGGAAAGCTGCCTGTCAGAAAAAAGACCTGAGGGTGTTGGTCAACAGCTGGCTAAATATAAGCCAGCAATGTGCCCAAGATGGCCAAGGCAGCCAATATCATCTTAGCTTGTATCAGAAATAGTGTAGCCAGAAGGACTAGGGAAGTGATTGTCCCCTTGTACTCAGCACTGGTGAGGCTGCACCTTGAATACTGTGTTCAGTTTTGGGCCCCTCACTACAGGGAAGACATTGAGGTGCTGGAGTGTGTCTAGAGAAGAGCTATGATGCTAGTGAAGGAGCTAGAGCACAAGTCCTATGAAGAGTATCTGAGGGAACTGGGGTTGTTTAATCTGGAGAAAAGGCGGCTTAGGAATTATTTCTTTACCAAAAGGGTTGCCAAGCATTGGAACAGGCTGCCCATGGAAATGGTTGAGTCACCATCACTGAAGGTATTGAAAAGACATGTAGATATGGCTCTTAAAGACATGGTTTAGTGGTAGGTCTGACAGTGTTAGGTTGGCAGTTGAATTTGATGATCTTAAAGGTCTTTTCCTACCTAAATGATATTATGATTCTATTATTAATACTAACCTCTTTAAAAATGGAGAAGGGCTTCCTGGTAGGAAAAAACAGATCTTTATTCCTGTATCTTCTATCACTGACTTGTTAAGGAGCAAATCATATAAAATATCTTTCTCAGATAGTTTACATTGTAATCTCTTAGGTCATTAACTAGGACACTGCAGAATTCATTAATATGTGAGTACCAAAATTGAAGACTTGTAGTAACTGCTTTCAACTCTTCCCTCAGTTTGGTACCAGAAGCAATAGTCCTAGAACTATTGCAAAAGCAAGCATAATTGATTAAGTCAGTCAAAAGAAAACTTTAGTTTTCACAGTAAAATAGTCTGGCTTACAACTGATTTATTTTTATAAACCAACTGTAAATCTCATATTCATCTACAGTGATAACTTTGACATGAATACTAGTACTTAGAACAAATTAGTACAACTATAAGTCATTCTGTGTAATGGAGAAAATAAAAAAAAAAAAAAACAAAAAACAAAAAACAAAAAACAAAAAACAGTTTAATAGAACATTGCCATAAAATGCATGTTTCCTGCTTTGGAACTGAATATATTACACAGTGTTTGGAGAAGAACAGGAAACCATGAACCTATTAACATATTTCATTCTGTTGGCATTTCCTCATTCCCTGATGAAATTGTATTCATAATACGTTTTTTTATTCTTTAAATGAGATCACTAAACATGTTTTAATATTTATTTTTTTTAACATATATCCCTGACTCATGTGTGGGTTTTGTTTGTTTGTTTGTTTGTTTGTTTTCCCATGCCAAGATGATTTATTTGTTTGCTTATTTGTTTGTTTATCTAATTAAAGTGGAATTAATCACTGTTAGAAAACTAAAGAGCAAATGTAGCAAAAAGAAGACTGAAGTAGGTGGTAGTTTAAGAGGCAATCAATGTCATCAAAATGTATGGTAATTTCTCTTTCAGGCCATGATGTTCTCACAGCTTCACAGCTCTGCTAGAACTAGCAGTAAGTTAAATGCTGGGTTAGAAACTAACAAAAGATATTGTGACTGGATGAGGCTTCCGGGATATGTTACTATTCTTTCGGTCTCTTCTACTTATCTAAAGTGATCTAAAAGGAATAAAACTTGAAGGTAGGAGCCAACCTGCCTTTCTTACACAACTACCTTGTACCACAGCTTAGATGGCTGCATGGATACCTAACTTCTGTACTTTTCTAACTCCCTCTATTGTCTGGAGAGAAATAGGCACCTCAGGGGGCACTTCATTCTACCTAAATTAGTCACCTACCTTAAAGTAGGGTAAATTGTTCACTGGTAGTGTATTGACTGCAGAAAGAGTTGTGGTTGATTAGTTGTATGCAGACAACTGAAATGAGGATTTAACTTATTTCTACTTTAAAAAGCTAAAGCCTCTTGCAGAATTGTAGAGAGAATGTCAATGATTAGACTTCAGCACTGTACTTTTCAACAGCTGAAAACAAGTGTGTTAAAACTCAGTGCTTTCTCGAACCATTTTACTAAACTTCTGTATCAAGACTAAACTAGGTGCTGAAGTAAAGTATATCAGATCTTAGTCTGAAAGGACTCATCCGTTATTGTTTTAAATATCTCTGATTCTATTTGACTTTACAATACAACAGGTAGTTTCTCTCTTTCGCTAGAGCTTTTGCTTAGAAAATTCAGAAGTGAAAATGAGGAGATATTTAAGGGATGACAAGAGCAGCTGCCTTCTCCAGCTGCTCCATGCCAGGACCCCTCTTGCTTGACTGCTGGAGCCCAGCTTTGTGTGTGTACACACACACAAACACACACATATGCACATGCATACGCACACACGGACACACACACACATGACACAGCCAAACACGCAGACAGCCACAGACCAGGCGCTGTCCCCAGCAGCACCCACAGTCAGGACTTGCACCAGGCACAGACACACACAGCCACATCCCCTCCTCCGCTTGGGCTGGCAGAGGCAGGAGGTCACTAGTGCAGCACACACACCGCGCTCTCCAGGTTCACAAGCACACACACGTTTATGGATCCCCTGAGCATTGGCACAGCCCCTCTGCCTGCCCGTCAACCCCTGCCCAAATCCTGGCCTCCCTTACCTGCCCCATGGGTTCCCAATTCACTGGCTGGTCATGCTGGGTGCTCACTGCATGTGCACAGCACTCACACACTTATCCCACAGGCATGCCACACTCATAGGTCCCCCAGAATACCAGCACAGACTGTCTGCACGTCTGATACCCCTGCCTGGACCTAGGGCCTTCTACTCACTGGTGAGTTCAGATTCAAGTTTTTCAATGAATTCACACACACCCCACACACACCCTGGTTGGGGAAGGTACGGACATTCACCCCTATCAGCTGGCACCTGGCACATGGGCTGTGACCTGTGGTCCTGATCCAGCTGCTGGTGCTGAGCCCCTTACTGTCTTCATTCAGGCCCGTTCCCCCAGTAACAGGTTTTTGAGACACACTCTGCCAAAGTGGTTGGAGGTCAAAGACCTCACTGGTTCCAGCAGCTGACACCACAGGCCAGAGGTGGGCCACCACCCCTGGTCTGACCCCAGGAGTTGGCACCCAGTCCCCTCACACCAGTCCACCAGTAGCTGGCACTGAGCCCTTGCACACGCATGGCATAGAGAGCAAGATTATACTAAAATCATTATGAGAAGATTTAATAAGACAAGACAAACTGCAGTGACCAAGCACAGGGCTCAGCCAGACAAGCATACTGACCAGTCTTGTTCTGCATGCAGTTGACCACTTTTATATCATTTTATGTCTACCTTCTTTTGTTCCTTTCTGCTCCTCCTTCCTCTGCACATTCCCCCATGGGTCTGTACAGATCTTCTACACCCACACCCCTCCCAGTCCAGGTCTCCCTTGGATAACAGTCTTATTAGTTGCAAAGTCCAGGTTGATCTTCCTGGAATTGGTGCCTGCAGTTTCTTGACAGCCCATCAATGTGTGTGAGTGACAAGTTTGTGTCTTGTCTCCATGTATGTTTTGTCAGGTCTGTGTCTCTCACTACCTCACTTATCATCTGTCTCTCAGGTTTGTGTCCCTGTATGTTCTTGTTTATTATCCTTTTCTTGTTTTCCTTTTTTTTTTTTTGCTTTTAATAGGTCCTTGAACAGATAACCTTAAAGAAGCAGATTCTCTCTCCTGCTTGCCTTTACAGAGATCACTTACACACGAGCTACAAGGATTTTACTATTGAATCCACAGTAAAATCAACCAACAAAAAAATCCAAGCACCCTCCTCCCAAAACAAAACCACAAACAAAATAACCCCAACCTCTCCAAAAAACCTGTCACCTAGTTATCAGACATATGAGTATGGTAGTGTATTGGAGAAGTCTCAAAAGTGCCAAAGGAATAATCAAACAGTCAAAATAACTATCTCACTTGCTCTCCGTCATATTGTTTGACATGTCTTAATTCTGGTAATGTTCTACATATCCACAGAAACTCAAGAATAGTCTCAAGATTCAAGTGCATGAAGCAAATAGAAAAAATTAATGACTTGGCCACTGAAATATATGTAAACCTTTTGAAGCACACAAAAGACACACTTTTTTTTTTTTTTTTTTTTTTTTTATGCTAACTTTTATGAACAATTTGTGTTTAGTTCAGACAAAATAATGTTACTAAATTGTAGGGCAAGTTCTTCGACATAAACTCTGGTGAGGACAAGCAAAGCAAAGTGTTTCTCATTTTCAAAATCATAGAACAGGAGTACAAACAAAGGACTAAATTTGGGATTTAATTTTAAAGAGTTGAAGAAATTAGCCTGTTTCAAGAAAAAAAAAAAAAAAAAAAAAAGACACTCCTCCTGAAAAAAATATCAAAATCCAGTTTTCCTTAACCAAAGATTGGAACCAAATAATGCAAAAGGCTGCAAGCAGAGAGCTTTGCTATTACTGAAATATTTCAAATTAGGTAGTGTTTCAAATTAAGTACTGTCTTGAAGTGTGCTTTTTTGCAGACCAAGGCAAACTGTCAAGATTCCTATATGGTGATGTATACCTTGTAATCACAACCCTCTCTGGTAGCAGGAGAATAAATTCAGCATAATGAGAAATAGTCAGCTCTTTTAAGATTAAAATAAAAATGAAAGATAAGAGTGTATTTGAAAATTGTTACTCAGTCTTACAGATATATGGCATGGTTCTTTAAGATTTGAAGAGTCAATAAAAATTACTGAATTTGTATATACTGAAAGTGGTTCTGCATATAGAAGTCTTTACATGACATTTTAAAGGAAGGCTTAGGAGGGAAAAGCTGGGGGAATAACGACACAACACTGTATTTGCTTTTTTCATGTTAACATGAATTTTCCGGTAAAAATGATCCAAAGTCAGCAATAAAAAGCTTCTGTTATATTTTGTGATCTTTCAGGACCCAAGACGCACATCATTAAAATAAAAAAAAAAACAGAAAATAAATTGTCATATAAGAGGAAGAAAGAGAAAAGCAAAGAAAATATTTTAAATTGCATCAATGTGTACTGATAAATAGATGGATGGTAGTTTTGTTTGTATCTCTGTTGTACATGCAGAAAAAATTACAACTATATAGTCCTTGTTGACTTACCAGGGCTTTGGGTGCACCATATGTCATTTCTGTTTGCTATATGCTGTAAGATACCTTCCTGCACTTTATTAAATAAAATGATAATGTCTGAACTATTGGCATACTTATTTTCTAGACTTCTTTTGTCCTTTTTGATTGATAACAGACATACCCGTTCTACTTCAAATTTGAGTTTACTGTTACATTTTGTTTGAAACTTTCAACAGCCAGGTCAGTCAAGGAGAAATAAGGTTGAAAGTTATAATTTCTCTAGAATAATTTCAGAAACATGTCCCATGGATGTTTTTCTTCCCACAAACTCATGCATTTTAATATTATTGTTTTTCCAACGCCCAGAAACGTTGATGGATGTTATATGGAAACAATTGCACTTAAATAACCCATATATATTTACTGTCTCTAGGAGCTCCCCACTGGAACACAGAAGTAGAATATACAAGCGAAAGATAAGGTGATACTAACAGCCATCTTGGCATCCTCATTTGTGAAGATGTTTCTGATTATTTTGCACTTCTTTTATTTTGTCTCTCCTTTTAAAGTTTCTCTTCCCAAGGCCCTCATGACTTACCCAATACAATTGTTTTTCATATCTTAAACAAAAGATAAACTGTAATAGGTTGAAGGTAATTTCACCCTTCTTTCCACATTTGCACTCACCATTGAGGGGCAAGGGTTTATCAACCTTAACCAAGATTTAAATTATGACATTCAACTTTATTATTGAGGACTATTTAACAGAAATGGATGGTCACTTGTGGTAATTCAGTGCATCGATTCAGTCATCAGTGCACTGACCTCAAATTTCCTATTTCCTAATAGCTACATATGCAAAATGTCTCCAGTTTGTTCTTCTGTTTCTTACTGCTTGTCTATGGTATAGTTCATTCTCCTTCCATAAGGCGAAGGAGATAACAAAAAATGCACAGCTAGAAATGACAGTTAGAAAGGTAGCATCTTATATTTTGGAAATATCTGTGTGTATTTACTTCATGAAAGTTGCTATAACTTTTCCAAGCTGGGGAAAGATTATCCTGATGAATGAGCATGATGGATGATAAATGACAGAATTAATCTTGTTTGGTTTTAAATGATAAAATCATTTAGGTTTGAAAGAATCTTGAGATCATGGTTGTATGTTGTGGATGACCCCTCTATTGGAAGTATTCAAGGCCAGATTGGATGAGGCTTTGAGCAATCTGGTCTAGTGGAAGGTGTCCCAGACCATGGCAGTGGGGTTGGAACTAGATGATCTTTAAGGTCCCTTCCAACCCAAAGCATTTTATGATTCCATAATCATTGACTCCAGCCATAAACCTGACACTACCAAGTCCACCACTAAGCCATGTGCCTAAGTGCCACATCTGTAAGCTAGTAAGCCTTGTTTTATCTTTAGAAGAATTCTTGAAAGCATCAACCACATATTTATTTTTTTACCTTTAAAAACATACTACTTTTACCATCTCTCTATCTCATCTAAACTAATGTATACCTTTCTTCATCTTACTTGGGATATCATCCTGATCAGTAATCTGAATGATAATGTGTCAGAATTAATGATTGATTATTCTCAGTATCTCCACTTTTACCTAAAACTATACACTATTTTTTAAAATCATTTTATATACCATTTATTTCACCTAGCTTCAAATGCCTGAAGTTAGATGTCTGGTTTAATTCAGTTTTCTAGTATTTTTCTGTACTCAGAGGACAATTTGTTTCTTTCAGGGAAGAGATTAAATCCTAGGAGAAGTTTAAGATATGTGGAAGGAATTTTGGCAACAACTATCATGACAATATATGATAATAAAATTTGCTTCGGTTACAAAAAAAGATTTCTTATATTGCTGTAATTGTCTTACAAAATGTCTTACAATTCCATAAAGCCCCTCAGGTTTAATATCTAATCCTGAACAGCATTCCTTTCACAAGACTCAGAGGAAATAATTTACATGACACTGGTGCTAATGATGCTGCTCGATTCCCTGTCCCACATATGGATTTTGAATGTAATTAAAAAGTAGCACTTTCTGTAACTGCATTACTTCAAAAATCTCACAAAAACACACTGGGGCTTGAGATCAGTTGTATTCTTGGTAAATGCTAGGGATCACAGAAGGCTGACTGGCTGTAAATCTCTTAGCAATGTTTATTTCTTATAACTGAATTAATATATAGTAGGAAAAAAAAAATAGAAAAGTGATGCTGACAGAAGACAGACAAGTCATGCTGAGAGAAATAAATGTTTAATATAAAGAAAAACAACTAGAAATATATTATATTTCTCTTACTACTTAACAAGATGATAGAGGGAGACCCTACATGGTAAAAAACTCTCAGATGTTTATGTCAATATTGTCAGGAAGATTCTTAAAGCCTGGGCATGGTTTATTTTATGTAGTCCTTAGTTGTCCAAAACAGAGAAGAAACATCTTTCACTCAATGTGTAAAAAAAATTAAAAAAAAAAAATATTAAAAAAATAATAATAGTAATGTCTGCAAATCTTTTTTTTTTTCCCTTAGTATTTTGAAGCAGCCCTAGGTTTCTTCAAAGTTACTGAAATGACTAACCCTGCGATGACAGTCTGTTAGTTTCACAAAACTAGAACAAATATCATATGATAAAGACTTTCTGCAGTTACATATCATTTAATAAAACATGGGTAGCATTACCCAGATATTATTAAAACAAACATTGGTAGTTTCCTTGGGTAAGAGAAGAATTTTGTCTACTTTTAGACAATGACAAGATTTTGTTTTTTTCATTTAGTATGGATTTATACAAATTTAATTGAGGAGTTTTTATGTAAATTCCCTCTAAATTAAACTTTACTATAAATATATATATGTATATTTGATCATGAAATAAAAATCTTGAAATTAACTAACACTCTGAACTCTTTATTCATAAATTTCAATTTAAATGTTTCCTCCATTTTAGTCTTCTATGAAATGTTAAAAATAGATTAATTCCTCGGAGTGAGAACTAGAATGAGAATATCTATCTACCAATAATTTATTTGGGATAAATTTATCTTTTCTTCTAAATATCATCACACCCAAGAGGAGGTGTAGCATATTGTTATTCATGAGCTGCCATAATAAAACGTTACTTAAAAAACAAAAAAAATGGAACTGGGGGGAAACAATCTCTATAAGGAAATTAAAGAATTTGTGGGGATTTTAACTTGACCAAAATAGAGCTTAATTTGGAATTATGTGGTCTTGATCTAACAGAAAAATATGAAAGCTTAAAAAGTAAACCCCCCACCCTCTTTAAAAGATATTAACTCATTGGTAAGAAATTAATTTCCTACAATATATTTTTTTTTTGTCAGTCTTAGGATATCTTTTCCTGCTCTTGTGTAGAGATTTAAAAGCAGTTCTGCTGAAGAAACTTTATTTGGGGTGACAGAAGTACCAGAAATTGTTTCTACATTTGAATGTGACAATTTACAGCAGCAAATAGTGCTTTGTTGAAAAGGTTTCCTAAGAGTTCAATTCTTGGTACAGCAGGTCACATACAGATATTACTACCTTATTATCCATATCTATAGGATGAGGATGATCACCATGTATAAAGCTGGAAAACTTATCTACATGTGGAGTAACTGACAATAGTTGACAGGTTTCATTTAGAAAATTAATATTAATTGTTCTTGGTAATACCCATCTTCCCTTGTGTTTCTAAATGTATTCATAAATCTCCAGAGACTACCCAAAAAAATTTTGTAAAAGCTAATTTGAAAGTTCTGACATTTCTGTCATTGTTTTGACAAACCAAATCAAACACTTCTTTGAATGTTAATGGTGAAGATTTGTAATTCTTAAAATGATCCTATAGGTAATATAAACAAATCGGCTTTTTAAAGCAGCTCTTCAGATATTGATTATATAAAGATAAGAAAAGTAAAAAGATGGAATTCACATTCCTTTTTTTTTATTAATATTCTTAGCCCCTGTATTCTAGTAGGGGGAATTAATGTATAACATTATTTATTTGGGGTTTTTTGTTTGTTTGTTTATTTATTTATTTATAAATAAATTCTTAAATAAATATATATAAATTATTTATTTATTTATAAATAAATTGAGAGGAACATTTAAAAGACTGTGGGGAAAAAAATAGTAAGTGCTGTAAGTTTCTGAGTAATTGACAAGGAATGGAAATATTTAAATTAGCTTCAATTTTTCTTTGGGTTTTACAGGCAAAAAGTTGATTTGTCTTTTACAACAGAGAAAATGACACAAGAAACTGTAAATTGGATTAAACTGGCCAGAAATCAACATTCTCTTCATTGAAATATCTGGGAAATTATTATCTAATGCAGTTCTGTCTGCTCAAATCATCTAGTAATGCCATGTTTATACAAAGCAGTTACATAGGGATCCTTGGCCATACCAGACTCTAGCAGGAATCTAGAGGTCTATAGAAGAAACATCTACATCTCAGTTAATTACTGTAGGTGACCTTAATATTCAAGGAAGAGAAATAATTTTTTCAGTCATTATTCTCACAATGTGTTTTAGATATGTAACAGTATAAAACATATAAGCTGATATCTATAGTATCCTAAATTGGTATAAGAAGTGTAATTCTATCGACTGTAAAGGAAAGCTATGGTGGCTAGCTCAGATGTCACAGATGTCTGTACTTTAGATCCAATGTGGATTGTTTAGATGAATCCACGTGCCATATCTTGCTGTGATCCACAACCTGTCTTCCTTCTGTCTTAGATCCTGTCCCTCAAAACTGATTCCAAGGTCAGCTTTTTAAGGAACTAGGTCCCTTCACAGCATCACTAACACTCTGTGAATTATCAGCTCTGAGTTTATGGAAGATTTAAAAATTGTAACCAGGCTAGTCAGTGAGAGGGATATGCCAGACTCATAAATACACATACTGTGATCTTCACAGCAAGACCTAAAAATCCAGGCCTTCTTTAATTACAAAATGAGAAAGTCTGGAGCTGTTCTGCTGTGTTTTTTAGGCACCAGATGTCCTGGAAAGGGAAAAAAAAGTTTAGAAACAAGAATGTTTAAAATAAATTATGAACAGGAAGAAAGTATATACTCACAAATGGCTTATTAAGTCACATAAGGCTCATTGTTCTGGGATTTCAAAATACAATTTTTGTTTTGAGCTTAATCACACAATTAAGCAACGTTGCAGTATCTTATTTTTTGTTATTGTAGCTCTTTCTTCAAAACATATGAAAGAAAATAAAAAAATAGCTATTGATTTCCCTGGGTTTAAGATCAGACTCTCTGATCTGTTTTTACATAAAAGTTTCTTATTCTTTATACACTATAGACACTGATGAAAGAGTAAACTGAAATAATCAAAGAAGTTATATTTTTCTAAGATATTTTTTCCCCCTGAAGCCCATAGGACACTTCCTTTTCTCTTTTGCTCTGTGGTTTGAACTCATGCCCCCAAAGTAAAAAGATTTTGTTAATTTTGTGGACTAGAAAACACAATGTTGTTATTCCTAGTGCAGTCATTTTATTGGCTTGACAAAGAAGGCCCTCAGGACTTGTCTAGCCTGTCTGAGTCTGAGTTGATAGTTTTAACTGTTATAGTAATTATCTGGGAGAAGGTGACTATTGCCTGGCTTGGCTTAGCTCTGTGATTACCCTCTATGATAAAGGTCTGACAATCCTATGTGGTCACTAAGAAAAAAAAAACATCAGCCCTTTATATTGTTTTGGGAAACTATTATGCTGCTATAACTAATAGATCAGTGGTGTACACAGTCAAAATTTGATGGAAACCAAGGGAAAATGAGAGCAAGCAAGCAGGATGTATTAAGAATATATATAAAAACAACCCCAAGTGGACCCAAGACTGAGGTAAACTTCCACCATGAGCATCCTATTCTTCCCAACAAAGACCTAACGAAGCTGATGACTCCTCTTCACGTCCCTCACCCCTATCCTTTGTGAGGAGTGAACTGTAGGTGTTACGACTCAGACGTGCATGAGGAGTGATCCTAATCCCTGGTAAAAAGGGTTGATACTAGAAAGACCATGTCTTCATTGGATCAATGATTTGTGTATGTTACTATCATTGTAATTGGACCAATAATAATTGTTGTGTTTTAAGTAGACTGTTAAGACTCTAATTAGACTAATAATAAATTATGGAACATATATCCATTGTGCTTCCCTTTGCCCATAATAAAAATTTAAGCATAACTCTTTCAATAAATATGCCATTACTCTGTCTAAATCTCCAGACTGGGGAAAGCCCCAGTCTTCACTTAGCTCATCTGGACTTGGTGTCCATTTTCACAGTCGTTGGATCAGCTTACTTAAGGAAAGGTATATTGTTAATCCTTTTGTCTATCATATGTACAATTGTTATTAAACATTGTTTTTTTTTTTTCCTATTCAAAATGTCGCTTTTTCTCCTTTGCTAAGGGACCTACCCTTCGGTTAGGAATCTACTACAACGTGAAAACAGTGGAAGATCACAGAAGCTACATTTAGGCTAGTAAATTAAACATGTATAGGACTGTTGTGTGGCGTTGAGGCTAGCTGGCATAGAATATCTTGCATTCATACTATTAAATTCTCTTACACTCTAAACAGTATGGCCACATCCTAATTAAGAATCCTCCATCATCTATGGTATCTCTCAGAACATCTTTAGGAATAAGTGGGAAAAATATTGCTTAGTATGTTGGGTTTGTGTGGCAAGGTTTTGGTAGCCAGGGAGGCTACAGGGGTGGCTTCTGCAAGAAGCTGCTATGAGTTTCTTCCATGTCTGACAGAGCCAATGCCAGCCAGCTCCAAGACAGACCCACTGCTGGCCAAGGCCAAGTCCATCAGCGATTGTAGTAGCACCTCTGTGATAGCATACTTAAGAAGGGGGGAAAAAGCTGTGCAACAGCAACTGCAGCTGTAGAGAGGAGTGAGAATATGTGAGAGAAACAACTCTGCAGACATCCAGATCACTGAAGAAGGAGGGGGAGGAGGTGCTCCTTCAGTCTGTGGTGAATACCATGGTGAAGCAGGCTGTGGCCCTGCAGCCCATAGAGGTAAATGGTGGAGCAGATATCCACCTGCAGCCCATGGGGGACCCCATGCTGGTGTAGGTGGATGTGCCTGAAGAAGGCTGTGACCCTGTGGGAAGCCCACGCTTTAGGAAGCTCCTGGTAGGACCTCTGACTCCACAGAGAGAGTAGCCCACACTGGAGCAGGTTTGCTGCCATTACTTGTGACTTCACCAGGGGACCCATGCTGGAGCAGTCTGTTCCTGAATGACTGCACCCCATGGAAGGGACCCACACTGGAGCAGTTTGTGAAGAACTGCAGTCAGTGAGACGGACTCACATTGGAGAAGTTCATGGAGGACTGTCTCCCATTGGAGGGACCTCAGTTTGGAGCAGGGGAAGAGTGTGAGGAATCCTCCCTTGCAAGAGGAGGAAGGAGAGGCAGAGACAACATGTGATGTACTGACTGCAACCCCCATACTCCATCCATCTGCACCACTGGGGGAAGAATGTAAACAAAACCAGTAAAGTTAAGTCTTGGGAGATACAGGTGGGGGGGGGGAAAGGTGTTTCAAGATCTGATTTTATTTCTCATTATTCTTCTCTGATTTGACTGGTAATATATTAAACTAATTTCCCCAAGTCGAATCTGTTTTGCCTGTGACAGTAACTGGTGAGTTATCTCTCACTTTCCTTATCTCGACTCACATGTCTTTTATTATATTTTTATCCCCTGTCCAGTTGAAGAGGGGGAGTAATAGAGCAGCTTTGGTGGCCACCTGGTGTCCAGCCATGGTCTACCCACAACACTTGGCAAATCTGTCAGGGACTGTTCTTACAATTGAACATTATAAAAAATTGATTTCTAATGACTCAAAAGTGGTAAATATAGATTTAGTTTAAACATTTTATCTACCTGTATACTTACATATTTCCTTCATTACATAATTACCTATTGTCCCATCATAATAAATGACAGCCTCTCAATCATCTATGTAATTAGCTGCTTTGCATGATAGAGAAGTATATTTATACTTACTATATTTCAGTGATGGAGAACTAAGGCACAGAAAGTAAAGCAAAGATCAAGTTGTATTCTTAGTCCACATTTATTTACTTGTTTGAACTTGATCCAGCAAAAAACTCTGATTTATGTATGGTTTTAATTATATTAGATATGCTATTTAAGTAATTTCTCATGTGCTTTTAGTCTGAAGAGCCTTAAATAGAAGTATTAAACCTCTCTCTTTTTTTTTTTTTTTTTTTTTTTTTTTTTTTTTTTTTTTCTGAATAAGTAAAGCAACCCAGAACTCAAATATGTGGGAATTGACACTTCCCCCCATCAACTTGACTACACGACTTGTGGGAATGTGAAAAATTTTACACATTTTAACAGTTACAACTCAATGAATAGGTCAAGATATAGGTAAATGGCTTCTATATTAAAGTGTGTTTACGTAAGTATAGACGTGAGAAAAGAGTCTATTTCTTAGAGGATATTTAAAAAAAAAAAAAAAAAGAATTTGACATAGATTATTTGTCAAACTCATCTGTGAAATGGAAATGCTGAAGAAATTTCACTTCAAAATTATTTTCTTCAGATGTTACATTTCCACTTTAGAAAGTGATATTGTGTAAAATCCACTCAAAAATTTGTTTGAATACAAGGCATGGCATAAATGTAGTAAGCAAAAAATTTGGAATCAGCTATACATGTACATGTCTATTTATCGTAGAATTAGTATGACTTTCAAACTAAAATTAAGTAAACAGCTATTAGGTTCTAGATTATAAGGGGCTATATGCCCACACTTATGTAAAACACACTATGGCTTTTGTAGCTACACCTTTTTTTTTAATTGAAAAGTTTTTATTTCCAGTGGCATAGTAGCAATATATGGTTTCATTGGTTCATATCTATATGCATATTCATATGAAGCTCAACTATGTGAAGCACTCAAACATGTAATTCACTTAAATAAGGAATGTTGACAAGCATTAAGCTATTTTCTAAGTAGGAGGAGGATTGCACACATTCTTAAAACTAAGAACATACTCAAGTGCATTGGATCAAGTCTGAAAAGGGGGCAATAAAATTTGCTGACTCATCATCAGCACTTATTGAAGTATTCAAAGCTTTTTTTTTTAATCTTTTATTTTCAAGTGCTTTATTCAAACGCTAATTAGGTTTGTCCCTGCTCTGCTTGCTAAAATTCATAGCTTAAGGTTTCATTACAGCATATTCAGCTTAGTTCAGGTAAGAAAATTAATAGCTTTGAAATCTTTAAATCTGAATAGTCTTTAAATTGATTTATCACAATCTTTTTTTCATGAGGATGGCCTATTCACCCTGGCAAACAGTTGTCTGTCTCGCCTATATTTCTCTACTTAAACAGAGTAACTTTCCTTCTCTGTGAGTTAAAATTTTAAAGGATGTTTCCTATTCACATTGTTTTGTAACTGGCCATATTGTAGAACTGATCTTAGAATCTTCTTATCAAATCTGTTCCCTCTTTCATAAAACAACTCAAACTTAATAAGGGAGTTACGTCCAAGGAATGTATTGCTTACAGTGCTGAGTCATTTTGACTCTCCCAGTTTTTCTCTCAGCCATTAAGCATTAGCAAAACAAAGCAGAACAGCCTTCTAAAGAAAAAACAAGAGCACAATTAATTCACATTGTTTTATTTCCTCTTTTACACAAAGACAAATTACTCAGGAAATGCAAGGTCTAAACTCAAGTCTGGTGCAGTGAGAATTCACTTTCTTATCCGTTAGTGTTTTCCTAGGCACTAGCATATTTATCTAGGCCTCCAATTTTCACATTGGTTAGATTTTCTTCTGGAGAAGTTGCAGTGAACTGAAATTTCTGAGTTTGTCCTTTGGCTGTGTCTACAGTGTTGACAGGTGCTTTCCATGTTTGTGTCCTCATCCTTGGGTGTGGGTGAGCTCACATCTTAGCTGTGTCTGGATCCAGCTTTTTATTCCTCTTCAGATGCCCTGATTCTTTGAGAATGAGACAAAGAAATCCTGGCATTTAAGAAGTCATCACTCTAGTAAAGTCCTCTCTGAATGTCTGAAGAGCAGCACTGCAGGCAAAAATGTGGCATACACCTGCCCCATACTTGGAACACAGCTAAAAATGGGTACTCAGGCAGCAGGATGAATGAGAACGCAAAAGAGCAAACATCCTGCAGTGTAAGCACAGGTAGTCAACACCTAAATAATAGAACAGGCACCTAACATGGCAATTATAAAACCAGACACAATGATATAAACAATGCAGTTGCCTTAAAAGATCACGGTGGGGAATTTGTTTTTGTTGTTTCTGAGTGAAATCCAGGAAAGTTGCTTTAAAGTCCCACATCTGTAAAAAGTGAATAAGGAGGTTTAGGATTTTTTGACTGGATGAAGAGCATACAGTGCTTCTATAAATATCAAAATCCTTGAAGCCCCATCCATTATGGGCAGCTACTTAGAGAAAAACAAGAAAAAATGTGGAAACAGAGAATGTCAAAAAATACAGTCCTTCTCTGGGTTCAGTGATTTACTCTAGGTTTCAGAATATCAAACTTGTGTCTAACTTCAGGTTACTATATCCTTTACAGACTTGCTATGTAAAATTATTTTGAAAAGATCTGACAAATTATTTATCTTCAGAAAGCACAGCCAGAAAAAAATCATTAATTATACTGGTTCTCATTTTTAACATGATAGCCTTCTAGTTAGAACAACTGTTTGGGACATGGGTTACATTGATTCAATTCTTGCTTTATTTTGAGTTGAGAGGATCAGATTTGCCTTTTCTAGAAAACTGTTTTAATAACCAAATTATTTCTTGGGATTTTTGCCCGCCTTCTCTTTGGCAATGTGTTATAGTGCAAAAAGTAGTTTAAGAGTCATTGGGAAAAGGGAGAGGGGGACAGAAGAAAGGAAGGAAAGATTCTGATATTTTAGGCTGATGACAAGGGCATTCACCTGACAAAGTTCCTATGGGTTTTGGTGAGTAATAATAACTAGCCTCTTGCTTGTTTTAAGAGGAAGAGGAGTATAGTCATTTATCTTAATTTATTAGCCAAATCAGAGATTTTGTCTGATAGACCAAAGGGAAACTGCTCTGTTCTTAAATTTACTCTTTTAAATCACTATAATTACTTAAAGGTTTGTTGCATTATACTCTGTAACACAGTTTCTTGGTGTGCGATATACTCTGGAGTAGCTTGATTGAGAGAAAGATATATGACAAAACAGTGCAGGAATTTACTACAACAGTGTTAACCCAAGCAAAATGGAGCAGTTGTCCTCAAACCCTCAGAGATTATCTCTAAAAGATAAGAGAGCAGCTGGATATAGACTTCAAAGGGTCAGAGTGGAGTAAGTTATTTGTCACAGAAAAGGAAGAAATTTGGTCTAGCTGACTTAACAACACAGCTAGGAAAGGAAAAAAAAGATAGGTTTTAACTGGTAGTGATGGTTAAGGTAAAAAGAGTTTAGACTGGAAACTCTTGTTATGTTTTGCAAAGCAATAGTAGATGGAAGAAAGTAAAAACCCTTACTGTCATCTGCTCATAAGTAAAATTCTAGAGTAAAACATGTATTGATATATATCTGGATAGAAATTAGTATGTTTTCATTAAAATCAATTCGGATTACCTGAGTAGTCTCATGATACTATATATATACACACAATTATATCTGCTACCATCCACCTGTATTATTATATGATAATGTTAAATAATAATTTTAAATAACAGATATGTGTTATTATTGCTTTTTTCATTATATGGTAAAAATTGACAATATATTCTAATGTATTTTTCAAAAGAAATATTGATTATTGCATATGGTAGGAGACAAATGGTGTTGACTGACTTAAGTGTGTAGGGAAGGAAAACTAATGCAAGAGTATGTACCAGAGCTTTCAAATCATAAACAGGTCTTGGAAGTGTAGCTAAAATAACATGGTCTTTGGAAATTGGTAGAAAAGCAGAGAAAGGTCAAACAACTGGCAAGCTTCTTGAGGAAACAGTACCATTTATCCAAATGTGGAATTTTTTGAAGGGCAAGAAATAAGCCATGAAAGCTATTTGGCTGCTCTCTTGCTTGAAGGCTAAAGTAGTCTCATGCCACTGGTCAGGCAATCAAGTTCAGAGGCAGCTAATCCATGATGCCCATTCTACTCTGGGTTCTTTTCCTTATATGACAAATATTTCCTGTGCAAGTGAATACAGTTTGCCATTGACTATTACTGGATCCAGAGTTCCCAGTAAGTGATGCTAGACCATTACAACTAACTTATGGGAATTTTTTATTAAACCTTTGCCATAAAAAGTAAGAAGACTTTTATTAAAAGACACATCAACCCTTTAAGATAATAACTAAGGAATCATATCGCTGATCATCTAAATGCAGCTCAGCTTTTTCTCTTCTCCTTTCGTCAGTAAACTTAACAGCTGGGGCCTCATACAGGACACAACTGACAGATAAAGGACTCAAATGCCAGGGTCTAGAATAAATTTTTTAGCAGCAACATCTGTGTCTGCCGCAAAGCCCTTGGCTGATTTCTTGGCTGGCTGCTAGGCTGCCTCTGCTCTGTCTGTGACTCCAGTGCTGGTTATGCTAATGGCCATGTAATGGCCCCTGGTGCCCTCTTGGGGAATTAAACTGCTGATGAACTTGCTGGCTTGCCTTGTCCCTGGGATCTTTTTTAGCTTTGAGTGACCTGCAGCTGGAGGGGTTTGTTCCTTATTTGAGAGGAAGGCTCCTGAACAAATTCTCACAAGTTCAGTGTATGCAAGGCCAATTGATGCTGCCAAAGGAATATTTTGCAGTCTGTTGTAAAGTCACATTCTTTTTAGATATAACATCTCCTGAAGCCACTGAAAATACTAAAGATGTCAGAAAGTGAAAAATTCTGGAGATCATAGACTATGGAGTCATCACTCTAGTGTGTTATGAATTTCAGAACAGAGGGTTCATTATCTTAGAAAACATATGCCTGAATTTGTCCCACAAAGAACTGTTTTCTAAATGGGTGCTTGGCTCATCAGAAGGCAGGGCAGGTAACTCTTTATTGGCAAAAGTACAAGCTTATGCTTTAGCTTTTAATACAAGAACTCCTTAGGTAGATCCTATGCCCCAAAGGATGTTTACATGTGTTTAAACTTAAGTGTCCTGTGAACATTCTTTCATTCTCTGCCTGTAGTTACTCAGACTTTCTGGCTTTGCTATGAGCTTGTAATGACTATTCAACTGAATTTTAGCCAAAATAGTAATATTCAGTTTCTGCAGACTTACTTTTCAAATGCATTACTGAAGATGAATAATAAAAAAAAAAAGAGTGATGCTTTTTGCCTAGGATAAATACTTCTCCCTTTATGCACAGAAATACAGTAACCCCTCAGGGACTGATTGTTCAATTCCCTTGGGTTTCTTTATGCATTTTGGTGATATAAAATGCCTGCAAATATAGGAAATATTTCCAACAGAATATTAGGGCATACGGAGCAGGTCAGTGGAGTAGCTGGGAAAAGGGGTGTGTGACTGAAAGCCTCAACTTATTGGAAGCAGAATGAAACAGTAGTGTTTGCACAGCTCTAATTTTCTCCAAGATTGGACAAGCAGGGCTTAGGCTTGCCTCAGAGTTCAGTTTTTTCCATAGAGGAGAAATAATAATGAAAAAGAGTATTAAACTCAGTGATTTTATTAGGATACTTTAAACAGGTAAAAAATTTTTTTTTAAAAAAAAAAGAAGAAAAAAATATCTTTGTGGAGGGGAAGAACACAAAACAAAAAAGCACATTTGAATATCTATTTCTAATATCTAATACGTGAAGTTAGATGTCTAATGCCAGACACAAAGGTGAGATTGGCTCATGAGTGAGGCATAACTCTTAGGTGTCCTCTCACTTTGGTTAGGTACCTGAGATATAGGCTAATATTATTGATTAAATGCAAGTAAAGATTGATTCATCTAAGAGTAAGATTCATAAATATCAATGACAGGTAGCTAGCAGTTATAAACAGTGTGCAGATGTGGAGTATCTGTGTTGGGCTCCTTCCAGAAAGATAGTTTTTCAAACAGGATTAGTGATAATGCTTGATTCAGAATTACAGTCATATTCAAGACCTAATTGCTTAAGACAAGTCAAATTTTTCCTTTTGGAAAGGATAAGAGGAAGGAAATACATTCAGTATGTTCTGAAGCAGTGTTGACCAAGGATCTCCCAAATTATAATCTATTTAGTAAACTTCAAAATCTCTCTGTTGCTTCTTAATACAGACTTTTATTTATTTAAATATTGTATGCAAATTCAAATACTATTAGTGCATAAGACTGAAAGAAAGTAATTTAAAACCACTGCATATTCAATGGTTATGATGCTCTTATGAGAGCTAAAAAATCTGAATGAATACTAGCTTCATATCCACAGGTGATACACTGGGATCAGAACTGCAAAAAACCTGTAAGAGTTTAGATGGGCAATGAGCATCTTATTTTCTGAATATTTCTTGATAACTTCCTGCTGACATTCATATCACTAATGTATTCTAGAAGTGGGATAAATTATCTATTACACTAATCATTATTTGGCTTCCAATTTATCTTCTTTAAATAGTATTCCCAGTAATTTTGTGTATAAAAAGCTGTATGGACTGGTAAGAGTATACTAACTATCCAATTAGGAAAAAATTTCTTAACATATTTACAGAACAGATATTTTTTTCTTTTTTCTTAAAACAGGTGAAGTTTTATCCTTTGGGCAAATGAAAGGATTATCTCCTGGGTTGTATAAAAATAGATTATATCATGTGCTAGAAAATATACTTTGAGCAAATATCATAAACTGATAAATTATATTTAGGTTTTTAGATTTTAGATTTGTAGGTTTAGATTAGGTATACTAGTAAATTCTTCCCGGCCTTCTTAATTTGCATGGTTATGTTGTTTAACATTTTATTTATACTACTGCCATTTAGAAAGCAGTTGACTTTTATAACAGCTGATACAACAGTTTTCTTAGGAGGGCACATTACTGTAGTATAGCAAGGTTCTAATAGCAACAGTATGAGCTTTTGAATACCAGTATAAAACAACACCGATATAGTGATGATGAATATTTGTAAAACCAAATAATAAGTTAAAAAACCTCATCAAAATACCAGTGTGAATGAGAATATATTTATTTGAAAAAAAATAATAATAAAAAAAATATATTTTAGAAACTGTACACATTTTAATAACAGTCTTTATCTCTTTTGCTGTCTTTTAATAAAGTGGTTTATTGGAATTTAGGAGAGATTATAAACAAAGACTCATAGAATCATTTAGGTTGCAAAAGACCTTTAAGATCATTGAGTCTAGCTGTTAACTTAACACTGCAATGTCCAACTCTAAACCACATCCTTAAGTGCCACATCTACATGTCCTTTAAATACCTCCAGGGATGGTGACTCAACCACTTCCTTGGGCAGCCTGTTCCAATGCTTGATAACCCTTTTGGTGAAGAAATTTTTCCTAATATCCAATCTAAACCTCCCGAGGCACAACTTGAGGTCGTGTACCCTTCAGAATGAAGATGCATTTTGAGATAGATCTCTCACATTTCCATTGTGAAATCGAGCACATATATTATTAAGACATACAGGAATCAAGTGCTAAAATCCAAACTCTGTAATCATTGGCTTATGAATCTTTAAGCAAAAATACGTAAGAAGAATAATCATGGATATGACTACTGTACATTAAATGTGAATGTCGCCTCTTGTTCAAGCCCATATTCACCATACGTTGTCACAATGGTTGCAAGCTATGGACAGTTACTGTATTTCAGGTGAACTGTGGAACAGAAGGAAATATTTTGGCCAAATGTTTTGGCAGTCTGCTCAGCCAAGAATACTGTTAATATCTTGCCTACCTCCACACCAAGCTCATATGGACAATAATGAGCAACTCAAGCTATATCTGCCTTTGTAACTGCTTGGGCAATAGGATGGCAAACTACAGAGGTGCTGCAGCCATCAGTGGCTTCTTGTATACTTGACTTGAGGGGCAGACTGGGATGGAGCCCATTTCCTGGCCTTTTGTTTCTAGCCACCTTCTCAGTAACAAAAGCAAGACAAACAAACAAACAAATCCAAACAAAAAGACTGAAATGTGCTGATGCCATATTTTCATACTTTCAATCTCATTAAAAAGGATGTAGAACTGAAACTCTCTCTTTGTATAAGATACTCTAGTTTTGAACTATGTTAATGAGAATTTTTCCTATTGTACTGTGAGTAATATAATTTAGAGACTGTGTGTTAAAGGTCTCAGAGTGTAAGACATTTAGGACATATCTTCATATTTTATTTAGTCTTCATTCACTTATTTTGCAGCAGATTATTTACTTATGATAACATTTAAGGTCTAAGTCAATGGAAACTTTTATTATATTCAAGTGAACTAGGGTGTCAGAATATTAATACAGCTACCTGCAACAGAAGATGGTGCTTCACATAATACTTTCTAACTCTTAAATTGGTAGAAGCAGAAAAAGTTAATTATCACTGTTGTGCATGTTTGTGCATAAAGGGGTGTGTGTATAAAGTTTACTGCAATAGGAAAATTCAATTAATTCAGTGCCATATTAACAACTTGATATACTGAAAATAACACTTCTAACATAGATATTCTTTCTGATTTTAAGAGCTCCTATAACCTTGTATTTTTTTTTAATTGCAATCCAAAATTAAGGAATTAGAAAAGATTCTTTTCAATAGCTTGAGTCCTTCATATGCATTATGACACCGCCTATGTAATAGAAAGACATGGTTTTCTTTCCTCCCACAGGGTCCCTCATTCAGTATCCAAGATGTGTGGAGTTTAGTTATCAATTAGTTTTTGCAATGTATTTTATATCTATTCAACCTTTTTCTTTTCTGCACACTAATCAAATGTTGGTCCAAATACAGAATTATTTATCTTCCTGTGAGATTTTTCTCTGGGGAATGTGAGTATATCATAAACATTAATTAATTTATTTTTGTGACATTCCTGAGAGACAGAGTGGTATTATTTTACAGATGATGAAGAGAGACAGAGAAATTAAAGTAAAAGTTTTTCATTTATTTTATCTTTCTGTAAGAAATACCTTTGAACTATTTGGTTTTGAGCTCTAGGCTCATCCTTTCTGCAAACCACCATGCTGAGCTCTCAAGTCAGACAATGGGAAACTAAGGAAGATAAATTTTAGGCCATATGTGACCTTCAGTGAAGAAAACCAACTACATGTTGGACTGTATTAGCAAGAGTAACCAGCAGATCCAACAAGGTCCAGGGAGAGTCTTACCCTATACTGTGGTACTTGTGAAGTCACACCTGAAGTTCTGGATCCACATTTGGGCTCTCCAGTACAAGACAGATATTGAATACACTACAGTGAACCCAGTAGAAGCCACTGAGACAGTCAGGATGTTGGAGCACATGGTATACAAGCAGAATCTGGATTTGATCAGTCCTAGAAAATAAATGTAAAGGGAGATCTTATTGCTGTTTTCAACTATCCATGGAAAAGATATAGAAGAGATGGAGTCAGAATACTTCTTGTCAGAACACATCAAAAGAATGGGAGAACTCAAGCTGAAAATTGAGGATTCTGGTAAGATAATACAGTTGTATCTTTTGCAATTACATTTCATGAGAAATTCAACTGTTTAACTAAGAATTGTTATGCTGTTCTTCATTATTTCCACAAGTAAAACTCTTCCACAACCCCTGTAGAGAGCTGTACAAATGGACTGTGGACTGTGCAGATGATAGAATTAATTTTCACGTCTAGGTCAAACCACTCTTCTACAGTCAGAAAGGCAGTTTCAATATCATTAAATTCTGATTTTAATGACAAATGCTGTTGTAGCATACACTTAAGAGTAGTAAGTATAGTCTTGATTGAGTAATATTAACTCAAGTATGTCTTAAAACACTCATACTTGATTTTACAGATTTGTTATAGATATAGCCTTTTGTTGTATTTCCTGAGAGCAAAGAAAATCAGAATCGTTTCATGTAAATATAAACACAAAAGAGATCATTGCATTAACCAGTTGTGATAAAATACTTTTGTACTGAATTTTACCAGTTCTTGGGAAAACACTTTTTACTTCCTTTTAGTATCCAACTCCTTCTATCCAGCTAATACAGTTGAGGATATAGTCTCAGCATATAGTTCTTCCAGTTGCACTTATTTCAGGAAAAGTAATTGCTGCCCCCAGCCTTCATTCTGCCCCAGTTTCTTATCAGTACACCCTGTCAGATCTGCCTGTTAAGCTCTTTGTTTAAGTTCTTTGTGACCTTTTTCAGGAAAAACAAATCAAAGTTAATTTAAGCATTTTAAATAGCAGGTATTTGTCAACTGAACTGAAATGGTTTAAAGAGTTATCATGCAGCTAACAAATCAAAAGAATGATGAACATTTCTGGGGACTGGAGATGAGCACCTGGGGGAAGGAAGGAGAAGAACAAACTCCTTCCATTCACACAGCTGCAGCTGGACCAGTTTTTCCTTCCTTGACATTCTGCCTCCTTGTTTTATATAGAACTTCCAATGGGGCTTTGCTATGTCTTGAGCTGTGTGGAAGATGTTCAGTGAAGAACATGAAAGTATGCCAAAAATTAAGTCCAGAGGAATCTTCCAGTAAAAGTGTTATGGGCTAATCTCAAGCGTTTTGAAGTAAGAAAAAACTCCCATTACCTCAGTGGTTAGCTAATCAGTAGATCTCAAAATTCTGCAGTAAAAAAGCAGGTTTTTCATCATTGAATTTATATAAAATAATGTTTATTTGTAATTATTTTGGCTTCATAACTTATTTATAATTGCTGGTTTTCAAAATTATTTATTATTAACATTACTCAGGGTGAAATTCATGGCACTATATTAGAAAGAGAAAACAAGATTTATGAAGCACACAGAAAAATGCCTGTCTTAACTTCCACATATCCATCCTCTTGACTTTTATTTAAGTGTTATTTTAAAAGAAGAGTCTCAGGTATTATAAGTGTGTTTATTTCATGTAAATTTAGTTCTAATAGGTTGCTATATCTTAATGCTGATCTATTTTTATTCTATAGCTGAATAGTTAATAAGATAGTATGTTATTTGAAGAAAACAGCTTTTATAGAGTGTAGGAATCATTTGGATAGCATCACAGATTTCTGATGCCAAGGCCTGAAAAATATTATTCCAAAGGCAGCATCTGGCTTTTTGGCACTTCTAGTCTGTAGTTCCTCAGTGCCTCTAGGTCTGTTGTATAGTTGGTCACATATGAATGCTAATTTTAGTTCCTAACTTCTCAGAATTAAATAAACTTTTGAAATTTTGAAGAATGTATGTGTAAGCACATATACAGTGAAAAACTTGTACTACTTCTGCAAAGTATTGTTAGTTCTCTACATCAATATGTCTGTTATTACCAGCATTCATACTTTGTGAATATCCATACACACAACAAAGTACATACCTAAAGAATTATCAGGACTTTTTTTCCCACCTGTTCAGACCATTATCATCTACATTGCACTGAAGTCATCAGGGACTAACTTTATTTCTTCATCCTTCCCAAAATGAATATTTTTCAGGTAATCACAGTAGTTTCCCATATTCTTTAACATCTACAGAAAAAAAAAAAAAAAAAAAAAAAAAAAAAAAAAAAAGTAGTTTGTAAAAAAGACCCAATTTTGCTCATATTTAACTAGATCATTTCTCATGTTTCAACTTTTTGTTCCCCACCCTCCTTGCTTCTTAACATTAATTTCTCTGATCTGTTCACAAAAAAAACCACACAAAACACTACTGTCTTTTGACATTATCTTTCCATAGCCAAACTGATCCCATTCTTTTCCTCTGTTTTCTTCACCACAAGTTTGTCCTCCTTTCCGAGATCTTACATCTTTCCTGCCTACATTAGATTTCTCTCTGTTCTTTATTCACCCCAACCCTAGAAATTACTTCTTCCCCTTTACTTCAGTTCTATTTTAGTCCAAAGCTTGACCAAAGGATATAGAGCACCTAAGAAAATAAATTATATGTAGAAGTGTATCCTTAAATAAGATATTTAATCTATTCCAACAAATCCTTAATAATCTTCCTTTTGTTGGAGTTCAAAGCACCCTGTATCAACATGGTTGGTAACTAAGCCTGATGGTACAACTAAGGCTGGTGGTAGAACTTTTACTCACTGATTTGCAGAAACATGAAACAGTAGGTTTAAGTGAACTTACACAGAAATCGAAGATTTAATTGTTTCAAAATTTTTTTTTTTAATGATTTCTTCAAAATCTATTTCTTTAAGAACCATAGACTTTCATACTCATAGCAGAAAAACACTTCATCTTGTGAGTCAACTTTCCTGGTTTAAGCCCAGAGGGCAACTGAACACCACTCAGCTGCTTGCTCATCCTCCCCCTGCAGTGGGATGGGGAGGAGAAAATATAACAAAAGGCTCAGAGATTGAGACAAGGATGGGGAGGGATGACACACCAGTTATGGTCATCGGAAAAAGACAGAGAAGATTTGGGAAAAAAGAAAAACCATCAAATTAATTTGAACATCACCACCACTATTTTACAAACCCAACCAGAGTAGGACAGTAAGAAATACAGTCACATCTTAAAAAACTCCTTCCCCCATACCCCTCTTTTCTTCCTGATCTCAGTTTATCTCCCAATTTCTACACCGCCTCTCTTCCCTTCCAGCAGCACAGAGGGATGGGAATGGTGGTTGTGGTCAGTTCATCACCCATTGTTTCTGCTGCTCCTTCTTCCTCAGAGGGAGGACTCCTCACAGTCTTCACCTGCTCCAGAGTGGAGTCCCTCTCATGGGAGACAGTCCTCCACAATCTTCCTCCAGTGAGTCCTTCCCACAGGGTTGCAGCTCTTCATGAACTGCTCCATCGTAGGTTCTTCCCACGGGCTGCAGATGTCCCAGCAACGAACTGCTCCAGCTCAGGCTTCCCTCATTCTCAACCTTCTTTGGGCACAGCCACCTGCTCCAGTGTGGGGTCCTCCATGGGTTTCAGGTGGGCTTCTGCTCCACTGTGGACCTGCAGGGGGACAGTCTGCCCTCTCACCACAGGCTACAGGAGAGTTTGCTCTGGCACACCTCCCTCACTTCCTCTTCCTTCCACCCACTTACCTTTGTGGTCACATAGGTGTCCTCCTTGAAACTGCTCCTTACAACTCCAACTGCTCCTCCCAGGTTCCTCTATTTAAATACATTATCACAGAGGTGCAGACACCGTTGCTAATTGGCTAGGTCTTGGCCAGAGGCAGGTCCAACTTGGAGCCAGAGTAGCTTTGAGAAGCTTCTCACATGTGTCACCTCTGTAACTCCTCCCCTGCTACCAAAACCCTGCCACGCACAAACCCAAACCAGCAACATATACATGCTGTTTTATCACTTGCCTTTAAAGGAATCGAGAGATGGGATTTCTTAATAATGGGACATGCCATATTCAGTCTCCATGTTTTCAAATTCCCATTAGGCATTTTAATTTTACTCCAAAATCCAGTGCTTGGCATAAAATTCGAACCTTTATAATACTGTTATTTTCCAGAGAATATGGACTTAAATGGCTTTTAATGTATTACGGTAATGTATTTCAGAACACTGACTTTAAGGGAATTAACTTTGTCACCTTGTAATTGGCAGAACTGGGACAGTTAGCTAAAGCCCAAGCAGACACTGTTCGTTTTATCAACAAGGGCCCTGTTGCTGATATAATGTTTTATAGATTATATATGACAGTTTTACATCTGCTAAACATCTTTTCACACTAGACTTTTTCACTTTTCTGTTAGAAATAGTGGAAAATTATTCTGAACTAAAATTATCTCCTTTATGATGCCATACACAAATGAATATATTAATTGACAAGTACAAGTTGGAAAGACTCTTTTTTGCTGCAATGCCCTAAGGGGAAAAAAAAAAAAAAAAGAAAAAAGAAAAAAAGAAAAAGGACAGCAGAACAGCATACTCAGACATACTTATATTGAAAGCAGTTTCATGCAGAGCACACTATTTTGCATTTTTTTTTTTTTTTAATTTTACCCTAGAGCTTTTCCTGATGAATTAAGGTTGTTCAGTCATTTTAAAAAAAATATATTTACTTATTTAGTTATTAATTTTATCTGCACCAGAAAACAGCCTTAGAATAAATGTGCTAGACCTCTGAATGCATTCGGGTTGAAGATATATTAAGTCACCCTGGTCAAGAGTGGTTCAAGTGACATGTTTACTGTTATGGAATTTAGAACTGATGTCAAATCAGTTCTGCTAAATGATGAACAACTTGCAGCCAGTCTGCAGGGAACTCTCTGAAGAGTAAGATATAATCATGATGAGACTTAATTTATTTGTCATAAAAATTACAGTCAACTCTAACTAGGGCAGAAGTGTTCTGTCTGCAAAGTTGAGTAAAAAACATTTCCTGCAAAACACCTAAACTTTCTTATTCCTTCAGCTATGTTCTGGATGACTGTATTCCAGGATCACAAAACTGATTAAAAATATTGATACATGTTGTGTAAAGTATTATATCTCTTATTAAGGTTTTATATTTCCCTTTTTAACTGTCAGGCAAATCAAGAGCAGAAGTTAACTGAGGGATTCACAGCCAGAGAGAGCTCCTGAAGGGTCACAAATACTAGGTGTATCAGTGGAAACTTAGTTACCCCCTCCTAGAATATATACACTGTTTAATAAATCATAATGAAATTTGGTCCTTGCTGATGGCATGTAGCTCCTTAGGCTATATTATGTTTCAACATAGAAATGGAGATGCTGCAGGCACTGATTCAGAGTTCCAGTTATGTACAAATATACATGACTTGAAGGGGGTGACTAACAAAACATTGGCTTTCTGATTTTTTTTTTTTTTTTTTTTTTGTCATTAGGTGCTTCAGTTCTACTCAGTTTCAGTTTCCTTTTACGGAACAAAATTAAGCATCCTGACTCTTTTTTTTTTTTTTTTTTTTTTTTTTCTTTATATTCTATGTCAGAAGAAAACATATTTTATTAAATAGAATATAACAACTCTTAAAGCAAAAATTGGGCAGTGCCAGCATTAACTGATCTAACAGTCAGATGATAAGGACTCATTCTTAAGTAAGGGTTTGTATCTTTGGTCTCATCAGCATCTGAGTCTTCTCCCATATCTTAGGTTATTGTTCCCTCTGCCAGGCTATCGACTGATCTTAATCAGAAAGAGATTTAATAGATCCCATTGTTTTAATCTAGCCTGATGGTCATCTGCAGTCTTCAGTTAAGCCACTCAGTTCTGGCCCAGGGAATCCAGATTTTCCACCTTCTATCTCCTTGTCAGGATAAGGAACCCTTCCCCAGCCATTATATATAAGTTTAGTGCAAGGACTCCTGCAGAACAGACAGAAGTTCTGTATTATAGTTTAATTATAGTTTAATTATACAAACATCAGAATCAATTAAAGTGTGCAAACTTTATTGAAGATTATACCTTCCTAGTTAATCAATGACTAGCATATGAAGCTTGAATTAAGGTTGAACAAAATGACACAGAAAACATTTCCTCCACGAAATAGAAACAAATACTAATCTTTGTTTCCTCATATAAAATCAGGGACGTAATGCCAGGAAAAAGCTCAGAATCTTAAATACAGATAGGTTAGGTTTTTTTCTGACTAATTTCCTCAGTGTCCAAAATCCTTCTGTTTTCATTTGAACCTCAGTCACACCTAGTTAATTTCTTGTTTAGTTGGTTTCTGGAGATCCAAAATCCAAAGGAGTAAGTAAGGTTTCTTTGAGGCAGTACAGGTAATACAAGAATAAAACCTTACAATACCTACTTATTTTCTGAAATCTGAACCATGATATCACCATGAAAACAAATCCAGTTTCTGTATCACCTCAAAAAAAAACAGAAGTGTTAATGCTGATTGTGCTGGAGTTTGACTTAAATGTATGAGCAACAAAACACCTCCCAAAATCTCTTTCTACTTTTGTCTTGCCAAATCAGTATGCGAAAAATAGTTTTTTCAGAGACTAAACTTTTATTTGGAGTAATATAGAGTGCTCTTTTCCAAATGGCGATATGTTTTTCATATGAAACTACACATTTTCATCAATAAACCAGTAGTGCATGAGGTAAGAAATAACAGAAAGATGCCTATGTTATATATTATTAGGAGTTGTTTAAAGTGTAAACTGACAGAACAAATATTTTGTGGATAAAAAGAAAAAGATAAGGTTTTCTCTATCACATCTTACAGGCACTGCATAAATCATGATTTACTACTTCTGGATAATTGTTCCTAGATTTTTGTAAACTTATGGCAGATGTGTTCATGACAAATTATGCCTGTCACAGAAAATTTGGAAAAAGTCCTAGGTTGCCCAATTATGCAAGAGTTATAGCTCATATAAGGGACAACTACTGTTTTAAAGGGGAAAGTGGGAATTATAAATTTTCCACAAAGGAAGTTCTGTCTGGAAGATTTAATGGAGCTGGGACTTGAACAAAAGATGTTCAGTCAGGATTTTTTGTTTTGTTTTGTTCTTTTCTGACACCCATTTTGTCAACAACAATTAATATTAAGTGCTGCAGTGGTTTGAATCCAAGCATAAGCATTTTATTCATACTTGCTGCTTAATGTATTCCATGTAAAAAAGAAACACAGTGAAAAAGCAGGCACATTGCCAATGTCTGTGGGGTTTTTTCCTCTTGAAGGAATTTTTTGATATTCTGGGTGCATGCTGTTAGAAGACGTATTTGATATTGCTTTATTTACTTAGTATAAGATATAAAATACAAATAACTTAAGAAGAACTGCATTCATGACAGAATATTCTTTCTCTAAGAGATTCATAGACTCAAAAGCCAGAATTACTGATTATGTACACTTAATTTCAGCTCATCTATTGTACAGGCTGATATAGTCCATCACCAACAAATTCCTGCTGCAGGCTTATATCTGGAGCTGTATGTAAAATGGAAATTTCATTTTATAAGAATTCCTGAGATTTCAGACATGTGCTCTGTCTGAGTAAGAAAGGAAAAAAATAACAGTACCAAAAGTTGCTTTTCAACAACAGAAGATTCAGTTTAAAAAAAGGGAGGAATGGAGGAAGGAAGGGAGGAAGGAAGAGAGGGAGGAAGGCAGGAAGGCAGGAAGGCAGGAAGGCAGGAAGGCAGGAAGGCAGGAAGGCAGGAAGGCAGGAAGGCAGGAAGGAAGGAAGGAAGGAAGGAAGGAAGGAAGGAAGGAAGGAAGGAAGGAAGGAAGGAAGGAAGGAAGGAAGGAAGGAAGGAAGGAAGGAAGGAAGGAAGGAAGGAAGGAAGGAAGGAAGGGAGGAGGAAGGAGGAGGAAGGGAAGGAGGGAGGGAGGGAGGGGGGAGGGAGGGGAGGGAGGGAGGAAAGGGAAGAAAAAAGAAAAAGAAAAAGAAAAAGAAAAAGAAAAAGAAAAAGAAAAAGAAAAAGAAAAGAAAAAGAAAAAGAAAAAGAAAAAGAAAAAGAAAAAGAAAAAGAAAAAGAAAAAGAAAAAGAAAAAGAAAAAGAAAAAGAAAAGAAAAAGAAAAAGAAAAAGAAAAAGAAAAAGAAAAAGAAAAGAAAAAGAAAAAAAAAGAAAAAGAGAAAAGAAAAAGAGAAAAAAAAAAGGACAGGACAGGAAGAACTTGCAAGTAAGCACTGATTTACTACTGCAGCTCTTATTCTCCACAAACATCTGCTTCAAGGAGAATAAACAGGTGTCCTTTTCAATAATAGCCTGTAGGAAAAGCATAATTCAGGAAGTAAAATATGTGTGTTCTGCAATACAGTCATTCAGGAATTGAACTATGTGTATTTGGCAATTGTAGAATCACATACGGTTTTCTACTAATTCCCTTAAAATACTCTATTGGCCAAAATATGCTTAAGACTGGGAGATGACAGCTAATGGTAGTTAATTCTTCATAATTTTTTCAAAAAGGAAATCCACCTTTAACTAGATAAAGAGGTCTTTAGTTATCTGCCTCATTAAAAGTGTGTGTACAGTGTCTCTGGTTGTAAAACATTAAGGAAAACACCAAGGGAAACATCTGAGAATTTCTACTCTACAAGTTACGGTTGGCCACATGTTAGTTAAGTGTATACTTTGAGGCTTGTATCAGTTGTAAATGCAGTAGTATTATATTGCAAATATATATTATGTAATCTATTTAACTAGTGACTTGCTGTAACTTATTTTACTTTTTTTCTTTATTACTTATTACTATATATTTGGTTGACAAAAGTATAAATGCGTCTCTGGACACATTCATACATTTCTTTCACAAGGGGCACTGTTCTAAATATGTATTTACTGGAGTATTGGTAGTACTATGAACTCAGTGTTCTGTACTTTTGTCAATACTCTAAATGCCCTTCAATTAAAGAGATATCATAAAAATTATAAGAAATTTAGTTTGCCTGAAAATGGCAATTTTCAAAGTTCTTAATGACAGCCACTGCTTACCTAATGCATAATGTTCCATGTAAATTAAAAAAAATTGTTACCAGATAAACTACTTATAAATTAACTTTTTCTGAATGAATATAATATGAATTTTACTTGACTTTTCTGTATTTCTTTGGGTGCATCACAAGTATTTCCAATTAAGTAATGGAGTGACATTTATAAAAAATCTAATTTACATTATCAACTGTCTAAAAGGAAAAGGTAATTCATCTGCTTAAAAATGGATATAAAGAACTGACATTTCATCAGTACTTTTTATGAATATTTAAGATGTAGAAGGAAATACATTTTAAGAGGTAGAGATAAGTGATATTAAAGAGGGGGAAAAAAAAAGCAGAGAGAGAGGAAGAGATAAAGTAAAGGAAGAAGTTATGAGGTACAGTATGCAGTTGGTGGTATTCTCATGGTTATATTGCAATCTGATAATTTCAAAAGGTAGAGCTAGGTTTATACAAACCCATTTAAGCACCTACATGTAAAATCTAGGAGTTTCCAGTATTCATAAGTCTCTCACCCATTTTCACTGATATATGTAGCAGTTTAACATCTATGGACAACTAAGCATCTAACAGTAAGAATGCAGAAAAATGTCTAAATATTGAGTAAGCAGAGTTACCATTCAACCTGCAGACCATTAGGCATTCTGTGTACTCTCTGAATAACCTCAGCCAAGATACCATAAAAATAGTGTGATGACATCTCTCTAATGCTTCCTAATGCCTTGAAACTGCATAGTTCGCCAAATATATAGGACCTAGACTTAAACGTATTACCCAATTCTGAGCAGATTTGAACTTGGATTTTGGAAACACAGAAAAATATTCTACCTCTTCAGCTGTGGACTAAATTAATGAAAGCTTCTTGCAGTTTCTTCTGAAGTTGTTCTAAAACAGAACAGAATACACACTGGAATACATGATTCTGCATTTTAATTCTTAGAATGCACACCTAAAAGGAGTGTGGGACTATCTGGCCTGAATTTATTGTTTCAAGAAAAGTTTATGTACTCTTTAAAGACCGTGTTTTAGGGGTTTTTTAATATATTTTGTTTCGTTTTGTTTTTTTTTTTTTTTTTTGATTAGGGAAGATATAATCTAAAAAGTTGAAATCATATTTCAGATGTTTACACTTTAGTTCCAGCTCCGACCATTATTAAAATATTGATACAAACTAGAATAATTTCTTCAGGAAAAGACTGGGAGAACTTTCCTAAGAATACCACATAGCTCAGCATTTGAATACTGAAAGATAGGAAAGGAAATAAAATCAACCAGATTGAAAATCTTATCTCAGAAAAATGATTGATCTTATGGAATTTAAAAGGGATTGTGCAATGCCTTCAATGAGAAAGAAAGATCTAATCTAGTTTAGGTGCTTTAGGATAAGATTAACGTTTGTAATTCCCAATATAAAATATATTTAAGGCATACCTCTCTAGATGATCTCCTCAGTTTTTATACCATTATCACTTCACTGTTACTTTCTTCACTGTATTGGTTCCCGTAAACCATAGTGCAAGACACTTAAACTTTTACAGTGACATGATATCCTAACAGTTAGGCACTGCAATGACAGCTTCATATATGTGAAGATACTCAGAATAAGCCAAGAAATTTATGTTTTATTTATTAAACATTACAATACATGTTCAGATTTATACGTATATGCTTGATTCTATTTCATAGAATCATAGAATATCTCAAGTTGTAAAAGACCATCAAGTCCAACTCCTGCTCCTTGCAGGACTACCTAAAACTAAACAATATGACTGAGATCATCATCCAGATGCCTTGAACTCTGACAGGCTTGGTGCCATCACCATTTGCCTGGGGAGTCTCTTCCAGTGAACTACTACCTTCTTACTGAAGACCTTTTCCTAATGTCAAGTCTGAACTTCCCCTGACTCAGAACATTTCCTCACATCCTAAATATAAGTCAGTGTGTTGTCTTTTCTACAACAGGATTACAATATTGGTGGATAAGTGAAGAGCAACTGACATCATCTACCTGGACTTGTGCAAAACATTTGACACTGTCCCACATGACATCCTTGTCTCTAAATTGAAGAGACATGGATTTGACCATAGACCAGTCGGTGGATAAGAAACTGGCTGGATGGTCACATTCAAAGAGCTGCCGTCAACAGCTGAACAACCAAGTGGAGAGCAGTGATGAGTGGCATTTCTTAGGGGTCAGTATTAGGAACGGCACTGTTTAACATCTTTATCAGTGACATGGACAGTGGGATTGAGTGTAGACTCAGCAAGTTTGCAGACGACACCAAGCTGTGTGATGCAGTCTACAAGATGGAGGGAAGGAATGCCATATCCAGAGTGACCTTAATAGGCTTGAGAGGTGGGCCCATATGAACTTTCTGAAGTTCAACAAGGCCAAGTGCAAGGCCCTGAACATGGGTTGAGGTAATCCCAATCACAAATACAGGCTGGGAGATGAGTGGATTGAGAGCAACCCTGTGGAGAAGGACTTGAGGGTATTGGTGGATGGAAAACTGTGAGCCAGCAACAAGCCCTCACAGTCCAGAAAGGCAAGAGTATCCTGGGCTGCATCAAGAGAGGTGTGGTCAGCAGGTCGAGGGAGGTAATTCTCTCTCTCTACTCCACTCTCATGAGACCCCACCTGGAGTATTATGTCCAGCTCTGGGACTCCCAGTGTAAGACCAGTTCTGAATACTCCCACATATGAGGAATGCATACTATTACTCAGTGCATTAAATATAGTAAAATGTTTGATTATATTCACTGTAAAAGTGTAGTCTACCTTATCTTATGCTGTAAATATAATTAATATTAAACTTACTTTGGCAACAATTGATTTAATGCCTGCTTTCAAATGTCTTTCAAATTAATTTAAGATGATATATGTATTTTCACGGTCCACAATGAGAAAGAAATAGAAAAAATAAGTTGTGAAGAAAAACTTAACTGGGGCTGCCAAAATTGAAGAAAAGCTAACAATCTAAGAACTACAGCTATCTAAAAAAGTGGGATAATTAATAGCACAACTGTTTGTGGAAGTGCAGAGAATTTTCTTAAGTAGTCAAGATCAGGAGCTAGGAGTTCAAAAATAAGTGTTGTGGTTTGAGCCTGGTCGGCAACCAACCACCGCATCTGGTCACCCTCCCTTCCCCCTCCCCACCTGGGAATGGGGGAGGGAATTAGAGGGGTGAAGGGAGACTCGCAGGCTGAGATAGGAACAGTTTAATAATGGCAATAAAACGAGAACAATGATGATGATAGGAAAAAAAAATATAAACAGGCAATGCACAACGTAATTGCTCACCACCCACTAACCAATATCTATCCCATTCCCGGCTAGCAACCCCGAGATACCAAGATCCCACAATTGCAATCCCAGAAGCGAGAGAGCTCCTTCCCAATCACACCTCCTCTATACAGTGAGCATGAATATTTCATTGGCCAGTTAGGGTCAGGTGTTGTGGCCGTTCTCCCTCCCTGCTTCCTGTGCCCTTGCGCATGGGCAGAACACAAGTAGTTGGAGTCCTTGAAGTCTTGGTAACAGCTGAAAACATCAGTGTGCTATCAGCATTCTTATACAAAATCCAAAGCTAAATCCAAAACACAGCACTCATCTAGTCCCTGAAAAGGAATATTAACTCTATTTCAGCCCAAACCAGGATAATAAACTAAACCCAAAGTTCCACTTCTATATATGTTTTCAGGAAGGCAGCCCCTTGACAATATCTTCACAGTGTTGGAGTTGGAGAATTCTTGTCCTTAAGCACATTCAGAAGGAATGCCAACAATCCAAGAAGAAGATTTTTAAATCAGTAACTTTCAAGACTATGACATTTCTTCCTCCTATATACCAAATTTATTTGGAAACATTGTTATAAATCATAGCAGTTCTACTAAGATAAGGAGATCAGTGACATTTACTATCAATAAAGAATGTGGACCAACTATCTTTGACTTTCAGCAGCTATTTTGCAATTGTTAATTAGAGTTTGTCCCACAGCTGTTCAACCTTCTTGGCTTAAATACTGAGTAACATATTAATTTGTGGGTTTTATTAATCTATTTCAAATTTCCATTCTACCACACTGATAAATTACTATTATTTTTATATATAGACTTCCTTCTCCTTCCTCTTTCTCTTATTCTGATTTGTCAGTCTAAGGTTAAGTAAGTTTTAAAATTTGCACTGATCTTGCAGATATTCAAACTACTCTTAATCCAGATAAGAAGCTAGCAACCATGGCTGTTAAAGAAATGGAAGGAGATAGACTTTTTCTTATTTAGCTCTGTATTAGTTAAACCAAACATATGTATGGCAGCATAGTCTTTCAGCTGAGACAGCAGTTCTGGATTTATCCAACCTTTAACAACACTACTTACTTGATATTAATGTGAATGTGTTTTATCTAATAAAACTGAAATGTAAAAAGAAGAAACAATAATGTAACAGATTTACACAGGCTATAAGGAACCATGAAAAGGTATGGTTCAATCAAATTCCTTCTTTCTGAAAGCTAGGACAGAACTAATATTTGTGTGTGACTAAGCAACATACTCGCCTGGATGTGCATGTGGATCTAAATTGTTACATTAAATACACATATCCCAATAATCTGACTCCAAATAAGGTTGATGATTCTTACACTTGTTCTGGGAAGCCTGCCCGTGGGAATAACATTATATTTCCTGTACTACCTATTATTCATAAGATAAGTAAACAGTCTGTGCCTATTGTATGCAGTGTCATCGTATACATAGTGTTATTTTTTACCAGATATATGGGGTTTTTTTGTTTGTTTCTAATATAAAAAAATAAATTACAGTTTTTTTGTAATTTCAGGTAGAAAACACAGATAATTGGTCAAATAAAGTAGTGAGTTCATCATACATCTCTGGCTAATTTTTATTCTGACTTTTAACCGTCAAAAGTTTTAAGATAAAAAGTAAGATAAATTTTAAAATATTACTTTTTGTTTGTTTCTACCAGGGGCAGTATATTTCTCAGTAAAATAAGGTGTTAATTTACTGGTCATAAGTAGCTACAGGTTTTTATATAGTCTCCCTTGCTAAAATAGTCTATTCTAAAATTTTGCCTTGTAACCTGGAGTGATCAGAACAGAACATATAGGATCATAAAGTAGTTTGGGTTGGAAGGGACCTTAAAAATTTCAGCAAGTCCAACCCCCCTGCAATAAGCAGGGACATCTTCAATTAGGTCAGGTTACTCAGAGTCCTGTCCTTGGAACATCCCAAATTAACAGTAATAGCAATAGCAATAGTAATATCAATAGTAATAGTAAGAGTAATAGTAACAACAACAACAACAGAAAAAAAAATAATTTAAATGTTGGGTTGATCTAATTAAGTTATGGTCAGATCTTAGTATAAGCCACAATTGCACTCATGCTAAATGAAGCTTTCTAGTCAATGATAGTGCTGCTCAGTTAACATGTTTGTGTTCATCCTAAATTGGTCTGGCTAGAACACATACATAAGACTATTTATGTAAGTGAAGGTAAGTGTGTGCTTGCGAAAAATAGCTCATATTAGACTCTGCTTATCAGAAACAGTCCTCAACACTGCTCCTTCATGGCATCCCCCTCATTATCAGCAGTCTTTGTGTGTGTGTGTGCGGGTGTGCATGTGTGTGCAAAATAATAATGTACCACTGAAAGCATGAAAATCAACATGAGAGTTATTAAAACAGATTTTTTTTTTTTTCCTGTACTATCCGTCAATGATGTACTTCTGGTTATTTTACAGATGATGGGAATAGTTAAAATTATGACTCTCTAAGCATGCATACACATCCTGCTAGCTCAGACATTCCAACAGGGTGGTAGAGTATTGTATGGGGTTTTATAAGTTTTGAAGTTTCTATAAAAATTACTTCTTGAAAAGCTCTTTTTTTTAATTCTTCTCAAGAGAATTTAAGGTTGTAAAAGATGTCATATTTCACTAATATAAACAATATTGCAAGTACCATGGCCTTTTTCCTGCAATGCACCACAAGAATATTATGTTTATCAGCCTTAAAATCTAAAGCCAATAACAGGAGTTCCCATGACTCACACTACCAACATATGCTCAGTGCACATTCAGTCTAAAGAGTTCAAATATTTCCTGTGATGTAAAACTTCACCTCACTGAGGAGCACAGATGTCTCTCCTGATCAGCATACACTGTTCACTTGAAAAAATCTTTGTACAGAAGGGTCTCTAAAATAAATGACATGATTAGAACAAGAACTAAATGTTGATTTAGACAGGGAGAAAAAGATAACCTCATTCAAGTAACAGATGCTCTTTACTGTTTCTAAGAGTTGTGATCACCTGGTTTCTAGAAGATAATGCTTAAACTCTAATCATGCTTGGTGGTTTAGGCATTGTAAAACTGATTGAGAGACCTTTATGACATTTAAATACCTCTCCTGAAAGTGTTTACTATCTTTCCTTGGCTAACCAGAAGGCCAGCCCAAGCATATGCTACTGAGAGTAAAATGTTTTCAGCTCTTACTTATAAAAAAACACGGGAAAGTTTATCAATCGATTCTGCAAAATTAATGAAAATATATAATTCTAGGAAAAGAAAAACAAAGGTGAACTTTAGGAAATTGTAAACTAAATGCAGAATGCTTCAGTTACATTGTAAGAATATGTTGGGGAAATGTGTAAAATTGGACGTCATTCAGAGATATCCATATGACAGTAATTCCATGCATTGTTTTGAAAATCAAGACTAAAAATTCAATCTAAACTTTCTATTCAACATGAAATTGTTGCTGAGAATACCAGCTTCATGTAGCATGTTCTCTGCAACATGTATTTGTAGGAACTTGAATTCTGAAATTATAAATGAGGAGATGTTTTCTCAGAATATACTAATTTTCTCTTTCCAATATAAATATCTCTTTCAGTCAACACTAGCTGTACAGCTGTAATTAGACCATCATAAAACTATGCTAAAGAAGATATGGATAGTTACATCAAAGTATAAGACTAGCTTATCTGAGAACATTACATATGTTTAAAAACAAATTATGCAAAAAAGTTTTATCAAAATATTTTAGAGGGATAGTGTGGGGATTTTAAGAAACAAAACTAACTAGCTCAATGAACATGGGAGCTAAAGATATTTGCTTTTCTCTAGATGTATCTCCCCTGTTTGATTTTCAGTACAATAGTATAAATACTTAGTAATATCTCTACTTATCTATGATTTGGGGGGTTTTTTGTTTGTTTGGTTTTTGTTTTTGTTTTTTTTTTTTTTGTTTTGTTTTGTTTTGTTTTGTTTTTAATGGAATACTAGAAGATGGGCACATTTTAGATAAAGAAGCAGATAACAGTTCTTTCACAGCAGCCTCATCTTTAGCATCAATTCTAAATTTGCTCACTTTAATTTTTTATTCTAGTTTTAGCGTTCTTTTATTCTCTTTTTCTTCCTTCATCACTTGTTAGTCTCCTTATCCTTTCATTGTTAGTCTCTCTGCATTGCCATAGTCCCAAATTGGCTTTATTTCCTCATTTCTCCACATTCTAGATTTTCTTTGAAATTCTTCAGAAACTGTCAAAATCTGTTATTTTCCTTTCTATAACATTTCTTAAATATAAACCTAGTCATTATTCTGGAAAAAAATAAAGATTTAAGGAATGCCTTGAATTCTAACTACTTCTAACAAAATAAATTCCTTTAAACAATAATATCATATAAGCTATAAAGTATTAGCCAGTCTTAGTCAAGAACCTTGAATATTACACCAGATCAATCTATTGCTTCTTCTTTTTATTTCATTGCCATTGTGTCATCACCCAAGTGGAAATATATGGACTGTTTCATTATAATCAACTAAGCAACTAAACAAAAGACAAAAAAGATAAAAATCATTCTTGGGAATAATCGAGACTTAATCTCTGTTGATAATAAATCTTTGAGTTTCCCCAGTACCTGTAGGAATATATGTATTTTGGAATATGCACTCATTTCAGAAATTTTATTTGATCTGGCAAGGGGAAATGCACACAAACACAGCCACATAAATATACATGGACTAAACATTTATTTGATGGGGTTTTTTTGGTAAGAGAAAAGGCTAACATCATATTGTAGAGAAAAATGTCTTATAAATATTAACAAAGAGAAAGAAGCTGAAAAAAAAAAAAAAAAAAACCAACACATTTTTTGTTGTTGTGTTATTATAATTCCTGAAACTGTTTCTGTTTCCTTGGACATAGAAGAATTTTACTGCAATTTTTTAAAGAAGTTGAATGTATTCTGATTTCAAGTTAATTTTTTATCTAAAGTAGTAGAAAGTCTTTTAAAATTTTTATTAAAGTCTATAAAAATAATTTATCTTTCTCATAATTTTTTGTTTCAAAACATATCTATAATCATGGATTGTCAGTAAGGGCAGAAGGGTCCTATTTCTTACAGATGAAAAGTATTTTTGTGTTTTATTCCATTTCAGATGTGTCACTTCAAGTTCACTTGCTAAATATTCTGCAGCAGGACACTTTTTACTCTACTAGCACACTTTTTATTGGGTTCTAATGTACAGTCTGTGTATGGGCGTTTATCTATATATTTACAGATAGTGCTTTTACATTTTACTGAGAATTTATCCGTAAGGAATTTTCAAGACAAAAAGTTTTAATGACACTGGTGTAGTTTTGCAATATGACTTCACAGCTGGAAGGTCTTCCAGCTTTGTGACAAGAATATTTTAATCCTGTGAAAGGAGAATTTAAGTATTAGATTAGCAAGTAGATACAAATTGTAGTGATTATCTTTGTATTGCCACGCATTCTCTATTTTGTTTTGCTTTCCAGTACCAAAATGTAATGAAAGTAGATCAATGCATTATATTCATTTTCTGGCAGATGTCACTGTTAGTTGGATTGCCAATTCTCTAAGTGAATTGCTTTGTTGAATTGTTCAGAATAACTTTATAATCTATTGCTATGCTCACTAATTACAGCAGATGGTTTCCCACTACCAGTCTGAATAAACCCAGTCTGAATCCTTCCATTTGGGTAATGATAAAAAATAGCATCTGGGGCAAGCATGTGAGCATAGAGAAACTCCACTTTAGGAACAGGATTGAGAATAACTCTACAATCATCTGTGTCTTTGACTGCAAAAGTAATTTAGCAGGGTTGAAATTCTTCAGCTCTTCAGACAGGATATAGCTGGTTGACCTCCTTTTCATGACTAACACAAGCTATAAGTGTCTATGTTGAACTTCTCATGGCTTCTTCAAACAAACAAAAAAAAAAGACCTGACTGTTCTGCTGAAAGTGGCATATTACTTGTCAGTCTTGTATCAAAGCACTTATCAAAGGCTTCTGACAGAGATAGAGAATGAATTTCTAGAAATATCTGCAGCTCTCTCATCTTACAAAAGTGAAGTGGGATGGACCTCTAGCTCCTAGTTTGTACTGAGAAATGTATGTTATGAGATACTCTCTAAGTGAAGTATGTAAATTACTGGCTGCCCTTGTTCTGGTAACTTTGAGAAACAAATGACAACTGGATACATGCAGCTACTGCCTTTTCTACTACCCAGGCTTGTAATAAATGTCATGTTTCAGGCAGTATATAGTCATAAAAAATGTTGTTTCATCATGTGGCCACCGAGTCTAGAATTGTACATGGTTGAATAATACAGGAAAGACTATTTTTCAAATAGTTTGTGTATTTAATTTTCATACTCTCAGCCATAAAGCATGCTTCAGCACAGTGTTGAGCAAAATGACTTAGTTGTTCAGAGGGCTTTCTCAGGCTTTGCCCTTCCATATTGGTAACGTGCAAATAATGAGACATGTCACAGGCAAAGACCTAAGATGGCCCTTATGATATAGTTGTATGCTCATTCTTCACATATGCATCTTTCTCTGTCAGAAACAGTAACACCTCAACATGAAACCCCAAAGTGTTAAAGAGCCTGCATGATTTTAGTGACAGATTGTATTAAAAAGCTACAACAGCAATAATTTTGTGATTTATTAGTACACAATTCAAATTTTATGAAAATGTGATTTTTATAGAAGTCTGGAAATTTCTTTGGAAAAAATAAATTTGTATGAAAATATGGTGTCCTAAACAACAGTATGAATTAAGAGGAAAAAACATGAAAAAACAGGGGGGAAAAAATGGAAATAGGTGAATATGAGAGATAAAGGGCAAAATTTTTAGGTTGTTCTGGAAATACATTCTAGTCTATAATGCATTATACCTCCAACAGTACTGAAGTTAGAACTATGCCAGCTATGCATGAGATATATAAAGTTCAGGAAATGATAAAATTTAAGTTTGGGCAGATAGTTTGAAGTTAGATGAAAGTCAGAAATTACTACCAGAAATATTTAATTCTAATTAAAAGCCTATACCTGTAACAGAAGAAGCTATTGAAAGGACTTGAATAACAGAAAATAAAAAGCTTTGCTAAATAAAATTATAAGTATAAAAAAAAATATCAATTGAACTTAATCTTTACATAATTTTTATTTATTCTGCTCTTATGATATTCTTGGATCTTGCAGGACTAAAAAAAATATTATTTTACAATTTCACACTGATGAGTGTCTTCCAGGTCTGACCAGCTGTGTCCTCCTTAGGGAAAATCAACTTAACGTAATCCTGAAAAGGTTTAGTATCTCCTGCAGAGTTTTGAGTATCATCAATACTCACTGAAACAGAAATAAATCATAACTGTGAATGTTCAGAACCTTTCAGGAAAAGACCTATAAATATTAATGCTGCATATTAGAAGCCTTACATTCTGAAATTTATATATGGTTTGCATAAATCATAAGCGGTCTTTAACTACCATCAGACAGACTGAATACTTCACAGATGGAAGATCATGAAACAGATTTGAAACTTCTGAAAAGAACATGAACTAAACAGTGAATGAAAGAAAAAATTTCAGTGATTAACATTCAAAAAAATATTCTCTTCTGTTTGCATAGAGGAATTAAAAAATGACTGGTAAGGACAAACCTTAATGTTCTGAAAAAATTTATAGTGAGATTACTGAAAATGACTGCACTAATAGTTATGAGATTTCTCTCTCAAGTATGGAGATACTTTGAAAAAGGTGCAGAAAATTCTGTGTACTCAACCTCCTGTCTATTGAACTCATTTCAAGAAAGATATGAGCCAACTGAAGGGAGGTCAAAAGTGAGTAATAGGCATTATCAACATGTTTTACCTGTGATTGAATAATTTGTTTAGACTACAGAGCATGAATAGGGGATGGCAGTATGAAAATAGTTTTCAGTTTTGCAGTAAGTTGCAAAGACTGTTCTCTGTTTCATGAGGGACAAGAGAGGACAGATTATGATAAATCAAGACAAGACAAGAAATAAAATAATAAAATAAAATAAAATAAAATAAAATAAAATAAAATAAAATAAAATAAAATAAAATAAAATAAAATAAAATAAAATAAAATAAAATAAAATAAAATAAAATTATGTGTTTAAACTGAAGAAAGGAATGCATTGGATAAATTTTAGAAGAAAAGGAACACAATCATTAGGCTGTAATCATGGTGAAACAAAATGCCTGTGAAAACTGTCACTGACAGAGTAATAGAGAAAATGAATATTTTCTAAGACAGAAACTGAAGTAGATCACCTTCTGGTATATCTTTATAGGTCTATGATTCCCCCATCCTACAAACTAGAAAGGATCTCCTAGTAAAAGAAAAAAGGTACCAAAAATCAGACATAGTATTTAGTGATTTTGTCGCCTGATTCAGCATAGTAGGCAGTATAGTTGTTCGTAATCAAAACAAATCTAAACTCTTGAGAGGAAAAAAAAAATCATTTCACCTTGAAACACTTCTAGTGATCTATTTTTCAATATTTTTTTCATGTAGACAACAAGTGTACATTAGCCTGCTGTTAGCTTCTTTTCGATTATGAGATCAAACTAAGAAAATAAGTATTCTTTTCATTCCACTTCACTGTAGTAATTGATGCAACATTGAAATATTCAGTCATAAATAGTGAAAGGACTCAGCTTTAGAAAACATAAGAAGCAGTCATTGTAACTGTCTTAAAAAACACTTTGTTGCTGAAAAACCTGTTGATATAAATGCTAAAGAAGGAAATGGGTAGGTCAGAGACTCAACTATCATTAAATTGTTTATTAAAGGACAAAGGTAGACAAGTCCATGAAGGGAATACAAAAAACCAGCACTTTTCTTCCTCCTTAATTTATGAAAAAAATTATATTGCTTCTTTCAATTAAATCAGAAACAGAAATATAGAAGAAAACAATACCTTTATAACTACCTCTTCATCTTGGAAAAGAAAAAAAAAAATAGCTTTTTGCATAAACAGAATCAAGATTATAAAGCTGTGGTCTCATCTGGATTTTCAATAATCGTTTATTGCCTAGGATATTTGGAAAAGCTCTGTTTTAATGTGCTGGTTCCAGCTGGCTCAGTCTAACAGCAAGAGGCTTCTCAATAACCCACTCAAACTCTGTCTGGGAAGTTCAGTACTTGGAAGTGTAATCTTCAGTATTATACTTCAAAATCAGTTCTTTTTCAGACAGGTGTAAAGCCAGTCAATGGCGTTTAAGTTGAGGTAGGTAATGCAAAGACTAGTGCTTAAAAAATTGGTTGGAATGGCAACTCCATGAAAAAAGACAATACTAGTCAGCAAGGAGACAGAGTAACATGCCAAAGACTGCAAGCAGTACAGTGGCAACCAGAAAAAACTTGGGGCATGAGTCCTCTGAGCTTCATTTGTTCTCTGGAATACATCATTTCTGTTGTAAACAAAAGACAGTCATTTCCACACACTTAGGTAAAGTACCTCTGTCTATAAAAGTAGTAGCAGCATCAATGGCAGTGGCAGTAGTAGTAGTAGTAATAGTAATCATCATCATCATCATCCCCACACAAAATTATTTTTGTCTATTATATTTAGTATATAAAAATGTTAGCTATTTTGGGGTTGAGAATGTCAGTATATTTCTTGGACTTGCAATCTTTTTATCGAGAGGTTAAAAATGTAACCTTTTGGACACAATACCAGAAGTCCAACACTGAACATTTTAATATTTAATTACCCTTTGTCATTGCCCAGTAGAGAGGGCAGCAAGAAGGTGAGGTTATTAAAGCAATAAGCACCACTAAGAATAAGAATCAAGAAAGTGAAAAAGTGGAGCAAACAGTAACATGAATAATAAACTAAAGAGGCTGATGAAATTTTCCTGAAATCTTTCTGAATTGATGAAAAAAAAAGAGTACATGTGATTCTCTATCCTTTCTTATGTTTTATATCAAAATATAATTTATTTAAGGATAATACAGTAATATTATTTTAACAAAAATATTTTGTAACTGGAACTTTATGCCATGAAGCATCCCAGAATATTAAATTTTGTTTTACCGAGCCCACAAATTTGTTTATTTTTTTTTTTTTTTTCACTTTTGCAGATCTCTGTTAGGGTTGAACATGTCTCAGTAAAACAAAGGCATAATTAATTATGCTAGGAAGTTGAATGATATTCCATAGATCAGTCTTGTCATCTTCTTGGAATGGATTTCTATGTGTGTGTATATATATGAATGTATAACCTGTTTAATGGAGGATTAAAAAAAAAAAAAAAAATAAAATGTTTTTGGTTTAGAATTATTATCAAAATGGTAATTGAGAATCCAATAAAAAGGAAATTAACACAGTCCTATATCTAATTTATATACATGAGCTTTTATTTGCTTAACACAGCAAGTTTTGAATAACACATTGATAATATCAATTTATTAATATTGATTTATAAGGTGCATAGCACTTTCAATAGCATTTCCCTGTGCATTCTTTCTTCAAAAACTTAAAAAATGGTGGATTACAGATTTGAAGGTGTCACAGTTTTGATAAAATATGAACAAAGTGAAATTCAGACATCATATTTCTTAAGTAGTAATTACGAAAAAAAAAAAACTAAGATTTTAAAACATTTAAAATATTTCCCATAAAAAAGGAAATAAGAGGAAACCTTGGTATGAGAGGACATGTTCTGTGTATGTCTGCGTACTCTCCATTCTCATTGATTTTATTGCAGTTTGGTGGTATTCATCATCACAAAGAAATGTACAATTTACTGTGCTGTGGAAGAAAGCCAAGAATCTCTTGATTCTTACCCTTTGGTACTGATGGATTTTCATTTTTCAGCATGATCCCACTTTTGTACGTGGCAGGAGAAATTTCCATTTCTGCTCACCATTCGCAATATTTAACATATATAAATCATTTGGAAGCTGTTCTATATTACTTGAGCACCCAAAGATTCTGTTGATGTCAGTGCCTGGTGAAAATTAGATCCTATATAAAAAAGGTTTCTCAGATAAATCAATATTAAAACCAAGGTGGAATATGTATGAACGAGAGACTAGATGGAACTTTAGGTACATAAATCGAGAAACAATATGTTTAAAAGAATTTGTATCATCTGTTGTAAATGAGGCACAGTATGATCATTGCAATGAAAAAATAATAATTACTAAAATAATGTTGTGGGAAAAGAAATCTAAGATTTAGAGGTGATTTCAGACTATCCTAACCTCAAGTTAACCGGCTGACGCTCTGCTGGAGATAGTGTTCCTGAACCAGGAGCAAAAGTAACAAAGCTTTGGTGTTTTCTGTTAATTAGATTACATATCCTATTATTCAACATGATTTTGTGAATTTTATTTTTGCACCTTCCACTCTTCAATCTATCACATTAAAGGTGTTTGGTTTAATTTAGTCAATCCTGAAAGTGATATATTACTGATAATCATCATCTCTAATGTTCTTTTTCTGAATCAGAGGTTAAAAGACAAGTTACTTTTTTCTTGATCACAATGAAGATGCTGCAATAAATATTGAGTCCTGAGTAACACTTCTAAAGCTTCACTGATTTTTGTAAATATGTGTTATTATTATAAATGTATTTTTTCTGCAAATGAAATCCTGCCTGCTACCATCCATACATCAGATTAGGATTAATCTCAGCTGTCCCATTGCTTTGTACTACTGTGTCCCTGAGAAGCAAGCAGAGTAAAAGTTTATTTTCAATATTAATATAATTAAAGATGTGACTGAGAATGCTTAAAGTATAGCTTTTTCTTCAATACTCACAAAGAATAGACATATAAATGAATAATTTTTATGTAGTTGCTCTTCAGAAAGGAAATTAATCTGACTGACAGTATAAATTTGCTATATATAGTTCCAGAAAACATTTTACTTCATATTTTCTGATTTTTTGTAAAATGCACACATTTTCTAATATTTTCTTTTCATCTTCTTAAACATGTAAAATTTGAATATGTAAAATTAGCCTTTCCCACAAATTCCATAAGAGGAGACAAGAAATAGTAGTCATAAATAGTAGCTAGACTTTCATAAAATAGCTTTCTAATATTTCATTGGAAATTGCAAATTAAAAGCTATTTAGAAAAAAACTTCATATAGAAGAGAGTTAAAAGTTCTGAGTTCAAGCACCAATGGATATCAGAAGAAACATAGTTTAATTTAGGAGATTAATAAAGAATAACTCTTTCCAAACTCAACCAAAGTTATTTTCTTATTTTTCTTATTTTTCATTTTTTTCTTTTCAAAAAAAGGGTGAGTGAGACCCCTATTATTTAAGCACCAATGCTTCTTGAAGTATTTGTTGAATTTCTTGAATTTTCTTGAAGCATTATTTCTCTGAGGACAGATCTACGCAACAGATATGTTTGTCAAGTCTATATTTGTCTTCTAAAAAGTACACTAAATCATGGAAACAGATGTCTGTGTTATATATATAAGTATATATTAGTATAAGTATGTTTGTTACAGTTAGACTAGTATGGTACTTTGTGTTCATCTGTACTGAGTTGTAGATGTTAGGGGCTTGAAAAGATTTGGGATTTTTGTTTTTGTTTTTTTGTTTTGTTTTGTTTTGTTTTGTTTTTTTTTCTGTTTTTCAGGGTTTTGTTTTTGTTTTTGTTTTTGTTTTTTTTTTTAATAATCAGAAAATGGCACAATCATTTACAAACAAATCATGAAATAGCTTGCAATAAACATATTTGACTTGAAAATTATGTTACTTAAAGTGATCAGAGACTTATCCCACTCATAGTCTGGAGTTATTTCCTTAATAGGAGTGAAAATCTTGGCTCCACTGAAGTCAGTAGTATCCTTTCTATTCCTTTCAGGTACACCAGCAATTCTCTTACAATATTTTAGAACTTTGCCAAGTTCTATTACATGAATATTATCTCACCAACCAGACCAAATTTTGTTTTCATTTTTTTAATTTTTCAATTTTCTCTTCTTTGCAGAAAGAGCTCTTTTTTTTCCTCTTCCAGGTCAGAAACATATTTCATTGGATATGACAGATCTCAGGCCCAATATATTACACATGCTAAAATACAATAGATGGATTAAATCACTTCAACCTTGGGAATCAACACTTTTGAAGGTGATAGTTAGTGCTAAACCCACTGTAAACATAAACTTAATGAATTCCTGGCACAAATATGTCTAGCTTGTAAAATCATATTGGCTAAAGTCTTATCTCCTTGAATGTTTACTTTTCCAAAATAACATATCCCTACTTTCAAAACAGAAGTTACTCTGTTTTTTGTTGTTGTTGTTGTTGCTTTTGGGTTGTTTGGTTTGTTTTTGTTTTTTGTTTTTTTTTTTTTGTTTGGTTTTTTTTTTTTTTTTTAGTGGGCTTTTCTAGGAAAATACCCAACAGATTTTTTATAAGGATGAGGAAAAAAAGCTTCTTAAAAAAGATCTCTGAAGACAAATATGCCACCAGATTCCAAAAGTTACTTCAGTTCATCAGATTAGCAGTCCATCTAGTTAAAAATTATACCCTAAAGCAAGAGAATGTTAGTTTGAGAAAAAAGTAAAAGAAACTTATATATGTAAGAGAAGCATTAGCTTATAATGAAATTCTATTTTCGTAAAGGTTGAAATATTGTTTGAAATATGCTGTTACATTCCAAATATCCATCCTTTTTCTCCAGTAATAAATACTATATTGAGTATCATGTAAATTCATCCAATTTTTAAAATAGTCTTTAGAATCTGACAGATGTCTTATACTGCAATAATTATTTCAGTAGGGTAATTCCACATGTTGTCTTTCATCAGTTCAATGTTCTTGCTTTTAATTATATTGAGTAATGCAACAATTAAAAAAAAAATCTAGTGTATCCTTATAATAATATTTGGTAAATGTTTTATTAAAGTTACCTAAAACACAAGCTTACTTTTCATTAATGACTACAACTTAGTTCAGAAATATATCTGAGTAGCTAAAACTATTTCTTTCAATTAAAGACTTTCTTGCTTTTGGAATTCATATAAGACCTACATGTCTCTGTTGTACCTTGCTAACCATTTTTGGCATAGTTTATCTAACCTTATTCAGACTTATTATCTCAAATTCACGTTGTCTAATGGAAATGGAGAAAAGACAAAATTTATTCTAATGCAAGTGATGGGTCCAATAGAAGAGCAGAGAAGGGGGTTGGGGGGTGGGGAAAAACAAATACAACCAACAATAACAACAGAACAAAACCCCTTTTGGTCTTTCATTCATGAATTCTGTGAATTATCAGAGATGACAAGAGACAGAATCTCATCTCCTATCTATAACATTATTCCAGGTATATTCCACAAATTTTGTTGCATGTTTCCTGATTCTTATAAATATGCACTGATTAGTTCTTGTAGTTAGTTAGTTCCTTGAAGTAGAGACTTATGTAATTTATAAATTACCTTATTATTTCCAATAGAAAATATTCTTTTTTTTTTTTTTTTTTGTAATTTAAGTTTTGAATCCAGACTTTGAACTATATCTGATTTGCTTAAATAACCCATGTACATTGAAGACACAGATATTTTCTCTTCTCCTTATGATTTAGGGGGGAGCGGGTTTGTTTACCTACATGCCTTCCATGAGTCTGTTCTAATGTGTATCATTCACACCAAAAATAATGATTTAAATTTCCTTTTTCTTCCTACTATCGATCTCAAGTATATGGAGGTTTCATTTCTCTACATACTGAATACTGATTATCATTATTTATTATAAATAGTAATCTCTTTTATACTGGAGACTGAACATTTTTTTCATTTTCTTCTCTATTTTTTAAAATCTATGCAAAGCCATAGTACGATTTTAGTATTATTATTTCCAAGAGACTGCTAGATAAGATTCTACAATGATTATTACTATTTAGTACTTTAACTCCAGTTACTGTAACTCTAGCCATTCATCTCTCTGGATTATTCAGGACTAAATGATTTAGATTCACTTCCCTTGGGCTATTTTAGCAAATAGCTAAAGAGGTTGAGAAAATAGCTTAAGGGGTTGAGAAAATATCTTCTCAGAACTCCATTATAACTCTGATTTGAGTCATCACTTATTTAAAGATAATAGGTATTTATAAAAACTAAACACACAAGTTCCAGACCACCAATTTTAAATGCCATCACAGGGGTTGCCAAAAACTGGAGTTGAAGAAAGCAGGCCAGATAAATAGTTTTAATTAAGTTCCCCATAGCAGTGTACATACAGTCAAAGTCTAAAGTGAAGTGCAGTACTGCTTTATCATAAAATGTGAGAATACTGGCCAGCATTCACTGGCCTGTGGAAGGTGAGCATAATCACACAGGGCCCAAACAGGAAGGAATAGGAGCATTTCAAGAGGAACTCAGAAAACATGTGTGTTATAGAGTACAGTATTTTCTTGGATTTTAGATGTTTCATTCAAGGCTACAGATAAGAACTTACATTCATACTGCTGAATTAGAGACATTTAGCTGAACCCACTCACTGACATCATGTACTTTCTGTAGACGACAGAAGCAGATAGGCATCCAGAGAGCAGTTTAGATCCCACGTTGTCACAGGTTAAAGCCTGCCTGAAACACTGCTCAGATAAGTGAGATTTTGTAGACACCTGCTGAGCTTGAATTCATCAGATGATTCTAGCATGCACTGGAAAAACAAACCAAACACAAATTCTTATTATAAGGAGGCCTACCTCAAAACACTGACAGTGAGGTCTGGACGATCTCTGTGCAGCATTAATGGTTTAGCTATATGTAGGGGAAAAAAAAAAAAAAAGAAGCACAGGTGATGTGTTATCAAATTTATTTCCTTGTGACACAACTGTGGAGTGAGACCAGTGGTTAATAGGAACTACAGTACCATCTTCTAAGAGGCTTTTAGGTACATAGAAAATAAAATAAGTTGGCCCAGAGTCATGTGATCAATGAGGTCATCTGCATCTAACCATTTAAGTTAGAAAAGCAGTAAGTAGTGAAGACAATAGTGACTGATTATGGAGAACATCCAATATGGGCATCCAGTACCCTGCAGGTGTTTGAGACTATTGTGGAACTTCTGCAGCACCTGACATGTTGAATGATCGCTAGAGAGTGTCCTCCCCCCTGAGTCCATGTTTCTGGTCACAGTGGAAATGGAGAGGCCAAGGCTTTGACTGGTGTGAGTATGAAGGGTATGAGTGTTGTAGAAAAGCAGTCTTGAAACAGAAATGGATATCTACTTGCTGTACTCATCTCAATAAATTTTAGATTATATTCCATTGAGAGGTATGCATCGCTCTTGTGGCTACTGTACCCTAGGTTCCTCTGTGATACCTGATTCCATGTGCTCACAGGTAGTTAGATATATAGTCCTCATTCTTTCAAAAATATTTCTACATTAATGAAAGTCTTTTATGTAATTCCTAATGTATTATAGTTCTAAACCTAGTGTATGGGTTTCAAGCTGAAGTAGAACACTGGAACACTAAGATCTCTGCAAAATACCATAAATTCCAGGTCATGGAGCTGTCCAAGAAGTATAATGTTTTCGTTTCCTATGGAAGCTGGACCACTGAATTCCAGAAATAATAGTCAGTGGTGAGGAGGCAAGAAAAATCTTGACTTTCACAGTGAATGTGACTCAAAGTTAAGGGAAGCACTGCCTCAGTTTTGGGATAATTCCTGTTCTTTGTGACTTAGCTGTTTTTTTAGAAACTGTGTTTATAAATGTCTAGTTTAAATAGGACAGAAGATTTACACAGCATGAATGATGATTCCCATATTTCTTTTTCCAGCTGAAAGGTCTTGCTTAGAATTAGAATCCCTTATTTTCCCTTCCTTTGGTACCCTGAGTGTATGTGTATTATTTTTAACAGAACTTTAACAGAAATTCTGTGGTCAAAATGAGGAATTAAAAAAAAAAAAAAAAAAAAAAAAAGTGAAAGAACCTGATAGTTGTAATAGAATCTAAAATGTAAAAACTCTTCTTCAGCTTAGAACATGATTTTTTACTGTTGTGGTTTTTCCTTTTTCTTTTTTTATGAAGTGGCATTTTCTGTATCAGAAAGTATTGACACAGAAAAGCAGAGTGTTCAAACATGGACATTTAGAGTTGACTATATATGTTATGAAAAAGCAGTTTTGTAATAGACAATGCTAATTGAATCAGTCTATAATAAATGAAGAGAATAAACCAGTTTCATGAAATCTTGTGGCTGGATGACCAGCATTATTTTTGTCTGGTCTCTCTCTAGATTGTGAGTACTTCCCTTAAACTACTGTCATCTTAAATGTCTCTCAGTTAAATGTCCAGATTTTCCCATAAAGTCTATCTGAACCTCTTAATAGGCCATTCCCAGACTGCCTAGCTTCCATTGCTCTCGAGTTTATTAAAAAAACATTTTTCAGATCTCCTGGACAGATCTTAGAGTCTCAATTTCTGGGTTTTCTGCTTCCTTGCTTAGGCCATATCTTGGTTAGTGTCGTGTCAGTGTCAGTTCTCAAAAAGTTATTTCAGGTTTCTCAAAATGTTTCTGGAGCTGTCTGACTCAAAACAATGCAACCATATAAGTGAATGGGAATAAAAGACATTCAAAGTTGGTCTCCCTCTATGCTCAGCTGTGCCAAATTAGTTAAAATTTAAGTTTTTAAAAAAGATATTCTGGATTTCAATATTTCTTCAAATACTTGACATCCAGCATGGGTATGTCTTAAGAAAGATCATTCTCTCTCTGCCCCCATTGCTTTCTTTCCTTGACTCTTTACCCCTCTCCATCCCCACTTTTATTATGTTATTATACTTGGCAGGACTAGAACAAAAATCTCAACATTTTCCAACCAGTTCTATTATTTCTTCACCTTCCTAGAGCTTGTTCTTGAGTTTTTGAAAATTGACATGTTGAAAGGGCTATAATCACCTTATTACATGAGAAGAATTTCTGCAGGTAGGCAATAAGTATCATCTATTTCCAGTCATGGATATCTGGTGTCCTTTACAGATACTTTATTCTTCTATTAAAGTCATGAGAACTATAAGAATATGCTTCAAAATCAAAAGCTTGAGGGTTAGTGGTAGCTTTAGATGCATGACAAGAATTCTTTTCTTACCCTGACTATTTCCATAAAATTCAAAAGGCAATTATAAGGTATTTCAAAGTTATTGTAATTATCATCATCAGCTCACTATTTCTGTCTACAGAATTTGGTAAATTCACTTATCATTGCCCTTCTGACAGACTTTCTGACTGAATTCTACTTAAAATATATTGTCAATTATCTGTATGTATACATAATTGTCTCTCTTGGTTACAGAGAATAGTCCCAAGTGTGCTGAGCTTCACAGAACTTGTAATATAAAACTCAGATGGAATTCATGTTATGGACAAAAGTTTCTTGATATTGTATGATATATGCATATGTTACATAAAGAGGAAAAAAGCAGTATGCAGAATTATGATTTAAACCTTTAAATCATTTTTTCTGCCTCTCCTGATAACTAGCTTTGCAATTTACTGTCTGTCTTGGTTATGTTCCCAGCAGGTTATTAACAATTAATTAGCAATACATCTCAAGTGCTCTCTGTGCTGATGTACTAATTGTATGGCATCAGAATGAGACTCCACTTGGTAAATAAACTGTAGCCGTATCCATTTGTTTCAGATGAGACATATACACAGTTTACATATATTTTTCATGTTATATTCCATCATTTACTCAGAGTTACAGCCAGAAGGCATAAAGACTATTTATGAGCTTTGGGTATAACCATTCAACTGTTACACAACAGATAAAGAACTGAATAATTTTGCTTATGTCATATCCCTCTCTATCATTCCCTTCGAGGTCTTTCCACCTTTCATTCCCACTCTATGTCAGGTATCTTGTTCTTTAAATTAACAAAGAAACTAGGAAAAATCACCTCTCAAACAACTGGATAATTGAAATTAAGAAACAAAACTGCAGATTCTGAGAAGGGTCAAAATGAAAAGACACTAAAAATAACCATTTTTTTTTCATATACAAAATAAAAATATAAACAAATGCTATATGTAAGTGTTCAAGAATAGAAGTTAAACTGCAACACCCCCAAAAAATAACATTTGATTTATGAGACACTATATTAAAGCATGGCAACAGCACAAGAGAAAACGTTTTTTTCCTGTGAGACTGACAATCATTACTGTTTCTTCTATATTTTCTAAGTTGTATAAAACCACTTACTCTTCAGCTAGACCTATCTATGTCTCTTTAGGACCAAGAATGGTAGAAACAGATGCAAATATGCAGAATTGGATATATACAACTAATTATTTAATTGAAAACTACATTTATTTAGTTGCCTCAGATTTTATATAAAAGCTGATGAGTTTGTGTCTGTATCTAGCTAGTAAACTAATTCTTAATGACTTGGGATAGAATATAGATGGATCATAACAGAGTGGAAATAGGCAAATGTTACTCACAGATTGTAACTACTTTTGAGTTTGTTTTGCCAAACTACAATGCAGACCACATAATTTTGAAAAAAATAAAAACAGTCCTACTTTTGTCAACTTTTCGATAGAGGAAACTCTGAATATTCTCTGATTAAAAAACAAACAAACAAATCCCATTGCATAATATTAAAAGTAAACAATTTATCTTTTTGAAGAAATAATTATGATCAAAAAAGAAGTCATAAAAAATATTAGTCTGGCCTGAGAACAGAAAAAAAAACTACAAGAAGATTAATTTTGGTACATTTTTGATGTCTGAAGTGAAGTGACTTGAATTTCTGTGGTGAATTAATCTTGGCTGGCTGCCACATGCCCACCAATCTGCTCTATCACTTCACACTTCACTTCCCCAGCAAGACAAGGGAAGAAAATAAGATGAAAAGCTTGTGAGTCAAGATAAAGAGATAGAGATCACTCACCAGTTTCCATCATGGACAAAACAGACTCAACTTGGAGAAGATTAATTTAATTTATTGCCAGTTAACAACAGAGTAAGATAGCAAGAAATAAATAATGTTGTGGAGGCTCTCAAAATAAGCAGGCAAATACTTAAAACTGGTTTTAAGCACAGTCAATTGACACTCCAGCATTAATTAATAAATGACAAATTCAAATGTCCATGAGAGAAAAACTAATACTGCACAGTCAATTCAAGGAATTCCTAGGATTTAACAACAATCTAAAATGCACAATTACTCATCTAAAAATGAGGGCTCTCAACCTCAAAGAACTTTCCTTGGGTGGTGTCCTGACCCAAGGGGAGGGTCCTTGATCTCAGCCTTGATGCTCCAAAAAGGACTGGCTCAAAATGGCTCTTCCAGGGGACTTCATTTAAACCCAAGCCCAATCTAATCTGTGGTCAATACCGGCTCTTATTGGCTGAGGGCCCCAATTACCATAAAGACCTGAGAACAAGGATGCAAAAGGGGAATCAGCAGCCACTATATTTCAACAGCCATGAAGAACCATCTTGATCAATCTCAGTGCACCTGACACAAAAAGAAAACTAAAAAAAACTCTTCCCTCCACTCCCTCCTTATTCCTAAACTCAACTTCACTCATGATTCTTCTCCATTCTTCCCCCAAGTGGCACAGGGGCATGGGGGATGAAGGCGTTTCAGTCAGTTCATAATGCTTTGTCTCTGACACTCCTTCTTCCTTATGCTGTTACCCTTCTCCAGTGCGGGTCCTTCCCACAGACTGCAGTTCTTCAAGAACTGCTCCACCATTGGCTTTTTCCAACCTATTTCACCGTGGTCTTCTCTACATGCTACAGAGGAATCTCTGCTTGGGTGCCTGGAGCACCTTCTCCCCATCCTTCTTCTCTCACTTTGGGGTTTGCACAGTTGTTTCTCTCACATTTTCTCATTCCCCTTTCACAGCTGCTGCACAGTGGTTTTTTACCCCTTCTTAAATATGTTATCAGAGAGGCATCACCAGCATTGCAGGTTGGCTCAGCTTTGTCCAGGAGCATGTCTGTCTTGGAGCCAGCTGGAATTGACTCTGACACAAGAGCAGCTCCTGATTTCTTCTCACATGATCCACTCTGCAACCTTCACCTGCCTCCAACTTTGCCACATAAGCCCCCAAACAATCTCACTAATTATATATAGACTAACTTGACTTGTGACAATTAATTTGGTGCAATTACAGTTATCCAGAAAATTGAGCACATTTACTTCATTGCAACCCAGCTGGTACATAATTTCAATATGTGTGTGTGTATATATATATATATATATATATATATATATATATATATATATATATATATATATATATATAAGTATGTAAATGGTCATACCTATGACTCAGTCACTGGGGTCCTTATTATACTAAGCATAGTGCAACCCAGAGTATTAGACTGTTCTTGTTCTTTAAAGCTTCAAATGGAAAACAATTGGATTGTGTCAAGAAGAATAAAAAAAATATTAATTTTCAAGCTTGAGAGGTGTGGAATGAATAGTCAAGTAAACTAAATGGTAAAAAATAATGAAAGACTATTAACATCATGGACAAAGGGAGAAAATTGAAAGAGAAGCAGACGCCACATGGGATAGCAGTTGAGGGACTGCACAAGTGTAGAAAGAATAAGATTGAAATAATTATCCAAGTAAGCCACCACAGAGTAAGTCCAGTCTATATTGGACCTCCTGAATGCCCCTATCTTCCTCTGAATTTACTCTTAGCCATTGATGTTTTTGGCCTGCTCATCTGTTTTCTTACCAGGCTGGTGACAGAAAAGATGGCATTTATGTGTGTAGAGAAAGGATGAGTGGGTATGTCCTCTTCAGTATTTTCTATTGATATGCAACATGAAGTTAGTGATCAGACTTTTCCTTCATTTTAGCTTTACTTCTTTATTGTGTCACTCTGTGTGTTAGCTTTCTCAGAAGGTATTTCTCCTGACTAGACTCTATGGTACATTTTCCCTTGTATTTGTCTATAAATAAATACAGAGTAAAGCTGTGCCTATTTCTAAATTGGAAACAGATAATTTTACTTACATTGTAGTTTCTAAAGCTTTTCACTTCCTTGTTGAAGGAACAGAATTTTCAAGCATTCCAAGGAGACCCCAAACCTCTGTCATCATCATGGTTTGACAAGCAATAACAGTAGGTGTGAAAACTTCAAACTTATATGGGTATTTATTCATATGGTATATATTCAATGGTATTTATTTCACTGCTAATAGTATCAAACCTCTCATCTCTTTAAAATGTAATATTATTCAAGATATTTTGATAGTAAGAGTGAATAGAAAATATATATATATAAAAAAAAAAAAAAAAAAAAAAAAAAGGCCTTTAACAAAAGTCTTAAAATATACACTTTCTGAAAATGATACTATACATTCTCGGGTTCATAAACATAAGTATATAGTAATATATATATACATGGACACACAAAGATATATATACATCTATACATAATCTCAAAGTCCATTTAAATTTTTGAATCTGTTACCATTTTGTTTGGAAGTTTCTGGGGCATAAAAGTACATAAATAAAATCAGCCTATACAGATGTATATTACAAAATACTTTGAAAACTATGTATGTTGACAAAAACAATAGACAGAAAACTTATGTAGATGCTGCTTCAATAATCACAATGTCATTCTAAGAAAAAGCACGCTAATTACTGAAGAAGTGGTTGATAATAAAAAAAAATGGAGAATTCTGTAATAATCACAAAAGTAACAGCAGTTTTCAAAGTTCTGAATCAGACACTTTCCAAAGCACAGCTGGCTTAGCAGCAAAAAGTTAGAGTGCATTCAATGTAAAAAATTATCTGACTTGTGTCTGCACCTTCAGTAATAGATAGTTATGTTCTATTTTCAAAGATATAATAGATATTGAGGAAGTAATGGGATTTTATTCCAAGTGATTATAAAAACTCTTTATGGAAAATTCAGTTTTGTGTGTAGAGAATGCCACTAAAATTTCTCCCTTTTGATGGCAAAGGGTGATTTGTGAAAAAAAAAAACAAAAAGAAAAACAAAAACAAACAAACAAAAAACAACAGAAAACAAAAAAAAATGCAGATATACAGTATTAATCAGTCACACCACAGGTGTTTGATTCCATCTGCTAGATTAAGTACTCATAGCATGTTTAAAATCTAAATTGTGAAAGTGAGGACATGTCAAGATGGTAGCTCTAAACAATACTGAATACAATGTTCTTCTTGCAAATTCTTTTATTTTTCTGTCTAGAACTTAACAAAGATAACAGCCTAATGAGTAGGCTGAAACTTCATGTTCTGCATGTTTCACTTCAAGACAATCAATTTTTTATTTATGAGTCAAATATCTCTGCCAGAATACACCTTTGAGGACAAAAAAGATGCACTGTTTTATCCATTAGAAAACATTACATCTTCTTATTTATTTATTTATTTGTTAATTTTCGTTGTTTTGGTGCTAGGTGTCTTGGAACAAAGATTTAAGTTTTTGTAACTAATTGGATGTAAATTGCTAAATTTACATTTGAATAATTCTGCTTGTTGAGTAGACCTACTAAACAGCAACAGTAAATTCTCTGAATAGCTCACTGCCACCTGTACTTCCATAAGCACCAATAAGTCCTTCCCTGGTCTTTCCCCACACTTCTGCCTGATAAATTTATGGTTGTTGATAAGAAAAATGACTGTTTTGGTTTAGGCCCAGAGGACAATTAAGCACCACACAGCTGCTCACTCACCCTTTCTTGCATGAGATGGGAATGAGAATATGGAGCAGGAATGCCTCAAAGAATCCAAGGACAGGGAGGAGTAACTCACCCATTATGGTCACAGGCAAAAGACAGATTTATGAGGGGAAGAAAAGGAAAACATCACTTTAATTCAAACACTAACAAAGACAACACTTAATGGACAATGCAAAGTGCCAACCACATCCAAAACCACCTCTGACACATGTCCTTCTTCCGCGGCTTAGCTCTGCTCCTGATCTCTCTACCTGCTCCCCCAGCAGCGCAGGGGGCAGGGGATGGGGATTACAGTCAGTTTATCACTCCTTCCTGGGGAGGTGGGGTGAAGGCCACACATTCCTCCTCTTCTCCACATGGATCCCCTCTCACGCCAGACAGTCCTCCATGAATCTTCTCTGGCGTGTGTCATCCCCAGGGACTGCAGCTGTTCCCATGCTGCTCTGGTGTGGGTCACCCCTGTGTGTTGCAGTCCTCCCAGTGCTGAACTACAACAGTGGGGACCACTTGACCCCTCACAGTCCAGGCTTATTTAAGCACAGACGCCTGTACTGGAGTGGCCTTCTCCTCAGGCTTCAGGTTAACCTCTACTCCACTGCGGACCTCCATGTGTGGCAGAGTGGGTGGCCCTGCCATCTCACCGTGGGATACAGGGGTCTCTGCTCTGGTGCACCTCTGCCACCTCTTCCTCCTTCCTTCCGCTGACCTGGGTGTCCTACCTTCTCCCACCTCCCCCTCACAAGTCCCCACCCCCTCTCAGGTTCCCTTTCTTAAATATGTTATAACAGAGGTGCAGATGATTGGCTCAGCCATGGAGAGAGGTCAGTCTGACTTGGAGCTGTGGGAGCTTTCAAGAAGCTTCTCACAGGGGGCACTGCTGTAGCCCCCTTCTCCACTACCCACAGAATGACTACTGGTATTCCAGACCAAGTTCAACTGTGATAACTTGTAAACTTCTATTAAAAACAAGCAAACAAACAAACAAACAAACAAAAAACAATAGACAAACCTAAACAAAACAAAAACTCACAATAAAACTGAAAGTCCTCAAACAAACATAAAAAAAACCACACAACAAAACCCCATAAATCTTAAATATTCGAAGACAGAGACAAAGTTGACATCTGACTCCTTCACATGAAATACAGGAAGCACAAAGAGGATGTTCTTTTTAATATCATGGAAAATTAAACCAGCAGGAGAACAAATTCTGAGATTATACAAAAGCAAGATCTGGAAAGTAACCATTGGTGTCATCAGTAACACTGAAATGTCAAAATGGACACTGTCCTGGTTGGGGCTGGACTAGAGTTCCTGTTGGTTTGGCAGCAGGAGGAGTGCTGCAGCACACTGAGACCCCAGGGGCTCCCCAGGTCCCAGTGCCCTCACCTGTGTGCGGGGGCGGGGGGAGCACAGCTGGAGGGCTGGGCCCGGATTGGCCGATAGTCCGTGTCATGTGACATTGTGCTCACTATATAAAGGCAGGAGTGGGCCAGGAGGGGCTCTCCCTTCTGGGAGTGTTGCTGTGGTGCCTTTGTGTTGGGGATTGCTGGCTGGGAGCAGGTGGGTGTTGGTGGGTGGGAGGTGAGCAGCTGTATTGTACATTACTTGCTGATACTGCTGTCAGTGTATTGTTCTGTTACTGTTATTAAACTGTTTTTATCTCAACCATCAAGTCTCTCTTTGCCCCTCCGATTCCCTCCCCATTCCCGAGTGGGGGAGGGTGAGTGTGCGACTGCCTGGCGTTTAGCTGCTGAGTAGGCTCAAACAACAACAGACACAAACTGTTATTTTAAGGTAAATTCACCTAACACACTGGTAGTTTGAAGATGAGATCACATATAGTTAAAAGGGCTTATATTTTTAGACATATTAATAATGTTTGAAACAAAGAATAGAATAAAAATTATCTGAATTTTAGTTGTGCATTTCCTTAAGATGTTTTTTCTGGAGACACTTGTATGACATTTGGAAAACCACCAGCTATACCCTGTTTCCCCTTCAGTAGGCTGACCTTTCTTGAAAAAAATTACGGGATGGATTTAAAATGTAGCTGAAGGAAAGGAAAATTAAAATTTAAAAAATTGAGTGTTTGTGGTGTTGTATGATAAAAAGAACACAGAAATATTGAGGGGTATATTGAGCATATTTTTGTCCTTTTACATGATCTCACATTTACCAAATGAATATATGAATGTACAGCTAAGGAAAACATAGCAAGGGAAATTTATAGAATAGTTTTAGAATTTTCAGACTTTTGTCACACAATTTGAAATTGTATCAAATTTGTTGCAATGGGTTAAATTAATAAAATTACTCTGAACATTATACATTAGAAAAATATAAAGGCTGCTTTGTTAAAATGGCAAGTTTAGAAATATTTACAATGTAAAAGATGAGAAATGTGATCCTGAAAATGTAGAAATAAGAGTCAAAAGTCTTAAAAAGACTGGTAATGTCCAAGAGAAAGTGAGTTGACTGCATTACAGGATAGTTAAATAAATGAGACTTCAGATCTGTACTTTCTAAAGGTTAAAAGGAAGAAAAATCAAATAGAGATGCTAATAAAATTAACTGTTTCCTAATAAATGGAAATCAACCTGCATAAATGCAAAATTCCTGATTTTGCAGGTGTACATGAACAAGAGGGGCCATAGAGACTGATTCTATTCACCAAGTGTTGGATATTTTATTTTATTATTTACTGAAGTACTTTTTAATCATTCACTTTTCTTCTATAAAATAATCACTAACTGGTATTTCAGTTTTATCCCAGAAAAAAAAAAAAAAAAAAAAAAACAAACCTCAGAGAAACAATACTAGACCTAATATTCTTGAGGCTGGATAATGGACCTATTGACAAATAAATTCTGTTGTTAAAGGCTATTTGAATAGTAGAAATATTTCATGGCTGCTGCTTACACATGTTTAATTACATCAACACTAGTTTTTCCCCATAGTGTTGCTATCTAATTTTTTCTGTAGATCTCAGCTATGCAAGTGATGAACCTGAGGATAATAATGACAACACATGTGGTAAATGCTTTCTCTTCTTTACAGTTAAGTGAGTTAGTAATCTCTACTTCCAACTGCTGTTGTCACCCCTGTGTGAAAAGCTGTGTAAATGAGTTTCACACAGCAGTACATAGATTAGAAAAAAGAAATGGAAATGGATGTTAAAAAGTAACTTGGAAAAAATAAGTCAGTCACCTCTCAAGAACACTGCTAGTTAGCTTTTAATGTCACAAACATGCTTTTTATAGAAACTCAGTTGCTCTGTTGTTCTCAGAGAAAATAAACTGACAAGTTCTGTAAGAAGTTTGTTCACTATTGTAGAGGCTTACACTTTATTTTGATCTGTTCTCTGTATTTAAAAGTCAAGGGTAATTGGTCACCTTTTTTATTGTTTATGCAAGATTTTAATTTCCATACTTACGCTTCAGGCGTTTGACTTTCAAACTAAGAATGTTGTTCTGACAACAGTATAAGCTTTCTGCCCAAAGTACACAGAAGAGGATCATCCACTTCAAATCTGTTTGAAAACCTTAGTACTCTAATTTATACAGGAAAAAAGAACCCATCACTGAATTGTTTTAAAGAGCTTAGAGCATTTAGAAATCTTCCTAAAGATCAGTAATACTTCAAATCCATTAGAAGTAAATAAGATGTACATTTCTAAGTTTGATTACATCAGCATAGCTCATGAACCATAGAGTTCATGGCAAAGATGTTTAAATAAATTCATAACATGCTAGTTCAGATACTGAGTGAAATAGAACTGAGGAAATCCATTTTCTACTGTTTTACTCATTTCTTCAGTGACAGCTATATCTAATATCTCTATGTAGTGCACTAAATATAGATATTTCTATATTCCTTTTGTAAATGTTCATTTATATCTGTCACAGTAAAACACATGCCTTTAAATCTTTGATCTGGAAAATTATAATAAAATTACATTAGGCAGTTAAATATCTCTATAGTGGACTTCGAAAGACAAAAGAATGTATCAAGAAAAGTGACTGAAATTTCTGACTTATCAAGGAGGAAAATGATCATGGTCTGTGCTAGGTATTCTGTAAATGCTCAGATGAAATATAAAAAAAAAAAAAAATTGAAAATGAGGGTGTGATTTTAATCCCGAATGATGATTTTACTCATTTTTTTTTAACAAGTTGCTCTAAAGGTGATTAAAAATACCAGTTTGAATTGATCTATTTATGTCCTTTGTGAAAGAGGGAAAAAGGCAGATACCTAGTCTTAGTGATCAATTAATAATTTATTAAAAATTTAAAGGTTATTCATCTTTGTCACATACAACCAAATAATTCTCAGTTTTTGATGATCAAATTGAGAGTTATAAAAAGCTTTCACATCAGTTAAATGATTAACAAAGAAAAGAATGAATACCAATACCTGATGATGATGGACTAAATTTCAACCCCCCCAATATTTATTGAGAAAAAATGTTATTATGCTCATGTAAAGATATAATGAATATGACTGAAGTCCAGAATGTATGCAGAAGTGTTAGTAGGTCAGATCTTTGAAGGTCTGCTTGAACAAGTGGAGGAAACAGTGTCAAGTACAAAATGAAATATAATACTTCTCAGCTAGTATTAGTTGATAAGGCTAAAAAAGAGGAAAAATTATTATTGTTTAATAATAAAGTTACTAGAAGGAACAGAAAAGAAGGAAGCTCTCTAAGGGTGACAAGCAGGGAAAAAGGTTATTCATGCTTAGATACACACAGTGTGAAGACTCGGGAAGCAGTGGACAAGCTATAGGTCTGTAACAATATCACAAAGAATACTTAGCAGAATTAAGGAGACAAGCAATGAAGAAAATATTGGTATATTTTATCTTTTCTATAGCTATCTAGGAAAGCCTAGAAAATTATTCTATCAAAGGAAGTATTGCTTATATTAAACATTTCTAAAATGCCCATTTTTTTTTTTTCAGTTACCACATTTTTGTGAATAGAGAATTTACAAATCATAATGAATGTAGTCAGTGTTTTGAAAAATAAATAATTATCTGGATGTCCTGGGATATCCTGGAGTCATTAGACAACCAGCTTACCTTCTAACTAGAGAAGCCTTCGATAAGCATCTGCAAACTGACCATTATGAAACCTGATGTTGATAAATCAAATTAATTTGAAGATTTGGAAAAGCAATAATCACATCCTAATACAAAGGTAACCATGTTACCATTTTGCCATGAAGTGTCTTTTCTGAAAAATATTATGGATATCATACACTTCAATGAAGAGGAAAACAAATCTTTTACTTCACCTTGAACAAAATAATATTCTAGTCTTGTATAAGAATTTATTTACTTTTTTTTCTAAGATATCTTCAAAGTTAAAATACGTTACTGAAAGTGGAAAAATTAATCCTGAATTTGTGAAGTTGTGATCTGTAATGGATTTGGTAGCGGTGGCATTGATTTTCTTCATAGCAACATGTATGATGCTATGTTTTGGATTTGTGACCAAAATGGTGTTGATGACACAACAACATTTTAGCTATTGCTGAACAGTGTTTGCACAAACCTGAAGGCCTTCTCTGTTTCTCAATCTGCTCCCACCACCCCATCACCCAAAGGGAGTAGGTGTGCAGGAAGCTGGGAGGGAAGTTATTGCTATTCTTTGGAGTTATCTGGGCATCAGTTTGCTCATGGGAGGTGATGAATGTTTCTGAATTGCTGCCCTGCCTCGCCTTGCCTGCCGTGTTTTGCCTTGCCTTTCCTTCACTTGTTATATTGTCTTTGTCTTGACCCATAAATTTTCTTATTTTTACTCTTCCTGTTCTTTTCCCCATCCCGCTGGTGCATGTGTAAGCAAGCAGCTGTGCAAAGCTTAGCTTGTACCTGCGGTTAACCCACCACATGGTCTTATAATGCAGCATGTGAAGCACACTATTAGATGAGTAATTAGGCCTGGTTTAATTTTGACACCTTTACAGAAAATAACAGAAGTAAGCAGTTAAAAATAAACTTATGGAATATAACCTGTTTCCAGCAGACTTCTTTTACAGAAATCTTGCCAGACGTTATTAAACAAGACTTGTTTACTTTTCATTGGAAAGAATACATGATGAACGCATTTTTAAATTTTTCTTTGCATTGATATACTCTGTGATTTTTTTCAGATTAAAGAAAGAACATTACTATGAAAATAAATAGTAATTTTTTTTCAAAAAAAATATTATTCTATCATCTTGTTGCAGTTACCTTAATGAAACAGTTGGAATCCTAGAATATTATTTTGATTTTAGTTTAAAAGTATGATTTTGATTTAACATGAAGCTACAGTAGTTATGAAAATATAAAGTACACTAAGGCCCTTAGGATTAAGCAACTAGTATGCTGTGTGCTTTGAACATTATAAGAATCGTCATGGGCTCTGAATTAACGTAATGGGTACTGGTTACGGATCTTGACTTGAAACAATAGGTACCTGAGGAAAACTGGTTTGGTTGGAAAGATTGGGCAAGGGAGAGGTGAACATTAACCAAAGGTGGAGTGAGCATGCGCAAGGATGGAGTTCAATCAGCAGACACAGTGATGAAGACTATCAACGACCACCAGAGACCCCCATCCAGTATAACCACGCATGCGTCGGAGACATTTGCATATGATAATAATTTCCAAGAAATAACATGAATATGCTAATCATTGCCCTCCCCCCCATTCTATTTAAATCAATTAGTGAGGATGACCAATGATTTCTGCAGAATAGGAATATAGGTAGGGAGAGGTAACTAAAAGCCAATCATTATAAAGGTCAGCTTAAACGTTATGGAATTATTGATCTTATGTAACTATGACTCTGCTGAAAAAATGTATAAATATGTTGTGCTTTGTACCTATCGACGAACACATCTTTGGTGGAGTTATCCCCCGTGTTCCCCAGCGCTGGAATAAAGAAGTGCCTGCTTATCTGCTTTGTGTAGATAAATTCTATTCGCGATTGCGACCGCTAACAATCTTCTCTGTTTTTATTGACATTTTGAAAAGACAAAATTAAAAATGTTACTTATTTCAGAAGAAATAGCATGGGAAGTTCATAAAAAAAAAAAAAATTAAAACTTTAATAATAAAGAATATGATTTGAAAAAAACAAGCTGGGTTATAACCAGAAACCTTTAAACTTACAACAGAATAGTAGATTATATCATACTTTTAGCATTTAATATGTGGTTTAGTAATCTCTTTACATGATGGAATCCATTTAAACACTGACACTACCAATTTCACAATGAAGTGCTTAAAAATTATATTTTTGAACATTACTCATAAATTCTGAAGATGTATATAACAAAGAACCAATTACTTTCTAGGAAAAAAAAAGTTTTAAAATTGTTTTCATTTATTGTCATTCTCTCTAGCATACATTTTTTAATAAGCCAAATTAGAAAAGCCTAAAACTTTTAGAATAGCTTTATGAATGTTTTATATATATATTTTGAATGTTATAAAAATATTACTTTCTTTTACAAAATTTGAGTTTTTTGTTTGCTCTTTTGCTCTTCAGGATATTATTAAAATATATTCTACACTTGAAAGTTAACAAGCTGTGGTGGTCACCCCCTGGGCAGCTTGGTGCTAAGTGTGATTCCACCCATCTCCCCCAGGATGTATGTCTACCTGGAGAGATAAGGACTACTAATGGCAGTGAATCAGAACGTTAAGGAGCCTGGCTCCTGCCCTTCCCTAGGAAATGGTTATCAGAGTCCATCGTCTCCTAACAGGTCTGGCGCACCAGTACTGGTGATGTGATCAAATGAGAACAATAACAGTTGCACCTTCATCAAATTCTTATGCAACTGCTGCAAGGTCCCAGAATGTTTCATTGTTTGAGCTGGGCCTGAGTGAAAATATATGATGAAAATTAGTTATCTTGGACCCTATAAATTGCGACTCCAAGTGAGACCCTTTGAGCTCTCCTGGATTGCAGTGGGTCTGTTACCAGCATCTCCCCTGAGCTGGGATGCTTCTCAGGTATCAAAACCTTAAGGTGTCGTCTGCTGCCAGAGCTGAAGAAAGGCCAGGGTGAAGTCAACCCACCCGAGTCTCAATTATCGCCTGTTGAAGAATGCCAAGGCATTGTGAGTATTTGCTCTAAACTCGAGGAGGGAATTTTTACTTTGAGCTAGCTTCTCTTACTTTTTCTCTGCCTATTGGGGTGTAGGTATATAATTTATTTTATTGGATCCAAATACTTTGTCTTGTGTGTCTGTGTGTATGTTTTTGTCTTTGTGTATGCACGCACATATATATATGTATGTATTAAGATACCATATAGTAAGTTAGAATGAATCTTGTAATCTTAAAATCTGTGGATAAGTCACTATTTTAATTACAACATTTTCCAGAATTATTTTATATGCATTTAAACTAGTTAATGATCAAGTACTATTAGTTATTAATAAATTTTGATTTGTTGTTAAATCATCACTGTACTAATACTTTAATCCGCGACACAAGCATATTGGCAATCTTCAAACCAACTATACAAGAGATTTTTTTTCTTTTTATGGGTACTTTGTCAGAATTCTCTGCACAAATAAAACTGCTTAATTGCCACAAGACTTATGAGAATAAGATTCACACTTTCATTTTCACAACCTGGTCTCATAAGAAGGTCTATGGAAGTTTAATTTCAAAGTAATCTGAACAGATTTATGAGGTAAAATCCTGGCTCCGCTGACTTAAAAGAGGACAGGATTTCACTTGTAGGCTTCTTATAAATTTTACATTATCTCTTTTGGCAGTTACATTGCACATTTACCATATACCCAAAAAGTGGAACACAGAAATCTTGAAGAAAGCTAACATTTTGGGGATAATTAGTAGCTGCTTTGCAAAGTCCCTATAGAAATCAACCCTATAACAAGTCTTTCCTGCTAACCTCTATTCAGAATCAACACTCTGATATAGCTTCCAAAGCAGCCATAGATTAATGATACTGCCAAGTCAGAAAAACAGTTCTAGGAATATGGGTCAGTTTCAGGTGGTAGACCAAAATTTAGGCTCGATTCAGTAGTCTAGTCACACACATATACTGTCATTTGAGAGCCCTTATCTTGTCAGAGACATCTACATGTAATAGACAGGTAAGATGCAGGATTCATGAGAACTGTGCATCTTTTAGACTGGTAGGTTAGCAGAACAAATGTAATGATCTGATTATATTAGAAAATTGAATGATGTATTTAGTATCCTTTCAGGTGCAATGGAACACTGTCACCCTGGTTCTACAGACAGTCTGGTCTTTAGTCACCTGTGTGTGCTCTGGACATGTGATTTAGATCTATATACTGCCTGACTTCCAGCCTTTTCCTCTAGGAGAGCACAGATCTTTCATAGTGTTCTGATTTGGGCTGCAAAGTTAATGTTTTTTCTTAGTTGCTAGATTAGTGCTGTGTTTTGGATTCAATATTGGATTTGGTATGAGAAGAATGATGGCAACGCACTGATGTTCTCACTTGTTGCTGAGATTTCAAGGACTCTATAACTCCCATTGTCCCACCAATGTGTAGGTGTACAAGAAGCAGGGAGAGGGAGCACAGCCAGAACACTGGACCCAAATTGGCCAATTAAATATTCCATATCATGTAGCTTCATGCTCAGTATATAGAGGAGGAGTGGCCAGGAAGGGGTTCTCTCTCACTTCTGGGATTGTGATTGTGGGATTTTGGTATTTTGGGATCACTATCCAGGAAGGGGCCGAGTATCAGTCAGTGGGTGGTGATCAATCACATTGTGCATTGCCCATTTATACCTTCTATTATGGCTATTGTTTTATTTTATTACCATTATTAAACTGTTTTTATCTCAACCTGTGAGTCTCCCTTTACCCCTCCAATTCCCTCTCCCATTCCCAGGCAGGGGAGAGTGGGTGAGCGGCTCTGTGATGTTTGGATGCTGACCAGGTTCAAACAACAATACATAGCCATGTCATAGCTGGTATCTATGTATACATGACTGAGATATCTTAAGTTGTTTTAAGTGTCATCAGACGTCCCTGTGTCTGCAGCTGAATACCATTGGGGGTTCTGGAGATTTAATGGCTATAGATGTCACCCTAGTGTTGCAGTTACCTTAACAAAATAGATTGAATCCTAGAATATTATTTTGATTTTAGTTTAAAATATGGCTTTGATTTAAAATGGAGTTATAGCAGCTATGAGAATATAAAGCACACTAAGGCCCTTAGGAATAGGTAGCTAGTATGGTGTGTGCATTGAACACTGTACAAATTGTTATGGACTCCCCTCATTCTATTCAAATCAATCAGTAAAGATGACCAATGATTTCTGTAGAATAGGAATATAGGTACGGTGAGGTAACTGAAAGTCAATCATTATTAAGGTCAAACTAAACTTTATGAATTTTGTTGATCTTATGTAACCATGACTCTGCTGAAAAAGTGTATAAATATGTTGTGCTTTATACCTGTCGGGGACCAAGTTTTTTTTGGTGGAGCTATTCCCCATGTTCTCCAGTGCTGGAATAAAGAAGTGCCTGCTTATCTGCTTTGTGTAGATAAGTTCTATTCACAATTGCGACCGCTAACACTAGGATGAACACACCTTCTGACTGCCATGACTACGTTGACTACATGACCCCTGAGTATCACAGGGGATAAGAAAACTAGCTCACATACAGACATTATAGCTTGAGTCAACTGACCATACATAGATGCCATAGTTTGAGATTGTTGTCTGAGGTACGTCATCTTGCTTCTGACTGCCAGTCCAAGAAGACACAAATCTCCCAGCATTATTATTATGCTAACCTCTGTTGCATATTAGGCACAATTTGGTGTGCAACTGAATTGAATGCTACACTGAGATATATTCAGGTGACTGCAACTTGTAACTGTATACAACTTGTTCAGTATTCTGTGGGCTTAAATCGTTAATTCATCTTCTTTGCTTGCCAGACAAAACAATATTTAGAAAAATTCCTGGCAATGTTCAAGCCACTATTTCTGTTTATTGCTGTTTAGATTTAGTAATGTAGCATACATCTTCCTCCTATGAAAGCCATATTGCAGCAGAATAAGGAATATAACAAAAAGATATTCATAGAACAACTCTGTTAAACATTAACAACTATTTTTAATTCTATTATTTTGAAAAAAAAAAAAAAAGGCAACTTAAAAATCTTATTAGTTATACTCACATAAAGTTAATGTGAACTTTCCATTGATGATAATAAGAAGTGCAACTGTTTAGCAACTGATAAGCAAAAACAATAGGAGGCCTGTATGGATGAGCAGTTTGCTTCTGACTAAATACAGACATAGAAAGAAAGCACACAAAAAGTGGAAGGAGGGACAGGATGACCCAGGAAGAATATAAATACTCTGTCTGAACATTAAGGGATGAGTTTAAGAAAGCAAAGCCCATCTGAATTTGAATCTGAGAGATTTTAAGGATAACAAGAAAGGATTCTTCAAGTAGAAGTAGCAGCAAAAGGAAGACTAAGAAAAATAGAGTCCACTGCAGTACGGGAGAGAAGACTTAGTGACAATGGTCATGGAGCAGACCAAAACACTCAGTGTTTTCTTCACCTCAGTCTTTATGGGTAAGACCAGTCTTCAGGAATCCCAAGTACCTATGACTGCAAGGAAAGTCCAGAGGGAGGAAGATTTACACTTGGTAGAGGAGATGAGGTTGGGGAACATTTAAACAAACTGGACATACACAAGTTCACAAAGCCTAGTGGGATGAACCACCAAGCACTGATGGAGCTGGCCAATAAATTTTGAGACTACTCTCCATAATCTTTGACAATTCATGGTGATCAGGACAACCTGCTGAAAAGTGAAACAAAGAAACTGTCACTGGTATCTTGAGGAAGAACAAGAAGAAAAAATCTAGGGAACTAAATGCCAGTCAGCCTCATCTCAATCCTTAGGAAAGGGATGTAACAAATCATCCTGGAAACCATTTGCAAACACAGAAAGGACAAAGTGGCTGGGAATAGTCACCATGGCTTTATGAAGAGGGAATGATGTTTAATCAAACCAATAGTCTTTTACAATTAAATGAGTGGTGTGGATGAGGTGAGAACAGTGAATATTGTTTATCTCAACTTCAGAAAAGCCTTTGAAACTTTCTCCTGTGAAATTTTCATAGACAAGCTGATAAAATATGTACTAGGTGAGTGGACAGTGAAGTGGACTGAACTGCCAGGAAGTAGCTGAACTACCGACCTCAGAAAGTTGTGATCTGTAGTATAATAAGCAGCTGAAGCCCACTCACCAATGTTGTAGCCCAGGGGCTGGTACTGGTTCTAATACTGCTTAACAGCTTTATTAGTGATCTGGATGAGGGGGCAGAATACACTCTCAGTAAGTTTACTAATAATACAAAACTGGGAGGAGTGGTTGATGCACCAGCTGGTTGTGATGTCATCCAGAGGAATCTCAATAAGATAAAGAAATGGGCAGGAAGTAACCTCATGAAGCTCAGCAATGGGTAATGCCAATTTCTGCCCTTTTAGAAGAAGTAACCCAATGCACCAATAAATGCTGGGGGCTTACCAGCTGGAGAGCAGCTTTGCAAAAAAGGACCTGGGGGGTCCTGGTGGACAAGAAGTTGATCATGAGCTAGCAAACTATCCTTTATGGGAAAGAAGGACAACAGGCTCCAGGGCTGAATTAGGTAAAGCATTGCCAGCAGTTTGAGGTAGGTGATACTTCTCTATTCAGCCTTGGTGAGACACAGCTCTGGTGATTGGTCAAGTGCTGAGCTTCCCAGCATAAGAGGGAAAAGGATGTATTGGAGCAAGTTCAGCTAATAGTCATGGAGATAACAGAAGCATCTGACATACAAGGAGAGCCTGAGAGAAAGCTGGGATTTTTCAGTCTGGAGAAAAGAAGGGACTGATGGATCTTACCAAAGTATATAAATGCCTGATGGGACAAGTAAAGAAGATGAAGCCAGACTCTTATCAGTGGTGTCCAGTGAAAGAACAAGACATAATGGGCACAAGCTGAAACACAAACAACTTTAAACTTATGGAACATTGGAACATCTCTTTTTCACAGTGAAGGCAGCTGAACACTGGAGCAAGTTACCTGGAACAGCTGTAGAGTCTCCATCTCTGGACATATTGGAAGCCAAACTGGACACTTCCCTGGGCCACCTGCTTTAGATGATCCTGGTCTGAGCAGGGTTTTTGGGTTGGCCAGTCTCCAAACATCTCTTACAACCTCAACTCTTCTATCATTCTATGAACTTCAAATATAATTATTTCACTCTTGCCGCATTCTATATTTAAATAAAATAAAAGGAGCAGAAACAAGATTTTTTAAAGTTATTTTTTCAAAGTTTCTTGTAATATAGGAGCAATTATTTACATAGAAAATTGAGAATTTGAGTATATCGGTTTTCTTTATTTCAGCTATTGAACATTAAAAGTTTGATTCTATACATCTAATTTGTAGGCTATGCTAATTAATGGGTGACTTGTAGTTATCCCTTTCATAATATACTGTGAAGACATAATGAAATTGTTGCATCAAAGTAAGAATTGTAAAAAGAAAAAATATTTTTTGAGAAATTTTTATAATGTTATTACAAGAAAATGTATTCTGCAAATTCTACTTGATCAATCCTGAAAATGGTCAGATGCCATTAAAATTATTTGAAAACTAAAGCATTTGCATATTTACCGCTTACCATATAATGAATTATACCAAGGAACTTAACTCATAACCTTCAGCTGATGTAGATGGGAGCAAATTCACACCTTACTGGGTATTTAGGAAAACTCACAAATTTTTCTGTATGTTGAGTTCTGTACAATGGTCCTTCTGTAGAAGAGATTAGTTTATTTATGATAAAAAGCTCAGTGTAAGAAAGCAAGTACTCCAATTTCTTTGCATTGCACCAACAATCTCAAGGTTTTTAAACTGACTTTTCTTCAACTACAAGATCTCATGACTTCACTTTTTTTGAGATGTGATGTTGTGTCTAAATCATAACAGTGTTATAGCTAGAAGCCAAAGCATAACCTTCGTAGATTTTGACATCTTTATGAGCACAACTGTCTTCTTTGGAGAGGAAACAGGCAAACAAAAGTATATTTTCTGTGAATAGAAGAGACAGATATCTTTTATTTGTTTCTGACTCTCATGGGTTTAACAATGAATGGACTGAGGTTTATAACACAGGTTTCTTGAGCTTATATTCCTCTAAAGATGTAGTTTTAAGGCTTTTTGAAACCAAATCCCAAGGGAACAGTATGTCAGAGGATATCAAAAACAGCTGGTTAGTGTTCATGCTGGGTTTCCAAAATTAAAAAACAAACAAACAAATAAATAAATAGATAAATAAATAAAACCCCAAACTCAGTAAGTTTAAATGGCAGACCTTTTTTTTTTCCCCCCCCAGATAACATCTAGCATTCTACCTTTTATCATAAAAAGTCAATGTATTTTGGCACTTATCCTCTTCTGATTTACATAGATAAAGAGCAGGAGTAAGTCCATGGAGATCAAAGGTCCTAACATTGTAGAAGTTGAAGCTTATACACTGTAGATCCCATAGAAGATATTCTACTGTATACATAGGTGTTACTACCTGGACTGGGAGCCCAGGGAGTTGTAAAGGTTCTGTGATCCCCTCAGGTTATATTAAGGTGAAACACCACCAAATGACATGTTAAAATGTTTTACTATCAATAGAAGGAACTCAAACTTGGAAAAGTATAGTAAGCAATGTGGCCTCTAATTAATAAATGGGAAAGGGTAAAAAAGGGAAAGGGAAAGGGGAAAGGGGAAAGGGAAAGGGAAAGGGAAAGGGAAAGGGAAAGGGAAAGGGAAAGGGAAAGGGAAAGGGAAAGGGAAAGGGAAAGGGAAAGGGAAAGGGAAAGGGAAAGGGAAAGGGAAAGGGAAAGGGAAAGGGAAAGGGAAAGGGAAAGGGAAAGGGAAAGGGAAAGGGAAAGGGAAAGGGAAAGGGAAAGGGAAAGGGAAAGGGAAAGGGAAAGGGAAAGGGAAAGGGAAAGGGAAAGGGAAAGGGAAAGGAGTCCAGTCACCACCACCCCAGGTTACAGCACTGTCTCAAGTTCAGTAAACTGGGGTGGTGGGTGCACACATAGCAAAGTTTTCTGTCACCTTTTAAGTTCATCTTTATCAGCTTATTAGCATACCAGGCCAAGAGAGGCAGGTATTCCACAAATTAATTTCCATGGGAGATGAGGAAAATGTGGAGCATGGGTTCTGCAAATGCATTGAGGCGGAATGGGGTACACCAACACCCTTTCCCAATTGAGTCAGTGGTCATGCTTGCCTTGATGTGCAGAAAACAGACTCCACAATCTGGTAGATTGTAAAGTAGGTATGTTTATTCAGCGCTGGGCACACAGGGGATTGCTCCTCCGAATGTGTGTGCTACCATGTGGCACCGTTGCCTTAGATTTATAGAGCAAATGATTACATATTCATAATATTTCACAATACGCCTATACATATGCATCACCTATCCCCGCTTCGTATTAAAATTAGCATTTCCATGGTCTCCTCCCAGTTGAGTCTGCGCCGTGAGTTCCTTTGGTCCTGGGCAGGGGTCGTGAAGGACTGGGCGGTGGTCATGGGAGGAAGTATCTCCTCTTCCTCAGTGCTGAACTTTTCACCCCGAATTCCTGCGCAGTCTCTGTCACCCCCTGGATCCGCAGAGCAGGTTTGTGCCGGTTGTGGGGTAATCTTCACTTACTCAGGGGTGGAGGAGGCTTTTTACTTAAACAGGAGATAGTGGTCGATCAACACAAACACCTCGTACAAGCTAGGCAAACTCTTATCTCGACTATTTCTCTCGTCATCCCCTTCTTGCTATTCCCATATTAACCCTTACATCCCCTGTTCCTATCTAGGCCCTGTATCAGCCTCCTCTCCTCTTATTTTTTCCTCAATTTTTGATCAGGTCCATCTGGTGCTGGTTATTTATCTCTTATCAGTCTTTTAACCTGAACATATGGTTTAATTCAGTCCACATTTCCCTTCTTTGAGGCTTACCTAAGGAGTCTGGCAATACAACTGCAAAGGAGTGAAGCTGTGCATCCTTCAATACACTCTGTGATTTCTTGGATGGCATTCCTTAAACTAATCACAAAGGCCACAGCTTGTCAAAGTTTTCTGTGTTGATGAAATTTTGAGGCATTAATTCCTTCAGTTCTTTGCAATAGGGCTCAATTGTTAAGCAGACCATTACACCAGATTGTTAAAACACGCTGTAGAAGACCAGAAGAACACTTGTTCACTGCCATTGTCAAATTTCTGTATTTACAGTCACACCAGTGTGTGTCCTGCTGGCCTGACAGTGGAATGGATTCATTGATTTGTTCAGACCTCACAAGTCTTACTAGAATTTTGTGTTTCTTTTACAGAGAGAATATTATGAATACAACTGCCAGTTCTGCTAGGTTCCTTGTGAACAGAGAAATGAAACCTGGCTTACCCTTCCTAAAATTTCCAAGACAATTAAATAGATAGCTTTTTAAGAGAAAGAGAAGAGTGAATTGAATCCTTGGGCTACCAGCTACACTGCAGGGCAATGTGTAATTCTAGTGTCTGTTGTCACTTATATTCTACTTCACAGATGTTAAGTACTTGGTATTTTATCCTAACTTCACAGGAAACTAAGGGAGAAAAGTTAATGACTTGGCAATAAAGGACAGAACACCAGAGATATGGCTTGAGTGAAGATATTTGCTTTGTGTAATCTAATAAATCATGCTGTTCTTATGTTACTTAGATGCCAGTGTATCTCAGAAAGGCACAGAGCTCAGCTGGACTTGGCTGTAACACTAGTGTTATCAGTGTCAACCTTAGCAACACTGTCTCCAAAATCTATGAACCAATCTAGAGGACCTCCAGAAACCAAATCAACATTTGTCATTTTTTTATTTAGACCCCAAGGAACAGATCGAGGCAAATGTGGAAGAAAACACATGAGGAGAGGAGTGAGACTAATGCCAGATTTTTATAGAAGATAGGTTTCAAACAGTGACATTAATCTGTATGTTCAGCCTTTTTTCACATGAAATGTGAGATAAGATGTGATTTGTCTTGACATTTCTAAGTCCTTAAAATTAATAACATGCCAGAAAGAAACAAGAAAAGAAAAGAACAAAGATAATGATAAAACATAGTTAAGAATGCAAAACTGATCATTAATGTCGCCCTTACATTTCAGTTCATAACAAAATCATATTCAGGCTTGGTATTTAGACTACTGCACAATTAAAGTGCTAACTATGATACATATACATAATGGACACATACAACTGAAATTTACACAGAAAAATAGGTAAAGACATTGCTCAGTACCAAGAGTCTCATGTTAATAAGATTTTTATTTTTAACAAACATGTAAAGAGATGTTATCAACTAATTAAAAGTTAACTCCCCATCTCAAAAAAATTGAAGTACATTTCAAGATACATTAACATTAAATTGCTTTGATTTTGTAATTTCAGTGGGTTTTCCTCACAGACCTAGTCCCAGTTGCAATGCTGAATTCTACTAGATGAACCCACATCCAAAGTGAAATTCATAATGAAAAGAGGGAAACATGTTTTCACAAAATACAGTCATTCTTAAGATTTTTCACCAGTAGAAGTAATTAGTGAGGTACTCCTGAAATAATAAAAGTACTTAAGAATTCATAGAACATTCAAGAAAAAAAGAAGACATATATCAAAGAGGTTATATTATCAGTAGCACAATATTTGTCTTACTATATCAATAATGTGCATGAATGAGTGTTGTTATTAGACGAATGAGTTCATTTGTGATATAAGAAAAAGGAATTTCCCAATATGATGTTTTACAGGAAAAACTAAGCAGAACTTGAAACACATTTGCACCCTGCATATGGCTGCAAGATTACTGTGATAGCATTTAATAAATTAGATTTCCAAATAAGGTTAGAGCTTTAACCTCTTAATTGTCAGTGAAGTAGATGAAGAACATATATACTGAGCTCCAAATCATTCTTCTGGAACTGCAAAATGCAAGCTGCCATGTAAATATTCCTGCCAGCAGTTTAATAGTAACAAATGTTGTTATTTCTCAAGGTCAGAAAAACATTCACTGCGAAGTTTGAATACTAATCATATAATATGTTGCTTACCTTCCTCCTGTAAAGTAAAATTCTTTATTATCACTAGAATTACATATATATTAATGAATCTCATTCTAAAAAAAAAAAAGAAAATGTCTAACTGTACATTGCATTTTTAGTAAAGTTTAATCAGTTTTGTCTTTAAGGTAAAATACAACAGTGTTTCCAGAGGAAAAAAAAAAGTTCGAAAATCAGTGTGAAACGTCAAATGTACTTTCAGGAATCAGCTTCTATGCTCAAAATTTAACTATGATTTATATTTTATGTTTTAATCTGTAGTTCCTAGATTCTAGATGCTGATGTCCTTACTGGATTTGGAGCATATCTTACATTTTGCATCTCTGAGATCAATGGATAAAGATAAAGAGGGGAATGAGACTCCTGCTCCTTGTTTGGAATCACATAATCCTCTCTTGTTTAAACTGTTGTGTGTTTGAAATAAGGAACGAAGTCACTCTTTTGTTAATTTTCAATCAGTGGCAAAACAAATCTAGGCATGGAAAAATACAGTTAGCAAATGTATATGCAATACAAAGCTGGATATATTTGGGACATAATTCTCAAAACCACAGAATGGCTGAGTTTGGAAGTGACTTCTGAAGGCTATCTAGTCCAACAACCCTTCTTGAGCAGGGCCACCTAGAGCCCATTGCCCAGGACCACATCCATACACCTTCTGAACATCTCCATAGAATGAGAATCCACAACATAACTAGGCAATCTATGCTCAGTCACCCTCACAGTGAAAAAGCAATTCCTGATGTTCAGCCAGAACCTTCTGTGTTTCAGATTGTGCCCATGGTCTCTTGCCCTGTCACTGATCTGTCAGCTTGTCCTCATAGAAGAGATGTTCCAGTCCCTTCATCATCCTTGTAACCCTTTGTTACATTCTCTCTACAATGGCCATGTTTCTCTTGTACTAAGGAGCCCAGAATTTGTCACAGCAGTCTGGGTGTGTCCTCACCAGGGCTGAGTAGAGGGGAAGGATCACTTACCTCAACCTGATGGCAACACTTCTTGTAATGTAGCCCATTAAACTTCTTTGTGGCAAGGACACAAGGTTGTCACATGTTCAGCTTGACCAGTGATATTGCCAGGTCCTTTCCTGACAAGCTGCATTCCAGATGGATGGTCCCTAGCATAGACTGGTGCTGCAGGTTTTCCTTCCTAGGTGTAGGACTTTGTACTTCCCCTTGCTGAACTTCATGAGGTTCCCATCAGACCATTTCTCCAACTTGTCAATGCCCCTCTGGATAGCTGTGACTCCTCTCAGTTTTGTGTCATCAGTAAACTAGCTGAAGGTGAACTCTGCCCCATCATCCAGATCATTAATGAAGATGTTAACGGGACTGGACCAAGTACTGATCCCTGAAGTACGTTATACAATGCAGTTGACAGAATATAGACTCTTAATTTGAGATTCTAAGATAGTCAAGTCAGGAATGCAGAAATGACAGATATGACTGAAAATTTAAAGGATATCCTGCCCCTTCTGTAGTATTGACTGAAATCTTGGTGAAATACCAGCAATCATTTCAAATGACTCTAGACACTAATGCTTGTGCAACCAAGATCCAGTCTGGGTTCAGATCCAAACTGTAGACATGCAAATTTTGGCATCTACATTTAGAAGTTAATATGTGAGAGAGGTTTCTAAATTTCCATTTTATTCAATTAAGGTCTAGATGTGGATTCAGTTGCTTTAGCATAGGCATTGGTTCAACTTTGTATGACTTAGTGTATCCCATTTGGCCCACAGGTGCTTAACCAGAAGAGTGCATGTCTGTTTTTAATCCTGTATCATATCTGCCAGGTTTATGTGTATATCCCAAACACTTAGAAAGTACTTGATACTTATGTTTAGGCAACTGAATTCCACTTTATATATACACTGTGTATATTAGAGCCTTAAACACTTGGCTTGCCTGTTAAAACTGTATTGGGTTTATTTTGTCATTTCTACAATTTGAAGCCTAATTTAGTTCCCCATAATGTACATATTTCTCTTCAAAATCTCTCTTCCAGGTAAGTTTGCATCTTAAGTTTACTGCTGATTTCCCTTTCATAGTGTCTTTTGCATTAGGTTATTATATGGTGAAGGGCATAATTAATGTGTTAATGAAGATGATGTGTTAATGACAATTATTATGAATTAGTGAATGGACTTCCAAGTATATTGCTATTGACAAGAGAAGGGTGCTGAGTTCATGAGTTTATTCTGGATTCAATGTAGAGAATCCTTAGCTTTAGCAAACTAAAATATTCTGTGTGTTTAGTTGGGCAAAATGCTTATGAAATGCTGAAAAAAATATTATATCTATAAATTGGCTGGAATATTCAAAATGTAGCTGTTCTCCCACCCGAGTGTAAATTCATGAAGCTTTAATGTAAGTGCATCAAATTAAGGATCTGTGTGATCAGGTGAATTCTCTGCACAAAATTGTGCATGCAAACATTAGAGGTTGGCCTTCGGCCCTCTCTGAAATTCTGGTTGACTGAATTTTCACGTTCTGATTTGTCTTGCTTTTGTTGTTTAATAAAACATATGGACACATTGTTCCACAAGATAAATTCTGGTTTACAACTGAATCCCCAAGAAATACTTTTAAAAAGTGTCTGGGGGAGATTAAAATGAGACAGTAGCTGGATGAGTGACGGGGGTTCACCACTTGTCTCTTTGTACTTGAGGATCTTTTATCCTCTTGCCACAGCAAGACTACAAATGTTTTTGTTCTTTTCACAGGGACTTTTATTTTCTGTCTCCTTTTACTGCCTATACATTACAACACTAGACTGCTAAGGAAAAATAAAAAATCTAGAAGCATCCCAGTAGGAAAGATCAGTGAATACTACACTTAATCAGTAGGGGTATCTTAAAGGACATGATTTGCTCATGGCAACTAACTGTTCCCCAAGGGTGCTGCTTGACTGTATGCAGGAACTACACCTTTGAGGCATCAGATTTTACAGTCATACTGCTGGAGAGTGTGCTTTTACCTATCAAAAGCAATGGAGTGGAGATCAGAGTAAAGTGCTGATGATTTTGTCCATGAATACTTAGAATTGAAAGTTCAAATGGAAAGTTAAATGAGATTACACATGGAGTGCAATATATAAAATTCTGAAGCTGAAAAATGCCTAAGTGCCTATACAGCAAAACAGAAAGTAAAGCCTTATTAAAATATTTTGAATAATAGAGAAAAAATAACATTAAGTTTTTGCCTTTTGGCTAGCATATATTAATGATGATAAAAGAAATGTGATGATGATGATGATCCTCCAGCTCTTGCTATTATACCAAAAAATTTCTGAAGTTTCAGATTCTATTGTTTGACGTTTAAGCTTCAGTCATCTGTCCTTGTTTAGACATCTAGGTGTGCTTAAAGCATTTAAAGGTTTGTTTCTAATTTATGTCTCTACTAACTGAAGAAGTTGTGAGAACAGATGAGGAAGGAGCCAAACAAGACACTACTCTTCCGACATTATATTTAAGATAGCTGCATTTTAAAAATGAGATGTGAATAGAGAGATTTAGATTACATCAACACTGATAATCAACACAGGCCAGGGAGCACACTCCTGTCCTGAGGTCAGGTGGAATGGCATAGAGTGTGTTCAAAGACCTAAACTGTATTAAACCTCAGAAGAGTGCAAAAAAAAGTATTCTCTGGTGCATGCTACCTCTTGAATCATGTGTTGACATATCTAGGTTAGAACTATTTGCCACAATCTAGAGCTGTGCCATAGAGCTTGTTAACAGTATGCATAAGCATGAGTTAGGCCGGAAAATGAATCTAAGCACTTGAGAAGAAAACCAATTTATTTCGTTTTTGGGTTTTTTTGTGTGTGTGTGGGGTTTTTTTGTTGTTTTTGTTGTTGTTGTTGTTTGTTTGTTTGTTTTTTATTAGTAACAAAAATGGCAAAAATCAGGAATTAGAAAAATCAGATACAGTAGAGCTGATGCAGAGTTAGAGGTAGGAATCAATGGGATTTCTTCTTGCTCTCAAAAAGGCGGAAAGATGGCTGCCATCAATCTTCTGGACAAGTGTTGCAGTTGAATGATCAATGGAGTGACATTTCCTGTTATAATAAGAGGGAAGGGTCCATCTTTCAACTGCATCAAAGACACCATCACCTACAAACAGCAAAAAGCCCAGTGTAATCCAAGATTCATTAAGTGAATCCATAGCTAACTTCCATCTTGATATTTAGAATATATGATGCTGAAAGTACTTCCTGTACTTGATTCACAAAATCTGACTCTCCCAAGCCATTAGCTCACAAATAAATTAATTTGTCTCTGGCACCGTTATAGTATCTTTCTGAACACTTTTTTCTTCCGTTCCTAGACTCTCCAGAGACTGTTTTTGCTTCAGAAGCTGCAATGTACATGTTGTGGTTTGAGCTCAGAGGGCAACTGAGTACCACACAGCACCTCACTCCCCTCTTCCTCCCCAGCACTAGGAAAGAGAAAATGAAGCCAAAAAGGCTCAACATCAAGATAAGAACAGGGAGGGATGAATTACCCATAACAGTAATGGAAAAAAGATAAACTCAATAGGGGAAGAAAAAAAAAGAACAAAAAATTAAATCAGACACTGACAACAACAACAGTTAATAGAGTAGGACAGTGAGAAGCATTGCCACAACTTGAAAACACCTTCCCTCCACCCTTCCTTTCTTCCTGGGCTCATCTTTGCTCCCCATTTCTATACCTTCTCCCCCCAGATGCACACAGGGCAGTGGATGGGGGGTGCTGTCAGTCCTGCTGCTTCTTCCACCTCGGAGAGGGGAACTTCTTTCATTCTCCCCCCTGCTCCAGTGTGATCGCCCTCTCACAGGAGACAGTCCTCCACAAACTTTCACTGACATGAGTCCCTCCCATGGGCCACAGCATTTCCCTCCATGCTCCAGTATGAGATACCAACTTTCTCCAACTGGAGTCCCTCCCATGGGTTGCAGCCCTTCCCAAGCTGCTCTAGTGTGGGACACCCCCACATGCTGTAATCCTCCCAGTGCTGAACTACAACAGTAGGGGCTGTTTTTTCCAACAAGGTCCAAGCTTCCTTCAGGTACAGCCAGCTTAAATGACTGTATAGGGCCCCTCACAGGCCATAAATCAGTGTCTCCTCCACTGTAGACTTCCATGGGCGGTGGGAGGGGTTGTCTGCCCTGCTGTCTCACCACAGGATACAGGGGGGTCTCTGCTCCAGCACACCTCCCCCCTCCTTTCTTCCTCTGTTCCTCCACTGACCTTGGTGTTCAAGCATCTGCTGCAACTCCTCCTCACAAGTCTGACTCCTCCTCACCACTTCCTTTCTTAAATACATTATCGCAGAGGCGCAGCTGATTGGCTCAACCTTGGTGCAGAGATGGGGCTGATGGAGCCAGGGTTGCTTCGAGAACTTCTCACAGGGGGCCACCCGTGTAGTCCTCTCCCCTGTTACCAAACAACCCCACCACTCACTCAAACCCAGGACATCATGTTACAGTCCTCCCAGCGCTGAACTACCACAGCTGAGGCTGCTTCTTCCCACAGGATCCCAGCATCCTTCACGCACATTCACCTGAGATGTGCAGGGCCCCCACAGACCACAGGTTGACATCTACTCCACCAGAGGCCTCCATGGGTGGCAGGTGGGGTGGCCTCTGCCCTTTCACTATGGGCTTCAGGAAGGCACTGCAGCAGTGCAGCTTCCCCACCTTCTCCTCCTTCTTCTTCCTTCCATTGACTTTGATGTTCAAGCAGATGTCATAACTCCTCCTCCCAGCTTCAGCCCCTCCTCCCATGTTCCCTCTCAAATACGTTATCACAGAGGTACAGCTCATTGGCTCAACCTTGGTGCAGAGGTGGGTGTGACTTGGAGTTGGGGGAGCTTTGAGAAACTTCTAAAAGGGGGCCATTGCTACTGAAAACCCCCACCACTCACACAAACCCAGAACAGTACATTTCAACTAAGATGATGTCAGGTGTTATGAGGACACTATTGCTTGGCCTGGGAGCATCATACATTCTTGACAAGAAAATGTCAGCATCATTTTCTAATTGTGGTGGTAGAGGAAACAATACATACATTCCTCCACAGAGCAATGGCAGGTCGTTACCAAGGGTGGTTGCACTCTCTGAACATCGCTTGAAGGAGAAAAATCAGTTATTCAGTTTTTTAGACCTTCAGGATGGTGCATTCCCTAGAGATTCAAAGGAGGAAAATGGGTGGAAGAACATATGAGCCCAGATGATATTATTTTGTGTATCACTATTGACCACCTATATTTTTTCTATCAGCTCATGACCACCAATCTTAATATAACTTAATTATTTCATGTGTGCGTTTTTCCTTCTTTTGAAGTTTCATATGGTTCTTCCAGAGATCTTTTCCCTGCCTCTGTCTCTAAGATTGAGAGACAGGTACCAGATGTTCTTGTGGATCTTTTATAAGCAGCAAAAAATCACTGTTTAAGAATGTAATAATAAAATTTGATACTGAAAAATAGTAAATTTAAACTACTCGACACATTATTTTTTTAATCTCGTGATATTAAAAAAAATCTATCACAAACATAATCACATCATGTCTTTAATTTCTCTTTGTTACTTTGCTCTGCTTCTTTCTCAGATGTAGTAAGAATCTTTAACATCTCAGTAGTCACAGAATCACGAAATGACTGAGGTTGGAAAGGACTTCTGGAGGTCATCTGGTCCAACCCCTCTGCTGAAAAGGAGCCACCTAGAGATCATTGCTCAGGACAATGGCCAGAAGACTTCTGAATATTTCCAAGGAGAGAAACTCCACAACCTCTCTGGACAACACATAGTCAGTTATGTTCACAGTGAAAAAGTGTTTCTTAATATTTACCCAGAACCTTGTCCCTATTGACTCTTGTCATGTCACTAATCTATGTATTGATATGCTTTTACACTGCTCACCCATCCTCTTCAGGCAGGACTAAAGGGGTGTCCTGGTTTGGGCTGGAATAGAATTCATGTTCATTTTTAGTAGCTAGAAGAATGCTGATAGCACACTGAGATTTCAAGGACTCTCCAACTCCCCGTGTCCTGCCTGTGCGTAGGTACACAAGAAGCAGGGAGGGAACACAGCTGGAGCACTGGGCCCAGATAGGCCAATATTCCATGTCATGTGACGTTATGCTCACCATATAAAGGAGCGGTGGGCAGGAAGAGGCATACTCTCAATTCCAGGATTGCAGTTGCAACGTCTTTGTGTTTCAGGATCGATAGCTGGGAACGGGTGGGGCAACAGTTGGTGGGTGGTGAGCAATTGCATTATACATTACCCGTTTATACTGTCACTGTATTATTTTGTTAATATTATTAAACTGTTTCTATCTCAACCTGTGAGTCTCCCTATGCCCCTCTGATTCCTTCCCCATTCCCAGGTGTGGGAGGGTGGGTGAGCAGCTGCATGGTGTTTGGCTGTCAACCAGGCTCAAACCATGACATGGTTTGTGTTTTTTTTTTTTTGTTGTTTTGTTTTGTTTTCTGCTTTTTGTTTTGTTTTGTTTTGTTTTGTTTTTTAATCACTTTGCCATTCTATTTTCCTTTTGTTCTGTTTGAAAGTGGAAGGAAAGCCTTTACACAGGTGCACAAGTGCAATTGTCAAAATACAACTTAATGTAAGCTCAAACAAGGAGGGTCTTACACTATTTTCTGTGAGTCTTCAGAAGATAGCATCATAATCCTGATCACATTCAGCTTTATTAAAGGGAAGACACTATCACTTTTAGTGATAACCTACATCATACATAGACCTGTCTTCTAAATATTCAGAAGTTCCAGTCAAATGGTATAGTGAACACATATAAACATGTTATCTGAATGTGGAGTCTCAGATCCTTTGGATTTACAATACCATCACCAAACAATTGCATACTATCTCACTTTACTAATTCAGTTTACTAATTACTAAGTCAGTCCTGAATTCACTTTAGAGCTATAATTCCTGCCAAATATGTCTCAGGGCAGTTTCTAAAATACCATTATTTCTCTAACTTCCATTATATCTTTGTTTTTAAGATTACTATTATTGAGCAGATTACTAGCAATACTGAGACTCTATGCCATGGAAAGCAGTTACTCTCTCAGATACAGCAATTCCAGTTCGTTACCAGCACTGAAAAGTTAGACATTTGAAATAAATGTGTAATTGTGGGCACAGATATGCAGCACTACCTATATTTTCTTCCCTGAAGTATAGCAGAGGCCTTTTTGTTTGGTTGGTTGGTTAATTTTCCCCCTTATTTGTTATTTTTTATTTTAAGGTTAGTGGCAGATCATATTTGGTACCATTATAGGTGAAGTATTTTTCTTAAATTAAAGTGTTACTTAATGACAGGAAAAAACATATTTTTTTAAGAAAGACGCAAGAGAAAAGTTTATTAAATATTTTTTCCGAATTCAGATCAATCTCAACTGATTATTCCTGAAAGCAAGCATTCAGAAATCAGAAGCAGGAATTAAGAAGACAATGACGAATGACACATGTATTCTGTTAAATGGAAAGGAGAAAGTTTTGTCAGTACTATAATGACATTTTTGGTGAATCACTTATCTACTGGAGAGAAGCACTGCAAAAATCTCTTGATGTATCATAAGCCATTTGATTTTCTTGCATTAATGCCAGTTTTAACTATGATAGGACTCTCAGAACATCCAATTTTGAGCTGAAAACTTTAATTGCAAACTTTAAAAGTGGTAACCAAACATATTAATATCTTTTATAATCAAAAAATGTCTTATTTCTACTCTGAGTTCTCAATTTATGCACCTTTACTTATAGCTGTATCTGTTAGACTGAATAGGTCTATGTTACAAAAAATTCAATTTCTTATTCAGCTAACTGTAGACTATGATCTAATCACTGTTGGAGAATGGCTCAGAGACAAGGGTCCTGAGCCCACCGAGCAATTGTATGATCAGAGCCTGCTCTAGCTGCTGATGCTGGGCCTCACTAGGGTTTGCCTGCAGCTGCTCGCAGCTGCAGATACCTGAGGAATGTCAAGGACGCTTCAGCCTTGTGTACCGTGATGTGTCGAAAACAGGCTAAGGGGAATTAGGAATAGTGGTCTGAGAAACCCAGTGTTGTGATAACGGTGGTCTGAGAAACATTGTGTTACGGTACTGTTGTGTATCGAAAACAAGTCAAGAGGAATTAGAAATAGTAGCATGAGAAACTTAGTGTTATGAGAAGCTTGTGCTGTAAGCTAACTGCAAGTAGGTGGACCGTGAGAATACGACCCTTAGAGCTTAAGCCAATCAGCTAGTGACTAGTAGGCATAATTAGTAGAAAGATTATAAAAGGCTGTAATGAAAATCAATAAACTGAAGCACACTTTATCACTCATACTGAGTCGGCTACGTTCTTCCTCCTTGGCTGGGTCCTTGGCTAGCCCAGCCCGGCAAATCACTCCATAATTTTTTCTTTGATAATCTAAATAGATTAAGCTAGTTTCTAAATACAAAACATCTTCTTATGATCTTTTCTTCTGGACCACCGAGACAGGTATTCTTTCTACTTCCCCTTAAAAAATGAAAAGAAAATAAAAATCTTTACAACTGTGCATCAGTAATTCAGAAATGATTCCTCAACCATCAGAAAGATGATCTTATTCTAATAATGTATTCCTTCTGTCCTTAGTTCTTATTTCAGTCACAGCTCACAATAGGAGAATAAGCTCAGAGAGTTAAATTCTGGAATCTCTAGAGTTTTTCCATAGATATTCTATATTTTTACATGAATGATATTACATTAGTTTCATCTAAATATATGTTATCCGTTCACATTAATTTACAAGAGTTAAAAGATTAAATGAATGTTAAGATGCAGAAATATGAGCAGAAAAAGAAGTGAAAATAATTAGAATTTTGCTTTTTTTTTTTTCTTTTTTTCTGACACTCTAGACAAAATTAACATGATATTTTAGTCTGGATAAGAATTAAGCAAATTAGTTGTGGGAAACACTTTATCTATGATCCTTTCAATGCTTGCTGCCTGCTTTTCTCTACTATCCTTCAAAGTGAAGCCGTAACAATGACTTAGAAACCACTTCTCTTAAGTGATTCTTAATCATGCCACAATCACCCTTACCGAGGTCTATTGATATATGTAAAAGACAATCATGCATAAAGAACATTTTTAAATATAATTATCCTTTCTCTTCTAATTAATTAAAAGTCAGAATGTCCTGGGTTGAGTGAGTGGTGGAGTTTTTTGGTGGGAGGGGAGGGGGCTATCGGGGCGGCCCCCTTCGAGAAGCTTCTCACAGGGGGCCACCCCGATAGCCCCCTCCCCTCCCACCAAAAAACTCCACCACTCACTCAACCCAGGACACAGGAGAAATACACACATACAGGAAAATTTACATAAATTTGTGCTCAAGAATATTTCAGAGTAGGAACTCTTATGTATCCTAATACATTTACTGTGTAGATTTTTGAAGGATAACCTATTCTCCACATGGTGGTGGATTGATAGAGGTGATTAAGTCAGAAATCGATTATGTTTCATATGTGTTCTTCCTTTCTGGAATGTTACATAATGTATTTTATAGCAGACTAGCTTATTAAGTAAAGACATTGCTTAAATGTATAGCTTAAATGAAGATTCTTCTGTTTATAACTATTTACATGTAGAAACTCACTAAATGTCACTTACATTTTTGTCTTCAAATACTAAATGTTGAGATAGTAAGCATATCTCATAAATGTATGCATTGACATTATCTTTCCTCAGTTACAATTAACTCCCAATAAAAATGGGATTTGCTACTCTTTTCTGAATTCTAGCAAAATAGACTTCTGTAACATTTAATCCATCATGTTGTTACTACCTGTGACACTAAGGAGGATATTTCTTCTCTTACTGAAAAACAGTGGGAGTTTTTGCAGCTAATTTCAGTGGGACCTACACAGAAACAGAATTTCTGGCTGGAAACTTCTCACATGTACATCTATTAATCATTACAAAACAACAGAGATCAATGGAAACATAAGCTTCTATAAGGCAAAGAAGAACAGAGGAACTTTCCTAATGAAATTTCGAAGAGAACATCCATTATAAGATATTGATGTTAACTAAATTTAAATCATTAAAAAAATTGTTAAATTTGGGGAGAAGGTGTTGGTAATTACAGATTGGTAATGTATTCAGCTATTTCTATAATAAATGGAATTCTGAAAAAAAGAACTGCTGTGAGGCAAGATTATAGATTTATCATTCCTTTGTGTGTATTCAGCTATGCACAATTCTTATGATATATATTCCTTCAATAGCATTTATTTCCTGTGCATATATGAGAACAGATCTGTGGGTCTCTGGCATCCCTAGTGAGCATCTTTGCTCTAAAGGAACACTAATGAGCTATCTACTGAATCAGTAAATCTGATTGTTCATGCAAAACGGATTTTTTATGCAAATTGATTAGGATAAGGAAGTTACTTCTATTTCTGCTGTATGAATGACAGCAGATATAAAAGGACAGTACTAAATACTCCATCCAAGAAAATAGGGTACAAGCTTACTGAAAAAGAGATTGAGAACAATGTAAAAGATAATTACATCACATTTCTGAATTTTATGTTATCTAATATTTTTCATTAATCTTATTTTTTGGAGAAACTATATTAGGTTTATCTGTATCATTTGCTCTCCATATGCAAACTGATATTGAAAATTTAATCAGCAAGGTTAACATATGCTTACATATTTACTACTGAGACTGATTTCTATGACTAAATAATCAAAATTAGTTGCTCTTTTGGGAAGATTTTTAGGCAAGACCTCATCAAATGCAACATATTTCAAAGGCCAATATGTAGCACGTAATGTGCAACTTATGTAAGTTTTTCACATTTTGAGGGTCACATCAACTATATGTTTACTTGCCAGACATCAGAGTGGATGGAATTTAAATTGATGTAATACCATGATTTGAACTCTGACATAAGAGGTAAAAATAAAAGAAAAAAAGCAGAGAATTCTTGTGATAAGATGACTCTCTGTAAAGTAAAGATACACACCACTAACTCGATAGAAGTCAATGGAAACTGAGAGTCCTGAATATCTTGTGAAATAAAGCTAGTCTCTCTCTATAACAGAGTTTGCTTTTCTGTATCATACTTTACTTATGATAAAGCTATTATAATCTAGATATTCCAGTGGTAAGTGCTAGTGGATATATATATATTTTTTTAAGTCAGATATAAAATTACATAAAACTCCCTGAGGATTATTTTAAACAATTAAAGTAATGGTTTAGGGTCATAGAGATTTCTGGGACATTGATTAGTAAATAGTCTTCATCCATGATATAAACAGTTGTTGTTCTGCCAGCAAAGAAAGACAACAGATGCAGAAAAGGGAAATATGAATGGAACCATTGTTCCAATCAACTAAATTTATGTCAAAGGACTCTCAAAAAACATAACATAATTTTTAGGCATAGTCATACATTCCACCTGTGTCTAATATTGTAATTAAAATTGCTTGCCCTAATTGAATGAAAGGAGTTTTTGAACCAATATTCAGCAACATATTTCTTCTCAAATTCTCACCATATTTGTGCTACCCTTATATAGCATTCAGAACTGTTCTCATTCTCTAGGAACTGGTAGTAAGTTTTGATATTTAGTATGTTGCCAGGTGTCAAAAAAGGTTGTAATTATGAAAGTTTTACCAACATGGTAAGATGATAAGACAGTAGGTGGTCTTCAGCATTCATCATTCTACACTTAAGATTCCTAAGAACAGGTCGTTTATTCAACATCTGTGTTTGGAAGTCCCAGATGTTGCCACAGATAAATTACAAAAATAAATTCTGTCTTCACAGATAATGGAGATGTTCTAGTTAGGAATATCCCCAAGGTATGTTTTGAAAGTTTCTGGAGGTTTCTTGAAACCGCTTGATCTCTATGGGTGAGACACCCTACTTGTTATCATTTGGACAATAGACAAAGTAGAGTCTTGTTGCACCCACAGAAGTTGAGGCACACTAAAGACTTTACTATTACATTGTCTTGAACCCAAGCATAAGCACACATAAAGCATAACTGGACAAGCTTTTATAGGACCAGTGGTCATGTGCTAAAAAATAGCCACAGTTTAGAATGTATGACTACTATGTCATAGAGACTATTCCATGGAGTTTAAACATAGGGTAAAAGCAAAGGCCTTGAAAATGTGGGCATAGGTTGAAAAAAGACCCTGGAATCATAAATAAATCATTGATGAACATTTATTGGTCACTGAAGAAGCAGAAGCTCAAGAACTGGGAAAAGATTGCTTTTGCTGTAAGAAAAGAAGGAGCTATGAAATTGGAGTAGCAGGCTGTGGCACTGTTTGACCTGGGAAAGTAACACCTCCACCACTGCACAGTACGCAGTCCAGTGACCAAGCCAAAGGCTAGGAGCTGTAGACATTCAAACATCTTATAAAAGGAGATCTTGAGTTTGGGGTATGGAAAGAAAGAAGATGCTGACTTTGGCTCCAGCTTCCTTGCACCAAGAGTTTCTGGGCCTGGTCACTTCAACAGCTAACAACAACTGAGGGTCACTGTTGTTGACACTAACTTTAAGCTGTCAGCTCCATCACATTATACACTCACAACTAGACAAGGTTAAAAGTCTTAAAGCTTCACTGCTTTGACTAAGTAGCAATATGGCATGGGAAAAAGGACATGTAAGAAGTAACTGCTAACATAAACTGTGTTAGTGAAGGTCTAGTAAAGTTTTGTTTTAGAGGTTGATACTGTCTTGATATTAATCCTGTAACCACATTGCAGTGATCTATAATTTCCTAAGTGATATATATATATAACTATATCTATCTATCAGTTACATACTTTCCTACTTTATTATCATTTATTCTTACTTGATTCTTGGTCAAAGGGAAGCCATTGATAATTAACCTAGTAGCAGCTATACCTAAAGTTCCAACAGGCTTCACATGGCATATGGAAGCAGCACTAATTATCAAGAGTTAAGAAAGATCATACATCTGAAAGCTATATGAAAATCTTTTAATGGTTTTGATGAGATATTATATTTAGTAGGTTTGGGATCTCTTGCTCTAGAAATGGCTGGGGCTAGGTTTACTTCAAAGAAGGTCTTGGAGACCTTTTTGGCCTTGGAGAAATATTTTTTCTAAGCTTTAGGGATTTCCATCAGAAACCAGTTATCAGGATACTTATAAAGTACATGTATTTTTTTGTCTGAACAAGCCTTAATCTTACAACCAGTTATATTTACAAGCATATTATCTTCATAAAAATTGGTGGAAATGTGTTTTCTGTTGGGTTTGGGTCTAGGTTTTGGGGTTTTACTTTTTTTCTTTTTTTTTTTTTTTTTTTTTTCCTCTTTGTTTTCCATTTTGTAAGAAGGTACATTGGTCCTACCTTAGAAACTAAAAAAAAAATGCATAATCTTTGTTCAGAGAAGTTTCTCTGGTTTTATTACTTTTATCACTCCTATGGTTCAATAACATATCAGTCACTCATAAATGTAATTTCAGAGTTGACTACAAAAGGTAAAATATGGTTAAATATAAAATCATGTGTCATCAACCTTATTTTGTGCCATCAAAATTTAGAGTGATTATATTTGGCTAGAGCAAGTTTATATTCAAAGTCTATAGCCTCTTAATTTTCTACATTCTTTTAAACTTAGAACGTTCTTACATTAATTTTGATTAAAACAATATGTTGAAGTATACCATAGAGTAAATGCAGCCATTTTGAGTTCTTGTGATCACGTATTATAACTGCTATGTATATAGGGCCATTATAAAATTGTGTTGTTGTACTCATAAGGTTCACATGAATCCCTGTGACACAGTTCTTTAAAGAACATTTAAAAATCAGTCTCTGTGGTACTTTGCATATGGTCAACTCTGAAAAACCACAGTCAGAGCATTATACATCTTCACAGTTAGACAATATGACATAGAATCTAACTCTCCCTACACTATCTAGCACCATTTTTTTGAAAGCTAACCTAAGTTATTAATGAAATATTTTATTCCTTTTTTTATTTCCCATCTCTTAAATATCGCCTATTGTTGTTGTTTGAGCCTACTCAGCAGCTAAACGCCACAGTCGCTCACCCACCCTCCCCCCACTTCGGAATGGGGAGGGAATCGGAGGGGCAAAGGGAGACTTGCGGGTTGAGATAAAAACAGTTTAATAACAGTAACAGAACAATACACTGACAGCAGTACCAGCAGGTAATGTACAATACAGCTGCTTACCACCCACCCGCTCCCAGCCAGCAATCCCCAACACAAAGGCACCACAGAAACACTCCCAGAAAGGAGAACCCCTCCTGGCCCACTCCTGCCTTTATATAGTGAGCACAATGTCACATGACATGGGATATTGGCCAATCCGGGCCCAGCCCTCCAGCTGTGCTCCCCCTGCCCCCGCACACAGGTGAGGGCATTAGGACCTGGGGAGCCCTTGGGGTCTCAGTGTGCTGCAGCACTCCTCCTGCTGCCAAACCAACAGGAACTCCGTTCCAGCCCCAATCAGGACACCTATTTTTTGTAAAAATTTCTTAAACTCTGTTTGACAAAATAAAACCTTTTCATTTTGTAGATGTGTGAGGCACACAGGCAATATATTAAGAAATGCATAAGTAATATGTAATAATTTTACACATTTAGTTCTGTGTGCATATTTTACCTGAAAATCTGAAGGCATCTGTTAATAGAAGCACCCAAACATTACACAATAATGGTGGAAAACTACTTTTTGTGCCTTTATCAATGAGTTAGCAATGAGTTAACAGCTGAACATATTTCAAGAGAAAAATATTTACTATAAAAGTGAAATAAATGTGGCTTTAAAAACAAAACAAAACAAAACAAAACAAAACAAAACAAAACAAAACAACCAAAATGTTATTGCAGATGGACTTTTATGAACTGCAGAAATAAAACCTAATAAATATTTTTTGCAAACTCATGAAAAAGTCTTTCAATTTATGCAGTTCTAAATATATTATATGATACATATTCATGATAAAAAGATGTTACACTCAAAATCTTCTTGTGGGCAAGAGGAAACACACTTTCTGTTTGGAGAAAAAAATGTAATTAGTCTCATTAATATTTTAACAGCTTAATAATCCAAACCATCTAAACAATTTGGAAAAGCACCATTAATATTAACTTTAAAATATATATACAATGTAATTTCTTAACATCTACATATTTTCCCTGATGTTATACTCACCTTTCCAATATCCTTCTTTGTTTATATATATACCTTCATAGATGTATTGTGTTCTTACATGTGTTTGTCATGGGAAAATTATTACTTGAGCCTATTAATGCAATGGTTTATGTTTTGTAATGCGACATAAAGCTACTGTCATTTTAGCCAGAAATCTAAGAAGGGTTGGTTCTCTCTTGGAGGATAGGAAAAAACTCCATGCAAATTAAAAAAAAAAAAAAAAAAAAAAGTAGAATAGGTAGGGGGTACAGTGGATCAAGCTGGTCCTTGGTCAAGGTGTTATGATATTGTGAAAAAATGAACAACCATATCCAAAATTTATGAACAGAAATAAAAGCATTAAGAAATATATAGTGGGAGACAATTGACTAAATATATCCAATTAATTCTATTTCAGATTCCCACATAACCATCAGTTGCCTTTCTAGGAGAACACAATGTACTCTGTATTGTTTCTGTTAGTTTCATGTGGCTATCTCACATTCCATTAGACACCTTAGATGAAACTGTAGGGCTATGGTAGGAAAATTGTACTTGTAGGAAGATTGAAATGCAGAAAAAAAGAACCTTACTGTAAGGGTTTCCATATGGGTAGATAAGAAAACTAGGTCGCTAAGATTTCAGTAACTGGCATGTCTTCTAAAAAGGGCTCATGTCAGAGAACTGTATCAGGAGTTCTAAAGAATTCAGGTTTTCAGCTTTCAGAAATAAAGGAGAGCAATCATATTTGATTTAAAGATTGTAATTCAATCATTTATTAACCATTTGTTATTATCACCGCTCTTTTTTAAGTGCTGTATTTTGTGCTTAGAGTAATTATTTAACATCATGGTTTTCTTTGCCACTCCATCTGGTTGGGATTCACTCTTTGAGGATTCAGTTATATACCTGTGCTATATCTATATTAAGATGTCCTATGTCTAACTTCAAAGTAGGATGCAACTAAAGTTGTTAATCAATGAAAATAAAGTATGCAATTGACTGAGGCAGAAATCTTTGTCATCAGGTTTGTCTGATATCTTCCTTTCAAATTTACTTGGTTGTTTTGGGGTTTTTCCCCCACACCCCCATTGAAAGACAGATATCACAAAGTGGAAGAGGCAAGGGGAAGAACTGAGAAGGGGGAGCTGTCGAGGGGAGAGGAGAGAAGAAACAGTATATTATGGTGACATCAGAATGAACAGACTCTATGCTGTCAAAAAGCTTTATCAGGGTAAAATTCACACTTGAATTCCCAGAAGAGGCAACAACACATTAATACTTTTACTTTCCCTGGAGTAACTCTGGTAGGGAAAGTAGTGTTGGTCTTAATCAGCACTGCTGGAAACAACACACTGCCTTTTACATGGTGTTTCTACAAAAGAGATTTTGCTTAATTAATTCTTACATAATCTGAGATTAATTTACAAAGTGATTTAAAAAAAAAAAAAAAAAAGAGACCATTTGTTGAAAGTTGATTAGCAGATATTTTTTTGGATCTTTGTGTCTATTAATGATAGCATTTGTAACTAAGGTCTCTTAGTTTTAATGGTATAGTATTTTTTTCTTAAATATTCTTCAGTCTGGTCACAAAATAGAAATTACCCAAAAAATAGTTTCGAGACTGACATTGCCTCTGAAATTTAATGTTGCAACAAATGTCTGGTACATCAGTGAAATGAATATAAACTGTATGTAAAACTAAAAGCAACCACAAAGAGAATAAAATTCTGAATAATTCTGGAATAAATGCTCTAGCCCTGACTACATGGAGGCCCTCTGATTAACTCACTACAGCTGATCTGTGTTTTATATTGAGAGGCCAAGTTTGGAACCTGGTATCTTGATACAGTATAATGCGTCTTGAGTATAGGGTTCTGGATCTAATAGTCATGCTCCTGTTCACGCAGCCCTGGATGCTCTTGGCCCTTGTTGGTGTAAGGGCACACTGATGTCTTGTGTTCAGCTTGCAGCTTACCAAGACCCCTGAAGGCCTTTCCACAGAGCTGCTTCCTAGACTGTCAGTCCCAGCCTGTAGCTCTGCAAGGCTGTTGCAGAGGAATTGCTCCTTCCCAGCTGCAGAAAATGTGCTCCAGGAGGACTAATTTCAGAATTTTCCCAAGGACAAAAGTGAGCCTGACAGGTCTGTAGCTCCTCAGATCATGGTTTTTGACCTTTCTTGAAGGTAGGTGCATCATTCGACTTCATACTGATCTCTATGATCTTTTGAAGATATTTCAGAGCAGCCCTGCCCTTATATCATCCAACACTGAGCACTCTTAAGCACATCCCAAAGGGTCTGATGGACATGAATGAGTCATGTACTCTGTAATAATTCCTGACTTGATCCTCATCCACTGCTGGTAGTCTTCTCCATGTTGATCCCTGTCATGAAGCACAGAGTCTTGAGAGATTTTGCTGTTGGAAAATAAAAGAACAAATAAACTATAAGCTTAGACCTTCCTGAGTCTGCTGCCACTAGATCAGCCTCCCACTCAGTAACTTGCCCACATTTTCCTTGTTTGGTCCTTTACTAAATAATGGAGCAGTATAAGCTCCTCTTATTATTCTTGCATATTTTATCTGTAAGTGAGATTTGCCTTTTCTAACATTATGCCTACATGCTTGTGCAGCATGTCATTAGGCTCTTTAAAGGCTTAACAGACTTGCATACACTAATCAAGTGATCCGTAAAGAATGCCCACCATGATGTCATTTTTACTTACCTCTCTTCTGATTCTGAGGTCTACAAACTGTCAACCAGCTGGTTGTCAATTCCACAGAAGAACACCATAATTTGAACTGCTATTTCAGAAGTATGGAGCAGGTGAATCTTGTCTCTCCCCAGAACTCCTTCATCCTCAGAGAGAGTCCCAGGATCACAAACACTAAATTCCCATTGAGAACATGAGCTGTGCATCCAAGTATTGACCCGTAGGATCCATCTGCTCCTTCCCAGGTGTTTCCCTTTCAGGAAAAAGATGGAGAAAAAAACACATGGACAATCATGCCCTCCTTCACTTTAATTCCCAGAGCTAAATAGTTGCTTTGGTTATACCAGAAGTCTCTCCTGGCGTGGAGACACCAATGTTGATGTCTATATGGATAAGATGTAGTGGTTGATAATATGAAGGCCAGATTAACATTAGCAGTTTCTCTGCAACATCCCCATTCTGAGCATTTGAGAAAAGCAGCAGACCTCTGGAGATGAAGGTCAGGTTGGCAGATGAGGTTTTCTCCAACTAATTTAAATTACCAATTCTCTTCTGACTCTTATATCTCCTCAGACACAGCTTCTTCCCCCTCTTTTGCTACCAGGTCACAGAACTTATGGAGTTGAATATCCAGGAGGAGAAGGCTTTTTTTTTCCTGTTTACATAAATCATAATATTCTAGATTTCATCCATCTCAGGAATTTCTGTCTGATGCTTAATCTGTTCTTCCCCTTTTATACACTATTGGGGGTTCAAGACCTCATCTCTGCAAGGTCTCTGTGAAACTCCTCTCAATCTTTTCTACACCTTTGGTGGTGCTACTCACTCTAACATATAAATCTTTTTATATATTTACCATTATTTTCAGAAGCAAACAAAAAATGGTAGGCTGGAGGAGCAAAAGTTATCAGCAAAAAGTACCAGTAGAAGTAGATTAGACGGTCGTAGTATACAGACCAGTAGCTATGAGAAAATGGAAGAATTACAATACAGGGATTAATATATTTCTTGTCAGTAGCAACAGGTTGAATAAATCTGCAATTAATGAACTCATCATGCTTGCTTCATCCTGTCATTACTGAGAAGTACAAATAAGCCTCTAGACTCATCATTCTGTAGAGAAGATCACTATTCATTCAAAATATCGACATAAATAATGTCTTTAGAGGAGGTGATCAGCACAAATGTCAGGTTTGCATGTAATTTCACAAAATAATCAGCTTCACAGACAGAAATTAAGGAGATTCAATTAACGTCATGCTACTCAACAGGTGTGGTAAACCTTCCAAAACTATATAATATCCAGTAGCATTTACATAAATATTAGCATTACCATTCTAAACTCTGCTAGATTAAAACCCAAGCCATTGCTAAGTCACAGTCTTGTAGGACAGAATATATCACAAAAAAATTGTGGATATGCATGGAATAATGTTCTACACCTGAGTTAAAAAACCTTGACTCCCTTCTAAGTTCTCTCAGGCTATGGAAACAGATACTGTTGTGACATTGTTCATCTCACATAGTTAAATCATTTGTTTCTGGATGAGACAAGTTGTGCCATAATACTTCTTATTTCTCTGTACTTACTGTAAAAAAATAATTGGATTTAGAATTTAGAATCTCATCTGGCTTCAGCAATTTAGAAGTATAAAATAGTCTTCTGAACTCTCTGTTGCATGAGTCTTCATCCAGAGTTTGACTCCTTTTGTCTGTTTTATACACTTATTTTGGGATTGGATGAATGACCCTGACTATATCTATGTTTCTTACCTCTGGATGAAACTAAGTGATGAGCCTAGACTAAATCCATACAAATTTTAGATAATCATCCTTTTACCTAGTTAACTGCTATCTGAAAAGGATGGTACAATTCCCATGACTTTCTATTCACAGCTAGAGTCCTAATCTCCAAATTACCTTCATCTGTATCATGGTTGAGTTTGAACTTCCTGCAGGAAACTTACAAAATTTTATTGGGCAGTAAGAGAGATTCTCACTTATATTTCAGACAGTTTCTAGGGGAAAAACATGACTTTGAGTTCCTGCATACTTAGAAGAGACGTAATTTACTTTTTCTTTTCTCTGAATGTGTGATCTAATTATTGATCAAGGAAGTAGATTATCCAACTTTTTTTTTTTTTTTTTTTTTTTTTAATTCTGCTAAAATAAGGTGTTTTGAGCTCAGAGAATAACAGTGCTACATAGCTGCTCACATCCAGAGTAGATGTGCTGCTCATTTCCAGCACTGGGAAGGAGAAAATAAAGCAAAAATATCCAGAATTGAGACAAGGACAGGGAGAGATGATATTAAGGTCACAGGCAAAAGACAAACTCGTTAGGGGAAGAAAAGAGAACACAAATTTGTTACAGACACTAACAACAACACTTAACAGACAGAGTAGAACAATGAGAAGCATTATCACATCTTAGAAACACCTTCCCCCCACCCCTCACTTCTTTCCAGGCTCATCTTTGCTCCCGATATCTCTACCTCCTCCCAACCAGTGGTGCAGGGGTCAGGGAATGGGGGGGTGCAGTCAGTGCTGGTTCTTCTTCCATCCTGGAGGGAGGATCTTCTGGAACTTCTTCCCATCACTCCAGTGTGGTCCCTCTCCTGCAGGAGACAGTTCTCCACAAACTTTCTCTGACATGACTTCCTTCCATGCGCCACAGTGTTTCTCAAGCTGCTCCAGTGTGGGACACTTCTGCCTGTTGAAATCCTCCCAGAACAGAACTACAAAAACAAGGGCTTCTTCCCACAGAGTCCTGGCCTCCTTTAATTGTGGCCTCCTCCACAGACTGCAGATCAGCATCTGCTCCATCACAGACCTCCATGGGTGAGGGGGTTCAGCCCCTGCCCTTTCACCATGGGCTGCAGAAGGGCAATGCACTAGCACACCTCCCCCCCTCTTCTCCTCCTTCCATCCACTGACCTTGGTGTTCACATGGATGTTCTCCTTACAAGTCCTCTTCAGAACTCCTACTGCTCCTCCCAGGTTTCCCTTCTTAAATATGTTATCGTAGAGACACAGCTACTGTTGCTAACTGGCTCAGCCTTGGTGCAGATATGGGTCTGACTTGGAGCTGGGGGAGTTTGAGAAGCTTCTCACAAGGGGCCATAGCTCCTCCCCTGCTACCAAAAACCCCCGCCACTCACCCAAACCCAGCACATGTAAATGCTGTTGTGCAGTAGACACATCTGTCACCATCTACTGAGCTTGTCTACTTGAGGAATTTTAGCAATCGGATATTTCATTTGAGTATTCTGCATTTTCTTCACTCTTAAATCTGCTTTCTGACACAGCAGAAACAATTTTGATCATTCTAGTAAGTAATTTTCTAAGCACTTGTGGAATTTAACAGCTGAAAATACTAGCTTCCACAGGCCTTTTTTAACTTTTAAAGCAAAAGTGAAAACTTTCAAGTTGATTTACTTAGGTTAGCACCTGAATTCTCTTTCAGATAAATATTAGGCATCAAAGATCCATATTCAGTACAATATTTACCAGTAGTAGGAATAGTAACAACAAGTTATTTAAGTTCCTAAGGTAAAATTCATCCCACAGTAATTTAAGGCTGTTTGTTTACCTCCAAAAGAAGCATAGTAATTTTTAAGTCCCTTCTGCTTTTCCCCTCTACTCAGCCCTTGTGAGGCCATATCTGGAGTACCATGTCTAGTTTTGTACTCCTCAGTACAAGAAAGACACTGATATATTGGAGAGAGTCAAACAAAGTATCACAAAGATGATGAAGAGTCTGGAGCATCTCTCCTATGAGGAAAAGCTGAGAGAGCCAGAAATGTTCAACCTGGAGAAGAGAACATTTGGGATAAGGGGAAATCTTGTTAATATATATGAATATCTTCAGGGAGAGTGCGAAAAGGATGGAGACAGGCACTTTTCATTGATGCCCAATGACAGGACCAAAAGTAATGAGCACAAATGTAGACACAAGAATTTTCATCTGGACATCAGGAAACAGTTTTTCACTGTGAGGGTGACTGAGCACTGGCACAGGCTGCCTAGGGAGGTTGGGTAATCTCATTTCATGGAGATATTTAAAAGTTGTCTGGATGGGCAAATGGCTCTAGGTGTCCCTGTTTGAGCAATCTGGTTAGACCAGATGACCTCCAGAGGTCCTTTTTAACCTTACCCGTTCTGTGATTCTGTATTTCTTGTCAGTTAAATACTCCAGTATTGCCAGTAGGTGACACAGACTACCTATGACCTTAATGACTTATTACAGTCATCTATCTCCATACAGGAAGCTTAAGATGATGACACTTGAACGTAAGGTGTCTAAACCTGGTGGGAGGAACACAGATCCACTGTAAAGAAGTAGTCAGATGATCTTTATTAACCTGATATGTAAAGCCTGATAACTTTATCACAACCAGAGATCTTCAAGGGAACCAGGAGAGAAAACGCAGGGGAGAAACACATGTATGAGATGACAGTAAAGTATTTGAGACTGAAAGATAGTTGTAATCAACCATTAGTTCATGCTTATGCATGGTGCCTTCCTGGAAGTGAAGGAACAATTCATAACTGTCAAAGGTTGATTTAGGATGAAATTTTGGATGAAATTTCTTCATGGCTATCTTCAAGCAAAAGCTGTCTGGTGATGTGGGCAGTAAAGTGACAACCATGGCTAAGGAGTAAGAAAATGTGCATAAGGGAATAGATCAAAAGATGTCTCTCAGCGGATGAACTTGAGAGAATATTCCCAGATCTGTAACTAATCTGGTCTAGGATCCAAGATTCCCAAATCTGGAACTGATCTAGGCCAAAAACCATCTCTGTCATTCATAGTCTACCTATTACATTGTAGAACCTCTGATTAGTGAGAGGAAAAGACAACAGAAAAGTTTTTCTGTTGACATTTTGTAACTTTCTTATACACACAGCACATATTATTTGCTTTCTGTGGAGAAACGTAGTGTGACAAACCACTGCTCACAAACTTTCCTAATAAAAACTCTCCTAGCTTACAAAATAAATCGAGTTCTTCTCACCTTACAGTTCTGCATCTCTGCATTTCCTCATCTTTCCTCATACTGCCACCAAAACCAAGTACATTCAGCTGTCACCCATAGAGAATGATCTTTGGAAACTGTTTCACTGTGAATAGCTTTGGTAACATCACTCTCAATTCTGATGTACTTCAATGCAGTCAAACACAATGGAGTAATTATGAAGGTTTATATTTTTCTGCAGACCACAGGGCTTAACTCAGAGAGACTGAGTTCATTCCTCCTGCTCTGAGCAACATATATTATTGGACTAATTAATTAGAAATATAAACCTACATAAATAAATGCTTCCTGAGTCTTTCTTCACCAAATTAGGCCACTGAACACCAGTTATTTTTGTACTGATTGTTCTACATTTGGAAAAGATCTTGGACTTCTAGTTTGGAATAATCCCTCACAAAGAAGGGTGGCATGGATTGACATGTTTTTTACCAAAACAATACAATGCAACAATAAAATTATGGATGCATATGGTAACTCTTTATTGTGAACAACTCATAGCATGAGTAATTAAGATCAGGCTTTATAAAAGGATTTATGTATTTTTTTTTTCTGACATAAACGGATGCCACATATTCCAGCAAACCAGAATTTAGATCCATAAATATCCGTTCAACAGTCACGTAACTTTGAAGATGTTTAGGGTCTCTAGATTTCACCAGTAAAGCCTCAAGACCCCTTAACAATCCTTAACAAAATATATATATTCAGTTTTTTATCTCTTTCACGTTTTAGTTCAGTGACTAGAGGCCTCAGCACAGGATTTCAGTGTCCCACATTCAGTTCTTTCCTCTATCTGAGGGACATATTTCACGTATGACTGCTCTCTCCATCTTCTGAAAGTGTTGCATCTTCTAGGAAGCAATTAATGGGGTGAGAATATAAGTCTGATTATGCAGTCTGTTTTTCATGGCACTTACCTGCTAAGGTGAGATCTGAGTTTTAGTTACAGCTCCACTGAGTATACTACTACCCATAGTACAGTGCAGAAATACCCAAAGATTCTCAGGGAAGAAATAAAAAATAATTATATTCTGTTCTAATGAAAGTTTGAACAAATGTCTCCAGAAGCGCTAATGTTAAACAAAAGTAATTGCATGTTGTCAGGAGAATAAGATACATTAATGGTCTAATAAATATGAGAGGTTTTATAAGACATTTTTAAAAGCCCAAGGTCACCTAAGGAGAAGAAAGTGTTGCCAGTGCGTGAGGGGAGATCAGTGGTTGAGATTTTAAGCAGGAATTTTAAAGCTTCATAAAGCCATATAGACAGAAAAGAGGATTAAACAATGGACTGAAGATCACAGAGAGAGATATCATTGGTTTTGAGGAGAATTTAAAAGGTTACTTGATAATGTGCATATACATAAAGGTGTTACGGGTACAATAATTTCTCTCTATCCTGGCCTTCAAATATTTATAGACCTATCATAACCTGATCAGTTAGTCAATCAGTAGATATCTGTTTTTTAATCTTTCCTTGTAAATCACCCCTTATAATATTTTGATCTTTTTATTGCTGTCTGAACTCTTTCCAGTTTATCAGAATGTTTCCAGGAAGGCTGAATTCAAACTTGTACATGTTCCAGATCTGTACATGAAAGGAATTACTGAGGCAAAGCTAGTTGGGTAGAAGAGAGAGTAGAAATAGTATCTCCACTGTCTTGGGATGTTGAGTCTAAACCAACATATTACTCTGAAAACATTTCAGATGTTGTTAAACTACCTCTGTAGATCAGAGGCATTTGATGTATTCTGGTGACTCTGTACATAACCTGTCCTGGGCACATGAAGGCAGCACTAAATTCCAGCTAAGCTTTTTGCAGTAGGACTCCTACAGAGTCTTATTCTACCTTATGCACATGTTGGATAAAGCATTACATGTACTGAAAACTAACCTGAATAGGATATCATGATTACACTCAATAAACCAACACAGAACCCAAAGCACTGGCAAACACAGTTTTGCAAGGGCTTCCAGCCCAAGTAGTGAAACATAAACTAACGATGTACTAGTTAGGACATAAATAATATTACTCTATCTTGAACCCTACTATAACCATATTAAAACAATACAACTGACAACAGTAAACAAGTATCATGAAAAACTGTAGCAATATAGTAAAATTCAATATATAATCATGAAAAACTGTAGCAATATAGTAAAATTCAATATATAATCATTTTACATAAATATGTGAGAAATATTTCCACCAAAGGGGACTCAGAAAGATATGTGCAGTTGCATGCAGAAGTAATGGAAAAATATGTGAACAGAGAAAAAGGTAAGAAAATGTGTAAGATTCATTACAAACAAGATAATCAAAATGACTGCAAATATTCAGACCGTCCTACTGAATACATTATATATCACTATTGAAGCTATGTGTGCAAAGAGAATACGTAAGGATAAGGAAGAAAGGACTGTAGACATGAAGTGTTAAGGAGTGAAGTCAGTGAAGTTTTATTTAAGAGCTTAAAATTAGTCCAACTTATCAGTCTTCTAAACATTTCCATCACAGTTATCTCTACTTATTTTCTCCTTGTCATCTTTCTTCTATTATGTTATTTATTTTTGTTTAAGCTTCCTGTTCCAACTTGCTTGAAACCACTTTGAGAATCGCTGGTAGAATCGCTTGGTGTGGTCAAAACAAGAAGTTTATTGTCCTGCTCCAGGTGACAGTGATCTAGTGCACTGCTGCCCATCAAATACTTGGAAAAGCTCCAAAACCTGGTTATTTTGGCAATCATCAGCAGCTCCAATAAAGTAGCATTATCTTTTCACTATCTTTTGTTGCCCTTCATGATAAAGGAATTCCCAATACCTCCCTTTCAATATCTGCAATGCCCATTAGTTTCTCCTGTTACATTATTAATTTAGCCTTAGTTCCAAGCTACCAGTTACTTTTCACATTTTTTTTTTTTTTTGTCCCTTATGTTGAGCTGTTTCTCACGCCATTCAACTAATCCCATTAGTTTAACTTTGGGTTGCCTGTTTGCTTACATACCTTATCACCACCTGAAGAAAAAAATGTCACTTATCTGCAAGTATTTCTTTTTGTGACATGGGTTCCACATTAAAAAATTGTCTCAAAAATTACTTTTATATATATATATATATATATATATATATATATATATATATACATATCTCACTAGTAATAAATCTGTTTGTTGACAAGGTATACAGACATGAGGTGAGGTTGGATGAATTCCTCAGTGAATCAGCTATGGACTAGTTCCAGTTTATATAAGCACAACATTATGTCTCACCTTTTATAGACTCTCCAATAAGATTGCAATCTTAGTAACGTTCTACACAAAGAAGAGCTGGAGCTGCATCATTTTTAACAGGCAAAATACATTAATATAGTCAAGTCAGAGGGCTCATGTTAATGATTACAAAATCTTTGTAGTTAATTTTATGACCAATCCAGGTGCCAGACTTAATATTGTGAATCTTAGTAGAATGTTGACTGAAATTTGAACACTACAATGGTTTGTACTGAAATGCTGAAATCCTTTTCAGATCCTTAGGTCCTTACATGTATCTTGTGTGGATACACAAAATTTGATTAGAGAGGGTTTGTGCCTTAAAATTTCTCTGGGGTTAGTGCAGAGAAGTCATCTGTTCCAGAAAAGGATCCACAACATCTAAAATCAAACTCTTTAATAGGCCTTGAATGGGGATTTTTCTCTCTCCAATCATGGAGAAGTCTATGGAGACCAGCTGCACAACAATAAGTCTGTTTTGCATATACACACATTGTTTCAAAAATAATTTGAAAACTTTGCCCCAAAGTAGGCAAATATCTAGTAAGAATTTGTAATGATGAATTGAAATATTAGTAAACTATGGAGTTATGAACATTTTTTAACATCAGCAGCACAGTGGTGCTATCTTAGTTTCCCAAAAATAAATAGAAATTATTGTCGTTCTTCCCTCTCCGTTTATTCCTCTTCCTTTGGTCATTGCATTATTTAAGAAAGTTGTATACATTCCCCCTAAACAGAACCTGAACCAGGTCATTAGATGAGCATCTCCTAGACATCATTTTAATATCAAAGTTATGACTAGTAAAATAGATATAAGTTTAATGGTGCACGTTATGAGCTCATATGAATTAAAGATTAAATTATGATTAGGAATAAATTAGCTGGACACAGGTTAAGTAAAAAAGTTATAAGCCCTGCATTACAGTTATCAGTTATGCAGTTGCCTGGTAAATTTAGTATAAAATAGACTTCCCAGAATGAAAAACTTACATACATGTTCCTCTTTCCCAAAGCTCTGGAAGACCAGCCATTTGAATCCCTTGTGAAACCTATTTTCTTGCTATTTGAGAAAACAAGTAAACTAGTGAAAGAAAAAAATATACTGGTTTCAAGAAATGTGGATTATATTCTGCATGGTTTCATGAAGAACAAAAGTGTAAACAGCAAAAATATATTGACAATTAGATATCTCTCCTTGTTATGTAGTAACAGGGTAACATAAGCTCTGATATGTTGGAGGGGGAGGAAATGCCAGGGAGATCATGGTTCCCTTCATTTACATCTAACTGTATAATAGTAAACTGTATTAAAAACATATTTAGACTGGCATTTGTTCTTTTTATCTTAGAAAATGTGTTCATTCAATGTGAGAACTTTTTCCGATAATTACTCATTATTGCTGAAGACCAAAATAAGTCTTCAAGAAAGGTCATATATAATTTACAACTATGTGTGTTTCAGTAGCTGCCAGTATTATGCTGCTATACATGTTTTATATCTGTAACATTCTCCTTTATTTTAGAAAAGACATCTATTTCTCTCTGAGGTAATCTTCTTCTCTCAAATCTTTACAGTTAGTATAAAAGAAAAGTTTTTAATTTACTCAGGAAATTAGATGAATTGTATAAAGTCATGTTTTAGATAAGAAACAATATTTTATGAAGAATAAAGCTGATTCAGTTTTAAGATTGTCAAGTGGAAGTGATACAAAATTTCTCAGCTTTATTACCTGTATGGAGAACAGAATGTATTTAAAGTCATTTCCTACTAAACTATAATATTTTTCCAAGAATGAGGTAAAAAACTCTGCATGAATATAGACTTCACAATTAAAAACTGAAAATACAGTCACAAAAGACTATTGTACTTAGTTGCATTGTTTCTTTATTCATTACCTGCCATACAAGCAGTGCTTACTGTTATTGTGATGAAAAATACAGGCAACATTTTAAGAAATTTTTTTTTTTTTTCCTCAGAAAACATTTATATATGACATTCTCAAACTATGGCAATTAACATTGTCTGTAATAAATTAATAAACCACTTATTAAAAAAAAAAAAAAAAACCAAACCATACATTGAAGAAACTTAACGTGTTTAGAAATAAATAGAGACTTTCTGAGAATATGGAACAATTTTTCAAGTGTCCTTGTGAAAAATTCTGATAAACTATTACTGTATAGCTAGCTACCTATACTTAGGATGCGCTAGTACTACTTTTCCTGATTACAATAATATTCTAAACCTTAACAATTCAGTGTACTGATGAGTAATTGTAATGGGAAATAGGAACTAGCCTAAAGCTGAATTAATTATGTTTTTATATGTGCATGTTAAGGGTATATCCATATAAGTATATAGTTAAAAGAATAAGAAAGTTGAAAAATTAATCATTAAGATGTCTAGGAAATGTGAGAATAAAGGTTACACCTGCAAATATAATTCAGCTCCCAGGCAGATAAACATCATGGAATGTGGCATAATAATACCATTAGAAGCTATTTTTTCCTACAGGACAGGCAGCTTTAAATTCTCTCTTTCCTTAATTTTTGATGGATTAGTAACTTTAATATTCACTGATGTATCATTTTTATGCAGAAAAAACTGAGAAAAAAATCATAGTATAGAAAAATATTAGTCTCCCCCCTGAAGTCATCAACAGGTTTGAGATCTTTATAAGAAATTATGTTCTTTTATCTTTTGAACTAATTGAGTAAAATATAGCAGTAAGGTGGCTGTTAACTTCTCCATTAGCCTTGCATTACAGAATGATGGAGACTTTCAGAGTTGTATGTCAGTGTAACAGGTATTTTTTAGAATTACAAAGGAATGTTGAATTCAGGTATAATATTTCCCAACTGAATGTCTGGAGAGAAGTTTGTCCAATATGATAGACTGCCAACTTCTTTATTACTGTCATCTGTCTTTCTTCTGACACTACCTTTCTATTCGTAGTGCTTATTCCTGTTTCTCTTTTCTATTGCTATTCCCACAATCTTATGCTTGGTCCATCCATTTCCTGGATTCTATTACATATTTGTTATGTCCTGCCTATGACTAATTTGGTCCCTGTTGGAGAATGGCTCAGAGACAAGGGTCCTGAGCCCACCGAGCAATTGTATGATCAGAGCCTGCTCTAGCTGCTGATGCTGGGCCTCACTAGGGTTTGCCTGCAGCTGCTCGCAGCTGCTGATACATGAAGAATGTCAAGGACGCTTCAGCCCTGTGTACCATGGTGTGTCGAAAACAGGTTAAGGGGAATTAGGAATAGTGGTCTGAGAAACCTAGTGTTATGGTAACGGTGGTCTGAGAAACATTGTGTTATGGTACTGTTGTGTATTGAAAACAAGTCAAGAGGAATCAGACATAGTATCATGAGAAACTTAGTGTTATGAGAAGCTTGTGCTGTAAGCTAACTGCAAGTAGGTGGACCACGCAAATACGACCTTTAGAGCTTAAGCCAATCAGCTAGTGACTAGTAGGCATAATAATTATCATTGTCTGTATAAATATATGTACCCTGGACCGATAAACACACATGATGATTGATGCTCTATCTTCCACACTGAACCCATCTTGGCATGTCGTTTGTCCGCGGCTCCGCAGGTCTCTGCATGTCTCCTTCGTTGGTGTACTTAAGCATCCTCTTACACAATCAACTCTTCTCTCTACTAAACTTTGCCATCTCCCCTCTCTGCCCCTATCCTTTGGTATTTTTTCCTGATCTCCCTTACAACATGGCCCCACACATCTCCTTCTATTACAGTTGGCCTCCAACTCCTGTTCAGAATTCTCTATTACTTAGTGAGGATCTTTTTTTCTTTTTAAATCAATCTATTTTTCAGCTATTAAGCAAACTTTAAAAAACTTCTGCTGACCACAAATGTCTGGCAAATGTTTAAAAAACAAATTTAGGAAATATTTTTAGTTGTTCAGTCATTTTAGAAAATATGAAGAACAAGATCTTTTTCTCAAACTTCATTCTAAGAAAAAGTTACACTCACCAATATATCATAAGACAAATATCTGGGATGAGAATTTAAGTCTAAATGGCTTAAAATTAGCAAAATTACAAGCAACTAAAACCATTCTTTTACTACAGACAACATCCATGAAGCTTAGCTGTCTACACTTCCTATACATGGAAGATTGACATCAGGTAATGAAATAAATTTTGTCTATAATCAGAGAATTACTGACAGATTAAAACTGGAAGGGTGAGTTGAAGGTTATCTAAACCAATCCTTGGACTAATTTCAAAGTTAGATCATGATACCCAGTGTCTTGTCTAGCTGAGTTATGAAAACCTCCAAGGGTGGAGATTTCACAGGCCTTCTGGGCAACATCCTCCAATGCTCAGCCTCTTTCACTGTGTAGAATTTTCTCCTCAGGGTCAGCCACAATTTACCTTACTGTAATATGTTGCTTACTGTCCTTCTGTTATGTACCTCATAGGAGAATTTTTTTTATCTTGTAGCCCTGAATTATGTAACTGAGGACTATAGGTCAATCCCCTGCTTTATCCTTTTCTTCTTCAGATCCATTAGACACATTTCCCTTAGACCTTTCACTTCTCTGTCTCTAGTTTGTCAATATCTGTCTTATATTGTGGCATCAAAAATCCACACAGTTTTCCAACCATGTTGCAATATTCCAACCTCATAAGTGCCAGGACAAAGGGAATAACCAATTCCTTTGATATGCTGGCTGCACTATGTCCTTGTGAAAGTGGCTCAATATGCAGTTAGCTGTCATCACTGCAAGTGCACAATACTGGCAGTGAATATGACCAGGAAACATATGCACTTCTAAATTACAGAATTTGCAGGATTCTGCTTCAGTTACACTAAAAACATATATAATTATTTTGATTTATTCTTCTTGTACTTACAATTTATAAAATCTGTTTAATTCAAGAGCTTTGACTACCGTTCCAGTATACAAGTATAGAATTATTCTTACAGATTAAATATTATGTATCAGAAAAATTCAAAGTTTTTCTTTTTAAATTTTATTTATTTTAAAATCAATTAATAGATAGTATTTTCTATTTCCAACTGGTTTTGGCAAAAACTGTAGTTTTGTCTGAAAGGAATAGTGTTTTTGGAACATGCAGGTATTCTATGTTAGCTGAAGACAATATTTCAAGGTTGGTACCTGCATGGAAGGGGTTATAGGTTTACTGCTGTATTTGACAGACATTAATGTACTGCAGACATTGCAGCAGATGAGGGCTTGTTGTGTTTTAACCCTAGACAGCAACTAAATCCCACACAGCTGCTCGCTCACTCCCCACCTGGTGGGATAGGGGAGGGAATTGGAAGGGTAAAAGTGAAAAAACTCATTGGTTGAGATAAAGACAGTTTAATAGGTAAAGCAAAAGCCGTTCACACAAGTAAAGCAAAATAGGGAATTAATTCACCACTTTCCACCAGCAGGCAGGTGCTCAGCCATCTCAAGGAAAACAAGACTCCCCCACACATAATGGTGACTTGGGAAGACAAATGGCATCACTCTGAATGTATCCCCCTTCCTCCTTCTTCCCCCAGCTTTCTATGCTGAGCATGATGTCATATGACACAGGATATCCTTTTGGTCAGTTTGGGTCATCTGTCCCACCTGTGTCCCCTCCCAGCTTCTTGTGTACCCCCAGCCTACTTGCTGGTGGGGTGGTGTGAGGATCAGAAGCAGAAGAGTTCTTGAGGCTGTGTAAGCACGGCTCAGCAACAGCTAAAACACTTGTGTGTTATCAAAACTGTTTTGGTCACAAATCCTAAAGATAGCACCATAGGGGCTGCTATGAAGAAAATTAACTATATCCCAGTCAAAACTAGTACAGGGACAGGGACACAAACTGGAATTCACAGCAGGCAGTGGTAAGGGTCTTCCATATTGTTGCCATAAATAAAAATCTCTTTCCTTGCCTGATTTTATATCAGTAAGATTTTATCTGTTACAGACAATGAATTCATTGTCAATCATAATTACGATGCTGTATCAGAGTGCTGAGAATACTTTGATTCTCTCTAAGATCACAGGATAAATGTCTGCTCCTCTTTTTGAATAAAAAAAAAAAAATAACTAGGGAAGATTCTGGCTATCTCAGTAACAGATGCTGTTATTGATTCTGATCCAGTTGTTGGCACTGCCTTCCCTCCCCACTGTTAACACAAGAGAAAAAAAGAAAAGTTTAATTTAGCTCTTAACCTTCAGCCCCTCTGAGGAATGTGTCATCATTTCCATGTGTTATGCCAATTGATTTCATATGCATTATTTTCTTTTAATCTCTAAAGTGTTTTTGCCACATTTAAGGCAGTTAAAGTAAATGGAAAGTGGAATTGCAGAAGTATGAATGGAAACTTTGACATCAGGGAGTAGGTAATAATATGTCTTGGGACACGATCCGGTGAGAACAGAAATACTTGAAGTGGGACTTGAGTGACATTTGTTTGTGTATCTCAAACTTCAGTTATCTGTTTCCCTGTTCAATGGCTATCTGCTTAATTTTATTTGACCTTTGTGCAGTTTTAACAAGTCTAAGGATCTTAATGCTAAGCTATATTCAGATCTATTAAACAATTATGCTCCTACCTGAGTCCTGTGAGTCCTGTAAGGGACCTTATCAAGATCTTTTGGAAACAGAGAGAAGGGTGTCACTTAAAAAATATGAGTGTGTGTGTATGTGTGTATATATATATATATATATATATATATATATATATTAGATGTGGTGATCAGAGTTCACTGAGCAAACAGAAAGTCTGCAATCAATTATTTCTTCTGTCATTGGAGGTTTAACCCTCCAGACTGGAGGCAGTTCACAGGAAAGGGGAGTACTTTTACATATTTTACTGAGGCTACAGAATTGTGCAGAAGTTTTATAAGGCCCCAAAAGAAAGAGGAAGAATATGTTATTCTACAGCCTATTTTATAGAATCATAGAATCTTAGAATACCAGGTTTGAAGGAACCTCAAGGATCATCTGGTCCAACCTTTCTTGGCAAAAGCTTGGTCTAGACAAGACAGGCCAGCACTGTGTCCAGCTGAATCTTAAAAGTGTCCAGTGTTAGGGAATGCATCACTTCCCTGGGGAGATTATTCCAGTGGCTGAATGTTCTCATTGTGAAAAATTTTCCTCTTATGTCCAACCAGAATCTCCCCAGGAGATTTGTACTCATTGTACCTATTGCCCCTTGTCTGTTCCATGTGACTCTTTGTAAAAAGGAAGTCTCCATCTTCTTTGTAGCCACTCCTTAAATACTGGAACATGGTGATAAAGTCTCACCTAAGCCCTCTCTTCTCAAGGCCAAACAAACCCAATTCTCTCAGCCTTTCTTCATATGATAGGCTTCCCAGGCCTTTGGTCATCTCTGTGGCCCTCCTCTGGACACTCTCCAGCCTGTCCACATCTGTTATGTATAGCAGCGAACAAAACAGAACACAGTACTACAGGTGTGGCCTGACAAGCGCTGACTAGGGTGGGATAATGACTTCTTCGTCTCTGCTGGGGACATTCTTGTCAACGCAACCCAGCACCCTGTTGGCTTTCTTTGTCACTGCAGCACACTGCTCACTCATGCTATGCTTGTCCAACAGAATCCCCAGGTCCCTTTCAACAGAGCTGCTCTCTATCCATGTAGATGACAGCTTGTGGTGCACTTCTGGATTATGTTTTCCAGATGCAAGACCTTACACTTGTTCTTGTTGAACTTCATAATGTTCTTGTTAGCCCATTCTTCCAGCCTATCCAGGTCTTCCTGCAGAGTAGGTCTCCCTTCCAAAGTGTTCACTTTGCCACTCAGTTTGGTTTCATCAGCAAACTTCATCAGAAAACACATGAACCCATCATCCAGATCAGTTATTGTCATGTTTTAAGCCCGGAGGTCAACTGACCAGCACCCGTCTGCTCTCTCATTCTTCCCCCATGGTGGGATGGGGAGGAGAAAATAAAACAAAAGGTGTGGGAATCAAGACAAAGACAGGGATGTTATGTCTCACCAATTATGGTCACAGGCAAAAGACAGAGAAGATTTGGGAAAAAGAAAACCCATCAATTTATTTTGAACACCATCACCACCAACAATTAAATTACCAGTCAAACAGAGTAAGACAGTGAGAGATACAACCACATCTTAAAAATACCTTCCCCCCACCGTTCCCTTCTTCTCAGGCTCAATTTTGATCCTGATTTCTCTACCTCCTCCACTCCAACAGCATAGTGGTCAGGTGACAGCAGCTGCAGTCAGTTGTTTCTGTTGTTCCTTCCTCCTCAGGGGGAGGACTCCTCACACTCTTCCCCTGCTCCAGCAAGGGATCTCTTTCATGGGAGACAGTCCTCCATGAACTTACTTTGTTGTGAGTCATTCCCACAGGACTGCAGTACTTCACAAATTCCTCTAGTGAGGATCCTTCCCATGGGCTGCAATCCTCCCAGTGACAAACTGCTCCAGCATGGGCTTCACTCAGAGTCCTGGTCTTCTTTGGGTACAGACACCTGCTCCCATGTTGGGTCCTCCACAAAGTGCAGGTGGGCATCTGCTCTACTGGTGACCTCCACAGGCTGCAGAAGGTCAGACTGACTTCTCACCATGAGCTGCAGGGGAGTCTCTGCCCTGGTGTACCTCCCCCCCTTCTCCTCCTTTCTTCCACTGACCTTGGTTTTTGCATAGGTATCTCCCTCACGACTCCAACTCCTCCTCCCAGACTTCCCTTCTTAAATATGTTATCACAGAGATGCAGCCACCATTGCTAGTTGGCTCGACCCTGGCCAGGGGCAGGTCCAGTTTAGAACCAGGGGAGCTTTGAGAAACTTCTCAGAGGTGACACCACTGGAGCCTCCACCCCTGCTGTCAAAACCCTGCCACACACAAACCCAACACACATATGTTATGGTATTAAACAATGTTGGGCCCAGTATCAATTTCTGGGGGACCCCACTTGTAACAAATTACTCATTTGAAAAGGATCTATTTACCACCACCTTCTGGGCGCAGCTTGTGAGCCATTTCCCCACCCACTGCACAGACCATTTGTCTAGACCATAACGTATCAGTTTCTCTAAAGCTTTGGAGAAATCCAGGTTGGCAATGTTCACTGCTCACCCCACATCAACCAAACAAGTTACTTTGTCATTGAAGGCAATTAATCAGGTTTGTCAAGCATGATTTTCCCTTGGTGAATCCATGCTGGCTTTTCCCAGTCACGTGCTTCAGTTGACTTGTGATAGCCCCCAGGAGGAGTCATTCCATAACTTTCCCTGGAACTGACATAAAACTGATGGACCTATAATTTCCTCAGTACTCCTTTAAGCCCTTCTTGTAGATAGGTGTGACATTAGCATTCTTCCAGTCTTCTGGGATGTCCCCTCATCTCCACAACTCCTCAAAGATTATGGAGAGTGGCCTTGTAATGATGTCAGCCAGCTATCTTAACACACTCAGGTGGATGATGTCAGGGCCCAATGATTTGTAGGGGTCAAGCTCCTGTAATAATTTGTATACCAATTGAAGGTGATAATCTGTTTACATTGGCCTTGATTTTTGTTCCCAAGGCCTGGGGCCTAATGATGATAAAGAGATAGATGAAAAAGTGTTGAGAACCTCTACTTTTTAAGCACTGTTAATGACTAATTCACCTTTCCTGTTTAACAGTGGACCAATATTTTCCTACTGTTTCTACTTACTGCTTAGATACATAAAGAACCATTTCTTGTAGTTTTTGACATCTCTGGCCAATTTCAATTTGAGCTGACCTTTTGCTTTTCTAACTGCATTTGTAAAGAAATACTGATTTGCAGTCTACTCCTGCTAGGTCTTCCTATATATACACCTGGCATATTAAATTCAAGTTTCTGGAATAGGTATAAGTAAGCACCTATTCTTAATTTCACTCAAAAACCCTTCCTTCTTTTTCTGGTCCCATAAAAAATACACTTTTTCTGGTACATTAAACTCTTTATCTTTAGGAATCATCCTTTGTGTGTTTACTCATATTTAGTATGAACTATAACAGAAGATAGATGGACATGTTTTATGAATTACAAATGTTTTGGGTATCATTTTGGAGGACAAATGGACACTCACTCAGGTCCTGTCCCATGTTGGTCAGATGTGATCCAATCTAGTCTGGCACCTGGTAGCTTTATTAGCACAGTATTTTCCTCAGGATAATACTCTGAAAATAAAGAGTACTATGAAGTGAACCTTCTTCTTCTTGAAGTACATAACTCTTCATATGCATCCAATATAAAAAACTATGCACTTATTTGAGCCCACAGTCAACTCAGATCAGAGATTCCTCTGTAATGTCAAATATCTGTACAATGATATGTCTTGGCACCTCACTTCTAGATATTAATATTTTATATTTGCTCATTACTCTTTTTTTTACTGCTTTAAGGCTAACACTTTTCCTCTGTATCATTTCTATTATAAAGTATATGCTAAAAAAAAATCTGTTATGTTTATGAAAACTCTGGAGGGAAGGTGTCTTCTCAAAGATACATTCAAATCACTACATAAAAATAACTGTTTAGAACTCACTTGTGAGGTCAATTAAGTACATAAGAACAAAGTAACTAGTTTCTTAGTTTCTTAGAACTTTTCCTACTCTTAACTATGATGGTAACATTCCTACACTGATACAGATGGAAAAAATGTTTAATATTAACAATTAACATATAATTCTATATGTGAATATAGAAGTCAACATATTTTATTTTTATGATGTGTTAAGTTTACTAAAACAGTTTCTCAAAAGTCATGACCTTTGAATATTTAACAAAAAGAGTTCAGTTTAATCTAATGTAAATGAAAAATTCTGTTTAATTTAAAAGTCATAAATTCCTCAAGGATGACGCTCTCCCTTTAAAACTCTTTCTTTAATTTGCTCTTTATGTTTTGACAATATTGTTTCATCAGTTAATTCTTGCAAAAAATAAATACTGTATTGTGTATTGATATACACAAGTTAAATTCCTTTTTAGAATTTTTCACATTATTACAGGTGATGACATTTCAGAGACTGCTTTAAATGAGGAAAAATAAGTGTTCATAAAGAATAAAATGCAAGTTCAATTGTAACAAACTGATCAGATTTCTAAATAGTTGATGTGTAAACTCTTGATAAATTATGTTGTTAAGTATTCTGCATATAGGAATTAGGTAGGGATTAACACACAGGTTTTATCATAAACATAAATAAAGCGTTCAAAGTTTTTATGGGATCATAATCAATTACCATTGTCACTCTACAGAATTATTAAATAACATTGTCAGACTATTAATTTATTTGTGAAGTATGAAGGGGTTTATGCAATAGTTCCTAACTTTGTCTTCAGTTGTAAACTGATGATTTTTGGGGAAAAATATATAATATATCCAAAACCCAGACCTATAAAGCATGGATTTTTCTGGAATGCTGTAGATGGCATCTTTACCAATGGCTTTATTGATAACATCAGTACTGTTCCTGTAAACACTTATGCACCCCAACAGCAGTATGCCATCATTATAATTCATAAGTATTTAAGTGTATAGAGACACTAAAAGATATTTTTCTACCACCAATTACAACAAAGGCAACAGTCGTCTTCTTGGTATATTACGCTACAGTCCCTGTAGACATGGTGTCAGAGTGACTTTAAAGCTGTCCTACCATTATATCCCATGACAGCATCAGATTCACAGCTATTTCATGTGTCAGAATTAAGTAATATGTGTATTGTTTGTATATCATATTACATATTACACTGCATGTGCTGGAATTCCTCTTCATGTTGTTTTCTCCATCTTATCTTTCTTCTGTTTTCTTATACAGTGACTCCTGTGCCTATACTGAGAGTTCCTAGGATATCGAAAACATTGTAGAACAGTTACACAAATCAGATACCTCACTTTACAGATTTCCAGGTGTCTTAGAATGGTTTGATGTTCCCACGTTCTGCTCAGGGTACCACCTACAGAGGGCTTGTAGGAAATGTTGGGTGGTATGCTCTGACAAAACAGATGGCCTGCTGAATTTAAGCTCTTCACCTGATGCATTTGGAGGTGGCACATACAAAGCTCTTGTTTACATGATTTCCAAATGTCTAATGTACTTCTTCAAGAAATATAATTTCTATCTTATGCTGTATATACACATACAAAGTTTAAGCTTATGTGAATGTTCCAGATCAATATACTAGTCATCAGCTCATGTCATTTTTTGAGTCACAGTCTAAGTGCTCTCCTTCTCACTTACTGAAAATTACCTTCTGTGCAGAAATGAATAAAAGATCACAGAGAGGAAAACCACACTGTGATCTGATTTTCTATTACACCAGTGATGTTTCTATTACAACAATACTGTGTGAAACAGGGCAATACGAGGTTCTTATCACTGTTGGTATTACTAAGCATGCATTTTCTCTAATGAATTTCTAATGACGAATATATGTACAATAAAAGGGAAACAGTTCATAATCATCTATGTCCAGTCTCTCAAGAATCTGTTTAGGTCTCACAGTACACAGACTGAATACAGTTTATTGTAGGATTTTTGGAGGTGTTTTTGAGTTACTTCTACTGAAATAAAATATAGTATAATAACAATGTATAACAATCAAATATAATAACAATAATAATAATAACAACAACAATAATAACAACCACCAACAAAAATAAAAATATAAATATAGTGCTCGTGGTTTAAATTGGATAATTATGAATGTGACAAAGTAATGATTGCTGTGCCAGAGTTCATTAGAACACCACAGGTTAATTCCTATGTAATTACAGTGAGAATACTCCCATCTACTACCTGTAATTTAGTTTTTAAATATTGTATCATAAAACAATGATTATTTTATATAGGTTCATTAAGAATGACATATTAGTTATAGATACTGACATTTGTTAAGTTGTGAAAACAATTTTAATCACAGTTCTCAAAGTAATATTAGCACATTCAAGTTCAAATATTACTCTTTCTTCACCCATATGATTGTTAGTATTCATCATTTCCTTACTATTAAACTTAAAAAGAGTTTGCAAACATATTAAGTCCAATAATGTTTATTAAATAATTCAATATTCATGTAGCAGGAAGGCAAATACAATGCATGCATTAAAGGTAGATAAATTCTGGGATTGTTTTTTATTTTTTCCCCTTTTTTCTTCCAGAAAGAAAATTAAAAACTATAAATAAGGCACACACCTGACTACCTTCCAGTTCAGCTTTATAAAAAATATACCCATTCTATCAATTACATAATATTCTGTAAAACTTCATCTCATTTGTGAGGAATAAAATGAAATGCTTAATTTGGAGTTTTAACTTCTTGACATTCCTACTCTTCCATTCACAAATCTTATGGCAAAACAGAAGACACCATATATATGGAACATAGAATGAATTTTTAAAATGATTTAATAGTCTAATAATCCACATTGCCTAATTAATTCAGAAAACTCTAGTTAAAATGAATTTAACAGGTATGGGAGGTTTTCCTGGATTGTTTTTTTCCATTGGTGTTTGTTTTTTTCCCCCATACGATGTGTCTCTCAGCTATCAATTCCTTTTCCCTGGACTTACGTTCATTCTCTCAGTGTTCTTCTGGGTTTCACCTAGGAGTGATCATGGAAGGCTCCTTCTAGGAGAAGGGACAGGATTACATTGAGTTGTCACCACTGTTTACTGGGCTCATGGTAATTGTCACCGGTACCAGAACATGATAATGTCACCAGTACTTTATTGGACTCATGGTAATTGTTTCTTTCTCCTCAGATCTAGAGACATCTGGATTTATTTTTATATTTTCTTACCAGTGTGTTTGTTTCACTATTACACAACTGTTCATCTGGACTAGATCCAGGCAGGAGTTGCCTTATTGTGTATGAAGAAATACTCATCTGATGAATCTCTAATGCCAAGATATATACACTGCAGGAGCATGGGTTGGTAAACAATATTCCTGACCTCCAGTTTCAGAAATCTGTATCAGGTACTGCAATAGATAGCTGTAAGAGAGTCTTGTTATGGAATTCCCTTAGAGTACAGCAAGAAACACCTATTCATGAATGGTTACAAGATCTGAAGATCCAGAATAACAAGACAGAGAGTTTTTTATTTTTATCTGATTCAGTTGCTGCAGTTATTGACAAGAAGCAAGTACAGACCATTTATTTTAATTTTGGTTTTCTTTTCTTTTTTTTTTTTTTCCTTGAAGCTGTAAACACAAAAGAGAACTTTGCATATTATTTTCATACAGTATTACAGCAGAGGAGACAAACCACACACACTCAAAAAGAACAGTAATAAAAAGTTATAAATAAATAAACACACATATACAGACCACATGTGAGACTGTGCTGGAATGTTTACAGAACTGGTACATCCAGCCTGCATAAATTTAAAATCACCCCAGCAGCCTTTCCTATCACAACTGCAACAATTACAGCAACATGTTATTCTTCAGTGTTTTTCTTCATCTTGGTTGCTCATACAGCTACTGAATAAAATGAAGTTCATCAAAAAAGTTGCTTCTTCACACATCTATAATATTAAACTAATAATTAAAAAAAAAGCTAATTTCCTTCATCTTCTCAAATTAATATATCTCAGAAATTCAGAAAATTATCTTTTTTATATTAATTGCATTTTTAATATTAAACATTATTCAGAATATAAAATGAGGTTTGATTTCTGTTGGGTTTGAAAGTCTGTTTCAAATCTTAATGATTTTGTAGAAGTTCAGAAGACCTATAAATACAAACTTATTTTCCAATATATATACTGAAATATAGTATCATTTTGATAATTTTATCAGTATAATATTTTCTATCCTGCATTTTGATAGGGATAATTTCTTCTTTTGCAAAATGTACAAGTGTCTCCATAACAGTGTTTTGAACCCAGAGATATCCTATCACACATGCAAATATCATACTCTGATATTCTATTATTCATTTTATATATTAAAAATTATTATATTATTCATAGTCTCTGATCATGAGCATATGATCAGAAGTAACCAGAAGCAATGAGAAGTCAATAATGCTGAAAAGGAGCTGAGATTTCCCCGTACTAGAGGCATATTCCCAGGCATCCAAGCAAAAAGGATCTATCCTAAAACTAGAAAACTCAGAAGAGATAAACAACAGATAGAAAATCAAACAGCAGAAATGCTTTAAGATTTAGATGTGCCCTAAAGACTTTTAGTTTACCATCAGTGAATCTTGTATAATCAACTGCAACTCAAGAGAGGTGCGAGTTGCAGTTCTGGCATCCCAATACAAGGAAGTCACTCAGGATTGCCTGTGCTGGCTTCTCAGACATGTTGAAAGTCTTGAATGCTACTGGACAATTGAGTTTTCTTTCTTATTGGAAAGAAATATCTTTATTGCCAGCTGCAATGAGACACATGCTTAGTTCATCCTTGCAAAATATTTTGAGACCAACATAAGAAAAACATTATGCAATCCACAAACACTGGTATTTGTCATTAAATAATCAGGTGATACCCTTGTGCTACTTATTCTTTAGTGCAACTTCTTCACATTCACTGGATGCCCTTTCCACTTAACTCTTTATTATTTACATTGTCTTTTATAGACACAGAACAAAGTTCTTTTCTAATTTTCTAATCCTCATCCCTGGTTCAGACTATCAGCTCAATTTCTGCCACAACAGATGATTTTGATAACAACCCTCTATCAGTATATAGCTTTACATTTCCATTTTAGCAAACATTAACAATATGATTTCCCCATAAACCTAGTTTCTGTTAAAAAGATCGAGTAAGACTCTTTTCTGTAAGCATAAATTGTCTAAGAATTGCCCACTGAGAAAATAAAATATTATAAGATATTGCCATGAGTTGTTATTGTTTCCTGTATTAAGGAGTGCTTTCAGGAGAACCATGACAGTGTAATGGGGATGTATTAATATTATTATTATCATCGTTGTCATTATTGTTATTGTTATTATTATATTAATATTAATATTATTATTTCAGTAGATTTCCTTAAGGGGGAAGTGACCAGAAAAACTTCTAGTCATCATCGACTAGAAAGAAAACAAGAGAGATTTCTTTCAGAGATAGCTATCAACATGTTTTTTGTTTGCTGTTATATTGTTTTTATACACTTTACTTTGAAATGCTTTTATTTAATGGAATAGTGGAAATGATACTTTGTGGAAATTTTTTAAGAAAACAATCAAGAACTGAAAATCAATTTCATATGGTTAATTCTTTTTTTCCCGGCTTTTGGTTTAAATTCAGGTGCTGATTTTAGACCAAATCTAATTCCTTTTTACCTATTTTACACTGCACTTTTGATCATGAAAGAAAATTAAGTGGTAACTCACAAATTATAGCTCAAGATAACCTGCATTCTCCTTTCTTTGTTTCCAGGCAAGATTCTTTTGAGTAATAGTTCTACCGCTACATGATTATTATTCTGAACTTTTTCTATTTTAGGCCCTTGATATATATATACATGGTTGCTGGTCCTCAGTTCAAAAATGACATGAATCTCAAATATAAGAGCTGAAAGGGTTTCTTACGAGACAGAGTACCACTGTTCAGTCTGTTATGATTTACTGTGTGAATGCATTAAATTGCTCATGGTTATTTCAGTGGTATATGTAATATAGTTAATAACAGTAAGAGTAAATTTAAAAACAGTAGAAGTGGCTGATTAGGATTTTGGGATAGATTTTTAGTAGAAATCTATCTGAAATGGGACAAAAAAAAAAAAAAAAAGGTGCTTATGAGAACCTCGTGATTCTGTAGGGAAACTTCTGTAACATCATCATCCATCATCACAGAATTGTGGCATCACTTAGGTTTGAAGGGACCTCTAAAGGTCACTTGGTCCAACTCCTGCTTTGGTATGGCCAGCTCTGAAGGTAAATAATATTGTTCCTGACTGTCCAGTTGAATATTGAATATTTCCAAGGATGGATATTCCACAGCCTCCCTAGTCAAATTTTTCCAATATTTGATGAGTGTCAGTGATTTTTTTTTTTTTCCCCTAGAATCTAATCAGATTTTCCTTCATGATAATTCGTCCTTTATTCCTCATCCTGTGTCTGTTCACCTCTGAAAGGTGTCTGTTTCTGTTTGGGAGATGGTGTCACAAAGACACCACAAAGACAAGTATGAGGCATTTCCTGCAGTCATAGACCTGAACAGATAAAGTCCTCCCACAGGACCCTTATTTATGTTTACGTCTCTAATTTGCAGAGATATACTGTCCAGTTGATGCTAGGAACTATACTGTGCTTCAAGTCGTTTCTTTGGTTGTACTGTCTCTAGCAGTCCCGTGTGGTCTGAGCAGCTCCTCTAAGATCTCTTCCATGCCTTCTCATGCATTTACTGCCAAAGCTTCGTTTGATCATCTTGGCTGACACATTCATTGCCAGTCGAGAGCAATAGCTAAACCAGTGCTCTCTTACAGCTGTTGAATAAGAGCCTGGAATTGCCTAGTCAATTATCAGGTGAAGTTGAATTTATCAGCACACCTTTATCAGGAAAGCAGAATCAGAAACCTGGTTTTGTTTTCAAATTACAGAAAACTTTCATAGCATAGTCATAGATTGGTTTGGGTTGGAAGGGACTTCTAAAGCTCATCTAGTTCCAATACCCCTCCCATGGGCAGGGACACCTTCCACTAAACCAGTTTCTCAAAGCCTGGTCCAAGCTGATTTTGAATTTTTCCAGGGATGGGTTATCCACAACTCCTCTGGCAAAAAACAAAAACAAAAACAAAAACAAAATTCTGGCAATTTTTTTTCCAGTGTCTCAGCACCCTCATAGTAAATAATTTCTTCTTTCATCCTAGCTGCAAACTCCTTGCTTGCTGACCCTGTTCAACATGTTCCTCATCAGCAAAGCATGGGATCATTTTACTATCATCTATTACTTTTGCAGCCATGGACAACTACAAACTAAACTGGACAGAACATTTAGACCTATTTTTCATAATGATACTTTTTCTAGAAAAAAATTAACAGCAAAAGTTGAAAAAAAAGTTATCCTTTATTGATTTACTATATATGCTTCTCAATTACCGTTATTTTGAAATTCTAGTTTTTTGAGTTCAACAACAATATTCTTGACTTATATTTTGCTAAGGAAACAAAAATTCAGAATGTCCAATAGTTAATCCTAAGAGCTCACTACTGAAACAATGAGAAATAAAAATATCACAAAGCAAAATTTTAAAATATTAATGTATTTTCTACAATAAGCTCAATTTAGAGTAGTTCAAGATCATTTAATGATTGATTTATGTTTTCAATATAGTTTGCATGCTTCCTGATTTTAATTTTTAAATTATGTGACAAATGATGGGTTTATCCAAGTATAGATTTTACACAATTGTTGCAATTTCAAATACTCACAAACCCACTCTTTTACTGATATGCACAAATATTTTTAATAGAACAAGATTCAAGAATTACAGTGAGTCCTTAAAGTGTTTGCATGTTTGGTGAATAATGAATGATTTTTCATTTGCAGGACTGCATCATCTTATGAAAGAAATTTTATCTTTGCTCACTGGGCTGAAAATCTGCTAAATTGTGCTTCACTTTCTTAACTCAGCCCTGGCATCTTTGTCTTTCTGAAGCTGTTGGCATGGATATTCTAAGAAATTGCCTGTGCATTAGATTTAAATTAGCTGTCATTATTATTCAGAAAATAATGAGACTGAGAGAAAATCATGTCATTAGGAACAGCTTTTGCACCAGTATATTTTCTACTCTGTTTACTGCTAAATGTAGAGTTTACCTAAAGAGGGAGTAAGAGAAGAAATCTTGATAAAGGAATTAGAAGTGAACATATGGAATATTTAGAATATTACTTTGCTGTAGCATAAGATGTAGCATAACAATGTGTTGTTTCAGAAGTAGAGTATATGTCCTTGTATGTAAACTATTTTTTAAAGATTAAAGCAGGAGAGTGTTTATATATATCTATATGATACTTTTCCTAAGAAAGAAATGACAGTATCTTATAAAACACATTTAAGGCCCCCACACAACAAAACATATCTGAATTTACAGATAAGGAATTAAGAGGGCTTTGTCTCTTTCCCCTGAAAATATGTCTCAGCTCAGTGCATGCCTAACACTTCAAAGAAATCTGTCAAAGTCCTTGTGCTAAAAAGCCCTCCATCTACAGTGAGATCTTAATATCTTTTATTGGTGAATAGATGGACATGAAAGAAACCTTGAATTTGGGCACAATATTACTTTTCCTGTTTACCACAGAGTCCAAATACAAAGAGGAGACCTGTAGCAATTAGAAAGGAAAAAGTAGTAGTTGGAGAAAGTTTAGTACTTCAAGGATTCTATTCATCTGTTCTATATAAAACTGTATAGTTAGCTAATATTAATCAAAAACGTGCCATGCTTTTCTATGCTAGTTATAAAGGAAATTTAAGATGCACTTTTTAGTTGTAATTTCAACATTTGTGATACATCAGTGAAGAGTAAAAGGAAGAGATGAACTCATGGAAAGAAGAAAACAAAACATCAGAAGTGGACAGTTTGGAAAAAAAGGCCTTAACAAAAGGAATCGAATTCTAGAACGGGATCTAATAAGGACAGTAAGCTTGAGAACAGAGAAAGTATGAAAGGAGAAAGCCTCAGAAGAGTGGAACTGAGACTTTAAATGAAAATTATTACCAATGTGAGATCAAAGTGTAAAAAAAAAGAAAGAAGTGAAACAAATTGAATATTTAAATGTATCTACAATGATCCCTGTTTAAATCATTAAAGATACTATTCATAAAATAAATAAAGTGCAGTATTTGTTCTTAATAAGATGTCTGTGTATTAAAATGTGAGCTGTCTGTAACAAATACTTCATTTTGGACTCTTTTTTTTATAAGTTTTATGCAGCAAATAAACAATTCCAAATCTGAAATGTTATATATCTACATATTAAGAAGAAAAACAACAAAATGTTTCTTTATTCCACTAAAAGGAAAATTCAGTCACAATAATCTCTAGATGTTGTCAATTTTGCATTTTAGGTAAAGACATAATAGAAACTCCTACATTCTGACTCACAGCTATTCTTACCTTCTTATTTTGTATCACTCTACCAGCCATTCCAAGTATCTCCCTTTACCATTGATGTCTGAATTTGAAAATGCAAAGGTTACCTTTCCTGCTACTCCCATGAAATTTCTATTTTTTAAACTACTGAACAGGACATATTTTCAGTGATACTTCTATCCCAGCACTCTCCTAAGTTCCAGTGGTTCATGGCTCAGGCAGAAACTAGTATTAAAGTACATCTTCTTACTGCTTAATAGTAAGCCAAAGGAAGTTATCCTCCAGTCTTTGACATCTAAATTAGGTGCTTTAAGGTAGTCACAATTGGTTTATAAACACACATAGGCATCTGGAAGTAATTTGAAACTTCCTAGCCTAAATCATCTGTATGTCAGACCAATGAGAACATAGGAGAGACCTGTGTCTTGACACAGCACTAGATGGAGGTTGGGCCATAACAATGGTATTAGAAAAGCCATCAGATAAATATGGGAAAATGAGTCAAGGCCATCTTGTAACTGTAGAACTAATTCATGTAGCTCCTTTATTTTTCTGATTTTCCTTTCTCAAAATTGCTAATAATTCTTAAGCTTACAAACTGTGTCCAATAGGACTGATTCAGTTCCAGATTTACTTCTAGTTAGAAGCTTACATCTGGAGGTCTTCACATGAAGTAGGGGTCTTAACTCTTATTTTAACCACTGTGGATCTGTTTGGCACAGTCAAGGATATGTATAAAGCAATTCAGTTCAGTTTTATTAGGGAGTGAGTTAGAAATCAGTTCAGCTGCCTGAACACAGTGGTTTTGAAACATCTTAGGTTATCTGAAAGGTTCAGAGCCAGTTGGCAGTTATGACTGTGGGAAACAGGAACCTTTCTGAAGTGGCATCTGGAAGCCAGGTGGGGTATTTTAGGACACCTCAAATGACATTTTGTAGGAAATACATGGGCAACTGAACAGAGACCATATCTGTATTACTCTTCTTCAGCTGCCATTTATTTTAGAACATTGAAACTATGTATGTAATTAAAACAATCAACACCTGTGATAGTATTACAAATCCTTCTGAACACTTACCATGTTATAATATTATGAGACTCTTTTCATAGGCACAATATCTAGTTTTTCAGAGTTGGTTGATAAATCTAAAGAGGAGTAATGTTAGAGAGAGATCAAAACTAAGAACAATGAAGGGAAAAAAGATATGTTTGAAATGTAAAATGAGATGGCAATCTGATAAAACAGAGAGGCAAAGAAAGGTTCTTCCAAGCAGCAGCAGGTACAAAGCTTCTGATACCTGTAATATTTAGTATAGATGGGAGAAAATAAGCAAGTAGATTGTTAATGAAAGAAAAAAGACAAAATCAAAAAGCACACATTGGAGAAAGCTGATAGAGTTATTTAAAGAAACTGGCAGCAGATTATAAGTGAGACAGAGTGGGGATAAACTGGATGAATGCCAAAACAACAATGATCTTTTCATGCAGATGACTGTGATTACTGTCCCTTATATATGTCAGAAAAGAGATAATAGTTTTCTTCATTTCTTTGTATTCAAGGTTTGATTAACTTGTGAAGTCATGGAAAGAGGAGATGACAATAAACAACAGACAAAATTATGAATCTGTGATAATTCAGGGATTTAACTACACCGTAAAATAGAAAAGGAAAAGACTGTACAGTTCTCAGACATGATCATAAATGACAGCGGTGAATTAGGAGAACTTGTGGTCTGGAGTATGAATGAAACTTGAATAGAAAACACTTCAACTGTAGTTTCCCCTCTGAAATTTGGAGCATTCTGTATTTAAGACACATGTATCTCCCTCTTCCCAGGTATGCATGATACCCAAATATGAATACACCACTGTCATAGTTTGAGCTCATAGGGCAACTAAGCACCACACAGCCACTCACTCCCCCATTTCTCCACACCCATCATTGACAAGGAGAAAATAAGCAAAAGGCTTGGTGGTTTGAGCTCAGAGGACAACTGAGCACCACTCAGCTGCCCACTTCCCTCTTCCCTCCCAAAGCTGGGAAGGAGAAAATAAGCAAAAGCTTATGATTTGAGAGGGGACAGGGAGAGATGAATCACCCATTATGGTCATGGACAAAAGACAGAGTTGTTAGGGGAAGAAAAAAGAGAAACATGCATTTAATACAGATACTAACAACAATAAAAATTAACAGACAGAGTAGGACAGTGAGAAGCATTACCACATCTTGAAATCACCTTCCCTGCACCCCTCTCTTCTCTCCAGGCTCATCTCTGCTCCTGATATCTCGACCTCCTCCCCACAGTGGCACAGGGGGAAGGAAATGGGGGGTGCTGTCAGTGCTTCCACTTTTTCCATCTTGAGGAGGGGCAAAACTTCTGGAACTTCTTCCCCCTGCTCCAGCGTGTTCCCCCTCTCTCAGGAGACAGTCCTCTACAAACTTTCTCCAACTTGAGTGCCTTCCATGAGCTGCAATGTTTCCCTAGTTTCTCTGGTGTGGGACACTCCCACATGTTGCAATCTTCCAAGTGCTGAACTACAACAGCGGGGGCTGCTTCTTCCAACAAGATCCCTGCCTCCTTTGGGTGCCATGACCTTAAACAGTTGTGCAGGGTCCCCACTGACCATATATCAAAGTCTCATTCACTGTAGACCTCCATGGGTGGCAGGAGGTTGCTGCTCTGCTGTCTCACCACAGGATACACAGTGTCTCTGCTCTGGATCATTTCACCCTCCCTTTCCTCCTCCATTCTTCACTGACCTTGATATTCACATAGATGTTGCAACTCATAACTTCAACTCCTCCTCCCAGGTCCCCTTCTTAAATATGTTATCACAGAGGTGCAGCTGATTGGCTCAGCCTTGGTGCAGAGGTGGGTATGACTTGGAGACAGGGCAGCTTCAAGAAGCTTCTCACGGGGGCCAATGTTGTAGCCCCCTCCCCTGCTAACAATGCTCCCCGCCCCCGCTTCACTCAAAACCAGGACAAACATCTGCCCGTAGATTATTCTTCCTATGTAACAATGGCTTGGGCTATTTCATCATAAGCAAAGTTAGATGAGTATACAGTAATTATGTAATTTCACTTTATCACAATCTCCATAAATGCTTAGAGGATGTATATTTCATGCTTGTCCCTTTCTTGCACCCTTCCCAAGATACCCTGTAGCATACTGGGTTAGATGGACCTTTGGTTGACTCGGCACAGATAGTCTTCTGTTCTCACAGTAGCCAAGAAATGTATCATTATGTAATGTTAAACTCCAGATGACGTAAAATAACTGCACAGAACTTTCCCTTCATTCAGGAAATCCTAGGAACATAGTCATAATCATAATTTGTACATGATCATCCTCTGTTTGTACAATACACATATTTCTAAATGTATTTTGATCCCAACAAGAAGGGTGATATAAATGCAACTATGAATAATTCAAAAACATTTAATTAGGAACACTTGATCTCCTGTTAGTTAAAGTACTTTCTTGGCAAATGGAAGAAGTGGATGCAAATGGGACACACAGATGCATCGTCAGAATGTGGAAACACTTCAACCAGAACTGTTTTATGAATAATGATGGATAAATATACAACTGAGATATGAAATACTGTTACTGTATGCTCAAATTATATGTTTCTTAGTGTATGTGGTGTCTAAAATTTAAGATTACCAGAAATTTAGGTGTTGATCAGGTAACTGAACTATTAAATAATGCACTGTAGCTTACAGGTTCAATCTGCAGCAGCCTCGTTTAGAATTTCAGAAGTCTGAATCAAAAAAAAAAAAAAAATACAACCCCAAAACAAAAGACAAATCCCACTTCTGTTAGTTCAAAATGCTCCTTATGCTCCTTGCTAACAACATGGCTTTGCAAATATGTAATCTAGAATTGAGCAAGTTATGAAAATACAAGTAATATTATCTCAGAAGTTTACCATTGGAACAATGAACAATTTGAAGCTCAGCTGTTGTTAAAAGAAATGTGAAGATCTAGAACAGGACAATTAGATATAGACCAAAAGTACTTTCGTCTCTGGCTGAAAACATTGGGTATGTACAAAGAAAACTTGGCCATTCCTGTTATTTCTGACACACTGGAGATGGAAATAACTGCTCTGGAATTACTTAAGATTTTGGAGGTTACAGTTAGCTTAATCTACTAATTTTGAAACTATATTATAATTTGAGAGTATAGCACTGCATGGAAAAGGAATACATGTCAGATTTTTTTTTTTCTTTTTTTAAAGTGTTACATACAGGATAGATAAAACTATAGATCCTGCAGCTGATAAAAGCCTTAAAAGCAGTAATGTAATTTTGTGAAACTGAGTAATACTTTAATAAACACATAAATTTATAACAACAGTCTTTGATAAAAGTCTAAAAAGGAAATTATCTGCCAAGCAAATATTATACAACTTGCCCCAGGTTGAAATTTATGAAAGAGTGAGAATATTTTGGCACTTTCAGTATCACAAAGAATCCAAAATGCTAGACAAAAAGAAGCAGAAATACATGCAGATGTCACAGTCAGAGTCCAGTGAAAACAATCACAGAGCTGCATGCAATATGTAATACAGTCAAATGAACCAAAACCAAAAACATCAATAGTCTGAGACAATGCGAAACATACAGAAAAATTTTCAAAAAATGTAACAAGTCACATCACTACACAAGCATCAAAACCTACAAATAATAGCAGCAGAAGGATACTGAAGCAGATCTCTTGGCTCAGCTAGTTTCTCCATAAAATGCATAACTAAAATGTCCTGAAATATTTGGACAATCTTCCTGAAAGGAAATAGGGTGTGAATTAGTTTTAAGCAGTATATAAGTGCTTTCTATCATTATATAAATAAGGATATTAGCAAAAAGAAGCCATAAAAAATGCACTCATGATTATATAAATTTACAAAATCGTATCTTGCATAAATGTATGGATATGTCTCAAATCAGCAAAAAAAATATACGTTGTTATTGAAAGTATCAAATTAAAAAAAGACACCCAGAAAAATTAAATCTCAAAAGGATCTTAGTGTATTGACAAGGGCATAATAGTTGGAGGCAGGAAAGAAGTGATGTGTGAAAGGGGTAAGAGATGTAAAGTCATCTGAGTGATAGAGGGGATGTGACACTGGATTAAGACTACTTTAATCCAGATGTTTTGTGATTTATACTTAGAGTGAAATTCTGATTGTGTGATAAATAAGGCTGAATAAATGGGCTGGATAGTCTAATTTTCCAGTTGTCCTGGTCCTGCCATATAGGAGTTTTAGAAAAAAAGGATAAGACTCTTTGTTTATGAAGAAACTGAAATAATAAAACATATAGAAATGTTAATATCTGTCACTGCTACCAGGAGAGAAAACTGTGGAAATGGCAAATCATGGTTTTTAAATTTAATGGTATTTTTACAGGTACTTTCGGAAGAACATCCCTATATCTCCTAGGATATAAGATATTTCTTCAGACATCTGTATGGATTTTATTCAGCCTCCAAAACATTCCATAGGATAATAAACATTTCAGTGTATAGACAGTTGTATATGTAGAACAGATGGAAAAAAATGATGTGGGGAAGGGAAAAAGAAGAATTTTCTAAATAGAAACATTAAGAAATCTTTAAGTGTGGCTCTGTTAAAGCAGAAAAATCTAATGGGAATAACATGCATAAGAGAAAAAACAGACCCAGCAGAAGTCAAATAGCCCTAAGGAAGAAAATAATAAAAACTGGTGTAACTAATATTTCAAATACTTACCTGGAGAAAATACCACACCACACCCAATTGTCTGTCTGTTTGTCTCCTGAGACTGTGTTATTCCCCAACTGCTACAATTCCATGATCAAAATGTCACATTGTTATTTTGTACATTGATGGAGTTGACAAAAGTTTGGCTGGGATTCTCATCTTACACATTTGCTCTGAACAGAAGCGGGAAATTCTGGTGTATGAGTTATTTTAACAAATAAAGATGGTACTTTAGGGTGAGATAAATTTGCATTGAGAAATGTCTATTGACTATACAGACTGTCTAGGCTTACTAACTCAAAGCAGACACATTTTAGAAAAAAATACTACCACACTGTGTATCTAGATACTTGCATTCAGGAGGATGATTTTCTTTATAATAAATATACACAATTTTTCCTGCTTATTTCTTTATTTGTAGCAATTACTGTGAAGGAAAAGTAATCATATTAACTAAAGAGCCATGGAAAAAAAACCAAAACCAACCTTCTAAATATTCAGAATTCTATTTCTTTTGTTTTCCAGATTTACAGTCCTCTAATATATTCTGAAACCATGTAGGAATTTAGAAGAAGATTGTGGTTGTAGATATATCATTTAAGTATTTGACAATATCTGTATTTCAGTATAGCAACGCATTAACAGTCAGTGAATTCTTTCAGATTTTGAAGCCTAAAATACATTAACTGTGCTTTCATATTTTGCTATATATTTCAGTCCCCAAAATAATGGGTTTCTTAATTTAAAATAATTTCCTACTTTGTCATGCTAAACAGTAACCATCAGATAACTTCTGATATTTTCTTTCATTTGTTGGTTTTCGTTCTACCTTAAGGTGCCTGATTTTATTTTAGCAACTGCTATTTTAGAAGGAAATCTTGAAGAATTAGTATAACAGCAAATATAACAGATGTCTGATAAAATTAAGTTCAATTGCTTCTATATGACCTCTGTTGAGGAAGTAAGACTCAAATTGAAGTCAGCAAGAGCAGCTGTAGATTCTGCTGTTAGATAACAGTGACCTGCATTCCCAAGGGTAGTGCCCATAAATAGAATTGTGGTCCTGCAAACAATAAATGTGATTAACGCCAGAATAACTTAGTAAACATAGATTCAGCCACATAGTGATGTGACATCTTGGGTCAGAAAGAACAGATTCAATAACAACAATTAAGATATATCTACTAGGTAAGCAAATCTCAGCTGGACTCATGAGAGAACCAGATACTGAGTTTTATGTTAGTTTGATTTTATCAACTTTGGGGTTTTTTTCTTCTCCTCCACTTCCTACTTTCTCTCTCTCTCTCTTATTTGTTATAAGTATCTTTTATAAGTATCTATATATTTAGGCAGCATATATGTTTCTATATATATGTATCAGTTTAGGTATATAATGAATAAACTAAATGTCAAAAAAAGTATGAGAACAGCTCTCTTTCCTTTGCATGTCTTTTAACAGAGTTGAATCTAGAAGGGATGAGAGATGGTAGAGCAAATACTATAGTAATCACTAGATAACATATTGATAAATAAAACTTATGTAAAATGGGAATCACATGGACTAATGATCCACGTGTTTACTGAGCTTCTTGAGCGGGCTATGCAGCTCTCAAAAAGGTCTCCACTTTCACCATTATATATCTCAATATATGTCCATTTTAGGTTAGGTTATTAGAGAGTAGCAATGCTCAGATTTTCCAGGTCAGGGTAGTCATGACAATACAAGGGCAATGCCCATATAACTTTCAGATTTAGTTGAAGTGATATATTAAGACTGCTCTCCTCCTTTTGATATTTCTCAATCAGTTCAGCCCTCAGAACTTTTTAGGTGTGAGGAAGCCAGACATAATGTACACTAGGAATGTCTTCATGACTGTATCCTATGACATCAATAGATTTTGCACATATACTTACAAATGCACAGATCAAAACTGCTTTATCCATGTACTGAATTAAATTTGCTCTTTCAAAGTGACTTTATATGTGGACCAGTTTTCAGAACTGATTAGGTAAAGTTACAGATTACCCAGTTGTTTTCTATATCTCTTGAAGTCCTACTTCTATTGTTCTAAGGTAGCACCACCCCCTTTCATGTAAAATCATCCACTGATGTTAGATACAAATAATTTCACAAATTATGTAGCAATCCTCAAACCTTGTTAGTAATCATATTTTTATTTAACAATGAAAACCACTGTTGCACATACATTCTGCTTTAATTTAGTTTTTTATCACCACTTAAGTGGTTGTTGGCAATTCTGAGTCTCTCTTAAGGACAGAAAACTACATAAACTTATTCTTGGAAAGACCATGGTCAGTTATGTTAAAGAACTTATGCAGATTAAGTCTTTCAAGACAGACTAACATAAGAACCTGCTATGTTTCAAAGTGCTCCAATGACATTTTAAGGTACCATGGATTCATCGTGAATTTAGACTGACTCTGTCACATACCTGTACGTCCTACAGCAATGAAAATTAGCATCCTGCCCAATATAATGAAATATTTCTGAAAAGCAATTATATTTTTGCTCTAAAAGTTGACATGCAAAGATATAACATCCACAGCTCTATAACAGATGGTATAAAACCAAAAAGTATAATGCTATATACTAGATGCAACTTTCATCATAAGTGACTGCACCAAACATATGATGGAAGAGGTTGTCAGAGAACACAAGGAACGAGTACAGAGTATAGACCTACAATTCAGTAAGTATAAATACTGTCACTACTAGTAACAATTGACGTGGTTTTTATCAACATAAGTTAGAGTTCTGGATTTGCCAACCTCTGTCTGAACCTGTGTTGGCCTGTTTGCATTTTTTTTTTTATCTTGCTTAGTTATAAAAACTGTGTAATGTCTACATGGCTAAAACATATTTCATCTAATTTTTGCTTAGGTTTCTATAATTGGGTGTCCTAACACCTCTTGTTAATAGATCTGATATATTGCAAAAAACAAGTAGTTAGTCTGTGTAGAATGACCTATCTATAACCCTGGAATAATGATGCTGAGTAAAGGAGCACAGTTATGGGATGATAGCAGAGGCTTCAAACACCTGGATGCAGGATGATATAGGAAGTCCCAGTGTTCAGTTAGTGGCAGTAACACAAATTTAGGAAAACTAATTTCAGGGATGAGGAAAATGGCAAATAGAAAGCATCTAATATTTCTAGCATGTATCATATATAACAAAGTAAGGTGTAAAACAAAGTTGTAGACTGATGAATCAGTAAAGTGTAAAGAAATATAGAAAAGACACAGAAATGACCCCAAGTAAACTCAGCCTGAAGATTAGGAAAAAAAAAACACCAACCAACCTAACAAACAAACAAACAACAACAACAACAACAACCACAACAACAATAACAAAACAACAACTAAATAAAAAGACCCACAACACCATCATTGTGTTTCTGTTGGCAAAAAGAACATAGAAAACCCCATCATTAACATCACACTATTCTTGAGGAAGAGCGCAGGATGATTCCAGTCTCATATTCCCCCCCTACAGCTAAGCCTGTTGTGGTTTAACCCCAGCCTGCAGCTAAACCCTAGAGAACTGCTCACTCACTCCCCCTGCAGTAGGATGGGTAAGACAACTGGAAGAGTAGTGTTGTGGTTTAGGCCTGATTGACAGCCAAACACAATGCAGCAGCTCTCTTTTCCTTCCCCTCTGGCAATGAGAAGGGACAGAGAGCCAGGATTGGGGTCTAAGATAGGACTGGGATGGGGAAAAAAAAAACCCTTTTATGATCACGAGCAAAAGGCAGACTCATTAGGGGAAGAAAAAAAAAGAACATACATTTATTACAGACACTAACAACACATAACAGAGCAGGACAGTGAGAAGCATTGCCACATCTTGAGAACACCTTCCCCCCACCCCTCCCTTCTTCCCGGGCTCACTTCTGCTCCCAATATCTTTACCTCCTCCCCCAGTGGCGCAGGGGCAGGGAATGGGGGTGCAGTCAGTGCTGCCACTTCCTTCATCTTCGGTGAGGGGAGTGTCCAAAACTTGTTCCTCCTGCTCCATCGTGGTCCCCCTCTCACAGGAGACAGTCATCCACAAACTTTCTCCCACATGAATTCCTCCCATGGGCCGCAGCGTTCCCCACACTGCTCCGTCATGGGTCACTAACTTCCTCCGACTGGATTCTCTCCCACGGCTGCAGCCCTTCCCGAGCTGCTCCGGCGTGGGACTCCCTCGCATGCTGCAATCCTCCCAGCGCTGAATTACAGCAGCGGGGCTACCTTTTCCCATGAGACCCCGGCCTTCTTCAGGCACAGAACCTTGATCAGCTGAGCTAGAGCAGCAGGCCATAAATCAATGTCTGCTCCACCGTAGATCTTCATGGGTGGCAGGGGGGGGCCGCCCTGCCGTCTCACCACAGGATACAGGAGGGTCTCTGCTCCGGCACACCTCCCTCCTCCTTTCTTCCTCCGTTCCTCCACTGACCTTGGTGTTCATTCAGCTGCAGCAACTCCTCCTCACAAGTCCGACTGCCCGTCACCACGTCCCTTCTTAAATACGTTATCGCAGAGGCGCAGCCGATTGGCTCAATTTCCCAAACAGAAGTGGAGCTGATATGGAGCTGGGGGAGCTTCAAGAAGCTTCTCAGAGGGGGCCGCCCCAATAGCCCCCTCCCCTGCCACCAAAAACTCCACCACTCACTCAACCCAGGACAAGTAGAAGTGAGAAAACTCATGGATTGAGATAAAGACAGTTTAGTAGGTAAAGCAAAAGCCACACATGTAAGCAAAGCAAAACAAGAAATTCATTCACCACTTCCCATTGGCAGTCAGGTGCTCAGCCATCTCCAGGAAAGCAGGGCTCATGCGTAACAGTTACTTGGGAAGACAAACACCATTGCTCTGAATGTTCCCCCTTCCTTCTTTTCCCCCCATTTTTTTATAGCAATGTTATATGGTATGGTATATCCCTTTGGTCAGCTGGGGTCAGCTGTGTCCCCTCCCAACACCTTGTGCTACCCCAGCCTACTCACTGGTGGAGTGGTGTGAGGAGCAGAAAAGGCCTTGACTCTGTGTGAGCACTGCTCAGCAATAACTAAAACATCCCTGTGTTATCAACACCTTTTTCAGCACAAATCCAAAACATTGCCTTATATTAGCTACTAGGAAGAAAATTAAGTGTACCCCAGCCCAAACCAGCATACTTATCAAGGTCAGGATTTAAAGGAATAGTGAGAGGGTAAGCATAACAGGAGAGCAGGCTTTCCTTGCATAACAAATTTAACCACATCATTGTTCATAATTTTTGTTTTGTTTGTATAAAAATTAGGTAATTTTGGGCTGTCAGTCCTAATTTACCATACCCAGATTAAAGTATCAATTATTTGCTGCATTTTGATTGTACAGTTTATTTATTTTTTTTTTAATTTAGATTAAGAGTAAATTCTTGGTTTCACATATGTGTTTTTTGTTTCTTCATAACAAGTTTTTGAGTGTAGCAGAGGTGAGAGATTTGAAGAGACATTAGTAAAGTACAGAGAAAAAGCAGAGATAATTATAGAAATAATAAGAAATGAATCAGGAAAAAAAATCTGCATTATGTGACACCAACGGAAAGACATGATTTACAGCTATACAGATATGACCTCTTTCATTTGGGTAAATTTTTCAGTATGTTACAAGAGGAAGTGCAGAATTTGTTGCTTGCCACCTGAGTTTGAATGATGAACCAGGCCTCGTCCAATCACTCCAATGTATTCATGTAATGCAAATTCTGAATCAACATTAGTTTAATACAGCAGCTGTTTCCTTATAAATTAAAGTATTTGCTTTACACTCATAATGTTTTCTTCTATTTTTAATTTTTATTCATTCTTAATACTGGACCTTTGTCTGCCCTGTTATAAACAAGATTTGGATAAATCCATTAAAATCAGTGGAGTACGGAAGTTTTAAAACCATGTTTGGTGTATGTATAACAGTGACACCGAGTGTATATGGATATCTGCAGTTTCTAATATGCTGTGTTTGAATTTAAAGTCTTTTACTAGACATCCTGTGATTTCTTACGGAAAATATTTTGAGGCAAGCAAGAAGAAAAAACATTTTTTCAGCCAACTAAATAAAACTTTTGTTCCTATTCCAAGAAATTCTACATAAATATCTATTAATTAAGATCTCTGTCAAGCATACAGTTTCAAATCCATCCCACCAACAAAGTAGCCTAGAATAACCTATTTTAAAGTACAAATAAACTGTAAGTAGTTATTGCATAAAGTGATTATGCTTAAACGAAAGTATTTGTTGTAACTCTCAAATTTAAGTAAGATACACAATCTGGAATGTTTATACTGAGCAATGACAAAGTGGGTACAATTAAATAATGATTTCTACGTTAAAAACTACATTTTTCAACTATGTGTACTCATTTTATCAGTTTATGTTAATTTCTGAATGAATTCCCAATATCCATTTGTTAAATATTTCAAAGTCTAGACTACTCAAGATCTTGTCAATCTGTATATCAAAATGATTTATTCATTAGATCGTTAGACATTTCCTAGCAACAGATTGTAGTTTTTGTAGAGTTGAAAAAGTTTTATGCAATACCATTTTTCTTTCTATAAAAATGTAGATGGATAATATAGTTTAGAATATTCCCCCATCAAACTGTAAATTCCTCTTTCAGTTTGCAGGAGTAACACTTGAGAAGTATAAAGTCTACACCAGAATAAGATATACCTCATCATACAGGAGAATATTTTTTTTTTAAATCCACTTTTGTCCTTCCTATTTTTAAAGATACTACTTTTTCTCTGCCTTTTTATCAGTTTCTTTCCTACCTTATTGATGTCTATTAATACAAGGCAATATAACCTCTTCTGTCTAATTTTAGATGTATTTAGAATATTGTTCTGTGGGTCAGCTAACAGAAAAAAAAAAAAGTCATCTTTCTTCTCTGTGGTCTCTTTCATTTCTGTACTTCAAAGTTATGACTCAAGAATAGCGGTTATTAATGTTTGTCTACCTTTCATCATGGAAATTATATGATGTAAAGTGTTTTTTTAAAGTATATGAACTAATCTTTTTACATTTTTTTTCTTATAGCAAAATTGAATTAATCTTACTTGGGACTATATTAGTATGGTTTTATTGGTTGATGCAATATTAAAAACACATCATGATGTATACAAGGATTAATTACCTGCATTTTAGATGTATTCCACAGCCTCTGATGAGATATATGTATTCATCTGTTAAAGGAATAGAAAAATCAGAATCTGATTAAGATAATGTAAGTTATAAAGTATATGCATCTATTTTCAGTACTCATCTTTTTTATTAGTGTAAATTAAATCTAATATGTCAACAAAATATAACATTTCCTTTTTTCTTCATCTTTCATTTTCCTGAATTATCTATCATAAATTTGTTGTGGTTTCTCTGCCAGATATATTTCATAAGTGATCTTCTACATACACATTTGTGATGTTTTTAAATTAAAAAAAAAATGTGTATGTTTCATGCTGATCTTTGGCTGTCCATGTTATGGGTTTATATATTAAAAACATTATATAAAATAACTGTACAATATTTGTATACTTCCTTCTCTATGTTTAAAGTCATTATATTCTGTGAGGATATATGCACAAGTCTAAATTGAATGCCTGCTGATTTCAGAAATTAAAGTGCACAGTAAATTATATCTTCAAAAGTGTTTGATTTTATGTATGCCTACCTAAACTTAACTTCAGGATTTTTGAAAGAAATGTCTGAAAATGTAACATTTCAAAGTAATTTTCAACATTAAGTAGCTTCAATCATAACTGTACAATATAACCAGGTTGATATTTTAACTGTTGTCTCCCCATACAGAATGTGTGGGAAGTGGTGGGTTTATTTTTATAACATATTTTAATGTTTTATTCATCTTTGGGGATGAAGTTTTAAAATGTCAAATGACAATTATTACAATATTGCTTTTCAAAGTCTGTGTATTATTATAATTATCTATAAGGCAAAAAGTATGGCTTACTGCAGCCTAAGAAGGATAACAAAGGGAATGTAACTTTTCATGAGAATTCTGAAACCAATCCAGGTGAAATTAAGTTAGAAAACAGCAGAGCCCTAATAAAGTTTTCCAACTAGTATGATGGAAACTTGGCTTAAAATGGAAAATTCTATTCTGTAAAATTACATAGTCTCTAATACAACGAGCTCATTGTCATCACTGACAGACCTAACATCATTCAGTAGAGGCACTGCAAGGCACAACTGAGTCCCTCAGCCAAGGTGATGTTGCCTTGGGGAAAAGGTAGTTAAGAAAGAGTAAAAATTCTGTGCAGTCAGTGAGGTGTGAGGAAAGAAGTAAAAGTATGCATGTTTAGTATGTTAGTAGTATGTTAGCCGAGGAAATGCAGAATACAACTCACAGTGACTTCATTAGTATAAAAATCAGTCTAGAAACTAAGTATTCCATCTCTTTGGACCACCAGCTTCAGGTATGAAGTGAGACAGAGTGTATTAGGAGAGGTGACACATTCTATTCACATTTTGTGTGATATATGAAAAAACTCTCATATACTATAAGTCTCAGTGTGACTGAAAATTTGGAAAGGGAGTCCCAAACATCTAAAAACTCCCATTTGCATGTTTTAATTTATTTTTGACATAACAGTGGCAAAAAGTGGCAAGCATCCAAGTGAACCATTGGTTTAAGGACAGCCTCTGTATTTCCTAATTGGGACTTTATCTGCATACTGCATGACATAAGTTGAACACCTGAAGCTGAATTACATTTTCTTCATTCCAAGGTCCATTTGTATTGTCAATATTCATTTATCTCCAAATTAATCTTCCTACATAGTGGAACAGAATAGGTACTCTGTTCTCTATAACTTGAAAAAGACATTGGAATCCATTCCTGATTACATGAACTTTACATTTTTTGTGGGATCTTCACTGGTAAGGATACAGGAAAGGTTATATGTTTGATATTTTCAAATTTTGAAAACAATCATTCCTTCCAAAGAAGAGTTTGGAAATTTCTACAAGCCTCAGAAAACAATCCATTTCCATATTGAGAATGAGAACTTTCACCCTCCAATGACCTCTAGCACTTTCCTCATAAAGTATGGTCCTATGCATGGTTTCTGTTAGATATATTCAGAATGCTATAAAACAAATGCCCACTGTTTTGAGTACAATACTAATGAAAACTCAAAGAACTAGTCTAAACTACAACACCACCAAGAATGGAAGATCAGTTATTATTGTCCTGTAGAAAAGCAGCAGTTTATAATCTGCCTTCAGAGCACATGTTTCTCCTTTCATATGTAGTACACTGGTGAGATGAACAAAGCCTACTCATGAGAAATCAAGCAGAAGTCCTGAATTTGTCCCTTTCTTTCACTACATTGCTGTATTGTTGCCTTTTCTCAGTGGTTTCTCTGATAACAGGGCTGAACACTGGTTAGACATTTCTTAGTCTCAACATTTAGGAGACTTTGCTAGAGAAATAGAAGATGAGGTACTTACTCATCTCGGGGAAGATGACTCATATGGGGAAGATGATAGCGGAACATGACTAGGGATAATGTATTCTACATTTTCTGCCTATTATCTAAAGTCAGGGAGGATAAATACCAGAGGAATCCAGAGTAAATAACTGAATCTTTGGAATGGAAACCATCAGTAACGTGTTTTATATGCAGTTTCATTAATAAATCTGGACAAAGCTACTTTCTCTAAAACCGCTTGAATAATATCTGCCAAGTGCTAAGAGATACTGGCCACTCTAACGATCATGTAATTTTCTTAATGACAATTTAACAGCCATATTGTATTGAGGAGAGTCGGTTGTGTTGTGGTTTTTTTTTGTTGTTTTTGGGTTTTGTTTGTCTGTGTGTTGTTTTTTTGTTTTTGTTTTATCAATGTGTTACTTATTTTATATTTCCTTTCATCTTATGCATGTGTAGATAGTGTGGTAGACAAAAATATAAGTAGAACATGGATTTCAAATATCATATGTAAATATTTGTGAACTGCATATATTACCTTGCAATACATAAATGCATTTCTCATTAGAAGTTGGACATCTATTTATCAACTTCAAATTTTGCTTGACACACACTGACTGGATTGAAGATTTTGATATGCCAGATGCAAGTACTAGGCAAAAGACCCTAATAAGTACATAACTTTGTTTTGCTCACTTTAAATCTTAATTTTGCACTTTTCTTTTTAATCGCCCATAAGAATCCCTATGTCTGGTTATAATTCCTACCCGTGGGACACAGTATAGGCAAAAATTCTTTCATTGTGAATCCTGATGCTTGATTAGTGTACGTAAGAAAGTTTCTGCAAAATACTTTGAATGAGTATGAAGAAATAAATTCTGAATATTGCACAAGCTAATATGTGTTTTGCAGGTCTTCAAACTTATGATACTTCAGACAATATGAGTGTAGATTAGTGAGTCAGATATATTCTAAATTTTCTAATCTTTGTACTTCTACTGAGGCAGAAAGACCGATTTCTCTGTAACACTTTTCTAGCTTTAAGAATTGTGGATGTTCCTTGGGGAAGACATATTTGATATATCTGGGCAATCAGAACTAGGCAGCAGAGTTCAATTCTGATAATGGATCTGCTCAACAAAAAATCAATAACCAATAAAAAATAGTAACCAATAAAAGGCAAGCTATTATCTGTTTAAAATGTATCAATTTATTTTAATATGCTTTATTAATCATTGAATACAGTTATGCAGTTACTTTTTTGGTAAAAGTTACATGACATCCATTAGAACTTTTTAATAACACACATCATTAGTCAATGTGTGCCCCAATGCATGGGAAAAATAATACAGACAAAAAAAAATCAAAACCCTCACATCATTATCTTTGAGTACTGGTTACCTATGTTGCGTGTTACAGAGGAAGATACAAGATAATATCCAGGGAGCAAAGACAGCATAATTTAAGAGGAAATAAAAGAAGGAATAAAAACTAGCTTTGTAAAAGTTTATACCTAGATCCAGAGGATTTGTAATTGGTTCATTACCAGAGACATTAAAGTTTATTGTTCTAATATTTTTTAAATGTATTTACTGTAGTTCTACATATTGTCCTCATTCATATAAATGTATTGCCTTTTCTTGAGCATTGGTATGTTTTGCATTTAATTATGTATTTTGCATAATATTTCACTCTGAGTACAGATGCACCACTTATTTATATAATATCCTCAGGTATTCTGGACAACAGTCAGATTGATCAGCAGAAGTGTTTATGAAAAGCATAATTTTGCGAAAATGCTCTGGAAATATATAACTAGAAAGACAGTTTGATTTGTTAAGTGAGACATTTGCAGTAATCATATTTGATGTATGTAATGAGGAAATAAGTGTAATTAAGAATGGGATTAATTTTACCTATATGCAGCTATATAGAAGTTACACTGGTAGTGCACACAGGTTATTCAATTACCTACAGAACCACCTGCAGGAAGTGATTCAACCCTCCTCTCGTCATCACTTACTCTAAACATAAATGCTATCATTTGTAAGAGGCTCCTTACCGTTGACTGTAGAGGGCATCTAGATAAATAGCCTACATTATGTGCCTAAGTTTTAGACAACATCTTGGTACATGAATGTCACTTTACTCGCCTAATCAATATTAAACATTCTCAATTATTATTTATTTATAAACTAATGCTTGATGCTGTCAGATGCTTTGAAACCTAAGCATGATGACAGGAAAGTCTGTAAGGGTGTGAAATTCCAGTTCTTGCCAGAATGTTTGTCAAAGTTGTGGTACAAACACAAAAATTACCTTGAAAGATAAGAGCAAAACAGTTGAACCATATTTTGTTGTATAGTTCTGACTTCTATAATATAAATTTTGAAAAAAAATCATGTATAAGGTCTTGTTCATTTAAAATTCAGGTTGTATTTATATTCATTATCTCTCAAATTCATATTTGTTTAAACAGCTTCTAATAGGTATAAAGATATTATGCCATGACTTGATAACATAAATTTGCAACAATTTTATGAACTAAATATGAGATCTAAATAGCTTTAGTCTATTTTTGTATATGATATAAGACTTAAATTATAAATTAATGAAATTTATCTTGATAAAAACCTGTGGGGAACTAAAACAAAACAAAAAGCCTTCACCACTAGTACCAGATCAACATACTCTGAAACACTGATGAAAAGTCACAAGATTTGATGAGTTGACCCTGGCGAACTGCTAAACACCTTACCCAGCCTCTTGCTCACTCCCTCTCTCTCTGGACAGGAAGAAAATAGAAGGAAGAAGACTTGTGGATTGACATCATGACAGTTAAATAGGAAAATCAAAAGCTGCATGTGCAAACAAAGGAAAACAAGGGATTCATTCACTATGTCCCATCACCAGGCAGAGGTCTAGCCACTGCCTAGAAAGCAGAACCTCAACACTTGTAATGGTTGCTTGGAAAGACGAATGTCGTAACCATGAACAGCCTGCTTTCCTCCTCCTTTCCCAGAAATTTCATCACTGAGTATATCATATGGTATGGAATATCACTTTGGTAAGTTGAGGTCTGTTGTCTCAGCAATGTCCCTCTCAACTTCTTCCCTAGGCCACTCACTGAGGAATGATGAAGGTGGAAGGAAAGCCTTGTCTTTGTGCATGTATTGCTTATCAATAGCCAAAACACTGGTGTGCTACCAACAGATTTTTAGCCACAAATGCAAAACATAGCACCATATCAGCTGCTATTGAAGAAAGTTAATTCCACCCCAGCAAGATCCAATGTACAAGACAATGAAGGAAATATATAAATCTACCTACTTCATTCATAAAGGCTGAGAACCTGAATTTCAAAAGAAAAATGAGAATTTAAAGGTGCTTTTATGTGTGGGAAAGGGTGAGTGAGTTAAAAAAACTATACTATATTACACATTTACAGTTCAGCTACAGACATGTTGAGAACTTTCAATGGAAAGAAACCTCACTGAAACTGGATTGATATTTGTGCAATATATTTTATTTTAATGTATGTTTTTCCTTTAAAGAGATGCTTTTTGTTATGTAATATTGAATTGAATTTTTTCCTTATAGAGACAGCCTGTTATTTTGTTATAAGTGTCATTGCTCCAAGGGGAAGAAAAGGACTAAAAACAGAAAAGGTATATCTGAAGTGAGAACCATGAATGGCAAATGGAGAACTGATACTCAGGGCACAGTATCACACTGAAAACACTGAAGAAATTCTGGTACAAAGTGAGGACAATGACTGCATGAGATCTAATTCATCAAGGCCATAAAAGTCAGACCTGTAACTAACGTGGGCTGTATTTGTATTTATTCTGGAAAGTGTAAAATTTTCACAAAATTGAAAAAAAAAAAAAAAAAACTTAAATAAATAGTGAATACTAATATTTGCTGCTAAATCATATACAGAAATTTGTTCTTAAAAACTAGGTCTTCTTTTTAAAACAATATTTTAAAAGAGTGACCAAGCCAGAATCTCTGATGATATCAGTGTAGTTAACCTTACTGAATGAAGAAAATTAAGTTAATTATTGCATATTTTTCCCATGTTGATATGGAGTCTGATATGAATGTTTTGTGATGACAAAAAAAAACCCAAAACATTATTTATGCATATAATATGTACATAGCTACACAGCATAAGTGTTGAGGCTTATTCTCAGATCAGGAATTATTTGATATTATGTGTCAGACACTTTCAAAATTATTCTATAATAATTGTATGGTTTCAGTGGGGAATTCAAGTAAAGAGGTAGAATGTATCAAATGAAGTATTCACCTCAAACTACTCACTAATGCGCAATTTAAACACTGGAGGAATAATTAGTGAAAATTAGCTCTGTAGCTTTTGAAATAAAAATAGCTTTTTATATACCTATACTTTAAAACATTAATCTATGATACTGCATTAGAATAAAATATTTAGTATGATTTTTGTGAAATATTGACTAGCTTATATGTGAGTTCAAACTCTGATATTTTAAGTAAAGCAGTTTTCTCCTTGTTCCTAGGATTGAATGGGTTAATAATTTGAACAAAAGAAAGGCCTTTATTAGTAAAATGTTTCATTTGCCTGATAGAGTTGTGGTTTATCGTTGCTCAATACTACTTTCACTACATATTTGAAAAAGAACACAACCTAACACTCAGAAAACCACAAACCATCCCCCTTCAGTTCTCATTCATTAAAAAAAAAAAAAAAAAAAAAAAAAGAAATTAGAACCATAAAATAATTAAAACTATATTGTGGCCTTCCAATAACATTTTTTTGAGGGAATGTAGTAACCTCATCTTTTATTTCCTTTTCTTCTGTATCGGGAAAAAAACTCACAGTGGAATTTAATTATTTTCCAAGTAAATGTAATTAATGAGCAGAAGACTGAAGTATTGAGAAGTTAGTTTGACGTTTGAAGAAGTTAGACACATAAAGCCAGACTTTCTATACATTTTTGTTATTAGAATTTTTGCTGTTATCATCTTTTAAACTGATTGGAAATAGGACAAAGTCATTAAAAAAATGTAGGTGTTCTAAAACCAATTAAACTTTAAATCATAATGATGACCACACAGTAGCACGAAGTACTCACATACAAGTAACATATTAATTTGAACAAACAATAAATCAAATAAGGACCAAAAAAAAAAAAAAAAAAGCCCTTCACACAGAAGGTGAAACAATGGGGCACAGGTCACTATTAACATTCAAAATTTATAATGAAAGGAACTAAGAAATCACTGGTTTTCTACTGCACAGCATCTCACTCACTGAGCATACAGAAAGGTAATGTGAGCTCAGTGAAAGTTGAACATTTATTAAAATTAACATTTTTATCTCTTTATCGAATTTCTTAATCATCAGTTTATTATTAGAAGTTATGCATGGGGATGGAGGAATCTCCACTAAAGTTGTTTGCTCAAACAGTGCAAAGGCGGTTATTCAGATCTTAGTTCTCCTGCTACCCTGCTAGAGTAGAAGTCTGCAGAGAGAGAAACTACTGTTGTATTTCAAAATATATTTTAAAAACTAACTTTTTTCTGCCTTAAAATAACAGTATCAAAAGTATACATTCAAAGAAACAAAATATTTTTGCTCATTTTTGGTTTGAATGTGTATCCCAAGAATGAGAATACCAAGTCTGCCAAGACCTGAAATAGCAATATTTTTTGACATTTGCAACTGTCTGATCAGATAATTCAATCAAAGTATTCTAGGAAAGGAGTAAAACAATTGGATCTGAACTCATCTCTGTAGCAATATTTTAGCAAATGTAGTTTTCTCTTAATTATCTCATTCTGTTTCCTTGTGTTGGTGTTTAGAGACAAAATCTTATTTCTCTTTTATTTATGTGTTTACTTTCTTTTCCTCTCCCACAACTTCACTGTCATCAGAGTGAACTGTTATGCAAGGAAACCAGACAGGTCTTCAGGGCAGTGAAAAATGATTTTGACACACAGAACAACCACAACTTAGAAGATATATTCATTACTTTCTGTCATCTGATGGTTCTTCTGCTGTCAGAAAGAAATGGCCCTCTATTATGGAGATTTATGAGAATTTTACTTTTCAGTAAAACTTGAATAACTGTTTCCAGAACTGTCCCATTCTATACCCCTGGTTCCTTATGAAGTACTAGGAAACATAGTAGTAGGAATAAAATAAATAGTAGCTTGATAAAGGATCGGAATAGGTGGAATAAAAGGTGTGTGAAGCCTAAACAAAAACTGGCAGTCTCTTGTTCCTTTATAACAGAAAATAGTATGTTTTCTCCCATGTCACTTGTTACAGCTAGCCAGCAGCCTAACAAGATTTTACAGTGGATCTTTTGAAAACATATCAACATAGATTCCCATTAAAACATTGTGTCTTGACTAGCATCACTTTTTAGATATGAATAGTTTATCAAATACAGTTCAGTTTGTAGCAAGAAGACACTAAACATAAGAAAGTAATGACAAAGTTTGCTTATTTTAATTTAAAGATGTGTTCCAGAAACCTAAGGACCAAAAAATATAATTTTTCAGTTTTACAAATTTTTATCATTATCTTTGCTTCCTAACTTGCATATCTATATCTATGCCTTGTCCAAACATCCTCATGGGATACTGAAAACATATGAAATGAATTCAGTGATCTCACTCATTATTAAGACAATTAACACAGTGTACCAAATATATTTGCTCACCAGTGTTGTAACATATCCTGTAACCTTTAATTATCAGATTTGTCTATCTTTTTCTGAAATGTAGTAAAACATGCAGTAATCGCTCATATGTAATGAGAGAAATTCATATGGCTATACATGAAAAAACACTAAATGATCTAACATACTCATTGCTCATACTTTGAAGTATGTGTCTTACATAAATCATAAAAATATTTGACCTAAATTACTGGAAATTGTGTGACTAATCTGAAAGACAGCAAAATATTACAACATTGTTCCATCAGACACACACAGTTTTAAGAAACCTTGGAATCTAATTTTGAACTTGTGGACAACCAATAATAAGTACAGCTTTAACTGTAATGTGGTTGTCTGTATCCCACAACTATCAAATCACTCTAATACTCTAACTGATATTTATAGGATTTAGATAAGAAAATTTCCAAAATTTTCCCATCTGTGATGTATCTCTAACAGTCTATCTAGGCAAAGTTAATGATTTTTTTTTTTTTTTTTAATTCCTGGAATGACATAAAAATCATATGGTACGTATGGTGATTTAGGGATTCAGGAAATAATTCTGAAACCTGATGGTAATCAGAAAGATCCAAAACAACACTAAGAATATCCTGAAGAGTTAAATGCTAAACAAGTTATCAATATGAGATGATGAACCGGATCTGACAACAGGCTAAATAAGAAGAAAAGCAAAGCAAGAAGTAGCTAGTTTAGAATCCAACTGATATAGACATGAATTGTCCTAAATTTCAAGCTTTGATTTAAGTATAAGTACCTGAATTCTGCATAAAGTAAGTGATAAAAAATGGGGATATCTGAATAACTGAAGAATCTAAGTCTAAATGTCCCTCTTTCAGATGATGTTATAGGGCATTATCTCAGACAATGCAGGGCATACCTTTGAAAAGCTGAAGTTAAACGTACTGGAAATTTTTAGATAAAGAAGGCTACCTACATCCATTCATTTATTTGTTCAGAGTCAGGAAGTCTTGGAAAGTAAGCAGAGAGTGACAGCTTCCCAAGTCTTCCCTGATTTTCAATTATCAGAATCTCGTTAGTCACACTGTCACAACTGAAGAGAAAGTATTAGGCCTCTCAGACTGAAGTAACCACTTACAGAGCATCTGCTACAACAGTGTAAAACAGTTGAGTAACCAGTAACTTTTAGACATAAAGGCTATTTCCACTCAAGAGGCAAGATTAAAGGAAGCATTTTGTTGTTTCTTTTTCTGTTTTAGATGTGATAATCATAGACAATCTTGATTTTTTTTAAGTACCAAACAGAAAAGTCATCAAAGAACACAAACATCTCGGAAAATGGGAATCTGAAGTAGAATAACAAATAAAAATGTAGCCAATGTAATGTTGGTTTGAATGTATGATATTGTCATCTGTTCACATAAAAATACACATTTTTCTAACATGTACCCATATACCTTGGAAATGTTACATGAAGTTTTAAGTTATTATGTTATTGTCATTCTGATCCCCTTCCATGTCTTTTGTTTCTGAACACTTTTCCTTCCCTCTGCATTTTCCACTGAAGTTTTCTCTCTAGTTTCCAATTTATCATTCCTAATCAGAGATCCCAAATGTAATTTCCTTCAAAAGGTATGTCCCTCATTAAGATATGTACTGGATTTCTTGCTAAACTATTACCATCAGATTTATATTTCCCACCTCTCCTTGCATAAAAATTTTTTCATGCCATGCTTCCAAAACTTGCTTGTTACCTGCCTGCATCCTGCCTATTCCTTCCTGAAATTATCTCAGTTACCACTTCTGAGTTCTGATTTCTATTCCATTCTTCAGTCTGACTCCCAAGATGTTGTGGCTCTGAATGTGAATGATATATAGGTCTCTTGATAAACCGTCAAGTCACTGAGAACGTTTACATACAGATACATATAGCCTGTCCACACAAGAGAACAGATTCAGAAATATGCACCTAAGCAAATAAAAGTTTATGCCAGAACCCTCCCTCTGTCTTCTGTGTAGCCATAAATAGTTTTGAAATTCAAAGTAACTCACACCTTTACTCTGCATATGGAATTATAAGAAATAAAAAATATCTTCAATATTTAATTCAAATTCCACTTGAGTAGTCGGTCATTTTTTCTCCACTTGCTTGTTTTACATAAATTATGATGTGATAAGTAACTATGACAATCTAAAATAACTATGAAGCTGTTGCTGAACAATTACTGTGACTCTTACCGAGGTAATAAACCTATCTCAAGAAAAGACGTTCTAAACTGTGGAATTGTGGAATACATTACAAATGCTTTTCAAAAGAAAAATAAATGGGGATTCAGTCACCTAAATGCAGGCATCTAGCACAAGTTTAATTACCCTACAGTATCCCCTTGGACCTCAGTTACTTCTCCTGAAGAACATGTGTCTTTCTTAGATCATGTTGTATGTGCCAGGATGGATGTCCCAGATTTATTGAGATATTCTAAATACCACTATATAGGTATCATGGATTCAGTTGCATACTAGCAACTGAATCCATGATACCTATATAGTGGTATTTAGAATATCTCAATAAATTTCAGTTGCATACTAGCAACTGAATCACTACCAAATTACACATCCAGTATGAACTTAAATAAATGCCTCATTAGACAGGCTGTGTATCTGTTGTGTAATCCTCAGAGTGGAATTGCATACACAGACCTGCCTGTAAACTGTATTCTCAAAAAGGTTATAAAATAATGGTTTTCTCTTCTTTCCATGAAAATATATGTAGTAAAACCCATTTGACCAAGTAGTTTGATGAAAGACTTATTCAGACACAGTCACACATTCTTCTATGAACATTAGCTTAATTATGTGACCCGGGTTGAGTGAGTGGTAGAGTTTTTTTTGGTGGCAGGGGACGGAGCTATAGGGGAGACCCCCTGTGAGAAGCTTCTCAAAGGTCCCCCAGCTCCAAGTCAGCTCCACTTCTGTTTTGAAACTAAGCCAATCAGCTTCACCTCTGTGATAATGTATTTAGGAAGGGAGGTGGTGACGTGCAGTCAGACTTGTGAGGAGGAGTTGCAGCAGCTGCATGAACACCAAGGTCAGTGGAGGAACAGAGGAAGGAAAGAGTGGAGAGGTGTGCCAGTGCAGAGACCCCCCTGTATCCTGTGGTGACACGGCAGGGTGGCCCCCCCCTGCCACCCATGAAGATCTACGGTGGAGCAGATATTGATTTATGGCCTGTGGCTTCCGCCTGATTGATGATCAAGGTTCTGTGCCCAAAGAAGGCCAGTGTCTCATGGGAAAAGGTAGCCCCGCTGCTGTAATTCAGCGCTGGGAGGATTGCAGCATGCGGGGGAGTCCCACGCCGGAGCAGCTCGGGAAGGGCTGCAGCCGTGGCAGGGAATCCAGTCAGAGGAAGTTGGTGACCCATGACGGAGCAGTGTGGGGAATGCTGCGGCCCATGGGAGGAATTCATGTGGGAGAAAGTTTGCGGAGGACTGTCTCCTTGAGAGGGGGACCACGATGGAGCAGGGGGAAGAAGTTCCAGAAGCTTCCTGCACTGAAGATGGAGAATGTGGCAGCACTGACTGCACCCCCCATTCCCTGCCCCTGCGCCACTGGGGGAGGAGGTAGAGATATTGGGAGCAGAGCTGAGCCCGGGAAGAAGGGAGGGGTGTGGGGAAGGTGTTCTCAACATGTGGCAATTTTCTCACTGTCCTACTGTTACGTGTTGTTAGTGTCTGTAATAAATGTGCATTCTTTTTTTCTTCCACTAACATGTCTGCCTTTTGCTCGTGTCCATAAAGGGGAATTTTCCCCATCCCAGTCCTATCTTAAACCCCAATCCTGGCTCTCTGTCCCTTCTTATTGCTGGAAGAGAAGGGAGAGAGAGCCGCTGCATGGTGGTTGGCTGCTGACCAGGCCCAAACCATGACATTGTGATAGCTAGATTTGTGTCACAAAATGTAATTGGGTTTCAATACTTACAAAACACTTGAAAATATAAAGATTTACATATAAATGGAATAGAGATTAAAATCATACTTTTATAGAGCTACCATCTTGTTGATTTATCTAGTTCCTATTTATAAATAAAATATGATTGACACTTGTTAATTGAATTCTTCATAACTGAAATGATTGCCAAAACCTTATTTCTCTTATTAGATATATGTTAACACCATCTGGATTGCAGATCTTTTTGATTACTGAATTTTTTCGGAGTGTTAAAGATAAGTGTAGTTTCAAGTGAGTAGCTGTATCCTTTTATTTTTGGAGGTATATTAAAAAAAAAAAAAAAAAAAGTAAAATCTCTCCAGATAAGATGCTCTTATCAGAAATAAGCAACAAAATAGCTTCCGTCTTGTTGCATGAATATCTGACATACCTTTAAGATGATCACAAGTGTTTATTTATAAATGGACACCTGCTAACTACCATACTGTTGAGTTTTGAAAATGGAAGTTCTCTGTCATCTTTTGCAATAAATTAATTAGCTATATACAAGATTCCTGAGAACACCACCAAAAAAATTGAGACTTCTAATAGCAGGTGTAGTACAATGGGCAATTACATAATAAAGATACTGACTTTTTTGAAAAATGTTGGGTGGGGGTTGTTTGTAGTATATAGGACCTAAACTGAACAAGGGAAGTCTTTATCAACTAAACACTACACCTGCATATAATTATTCATAATGTCTTTACTTTTGTTTCCTACTTAATGTTACAGAAAGTATTTGAAAGCCAGTTTGAATGTCATTGTTTGTCTTACTTACAGAAAGAAAGCCTTTATTTCCAGATGAATATATAAAACCACAACAGACTTAAAAATAAAAAGAAACAAAAGACTATTCACATGCTGAAGAGTGTCCTTACTTTAGGGTTAAATCTAGCATCATAATCTTTCTTTTAGTCAAATACCTGTAAAATAGGAGAAAGAAAGTATTTGTTATCTAAAGTCTTTTAAGTGTTCAGCTATTTTTTTTTTTTTTTAATTTAGGGTAAAATTGTAAATGCCTGCTGTTATAGCTGATGAAAGACAGACATGATAATGTGGCTGAACCATCTGTTATTTAATAAAACACCACAGTTGTGTCAAGAAGTAATTCTGGCTAACAACATATTCCTTTAGAAAAAAAAAAGACTTCAATTATTACTGTAGAAACTAAAGACAATGATTCTTGAATCTCTGTGAAAGATCGCTTATGTGTTCACTCCTTTCAGATAGTATTTCCTCCCCTCCTTTTCCCTCCACTCCTCTCTAGCATTGTTCTTTTACCAATTTTCAGTTTAATTCAAGAAACAATGATATCAATAATGTTAGAAAACAGTCAGTAATTTCACCAGGAGAACAGACAGACATGAACAGACCTGTGGGTCAAGAGACAGACAAGTACTTTGGATAGACTCTGAAGACAACACAAATAGGGAATGCTCAGAAAGACAGAACACTGAGTGAAAAATACAAGCAAGAAAATGTACAGAATTTCAAGGCATCAAGTAACAATGGTGAAAGTTCTCCCCTTCTCTTTTCCTCATAATATTTTTAAAATATTTTTTCTATGTTAATGCTAAATTTCATATTCATGCATCAAATAATTTCAGATTGCTTCAAGCTAGCATCATTACCTTTCCAAATATATTTCCAGTATAATGCATGTTGACCACACAGGATTGGGGAACAGATCGCTGTTTTCTGGTTGTTATTTTTCCCTGCAACCCAGTCAATATCCCTGAGAAATTCAAAAGATACACTGTCTACAGTAGCCATGAGAGTTACAGAGACATAAAGTTTTCATAAAGATAAGGTCATCTCTGTTGCTTTACACTGAATTTATTTTGCTGTATTCAGAGACCATAGGAAGATGAATGGGAACAACTAAATCAGATGATTTAGAGACAGATCCATTTAATAGATTTTTGATCAGTTTAGCAGTACATTGTATAAAATGAAAATCTCAGCTTCAGTAGAATAGTTCTGAGTGTTGCACATGCTGTCTCAGTTCTCTAAATGTTAAAGTGTGAACATTTGCACATCTAGACAGTGGCTGCACACTTAGACAGTGGTTCACAGGACCCAGACTGCTGAATAGTATCCTATAAAAAAATGGCATTGAGGAATATTTATGGACACTTTTAGGTAGATTTAGCCACTAAACTTACAGTTGCAATTTCACACATCTATAAATTTTGACTCAGAACTAGAAAACTACTTGTGTCATCTCTCCCTATATGACTTTAATTGTCTAAACTACTGCTTGAATTTTCTCAAAGCAGAAAATTCATCTGTATTTATCACTGCTGTTGCAGTCCAGCAGCTTCTCTGATATGGGTTCTAGGCCTGTTACAGCTTTTGAGCCACAACAATCTGCTTATAATGACAATACAAGCCACACACCATAACATACTGTTTGAAGACAGAAACATCTGCACCTACATCACAAGTCTAACCACAAAAACCTAAATCAACCTGATGATGGTGGGGAAGGGAGTAGAGTGCTTGAAAGAACTTCTTAAATCTCATATTTGGTGTATTTTATGGATTATCTTCTGGCTAAAAACAATTAATTAATTAATCAAGTCCCATAAGAGTAAGAGAGACCATCTGGACCCAAATGTCTCATATTTTATCACTGTGAATAAAAATGAGATTTCTTAGGGAAGTGCCTTAGACTTTTTCTGTTAGACAAATGAGAGATGGATTGAGGTTATCATCCTCTACTTATTCTATACTTAGGATGAAAATGCTTTTCAATATTGTTCAAGGAGAATCATTCCCTTGAAAATTAACCAAGTTCATGACTATAATTTCCTATAAAACACTCTGTGAATTCATTTTGGAGGGGTTGTAATCAGTAAGGTCCAGAGCTTGCTTCCCTTCCTTGCAATAAAAGCACCTGCTTGGAAAATTGACCCAGTAACTTCACAGAAAAAATCCAAAGTATTAGATATGGTGTAATATTCCCTCATGCAATTTTCTTTCTGTTACTTTCTTCTGTAGCTTCTATAAATTCTGTAGTGAGCTGTTCTGGGTTGAGTGAGTGGTGGAGTTTTTTGGTGGCAGGGGAGGGGGCTATCAGGGCAGCCCCCTGTGAGAAGCTTCTCGAAGCTCCCCCAGCTCCACATCAGCTCCACTTCTGTTTGGGAAATTGAGCCAATCAGCTGCGCCTCTGCGATAATGTATTTAAGAAGGGATGTGGTGACATGCAGTCAGACTTGTGAGGAGGAGTTGCTACAGCTGCCTGAACACCAAGGTCAGTGGAGGAACGGAGGAAGAAAGGAGGGGGGAGGTCTGCCGGAGAAGAGACCCCCCTATATTCTGTGGTGAGATGGCAGGGTGGCCCCGCCCTGCCACCCATGAAGATCTACGGTGGAGCAGACATTGATTTATGGCCTGTTGCTCCTGCTCGGATAATCAAGGTTCTGTGCCCGAAGAAGGCCAGTGTCTCATGGGAAAAGGTAGCCCCACTGCTGTAATTCAGCGCTGGGAGGATTGCAGCATGCGGGGGAGTCCCACACCGGAGCAGCTCGGGAAGGGCTGCAGCCATGGCAGGGAATCCAGTCAGAGGAAGTTAGTGACCCATGACGGAGCAGTGTGCGGAACACTGCGGCCCGTGGGAGGAATTCATGTGGGAGAAAGTTTGCGGAGGACTGTCTCCTGTGAGAGGGGGACCACGATGGAGCAGGAGGAACAAGTTTTGGACACTCCCCTCACCGAAGATGAAGGAAGTGGCAGCACTGACTGCACCCCCCATTCCCTGCCCCTGCGCCACTGGGGGGGAGGACGTAGAGATATCGGGAGCAGAAGTGAGCCCGGGAAGAAGGGAGGGGTGTGGGGAAGGTGTTCTCAAGATGTGGCAATGCTTCTCACTGTCCTGCTCTGTTATGTGTTGTTAGTGTCTGTAATAAATGTATGTTCTTTTTTTTTCCTTCCCCTAACGAGTCTGCCTTTTGCTCGTGATCATAAAGGGGAATTTTTCCCCATCCCAGTCCTATCTCGAACCCCAAGCCTGGCTCTCTGTCCCTTCTCATTGCCGGAGGGGAAGGGAGAGGGAGCTGCTGCATTGTGGTTGGCTGCCAATCAGGCCCAAACCACGACATGAGCCATTCTTACATTCATAGAAGTACTGATATTCCAGTAAATTACTGCTGATTCCCTGAAGATGTATTATATTAGGCATTGAAAATACTTTCTGGAGTGAGATTTGTTTTGGTCAAGGCTGAAGAGATAAAATATTATAATATATTCAGAATTAAAAATTAGACAAAATTAAGTTGTGGAATGACACTGATTTCCATCTCCTTAGAAAAACTAGTGTTTTCTCTTAAATTTCACTTCAGCTGTAGTGACAGTGATATAACAATAATATGACAATATGTCTAATGGCATACAGGCTTTTTCTGAAGAGTACCTATAGCACCTTTCAACTTCATAAGTTCAATGTGTGAACTACAATGTTTCTCTACTTTACAATAAACAGATCAAATAGATTAAAGATCTTTAGAAACAGTACTGATATATGTGGATTTAATTATCTAACTTTGTCACAGTACATTCTATGAAACAGAACTTCAGAAGTTTATGACACAAATAACTTATGAACAAGATTTATGTATGAAGTATTTAAAATAATATATATGTTTGGTATATAACAGAAGGAGAATCTTATCTATTACTTCTGATTATTAAATCTTCTGAGAGTTAATAGAAATGAATTAGTCATATGCATATGCATTTAAGTAATTGAACTGTAGTACGGTAGGAATGTTTTAAAGTTTTACACAAGCAAGTTGAATCTCTGTATCTGGAAGTTCAGCGATGCTATGGAAATCTGTATGCATAGTAGGAGGTATACAATACTGTTTGGAACTAGACTAAATAGTTTTTCAAGCTAGTTTCCTAAGCAAAACTAACAACACCATGTGACTTTGGCTCAGTTTTGCTTAGGAAATTGTTGGTGACCTGTGACAAAGTTCAGGCCATGCAGCATATGAAATGTTTAAACACATTTTTGAGATGGTAATAGTTTGCAGGTCAAAAATTCAAGAGAAAAAATATGAACAAGAAAAGGTAAAACCCCTTAGGAAGAAAGTAAAAAATCAGAAAATTGTATCTCATCAACACTGAGGATCAACATGTTCAAGGATAAAGAGAAGGTAATGCTTCTTCTCATGGTTTATGACCAGCTACCCAACAGAGACTTAAGGTGGTTAGCTAGTGCTTACCCTGTAACATCCTGACCCTAGGTATCTTCTGTACATGTTATTCAAAAGACAATCATTGTGTGATTTGAAGTTGTCTATGTCTTTCTTGTAGAATGGGAAGAGATATCTAACTAAAAGTAACCAAGTGAGTGAGAGTTACAAGATCCCTGAATTCTGACCTGAAGACAAGTGTCATGCTCACATATACACTATTTAAGACCAACTGCCTCTAGAGCAATTTAGCTGTGTCTAACATATATAGAAAACAGCCCTCGGTATTCCAGAGAAATAACCAGTTCTGTGATATGAAACTTCTCAGTCACTAACTGTGATACCTTATGACTTCCAAGAAGACATCATAAATCTATGATCATGCAACTGAATCCCAACATAATTCATGTTTCAGTCAACAGAAATCCAACTCCTGGTACCTACCAAAAGAGAAGTTGATTTTAAATTTAGTAAGATGATAAAAGTGTGCATGTCCATAGAAGATATGAATAAACACTAAAGATGTGTGCATTGGTGTGCGTGATTTGATGTGCTCTTTAAAAAAAAAGCTGGAAAATTCTTTGATATACAAAAGTTGAGACAAGATGATAGAATCATGACTTAATAAAGTAACCTGTGCTGAAGTGATCACTGTAAAATGGCCTCAGAATTCAGAGGCAGACTTGTTTGAATGAGAAGCGCCTGATCATTTTATATGAAACATAATATTAAAATTATTACTGTAGATTTCCTAGTAGTGGAGAAAAAATTTCAGTTATTATATATTTCTGTGAATACATCAGAACAATCACATCAAACAGTGAAAAAAACACAACAGCTTGAGCCAGAGCTCTCTGAAGTAATTTACCTAAATATTGACTGAATTGGAACTGGACTGATTAGTCAATGAACACAAAGTAGATCATTTCCAAGTACTTAACAACTACAGAAGACTTTTAAAAGAAGAAAATCCTCACCAGGCTGAAATACATAGGAATTTCCAATTTTCAGGTTTACAATGCCTAAAATTAATCTAGTACTTACACATGAGCCTGTCCAAATGAAAAGTTTGTGAAGCTTTATCAAAAAATCTAACTCATTGTTTGTTATTTTCATAACATTGTTAACCATCTATGTATTTTTTCCCCTTAAGGATGATACCACGTGAAGCCAAATATTCTTATTGAAATTACATTAAAATATTTATGGTTATCTTCTGCCTGATGACAAAGTAGGTTTGTGTAGTTTTACCCAAAGTTATATTTGGTAAAAAAAAAAAAAAAAATCTTTCTGTTATTAATACAGATTTGTTGTCAAGAATTCAGACAGGTATAATGAAGAGGAGCAAGTATACTTTATATTTCTGTATTTCAGAGACTTTAAATTCTGTACATATCACAAATACAGAATATGTAAGCCACTTACATTTTAGTGTATTTAGTTGATATACTGATTTAATTTTCAAATTATATCATAAATCCTACAGTAATAAAAACATTCTCAGAATCTTTTAAATCAAAACTCACCAACCTAATTTACTTATGATACTAGTGAAAATATGTGTATTCAAAATTCTTTTAAAAATAGAGGATTCATTAAAAAAAAAAAAAAAAAGAAAAATCCTGATTAAATTTTTCACATGAAACTAGAAAATATTATGGAAAAATTGTGCAATCATTTGGGACTTCATTTCTCCCACTAAAATCTCTTGAATTCTTTCCTGTTTGTTTGTTTTGCCCACGATAGAAATGCTGGAATGATGTGACCTTTCATATACATCCAAAAAACTTCAATTGGCAGGTAGGGCACCTCTAGGAGATGTTGGTTTTGAACACTCTCAGAGTAAAATAAGACTGGATTCCTGGTCTTCTAGTTTTGGGGTAAGTCCTATAAGCATTCTGTAGAAAGGGTGATATTTTTTTTTTTAATTTGTTCAAAGAAAAAAGGAAATTCCACTGATTACTGCTTAAAGAGGGAGTCCAGTACCATTAGTATGTGCCAAACCTGTTTTGAATGCATTATGAATGTAACACCTCCAGAAAGAAAGCACAAGAATGTATTATTTCTTAAATCTAGACAACATTGAATTTTGATCCACCTTTTAAAATATTGATGACATTTACAAGTACAAAAATGTCAGGCAATTAAGGAGTTCTTGGAAGTACAAAGCATAAACATTTCCACTTTTAGACAGAAACAATGCTTTTCAAGATCATATATTTTTAAGTTAGATGCCATAATTCTGCTTATACTAGGTATTATTGTTTTATTTGGTTTCCATATACAGGGTTTAAAATTGTCATAATATATCACAGTGTGTTGGCATAATGAACAAAGGTAGGTATGAAGTATTAACAATATTGTATGTTCAGTACAAACACTTCTGTGTTTTGTACAAGGATTTGATATCCTTGTAACTTAACTATTCAGATTCATGCTGGTAAATGTTCAAAACCTGTTCATTCATTGATTCTAAAATAGTCATTCTGAAATAAAAAAAAAAAACAAACCAAAAAACAAAAAACAAACAAACAAACAAACGAAAAAAAAACAACAGTCCTCCAAGACAATTGTTGAGATCCGATGCTGGAAATTCTTGATTTGCAGGCAAAAAGAGTTGCTGATGAAGTTGAACTAATTTTAAAATACAGTATTTGTGCAAGAATACTGCAATAAAAGTGCAGGTATCAGTAAATTTTCCATAATTATTACTAGGAAGGTTAAAAAATCTCATGAGCAAAACATAATTTGGCAAAATGTTACGTACCCAAATTTCAATGTATAATACCTTCAAATGGGTAGTTTTTTTCTTACAAACTATAGATGTATTTTATCTTCATATAAATCATAAATGAAGTTAGCTAAATATATGTGGCTGTGAGAAAATGTAAAGTTTCACACCACTCAGATTCTGTTCAGGCTTCTGAAAGGCACTTTGAACTAAATGAAGCTCGGTCAATATGTTTCACATGATTAAAAGGATGAGCACAGTCATTAACAAAACTGACTAATGGAGTAGAGGGTTCTAAAACTCCCAAATGACATCATGATGAAATGAAGGCATTTTCTTATTAATTTTCCTGCATAGATCTTAGTTGGAGAACCAGGAATCTGTTATTACTTTGGAACTTCCCAGGCTGTGTAGGTGTCATGGGTACATTGTGATATTATTTATCTTGTGACTAGCAGTCTTGTCTTTTGCATTTTAGCTGTAATATAAAATGTAACCTCTGTTTCATATCGCACAAGCTAAAATATAAGTTTTCATTTAGTTTCGTGGTGTTTTTTCAGGTTAATCCTGCTAGTTCAGTTAGGAGTTAATATAAATTCTATATTGTTCAGAATTCAAGGAATAAACAAAAAAGATGCAGATATAGTATACATAGATACACTCTTCTTCTTTGACTCATTAAAGAATACTGTTGTTTATCTAGTACATAATTTGACAGTTACATAATGTTCTGTAGAATATAATTTCAATCTCCTATGCAGACTTTACTTCTAAAGTTGGCATATTTAAACATTGTTCCTGGGTTAAATATTACAGTTTAATAGTAACAGGTAAGTAACAAATATTTAATTAAATATAGATATATATCTTCATATTCTAGAATAAATATCTATTCTGAGGCCAGATTCTGGTAGTTCTTATACGAGAGTGTATGATTTATCAAACTATCAACTATATTAAATAAGGAAAAAGGCTCCTTAAACTTTATGAGTTCATTATCCCCCAAGTGAAACAGTGTATTTTTAGGAGCAAAGACTACAGAGTATTTTCCCATTTACTTAATCTATTTCCTACTACATAAACTCGGAAATTGATCCTCACAAATTTATGGATCATAGACTTAAAAGTTTCCAGGCTTCCTCACCTTGTGGCTATGATTGTACTCTCACCACATTAAGAGTAAAGATTCTCCTGTAATTTATTCATAGCCTGTATTTGCCATCTGGTGAATTTATAGATAGAAATCAAATAGCTGTTTCCTAGCCTTCATTGCTGAAGTAGTAGTAGCTCCCAAAATAAGAGTTCTAGCATACTATGTTTGTAATAATGCCTCCTCCCATTCAGTCCATTATCCAAAGAACTGGGTAATTATTTAGTATAAGATGGGAGACCTATGAAAGAAAAAAGATTCTACTAGCCTGTTTTGCTACTCGGACTTGGGAGACAGATGTTGTAGTGTGCATCATCTATGTATTAATTTAATTTCTAATGAGGATTTGGAGAACCACACACAAAGCCAAACCAAATGATTTAGATGACAGAATATGTTTTCAGAAATCCATGTTACATTGTGGTTCAGTGTTATTGTCAGAATAATCTGCTAATTGGATACTAATCTATGAGTTTGCTAGTGGCAAATACAAGTATCAAACTATTGTGTTAAGCTCAGCTGGAATTAACAGCAAAAAAATATGTTCACAAATTATAATAAAATTGTAAAATGTTAGCTGATTGCCTCCTAAATGAAAATAAAACCTCATTTTAAACTTTTGTAGGTAAGAAACAACTTGCTTATTACCAGACTATTCCTTTTGTTATTGGTTACAGTTCACTGTAATTACATGATCCATAAAAAAGTGAGAGAGAACTACCCTTAATATTGAAGTTAAAAAAAAAAATATCCAATATTTTCATCTATTGTCTAACTTTGGAGAAGAAAGAGCCAATAGCAAACTAAATTTCAACTTTTTTTTTTTTTTTTTTTCTCAATAAAAATTAACAGAATTCCTGAACTGTCAACACAGTTAGTCTGTGCATCTCCAGAAGTGGACAAGAAGTAATAGCATCAAAAATTCACTACCTCCTCACAAGAATAAACAGGTAAGATTCAAAAAATAAGCATTCCTCTCTCTACCATACCTGAGAAAAGTAATTAGATCATGTTATTCAATCATGTTTAACAAGTTATTTGAGAACACAAAACTAGGGCATGAAAGTAGTGTTTCTATTTTATAAATGAGTGGAGCAATTTCATGAGATACTGGAGAAATAAATCAAAAATCCCACCTCTGCCGAGGTCACTGCAGTATAGAGTTTCTACATTTCAGGAAGATGTAGCAGTCCCATGACTTTTGACTAATCTGAGACAGAGTTTTCTCTCAAGACTTGCTATTTCGCATGCAGTAATTAAATATACATAGATCCAGAGTGAGATCCCAGCTGGAGGGAAGAAATATCCCAATGAATATATATCTATTTTATTCAAAATGGAATAGGATCCTCAGACTTTTCAGAAAACAATATATTTTCACTATCTTTCATTCCCAGTGTTTCCTCAATAGTTTTTAAATTCTCTACTCACAAGGTTATTGTAGCTAGGATACAAGGATGTGATCATATTTTTAGTATAACTTCTTTTTATGGAAAAAATAACTTGTTTATATAGTTATTTCCAGAAGATGAATCAAATAAATTATCAGTGAAATACAAATAATCACACAGATTACAAAAGCAGAATTTAGTGTCTATCTTTAGAACAGCGGTCTAAGAATTAATGTCCTTACAAAGCCTATGTAAACAAAAGCCTGTAGTCCCACAGGTGCACATGTCTAGAAACACAGGTGCAAATAATCTAAACCATTTCCAGTTATGGTTGTTGAGAACTAGAAACAGGATGTCATTCATCTTACCCAGTTTTAGAGACCTATGACTAGGTGTCAACTTGCAATCTAGTTGTCTAATGAAAAAAAAAAAAAAAAAAAACAAAACACAAACAAAAAAAAAGGTATCATGCATTATGCATTAGAAATGCTTATTTATTTGCATTGGCTAGTTTAAGTGAGATGTCTAGAACCTACATATATGTTAAGCAAGTTGAATTTTATTCTGAGGGTCCCCATTTCTACATCTTTTGAAAGGCTTAATCTGATAGACATCTCAAAAGAACACCTCACACTGAGAACATTTGTCAAAACAAAGTTAGAGAAAATGGTGTTCCTAATTTTCTAGTAATTTAAACTTTTTGTCAGGAATTGATCTAGAGAAAATCAAGAAAATTTAAATATGACTTCACAGCCTATTACTTAAGTCATTCTACTGATTGTAGAATCTTTATTCATTCACTGTGTCCTGTTTTATTCTACAATGGGGGTGGAGGGCTGTTTTGTTTTTAATCTGAAGACTCTCTCAGGAGGAGGCAAATGTTTCCGCTTTCCTTAGTTTATGTGGGTGAATATGAATAAAAAGGCCTGGATTTTTTTTTGCTTACACATTGAATCTTCCTGACATGATAATTTTCAGCATAGACATTCTGAATAGTTGAATTCCTCCCCACCCTGCCTCCATCTTCACTCTGTACTCCACTGTCTTTTGCATACTGGTGCCCAAAGAAATGGGTGGCTTTTCTGTAGTACAGAATCATACTTAGGAAATTTCAGAATTATGAGTCCCCAGAGCTGGGGATCTAAGACTTAGTAAGAGTGCAACACTAACTATTCAACTGAATGTGAAGGAGGAATTTTTCATTCTGATTATCAAAATCTCTAAAAAAACATTTTTATTTTGGCCCTCAGCCTCTAAAAGAGCAGATAGGAAAACTTTGACTAAGCACTGTCTAGTACGTCAGACAGTCATTACTATCATACTCAGATTTTTATCTGTGATGAACCAGTTTCTGGATTCTTCATTATTCCATGTATGTGAAGACACTCTCATCATAGTAATTTGATAATAAAAAGCATAATTTGGTGAGCACTGTGCAGCTTCTGTGGCATGAGGTTTTAAGTCAAAGTAGAGACATACCAGAAAAGAGACATATCTACTCACTCATGGCCATGGAGAGATATACTCATAAATTAGTAACTTATTTTCAAATAATAATAAAAGTATTTAGTACTTGATAAGAATAGTTCATACTTAAATCACCTAACAAACATAAACTTACTCATCATTTGCCGAAGCAGAGCCTATAAATGGTCTGGGCCATACCATCATGGTAAATTAATTAGACCATTATAATATAGACAGATTATATCAGATAGATATAATATAGTCTGATTATAGATAATAAAATAATATTGAGGATATTCTAAAGTTAGAGTCAGTAAAACAAAAAAATTTTAGCGGGAAAGGAATTGAAATATCACAGTCTATCATTGACTTGTTTCCTTACTTCAGCAAGAGGTCAGAAAACCATAGCAGGAACATTTCTATTGATGTAAAAAATGGCAATGAGGGCTGAGAAAAAGTAAGATTGCCTCCAATGTACTGTGCTGGCAAGTTTTATTTTTTGACAGTATATTACATGGGGAACTTATTCCAAATTTAATTTATTTTGAAAGAGAAGGAGAGAAGCTAAAAGATACAATTTTATTCATGAGATTATACATATAGCAGTGATAGTTTACAGTAGTTCTATCGTGTAGAGTAGGTTGACATTACATATTTGTTATATAAAATGCCTAAACTGTTCCAAAAGCAGACATAATATTTCAGACTTCTCACAGCAACCAAGTACTCACTAAGGTACAGAGCTCAATACAGTGCAGGTGTACGAAACATGTAATATTTTCTCTCTAGTGTTGTAATATGAGTCAGCAATCAGTTCTACTGAAATAATCTAATTATGAGCCAGGCAGGAAGGAAGGCAGGAAGGCAGGAAGGCAGGCAGGCAGGCAGGCAGGCAGGCAGGCAGGCAGGCAGGCAGGAAGGAAGGAAGGAAGGAAGGAAGGAAGGAAGGAAGGAAGGAAGGAAGGAAGGAAGGAAGGAAGGAAGGAAGGAAGGAAGGAAGGAAGGAAGGAAGGAAGGAAGGAAGGAAGGAAGGAAGGAAGGAAGGAAGGAAGGAAGGAAGGCAGGAAGGAAGGCAGGAAGGAAGGCAGGAAGGAAGGCAGGAAGGAAGGAAGGCAGGAAGGAAGGCAGGAAGGAAGGCAGGAAGGAAGGCAGGAAGGAAGGCAGGAAGGAAGGAAGGAAGGCAGGAAGGAAGGCAGGAAGGAAGGCAGGAAGGAAGGCAGGAAGGAAGGAAGGCAGGAAGGAAGGAAGGCAGGAAGGAAGGAAGGCAGGAAGGAAGGAAGGCAGGAAGGAAGGCAGGAAGGAAGGAAGGCAGGAAGGAAGGAAGGCAGGAAGGAAGGAAGGCAGGAAGGAAGGCAGGAAGGAAGGCAGGAAGGAAGGCAGGAAGGAAGGAAGGAAGGAAGGAAGGAAGGAAGGAAGGAAGGAAGGAAGGAAGGAAGGAAGGAAGGAAGGAAGGAAGGAAGGAAGGAAGGAAGGAAGGAAGGAAGGAAGGAAGGAAGGAAGGAAGGAAGGAAGGAAGGAAGGAAGGAAGGAAGGAAGGAAGGAAGGAAGGAAGGAAGGAAGGAAGGAAGGAAGGAAGGAAGGAAGGAAGGAAGGAAGGAAGGAAGGAAGGAAGGAAGGAAGGAAGGAAGGAAGGAAGGAAGGAAGGAAGGAAGGAAGGAAGGAAGGAAGGAAGGAAGGAAGGAAGGAAGGAAGGAAGGAAGGAAGGAAGGAAGGAAGGAAGGCAGGCAGGAAGGCAGGCAGGAAGGCAGGAAGGCAGGAAGGCAGGAAGGCAGGAAGGCAGGAAGGCAGGAAGGCAGGAAGGCAGGAAGGCAGGAAGGCAGGAAGGAAGGAAGGCAGGAAGGCAGGAAGGAAGGAAGGAAGGAAGGCAGGAAGGAAGGAAGGAAGGAAGGAAGGAAGGAAGGAAGGAAGGAAGGCAGGAAGGCAGGAAGGCAGGAAGGCAGGAAGGCAGGAAGGCAGGAAGGCAGGAAGGCAGGAAGGCAGGAAGGCAGGAAGGCAGGAAGGCAGGAAGGCAGGAAGGAAGGAAGGAAGGAAGGAAGGAAGGAAGGAAGGAAGGCAGGAAGGAAGGAAGGCAGGAAGGCAGGAAGGCAGGAAGGCAGGAAGGCAGGAAGGCAGGAAGGCAGGAAGGCAGGAAGGCAGGAAGGCAGGAAGGCAGGAAGGCAGGAAGGCAGGAAGGCAGGAAGGCAGGAAGGAAGGAAGGAAGGAAGGCAGGAAGGAAGGCAGGAAGGAAGGCAGGAAGGAAGGCAGGAAGGAAGGCAGGAAGGAAGGAAGGAAGGAAGGAAGGAAGGAAGGAAGGAAGGAAGGAAGGAAGGAAGGAAGGAAGGAAGGAAGGAAGGAAGGAAGGAAGGAAGGAAGGAAGGAAGGAAGGAAGGAAGGAAGGAAGGAAGGAAGGAAGGAAGGAAGGAAGGAAGGAAGGAAGGAAGGAAGGAAGGAAGGAAGGAAGGAAGGAAGGAAGGAAGGAAGGAAGGAAGGAAGGAAGGAAGGAAGGAAGGAAGGAAGGAAGGAAGGAAGGAAGGAAGGAAGGAAGGAAGGAAGGAAGGAAGGAAGGAAGGAAGGAAGGAAGGAAGGAAGGAAGGAAGGAAGGAAGGAAGGAAGGAAGGAAGGAAGGAAGGAAGGAAGGAAGGAAGGAAGGAAGGAAGGAAGGAAGGAAGGAAGGAAGGAAGGAAGGAAGGAAGGAAGGAAGGAAGGAAGGAAGGAAGGAAGGAAGGAAGGAAGGAAGGAAGGAAGGAAGGAAGGAAGGAAGGAAGGAAGGAAGGAAGGAAGGAAGGAAGGAAGGAAGGAAGGAAGGAAGGAAGGAAGGAAGGAAGGAAGGAAGGAAGGAAGGAAGGAAGGAAGGAAGGAAGGAAGGAAGGAAGGAAGGAAGGAAGGAAGGAAGGAAGGAAGGAAGGAAGGAAGGAAGGAAGGAAGGAAGGAAGGAAGGAAGGAAGGAAGGAAGGAAGGAAGGAAGGAAGGAAGGAAGGAAGGAAGGAAGGAAGGAAGGAAGGAAGGAAGGAAGGAAGGAAGGAAGGAAGGAAGGAAGGAAGGAAGGAAGGAAGGAAGGAAGGAAGGAAGGAAGGAAGGAAGGAAGGAAGGAAGGAAGGAAGGAAGGAAGGAAGGAAGGAAGGAAGGAAGGAAGGAAGGAAGGAAGGAAGGAAGGAAGGAAGGAAGGAAGGAAGGAAGGAAGGAAGGAAGGAAGGAAGGAAGGAAGGAAGGAAGGAAGGAAGGAAGGAAGGAAGGAAGGAAGGAAGGAAGGAAGGAAGGAAGGAAGGAAGGAAGGAAGGAAGGAAGGAAGGAAGGAAGGAAGGAAGGAAGGAAGGAAGGAAGGAAGGAAGGAAGGAAGGAAGGAAGGAAGGAAGGAAGGAAGGAAGGAAGGAAGGAAGGAAGGAAGGAAGGAAGGAAGGAAGGAAGGAAGGAAGGAAGGAAGGAAGGAAGGAAGGAAGGAAGGAAGGAAGGAAGGAAGGAAGGAAGGAAGGAAGGAAGGAAGGAAGGAAGGAAGGAAGGAAGGAAGGAAGGAAGGAAGGAAGGAAGGAAGGAAGGAAGGAAGGAAGGAAGGAAGGAAGGAAGGAAGGAAGGAAGGAAGGAAGGAAGGAAGGAAGGAAGGAAGGAAGGAAGGAAGGAAGGAAGGAAGGAAGGAAGGAAGGAAGGAAAGAAGGAAAGAAGGAAAGAAGGAAAGAAGGAAAGAAGGAAAGAAGGAAAGAAGGAAAGAAGGAAAGAAGGAAAGAAGGAAAGAAGGAAAGAAGGAAGGAAGGCAGCAGCTCAGTTCCTTCACAAGGAGCTTGATGGAGGTCAGCTGGGTCACCCAGATTCCCTCTACTCCTTTTGTTGGCCTGTGGTCGGGGAAGGGGCAGAGAAAGAGGTCTGTGAGACCCAAGACATTTTTCTCTCTCCTACTAGCTCAAGGAGTACTTCCAAGAGACCCTGAAACACCCAGGTATCACCCATCAGTTGAACACAGAGCAGCAGCAGTGGTGAGGATAGGGCTGGACAGGTGATGTCTGCTAGGTGAAGCATCTCTACCAACAGCTGTGAGGACACCTCTCCCCAGCTCAGGAAAAGTGTTTCTGCATGTGACTACGTCTAGTGTATTCTCCCAGTGTGAACATGGTCCCCACGGACTGAGGTGCCAGACAGGGCTTACCCATGGAGTGTGCTGACGCACAACTCCTTCTCTACCCAGGAAATGCAGAAGGAGAGGAGAAACAGTCTGAGTGCCTGCTGCTCCCCAGCCTGTGGGCAGAGGTGGGCACCTGAACACAGGAACTTCAGTAATGTTCTTTGATGGGCTTACTGAGTCAAATGGACTTTTTTGACCCCCACAATATTATACGGCTGTTCAATATTGTCAGATTGTTTCTAAGCTTGTTTTAAATCAAATTCAGAAAATTGACACAACTGATACCAATTCCAACAGAAGTCATCTCACATAAACAACATGTAGGCAAGCATTATTTATGAGATTGTACTTTCAAAAAGGTTATTAATATCCATATGTGTATATATTGCATATATGAGTAATAACCAGAAAAAATATTTAATAACTAGTAGTTCTTTTTTCATTGTTACGCATAATTGCACTAGCCTGTGTCCAAATGGCCTAGATGCAGCACTCTGCATAATTTTTTCTATACCTAAAATTTCCAAAACTGAAATGGAGAAATGCTGGCCAGGTTGTGTTATGATCAGTATTTAATAGAAGTAAATTTGATGGAACACAGAATCTTAGTGTATAAAATTAACATATTTACCCAAAATCTTCCAGAAAGATTCTTCTATTGCCTAAACAACCTATAACTAATTATGGATTATAAAACTGAGCATCAGTCAGAAAGCCAATAGTTTTGCCAAGGGAGCATGCTCAGAAGAAGCAGACTCAGAGAAGCCTCATCCTCCTTTCCATATGAGAGGAAAAAAAAAAAAAAAAAAAAAAAAAAAAAGAAGTTGTGAAATATGGAAGCAAACTGTTTCCCACGAATTGCAGTGCACAAAAGCTGTAGCTGGAAAATCTAGGTAGATATTTTTGAATCTTCAGACTCAAAAACCTGCAACTTATATAATGTAGCAAATTCTGCCTTCATTGTTTATCATACAATCTCTTGGTTGTCAGCAGATTAAAGTGAAAAGCTTGCAAAACAGTTTTTCTGTTTGTGAGAAATCCCTTCTAGATTCCTGCCTAATAGGAAGAATAATTATGGATCCAGCAAGGAAACAAACCATGAGAAAATCTGGTTTAAGACAGTGAACCAGAATACTGTCCTGCATAGGTAAAAGTATAAATAATAGGGGAGAGAATCTCAGCTTGCTTGTGTCGGGAGCCTTCCAGAAGTTTCTTGAGCAAGTCCTGACAGCCATACTGGGCCTTGTACTTAGGGTTAGAGATACCCATAGGTTAGCATGATTGACCGCTGTGTAACCCCATCAATATAACAGTAAACAGGAACAAGCTGGAAGGCTCTGGGCATGTACTGCTGCTGACTACAGTTCCTAGGTATGTGTAGCTACTGTTGGACATTAAGAAAGAGATGGCATTCTTGTCTGTCGAAATAAGTTGTATATTTTTTTTTTTTTACTGCACTAGATATAAGGAACTGTGCTACTAGGGGTAAGGTGAATCTCTCTGCAGATGCACAACCTGTCGTGGCTGCCCACTAGCAATCTGTCCAAGTGCAGTTCCAGCATCTGAAGGAGTGCAAGATGTATTCACTATCTGTATTTCTCTTCCTATATATATTGTGTTATTATTATCATCCTTAAAGCTGTTTTGTTACACCATGTGCTGCTGTGCCTTTCTTACCAATATCCAGAAAGAACCCTGCACCCCACCCTTACTCCCCAATGCAGAACATAAGCTTATATTAGGTCTAGATGAGACTTCTTTCTGGCCACAAAATCTGCCATTGAAGACAGAACATGGATTTCTGTGAGAACAAGATTTCACTCAAAACTTTTTACAGCTTCTATGGAGTTTGAAAAAGGAGCTTAATCTCATCAAAGGTCAAATGACTTGTTTTCTGATGTGGTTAATAATTTTTATCACTGGAGATGTTTTAGATAATAAACTTTTCAGATGTAATGATTTAATGTTTATAAAAGCTACTCCAGAACACTTTTAGTAGGAATTACATGTCCTACTAAGTGCACAGTAAGAATGTACAGTAAGAATGTACAAAACAATGTACAGTAGGAATGTGTGAGACATCTGTGGTACAACTGTTCTTACAAAGCAAGGAACATATAAAAGGTTCCAAATTATTATTGTTGAATATATGTCATTTAACAATAAGCTTTCTGTGTCTTGAGTAGTATTCAGGATAACATAGTGTATATTTTTTTGTCAGTCACTCAATTATTTATTCATGATTGCATCATTCCTGAGAAATACAGATATTTCAAATATACACCAATATAGCCTTCATACTTCACCATATTTTCCCATATTTATTTTGACAGTCCCCTAGATATCTCATGCAGAAACAATTTTTACAGTGAAATTCTATAATTGCTTTACTACAGCTTTTCCTTCACAAGGTAAACAAAGCACTTATTGAAGTTATGCATGTGCCTAAATATTTTGCTTTGTGGAAATGTCATTGTTATCCTCCATAATACAGATGTATAAGTTGTCAAAAATAACTATACCCTGAAGACCTAAAGAGTAAGGATAGAAGGGAAGAGTGTATTGGGTGTATATGGCAAGGTTTTGGTAGTGGAGGGCTACAGGAGTGGTGTCTGTGAGAAGATACCAGAAGCTTCCCCCATGTCTGACAGAGCTAATGCCAGCTGGCTCCAAGGTGGACCCACTGCTGGACAAGGTCAAGCCCATAAGCAACAGTGGTAGCACCTTTGTGATAACATATTTGAGAAGGGAGAAAAACCACTCTGCAACAGCAGATGGGAGAGAGGAGTGAGAATATGTGAGAAACATCACCACGCTGGAGCAGTCTATTCCTGGAAGACTGCATCCTGTGGAAAGGACTCATGGTGTTCATGATGACACGCAATTCATGGGAAAAACCCACATTGGAGAAGTTTGTGGAGGACTGTCTCTTGTGGGAGGGACCCCACGATAGAGTAGGGGAAGATCATGAGGAGGAAGGAATGGCAGAGACAACATGTAATAAGCAGACTGAAACCCCCATTCTCTAACCCCCATTTCTCATCCCCCTGCATTGCTCAAAGAGGTAGAGAAAATTGGGAGTGAAGTTGAGCCTGTGAAGAAAGGATGAGTGGGGGGGAAGGTGTTTTAAGATTGTTCTTATTTCTTCTTATCCTACTCTGACTTTTGATTGGCAATAAATTAAATTAATTTCCCTGAGTCAAGTCTGGTTTGCCTGTGAAGGTAATTAGTGAGTGATATCCTTGTCTTGCAGGAGTAACTATGACTCTCTTAAGACGGGATCATAGTTACTAACTGGGCTCAGCTGCAGAGGTCACGCCTCCCAGCGGTCCTGCCGGATACCCTTCTGGGTAACTGAAGTGGCCTCTGCCCCAGTGTGATGAGATACTGTTACTTCCTCCCTATCAAGTGATTTCACGGACCACTTGATAGTATCTAATTGGTGATACAAAATTTCGGAGTCTAAATTGACTACCCAGAGCCTGGCCCACGGGCCTATGTTGGGTGCAGTCTGACAGCTCGTAAGGGAGTACTGTCTGGCTTAAATTTGACCCTTACCTGGAATTGACAAAATGTGTCTAGCAGCACGGATAGCTTTCGTGTCTGTGGGCACCCAAACAAGTCTTCTAGACTTGCATGACGATGTGGTCCCTCGTACCATCAGAGACCACGCCAAATTGGTGGACGTTGGGATAAATTTTAGAAGATTGGAGTTTGTTAACTCAAGTGCGGAAGGATTGGAGGGGAGAGATCTATCCACCGTGACTGAGAGTTTATCCATGTTGCCGGAGGTGTATGAGGAACCTTCCCCTTCTGTACTGGAGGGCAAGGACATCAGCCCCCTCCTTCGGGAGAGTGAGTCAGAAGGGGAGGGGGAGCTCTCGCCCCCAGGGGCCATGGCTCAACTCTCCCCATTGCCATCGTCACCTATCCTGGCTTCAGGGGGAGAACCTTCACCGGAAGGCACACCTGTGGTGAAGGTTCTGGACAAAAATACACCTTGTCCATGTTGCGGAACCAGGATAGGAAAAGTGTCGGGACTGGTTGAACATCTAAGGAGAGTGCATGGGAGGAGAAAGATCTTGTTTCAGTGTGCGCTGTGTGGAAGAACGAATGAGAAACATCATAGTATTGCTTGCCACGTTCCCAAATGCAAGGGAGCCATAGAGGCAACCCCAAAAGAAGGGTTGGCGTGTGAGGAGTGCGGACGGATGTTTGAAACAAAAATCGGCCTGGGACAACATAAGCATTTGGCCCATCCAGTCACTAGAAATCTGGAGCGAATCATGGCCTCACGCCCTAAAGAGACTTCCACGAGAGGGGTACACCGAAAGTGTTGGATGGAAGAGGAAGTTGAGATCTTGCGTAAGTTGGAGAAGCAGTATGAAGAAAATAGAAACATCAATAAGCTGATTGCAGAGGAATTGCCCTTCAAGACAGCGAAGCAGATAAGTGACAAAAGAAGGATTCTGAACAGGAGTCCGGCTAAGAAGAGGGAAGAAGATCAAGAGTGGAAGAAACATCTAAGAGAAGGGGAACATCTGGCGAGCATTGGACCCCGGAAAAGAGGTGGGGGGCTGAGGTCCCATTACCGAAAGACTATCTCAAAATGGATAACAGCTGGAAAACTGCGCATTCTTCATGCAACATTTGAGAAGGTAATCGAAGGCGGAGAAGATCTGCCAACGACGGTTGGTGGTGCGGTGGAGGACTGCTACGCACTCCTGTTCAGGAGGTCTTCCGAGTTGGAAGCGAGTCAAGGGCGGAAACTCCAGACGGCCCGCACGGCATGCTCTTCGGAACCACCGAAGGAGTGGATGAAGAGGGCCAGGAAGAGAGGGGAGTTTCTACGGTTCCAGCGGCTGTTCCACCTGGACAGGGGGAAACCAGCCAGTATAATCCTGGATGATGTAGAGTCCCTGAAGTGCGGTCTGCCACTTGACGAGGTGCACCATGTGTTCAAGTCAAGATGGGAGTCGCTGGGAACATTCAAGGGCCTCGGATGTTTCAAGACCCTGGGTCACGCAGACAACTCAGCAGTCGAAGCCATGATCACGTCGAAAGAAATCTCGAAGAACATCAAGGAGATGAGCAAGAACTCAGCACCAGGGCCAGATGGTCTTAGTTTGAGGGGTCTCATGGCTATTGACCCCCACTATACCATGCTGGCGGAACTGTACAATCTGTGGCTGCTGACTGGTACCATCCTGGACATGGTGAAAGAATGTCGGACCGTGTTAATATCTAAATCAGCCCTGCCGGAGCGCCAGAAGGATATTAATAACTAGCGCCCCATTACCATCGGCTCGACGGTCCTGAGATTATTCTCAAGGATCATCACAGTGAGGCTGACTAAGGCGTGCCCGATCAGTCCACGGCAAAGGGGATTTATAAGATCTGCTGGCTGTGCGGAGAATCTAAAGTTGCTGCAACTTCTGATTCGGAACGCGAAGAGAGAGAAGCATCCCCTGGGTGTGGTGTTCGTCGATCTAGCAAAGGCCTTCGACACAGTGAGCCATAATCATATTATTGAAGTGTTAAAACAAATGGGTGTGGACAACCACATAATTTCTTTAATTTCTAACATGTATAGCAATACTCATACCTATATTGACATGAAGTCTGAACTGTCGGATCCCATCGGGATTCGGATTGGTGTGAAACAGGGTGATCCAATGTCTCTTATACTGTTTAACTTATCTGTGGATTCTCTACTGTGTGTATTGGAGAAAGAGGGGAGTGGGTACCAACATTATTCGATGAGTATAACATCTATGGCTTTTGTGGACGATCTGGTACTGCTAAGTGGGTCCTGGGAAGGAATGCGGAGAAATATTGAAATTGTTGACGCTTTTTGTGATTTGACGGGTCTGAAAACACAGGGAGAGAAGTGCCACGGCTTTTATATACAGTCGACTAAAGACTCATATACCATCAATGATTGTCCTGCATGGACCATTAAAGGCACTCCCCTCAACATGATTGAGCCAGGCAGTTCGGAGAAATATCTGGGTCTGAAAATTGACCCGTGGGTTGGTATATCCAAACCGGAACTGCTGGCCAAAACTAAAGATTGGCTACATCGGATTGACCGGGCTCCTTTAAAACCTATGCAGAAAGTAGACATCTTGAAAGTGTATACCATTCCGCGCATGATCTACTTGGCAGACCAGTCCGATGTAAAAGTCTCGTACCTTGAATCGCTAGATCTGACAATTAGAACTGCTGTCAAAGAGTGGGTACACTTGCCACCTAGTACCTGTGACGCCATCCTATATTCCAGCACAAGGGATGGCGGTTTGGGACTCACCAGGCTATCGGGGTTAATTCCCAGTGTGCAGGCTTGAAGACTGCACAGAATTGCGCAGTCTTCGGATAAGGTGATCAGGGAAATTGTAAGTAAAGAGGGTATTGAGAAAGAGTATGAGAAATTATGGTTAGCGGCAGGGGGAAATAAGGAAAAGATTCCATCTATATGGGACCCGAGTTCGGTCATGGTGACCACAGAAGTGTTGGGCGGGATAGATCAATATTCGGAATGGGAAAGGCCCACTCCTAAAACCATATTTCCGAAACCTAGTGATTGGTGTAAGCAAGAATTTATAAAGTGGACCAAATTGGCTTCCCAGGGCCGTGGGATTACCAACTTTGAGGAGGATAAGATCAGTAACAGCTGGTTAGAAAGATACAGGGGCATTCCTCAGAGAAAGATCATCACCGCTTTACAACTACGGGCCAACGTCTACCCCACAAGAGAATTTCTAGTGAGGGGTAGGCAAGAGACACATGTAAGATCGTGTCGTCACTGTGGAGTGGAAATTGAGAGCTGTTCGCATATCATCGGATACTGCCCGGCGGTGCAAGATGCGAGAATAAAAAGACATAACCAAATTTGTGAATTACTAATTGAGGAGGCAAAGAAAAAGGAATGGATAGCATTCCAAGAACCATTGATTCAAGACGAGAAAAAAGAATTGTTTAAACCCGATTTGGTATTTGTAAGAGAAGAAATAGCAATAGTAGTAGATGTGACCATCAGATACGAAAGTAAAGAAACATCCCTTGAGGATGCGGCAAAAGAGAAAATTAAGAAATATCAACATTTGGAAGATTAGATTCAGGAACTGACTAATGCAACAACTATTAAATTTATGGGCTTTCCCTTGGGGGCGCGTGGCAAGTGGTACCAGGGCAATTACACCTTGTTAAAGGAATTGGGACTCTCTAGTTCTCGGCAAGACAAAGTTGCACATCGATTGTCTATTCGTGCATTGTTTTCTTCTGTTGACATTATTCATATGTTTAGTAGTAAAGTAAGAACTGTAGAAAATGTTTAATTGTATCATCACATTGTAGTTGTAATATCTGTGCACTGTATTACTTCCAAATAATAAAATAAAATGGTGTGAAGAGCCGACATGGAAGGATCGTGGGGGGGTTAGATCAGGGGAGAAAATGATCAGAGTATTGGGATTCCAACATAGTAGGTGGGATCTTGTTCTTTTTATGACGCATCTCAACCGAAATTGACATTAACAATTGAACTTGACTAAATTTTTACCAATTTGGACCCAGGTGGATGGGCCACCTTTATTTAACTCGGAAAATAAACATATATATAATTTATATGTGTTTGATAAATGACCAATGAGTCTTTCATCATATTTTCTCTCCCCTGACCAGTTGAGGATGGGGAATGATAGAGTGTCTTGGTGGACACCTGGCATCCAGCCATGGTCAATCCATCACAAAGAGCCCTCAAACTAGTTCAACCAATCTACAGTATTCCACAGGCAACAATATAGTAGGAAGTATTTGATGCAGACTAGACCAGTAATTTGTGCTATCAGTTTGACAGTTAACTACTCATTTCTTGTAACTATGAAGAATCTTAAACATGTTACACTGCTCTGATTTCATTTCATATACTTTTTCTTTATTTTTTTACTTTTCTTTTTTTTTTTTTTTTTTTTTTTTTTTTTTGTTAAAATCTACGGACCATTTCAAAGCCACCTGTGCCCCAGGCACAAGTAGATACTGGTCGTGAACACTGCCTGGCCTGGTGAGAAAGTTTGTTCCTTTGTATCAGGGAGTCCATGTGTCACTGCCTCCATTAAATAAAATTTCCATCTCAGGTGTCATGAAGAAAGCATGCTGGGACTCCTGACTTCAGTTTCCTTTAGTGTGTTAGACAGCATAGTATAACTGAGATAAGGAATAACTTGGAGCATCTAGGGTCATTGATACATGGCTATGTCAAACTTCTGGATATTGTAGGCTGATCACCCTCATTAACCAGTAATTCTATATATCTTTTGAACTATTACATTAAATTGTACAGTAGTGACTCTGTCATTACCTCACTGTCTATCTGAAGAAACATATTTTCCACCTCACCACAAGCGTAACAAATAAAAAGTCCAAACTCTAGGAATTACAGATGCATTAGATCATAAAAGTTTTATTTATTTGCTGACAATTTGCTATGAAATATATGTTGCATTCTATAAAAATTTGGCTCAGCAGCAGAGAAGAAGGTGGAGAGGAAGACTCACCTTGTCTGCTGCACTCTAGACATGGAAATTGTACCTTCCTTCAGAGTAAATGATTTTTTCAGAGCTGGAAAAATATTCTGAAGTTCAAGATGGGGAAGGAAGGAATAAGACTGAAATGAAGGAGGGAAATATTGAGACAATAACCCATAGTCAAAACACAGTATAATAGAAAGAGAGAGAAAGAAAGAGAAAATTATATAAAAATAAAGAAAACCCATTTTTTTACAGACTCCAAAGTAACTGTGTGGAGTTTACCACAGCCCAGGAAGACGTTAAGAATTACCGGGCTGAAAACAGGACTGAAGAAAATGGCCTATCATGCCAACACTGACATTGTAATATAAAGAAGAAATTCTTTCCAAGCAATCTCTATTTTTATCCTCTTGCTCTGAGTTTATTTATTTGAAAAACTTTGATTTTCTTTTTTGGATTCAGAGAAAACTTAACTTTAAAAATCCAAAATTCTTTCAGTATATTTTATGGTATTCTCTGGAAAAAGTATTGTGAGCACATCTGCCTCACAACTCTGACCAATACAAGATTTCCTCATAACAAACAACAAATAAAAATTAAAATCTGTGTGCAGATAATGTGAAAAGAGAGAAACATGGAATGTATTTTTCATTAATTAACTTCAGTGAAAAATTCAAGTCTCTGTAGTATCAGGAATTGGAGTATTCTTAGCAGAAGTGAAAAAAAATTACAACTACAAGGCAGATCAATCAAAGTGTGTGGGAATATCAACAGAATTTTAAAAAATTATGTAACCTGTCAGTATTCCAACCATGGAAGCTAAAATTTTTCATAATTTAAATAGTTTATTGAGCTAAGGGGTGATAAATACAGCTGAAAGGAACTGTGAAATTGCATGTATAATAACATGTTTATATATAAAATAATGTTTGCATTAATAAACAACAGAAAAAAACCCTACAAATTATTTTGTGTGTGTCTGTGATTTAAAAATTAACAGAAGAGAAACCTATTTTCTTTACCCCGTAAATAAACTGGACACACTAACAGTATATTTCCCCATGGAACAACAAACATTTCACATTTCACATAGTTTTTTGCTACATTTGGTACAGTAATCTCTATCAAGGGGTAAATTGACTTTCCTTTTACAGATCATTAGCAACTGCAATTCAACCAGTAGAGTTTGCATGAACTGATTCAAGATCATCTCTAAGTTCAGATATGAGTTCATTCAGCATTGTAAGGCACACTAAATAAAAAGAAATATTTCCCTGAACTGTAATGCACAACTTCTGGCTTGTAACCGTAATAAGTCATTTTCTATATTATTTCTGCATAATTTAAACCTTTCATTTGCAAAGAATTTGTGATTTCAAATACAGAAAATATATACAACCAAACAATATCTTATGAAAACGAACAGATTCTCAGGAGATTGAACTTGAATCTAATCCACATTATTCCTGTATCCATATTTTGGTAAAGTTCATTCTAAACATTTCACTGAGTGTGAACAAGTGCAAGGTTGGCTTCCAAATTAACAAGCTAGAAGGCAGAGAATGGCACACTTTTTCTGTCTTTAAGGTAAAATACTTTATTCTAAAATGATGTTGGTAAGCTTTTTGTAATGATCTAATGAAGTACTTAATGTGGATTTATGTATGAATGGACGTGAACTTCTTAATGTGTATCCTCTGTTAGAATTCATTCTCTAATATGGTTATGTTTGTCTTGTATATAACAAGCATTTTTGTGCTTTCCCTCAGAACTCCCACTGAAGTATCTACACAAAAATGAGAGCGTTAGTGATGCATTTTGTCACCTGATAGCAAATTTTTGAATGACGGTTCTGTCAGTATAGAACAACTAAAGCAGTTAGCTGGTTCTTAACATAGGGAAAGGAAAGGACAGGAGGCTTGCTTCATGAATTTGCTGTCCTTTTCTAAGGGTTTGCATTTCTAGAAATATAAATACAAAAGAGGAGCTCAAACTCCAAGTGGCTGGCGTCAAAAAAACTGAGAGACAGGAATGGCTTGGTTCACTTTCACCTCCACAAATCATAGAATTAATGAGTTTGGAGGGGAGGTCATCTGGTCCAAGCAAAGCAGATCGTATTGCTCAGGTCCTTATCAAATTAAATTTGACTGTTTCCAAGAATGGTACATCTACTGCCTTTCTATTAGACCATCTTCATGGTACACAATGTTTCTTAATGTCTAACTGGAATTTGTTGTCAACATGTATTCACTGCTGCTTAGCCTTTTAATATGCAAACTCAGTGATACTAAGTCTATCTGTCATCTTTGTGCCTTTTCAGTTACATCAGCCTTCACAAGCAAAGGCTATCAGATTTCTGTGCTTAGTGAAAAAGTTCAGGAAAGAGAATCAACATCAGTGAATTGTGATCACTTCAAAGACAAAAACTGAAAACATCTCCCCACACTTCATCCCAGCTCAACTTGACTCCTTCATTCCTGACTGTTCTTCCTTCCATCCTGCAAGTGGTACAGGGGAGATGGAGAATGGGGGTTTCAGGTTGCAGTCAGTTTGCTTTGTCTCTACTGCTGAATCAAATTTCCTAAATCCATTCCTGCAAACTTAAGCAATGTATATATATTATTGCTGGGTACCCTGTCCCTGCTTCAGACTTCTGTGTACTTTATTTTTTACTCAGTGACAATTTTGTTATTCAGCATTAACAGCCCCCTACTATGCACACTTAACTTCCTGTGTATCAGAATGGATTATTCTTGTGTTTTGAGGATATTTTACTTATTAACTATCTCTTTGAGGCACGTCACCCTTCAAAACAGAACTCAGAAACAGACTCTGTTCCCTTATTATGGGGTCTGATACTGCTCCTCATCATGTTCCCTTCCCTCAAGACCTTAAACTTCACTCTCTCATTTCTTGTAGCCAAGGCTGTCATCGCCTTTACTGCTTTGGCCGATTCTTCTTTAATGTTAAAGTGCAGGTCCAGCAGACTGTTTCTCTTAGCTATTGGTCACTCATGCCAATAAATTCTCTTGAGAACATTCCAAAAGTCTCCTGGATTTCTTGTAGCCAGCACCACCACGCTTCCATCAGAAAGTTCCCTGTGGTAACCAGGGACTTTGATCATGAGATTTCCAGTTGTCTGAAGCTGATTTCTGCTACCTTCCTTTCTTGACTATGTAATATGAGAAGATGTCTACCATGATGTTATATACGTTGGTGTCTCTGCTGATCTGCATCTATAAATTCTCAGCTTGGGTAAAAAAAAAAAAAAAAACAAACAAACAAAAAAAACAAACAAAAAAAAAAAAAAACAAAAAAGAAACTGCTGACAATGAGTTTGGTAAATTGTACCATATACATTTGGGGTTTATGATAGTTTCAGAGAATAATCTGGAAGAAAAGTTTGATAGCTCATAGAAATAAGAATGTGATTAAGTCAAAGGTATGTACGTCAAATTTTGATACAAAGATCCTCGGTACCACTGGAGTTATAGAGGTGATATACTGTGAGCCTCATATATGAACAGAAGTTGTTAGAACCTGTAGCTGAAGAGAAATGAAAGAACCTCTAATAGTAGTGGGTTTCTCAGCTTGGAAAGAGTCTCAGCTAAACACGGTACCTACAATTAAATTGAAATATTTTGTTCTTAGTTCTGTCATATCAAAAATTAACTCAGTAGAAATAATGTTTTTAAAGGTATGTATTATGTTTTAGAAGTAAAAACAGATGGTCAGTTTATTCACATGTTTATAAGAGAAGAACTGAAAAGAAATAACTTTGGTTAAGCAGAAATAATGATTAATAGTAGATGACATCAGGCATAATTTTGACCATTTTTAGCAGATTAATTTTTTTACAAGTCTGAAAATAAAAATCTTTCACTCAGAATTCATAGGAGATTGAACAAATGACAAAATTATCCCTACAGAATTTTTTTAAAAATATTTTTACTGTGTAATTTAGAACTGATTTAAAAGGTAATTGTTTTTCTCTGAAATTTTGTATTAAATAGACCTTTAGAGAAATTATGACAGCATCAAAGAATGTATAAAAATTTCTTATTAGTGTAGTTTTGCAACTCTTTGCCACAGTAGAATAGATTTTTATAAGCAAAATTTATTTGGGGTTACAGAAAATGACCTGATTTTTGAAACGAAACTTTAGGGAAAAAGTTATCTTCAATGTCTTCTGGACCTTTTAAATGCTCTGACTGAGGCAGAATGATTAAGCATAAGTGGTCTGTAGCTGGGAAAGAGTAGAACTCAATGTAGCATAAGCAGCTATCCTGGGAGAAAAATCAGAGAGGAACAATGGAATAAATTGCAGTTGAAGGTAAAATTGACTAAATTGTTTCACATTTTCACTTAGCTAAAAACTTGTTCTGCTTTCACTAGTACCTTCCAGGGAGAAAATACATTTTAAAGTACTTTTTATGTATGGCAGGTATTTTTGGAAAAAAATGTCTTTTCAACCTGTCTGATTCCCACATGGAAACAACTATGATAAATTTACAGTGGTGGTCTGACCTGGTCATAAATCTGTTATATGTTATCCTTGACATTACCATGCTGAGTCCTCACCTCAACATCAGTTCTTTGCTCAGGAATTTCATGACAGTTTTATGCTACTACAGATTACCCATATCACCCATTTATGCCAGCCTATCAGTTAACATACAATTTTCTGCCTTTCTCTTGAGGAAAAAAAAAACAAAATAACCAAATGAACAAATGACAGAAGAACACATCTAATAACACATAAGTTTTAATTTGTGGGGTGGGAAGCCCTGAAACTTTATTACATCTTTAGAGGTCTGTTTGATTTTAGGTTATTCTCAAAATGTAGAAATGTATACATAGGGTACTTAAAGTACTACTGCTTCACTGCACGTTTAGAAGAGATGTATTATTAGTCCTGTAGCCCCTGAAGTACTATATAAAACCCATCTAATATAAAATCTGTAGAAATGAAATACTTTAAACTTGGCTAATGAGAACATGCTAATAATGGGAGCAAACCACAAAAAGGAGGCAGTTTAATATTGTGCCTGAAATAATTTGATTGTGTAGGCCCCATTTTATAGCCAAGATAACTTACATGTTTCAAGGCACTATAGTTATCACAAGACCTTTCTGCAATTAATGTATTTTCTGAAAGTCAGTTCAAGGAGGTTTCACTCATTAAAACAGTCTCAAGCAGCTTCAGGCTCCTCTTTCACCCCCACTTGCTGTTTTCGGAGGAAAAGTATGTTATGAGGTCTAGTAATAACCATAATCTCCTGAGAGATGCAAATCAGTGAGATACACCAAGGACTTGCATAAGTTCACAAAGTTCTTTGAATCTTCTTCTGAGGTGTTATTAAACTGTAAAGGTTCAGTGATCCATCTCTTTCAAGATCCATGCCCTATGCCTAACCATTGCTTCAAAAATAACTTTTAAAGCAAAATATTATCGATTTAAGGAAAAAGTAAAATTATCTCAAATAAGTGTCCTAGAACAAACATGTTTGATGATAGGTTTTAGATCAAAATATCCTATTGAGCTAATTTCAGTACTACTATATAGCTGAAGCCTGGAAAAATTATATTAAATAGTGGCATTTTTGTTAAGTTTCAATTATTATAGTCATATGAGTTTACTAATCAATTACCTTTCTCCTTTTATTTATTTATTTATTTGTTTGTTTATTTGTTTGTTTGTTTATTTATTTATTTATTTAGAGTGTTTGCCCATCATTTAAAGGAGAGAATTTAACATTAATAAAACCTAAAATTTATGTTATCTTTTCTGTTTAGTTTTTAAATAAAGTTGCAAAATCTTATATACAGAAATTATTGTAATTTTTCATAGGAATGATGTCTTAGAAAATATCAGTATTGTTATTTCATAAAAACTTTATCAACAAAACCTGAAAAATTTATTTAAGTATATTTTATTTCAGATTATAGTATTGTCTTTAGTTGCACTTATTTAATAATCTTCACATTGAAATTTCCTTTGAAATATTGTTGAGTGGCTAAGGCTTTCATCATGTATAGACACGGATCACTTAATCACCTCTGAACATGAAGCTTCTAAATTACAGTTTCCAAGAGGCAAAGTACTAAATAGGAAAATTGTATCCAAGTACTTGAAAAAAAATCACAAACTGTCTCCCAATACCTTTTTAAATCATTTGCACAAATTTATATTTCTGTTTCTGTAATACTAAAGAGATCAAGAATGTTTTAAATCAATATTTTCTATTTCTTATAATTTTCAAAATCTTAAATTTTTGCCTCAGTTCAGTTTAAAAGAAATGAAGGGATATATAGAGACTAGACTACGGATTCCTAGAAACATCCCTTCAGAAAAGTTTCTTAAAGCCATAATTTTTCTTTGAAAATCAGTACTATAATTATTATAATGTATTTATTTACAAACATCTTAATCAGTTTCTTTCTCCTCTGGGTCTCTTTTTCTCATGAATCATTTGTGAATTATTAAGCAAGCTGGAGCAGTTAATTACATTCTTCATTACAAATTAAAACCTTTAAAAAGATCCCTACTTGTTCCTGCCTTTCAGCAATCTTCTTGAACTGGAATATTCCCCCGCTTCTTCCTAAAAAAGTTATTCATATAGGATCTTTATTTCTGCAAAATTAATTTTATAACATAAAATAAGGTGAAAAATTAAATTTTCTTCCCCAAAAATAATTCTTATATTTTGGCAAAAAGTAAAAAAAAAAAAAAATAAATAAAAAATCAACCCATTAGATAGATAGACAAACAGACATAGAAGATAGATAAAAGAATTACTCTTTATATCTGTTTTTTAACCATTTTTGAAGTTAGCTGTCCTACAGGGCTGTCTGATTTATTTGACTTACAACATCTAAGAAATATGTTTAACAAGATTTGTGAAGGAATTACAGGAGAATGAAAACAGCTGTAGACAGTTCTCTAAATATAGGAGGAGGCAACATATCCTTTTATATTTAGAATTTCTGAATGAGAAAGTATGGCCAGAAAAATTTAACCCATCATCTATAAATATACTCTCTCACATACCTTTGTCCAACCAAAACACTGTACACCAGATTTTTTGATAACTAAGTAGTAACAAAGCTGTGAAGTAATATACATATTTTAGTAATCTGCTCTAAGCTATCAGATACACCAAATTAGAAAAAATGAACAGTTCAATACTACTGGTAAGCAAATTCATTTAAGTGTGCTTATGTAATGTTGAAGTAGTTATAATGATCATGGACAAAAGCTTCAGATACATGCCACATCACAGGACACAGGCAGTACTATTTGGGAGATTATATCTCCCTTCTCTGTGCTGATACCTACATGTCATACATCAAGACACAGGTGAATTCATATGTTCTGAAACATAGAAGATCACTGAAGTTGTAACAAGAACTAATATAGTCCATTATTTTAAAACTCAGGACATAAACTAACAAAATATAATCAATTACTTTTTCATTGAAATGTGTTGTTTCTCATTTGAAACTTTGCTGTATTATTTACTGACCAAGCATAGCAGAACTCTCTGACTTTATATTCGTCCCACTGTGACAGGTATAGAATTAAGTTTATAAATAAGAAAGATTAAAATAAAATAAAATAAAATAAAATAAAATAAAATAAAATAAAATAAAATAAAATAAAATAAAATAAAATAAAATAAAATAAAATAAAATAAAATAAAATAAAATAAAAAATTATTTGATTATGTTTTAATATTAGCTTAAAAATTAATAATTTCATTAAATGATTGCAATAGAATTCTAATGGAATTACAGATAACAAAATTTTCTGTTCCAGCATACTTGGAGAATTCAGACACGGAATAGTTTTCTTTCATTTTTCAATGATTTGAGTGCCTTGATTTCAGTGGACTTACTTTTGACATACACTAGTGTCCTGATCTGATATTGGGGAGGGTTCTTAAACGATCCCAAGAGCAAGATTAAGACACAAACAAGGTCAGATGCCATACAACCTTGTGAACTTTACTAAACAAGCAACTGATAACAGCGATAGGACAGGGAGAAAAAGGAAGGGAAAGTCAGAATCCCTAAGCTAGAAAGCGGTAGAGATGCAGGAAGACTAAGTACCACCACCGAGAATCCAGCGATGTTCTGCTGGCTCGGTCTCGATGCTGGTGATGGTGTTCCAAGCTCCAAGCTCTGCCAAAGTCTCCGCTCCAAGAAGGCCCCCCTTTGATGCAGTCCTTTTATTGCCTCAGTCCCCACGATTTCTCAGAAAAGTCTGCCCATTTCCACGGAGCTCACTGTCGCCCCGTGGTCTTCCATGCGCGCATGCCCAGGTATTCACGGTGGTCTTGCGGGCGAGGGTGCACATCTTCCTCACCTCCTCCACACAGCTCATGCGCAGGTCCAGCTTGGCAGGCACTGCCAGGGATGTTGTTGTTTTAGCTTTGGGCAGATGTCGTGGTTTCATCGGGGACTATTCGTCACCTTCCCTTTGCGGCAACAGGATGCTGAGGCCAGGAAGTGGTAGGGGTGCAGCAGAAATGTTGAGACAAACAGAGTCCAACACAGTCCCTTACAACTAGTCAAATATAAAAAATAGCATCAATGTCTGTGCTGCAGTACCTAAAATAATATTTAAATTGTATTTACTTACAGAGGTCTAAAAAAATACTATTCTTAGAAAAGCAATGATTTTAAAGGATCTGAACAAATATGAAGAACTATTTCTATTACCAGTGTTGAGTATTTTTTTACATGAAAGAAACTAAAATAAACATGATATTAAATTTGTCTATTTAATTATTTATTTATTTTGCTTTCTGATGGACAGAGCATAGCCAACATAGGTGAGAGGTGTGGTGATTTTATTCCTTTTTTGTGCAGTATCAGCAAGATAAGACCCAGATCTACCATGTGATCTGGCTTTATCTAAACAGGGACATTTGGAAAACTTTCTGAGGGACTTTATATAGTGGATTAGTTAAAGAACATTACACATTGGATGTGAGGATTTTACCCCTCTTAAAAATGTTTAGTTTACACTGCTTCCTGAGTGAAACAAATAAGGCTTAGATTCATTCCAACCCATTTTAGCTTCCAGCCAAGGTATCTAAATGACTTTCTAGTCAGGAGAGGCTCTATGGAGATTGTAACACCCATGAGCTCTTCCCAAAATGTTGATAAATAAATACTCTGACCATGACCTGAATCCAGGTCAGGATGAAACTCAGTTTCATACATCCTCTGCTTTGGGCTTTGTCCTTTCCAAAGGAAGAAAACGTGACTGCAATGACCAAAATGAAGCTGTGCTCTTTTTTAGTCTGAATTTGGACAGGAATTTTCTATGTGATTTAGTCATAGCCAGGAGAAAATATATTTTGTTTCAATTAAACTAAAGTAGAGATAGAAATTTAAACTCTTATATCTGAATTAGACACCCACACATCTCTTTATAGTCAATGGAAATATAACTTGTCACAAGAGAATTATTTTTCTCATCTTAAAATATCGGAGAAAGGTCAAATAGCTATGCAATGCAGGCACTTGATTCTCTTTGTTGGGTATAACTGGAGCATGTTATGCTTATTCCTTCAGCATGTCTGACTTTTAGATGCATAGGTTAGGGAAGATGGTTCTGTCCATAGGATTATTTAAGTGGGGAAATACATCAATCAGTGACATCTGTTTATTGCTTTATAGAGACTTTAGAAGAATCATAGGACAGTTAAGCCTTTAGTTTAAAAGCATTAGTTAAGTTGAGGGGGTGAATGTGGTGTTTCTGTTCTGGAACAATAACATTAGTTCCTCATCTTAAAATGTATCATTTCTCTTAGTGCTATTGCCACAGGGATTGTCTCTCTATATGTATAAATGTCAAGAGATCTATATTAATATTTATTTTAATTAAAAAAAAAAAAGCAACAAACTTTCTTAGAATATCTTCCCCATTGCTCCAACAGAGCATTACCTTTAGTTATCTTCTCTGTAACCTCTTCTGTCTAATCCTTGCTGTAAACCTGTGGCCATCTCAAGGGTGTAACTGTCTACAAGGACAGCTGTGGTATGATACAGCTGCACAGCTCTGGTGTGGACTGCTGAGAAAAACTGCCAGTAAGTTGGTAAAAAACACTAGGAATCTAAAAATCACAGACAGAAGTGAGGTTCCTAGTGCATCAATGATTCAAGAGAGGAATTGTCAACATGGAAAGACATAAAATCTTAAAGGAAAATAAGCTACTCAGCATAAACAATAATTATAGGATCTTATAGTCAAACTATCAATGTTACCACCGATGACAGAACTGGTGACACCTGGCAAATCAGCAGCACCCAGGACCCATGCAGTCCCTGCCCATCTTGACTGAGACTTTCCTGGACAACAGAGACTCTTCAGGTGTGTTATAAGGAATGGTGATCACACTAAAGTTGAGCCTAATGTCTCATTTAATCCCAGCTATCTTTTTTGTGTATTAATAGCTAATCAATACTTTTAAACTCTATACATTTTACTTGTAGAGTATTTTTACACTCAGCTAAAGATGTCCAAACAAACTGCCCCATAAGATGGGCCATAATGTCTGTAAAGGCAATGTTATCTTCTAGATGTAACAGCTGAAGTTAGTTGTATCATGTAAACAGCAGGCCCTTTGAAGCAGTCTTTCTCATCATTAGAGCTAACATTCTTGAAACTCACACTTCCAACATAGATTTGTTATGAAGTTTTCCTTGCAGTCAAACCCAAACTTGTATATTAATAGTCCCATATGTTCTCTGATAGTACCAATTTCCATAATTTTTAAAAAGATGGCTGGTGATAGCATACCTTCTCCCATCCCACACATGGCATATTGGATTAGATAACCCCAGATGAAATTCTGAATAATATTTGATATGTGTTGAGAATAAGGGAAAAAAAAAATGTCTTCTTTTATTCAATTTAATCTCTGAAACATTATTGTGAAACCTGAGTATTCTGCTGTTTTAAATCTTCTGAGTAAAAAAATAACTACAACAGATTTATATTTAAACTTAATATAATTTCTGTGCAACTTAATGGTAATCATGGTGCTATCTTGAAAGTGTCTTTAGTTAGTGAGAACTATTTTAGTAAATGTGGCAATGCCAATTTCCCACTCAGAACTTTGCAGAAATACTGCAAATTCAGTAAAAGTAAGCTTAAAATATGATTTATTGTTAAGATTTCTCATGTCTTCTAGATTGCACATGTATATTTACCAGCAGTAAAAAGAACAGTGTATTAGATACACATTAATTTTATATATGAAGCCTTTAAATTTATACGTATTCTCTAAGGAAAAACTGATTATCTTATTTTATAAGGATAATTAAAATGCATTCAGATATAAATTAAGAGGTGAGATTAACCTATACAAACAAAATAATATATCATAATATGCCACTAATATGTATTAGAATATTTCTACTATTTTCAGTGCACAAAGGATTTCCTTATTCTCAAATATATAGAAAGAGAAAAAAATACAAGTGATAGTATTATGCTGAGTTATAGAATTTTATATATTCACTGAGAACTGTCACATCAAACATGTCAAAATGTATTAGCTTTTCAGAATTATAAGGAGGAATATTCAAACAGAAACTGTAGCATCAGAATTTTCCAGAATATACTTCTGGTCTCCAAAAATTTGTAGCTCTGGAATTTCTATAGAAGAAATATTATATTTCTAGAGTTTTCTTTCCTAAGTTTGTCTAGTCTTGAAACTACGTGAACTTCGAGCATCCATAGCATCATGTGGCAGTATATCTCACTATCTAAGTACTTGACTGTTTCTTTTTAGACTGATACCTACATTTTTTTATCTGATGATTTCTCTTCCCAGTATTAAGAAAGTGAAGACACAAAGGATCTTTACGACCAATAACAATCCCTGTTTTGTGCATTTCCACTATATTCTCCCTCACTCATTCTTCTTCCATAAGAAGATGTGAGAGCCAACTTGTAACTCCCCAAAACAGAGGCTGAGAATAACAGCCTGAGAAAAACAGGGGCTGAGAAAGACAGCCTGAGAAAGAGATAACAGATGGGGGGGACCAGAGGCCTTCTGAGCTGAGGAATGCCTCAAACACTTGTAAGTAACAAAACTATAATAATGGGGTAAATAATGTGGATTCTGGAGAAGATAAAGTGGCGTGATTAGCACAATATTCAGCTTGAGGAAGGAGCCTTGTGAAGGCAGGATGGCTCTGCCCTGGTACATCTTGTAAAGTTTCAAAGGCCATCTGACTGGTGAATGACCTTTGCTTCATTATCCACAAAATGCTTATTAAAGTTGACACCCCTGCATATGCTAATGAAGATTAACAATATCATGCTAATTATATCATCCCATGAAGCACCTTACTCCTCCCTATGCATGTGACATGCAGATATGTGTGTCAATCTAGTGGACAGACTCAAGGAAAGTGTGTATAAATTGAGAGGAAGGGGGGAGGCAAGCAAGAGAGCAAGCAATAGACAGAAAGAAGCAAGCCAGCAAGCCAGACAGATGCATCCCTAAAGAACTTGGATGGGACACATCAGGACCCTGGACTTGTGAACTCTATTTCTCTATTCTATCTCTCTCTTTTCTTTTTCCCATTTTCCCTTCATTATCATTAAGTAATACAAGGCATGTTATATTACTTGTAATAATTCATTATATACTTAACCAATTATCATGTATCCAATTAGTACATTGTGAGGAATTAATAAAAGTTTGTGCATGGACTTTGAGACTTGTCTCACTGTTGTCCACTCCATTGGGGATTTATGAATCTAAGTCACTTGTCTCTCTCATCTGAGTGAGATGTGACAGAAGACCCTACTCTGTTTAGGAGTTCTTTATTAGGAAGCTATTGATTACCTTGTCTCTTTCTTGTCCTTGTTGCACCCAAAATATCCTCAGTGGCAAAAGGGAACACAACTTATGTATGGATCCTAGAACTTAATGTTAGTTCAATTAATGTTTTAACAGTCTAATACTCCAAATTACCCAATTAATTCAGAAAAAATCTTCAATAACAAATATCATTATATAAAAATGTCTGCCTACATCCAACCCTTTCTACTGGTCTTAGCTGTCACCTTTCACATATTCCTGTAGATGCTAAAGCTGAGACTTTCAGTATCCTTCAAGAGGAAGGATAGCAGTTGTCATTAACCTGAGTTCCTTTGCCAGGAGTATAATATTGGCAAGTGTGAGCTCCTCCCTGTCTTGTTTTTCACAGGCATGTGTTTATTTCTATGATTTCTTATCATAGTGTTTTTTCCTTTGTATGTATGCCAAGCTAGAGCTTGAAAGTTGCACAGCACGTTCCCATGCCTCGGCTGACATAAACAGCTACTATCACTGCCTTGGGGGTGACAAGCCTTTACTATATGCAGTACTTCCAGTTGCAGCACATCAGACAATAGTCACTGGACCAATAGACAACAGTTACAGAAAGCTAAAACCAGCTTAGATTAAATACCCCCCCCCCCCAAAAAAAAAATGAGATCCTGAAGGGCTGGATCATTACAAAGCCTTTTTCCTTCTATTAGTAAAGGTAAAGTTGTACTGTCTATACTTTTTCCTCATTTATGCTTTCACTGATGGTAAGATAAAACTTCATATAATGTTAAAGCAGTGAGTATAGCATGAGCTATTCAGCAGTATATGCTTCTTCTGGTTGTTGTGTTGGTTTTTCTTTGTTTGGTTTGTTGATTTTCTTTTAATCTTTATCTTTCCTAATAATTCCTAATATTCTATTAGGTTTTGGACTTTCTTCACCATTTAGTATACTGCAGAGATGATTTCACATAAGGAAGAAACGACTATAGCGGAATAATCTTTCTTTGCAATATTAGTCCAGACAACAATTTGGGGTTTGAAAATAAATTTGGGGTATTTCTTCCCCATGTATATCACTATACCTATTTTCACTGTTTCATCTACAATTTTATTCCCTCAAATATTCAGTAAAATACTGTGCTTTGCAGCTCTTTTCAGTCATTTTTTGTCTTTCCTACTTTTAATAGCTTAGTAAGGTCAATAAACTTTGTTATGCCATTCTTAATAACTTTTTCAGATCATTTATAAGCATGTTGAATAGTACAAAACATGGATTCCTGTGGAAATTCTGGTGATATCTCTCCTTGTCAGAAATTAAATATTGTTCCTATTCTGTTTTCCTTCTTTTTTAAATAACTACTCTGTGTTAGAATATTGCCTCTCATTGACTTCCTTTCTTTCTTTGCATTTTTGTTATGAGGCACTTTGAGACCCTCTGTTGATGGAAATACTGAATGTCTTTTGAAAAGCAAAGGAAATTATTTCATAGAATCATAGAATGGTTTGGATTGAAAGAGAACTTAAAGATTATTTAGTTCCAATTCCCCTGCCATGGGTAAGGACACTTTCCACTAGACCGGGTTGCTCAAAACCCCATTCAACCTGGACTTCAACACGTCCAGGGAGGGGGAATCCACAACTTCTCTGGGAAATCTGTTCCAGTACCTCATCATTCTCACAGTAAAGAATTTCTTCCTTATATCTAATCTAAATTTACCCTCTTTCTGTTTAAAGACATTATCCTTCATCTTGTTACTACACTACACTCCCTGATAAAGTGTCCCTCCCTATCTTTCCTGTAGGCCCCCTTTAATTACTGGAAGGCTGCTATAAGGTCTTCCCTGAGACTTCATTCCTCTATGCTGAACAACCCCAGCTCTCTCAGCCTGTTCTCATAGAGGAGATGCTCCAGATCCCTGATCATGCCTCCTGTGGACACACTTGAGCAGATCCATGTCTTTCTTATGTTGGGGGCCACAGCGGCAGACACAGTACTCCAAGTGGGGTCTCACAAGAGCAGAACAGAGGGAGAAAATGAACTACCTTGCCCTGCTAGCTACACTTCTCTTGATGCAGCCCAGGATGTGATTGGCTTTCTGGGTTGCGAGCACACATTGTTAGCTCATATTCAGTTTTTCACCTGTTACCACAGATGATTTAGAACAGGTTATATTGTACAGCTGGTAGCTCAGCTATATCTTACTTATTTTTCTTAGGTTTTTAGTATGATTTCTTACTCTTCATTTGGTTGTTCTGTAAGCTCTACAGAAATATCAGTTAGCAACAGATCCTGAAACACAACCCTCAAAAGACTCAGAGCATGGAAAATGCTTCCACTTTCTGCAGGGTGAGCACAGATGCAAAAAATACATTTAACTTTTCTAACTGTACTCTAATATACTCTGAGAACTCTTCTTTTTACTTTGGTTACCTATTGGCTCATCACATTCTATGTCCTTGAAAAATGATTTAGTATGGTTTTTATAACCTTGGTCAGCTGTTCCTCAAACTCTTTCTGAATTACTGTGATGTTTGTCATTTGCTAAACTTTCTAGTTCATATATTTAGACACTACTGCAACTCCTTGAAAGATTCTTCTAATGACCACTCAAAACTTTTTCTTTAGTTGCATAGTTTTTTCTTAAACTCATTCTTTATAAGTGACAAATTCTGATTATTGGTGCTTAATATAATCAATTGTTTGTATGATTCTTTTCCATTGACTCTTTGGCTGGAGTTCAGTCCCTTAAAAATAGACATTTAAAGTAATTTGAGATAAATTGGATATTCTGTTTTGCTTCCAGCTGCCACATGAGAAAGTTGAAGGTCTCCTGTAGATCCTGTGTCATAGCAGCCAGCCTCATGGAGATGGTATGGATATCCTGGAAAAGCTGATAGACACACTAGATAACTATGTCTAAGTAACTGAATCTCACCTGCTATAAGCCATTCTTGTACTTATATGGGTATATGAGACTCATTACATAATTGTGCCTCAACATTTTTAGTAATAGAGACTATTCTTTTAAATCAAATTTTATTTCCTTCATAACATTTTATTGCCTCATTTCTTGTGTTGTTTTTTATGTTGTTATATCAAAATTAATCTAAAAAATTTCCTACCTGAAATGAGAGGACTAGATCAACACAGTTTGCTTCCTTAGTATTATAAAGATTTTATATATATATGATTTAATCTCTTATTTTAATAATTGTAAGTTTCTTTGATATTAAATTACTCCTCCTCCTCTTCCTTTTCATTTTCTTTTTCTCTTTTGCTTTAATTTAATCACTGAAAAATAATACCTGTACAAACTAATTGCTTGCTGGTTTTCTGCTATAAGTTTTCTTCAAGAAATGCAACATCTGGCTTTTCCTTTTATAATTGTCTTATAATTCTTTTACTCCTAGCTTTCATATTTGAATAGTTTAGGTCAACCATGTTAATGGTTCATGGTTTAATATTTGATCACACCTTTTAGTTTTCATAATGTTTGTCCCTCTTAAGACTTTTTATCTCCTATTTTAATCTTGATATAGCAGCCAAAGCTAAAACAAATTAGTGTCCTATTTCAGAAATATGATTTTGTTTGTATATATTTTTATCCCTCAATGCTCTCCTTTGCTTATATGCACCCTTTCCAGGTGGCTCCAGAAGATTTCTGCAGTTTGTATATGGCTCCTACTTAATGAGCTGTAGCACTGTTTTTCACTTGTCCACAATATTTTACCTGAATTTATACTTGTATCGAATTCCAATATTGTCCTGGGTTCAATTCAGTAGAACTTCAGTGACTTGCAAAGCAGCCTCTCTTTTTATCTAATTACAAATTGTTGCCATTGGAACTTTTTACTGAAACTTTTCTTCTATCTCTTTGCAGACTTTAGGATCTGATAAAATTCCTTTTGCCTTCTCTTTCTTTGTGTGGCTTACAAGGTTTCTACTTGGTAGGCAACTGTTATTTAGCACTTGGCTCTGTGAAATAGAGCTCTCTAAAATTTAAGGAGTTCCGTTACTACCAGAAAGCCTAAGTACAATTCTGAGCTACTAACAATTTCTAGAATGCTAGGCATTCTGAAGTTATGAAAAACTTGACATACACAAATTTTTATTCAGATGTGTTTTATTATTCTGTAAGTATAGCAATGACCATCCTCTGTGCAAGAAACAACACTAAGCAATGAATAGATTTTTATTTTCGCCAAACATCTACTATTGTAATGATTTTGACCTAACATTTTAATACAACAATATCAACTGCTATGCCTCTTTATACGGTAGTCATGGGAAAGAATTAATTAATAATTTTAAGGACTATTTTACAGTATTTTTTGAAATAAACTTTCTTCACAATTGTACAACATGGCTTTTTAAATGCAAATTCAGTGCCACAGTTTCCTAAGGAGTCTTCTGAAGCAATAGAAATGATTATATGTTGGCATTCTCAGTGGCAGGCTCTTGACAAGCTGATTATCCCTTCTGTGCTTGCAGCAGTCACAGCCTGTAATAAGTAAGAGGCTGTAAATTCTAGGGGCCACTCATTTTCCCATTTCACTCTCTACAGGAGCTAGTGAAAGCTGAAACCCTTCTATTCTGCCCTTTTATGTCAGTTAAAATAATGGCCAAATTTATTTTTGCTCTTAGCAGAGATATAGGTGATGGTGCCAGGAATGTGAGATCATTTAATCATAAGTCAAATTAGTTTCTCACTCCATACACCCATGTAATCAAAAGTTCTCTCTTTTTGTTACCTGCATAGGAAATTCTAAGATAGCCTTGTCATCTACTTGTGTTGATCAGACATTTCCCAATAGTGGTCTGTCACAAGGCATCCCTTACACAAATGTTCCTATGACATTTCTGCTTTATATTCTTTGTTCAAGGGCATAGGCCATAGGGTAAGAATAAACAAAACACAAACACATTTTTCTTGATGATATTTGATCTTTTCATATGGATACAGTATTATAGGATAGAGGATTTTCAAATGACAAAATAATTAAAGAAAATATGAAACTATTTTCATTTAGTTTTTGACTTATTTTAACAATGTGTTTCAATTTCTACATATGATAAACAGACCAAAAAACCCCATTCCTCTGCAATATAAAAGATACGTGAGTAAGAGATACATCAGAATAGCTATCTGTCAAGGATTTATGCCTTGTAAGTGAATCAAACTGCTGGTTGTCACTTTGCTCAATGCTTTTTCTCTTGGAACAGAATTATAATTATTCTGGCAAATAATTTATTATTCTAACCAAATTTGTCTTTGAATAAATATTTTAAGTGTCAATGAATATCCATTAGTATTACACAGTAGAGATACCTTCTTCTAATTGTTGTTGCTGCATATTTGGAGTAAATTCTTGTTTAGTATTGTTTCAAATCTCTGCTTGTCATGACAGGATTTGGTACTTTCATTCACTGTCCTTTTTAGGGAACACATTTTCATAATTAGTTCTTCTCTTTCTAACACATGAATACAGGCCCAAAATTTTATAAAGATGTCATTAGTCAAGCTGTATTGTGAGATCCTCTTGGGCCAAATGAAAAGATAGACTGCCAAACAGAATAAATTCACTTCAAAAAACAATTGAAGCTCTGCATTAAAGATTTGCATTTGCAGGTGGAAATCTTTTGAATGTAGAAGAGTTACAAAATACAAAATCCAGATTAAAAAATAAATTTTGTGAGCAGGGTAGGGTCAATATAGTATAATTTGCTGCATATCAAAACACCACACTGGTAAAACAAATATTGTAACTTTTTAATCAGATGGTTTGATTTTGTTTATCATCTCTAGGCAAGATGAAAGATAAACAAAACATTATTTCTGGAAAACCTAAAAGATATTTGAACAAAGAACATGGGATTTCATAGAGGAAAACCAAACACAGATCCTTAATATGAATTTCAGTTGCAATATTTCCATCTCAGTTTTATACATAGATCTGAAAAGAATAATAACACAGAATTAATCAGTATCACCCAAGCAGAATTTCTAATTTCACATTTCAGAGTTACAGGATTTTTAACAGCAGGACTTTGACATCTGAAGTGTTTACTCTACAACTAAAGAGTTATTCTTCAGAAAAAGCAAGGCAGTCCTAGGCATAATCTGCTATAATACATCTAAAGGCCTTCAGCTTGAAAGGGACTTCACAACCGGTATTCATATGCAACATAGGCTTTCATAAGTCAAAATCTACAGACTTTCTGCTCATACAGAGTGTATACACATCAAGACTGTATTCAGCCCAGTTATATTTCATTTAAACTCACTGAAGTGTAGCCTTGCTCTTTACCTTGATCCATGATTGCTCTCAAAACAGGTCTGACAATAAGAGAAAATTCATGAAAGATGTCATAGATAGTGTTCACCTGTCTAAACAATAAAGACCTGTTCTCATTTGAGATGTCATAGGGTATCTGAGACATTTGCAAGGGACCAGATGACATGGCACAAATCCTACAAAAGAGGGGGATCTCCTTGAAAGTCAGATGGAGTCTAGGCCAGATATGCTAGGGAATCCAATGTCATTAGATATTCTTCAGAAATGTAAAATCAGTCGCATCACTCCCAGTTAAAATATTATACACAAAGGTATAAAAGTGCTCCAAACCAAGCATGTTTACTTATGAAGATTTCTTTCATAGTTTCACCCCAAACTGACAATGAAAATCTCTACTAAAAGTAAAGTTTTAATTTAATTTTCTTTCTTTCTAGAATGGCAGTTTAAAGACAAGTTTTATGTGTAAGAACAAGTGTTATTGTAGTAATTTATTATTTATTTATCTAATAGACCTCCTTTGGTTTATGTGGTAGATGCACTACTTGAACAAGTGTTTTCAAGTATGTTATTTTGTTGATAAAAAGATTTAAAGCCTGCTATACAAAGATGATAGATTCTAATTTCTGTTAAAGAAAGTGACTTCATATTTTCTAAGAGTTTTAAGGAAGAAAATATGAAAAAAAAAAAAAAAAACAGGGAGAAAAAAAGTTCCATTACAAAAAGATTTAATGACTATGTCTATATAAATACATTCTGGAGTTAAAGTTTAAGTCAAACTACCTGTTTAAATATAATTTATGATGCCCCTAGAGAAAGTAAGCACAATATTTTTTTTACACCAATTATAAACAAAATGAATAATTACATGGTTACCTTTGAGTGCTACAAAATTATTTAGTCACAGCATGATTAATTGATTGTAGAGAGTTCTCACTGAAAATAATCTAATTAGCCAATAAAATTCTTCCTGTTTCATTCTCTATCATCTGCTATACAATAGCTCTTCAAATAATGTATCATAAATAGGTTGATTCTCACATGAGATACTGATTACAAACTCATTGTTTGTCATCTGATTTAATTTCATACAAGTTAAGGATGTTAAAATAATCTGATTTATTCATTTGAAAACAGGAGAGATCTTACATGGACTTATTTATACTTGGTTTATAGCTCACTCACTAAAAGAAAAATAGATGAAACAAATGAGATAGCACTTTCACGTTTCTTAATTTATTTCACACACCATTATGTTTCACACCTTCTGTTCAGACATAGTTTATATCTTTGTCCCTTTAAGTCTCATCTCTTTCACATATCTTTTTAGCCTTTTCTCAGCTTTATAGAGCATTTCATAGGTACATCATTTGAGTAGTTCACTTGACTGTATTATTATTTTATTAGTGCTTAACTGATACAGCAGGGAAGGCCTGACAGTCGGACTCTTAATTATAGACATTTCATGTGCACTTCCTACCAATGCCAGTCTCTTAATTTCAGCCATCTCACTCTCATCTCCTATCAATGATTCTTCACCTTGCAATATTTTTTCATAACTCACCTTTCATTCTCCTCCTTATTACTGAATTTCAAAAAGATTCACAAAGCAGACTGAAATTAAGATATGAATATGTGAATTTTGAAGGTCTGCAATATTAGGACACTTAGTAGATCAAGGTGATTCCTAAGTCATTCAAAACCTTCTGTGATTATCTATATAAACTGCAATTTAAAATTTGCTTCTCAAATTAAAAACATACATGAAATATCTTAAATCATCATCTTCATCACTGCCTAGTTCAAATATTGAAAAAAATTTCTGGATAATTAATTTAAATTTTAGAAAAATTATCTTGAGCTTATTCTTTATTTCAAACCAGCTGGAACTTATCTGTTCATTATGACAGTGACAGGGTGTGAGATGAAGTGCCTACCCTTTCACTGTCACCTTTGAGATTTCTACAGTTAAATGTTTTACACTTGATATGCAAACATCCTGTCTGAATGGGATCTCTTTCTAAAGATGTACGTATCCATACAAATAATTATTTCTTTCTCTGAGATCATCACTACTAATTTAAGACTGTAATTTCACTATGTTGTCTTATAGTGCATCCAAATTACAGTGTAATTTTTAAAACTTCATAATTAATATATTTCTTCTACATACGCAAGCATATATTATTCTATATATAATACAAGAAATATACTATATTGAAAAATTATCCTCAGAATTCATTCTTATAACCTCACAGCTCAGTTTCTCATTTTCCACTCAAAATCCGGCTTGACTTAAACCCCACAGGCATAATGACATTGTGGTATTAAGGACTTCACATTCTAGAAACTACTAAGCTTGTTCAGATCATGAAGCCACTGTTCTGGGTTGAGTGAGTGGTGGAGTTTTTTGGTGGCAGGGGAGGGGGCTATCGGGGCGGCCCCCTGTGAGAAGCTTCTCGAAGCTCCCCCAGCTCCACGTCAGCTCCACTTCTGTTTGGGAAATTGAGCCAATCGGCTGCGCCTCTGCGATAACGTATTTAAGAAGGGACGTGGTGACGGGCAGTCGGACTTGTGAGGAGGAGTTGCTGCAGCTGAATGAACACCAAGGTCAGTGGAGGAACGGAGGAAGAAAGGAGGAGGGAGGTGTGCCGGAGCAGAGACCCTCCTGTATCCTGTGGTGAGACGGCAGGGCGGCCCCCCCCTGCCACCCATGAAGATCTACGGTGGAGCAGACATTGATTTACAGCCTGTTGTTCCTGCTCGGATAATCAAGGTTCTGTGCCCGAAGAAGGCCGGGGTCTCATGGAAAAAGGTAGCCCCGCTGCTGTAATTCAGTGCTGGGAGGATTGCAGCATGCGGGGGAGTCCCATGACAGAGCAGCTCGGGAAGGGCTGCAGCCGTGGGAGAGAATCCAGTCAGAGGAAGTTAGTGACCCATGACGGAGCAGTGTGGGGAACGCTGCGGCCCATGGGAGGAATTCAAGTCAGAGAAAGTTTGTGGAGGACTGTCTCCTGTGAGAGGGGGACCACGATGGAGCAGGGGGTAACAAGTTTTGGACACTCCCCTCACCGAAGATGAAGGAAGTGGCAGCGCTGACTGCACCCCCCATTCCCTGCCCCTGCGCCACTGGGGGAGGAGGTAGAGATATCAGGAGCAGAACTGAGCCCGGGAAGAAGGGAGGGGTGGGGGGAAGGTGTTCTCAAGATGTGGCAATGCTTCTCACTGTCCTGCTCTGTTATGTGTTGTTAGTGTCTGTAATGAATGTATGTTCTTTTTTTCTTCCCCTAACGAGTCTGCCTTTTGCTCATGATCATAAAAGGGGGATTTTTCCCCATCCCAGTCCTATCTTGAACCCCAAGCCTGGCTCTCTGTCCCTTCTCATTGCCGGAGGGGAGGGGAGAGAGAGGTGCTGCATTGTGGTTGGCTGTCAATCAGGCCTAAACCACGACAGCCACTAATATTAAATGATACATTAAGAAGTTGCATGTATCAATACCTAAGCAGGATATTTTGAATTAGCACCTTTTTCTAAATGCACTGTTTCAGGAAATATGTAAGGGTTCAAATCACTGTCCTGTGGTCTGAAATAAGGTGTGGTTTAAAAGGTTTGTTTTCTCCTTGTAGTTCAAGAGTAGAAATATAAAATAGACCCTGCGACTAAGTCTTTTGAGAGTTCTGAAATAAAACTAAGCAGTTATTTTAGAAGTATAAGCAGATGTTTCTTTAAATGGCATCTGGTAAAGAACACTGCTTCTTTTTATTTCTTTCTCTCTTGGACCCTTCTGCAAAATGTATGTCTCAATTTCATGGGAACATGAGTGTCAAACTGCAAGAATGGATTCCGCTAGAAACAGGGGTATAATATAACTGAAAATATGTAGATATACTCAAGGTTCATATTTATGTTCAAGGAAGATCTTGGTAGTCTCTTTCTCTGCATTCACAAAAACAGATATTAGTGGAAGGAAATTTGTCTCATCCCAAGGTAAATTTTCAGAATAAACATAGGATTAAAAATGTATTCTTCTTATCCATTAAATTAAAATAATTCTAGCTTGAGAAGTTCCACTCTCATCATTGACAGTATCTATAACTCAGACTTTCCAGCAGTAAATATTGGGACACCTAATGTCTTGTATGAGACAAATCATCGATAATTTAAAGTCCACTGGTTTTCATATGATTAATTTTATACATTTGACACAAGTAATAAGTTTTCTACCAATCCTTTCTTTTTAAGAACAAGAAAAATGTATGTATCTATGTACCTAAGATTTCTAATTGTCGTGGTTTGGGCCTGATCGGCAACCAACCACCGCAGCTGGTCACCCTCCCTTCCCCCTCCCCACCTGGGAATGGGGGAGGGGATTAGAGGGGTAAAGGGAGACTCACAGGCTGAGATAAGAACAGTTTAATAATGGCAATAAAACGAGAACAATAACGAAGATAGGGGGAAAACAAAAATAAATATATAAACAGGCAATTACAGCGTAATTGCTCACCACCTGTTAACCAATACCCAGCCTGTTCCTGGCCAGCGACCCGGAGATACCAAGATCCCACAATCACAATCCTGGAAGCGAGAGAGATCCTTCCCAACCACCCCTCCTCTATATAGTGAGCATGACGTTCCATGATATGGAATATTTCATTGGCCAATTAGGGTCAGGTGCTGTGGCCGTGCTCCCTCCCTGCTCCCTGTGCCCTTGCGCATGGGCAGGACATGGGGAGTCAGAGAGTCCTTGAAGTATCGGTAGTAGCTGAAAACATCAGTTTAGCATTAGAAAATGCTATCAGCATTTTTCCCATACCAAACCCAAGCTAAATCCAAAACACAGCACTCATCTAGTCCCTGAAAAGGGATATTAACTCTATTTCAGCCCAAACCAAGACACTAATATATTTTGTTATGGAATTACTTAATTTTCTTCAAATCCTTCATTGATTTTTTCAAAATATTTCTTCAATGTATGGAAGATTTTATGTTGTTGTCTCCAAGAATAAACTTTTGTGCCTCCTTGAAGTAGACACTGCCATGAGCATCTTCCAAAACAATAAGGCCCAATTATATGACATATGACAAGAACATATGAAGGTAATATATTATCTTTTTACTTTAAAAGAATTCAGAGATAGTATCTTAGTTATTATGTCAAAAGCATGATTAACAGGGTTAAAATTATTTCTGGAATTGTCTTTCTTTTGGCACTAGATAACATGTAAGGCAAATAATGTCTCATCTTCACACATAAAGGTGTATTTGAATTACTTTTTAAATTTGAATCAGGAATACTGTACTGAAGCAAATCTGATTCTCTTTCTTTGAGATGCTTTTATGTCTTTCATAGAACCTTCTTGAAAAGCCATAGTCTGGAAATCTTTCAGAAGCAGTACATGATGTAAAAGTTTACCTAATGCTCCTGAACTACAAAGAGGCATTTAGCTCTTCAAAACAGATAAGACCTACACTGCAGTAAAACCCAAGAAATGTATGTAGCATAGATATCAGGTCCTCTGTATTACTTGTTCTATCTTTGAATTGGGTTCTATTGATCCACAATGTGTAATCAAATTGCAAGAAACTGTTGAGTGCCCAAAAGAAAGAGGCATGAATTTTAGCCAAAATCTGTTCCTTTTTCTATATAAAAAACAGTTTTGCCAGATCTCAATCTATGAAAAATTACAATAAATTAATTAATAGAAGATCTGGTATGTTAATACCTTACATTATTTGCAACCTATACCATATTTCGTTGTAATGACTTTATGTGTCCCTGCTTTAAAGAAAAAGGAAGTGAGAAAGATGAACAACTTCATCCAAAGAGCTGCACAGTGCATAGTGACTAGGTATCTATGACTTTTTACAATGTAAATTAAAACAACAGTAAATTAGAAATAAGTAAGGGTGACAATAAACAAAGTTCTTTCTATGAGAAAAAAATCTTAAAACTTAAGTAGCTGTTTACTGAAGTCATGCAAATAGCAAACTTTAAGAAGCTACTGTAGTTCATCTTCACATACCTAAATGATACTAACCAAGTTAAGAAAACTTACGACTATGCAACAGCATTATAAGTAGGGAGTCCTAAAAGTTTTTTCAGCACTCCTGTCATGGTATGAGCCCAGAGGGCAACTGAACACCACACAGCTGTTCACTCTCCTCTCTCTCCCAGCACTGGGGAGAAGAAAATGAAATAAAAGACTCGGGAAGGGATGACTCACCCATTAAGATCATGAGCAAAAGACAGACTCATTAGGGGAAGAAAAAAAAGAACATAATTTTAGTTTAGACACTAACAACAACGCCACTTAACAGACAGAGTAGGACAGTGAGAAATATTACCACATCTTAAAACCACCTTCCTGCCATCTCCCCCTTCTTCCTGGATTCAGCTCTGCTGCTGATTTCTCTACCTCCCCCTTGCCAGTTGTGCAGGGGGCAGGGAATAGGGCATGTGGTCAGTCCTGCTGCTTCTTTCTCTGCAGCAGCAGGGGAACAGGACAACAATGACACACATGCACCCCCTGCATTTTTCCCCTGCTCCAGAGCAGTTCCCTTCTCACAAGAGACTGGCCTCCATGAACTTTCTCTGACATGAGTCCTTCCCACAGGCTACAGCTGTCCCCAAGCTGCTCTGATGTGAGTTGTTCCCATATGTTGCAGTCCTTGTAGTGCCAAATTACAACAGCAATAACTTCTTCCCACAGAGCCCCAGCCTCCTTCAGGTGCAGTCACCTACTCCCTAATGTAGGATTCTCCACAGATCACAGGTTGGCATTTGCTCCACCATAAACTTCCATGGGTGGCAGGGGTAGGGTGGCCCTGGCATCTCACCGCAGGCCACAAGAGAGTCTCTGCTCCAGCACACCTTCAACCCTTCTTCCTCCTTTCATCCACTGACATCAGTGTTTACACAGGTGTCCTCCTCGCAACTCCTCCTCCCAGGTTTCGCTTCTTAAATATATTATCACAGAGCTTCAGCCACCATCACTAATTTGCTCAGCCCTGGTGAAAAAGTGGGTTCGACTTGGATCCAGGGGAGCTTTGAGAAATTTGTCACAGAAGGCCACCACTGTAGCACCCTCCCCTGCTACCAAAACCCCTGCCACTCACACAAACACAGCACAACTCTATGCACTGATTGTTTTTTTTTTCAATAATCAGTGAGAAGTATTATTATTCAAATAATATTGTAGATACAAAAATTACTTGGCTAGACATTTGCCTAGGAAGGAACTGCGAAATAGCTGACCTTGTAACAGAAAATTTAACAGTTGCCTACAACCTAACTCACTGATAACATAATCTGTATCAAATTGTTTTGAAGATTATAGCAGTTGAGAAGAAATGTTAACTGAAGGGTGACTGATTAGGGCAGGAATAAGAAAGACTATGAATGAAAGAACCTAATTCTGTATAGCACCTGGATGCCTATAAAATATAACTGAAAAGTATCAGAGAAAGGAGAAGAAAAGAGCAGAAGAAAACTCTGTATCTAATAACATAAAGGTAAAATGTACCATGAATTAACAGCACTGTGAAGTGAAGACAAGACAAAACAAGAACGCACATTGCCCTATGCTGCCTCCTAAGGTCTGATCAATTCTTATAGAACCATGGTTCTTTGTTATAGACGTTAAGCTAATTTGACATATTCTTTAGGCCACACACTGGGTGATGGGTGACATAGTGTGTGAATCTATATGTCCTGTGAAGTAGCATAAGAAGTCAAAATACCTCATTGCTTTTACTGAAGGAATTTGTTTGCACACCTGCTTTAAGAACCTGTTGGAGGATGAATTAAAAGTGTTCCCTTAATCTGCTGTCCCAGTTGGTGAGTACTAGTGGCCCTCTGTGTGCAACAATGTCAGCCACAACTGCCTTGCTCCCAGCTCTCACCACTCTTATCTGCTTTGTGAAGAGTGTGATCAGATGCCCTGTTCTTGCCATGTTTTAGGGTCAGGCAGGGAAAAGTGCAGCTCTTTCATGAGATTGCACAATAGCTCACAGAAAACTGGAGTAAACTAAAGAATGTTTCTCCTGTTTATACATGTCTTTATGTCTAAAGATAAGTAAACAACCTACTGCCATCAACTTGTCTTTCTACATTTTCAGATGAGAAGTCTGGTTCAACCTTCTGAGGAAAAAGAAAAAAATCTATGCAAAAGGGCCACTCTGAACTAGTTGATCTCAAAACCATGGATTGTTCACTAAGATAGATCTTATTCAGCCATGTAAATGTAGATTTAATTTATTCAGCATGAAATGATACTCTTAGATTCAAAGGTCCTAAGATAGAAGTCTGGGTTTTTTTGTTTTGTTTTTTTTTTTTTTTTTTTTGTCATCTACTGTGTTTAACTGGAATCATTGACCATACATGGAATATCTATACACTATTACAATATTTCTATTAACAGTATCGCTCTCCTTTCACAAAATACAAGAAAGAAAGATTCCTAATGATTACTCTACTCTTTTCCCCTATCAACAGCCATCTGACTTCCAAGTATGTTCTTACCTCTCTGTTCCATCAAAATTCATGGCCTTTTTGTCTATGTCTCTAAGTGAGAGAAACTGATATAGTTGCAAGGTCTCTTTCAGGAATTTTCTCTACAAGAATATAGTTTTATTTTACTTCATCAAAAAGTAGCCAAACCATATAGTATCTTTTTTCCACCTCCTGTATCCTATTTTGGAGTCCAGATTTAACCATAAAGTTTCCTTCTTTGGGAAGCTCACATTACCACTGCTCTATACATTCTTTATTTTGTTCTTTTCTAAATCAGTGCTGTTTCCCTTTTAATTTCTCTCTTATTCACACACTCTAAGTCCTACTCATTCACTGTTTCCACCCACTTGTTTCAAACTCCAAAATCTTTACATGAGCTTTTGTTTTAAGTGATGAAACAGTGGTTGATTCTTATGTGGCATCTGTTATTACACCATAAATCAGCCTGTTCGTATTCAGTTTCTTTCAGGAAAGTGATCGAGTTCTTCTCTCCTGCTATCCTCATACTTAGTACGCATATTCTCAGTTTCACCCATGCCTTAATTGACAGAAACTGATCTTTGGGTAAGTGGATGACGTTCCTTATCCCCATCCTACTCTGTTTTTTAAAGGAATGGGAAGTGATTTTTTTGTTATCTTGCTCATACTTCTCCAACATTTATACTTGTAAAAAAATTTGAAAAATGACTAGTGATTTTCTTAACTTAGTCAGACTGCCTACTAGAAAACTGATAGATTAGAAGAATGGTGACTTTAATAGAGACTGAAATAAGATAATTATCCTACATAAAAAGGACAGTAGTAGAGAACTCCTCCTTTTAGGAACAAGTAAACTTGTCAAAACAGAAAAAAAGTTAATTAAGATACTGTCTCCATATGTAATGAGTCTATTGTCTCTATGTTTCAAAGTAATATAGAACCTCAAGCTTTTTATCAAACTAAACATTTGTTGTTGTCTGTAATATTATCAAGATACTTATCACCACTCACAACTTGTCAGTACGCTGTTCCCCTCCTTGTCCCACAAAGACACAGTTCTATTGGTAATGATTTTAAGAGTAGGAAAACACTAATATATGTTATTATAAATTCATTTTCTTTTCCCACTGGTGCCTTTTACTTTTCAAGATCCAGCTTAAGGAAGATATTATTAACCACAGATTTGCCTCCAAGAACCCTGGACAAATATAATAAACAACCCTTATTGTCTTCAGACTATATCCCAATTATGAAAGTATTCAAGTTATATCTTTCCCATGATATAAATCTTTTTTGGAAGTTGGTTTAAATGAAGAATGTGAACAATGAAGATCAGTCTAAATCTAATCAGATGATGAATTGAATACTTTCTTTCCAGTCCATCTGTGTTTATCATTCCCACTAGCTTATAAACAGATTTCTGGATAAATAATTCACCAAATTACAGATGCTGATGTTCTCTCTGTAGTTAGCAAGGTACCGTACCTTCATAACCATCTTCAGTGTCTTCGATGTTTACTTTAAATGTCTCTATAGATTAAAAAAAAATAATAATAATTCTATGAGCTTTTTTGACTGTCTAAACAACCTCTTTATTTTACATGGGTTTGCATAATATAGGTCTACACAAGGTGGGTTCTATCCTCAGTTTTCTTAGTAGTCATACTATTTACCTTTGAATTACTGCTTCTGTATAATCTGTATATGTCACCAGAAGAGTGGACAGAATTAGTGAGACGATTTTATGAATGCATTTATAATAATTTTGATTTGGTTATACCCAAAATATTTTGCCTGATACTCCTCCAGATAATGTTTTCTCATTTCATGTTGGTGACTTACAATCACCTTGTCATCAATCAATGTAACAAAACACATTATCCAATTTGTCATCCAGCTGGTAGATCTTTACCTATGAGCAGATATATGGTTTTAATTCCCCAGGTGGATTGCACTTTGTGTTATCATTTTTGTTTCTTTTTTCAAGGTTGTGTCAATCTTCCTAGGAGACATTCAGGTGATCCTATTGCTTTGTACATTTCAAGACTTTCTGTCATCATGAATATCCATTAACATCAACTGCATCACTGTTATTAAGTGAAGTATTAAAGATTAGCCACAAAATTAATCCACTGAGTACTCCACTAGTAATTTCACTATCATACAATAAATCTTCATTCAACTAATAATTCTTGCACTAACCTCCATCTTAAGTGAAAATTTCCCAAGGGGTACCATATCAAGTGTTGTAAAGAAGTCAAGATAGATTAGATCTCCCACAACTCTCTTGTCTATAAAAGCAGTTATTTTATTAAAGAAAATATTATATCAGTCTGACACAACCTGTCTTTGCTAATGCCCTGCTTCAATTTATCAATTTTCCATTCACCTCAGTTTATTTAATTATTGCTTCCTTCATAATTTGTTCCACTGACTGTGGCCTCCCATTGAGGTCAGACTGGTGGCTCTATAGTTGTCCAGTTTGATTTTACATGCTGTTTTTAATTATAGTCACTGTAGTCTACTTCTGTAATTAATGGCAAGCTTTTGGTAGCAGTGGACTGCAGGGTCAGCCTCTGTGGTAAGAGACAAGGTTCTGCCCTATGCTGGACACAACTAGTCCCAGCTGGCTCCAATGGACCCACCACAGAACACAGCTGAGCACAAGAGCAAAGATTGTTGTGCCTCTGAGAAAACATACTTAAGAAAGGTCAAAAAACATTAGAAAGAGAGAAGAGGAAGAAGAAGAAAAAAAAAAAAAAAAAAAGATGGGTGGAGAAGGAAATGAATTTGGAGTGAAATTGAGCCTGGAAAAAGGGGAGGAGATGTCTTTTAATGTTTGTTGCCTTTGTTTCTGTGGTCTGAACAGTAATGGAGTCTGACAACAACTTATTAATGAAGGTTTATTGGGGTGGTAAGAAAGATGAACAACAATAAACCAATATGGCAACTCACCCAATCACTGATAGGGAACACAGGATTTGGCAACAACAGCCAATAGTGCAAATGACTTTTGTATGCAGGTAAGAGTCACTCTACCCCTTGACTCCACCAGTGGTAGGTGATTTGAGAGTCTCATACCTTACATGGATAATGTGGGCAGTGTCCTACCTACACTGATGATGTCAGTCAGGGCATAGGGTGTCAATTTCCCAATACCTAAATCACTAATTAAATATTTATGTTAATTGTCAATAAATGAAGCTAAATTCCCCAAGTCAGATATGTTTTTTCTATGATGGTGCTTGACAAATCATATCCCTTGCTTTATTTAAATCCACAAGTGTTTTCACTCTCGTTCTTCCCAATTTTCTCTCTCCATACCATCAAGGCAGAGAGGTGAGCAAATGGCTGTAGGAGGACTAGCCTACAATGCAGGTTTATTAAGAATTTTGTTTATCAGACCCCAAATTCAATCCGTTTGTTCTTTGCAGAACTGGTGAGACAAATCTGGTAACTGCATAATTTTTTAAGAAAAAAAACTAATAAGGTGACAAATACTGACCGAAGTGAAATATTGATAAAACGTTCACTGAAAAGAGACATGAAAACAAACATTAAAATAATATGAAGCTAAAAATGGATTGGCGTGCAACTATGCAGATTGATTCATGCAGAAGTTATTGAAAATGTATGCTATACAGTATATGTTTCAGCAGTTAACATTAAGGTTTTGTTTGTTGGCTTGTTTTTTATTTTTTTTCTTAAATGAATAGGGACTTTACAACAAATATAATTATTTAAATTTATTTAAATACAATTTGGATACATGAATACTCACTTTTTTTTTTTTTTTTTCTTTTTTTTTTTTTTTTCCAAATTAAGAAAACCACATAAGAAAAATGTGTTAAAGTTCAACTTGGCAAAGAAAGATAGGTGCAAATATTATTTATTGGAGGGACAAGATATTTTTGGTAAAACAGCTGTTAAGTGCATCAAAAAAGTAGTTTGGAACTCTCTTTAAAATGATCCCAACAGCATGATTTTGTTGACTTAAAATGTACTATTGGGATCACACAAATATTTCTTTAATTTATTTTCCCTCTTTGCATATTCCCCCTTTGCTCATTAATTGCCCTAGGAAAGCAGAGTAATAGAGACTTCAGTTATTTTTGAGAGCACACATGTTTAGACAGATGCTGAACTTTGAAAGGAAAATAAAATGCCTTCCAGTGAAAATTCTGTTAGATTTTTAAGGCCTGAAGGAATCTGTTCAGACTTCTACAGAAAACAACACTCCCCTCCCTTCTACAGGAGACCAAAACAAGATTTCATGACACATGCAGTTTCATCAAGAAGGGCAGCTGCTATGGTGAACATCCAGGAAAGACAGGTTGGAATGACAACTGTATCTAGACTTAATTTTGATGTGAACTATGGATTTGTTTCAGCTCCTGATGTCCTAAGAAACAAATCTAATACCTCACTGAGGCATACATGGATGCAATATGAAATCATACTGATATTGGCTGGAAGGGAGTTAGTTTATTCTTAGCAGCCAGTATGGTGTTATGTTTTGCATTTGTGATCAAAACAGTGTTGATAACATACCAATATTTTAGCTATCTTTGAGCACTGCTTAGACAGCATCAAAGCTTTTTCCATTTCTCGCTCTGCCCCCAGTGAGTATTTTGAGAAAGGATAAGAGGCTAGGAGGGAACACAGCTGGGACAGCTGACCCAAATTGACCAAAAGGATATTCCATACTATATAATGTCATTCTCATTAATAAAACTATAGGGAAGCTGGCCAGGGATTGCCATTGCTCAAGAACTGGATGAGCATTAAATTAACTGGTGAACAATAGCTTTTACATCACTTGTTTTTCTTTGCTTTGTTTTGCTGGGGTTTTGCATTTGTTTTTCTGTTTCGGTTTGGTTTTCTTTTATTTAGTAAATAATCTTTATCTCAACTCACGAGTTTTCTCACTTCTGTCTTTCTAATTCTCTCCCCCATCCCACTGGGGAGAGTGAGTGATAGGATATGTGTGGCTGAGCTGTCTACTGGTGTTAACTTACAACAGAGAGGAACACCAAAATACCTTTATTCTGAAACTACGAAATGGGATGAAGTGATGATGCATACCCAGGTTTAGGCCTGTACAGAAATGGAACATGGTTTGGTCAGACATGTCCAGCTAGAAATTACAAATGCTGCAGAATAGAGTACTCATTCAGCATTATTGACATCTCCTATGTCATCTTTTCTTTAAGTGTGTTTGCCAGAGCATTTATTTGTAGACTCAGTAAGTCTTTTCCTTTCTATTATTATCATTGGCAATAATGTTAACCATCCTGCTAAAAGCACAAATAATTTTTGAGAATGTATGTGAAGTTGTATGCAACTTTACACTATTAAAACACATTATCAGAAAGCCATTTGGCTAAAATTACACAGAATCATGGGTTATTCTGAAGTCTGAACTTTAGAATAAAATGTGCTTTCATTTTATTTTTACCTGATAGATTCTGTGATACTTCATCATGTCAGATGGACAATAATTAAAAACTACTTCAGTTTTGTTTTTCTTATGATTATTTTATAAGAACAATGTTTAACTTGTTAAAAGTTCACTGCTTTATGTTAATTACAAACTTACAGAATTAGCAAGCAATAACTTCTGGGTTCTGTCTTGTGAAATACAATCTATACTTGCTTCATTGTATACAATAATGAAACAAAGAAACAAATTATTACCCTTTTACTAATTTAAAAAATCCTATTGTCAGAAAGACTGTCATAAAACATTACCAAAAGATTAAAGCAATTTAGACAAGGTATAGGAAGTGTAAAATAGAGGTTAATAGAGGTTAACATTACCCTGTTTGGTTTGTTATCTCAATTGCTGATGTTCAATTATTTATTCCTAGTTAATGAATAAACAATATCTCCTAATCCTAAGGGCTCACATAGGAAGTAATCCATGCATGCTAGGTATATAAAAGTGGACAAAAGTACAGAGAAGAATAACATGTAAGAATTAGCCCAATGGTATATACAGTACCATTCCAATTCCTCTTTTGCAAATACAAAAGAATGATGACAATCTTTTTACTATAGTTAAGGATTCATCTTGCTTTCTTAGGTAAAAGTTACACAGTCTTTACACATGCACTTGAGCTGTAGCTGAAAATAATTTCCCAATCTTTCTAATTTATAAATAAATCTGCTTCTCAGATACACTTGGAAAAGAAGACAATAAGGCCTGCATTCGAAGAGCCAAAACAGGAAAATATTGAATATGGCAGACAGATAAACAATGAAAATCACAGTCTTGAATGGAAGAGAAAGAGATCCCAGCAGTGTCTTTGCTTTGTGCTCCATCAAAAGAGGTTCAGTGGCAGCAACAGTGCTGCTTCCCAAGCACTATCTTCTGTTGTTGATGGCAAAAAAAAAGTGTGCTTCTTCACCAGAAGAATAAAATGGTTGCTATTTCTCTGTCCATTTCCCCATTATTAACAGAGGAGAACATTCAGAATTATCCTAAGAATAGGTATAAGACTGAGAAGATTAAAGATGCGTACATTTTCATTTTGAGTTCACTTGCCAGGTAGAAACCAGATAATCTTCTACCCTTCATTGTCTTAAAAGTAGGCACACACTTTGCAGGGTATTTCTGGATGCAGGCCCGTGGGTTGTAGAGCCTTGTTAAATCATTTCTGAGATTGAAAGTCTGATCATTCCAGAAAAAAATTCTACAGTTACTTTATGACGTGCACAATGAAAGCACTTCTAGAGCAACAGGGGTTAATAGCTGAAAGAGCTGACGCCTCCTCTCTTCATCTTTCTTTCAGTTTAACATGTGATTGTCCCACCTTCATTCAAGGGAAATGAAGATGACAAGTAGTGCCAGATTTGTCAAGTGTCTGTGAAGGTGTCTATATTAAAAAGAGGAAATACGTAAAGATGAATTTAATGAGAATTTCAGACTCCTTCCTGAAGTTTTCCATTAAATTACATAGAAGAAAGTTTTGAGATGACAGACTTTATTTTACCTTATTTATTACTTACAAAACAGTTTTATTACTCAGATCTGGGGGAATATACCTTTATTAAATGATAGAGAATGGTCTATTAGATAAGATAGTCTCTTTCTTTATTTGATGCCTTTTATTGCCATACACTGCTCTGTATGTGTGAAGACCATACTTGGCATAACACAGTTTACTTTTTAACTCTATTTCTTTATCCTTAAATTTTATTATTGATTAAACAGACAATACCTTAAACCTTTGGAATTTGGAAACTAACACTGCACATTAAATATTATTTAACAAAATGGCAGACAATAATTGCATAACTTTAGGACAGTTAATCTGACATCTAGTATTGTCATATTAATGGAATACTCAGACATGACACAACTGATAAAGAATTAAAAGACTATAATTAGACCCTGACAATTTGACTTACTAGAAAGTTCATTCTTCAGGCAGATTGGAATGTTGGATGATAAAGGTACTTTATTCTTTTATTTGATAAGTGCTAAACTGTACTCTCTATCAAAAAATGAAACTGTAGAATAAAGATAACACCTACATTAAAATAATTGAGAAATGGATAAGTGTCTTACCAGAAATGATTATCCATGTAAATCACCATCATGTCTTGATGTTTCTAATAGTATTCCTCCGAGACTGATATTGTGATTCATATTATATATTAATACATAATAAATAATATATTACATTGCATATGTTATGTTATATTATTATGACTATATTAATATGTTATATGTATATAATATATACAGTGATCAAAACTTTAATCACTAGCCTGAGCATAAAACCCAAATCTCTGGCAATAATATTTTCAAATGACATAAATGTCAGTAAGTAGTGTTCAGAATGTGGCAGTTATACTGGGGATCTAGGTCCCACATTAACCTGCACAGTTAAATAACACACGGTAGAAACAGAAGTGTTAGCACATAATTATACATATCATAAATTGACAGAACAGAAGAGAGTCCAGTTTCTCAGTATTTCTGAGAAAGTGTTAAGGATCATAGTGGCCAGGCACCTGTACATCTCTGTATAACAATCTGCAACTATACTGTGGTAAAAAAAAAAAAAAAAAAAAAAAAAAAAAAAAAAAAAGATTACTGTAATCCATGGCATTATAAATTGAGTGCGTACAGAGTAGGAATTTGGGATTATGGAAAGGGATTTTATTTTTTCTTTCATATAGTATTATTTTTATTAGTGAAATATTGTTTCTTCTTCTAACAACCACCTTTTTAGAGCTGTTAAATTATAAAAGGTTAAAAAAAATTCTAACAGAATTGTTTGAAAACAGAAGACAGTGAGAAATTCAGTGGATATCTGTATTACTTTTTCGATGGTATTCTGAATGTCTTCAAGATGTCCTGCTTGCCTATCTTACAGAAATAAACTCTGGAAGTGCAGCCAAATGCTGTTCTCCAAATTTATTACATGGGGCATTGTATGACTGTGCATATCATGTGGAGAAAATCTGGGCAAGAAAACAAGTGTAGCTTGCTCTTTACGATTGATAAGAAGCTTTTTTCAGAGAAGTATAGCTAAAAAGTAAGCCTATCTAGCAAAAGAAGACTGAGAAATTACTTGATTACTGCTTATGTATTCCTTAGAAGAAAAACACTAATTAATAAAGGTCTCTTTAGGTCAGAAGAGAAAGGAAAATCAAGTAAAAATCAATGGATGATGAAGCCAGACAAATTCAATTTGGACATAAGGCACAGATACCAAGGAGTGGGAGTAATTAGTCACTGGAAAAAGATGATTTCAGTCTAGTTAAATACAATACATTTTTGGTCAGGCACCATTATTAATTTTGATGCAATCTTGACTTTGGGATGACTGAATAAAATTCAAAAATATGATCTGTAATACACTGAAGGAGAGATAATCTTATCAGATGATCCTGGTTAACCTTTTATACTATGACTTCATCTTTCAGTAATTTCAACTGATAACTAATTCTATCTGACCGCAATTCATTGATATAATGAAAAACTTCTTAACGGAAGCACAGAAACCTTTCAGTTCATTTTACTTTCTTTTTATTCTTTTTGGATCTTATAAATTTTCTGATAGCCGTTACAGAAATGTGTGCAAAAGGTGTTCACTTGTGGAAAAAATCCTACATAATTGTTAACAATTTCTTTAGCAAATCCATTTCCCCAGTCATGAGGGATTTATAATTCAGCTGCTATAAACCTTATAATGATTCTGATTTTAAATAGTTCAAATTGTTTTCAGTGGTTTTAACATCAGGACAGTCAACATATTTTGCATCATATTCCAGATTAAATATATCAATGTTTACAATTGTCATTTCATAAGTACATATCTTGTTTAAATGAATTTAGATTCTGTGATGTTTATAGAACTACTTCTGTTGAAACTGTTATCCTCAGTTTATCTAGAAGGGAAGGAGAAAGTAGGAGGTGGGCATACAAACTCCCCTGCACTACATTTGCCAAAAGGATAGAATAGGACATGGGAGAAATTAAGAAATTATAATTGATAGTCAGCTGAAGAGTCAGATTTATGAAGTTAAACTCACTGCTAGCCATACTCTCTTGAGTCTGTTTTTTCATCTTAATTAACATTGTTTCTGTTTCACTGAAGCTACATCATATGGGACACAATTACAAGGATACAAGCACCCAGACTTACTGAACCTGATTCCTGGTGGCCATTGGGAGAAATGGACTTGTGTCCTCTCTTCTGAAATAGTTATCTGAACTAAAGTAGACAGTTATTTAGAGATTTACAGACACTAAGTTTCTTACTAGTAATTAATCCTTTAAAACTCTTAAGGAAGTCATAATAACAAATAATCTGAAACATAATCTGACCAATGCATGTTTTAACAAATATTTTCTTTCATGTGAATGGAAGAATGACAGCCCCTATTTTATTACCTGTAATCAATAGATATTTTTATATCAATTTTAAAGGCTTGTCATATTCATAGAGCCTCAAAGGCTTTATGATATATAATAATTTGACTTTTTCAGAATTCAGAAAGTTATGTGAGAAAGGAATAACCTACATAACTCAAATTTAATTTAATTAAATAAAATCTATAATAGTCCATTTCTTGAAAGATTAAACACCCTCTTTCAATTATACTCTGCTTTTGGGGCTGCTGAGCATGTAACATGACAAAATTAACACATTCTGACCTGCATGATTGTCTGTACCAAATATACTGACCACAGTAATTGTTTTACAAGATGTTCCGATATGATTGCACCTCCAGGGTTTGTGAATTATTTGTTTTCTGAATTTGGCTTTGCATACTTTCATGTTTACCTAGTCCAAACAAGCGCATGTGAACAGGACCTTCTGTACATCCATAGAGAAATAATTACATTTCTGATCTTACGTATACATAATAATAATTTATACTATATGTAGATTGATTTTGAGACAACTCAAAGCTAAAAACTTCCTTACATGCATTATTTTTTTTTTTTCTTTTTAAGTGTCATTGAAACACTAATCAGCTCCAGATTAAAACTTAAAACCTTTCATTTTATCCTTAACGTTCTGTTGCAATATGTATATTCTATGATGCCTTTAAGAAATCAAATTACTGCTTTAGGCAACAGTCAGAAAATCCTAATACACATGACATTTCTCCTTTATGAATTTACTTCACATTTTAAAGCCACTTTCTCTTTCTCACATTCCTAAAAGTAAGTTTTCTTTTATTATCACATTATACTTTAAAAATTCTTGCCTTGAAGGAAATAATCCCTTCACTTTCTCTTATGAATCAGTAACCAAGCTCAAATTAGAATTCACCATTCTGAGCTCCACACTAAACAATGCCATCTTGTTATTTCTTCTAAAAGTATTATGAAAAGATGAAGTGAGGCATACTATTTGAGTCTTTCTGTCACTTTCAGTCTGTTGTTGATCAGATCCACTGCCTAAATTTTATTCTGTCAAGTTCAAAACATTGTTTTCATGTGGGTATTTTCATACCATTCCTTCCAATTCTTCCTATAACAGTCTGTTACATTTTTATCTGAAAGGTTGACAGGCATCAGATATTCCTACACATTATCAGATCACCTTTCCATTATATCTTAAACAAGCTAGACATATTTAGTTTTTCAAGTTTATGTCCTCAAGTAAACTTTTGGAAGCCTTTAATCAACTTTGCTATCCTTCTTTGAATCCAAATCAATTTGCTGATCATTAAGCGAAACTGAATATACACCACTGCACATGGTAGTCTAGGTGTAGGAAAGAATGAAAGTTAAAGAAGGACAAATCTTATGTATCAGTGTGATTTTGTAATATATAATCTGAATGTCTAATGTTATATATCTCAGAGAAGATAGGAGACCAATGAAATGATGGTTTCATTGACTTCCAAGTCAAAATGCTCACTAACATCAGTGGGATCAAAATTTATCCAACATACTACCTTGTAAGGATATCTAGAATGTATGGATCTGTTCTACCGGATTACTATGTTAAAGGCCATTCAACATAAAAGACAAATACAAGAGATGTGAACAGTAGTAAATTAAGCACACACAGAGATATGCAAATGCTAATAAACAGGATATAACAAAGACAATAGCAAAGAGCAGCATTATCAGCTTATTGAGATAATAATATCCAAAATAACCATTCAAGTGCAGCACTGAAGAGATTTAACCAGACCTTTGCAACTGATATGAAATACAAACAAATAAACTGTCATGAGTCACATAGGAAGGAATTGCTGATAATAGATGTACACATATTTTTATATGTGTTTATATATATATATATATATTTATGGAAATTAGAGCTGGCTGGGATAGTGTACTTAAAAATCTGACAAAATCATTCCAGTTTTAAACTTTAACAGTAAACCTTACTAAATCATTTCATTAACAGCAAACAGTACTAACTCAGTTCTTGCACATTATTAATCATCACTACATATGTGATGCTGTTAGTCTTTCACACTTATGCTCTAAATTAGCTGTGAGCATACAATACCGCAGAGCATTTGCTGCATAGCTAGCACTGAAGGCAGTGGTCTGTGGTGGCTCTCTGAGGTCAAGGTAATTAGGCTTCAGAACTATTTATAAGGGAAAATCAAAACTGAATGAGAATTTTCTACCTTCTTCTCCATGCTTTCTTTTCATACTTGGCATTTTCATATTATTTGCATCGCTCCCAAAAGGAGTTCTCTACTCCCAATGCTTTGCAACTTTTTTTTTTTTTTTTTTTTTTTTTTCCCCCCAGTCACTGCCCATGTGTATTAAGGAAAATGAACTGCCTATTTGTAATCTTCTCTTATTTTTATTCTTCGGGTGTCTCTTACTCACACTATGTCTTTCTTTGCTCTTTTGTGGTCCTGTCAGTCACATACAGATGTAAAACTCTTATATACTGTGTCTGGCTATGCCATCATAGTGTTATAAAATACTTCTATACTGTTCTTGGTTGCACTGTTTCAGTAGTCTTATTTGTGGATTCAAGTAAAGATTTAATATTAATTTACTACTCGTTTCTGCTGGTCAATATGCTTGTTGGGCTGAGCCCTTTGCTCCATCACCAGTCTGCCCTGTCTTTATATTAAATGCTATTCTCATTTTCTCTTCTATACAGGAGCTATCTATTCTCTCACATAAAACCCCACGCTCTACGCATATGAAATAGGTGGGTAGTTGACTAAGTGAGTGAATGAGAATATGGACTCCTATAGATCTTCAAGTTGGGCTAGTCAGTGAGTAGGAGTACTGGAAGGACACAAGACTGGAGTTAGAGACTGCATAATAGGGCCCAGGGACAAGACGTATTCTGAACAAACCTCAATTCGGGTCTGTGGTTTGAAGGTTTGACTTAAGAATCAAAAAGGTAAATGTATATATTCTACAAGTGAATTTCAGGCCTGATCAGCTATTATTCATGTTTATATGGGTACCAGTAGAGCACTGTTCTCTCCCTGGTTTCATCGGTGTTGCTGATCATGTTTCGTATGTCTATTTTCATTTTGGGAATATTTTTCAGTGCCAGGGCCTGTACAGCTCATAATGAATCTCAGTTATATTGGATATTTATCTTAGAAATGAATGAATAATTTTTAAGAGTTTCCCAACTTCCTTTTTATGAGAGAGAAACACTATAATGTTAGCTAAAATTGTTACACATAAGGCTAGAAAGTTCTGGAAAGTAAGGTATACTTTCTTACTATCAGGAATTTAAGTGGAATTCTAGGGTCTAAATCCCAATTTAGCCATGATTTAGGTAGTCTAGATATCACCTAATTTCTCAGTTTAATAACCAATATTTTTAAAGTTATTAAATCATAATTGTAACATGTAGATATTTCACAGCAACTATGTTTCTCTCCCAAAAATAGAAACTAATGGCAACTTAAACCCCAAATTGATAAATAGCTCTAATGTTCTGACATGAAAGGTTTCATTCAATTGCCTTCACAGAAACCACTATATTCATCTGCATATGTTACAGGTTATCAAGATATCTATGTGTGACTGGATGACATAACACCAAGAGTCCAGGAGGCTGGAGCATTGCTGGAGTGGTGGATTTACACCAGCTCAATTATCACAGGACATCTCAGAAAGCACTAGGCAGTTATTTTTGGATAAGCGTATCAGTTCCTCACTGTCCCAATTACTGGAAGGTGTAATCCCACAATGTAGTTAGGCATAAAGGCAATTTTTATTCATGTCCTTCAAGGATTTGTGTGATATCTGCCATCCTCATCTTAAATCATATGATGTGTCTGTACTAGACAACTGAAACAAATGATGTGAAACAAGGATTCCAGTTCTGAAACCTTGGCCTGTAATCTATGTAATACATTTGACATGTAAAACAAAATCTGTTCTTTCTAGTGGTCAGAAAGAGGCTGTGTTTTAATCCAGAAAGCTCTTAAATTTGGCATATAAAATAAATTACAGAAAGGTAACATCTGATAAGAAGGAAAAAGTAAGACACTACATCTCTCTATTAAAGTCCTTCATAAAACTGTTCTATGAAAATCTACCATATAATTAGGAGAGTATTTGTAATATTGTTTGTAAATTATATTTAATAGAAATCAGCACAACTGTCAGATGGGTGTGAGCTCTACCTCAGACTTTAATGCCTAGCTGTTGAGGAAACACCACTTATTATCTAGAACAGTACCATTAAATTTCATTCCCTACAATCTAGTAAGATGAATTTTTTTCCTCTCATAAGAAAGCAAGGAAAGAAATCAGGTCTAAAAAAATATAGGTTTCCACATGCAAAATGATAAAGATCGTAAGTGTCCGCATATTGGCTGAAGGTGTTTGTTTTTTTGATGGAACAGTGGGTAGAGAGCATTTTGTTTCAGTTCAGTTCATTTAAACTGTAGATTTTTGTTTCTGTGCATATTCAAACATTGATTATCTTAATTAATTTTAAGGCTTACAGTTATGCTTTAGAGTGCTAAAAAGTAGGCCAAAATTGGATCTGCTTTCAGGGGAATCTGATACTCTGGGGGCTACATCTATGTGGATCCAGAAACCTGGCATTCATTGCTACAGCTGTCTGTCATTCTATGAACTAACTTATTCATGAAGCCCTGCTCAGCAAGACAGCAAAGAACTATTATTTTAGCTATTAATTCACCTCATAGAGCCTCTCAGCTTGTGAATAGAAAAAAGGAAAAAAGAAAAAGAAGAATAAAAATGTGTATTTTTTTTTTTCTCTGCTTATAAAAATGGTGTCTTTTAAGAGATAAACTCACAGTCAGCCTTTCAAGTATCTTGGGATAAATAAATTACCCACATTTCTTCCTCCTTACATGTGATTCCCTTTCTATTAAATTCATTATGTACCTGTTGATCAGAAAGAATGAGCATAATGCTTAAGTCAAATTGCTGGGAACTATTCATGTTTAGGATATGGGTAGCTTTATTATTTACATTTTTATTCTAAGTTAAGCAAACTTAATATAATATTTAATGAAAATACAGATTAAAACTAAAGTTGAGGAGATAGTATACTTTAAGGCTTTAAAAAAAAAAAGCTGTGTGCCACCATTTTAAATTATAACAGTTTTGCTAGTGTATGTATTAAAACAAGGTATGTCATACTTGCTTCTGTTGCATCCCTCTTTTTTTCAGCTGATAAATATTTCATTTATCCATGTAATGTGAAACAGCTCTAACATTGCATCCCTCTTTTTTCAGTCAACAAATATTTCATTTATCCATGTAATCAAGTTCTAACAGCAAAGAATGGCAGTTTACTTTCCAAATATTCCCTGTAGCCTAAAGGTTGTAACACTGTTGATAGTGCCTCATGCGCTAACAGGGGAAGACCTAGGCAGAATGTTCTTATTCTCCCCATATCATTTATACGTGTGAAGATACTTACAAATATAACACTGTGCTAGCTTCACTCTCTGATAACTCTTAAGGATATTCCTCATACAATAGTTCTTTCCTAAACACTTGTAATTGCCCTGGGAAATACTGAAACACACACACACATATATATGTGATATTGTAAGGGTGTCTTAATTTGAGATGGAGGAAGCGTTTTTAGAATATTCAAAATAGTTTAGTGGGGCTTTTTTTTGTTGTGTACAATATCTACAAGATTTTGCATTTGGGAACTCTTTGATGTTTACTAAATGGTAGATATCGTAGTGAGGAAAACAAGCAACTCATGATGTATTATATCTCAATATATAATGAGTAACAGTATTTCTGACATGCAGTTTCAAAGCACAGTGCTATACTAACAAACCTATCCGCACACACTTTTTCATCAGTTTGTTTTTGCTAAGGAACATAGTCTAGATATTTTCAGGAGATAATACCAGTTTGTTTGCCAAGTAAGATCCCATCTTTCTTGGTTATGCTTATGAGAATGCATTTTCACATTAAGTTGGAAACAAATGAGTCTGTTGCCATTTGTCTCTGGAGCACACATACTCCTGATGAACAGATTTAACACAGGCTTAAAGGGAGAACGATTTGTGAGAGTCTTTTGTTAAAATATTGGCAACACATCACTGAGGATTTCCTCCAGCAAAGGGAACAGATTATACCTCTGTGAACTGAATGTAAAACTACATGGGGTTTCTTTCTGTTTGTTTTCAAAATGGCATACACAAACAACAAGGAAAACATAACTAGAAATAGTCAAACTGGTTAATGACAAAATATGGAAAAATCCCAAATTCAGGATATTTGCTTTGCAGTAGGAAAATGTCAGTAAAGCATAAACAAACTGCATGTATAAATTAGAAAGAGGCTGAAATTTCTGTATACTTTTATTAGACTTAAAATAAAGATTAAACTTTATTGGCTGAAATCACATGCATTTCTGATGTTTATTAGTGGCCAATAAAGTCACTTAAACTTAAGTAACTAGGACCATTTCAGATGCTCTAGGATTCTCACCTGTCTTATAGCATCCCCTGTAGCAGCAGAAAAGCAGGCATGAATTCCCATAAAAACCATCTCATACCTGTTTGTCCCAAGTAAATGTCTCAAATGCCCTAAGCATATCAAATAGTACCAAAATTATTTTCGGGCAATCATGTTCTTAATTTCTGTATTCTGGTTTGTACCTGAATTGATGAATTGTCCTATTTTAATCTCTTCTCAGACTATTAATAAAAAACCTCAGACTAATAGAAACCATGCAGAAAAACTTTGAGTACAACTTTGTACTGTTAAGTGCCCGTAAAATTTGTGTAATATAAATAAAAGCATCTACAGTTTCTAGATACCAATTTAATGACTGTTAACTTCTTTTACTAATCTGAGATATCTGGGCATTTTTTTTCATCTCCAATCTTATAAAGCTATTTTTTCTGCCAGGTTTGTTCTAGAGAATTGTATCCCCAGGACACTTATTCAGACAGAAATGCATAGAAAAATATATGAAATTAACATTGTCTATTAAAAGAGATGCATGCAAATATGTCCTGTGCTCTCAATACATATTCACCAGGATACTTAAAGAACTATGGGAATGAAATAGACAAAATTGAAAATTGCGCATAAATGTAAAATGGATATCAAAAATCATTGGCCTAACTTGTATGGTTTTTATACAAGTATTAAAACTAGCAGAATCAGGCTTAGTGCACACTGCTGCATATTACTTGATATAGGCATATCCAATTTTGTACCCAAATCTCAGTTCCCTTTATGTATACAATACCTATGAGTTTGCTTACTCATCTGCTCTGGCACATGCCAACCTGGTCCTTTGTTGAAGAATATCTCTTGTACAGGGAGTTTGGGTTTATTCTTCGTTAGTAAACCTGTACGGAGTTTGCATACAAATATAAGAGCCAAAGCATCCATCCATAGTGCCCCTGTATGCTGTTAAAAAACTGGTGTATACTCTCAAGTATTCTGTATACCATAAACTTCTATGGTCTACAAAGTATTTATGTGGATGGTCACATTGATGTAAATTGTCACCATTCCACAGAATTCAAGCAGCTCAGGCTACAAAGGATGCTGTTTGCTTCTCTTAATGTTCATGTATATGTAGTCTAAAAGAACATTCTCACAGCAGGTAACATGAGTACCCCTCACATCATCTCTTCATCCAGCTGAATCCATTCATAAACATAAACTATTAAATAATAATATCACTATAGAGCTGTTTTACAGCTGTGTAGAGCTGCTTTACCCACTTTTAGATTAAAAAAACATGTTAATGGGTTAGACAAATGACCTTTAGAGTAAATTGTTATGTAAGGAAAACATATTGAGATTTACATTATAGAAGTCTCAAGCTTTGCACAAAATATTTCATCTCATGTTCTCTTTAAAATTATGTAAAAAAAAACCCTAACCAACCAACCAAACAAACAAACAAAAAAATGAACAAAGAAACTCTTAGACTTGCTGAATATGATTTTTCTGACACAAACACTAATACCAAAAGGCCTGTAAGATGTGGATATGGAAGCTGGCTGCAACAAATCTACTTAAGAGAGAGAAGAAAATAAAAACCTTTTACAGTTTATCTGCTCAGTATAACTCTAGTTGTTGCTAAGTATGAACCCTGTAGGTGATATTTCACTCGGGTTTAGAAATAGCATACAGGCATTTTTAACTCTATGTGACTGTTTCAAGTCTAGCTCAGATTAATAATGGTCAAAACGTATTATACTACTGTTGGCTCTGGAATGATCTATGCTAAACAATTTGGCAATTCAAAGAAATCCTAGTGGACCTCAAACTCATCAACTCTGTATCAAATAAAATCTTAATTGCGAGCCTTACCAGACAGGCAGTAGCTTTCTTGGCTTAAGAAAACTGGTACTGTTACTTCACTAGCTATATCAGTTTAATAGATGGAAAAGAGCTAAATCTTTGTATTTTGGAAAGCTGCTTATTTGCTGGAAAATACAGTTTTAATAATTCAATAAATTCTCTAAGTTTAAAAATTAGTATGGTGGTTTAAATGAAGATATTAAACTTATATTTCTGTCCCTATTTTTAAAAATTAAATAGTTAGGAAACTTTAATGAGTATATCTTAAGACGTGGTGGAAATTCAGTTCTTATTCCTTCCTGATAAGGTCTGGGCATATAACACATTTTGCTTTAAAAAAAAGTCTCTGAAACACAATCTTACAATGCTTTTGGATTTAACCTTTTCTGTAATACATATATTATCTTATATTTAGCAAACACTAAATTGAAGTCTGTAAACCAGATGTTTCACCTCTCAGCTACATGTTTGAACCCCCAGCCTCATTATCCCTGCTAGAAAATTGTCTTCTCTTGGGCTGAAATAACGTTTGATAGTTACATGCATAGTGAAACATTTTTAAGAAATGAGTTGAGAAAGCACTGTATTAAGATGTCTTATAAATGGATGCTTAGCACCTGTCTCCAGAGTAATATAAGTCCATTACAAAACCTTTCACAGATTGAATAAAAGAGGTAGTTTAAACCAGTTTTGCCTCAGGCCAAGATTCACAGAGGTATCCAGAATTTTGGTTTTCTTTTTCTTTTATTTTTTTTTTTTTTTCTCTGTTAAATATGATGGGACTGGGGTTCCTCAATGACTTTGGGAAACAGCAGTCATCAAGTCCCCTTTTCCACATCACTAAAACTCCAGGTTTTTTTCCAGTGTTTATTCAGAAATGAAGTAACTAACATCCCCTGGAAAACATCTGTATCATACTTTATAATTCCGTATATTCCAAAGCTGTATTTCTCAAATGTTCCATGTGTCCAGAGAATCCATTACACCTGACTGGAACAATTCCTAAATATTCTATGCTTTCAGAGGATAACATCTGGCCTACTCTTTATTTTCCTTTCACTCCACATTTTATTTATATTATAATTTTGGTAGTGGCTTTTCAGTTCAGACATGATGCCCTGTGTCAAAGTACATCTTATTAATATTCTCAAACTATAGACTGATAAAATAATTGTGTCAAATATTTGCTTATCATCATATCTATAATATTGAGAACCATAACAGATATTACAATTGTCTCCATGTTCTGTATTATTAATGCTAACAGCTGCAAGCATTGCATGTTGCAGTAGTCTGAGCTGAGACTTAATAAATTTTGACATACAACTAGTTAACCTAAGTTCGGAATCAGTACATTTCTAGTAAAAACTGTTAAACTACTGCTGGTAGTTAGAATAGGGAAAATTAACTTTCTTTTAACTTCATCTATTACATACTGAAATATCAAATTGTTTCTAATAAAACACTGAATCTGCCTAAGTGTTTATATGAACTAGAAAGTGAAAATATAAAGTTCTGAGAAAAAGCAGTAAGTAGTGAAATATATACATTGGTAATTTCAAAACAACAGAGAAGACAACAGAAAGACAGAAATAATATTAAATGATGGTATTACAGTAATATAATGTGTTTTATTGGAAATATGTCTGATGATTCTCACAACTAGAATTCCAATATATTATATAAGAAAAGTTATCTGGAGGCCTAATTCTTATTAGGATTTTAAATTGCCCAACAATGTTGGCTAGATGTATTTAACCCCATAATAAAAGAAAAAGGAAAAATAAAAAAGACAACCAAAACAAAACCAACAAAAATAAATGCTTGGTTCCTTTAAGCCCTTTGAAAACTTTAGATCTACATATCAGAAAACTGCACAAATCCTTACTAAAAAATGTAATACTTCAGTTTTTAGGTAAAGTTGCAAGGAATTAAAAACAAAGAAGAAATGACAGATGGTATATGACTAGAGACCTGCAGAAATGAAACTTTCCTGGACTAAATCTCAAGGTACTCAAAATCACAAGACACCATTTATAGGGGGATTATGTCTTAGAAACCAAAGACAGCCAACCATGCACCAACTAGAGGAGAAGCCATCCTTGACCTACTTGCAAATAGAGAGGAATTGATTGAAAATGTGAGATAGTGAAACATGGAACCAGTCACAATGAACTAACTGAATCTAGAGAAATAATGAGTTCACAAAGCACAATGGTACAAGGGTACTGGGTTTTAAGAAAGAAAGTTAGGCTCAAATGCACAACAGTTGAGAGGCCAGGAAAATTTCTGGATAGGTTCCCAAGACAGTGAAGGTGAGAGAAGCTTTCCAGATCATTTCACATCTGCCTAGTTACTGGAGCCAATACGTGAGAAACTCTCGTAGCTGATCTGCATGAGTTTATGCAGTTTTCAATGTCCATGGTCCCACTTATTCACTGTACTATATTGCTCCTTTTCTTGCTCAGCCCCTCATCATATTTAATGTACTTTCCATACATTTGTGTAGCAGAACCACATAGTTACTAATGTCAAGTGTTTAATTGGAGTAGCATATTCAAAGTTCATCCATACAAATGCCTATAACAAATTGGGCCTAACCATCCAGACAGCAGCAAACAAAGAGAAATAGTAAGCCTCAATTTTCAGAATTTAAACTCCTTTAAAGAATGGAGTTTCCCAGGCCAAAATAATAACAACAATAACAATAAAAATAACAATAATGACAAAATAATTCTGAATAATAATGTAATCAGTTTATGAAGAACTGCTGTAGATGTATATGGAAGCTAGTAAAATGTTTGACAAGAGTGAGGTCTTGTTTCCAAAATATTTTGAATGATCAAAATATGAATTTAATTATTTGTACTATAAAATGAATAAAAACTTAAATTTAGAGAGCTTTTGCCCTACTCTGACCCTTTTTCATAGAGGAAAGGGACAGTAGAAACACCATAGTTCAGAAAATACTGTTTTTTCAGTCACTCTGCTCTTTGTCTTCTGGTTGCTTGTGCACATCTTGTCCAGAACAATGGTTTGCTACCACTGAGATAAGATCTGTAAGTTTAGCACTATAGCACTTCCCAACCTCTCTGGTATCATGAATCTTGACTGGGGAATTTGGACTTTACAAAATTGGGCATACTTTACAGAATTGCTCATACTTAGGATCATGAGTTTTGAAACCATTGTTAACATTAGACCAACATCCTAACACATATGAAGACATACTAACTTTTACTACTTTTCAAATCTTAATGAGGTGACTGTTCAAAAACAAATATAAAGGGAGGAGAAAATTAAACTATGCCTGACTGCTGGTAATTTAGTTGATTTCCAAGCACCTTTTTCTATTTATTTCAGCTGAAAATTTGACTAAAGTGTATCTTATTTGGGGATTGATCTTTCAGCTAGGATGCAATCCCTAAACAAGATGTGTCCTCAGGCTTGCTTTCTCTGAAGTAGATGTTATTCAGAGGACAGGTTTATTCTTATGTACTTCTTTTCTACAGAGGTTACAGTCATGCACAAAACTTCCTCTAAGGGTTTTATGTAACCCATGAACTTGATTTATTATCACAATATTAGCTTTTAACACTTGTCTCGGAGAATGGTTAACCTGCCAAGGTATATTAGGAACACCAATGTCTTATGGATATTACTAGACCCTCTTGTCACTTGGAAAGTAGTAAACATACCATTTTTGAAGGGTGAAAACAATGGCTGGAGAAATGGTTGGGCAGTAATCCTGAGTAAAAAGATAGTTTTCCCAACAAATTAAATCCTTCAGTTTTGTAGAGAAGGTTTGTGCATAATTCTTTATAAGCTGAAAATTGCATCTCAAAGAATTTAAAAAAAAAAAATGTGTCTGGAGGGACTTTGAGATAAATTAAACCAATATATTAAAATCACTGGGGCCCATTCTCTGAGTCACATCAGCTAACTCTGAACAGCTGGTATTCATACTATTAAATTCTTATACACTCTAGAGAAAGTATGGACTCCTGTAATTTGTCTGTTGGGAACATCCATGCTAACCCATGCTAACTCTCAAGCATTTAATGCAAATTGTTTGGAAGATTGCTGGTGAGCAAAAAAACAAAACCATGCAAGGAAATAATTAAAGTAATTTAAAGCATTTATTTATATGTGTATATAAGCAACAGAGTTACAGTGCTCAGGAGTATGCTTGATACTCTTCGGTGGAGACCACACGAGCCTCTAGCAAACTATTGCTTATACAGAAAAAGTCATTGCAGCTTTTTATAATTCTTGATATATCAGATGTCACATCAGGTAAATACATTTGGGGACTACATGATGTTTGGAGGGAGTGCCTTCTAAATTTAACTTACTAGGACTAAGAGACATGATGACTGTAGTATAAAAGAACTGTAAAACTATTAATGTAGAGGGATGATTTCTTTATTGAAGACAAGATGGACTGCATTTTTAGAGCTTCCCACTGAAGATATCCCATCTTGTCAAGCAGGCTGCAGGAAGACCGATAGCTGGGTAGATTGTTTAAAGCAGAACTGTGGCCCAGAAAACTACAGTAATTTTAATCTTATATTAAATATCCAGATGGAAAACTAAGGTTGTGGCTGTATTCATAACGGTATACAGAGGACCACTGCTAGAGTAGATTTGGCCTTAGAGATTTAAACCACTATATAAAGAGCAGAAAAGCAAAATTTTAAAATTTTAATAGAGTGAAAAAGTTTGTTATTAAAAATAAAAAAGTGCTATATAGAAAACATTTATAATTGAAAGAACAAAATATCCCATGACTGAAAGAATTATGGAAATAAAGGAAAACCAAAATATAGACTGTTTAGATAATAGTTTGTATTGCAAATTCCCAGACAATATCTGTAAGTTCAGCATTATAACACTTTCAAGTGAATCCAAAAGGAAAAACTTCAGATGTTATCGTAGTCTATGCAGCAGAACTTCCTCTCTGAGAGAATCTGTTGTCATTGTAATATATCTAGGTTTTACAATATTACCAGAAATTCAGAAAAAAAGGAACAAATGTATCAGTAGAGATGAATTAATAAGTATAAAGAATTAAAAATGTGTAGAAGAGTGAAATTCTAACAACACACAAATACTTTTACAGTGTGTATTACAAGGTTTTACAGGTCTGCTTTTCTGTAATTACCACCCTGAGTTTATTATTGATTGAAATTTTTAGTTACTACAATGAATGTTGATTGAGGTTGTCATTTTGCTTGATTGAGTAATAGATAATTAGACTTCAGGAAGGACATTTTTTATAGCAATACAACTCTCTATAATGAAAACGGCTGGGAAATATTTACCCATTATTTTCTTTCATTGTTGTAGTAGAGTTTTCTGAGTTTGTTTTTTTTTTTTTTTTTTTTTTGTTTGTTTGTTTGTTTGTTTGTTTTTTATTTTCAAGTAAAAAAAAATCAGGTGAAGATTGGTTTATTTCTGCTTTTATGAAAAATTGAGAAAATATTTCTATATATTTAATATTTATTTGTTTAGGTTTTTTTTCTTCCCTGAAAATTGAGAGTCTTCTTAAATACACATTTAATATAAAAGTGAGAACCAATCCTCAAACAATTCATCTACTGGATAATAATATGAGAAATATCTGTCCAATAAAAGCTTTATAGAATGTCTTAATTTGTTGATTACAATTTCTATTTAGTCAAAGAGGCATTTTTAATTACAAATGTGATCAAAGAGATTTTTACAAAAAAATAAAGTGTTATAGATGTGACTAAAACAATGATTGTGATTATGAATAGAAATCAAGAAGAAAAGAGTAAGATTAGATGAACATCTGAATAAAAAAAAAAAAATAACTATTTATCCTTCAATCTATAGTGGACAACATTTATTAATAAATGTAAGAATTAGGAATATTTTATATATATACAAACACTTTTTACATACTTATATACATAGGTAATCTGCGTCATTTTATCAATACCTAGCACAGCTATGACAGTTGTAAACTTTGTCCTCTGGCTAACAGGAAACAGCTAAAGATGGAAGATGGAAGGAAGTTCTTGTTAGCAGGAAAAACATTACAAAAAAGAGCACACTTTTGGAAAAAGATTGATAGGGTGATGGAACAGGACTTTTTCCTATCTCCTTTCTGAATGGAGAACATGCTAGGAAACAAGGACTTCGTTTGGATTTTTTTCAGCTTATTATGACTTTAATGATATTATTAGAATCTTGAAAATATCTATATTACATCTCTTAAGGTGAACATATAGCATAAATTCCAGCTGGTTTTGTGAGTATGTATAAATTAACATAACTTCTGTTCTTAACTTCTGTCTTATCTTCTCTACTTTCTTTTTTAAACACTTGATATTTTCCTTTCTCTCAGTATTGTAGAAAATTGGTAGACTCCCTACAGATACATTCTTGATCCCTCATAAAAGCCCATTAGTTCACTTTGGGTACAGATATCATTAATGATCCATCAGGCATATCCAGTGCAAGATGCCTGGGGCAAAAATTGCCCCTTATTATGTGGATTTGTTGGGAAGATTTTTTTTAATTAATTATTTTGTTGCATATTTCTTGTAAGTATTGAAAAATTATCACAGTTTGTCATCTTGTAGTCATTTAAGTATATTTCAATCAGAACAATGACTTAATGGAGATTCTGATACATAGTGATGATGATATAGACTGGCATTACTAGTCAAAATTAAATTTAAATCATCTGAGAACCTGGTCTTGATTCTACGGGTGAGATTTAGTAGTATTCTCCAGATGGTTTATACCACTCTAAGAACAGAACACAGCTGTAAACCCAGTTTAATGTTTGTCATTAAACCAAATTCATGACCATTTTGTACACAAAAACAAAGTACATGAAGTAAATCTGTGAATCTGGCCCTCAAGCTTCCAAAGACAAGTCCCAGTCACACTCCTACATAAATTAATGTACTTTGTCTTTTTCTTTTTCCCTTCCTATTGTTAATAGAGAGGGATTGGGAATCCCTTGCATATTACCAATTACCAACTTCCATTCTTCATGATCAACAGGTTCGTTGGTGTAGATATTTTCTGTATGTCCTACATTCATCTGAACCAGGTGAGTGGCAGATAAGCTTTACTTGGGATTGTACAATAAACTCCTACTATCTAAATGGAAGAGTACTGGTAGCACTTTCATGGAAGGAACAGATATTAGCTTTGTCAACTAATTATTTCACTGCAGAATAAAAGGTCCTAGATCTTCCAATCCCTTAGTGGCTCAATCAATATATCTCTAAAGCTCTTTCTATATTAGGTTGATACAAATTATATGACTGTTTATCAGCTGGTTGTATCTGACACACCAGACCAAGAGATCAAAGGGGGTACTTTCCCACCTATTTGATCTAGTTCAAGAGTTTCTAATGCATGTTTCACTATCACAGTTGACTGCTGCTCAACAGTTTGTGGCACATCTTAATAAACATATGTACCAAAAATTTAATATAAATTTTGCTCAAACTGAATCTGAAAGCTCATTACTGCAAAATTAGTGGTGCCAACACATTTTAATATTAACATTGCAAGAATTGCTTAGTGCCTGCAGAAGTTTTATAATGACCCAAAAAAAAAGGAATGAGATTACTTTGACTGAGAAATCTGAATGGCAAATGATTTCCTGTAACAACAAATACCCCCCGTCAGAACGATGGAAAAGACCAGTAGAATTAGCTATGTAGAATTAGAATGTTTCGACCCATCTAACATTCAGCGTTAGACCTTTAAGTTCCAAAATTGCTGGTGATGTTAGCAGAATTCTTCCCCAGGCATTCAATAATGAACTTTGAAAATTTGTTTCACATGATTGCATGAATCAGAAATCCATGTATTCAGTGCCATATTATTTTTTTAATCGCAGGGCAAAGATAACTATTGAAATGACATCACTTTTTGATTTTACTGGAAGTTAGTATGTTCACATTAGATTAAAACTAAACAAAATATAATTAAACACATTTTGGTTCCTCTCTAGGTCTTGTCTTCAGCAAGAGTGAAAATTAAAGATATATGTCTTTGATCTTTTAATATATTGAGTACGTTTAATACCCATGGGCATGTGTAAGACTATAGATCATTCAACAGCTTATAATAATTTTCAAAATGTGTGTTGTAAAATATCATTCTTCACATTACCTCATCATCTATCTAAATAGGAATGCTCATTTTTATCTTAAACTTCCTAGAGGAAACAGTGTCTTCCCTTTATGCTCTTATTTTACTTCGTTCTTCTGTGTACACTGGAGGTGAAAACAAATAATTTAAATTAACAAACTGACAATAAAAAAGGCCTGTTCTGAATGCTGCCTGCAGGTCTTTAAAATGATAAAAGCACTTTGCATTATAAAATTGCTCTAGTCTCTGAACATGAATCCCAGTTTGAAAGATTGAAAATCTCCCTGAAGTCTGAATCACTTAAATAATTTAGATTAAATTTAAATTGTGCTACACATTACAAGCCCAGAACCATAGTCACATCTTTACTGGAAAGCTTATAAAAATTTGAAATGCTCCAATAATTTTAAATCTTGTAGAAGCCTAGTATCTTCCAAATCAAATTGCTAATAAAAAAATTAGCTCTGAAATTTAAATCTCTATATGCATTGTAGAATGATTTAAAATCATTGAAGTTTCTCAATTTTTTATGAGGTCCCTAGGTAGAAGTGAATCAAACAAGATTTTTAGTATAATGGAAATAAGTTAGGAAAGAAAACAAAGAAAATCTGTCATCAACATAACACTGTACTAAGAGGACCTTTCTGGGGTGCTAAGAAGAAGAGATCTGAAAGAAAAACTGCTTACTGAAAGGTAAAGGAGATACAGTCTTCTGTTTAAAACATTTTAATAGGAGTCAGGAGGTGTTAATTTAAATTCTGGTTTTGTGTAAACTATTTAATTTCTCTGAATCTCCATTTCTTCCTTTCTTACTTAGATAGCAAATTCATTGGGGAAAGAGTATTCTTTTTCATGACTGATATTCACCTGACCGTATGCAGATATCTACCATGTCAACATCCATATCTAAGTTAGTTATCCCAGTACTGCTTCATAGTCAATGGATAGATATACATTATTTTCAAAGGTTGTTCATGTAACTGTAAACTCCTACAATAAGGTATAAATAAGAATCACATCCTGAAGAAGCCTATTCGTCTCCATCAACAGTAAGGGGAGCCTAGAGTCACTAGTTTAGCTATTGTAGTATCTATACTGGAGGGAAATGAAGATGACTTGTTATTATCTTGTCTAATTGTTAAGACTTCCAGGTATTCCTGCAACATCTATTATTAATAGCTATAAAAATTTCAAATAGATAATCTTAAATCATCTGAACCTACAAGTCTTAGTCAGTGACTATCTTTAGAAATAGTGAATATACAAAGACCTCTCAGTAAGACTTTCACAGATACCTTCCTGCAGTGAAAAGAAGACAAAAAAAATGCATGGGTCATCTGTATCTAACTAGATGATTTTTTCTTTCCATAATGTTCACAATAAAGAGGACTAAAGAAACATATCACGTGTTTGGTGCACTTCATCTGTAAGTATGAATAGTTTTCTTACGCAAATAATTATAGGGAAATCTGAAGAAAGTCCAACCACTTCCAATGACCTGATTCAATCTGAGTTTTAATGTTAGATGGAGATTACTTTATTGGATGATAAAATCCTTCGGACAGCTGAAGCAGGCTTTGATGTAGAGAACCACAGGTTTTCATGAAGCTGGTGCAAATGTCCAATACATGTGCAGAAAAGATAATACATAAGACCTGTAAAAACATAGTCCAGCTTTTTGTTCCTTTCCACAGAAAATCCAATCTCCTCACATTGATCTACAGTGGTTTGTATACAGTTTTGCTTCTGGCTATCTGAGAGATTACTGTCTGATTACCTTACTACAGATTCATTCAATAGCTGTAGCACTTTTGCTAGTTGTTGTTAGGTCTAAATGTCTAGGTGGTGAATTTTCAAGGGTTTTTTCCCTATCAAACTCACCTATTTCTTAGGTCTGTTGGTTGATGTAAGTGTGACTATTCTGCTTACAGAGTAAAGCTAATTTTTAAATATATTTGGGTACTGGGGACTGTTATTTGCTTGTTTTTTATATTAAAAAATAAGTATATGTATCTAAATATATGTGAGGTGAAAACAAACTAAAATACTTAAGAAATAAATTTATAATTAACCTCATTCAAAATGGTCTTACATTTGACGGACATGGGGACATTGATAAATTATATTTTGTCAAATTAACAGTAAGGGAAATGCATTTTTTTCAGCTATTACCATGTCTTCATTTCCAATGAATATTAAAATATCTAAGGACAGAAACAAACAAACAAAAAATACATAAAATGTTTGCTCATTGAAATGGTAATTTCTAAAATTGCTTAAAGAAGAATAGGTTGTTGTTTTTTTTTGTTTTTTTTTTTTTGTTTTTTTTCCCATAAAGTTAAAAAGCAAATTTGAAGGTTAATTATTGAAAACACGAGCTCTTGAGATAAAGAACACTTATAGGGCAAAAGACTGAAAATGCAATAACTGGAAATGGAGATAGAGTTTTCTGAAATCTGTTGCTTTACATATGTCCCTGTAATGGAAGAACACTAGATGAGGATTCAACAGAGCTAGCGTCAATTGTCTATAAGTTCTGTCAAGTAATGGAGTGCTTGACTGCCTGAAGAGTCTCAGTATCTATTCTTGAACTTATTTTATGTTCTATGGATTGATTATCTGTTTGGGTGCACTAAAGAGAGTATGATTCTTGTTTAGTAGGTCTATATTGAATTATTTTAGACTGAGAAAGGAAATTATTTTCTTCCTAATGTGTTGGATGCTTTAGCCATGTTCTTATTATTTTAGTAGTTATAAGTGGCCTGAAAAATGAATGCATCAGAATATTATATAGTTTACTTCATCCCTGTGTATCCAGATGAGAAGTCAGTGATGTTAATTTAAATCCTCTGAGCCTACTGCAGCTTGACTGAGTAATAAATGACTGTCTAAGAAAAGAGTAGAGATACTACCTTCAGCTCTGTTGGAGTAATTCATATTTAGATAATGTTGTCTAAGAAACTTTGAACCTAGTTTTCAGGTGCTTAAATGTAAGGTTACAACAAGATGTCATTTAGCAACAGAATTTTATCATCCTGGAACCAGATCTACATAGGTATCTAGTTGTTTAATTCTTTATATCACATTGCTTGCACGGAGGAATTAAACACCTAAATACCATTGTTGAATTGATCTTGGATAATGGCATTAGCATCTGTGGAATAAGACTTTTATGAACTGCAAAGAAACTACTCAGAATTAATTTAAGAATTTATATTTTATTCTTAGATATATATAATCACAGTTAGGAATATGATGCATCCAGGATTTTTCATTGCTTTAGCCTTTAGTGTGTATTAAACCCAGAGGCTAATTTGAGTCACTACAAACCAAGTTACTCTAACCAAGACAGGTTACTGAAGTGGACACACAGCACGTGGAAAAGATTTAACAGAATTCAACATTTGACCATTTGACTTTGTGCTATATATTCTTATGTTTTAGTTTTTAAATGTGGGTTGTTTTTTGTTTTGTTTTGTTTTGTTTTGTTTTTTTTTACAGAATGAATGACTGACTTCTAGTCTCTTCTTTAATGAGTCATGAAAAAATTGAATTTACATGACTGTTACACTGGCAGACTGAAGTACAATGTAAAGACCCTTTCGTTAGTTTGAACCTAAGTAGGGATAATGAAAATTTAAATTGGCTCACTGTCCTGGGATTGAGTGAAGGATGGGTTTTTTTGGTAGCAGAGGAGGGAGTTATAGAGGTGGCCCCCTGTGAAAAACTTCTCAAAGCTCCCTCAGCTCCAAGTCATCTCCAATTCTGCACCAAAACTGAGCCAATCGGTTGTGCCTCTGCAATAACATATTTAAGAAGGGATGTGGTGTCAAGCAGTGGGATTTGTGAGGAGGAGTTGTGGCAGCTGTGTGAACACCAAGGTCAGTGGAGGATCAGAGGAAGAAAGGAGGGGGGAGGTGTGCTGGAGCAGAGACCCCCCTGTATCCTGTGGTGAGACAGCAGGGCGCCCCCCAGCTGCTACCAATGAAGATCTGCGGTGAAGCAGACATTGATTTATGGCCTGTGTTTTTCACATGGTTGATCAAGATGCTGTTCCCGAAGAAGGCCGGGGTCTTGTGGGAAAAGATAGACCCCACTGTTGTAGTTCAGTGCTAGGAGGATTGCAGCATGCGGGGGTGTCCCACGCTGGAGCAGCTCGGGAAGGGCTGCAGTCCGTGGGAGTGACTCCAGTTGGAGAAAGTTGGTGTCACATGCTGGAGCTGCTAGGAAAACGCTGCTGCACATGGGAGGGACTCACGTCAGAGAAAGTTTGTGGAGGACTGTCCCCTGTGAGAGGGGGACCACGATGCAGCAGTGGGAAGATGTTCCAGAAGCTCCCCCCATTGAAGATGGAAAAAGCAGCAGCACTGACTGCACCCCCCCATTCCCTGACCCTGTGCTGCTGGGAGGAGGAGGTAGAGATATTGGGAGCAGAGCTGAGCCCAGGAAGAAGGCGGGGGGGTGGGGGGGGAAGTGTTCTCAAGATGTGGCAATGCTTCGCACTGTCCTACTCTGTTAAGTGTTGTTGTTAGTGTCTGTAATAAATGTATGTTCTTTTTTTCTTTCTCTAACAAGTCTGCTTTTTGCCCGTGATCATAATGGGTGATTTGCCCCTCCCAGTCCTATCTCGAATCCCAAGCCTGGCTCATTTGTCCCTTCTCATCACTGGAAGAGAAGGGAGAAGTGAGCGGCTGCTTGGTGTTTGGCTGCCGACCAGACTCAAACCACGACACTCACTTATTGGTGGTTTACAATTGCTGGCAGTTCCTTTCTGTTCTTAATTCAGAATGATGCTGAATATTTTTTCCTTAAATAGAACTTCCCAGTAAAGAAAGTTTAACTCGCATTATTATAAGTTATTATTGTTATTGTTGTTATTATTGTCGTTGTTGTTATTATTATTATTATTATTACTACTACTATTACAATCTTACCTGGAAAGTCAAATCCAAGTGACATTAACATCTGAGGCTCTTATTCAGGTTTGGGCAATTAGCCAACATAAATATGTAGCTGTCTTTCCATGAGAAGGATTAGTATATTGATAGGATAACTGGAAGAATAAAATTAAAACACCCACTAAAGAAGCTGCAAAAGAAGCAAAGCTGACTTTCAGTATTATAGATGTAAAATAGAAATAAAATATTCCCTATTTTGGCAATAGAATCTCTGTGACCATAAATATAAGAAAACTTGAGATTATGTATTTTGTCTGTTAAGGGATCTTATAAATTGTCACTGCTTCCAGCAGCCGCATAGCATGGGGATTTTTCCTGCCCAGCCACTGGATATCTGAAAGTCTCCATTCCAGAAAGACAAAGACAGCTGCTAGTCCTGGTTTCCTACATGCACACACACATGGACACACATACACATAGGACATGGACACAGCCAGTCACACAGACAGCCACAGACCAGGCACTGCCCCCAGCAGCTCCCACACTCAGGACTTGCACAAGGCACAGTCACACACAACCACGTCCCCTCCTCCTCTTGGGCTGGCAGAAGCAGGAGGTCAGTAGTGCAGCACACACCCCTTGCTCTCAAGGTTCACAAGCACACGCACATCCACAGATCCCCTGAGCACCAACACAGCCCCTCTGCCTGCCAAGCACCACTGCTCCATGGGTGCCCAACTCACCAGCTGGTCCAGCTTGATGATCAGTGCACACGCACAGCACTCACACACTCATCCCACAGGCACCCCACACTCATGGCTCCCCTAGAAAACGAGCACAGACCCTCTGCGGGCCTGATACCTCTGCCCAGATCTGGGGCCTCCTACTCACTCATTGGTCTAGGTTGGAATTGGCCAGCGACTTCACACACATACCCCACGGACACCCACTGTGGGGAATAAACAAGTAGTCACCCTCCCCAAACAGTTTGAATGTGGCATGCTGGGGCGGTGACCTACCATCACAACACAGCCACCGACATTGGATTATACATAAGCAGACACTTTTATACCACTTTCTGTCTATTCCTCACTTTTTTCCTCCCTGATTCCTCTCCCCACTTAAATTATTTAATAAATTTTTCATAATCCCAAAGGTCACCTTCGAATATCCCATATCTTCATAATCCTCTTGTTCCCCCTTCTTATCACTTAGAAAGCCTAGATTATCTCCAAAAATGTGTCTGGGGTTCTTAATGGCCCTTCAATTAGTAACTCAAGACTCGGTTTTTACCCCTGTATCTCTTATCTATCAGGTTTGTGAAGCTCTGTTCTGCTTCCTCCTTTACTTATTATCCCCTTTTTATATTGAAAAGGTCCTTGATCAGATAATATTAATGAAGCAGACTTCTCACCCTCCACATGCCCTTGATGTTACCATAAAAATACAGGTCATAAACCCACTTATACTAGATGGAATAGAAGTTTTATAATTCTTCTTCCAATTTACTACGCAAATAATTTCAGGGAAATCAAAAGAAAAAAAAAAAAAAAAAGAAAAAAGAAAAGCCAACAAACCAAAAAAATGTAAATATTATGAGATTTGGTTTTGGGGATTACAAAGCTACAGATTAGGCATGATCATACATTTAACAAATTTAATAATTCAGAGCAATAGAACATCAGGGAATGAATCAGCATATCCAGAATATTACACAGTGTTATAAACAAAAAAGAGAAAGCAATCACCTTCACATTCATTTGAATGGCAGCAATAAGGACTCTACAAGAAAGGAACCTCTTATTTTCTGTCACAGCAGGATTTACCAGACATTTGCTGATAATGACAATTTATCAACTGACTAATAGGCTGCATAATTATGGTCAAATAAAGCTCATATGTGTCCTATTAAATGCAATTTTGTCTTGGCATAGATAAGGAAGGCAGTTAAAAATGGAAGGTGCTGGGATTTTTCCAAATATTTTATATAAATTTATATCCAAGACAATATAATATTAAATAATTCAAAAATTTTTTGGAGTAGTAATAGAAACCATTGTTCTTCCTTCACTTTTGCAAGTCCTTAACATATTAAGCTAGAGAAACATTCCCAGTGACAGACTTTCTCATTCAATTTTGTCCCAAATAACCTTTTTAATAATAGTAAAATAAAGGAGGCTACTTCAGCAAGAGGGGCTGACACACCATCACTCCAGAATAACTTTTATTCTCAGAGTTAAGAATTGTTGTTTAAAATATGAGATTTAGACTAAAATCCAGTATACCAAAATTAAGTGGGATCTATAAAATCAGATTTAGTAAAACTATCCTCATAATGTAAGTATTTATGTTCAAGAAGAAACAAAGTCCTTTGAAGAACTATAGAAGGTCAATCTGCCAGTTTAAATTTAACTAAAAGGCAGAAAAATCCCAGCTGGATACCTCAGTTCTCTCCTACACTGCAGGGTAGTGATTTAACTCCAAATTGAAAATATTTTTTATCTATTAGTTTGCTTTGCATGTAAAATGATTAGTACTGCTACAATTTGTGAGTAGCTTGGTCTACATATAATGTATTTATCTCAAAGCAGGTATTAGAAGTAGTGTAAAGTGTCAAATCAGACAAGTTAGGGAAATCTGACAGAACACAGGACACATAAAAAAAAAAAAAAAAGTCGGGATGTAGGTATTTACAGAAGAAAAAAGTCAGGATGTAAGTATTTACAGAAGTAGAAACCTGTAGGAAGTATGTGAATTTTAATTAAAAAAAAAAAAAAAAAAAAAAAAAAAAAAAAAAAAAAAAACGACCCAAACCAAAAAAAAAGTAGTATGTGTCTGGAGCATTTAGATTCTATACAATTAAATAAAAAATAACCAACTACATTTAGGATCTAAATCCTGGATTTTAGACCTCTAAGTCCCACCTGAAATTTCTCTCCAAGTTCCTAAATCCCGTTGTTGATTTAGTCACTCTATCTTTCCTAATGTGTGAAATAAAGCTGCAAATGTGAAAACATTTTAAAACATTACAAATCAGATAATATTTACCTGCTGCTCTATTATCACACACAGTCAGATTAAGGAGTTCGGAATTTTCAGGTACTCTCATCAGTTCCTGTATCAGTGTTTTGTACTTGTTTGGTCATCTTTCTGTCTGAGAAAATATGCTTGTTAAATGTTACTAGCTTTGCTTGTCTCAAAAATCAGAGGCAGTTGTCCATTGAGTCAAACCACTCAGATTCAGGAGTTCTGTCACTGTCTGTACTAGTTCTGGCTGGGATAGAGTTAATTTTCTTCAGAACAGCCGCTATGGTGCTATGTTTTGTATTTTTGATAAGAACAGTGTTGATAGCACATAGCCTCAAGGCATTTTCTACTTCTCACAGCACCCCACCAGGGAGTAGGCTAGGAGTGCACAAGAAGTTGGGAGGGGACACAGCTGGGACAGCTGACACCAACTGACCAGAGGGATATCCCATACCATAATGATGTCATGCTCAGCTTATAAAGCTGGGGGAAGAAGGAAGGATGGGTATGTTCAGAGTTAGGGTATTTGTCTTCCCAAGGAACCGTTATTTATGATGAAGCCCTGATTTCCTGGAGATGGCTGAATGCCTGCCTGCCGGTGGGAAGTGGTGAATGAATTCCTTGTTTTGCTTTGCTCACGTGCATGGATTTTGTTTTACCTGTTAATCTGTTTTTATCTCAGCCTATGAGTTTTCTCACTTTTACTCTTCTGATTATCTCTCCCATTCCACTGCAGAGGAGTGAGCGAGTGGCTGTGTAAGGATGAGCTGCCTCCTGGTGTTAAACCACACCAATGTCTTTTTAAAATTCCTAACTGGTAGGACTGGCTGACCTGTCAACTTTCCCTTTCTGCTTTTATTCAAAATAGTCTTCTAGTGAATTAAACTGGAATGATCTGGTATAATCATATGTGTATAGTTATCTAGTATCAGCCCCAAAAGCAAGCTGAAATGTAGTATTTTTAACATGGTGCATTCCACATTTACCAGTGAAAAATGAACATTAAGGATGCTGCATTTCCTTGAAATGTTCAAATTAGCCCCTTTTTCTGCTCCGAGTTTATTCTTGACACAGAACATGAAAAACAGGGTGTTCATTTTTCACAATTTTTATAAATGCTCTTTCCAAGTAAATGCATTTGGGGTCTCTAACAAAAATGCCGACTATGATTAGCACTGGTTGAGAAGAGATTTCTAAATAATTTTGTGAATTAAATGTATTCAGTTTGCTCCACTATTATTTATGGCAGTCCTACTTTTCATTCTCCACAAGCATTCAGACATTTAATCAGAAATTTAATAAAAGAATCTTTTAAGCTTCATGCTGCTAGAGTATGTCAGAGCAATGCAATGCCCATAATGCCCACATGCTGATCAGTTCTTCTTTTTCTGAAGTGTCCATATTAAATAAAACTATTTGGCACATTTCAAAACACATTTTCAAATGTTCATAGGTATCCTGCGGCACCAAGGAAAATGTCATACTGCACTTGCTGAGCTGCTAAGTTGCTATTGAATCTCATTTTATTGTTCCTATGGCCAGAGTGATTTAAAAAGCAACAAATTTTAAAATTATTAGAAGTACATCTGAAAGGCATAAGTGTGTTTGATCCTATAGATCTACAGAGGTATTGCCAAGAAATCTTTTTCATGAATTAAATCTGATTTATATTGATATAAATGAGGACGGAATTTTTTTGCTGTTGTTCAAATTACTTCAGTTTCAATAAAACTCATAAAAAGATAGGGGAAAATCAAAGGAAAATGATGCCATTGTAGTTTTAATTTTTGTTCCAGACCAGAGAAATCTACAAATCTTGGTTTATTTTCTGTCTTTATTTGAAGTGAAATATAGTAAAGAAAAGTTTCATTCTAGTCTTCTAACAGTTTAAAATCAGTGTCAGTTTGCAAGGATGAGTTCTGTAGGTATTTTTAATGTGTAATCAGAATCAGGCCCTTCTACCTTTATTTGTCAGGTGGTGTTTTCTACCCTGGTGTGCATCTACCTTAAATTGCCAGTAAATCTGTGGAATTACTCTAGATTTATGGTAGTGAAGGATCTGATCTCACTTTTTTCGTTCAAATCCTGACTTGTTTTTTAAATTAAACTGGAGTTTGCTGTAATATCTAGATCCCTGTCTTTGCACAAAATAAAGACATTTCACAAGCTCAGCATAACTGCAGTCTCTTCAGAGATCTGGATTTATTCCAATTTTAAGTGGTGTTGAATCATAAAAAATGTCTGAAGAATTGTGAACAAATTTGTCAAAATATGCCAGTCATAATCCTATCTTAAATTTAGGGTCACAGTTGCTCTGTATTACTAACAGAGTAAGAAGTGAAAAGAGGCCAGGGCACATATGTCCACTTATCAAGCACTGGATATTTGAAGTCAGGTTGATGTCTCACTTGCATAGGCATTGCATATGTATACACTTTCATGAAGGTAAAGAAGTGGTTTCTAATTTCAACTTATCCCTTCATTGGTTTTTTGCTAGATATCAGTCATCACAACTCTACTTTGGAAAGAAATGGTGTTAGAGGAGTGTCTTTGCCTGCTGGCAACTGATTTGTGATGCTCCTACCTGGTGTTAATTACTTTTATGAATAAAGAAACATTAACTCAGTAGAATGAAGGATGGAGCAGGATAGTCTGTGAAAAGCTGTATTGGTAAAGTTACCTGGTCATCTATCTGCATCATTCAAAATATCTCACCTTGCTAATTGCAGTCATCCCAGGATTCCATCATTCTCTGGAACTGTCTTTCTGGGCATACTGAGAGTCATATGGGTCTTAGACACTGCTGAAGAAGTACGCCCCTTGCTCATAATTAAGCCCCATTAAGGACAACAAATCAGGCATTCCTCAATTCTCTTCTTTGCAGTGGAACCAACATTCATTCTTAGAACTTTACTACTGGATTCAGCAGACTTGATAGCATGGACATTATTTTCCACTGACTTGACCACATGAAATATATTAAAGTCTACATTCTGCTTGAACAAAATGGAGTATTCTAGCATTTTACATTCCATATTTTGGTGGGAACTTGAAACAGTAATGAAATTCATCTCCACTAATTTGAAATATTTATAATTAGTAGAAAGTAATGTTTACTTTTGGGTGCTATTCACCTCACCCTAAGGTAGATGTAAAAAATTTTGTTCTATGCATGCTTATTTTTGTTCTTCCTTGTAAACAGAATCAAGATAAGCAGTTCCAGTGATGATGATGGTGTATATTCTAGAAGAATGCCTAATTGTACAAGTATGGGAATTCAGGAATTTCAGATTGCTTCATTCTCTAGTACTGAACTCTTGCAGATTCACAGACTAGGAAACAAAAGGGGACCCTGATTGTCCAGCCTAGTGATTAGATCACTCTGGGAGCTGAGTACTAGTCTCTTATGCTTGAATTATTTTTCTTTTTTATTCAATGATTCCTTAAAATAAAATTATCCCTTGGAATAAAGTCCTGAAAACATGTCACTCTTCATCTTGATCATATTGCATTAGAGACATTAACAATATTAGGAAGCCATTTCTGTTTTTTTAATATGAGAGAGTCACAGATTTTTAAAGTGCTTGTACTTTTCCATGAAACAGTTTTATGTCTATAGCTGACCATCACTGTATAAATAAGGACCTATTTTTAAAAGCTCTTTCATCAGTGCCTAAGTCAAGGACAGATAATCTGCATTCTCCTGAAATAATTTAGCAGTTCCTTAAAGATTTTTCTGAGACCTGTTCGTCAGCTATCAAAAATAAATGCCATAACTGATTTCTAAAGTTGTTTCTTCTATTAAATAAATCCATTAAAAATATGGAATCATATTTCTTATTTAATTTTACACAAACTTCCTTCAATTTTCATGTTACTACAATTGATGTCATTGCTATCATATATAAAGTATGTATTAAAGGTAAAAGTGCAGAGAAACAGATTAAAGTTCATATCTGGTAACGATAGTTTCTACTGTTGGATCTTAATATATATAATTGGAGACTATGAAAAATCAGGTATTTTTGAAAGAATATTATATAAAAACATGAAAAGATGTTTTGTTATTTTTTTTCTTTCTACCAGTAGTATGATTTAAAGGTTGTTTTTTTTTTCCCCATAATAATTATTTCTTTATCTATTGATAGAAAAGTAGTGATTTGTAATACAGTATTGGTAAAGTTAACTAGCCAAACTGTAAATTGGATGGTACATTTCTGTTATTTTTTGCTCTCTGATACTCTTTTTGTACTACATCTGATTAATTAGAAACTGAAAAAAGAGTTCTAGGTACCAGTGATCAAGTCATTTTGGCAAAATATACAAACAGTAGAAAAACTTGACCTGCTCAAGATACTAGCTGATTTATGTTTTGCCTCAGTTTGTTTGGAGAACCTCTGGATGTTAATGATTAAGAAATAATGAAGCAAAACTTTTGTTCTTTTATTACATTTTTCAAGGGTGAAAGAAGTAGACTCCACAGGCTGTATCTGTATCTAAACCAAACTGTCAGATGTTACTGAGGGTCATTCCAATGAGGATTTCCTAGCTGGAAGTGTTTTGTTTCTATTCACAGTTTGGACACATATGGCATTCTCTGATAACCTTCCATGCCTCCATATTGCACTATAAATTGCACTGGGTATCTTGGGCAGAGTGCCAATCTTAGACATCCATTTGGAACTTCTAACTCTTACCCTGACCCCATGTGAACCATGCAAAATTCATAATCTTGTCATTACTCCCTATATAATGGGAACCTGCTTGATTTGTGTCATTAGTTATCTCCTTGTGGCAAAAGAGATCTGTGTGTGAAGCAAGACAGAAATAGCTTTTTCTTGTGGCTTTCAGGATATATGTATATAATTATCTTAAATCTCATCTGCTTGCATTGCTTCAGTTTTCAATCTTATTTCCTTCCTATTACTCCACCCACTTCAGACGCTAAGGATCACTTACTGATATGATAGACATCTATTGTACGTTCAATTAAACTTATGGTCATTGGCATGCTGTTTTAAATTGTATCAGATTTTGCAGCCTAGTAAACATCTTCCTTTCTTACTCTAAACCACTATAAAAGTCAAAGAAAGATGGTAAAAAGGATTCGAACTGACCCACTTCAGACATCAAGAAACATAGTTGACATGGGCTTCCTTTATAATCAGTGAAGACAAGTGTTGTAGGAGATGAATCAAAACACCCAGCCTATGTCTCTGTTCAAGTATCCCACTGAAAATGTCCGTCATTCTTTCCTGTCTAAGAAAAATAATGACATTGAGCTAATTAAAATCTCAGAATCAAGATGCCTAAAGTAGGTAGTGTTAATAAGGTAGCAATCACTCTTACACTGTATTTTCACTGGTCATCACTTTCAAATAGGGCTTTCTTGTTTGAGGCTGTTAAGATGGCACAAGAGTTCAGAACCAGGGGAAACAGTCCCATGCTTGTACAAATTCAATATTAGGTACAAATATCAACCCATTGTGATTACAAATGAGTATCAGTATTGACCTGTTATTGTCAATTAAAATAAAAAGTATCCTTGTAGTTGTGGAAACTGCTGAATAGACATTGGAACTACTTAATATACAGGGAATCACATACATAAAGCAAAAATGAAGAACTAATTTTTCTCTTCTTCTTGAATAAGGAAGTGAGAAGATAATCCAATCCTCTATATTATATTTCTTGCTTCTTGAAAAGCAGTTGTTTTTTTTTGTTTTGTTTTATTTTTTTGTTTTATTTAGAGTTACCTGAAAAGTATGTGTTATATATTTAAAATCAACCAAGTTGCATATCAGTTAAACTCTGGTAATTGTAGTAGCTTTTTGCATGGAAACACTCACCTGAAAACATTCCTTATAAGCAAGAGTGTAATTTTTTACATTCATAGTAAGCAGTTCCAAATAATATTCAAGGGTGCTTAAAATTAATGTCCTAGTGCAATTTAAATTATTTACTAACTTTAAATCATATGTATGAAAAAGAATAGTAAATGACTAACAAATCAATAACAAAGTAAGTGATAAATTTAGTGTGGAGTACAAAACCTGTCAAACTCAAATTTGCAAATGACAATCCTAGGCTATGAATATTAAGCTCACATAACCAGAACTAATAATATCAGAAAAGTGATTATGACTGACAGAGTGATCAGAAACATTGCAGATCTTATTAGAAATATTAATTTGTGTATGCAGTTTGTGTTACAAGTCTGCTGCACCTTTCCAGTATGAATTGTACATGTGAAATAACATCTTTGAAGGCTATTTTTGTGCTACTCATCTTCTGCCAATATCACATATAACTACATTCAAAGCTGAATTTACTGGCCTCTATTTTGTTCTTTACATCTCTTCACATTTCATAAACAGAATGGCATAGAGTTCTAACAACTTGTCCCAGAGGCAAGAGCATAAAGAAGGTCATAAGAAAAACAAAGCACGTTATCCTAAATGAAAATGAAGACAGGGAATTAGGAAGTTCCAAAACCTTACAGCTTAAGCTACAACAGAGCAAGGGAGCAGGAGAACAAGATGTTCATCTATGTATTTAAGGAGAGAAGAATCACTTTCTTTCTGAAGGGATTATTTATTTCAGTCTCACAGCTGCTGTGATGCATTGAATGCTTGACATTGTTACAGAAAATCAATAGAATTCAATCTGAGAAGGTTGTGTTGCGTGCATTCAAACCTGATGGTTGCATAAATCAGTATTTCTGTTTAAAAATATCCTTGGCTCAAAACAAAACCACATTCATTTGTATACCTTTTTACTTATTTTTTTAATGACAAGTGTGATTGATATTTTATTTTTCTTCAGAGGGACTTCAATTACCACTTGGTATTCAATTGCCCTGTTAAGTTGAGCAATGAAGGATATCTCTTTACAAAATTCTGATTAGGAAATCTGCCTTCCAAGCATTTTTACTTGTTGAGTTTTTTCACAAAGGGACACAGAGGTGAAAGATTTTTATGGTGACAGAAAAAACAACATAAACGTTTTTTCGTTCAAATTAAGTAAAGAACTTACATAGTTGAAGTATTCCTATTGTCCCTACAGTAATTATAATGTGATAAAATGATGTAGTTTTTTCAGATATTGCTAATATGCATTAAAATATTCCTTAAATCAGTGTACATGGCTTGTTAGAAGTTCACAACAAAACTGACAATAAAAGGAAGAGGAACAAATGAAGGAAATTAATCTCTACATTTCAATAGAGTATATAAAATCATTGGGCCAGATGTTCAGGAATTAAAAGTCAAACATGGTCTTCTAAATTTCTTATAATGATTATATATAATATATTAATATATATTATATATTAATAAAATATATTTATATATATATATATATATATATATATATATATATATATATACACTGCTTACTTCAGGGGACATACTCTGATTTACTAAAAGAAAGGATAAGGGATTTTTAGACCAGATCAGACCACTGATACATAAGATTTTCAGGATTAACCCAATAGCTGAGGATACAGGAAAAATGGAGTATATCTATTGTGACACCAGTATTTGGGAAGCACTGCAGTGACATGGGCTGAGAATTGTTTCTAATACTTCAGTGATCATTTCCCACCTGTCACAGAATATTTGGTTAGTCCCTTGTCTCTGTTTTGATTAAAACCATAAAGATTGATTTTCTATTAATGGCCTATAAATTTAATTGACATTCAGTGTCATTTTGGGTAGTTTTCTATTAATGAATAGCCTAAAGGAATTCTAAACCTCATAATTGTTTAAACAAATTTATGCTCTGTAAGTTTCTTGACACTTTATCATCATTGTTTCTGTTAGTTTTTCAAAAATACCTCAGGCATCCAAATCACAGTCTCTAGTTCCAGTTGTCTCACAAGTTCTGTCCTAGAAGAGTATACAGAGAGTGCTCCTGAGTTCATAAATGTATGTATCCTTCTATAGTCTTATTTTACTTAAGGCAAGATTATAGATATGTACTTTGTATTTATCTTTGCAGGTGAAGAAAAAAACTGATTTTTTTTTAGTGTCTAGAAGTGCCTATTCTAAAGAACCATCCTCAAAAGAATTGTACCTTGTTCATAGATATTCTTTTGTTTTGGGGTACTTCCATTATGCAAATCTGAAGCACTGGCTTAAATCTCAAGTCTGGAGTTCCATGTGATGCTTTTAATCCAAAAGGAATATTAAAATAAAATAATTCAAGACATCCTAACAACAAGCTTCTGACTGTTTCTGTTTATGCAGAAAATTATCACTAAGTAAACAGGTATTAGTTATGCTATACTACAGTAAAACAAATATAAGAGATGAAACAGGCCTTTATTTTGCTGATCATAAAATAACTCCATGAAACACCACACATTGCTGTGGCTAGAAAAGTATGATTCAAAATTATGTATTAATTTTTTTGCGTACTAGTATATGTGAATAGTATAAATACACCTTCTTAAATCCTGTCTCCTAAAATGTTTTTGTTTTATTCTGGTTGGTTGGTTGATTTTTTACTCTCTATTAATTCCCAGATAATTCTACTTAATTAGAAGCAAGTAAGATGCAATATTTTCTCATAAATTAGTGTGTATGATGTTCAATTTACAATATCAGTTTTATCATTTAGCTGAGAACTATGGAAAAGGTAGTATATCTGATAGAGAAAAGAGCATAGTTGACTCTGAAGCTAACATATTTGCATCAATGCTCTGAGTTAGAAAGAGATAAGAGTTTAATTTATACTACCTTTTAGGGGCTAAAGGACAGCATGTGATTTATTTACTGTGAAAATGTGATTTAGCTAACTGTATAAACTGTTCTTGTGTTTATGGGCATGCATATTGCTGCAGATAAATTAACTGTTTTTATAATAATTTTCATGAATATAGGATTGAATGGAAAGACGTGAATGGAAGAAAGAATCTGAGTTGTTTTAAAGCACTTAGACAAATTTAGCATTTCAGCTGAAACTAATAGCTCATACAGTGATACTGGAAGTCCTTGTGGCAGCTAGGGGGTCTGCTGTGAAAAAGCAGCAATGAGTATAGTACAGAAGGTCAGGAGACTTTAAATAGAACTTTAATCCTGGTTCAACTCCCTAATAATCCTTTACCATTTTTTTCATAAGTTATGTAGTTACTTAAACATTGATGTGATACTGAAATGAGAAATTTATACTTTCTTTGATAAAAATAGACACTTTTCAAATTAATCTAGTGACTATACTCACCTACATATGCCTATACTATAAGTTACAGGAATGTAGTAATTGTAAACTTTTTTTTCTTTCCCCCAGTGTATAACAGTGTATATACACCCCATTAAGAGCCTCATTTGATTCTTCTACTTTTTCTCAGATATGAAGTTCTCTCAAGGGCTGTGTGCTTAGGTGTTCCAGCTTTATACATAGATACTATGAGAACTAAAGCTTTATAGCTGGTGATTCTGTATATGCTTAAGACTGAAATCATTCACATAGGTTTGAAAAACTATCTGTTTAATATCTGTTAAGTAATGTGAGGAATTTCTACTATCAGAAGAGGGTATTACTTTATATAGACTTCCCAAATATTACCCTTAAAAATATGTACTCTTCGATGCAGAGATAGAAGACTGAATGATAGATTAAAACATGCAAGAAGAAGGCAAATACGTGCCAATGTCCAAAACCTGGAAATTAAGAGATGTTAACCTTTCAAGTCTATGTATTCATAAAGAATATTTAATGATTACTTTTGTGGCACAGTTTCCCATAGTAAATTTCCTTCTCATGGGTAGACAACCTTCTTGGATTTCTGAAATGTCTTTTAAACCTTCAAGTGATTTAGTTTTGGAAGGTACATTTCATATATCTCAGAGAACTTAGAAGACAAGCTCTAAAAATGATTCATCTATGGGAGTAAACAGTGACTAGCCAAGGACTCCAAACTGTTTCCAGTTTGGACAAGGGCTGAGTATGTAGCTAAGTCCTGAAGGACCAAGCAGGACCAACCTCAGCCATGTTCTCATTCTGGTGGTTTTCTGATCAGCCACTCCCTAGACAGGAAGAAATTCTACATCACCTCCTATGCTTGTGCTTCCTTGTTTCAAAGCATGCAATGCAGCCCAGTTAAAGAATCCTCATTTTTACTGACCACAAGTTGCATGTAAACCACAGGCCACAGACTGAGAACTCCTGCTACAGGTTGATTTGGAAAAAAAAATCTGAGTAATATATTTTGAAACAAAATGCATTTGGCAAGGCAAAGTTTGAGAAACAGAAATAATTTGGAAGTCTGAGTTACGCTTGTATGAAGTGTGGGAAAAGCAAAATACCAAAAAACCCTACAAAATAGACATGTCCTTAACACAACTGGTGTCAGGCCTATAGTCACAGCAATAACTGGCATACCTATTAAGCGGTAAGTCCTGCCACCCCTAGCACCTCTAATCTCTAAGTATTGACTAGAATGCAAGGGAATTCATCTCTTATCAAATTAATTTATGATCTTAAATGCAATATCCTGATATGCTTATTTTTACAAAAACAGATTTTTAAATGTGTGGGTAATATTCAGTCTTATGGTTGAAGTTTTTACCCCATCACTGCATGCCAGAAAGACTTCAAGGTCACTAACAGTCATTGGAAAGTATTTCTATCTCCCTTGAGCTCTGTGATGCCATCTGTCTGTCACCTCAGGGCCAGACAGATGAAACAAGAACTCAGAAAGAATACTTCCATATTTTGGATTCAGTAAAGGACATGCTAGACAGCTTGTGCACTTCTTAGGGTTTCTAATGTAGTTTATAGATTCACATATACTTGGATGATGAATATCTTATTATTATCCAGTCACTTGAAATCAGACTTAGATCAAGTAAAGTTAAGGAACATGTCTAACTGATCCCTAGATCATTCCTTGTAAGCATATAGTAATGGGCTAATATAAATTCTGCGGAACTCTTGCAAAAAGTAAATTAAATCAGAGTACTGTTTTCCACTCGGAGTCAAACTTTGCTTTTCAGATCTTCCAAATGAAACTGAATATCCTCAACTTTCTCTAAAATATTTTATTCCAGATCCATACTGTCCTTTAAATTAGAATCATAGAATAATTTAGATTGGTCAGGACCCCTAGAGGTCATCTAGTTTATTCCCCTTCAAAAAGCGTGGCTAACTTCGAAGTCAGATCTCACTGTTAAGTTCCTTGTTCAGTTGACTCTCTGAGCAACTTATTGCAATGCTTAAATACTCCCTGTGGATAATTTTTCTCTGATACCTAGTAATTTTTCTCTTGCTGCAACTTATGACCTTGACCTCTTGTCCTTTCACTGTGAACCCCGGTGGTTTTGTCTTCTCTATGACCTCCAATTAAGTACTCTAAGACAACAGTCTTGAAAAACATTCCTCTTTAGTTTTTACATCTCTTTGAAGTCATCCCTCTTTAGTTTTCACCTGGATGAAAAAAAACAGTTCTCTCAATGTCTCCTGCATGTCATATGCTTGTGTCCCCTGACCTTCTTGGTGACTATTCTGGGCTCTCTCCAGCATGTCAGTGTCCTTCTTGTACTGGCAAGCCCAGAACCTGAGACAATATGACGGGTTTGGGTCACACAGGTGTTGCATAGAGGGTAATAATCCCTACTCTCGACCTTCAGGCTACACTCTTACTTATGTAGCCCAGTATATGGCTGGCTAGTATGTTGCAAAGTTGTACTGCTAACTCATACTCATTTTCTTGTTCACTACTATCCCTTAGTCCTTTCCTAAAAAGCTCTTCCCTAGTGGGTCAGTGACCAGTGTGTGGAACTTGAGAGCATCTGATTCATTAAGGTTTTTAGGTCAAGGACCTTTTATAAGAGAAAGAGATAAGAAAAACACACAGACACAAATCTGATAAGCAGGTGATAAAAAAGAAAATAACAAAGACCGAAACTTTACAGCTACTGATTGATGGACCATTAAGGAATGCCATGCACAGCTTTAAGGAAGGCCAAGCTGTGCTTTGATAAGAGGGGGAAACTATAGGGACATTAATATTATGGATATATGAGGGGGGACTGTGAGACTATGCAAAACTTACTAAGGAGTGTAAGGGAAGGATCAAGGTGGAGAAAAGCAAGGATAAGGAGGGAAAAAGAGAAGAATAGAGAAGAGGAAGGATAAAAGGGGCCTGTTGCACATAAGTAGGTACCACAGTTATGCCATATCACCCAGGCTGTTAATGTGGACATTAAATAGTATCAGCTCTAGTACTGACCCCTGAAGAACACAACTCATAATGGGCTGACAGATTTTGAAATGCTAACACATAAAGCTGGTGGTCCAGCCAATTTTTCACCTTCCTATGTACAGACTATCTATCCAAACCATATCTCATGAATTTGGCTACAAGAATACCATGTAAAGCCTTGATAAAGTCAAAGCAAATGACATCTACTTCTTTTGCCTCATCCACAGAGCCAGCAATTTAATCACAGAAGAAATCAGGCTGGTCAAGCATGGTTTGACAGTGGTAAATCCATGCTGGATGTTTCCAATCACTTTAAACCTGAATATGGATTCCAGTTCCATAGTTCTTGGGAGTCTCCTTCTTGCCTTCTTGAAGCTCAGCATGATTTTTGTCTTTTTACAGAGAGTAGAGATTGTCCTGGTTGTCACTGCATTCAAAATGACTGCTTGCAATAATATCAAACAGCTTTCTCAGAAGTGTTAGACATGAAAAGAATTAAATTCAAATGCACACCAGTAATTAGATAGTTGTTAATAATAAGCAGGTAGAAAGAAATTTTACATAAATTCTTTTACCACTGCTGTAGTACATGTTACAGTGAATGCATAATACAAGTTGCCATGAACCTGGGTACACCATGGTAAGAATATGTGCCAGACTCAATTAAAATATCCTGAGGCTGTCATAAAAGCACATCTCTGAAAACTTACTTGAGAGTTTATCTCCTCTGAAGGAGGTAACATGAACAGACACAGTATGATAGATGAGGGTCAGAGTAAATACACAGGCAGAAAAAGAGACCCTTGAGCTATAAAAAGAGATGGCCATTTACTGATGAGTTTTAATTCAACCTGGAGAGAAATCGGTTTTAGAGCATAACAAAAGCGATGTGTATGACTTAGCTGGGTAGATGAAGCCATTAGTGATGTTTCCGGAAAGGCGTATCTGGTATGTCTTTTTAGAGGAAACTATGCATCTTGAAGGAAGTTAGGAGAAAACAGGACCCTCTGTTAAATCCTTTGCTAAACATTATGCATATAAATGGATACTAATACCATGTGCTAGTTTTTACTAGGGTACAGCTAATTTTTTCCATAGTAGCTTGTATGGGACTACGTTCTGGATTGGTGCAGGAAATGTTGTCAATAACACAAGGACATTTTTATTATTGTTGAATGGTTCTTACACAGAGTCAAGGCCTTTTCTGCTCCTCACACCACCTCACCAGCGAGTAAGTTGGGGGTGCACAAGAAGTTGGGATAGAACACAACTGGGACAGCTGAACCCAACTGACCAAAGGGATATTCCATACCATATGGTGTCATGCTCAGCATATAAAACTGGGGGAAGAAGAAGGAACGGGGGGACGTTTGGAGTGATGGCATTTGTCTTATCAAGTAACCATTACACATGATGGATCCCTCCTTTCCTGCCTGCTGGTGGGAAGTGGTGAATGAATTCCTTGTTTTGCTTTTCCCTTTGTAAGGAACTGAAGGAATTAATGCCTCAAGCATTCATCAACACATAAAGCACAAAGGACAAGCTATGGCCTTTCTGATTAGTCTAAGGAAGTACAGAGTGTATCGAAGGGTGCATGTCTTCACTCTATTGTGGTTATATTATCAAATTCCTTAGATAAGCCCCAAAGGGGAGAGACATAGACTGAGTGAAACCAGATGTACCATACCCTTGAAGAAGGGCCAAAAAGACTGATAAGATAAAGGCTGGACAGTTACCCAAGAAGCAAAAACTGAAGAAGAAGTAAAGGTGATAGGGGGGAACAGGACTGCCAACTCAAGTGGACGAGGGTGTTGGTGTGCCCCATCCCTTCACAACGCACTGTGCAAAACCCATTCTCCACCTTTCCCTTGCCTCTTATGGAAACAAGCTTGTGGAATACCTTCCTCTCTTTGTTTATTATGCTAGCAGCTGATAAGACAACAAAAAACTTTGCTGTGTGTTGACCCACTACCTACGGAGCTCACTACTCTATGACAAGGTGGGATCCAAGGGTAGTGATTCCTCTCTTCCTATCCCCTCCTTTTATCTCTTTTCTTTCCTCTTTCTGATCTCTCTCTCTTCTTATATATTTATTCAGGTATGTAAGTTCTGTACAAATTGAGATGGGTTGTTAGGAAAAGTCTCACTGTCAAAGTGTTTTTATTTGTTCTCTGAAGGTTATCAGTTGATCATTGCCAAATTGTCTCCACTCACTCAGTACAACTGTCAGTTAATAAAGCTAACAGCTAAATTGTTCCTCTGAGTCATTGTCCTGATTTGACCTCCACCATGGCTCTGTCAAGCAGAGACCAGATTGTCACCTGATACCGGTTTGTCCCTGAGTACACAGGCCCTTGGGGAGTTCAAAAGATCCACCCCCCTCGTAACGCACCAAGTAAGATGAGACACCCTTCTGATTCTCTCCCTGATCCCTCTGGGAGTGAACAAGTGGCTGTGTCGGGCTGAACTGCCAGCTGTGGTTGAACCATGACTTGCCATAAACAGAGTTGGCTTTAGACTTTAGAATGGATGTTAAATTTGGATGCAACAGCACCCTCCTGCCACTTCTTCCATCTCAGGGTGGGGAGAACATCTGTCTGTTGAGCATTGTTGTTGTTAGTGTCTATATCAAATTTATGTTCTTTTTTAATTCCCCTAGCAAGTCTGTCTTTTGCCTGTGACTGTAATGGGTGATTCATTCCTCCCTTTCCTTATCTTGATTCCTGAGTCTTTTGCTTTATTTTCTTCCCAGTGTTGGGGGGAAGAGGGTATGTGAGCTGCTGCATGGTGTTCAGTTGCCCTCCAAGCTCAAATGACAATATGTGTGTGTCCTATTTGTCAAAATGTTCCCTACCTTGAACCTCCTCTATAGTAAGTAGGATTTCTATCTGAATTCTCTCATCGGGCAGGGAAGCCTGAGAGACCAGCTGGCAAACTCTACCAGTAAAGATTGATGCAAAGAAGACATTGATCACCTCAACACTTTACATGTTCTTCATCACTTAGAAGCCCAACAATTCCCTCGATCTTTTTTGCTTCCATGTATATATAGAAGCCTTTCTTGTTGCCCTTCACATCCCTCACTACTCTTAACTTCAGCTGATCTTTGTCCTTTTGAATTCTATCCCTGAATTACCAGGCTTTTCCTATATATTCCTCTTGGGTACCTTTTCTCCACTTCCTTTTGGCATTTAACTCAGTTAGGATGGCTTCCTGCTATGCTTACTCAATTTTATGCATATTGGAAAGACTGTTCTAGTGCTTTAATGAGGTTGTCCTGGAAGATCAACCACATCTCTTGGGCCTCTTCAGGGCAGTATGCCACGAGGTTCAGCCGAGCACTTCCCTGAGTAAGCTGAAGCCCACATTCACTAGGACCAGGAGCTGTTGTCATTAGAGCCTGGTCAGCAGCTAAACGCCCCGCAGTCACTCACCCACCCTCCCCCCACTTGGGAATAGGGAGGGAATCAGAGGGGCAAAAGGAGACACGCGGGTTGAGATAAAAACAGTTTAATAACAGTAACAGAACAATACAATGACAGCAGTATCAATGGGTAATGTACAATACAGCTGCTCACCACCTGCTGACCGACACCCGCCTGCTCCCAGCCGGTGGCTGGCGATCCCGAACACAAAGGCCCCGCGGCAACACTCCCCGGAAGTGAGAGCCCCTCCCAGATCACTCCTTCCTTTTTATAGTGAGCATAACATCACATGATATGGAATATCGGCCAATCCGGGCCCAGCACTCCAGCTGTGCTCCCCCTGACCCCACACATAGTCAAGGGCTCTCGGACCTTGAGAGCCTCTGGAATCTCAGTGTGCTTCAACACTCCTCCAGCTACCAAAATAAACATGAACTCTATTCCAGCCTAAACCAGGACAGGGGCTTTATTAAGTTTGCTGCTTTCCTTATCTCCCTCAGGATCTTGAGTTTTATTATATCACAATTACAGCAAAGTTTCTATCAGTCTTCCCACCCACAACCACTTCTTGTGAGCAGTACATCCAACAGAGTGCCCTCCTTAGCCTTTCCAGCACCAGCAAAGAACTGTCTCCAGAGCATTAAAAAAATCTCTTGGAGTTCTTGTACCTTTCAGTATGATATTCCTAACATAATCAGGAAGTATAAGCTTGATGTGGGCTACTCTACCTCCTCATGAGATTTTGACTCCGGTAGACAAGTTCTTAAGCTGCCTTTGGATGCCTGACCACATGTCACTCAGTTTATGAACTCCAGATCTGCAGCATATTGTTATCCTCCTACACTGTACTCCAACCAATCCAACCAACTTTAAAAAATATTCATCCTTTAGGCAAAATCTTGTGAAGTTTCTCTGGCAGTGATGTTAAACTATGCAAGCAGTAATGTAAGTACAACTGTTGGACATACTGTCTGTGGTGACAACACATGAATTAAGCAGAAAGTAATGAGGGGAATCAGCAATTTCTATCTATCTTTTGAAATAATGTTATGATCCAGCCTGGGAGGTCATGGAGTCGTAAAGGTGATCCCCTCAGGTTAAATTAAGGTGAAATGACACCAAATGATGGATCAAAATGTCATAATTTGAACTTAAACTTGGAAAAAGATAATAAGCAATGTGGTCTCTTATTGATGAACCTATAAGAAAGAAAAGAAAGGAAATAAAATAAAAGAAAAGAAAAGAAAAGGAAAGGAGAGGAGGAGAGAGGAATAGAACCTGTTTCACCACCAAGGTTCCAGCGTTGACTCAGGTTTGGTTATCTTGGGTGGTGGGTGCACACATAACAAAGTTTTCTATTGCCTTTTAAGTTCATTTTATCAGCTGATTAGCATCCTAGACAAAGAGAAGCAGGTATTCAAGGAACTCATTTAAATGAGAGATGAGGTGGTGTTACTCCCTCCTACTTCTCTTACTTTTTCCTCAGTATTTTTTCCTCTTGGGTTGTTGTCCAGCCTTTAGTTTATCAGTCTTTTTGGCCTGAATATATAGTTTCCTTTGAGGCTTATAAAAGGAATTTGGCACTACAGCAGCAAGGAAGTGTAGCCCTGCAACCTTCAACACATTCCATGTTTCCCTGGGCAGCATTACTTAGTCTAATCACAAGGGCCACAACTTGTCCTTGCGACTTTCTGTGTCAAGGAGTGTTTGAAGCATTGATTCCTTTAGTTCCTTATATATAATGTTGTAGAAAGACTGGAAATACTTAGGAGAAAGCAAATGCTTCTGTTGCTTGAGACCACCATTTTAACATGTTGTCACATTGCTCAACACTGTCAGATTTCAGCATGATCAAAGAAAATGTGAGTCTGTCATATGGATATGAAATAATACTTATGTTTATGATTAAAGATTAATCACCACTTGTCAGATCCATTCACTGTCAGAGTCAAAATCTTGTTATGGCAAAAATTACACCCTGTATATATGAAGACAACAATTTATTTTTAGTCTAATTAATGTTATAACAGTCAATTTGAAACAGAACAATTACTTCGTATTAATAGACCAGTTGCACTAAAGCTCATATTGATTGTCCAAATCCATACAGAAATGTCTCTTGCATAATACTTTAAAAATTGTTTTACAAGAGAACTTTCTAATATCTATACATTTTTCTCTTGTGTTAGTCTCATCCTTCCAATGTTCTGATGCCAAAGGTCAACAGCCTTCCAGGGTGAGAGTTACAGCTAGTTATCAGCACCATGAGGTATTTGTCAAGAGTATGATGGTCATGGTTAAGAGGGTCTTCCTTCTTCCCGTCAGTCTTGGGCTTGCTAAGGTTTACTTGGAGGTGTTTTCTTATCACATTCTGCTTTGTTCTTAGTGGTGTCCACCTGAAGTTTTCAGGTTGCTCAATACACACTCTCTCTGCCTCCATCCTCAGTATGCAACCTCATACAAAACAAAAACCAGCTCAGAATCAAGGCAAACCAAGACCAGTCCTCAGATGCTCTACTGTTAGGTACATACAAAGGCTATAGCCTTTGAACAGTACTGGCTAACTCATATTTACTGTGGTACAGAAGCTTACAAGTGATTGATATAAAAAAAAGCAAAGCACCCAAGACTATTGAAGAAAATAAACAATCCTTTATGCCAAGATCCATAGACTGTGTACATCTTCACTGCATCAAGAAGAATGTGCATAGGAGAGAAAAAGAGGGGAAGGGAGGGAGGAAGAAGTAGCTACCAGCATCCCACTTCTGTCACCAAACCAGACAGTACCTGACCATCATGTGACTTGATTTGCTTGATTCAGTGAGAGTATTAAGCATGATTTGTAAATTTTTACTTCAAAACAAATAAACCAACAAAATATTGCTTTTAGTGTTTAGATTTATTATGTGGAAGGGAAACAGAAACTTATCATAATCACCCACCATTTATTTCCATGAGTTCCTTTTTTGTTATATGATATTTAGTTTTGCACTCAAGATGCAAGATATTTATTTCCAAATTTATCACTTTCCTGTTTTCTTTAAAATACTGGGTACTCTATAGTGGATAGCTAATGTATCCTGTCTTCTGTGTCTCCAGTCAGAACATTTCCATGTGTGCAACTAATTAAATGATCTATTCTTATGGGACCTGTATCTCCCACATTCAAGTGAGTATTCTGACCAATTAATTGTTACATAAAAAGTGGGTCCTATCATCTCTAGGTAAAAAGAATAATCTCTACTCAGTTCTTTGAAAGAAACAATGTAGGTGACTATCACCAGAAGACGATCCCAATTTCAAGGGCTCTTTTTTATTTTGTTTTCATAAATGCACACAAAAAAATAATTCAGACATTGATACTTAGTTTCATTGTGTAATGGGAAATCATGAATCCTAGAAAACTTTTTTAGGGCATGAGAATAATTTCCTTCTCAGTTCTATTAATAATTCCTGGTATTTCTTTGTTCACCATATCCAGGAACAAAGGATTTTAAAACATCTGTAGCTCTTCCTCTGGCTCTTCAAAACAGTGTTTGAACTTTTCCATTCTTCAGAATTGCTTCTTATGAGATTTAACTACAAAAGTTTTGGGTTTTTTTTTCCATTTCATTCAAGTTTTAATCAAAGTAGTGTACAATTTTACTGAGCAATAGGTTTGGTACAAATCTTGTTAAGCACAACAGTGGAACTGTCTTGATCATACCTGCTGTTTGGCATACTTGAAGCCAACAGAGTCTGCTGGACTGAGAGTCTCCAAGCAAAGGATATATCTTGTCAGGCCTGCACCAAAGCCAGTGACCCCCATCATAAAACTGTTTGTGTGAGGCAATAAAGTGAAACTGAAGACTTTCTGAGCCCCTAGACCAGAGCGGGATCTTTGAAGTATTTCACTGAAGTGTCAGGACACTGCAAAGGTTGAAGGCTCCCTGTGGTATGGGATATTGAGAGTGTCAGGTGGGTCCCCATGGGGTCCACCAGGGCAGGGCTTGGAAGCCAGGGCCCGTCCCACACCCCAGCCAGGAGCGGGGCAGCCAGGGGACACAAGGACAGTATCAGCCCTAGGCATCAGGCACGTCCGTGGTGACAAGGAGAGGCCAAGGTTGGGCTGGGACATGGGCCCACAAGCAGGCCTGGCTTGGAGGGGGTCATGGCTGTACAGGGCAGGACTGTGGGGAGCTGAGGACCAACCACACTGCAGTGTCATGGGGGCAGAGGCTGACAGCCCCAGGGTGCTGACATGAGGTCCTGGGTCATGGGCAGAGTCGGGGGAGCCCTGGGGAATGGGCAGAGCTTGTTAGTGAATAATCTAGAGACATTAGGTTCATCACTTAATTTCATAACAACTGTTTTCTGTTTGATTTTGTTTGAAACACTCATTCTCCTTGGATTCACTGGCAGCCAGCATTAAAAAGAAAAAGAAAGTCTAGATTGCAGAAGTTGTGTTCAGCAAGCAGCTCAGATTCAGCAGGATACATTTCTTGCTTTTTAAAAATAATTCTATTTTTGAAACACATAAGTTTATATTAAAAATTATACTATTAGAGGTTATTTCACATTTTTAATAAGGTGTTTGGACCTTAAGATATTTTATAGGATATTTGCTTGTTGTATTCTACTTGATACACTAATTTTAAATTAACAGTTAGAAAGCATACTTTCTTATATTTGACCCTCCTTGACATTTCCCTATCACACACCATGTGTCAATGCAACATTGAAAGTTAACATTATACTACAGCAGCATAATTACAGAAAGTCCTTTCTAACATATAAGTCTCCTGAAGATGTATTTTATAGCTGTGATTATTTTTTTTTTTTTAATTTTTGTGACCATAACTTGCTTTTCTATTCAACAATATGAAATGGAGGGATGATCAGACACATATTTTATAGATCATATCTGTATATTAATTATTTGGTGTCTCTGCTGTGATTGATAGTTAAGGAAGAGATTCTAAAAGTCTAGTAACTGTTTATAGAGTGGTCTTGATATTAATTGAATCATTATTGCACAATGGGTCTGACTATATGCTGTTTCAAGATTTATATAGTTAATGTTAAAATATTTGTTTCATAATCTTATTTTCTGAATTGTTTTTAAATATCAGTTAGTGTCAGTAAATATTTACCTGTGAAAAATCTCTAAGAAATGCTTTTGTAAAATACAGTTTTATTTCATGTTCATCAGTGTCATTTGTTATTCATGTTTTCACTCATGTCAAGTTGAACACTGACCAGTGATATTGATCAATGCTGTATTCTTCTCTTACAACAGTTGTCCATTTTTTGCCATCTTGTTTTCAATTCAGGCTTACAGGCAAACATTGACATTTACTCCTACTTTATTTCCTTTTAGCAGAGAATATTTTAGGCTTGGATACCTTGTTTGCAACAGATCTCATCTAATTTTTTAATTTAAATCTAAAGACTATAATCAGTGTGTATAAATCAGAATCATTGACTGGTTTGAGTTAGAAGGGATCTCTAAATATCATCTAGTCCAGCCCTTTTTCCACCATCAGTGACATCTTTCACTAGATCAGGTTGCTCAAAACCCTGCCCAACCCAACCTTGAACACATCAGTAACAACTTCTCTGGGCAACCTTTTCCAATATCTCATCACCTGAAGGAGTGAGGGAAAGTAAAGAAGATGAAGCCAGATTCTTCTGAGGTATTCAGTGACAGGACAATAGGCAATGAATACCAAACAAAAACCAGGAAATTTCATTTAAACATAAAATTATTTTTAATCAAAGCAGTAATCAAACACTGGAACAGGTTGCCCAATGTGGTTCTGGAGTCTCCATCCTTGTCTGACTGGACACAACCTTTAACAACCCATTCTATCTGACCCTGCTTTGAGCATGCGAAGTGGACTTGATAGATTCCAAAGTACCTTCCAACTTCATCAACTATTCTGTGTCTCATCATGCCATCAATAAGGCATCATATACTTCCTGGAGCGGACTAAAGATGAAGTGTTCTTTAATTTTATGTGTCCAGGGTGCGCCACTTAAAGAAAGACAATGATCTAGGTTGTTGTGTTATTTAGCTCTATAGGAAACAACAAGGATACCAGTTCTTAATTTAGTAAGAATTTATTTATTTACATAAACCTGCACAACGAAAACAGGATCAAGAATGTTAGTCAGTCTTAGAATATAGCCTACCCTGATGCCTAGAACACCAGTAGGAGATATAGTTTTAAATTTCTCTGAGTAGGAAAGGGCTGAATTTGAGAATCACCTGCAAAATCACCAATAAATATGTTAGCAACTTACACATGTACCTCAGCTGTATACTTCTTCAGTCAGTTTATTTATTTTAGAGGAAACAAATTAACAAATCTGATCTTAATTTCAGGTAGAATAAAACAATTTTTAAAGAGATTTATTTTAAGGAAATATATTTAGCTGATATCTAATCATACCACAAAACATTTTTCTAAATTCAGTGTCCACAATATTAAAAAATCCAACTGCCAATTTGCTAGTGGATTTATTCTATTATTGTAGTTATCAGTTGTTTTTTTAATTAAAAAATAATAAATTCTTCTTAAATTCACTTCTCTCTTCTGATCATTCAAGAAATTTTTACAAAGTAAATAAAGAAAAACAAATCTCCAGTAGGCAAGACAAAAGGGCTGCATCTAAAAAGATTGACAACATAGCTTCACACCTTCCTTCTCTCTGAGAAGATAGGCAGGTAGACTGTGAGGAAGCAATGACATACTCTTATCAAATCTTCAAGCCCCTGTTCTCCGAACAGGCCCTGCAAGGAGGAGAAGGTAGGACTAGAAGACTGACAGATTAAGGACTGTAAGCATTGATGTTTCCCAGAAAAGACATCTCCAGTCCAGTATGCGTGCACTGAATGTGCAATGAATATTTAGAAATAGCCAATTATATTAGATGAGAGAATTCTTTGCTTGTAGTTCCTGCTTCTTGTGAGTGTTTACCATTCTTATTCTGAGTAGCCATCAGTCACTCCACTGATTTCACAGGAGCCATTTCTATGCACATTTTCAACAGTCAAAGCTAAAAAGAGTCAACATGGAACTGAAGTCCAAGAATTCTGCTGTTATGAATTTTGCTAGATAAAATTTTCTTGATAGAGTTATGTGCTGGGTTTCTGTGGCAGGGTTTTTTATATTGGGAGAGGGGGCAACAGTAATGGTCCCCTGTGAGAAGCTTCTCAAAAGCTCCCCTGGCTCAAAGTCAGAACCACCTCTGGCCAAGGCTGAGACTATTAGTGATTGTGGCTGCATCTCTGCGATAATGTATTTAAGAAGGGGAACCTGAGAGGGGGTTGGGACTTGTGAGGAGTTGCGAGAGGGACACATATGCGAACACCCAGGTCAGTGGAAGGAAGAAGAATGAAGGGGGGGAGGTGCACTGGAGCAGAGAGCCCCTGTATCCAGTGGTGAGATGGCAAGGATGTCCCCTCTGCCACCCATGGAGATCCGCGTTGGAGTAGAAGGCAACCTGAAGCCTGTGGAGGAGTCCACCCTGGAGCAGGTGGAGCAGGCACCTAGGCTTAAAGGAAGCTGGGACTCTGAGGGGAGAAGTGGTCCTATTGTTGGGAGGACTGCAACACACAGGGGTGACATACATCAGAGCAGTATGGGAGTGGCTGTGTCTTGTCGGGAGGACTCACTGCTGGGAATTTTCATGGAGGATTGTCTCCAATGACTGGGGACCCATAAGGAACAGAGGAGGAATGTATGGTGCACACCTCCCCTCCCAAAAAGGAAGTAGCGGCGAGCTGACTGTAACCACAGTCCCCTACCCCCTGAGCCACTGGGAGAGGAAGTAGACAGATGGGGAACAGAGCTGAGCCCAGGAAGAAGGGAGGGGTGGGGGGAGGTGTTTTTGGATGTGGTGGTGCTTCTCACTGTCCCACCTTGTCTGTTAAGTGTTGGTTTTATTAGTGTTTGAAATAAAGTGTGCTTTTTTTCTTCCCCTAAAAAGTCTGTCTTTTGCCTCTGACTGTAACAGGTGAGTCACTTCTCCCTGTCCTTATCCAGATTCCTGAGCCCTTTACTTTATTTTCTCTTTCTCATTCCTGAGGGGGAAGGAGTGAATGAATAGCTGCATAATGTTCAGTTGCCCTTTGAGCTCAAACCATGACAGTTTAATATGGCATTATTTCTGATGAAGTTAGTTTGTATCAGAATCCAGAAGAGTAGGAATATCTCATAATAAGGGATAAGCAGTAATTTCTGCAAATTCAAATTTATTATTTTTCTAAAAAAAAAGATGTTCTAAAGACTATCTCTTTCCATTTTCTGCCTCTAAATCAACAAACATTATGAGAGTCTTTCAGTGTTTAAGATAATATCACTACTGATTTAAAATATATGTTGTATAGTAAAGAAGTGAAAAGGTTATTTATGGTAAATTTGGAAGGAAAAATTAAAAGTGTAAAAATTCTGTTGCAGTTAATAAAAATATTCCTCTTATCTTTTATTTAAATCACTAGATGAATATAGCTGTTTGTTCCAAAATCTATACCAACAGATGGCAGGCCTTTGTTACACCAGATACGTATGTACCTTGCACCTGTCTCATATTTTGTTCTAAAGGTGTAAGTATTGCTAGTGTACATATAAGTGACTATTTAATCTTCAGGTCAGTTGCCAGCATGTTAGCCATATGTCGTGTAGGAGAACAAATGTTTTACTAGAATAGTAAAAGAACATTCTGGTTGCCATACAATTTTCCTTTAATTACAAGATTCAAATGTGCAGCATGGACAAGTTTCTCTGAGATTTGTTGAATCTCTGTGTTTCACTGAAGGATACTTATCAGTCTCCAAACAATGGAATTCTGTAAGAGGAATTAAGCTTATTTTAAAAAAATTGTTAAATTTGTTATGACAAGGAGTTCTACAACTGATGGGCAGTGATCCACAAGGAATACTGCTGAAGACAAAAATAGATCAAGGTCAGTTTAAGTTCTGTGGAAAAAAATATATTGTAATATTTGTAGTACTAATGGAGAATAAGTTATTTTGAGAATGGTGGGTTAGTCTAAAGTGCTGTTTTGTTGTCCTGCTACAAAAATGGAGTTCCAAAAGCAAACTTGAACATACAATAGAGCTGAATAGTATTAACATAGCCAACATATTAAATCCTGGATCACCAAAACAGACAATATGAAGCATCAGAAAGAACTATGTGTTTGGAGCATATTTCCCTATGTGGTACTTCCTTCAAGGTTTCATATACATATCTTCCTGACACAGGAATATTGTGTTGGAAATTGCATTTTTCTTTTAGGCATTTGGTCTTTTTGTGTTGTTTGATGGCAATGTTTATAATTACATTCAGTCCAGCTTGAGCAGTAGACATAGTCTGAGCACACCTTGTTACTGCATTCCCTTGTCAATGCATTTGTAAAAATAGCACCATTCAAAATGTTACACAGCCTTAGGACAGAGGTAGTCAGGTTAGCAGTGGCAGCAGAGCCACTGATTACACTTATTCAGAAAAGCTTCTCCCTGAAACCTCAAGTATTTATACTGCCTCTAGTAACCAAAACAGTCAAAGAAAGGGGTTTGTTTTGTTTGTTTTCCAATACTGGTCTCAATTTACCAATTTACCCATTCTGAGACTGTTTTAGGCCAATTCTTACAATAACTTCTCTAAGAAACACCTGTTTTCAACTCCTGAGTTTTTGTTTTTTCAAGGTTTGTTTTGGCTTGGGTTTTTTTGTTTTTTTTTTTTTTTTTTTTTTTTTTTTTTTTTTTTTTTTTTTTATATTGTTTGGGTTTGTTTTTTTTTAATAGGGGATTTAACAGAAAAGCTCATATTGTTATTTTTTTTTTTTCCTCTGGGGATATCTTATTTTAAATATGTCCTAATTAATCCTAGTGCTTGCTTTACAAATAGTTATAGTGAGAACCGAGATCAAATGAACAGTGTAGAGTGTATTCCTGGTCAATAATACAACTCATGGTGTGTACTCAACTCAAAAACATTTTGTAAAGCTTTTGTAATATTCTGTAATGTTTTCTATACATATACGTAACATATACAGAGAAAGATATAGGGTTTTAACCAGATACTAAGGTTCTACTTAAACAAAATTCCTACTTGTTTCTTTTTATTTTGACCTATAAATACGACATTTGGTGTTGTGTTCACTGTTGTCTATATACATGTGGCATGCATACTTACCCACAAAATAACAATTAAAAAATACAAAACAGGTTTGATGTATGAACTTGGTATACTTTTTTTTCCTATGATATCTTATCACTAAAAGCAAATCATAAAATTTGATATACAACTTCATCTTCTGTTAGCTTTAAAAGACAGTCTATGATAGCGTATGTAAAAAATAATATACTGTGTATTGTAGGAACGGGTACCGGAATCCATAGTCAACAGATCTTTATTTTTCAACCATGTTCACATCAGAGCTGTGCTAAGTTAAATTAAAAAAAAAAAAAAAATGTGCATGTTTTTCTCTGTCTTTCTTTTTTTTTTTTTTTTTCTGACTCAAAATACTAACCACCTAATTTAAAGACTTTGTTCTTTTCATGATCTGTCATTTCAGGCTTTAATCAGCCATAGTCATTAAAAATCTCACACCACTTCTCGCAAAAGTAATCATCATGATTTGCTAAGTGCTGACACTGGACTCATCTTTATACCAGACACAAACAAAAACAAGAGCAATTTCTAGCTTGAGCATATATGTTCCAATTTCCTATGTTTTATACGTATTGACTCCGTTAAATATAGTCCTAAAATGTAAGGACGATATTTTAGAAAAGTAGAAAAAATAGATTTTAGTAATATATGTTTGGTCTTTTATATGCAAATTATTTGACACATTGTGATCTATCTGTGTGAAAACCAACACCTAATCATATTTTTTTTTTTTTCCCCCAGTGTATAGTATTTCACTAATTTTAATCTCTGAATTTTCTTTAAGATACTGTACAATTTAATTTACTAATTTTTTCCCTTATCCTAAAGGTAAAGAAAGTATATCTAGGGATCATTCTAAATTCCTTGACTGTTTTCTCACCAGATGTTAGGCTCACAGTCCCCTGAATGGATGTTCTGTATCACATATTCTATTTACTATGTATTATTCTGTTAGATTTTTTTTTTCCTTTTTTTTATTATATTTATGCCCCCTACTTTGCATTATATCTTTGTTTTTCTATTAATTAACCCATAGCTTTATTAATTTTTTAATGATCATGCAAATTAAACTCATTCAGTTTTGCTGTTCTTGAAACCATGCAGCAATTTTAATTTATTTTATGCTGTTTCTAATGTTTAAATCTTTGGGGTTTTTAACTCAGCATGCAGAACTAAACCCAACCTTTTCTAAAAGGAGTAACAACTCCTTATTATTTATTAATTAATAAGATATGCAGTCCACATCTATGGCCTATATGCTCCAGTTAATGGAAGCCTTGCAACAACACTTTGGTTAGCGAGGACACTAATCTTCATTTTCCTGGTGAAGAAATAGTGTAAAGGTAGCAGTTGGGAAATACGTGTTAAGAAATGTGCTGTAGCAAATGAGTGTCAGAAATAACATAAAATTCAACAATATTTAATGACTTTTTTTTTTTTTTTTAATTCAGTAGTTTATTCTTTCTCATATGAAATCAGTTTAAGATTTGAAGATAATTGGAATCTGACAATGATTGAGAGACAGGACTCTGGATGAGTGTAAGTAAGAGGTCGAGAGTTCGGAGTTGAAATCAAAGATGAAGTCGAAGTCGTGGCCGAAGTCATTTATTATCAATAATTCTTCTACAATTATACAGTCTCTAACAATACTTGTCAATATTTGATTGGTCATTATCCTTTGTCCATAATACACCAGACAACTCAGTGGCTACAAGTTAGTTACTGCTATCCTAAGCCTATTGGCTAATTAAATCTTACAAGCAAAAACACAATGTTCTATACACTTTTAGCTCAAGGTAGAAAACTTTCCACTGTTTAAGAAACAGCCAGATGTTTTCCATTAACCATAGCCTTGCATGTTTTCTTCAGACAAAACTCAGCATCCTTATCTTGTTTTTCTGCATTCCTGTTTGCTGCTCCCAAGGCTTCTGGCCTGCCGAGGTCAAGATGTCCTTATCATTCACTAGCTGTACAGCACTCTCAGTCCTTCTTTCCAGACATCTTCGTACAGGAATCAGTACTCTGAACACTGTGTTAAAAAGGGCTGATGTCTAATAAGATTCAGACTGAAGTACCAAAGCTCACCCTTTTCTTTATTCTAGACTGCATTTCTGACTGCTATTTTTTATTTTATTTTTATGCTGCCTTAAGTGGTCAATAGATTAAAAAAAAAAAAAACAAAACAAAACAAAACAAAACAAAACAAACAACAGCAGCCACTTACAAATCCTGAAATATGAATCTCTTTACACCTGTGTTCCCTGATCATTAACGAGTCAGTAATGATCCTTTTTTAAGTTTAGCACATTCATCGATGCATACAAAAACACAGAGAGCCTTCTGCACAAAGAGGAGTGGACTTCATCTCTGACTTAATCAGTTCTATCAAATATTTAGGTTGTTATTTTAAATAAATCACTATGATTGAAATGTGAGTGACACCTGAAGTCATGATTAAAAAAAAACAACCAGACAAAAAAACTTGAAGAATTTTTGAATCCTAAACACAGGAATTTTGAATCATAAATATAGTTACTAAATCACTTAGATTGGATCATTACAGCTAAAACAAAAAACATTTGGGGATTTAATCCAGAAGTCCAGGCACTGGAGTCAGAGGAGCTTCTCATCTCACCCTAAGAAAGATATCTGCATTTCATTAGTCATATAGCTCTCCAGATTCTTCAGGGATAAATTTAGCTGCCCATACATAGGTACTTACTGATATATGAGACGTGGTCCACAGTTTCTGAGACATATTTAAGAAGGGACATCATAAGGTTATCATGCTTTTGAAGTAGCAAGTGAATGGCAGAAGAAATATCTTGGGGTATCTCAAATGGTATTAGATTATGTGTGGGCTACTGAACTGAATCTTAGTTTTCCACTAGCTATAACAGAAGCTTAGACACTAAGCTTCCATGCCACTATTTACATCTAGTGATCTAGGTATACCTCCAATCTGATTAAAGCATCTGCAGTCTGGGTCATATAGTTTTGATACCATTGTTAGACATAGGTGTCAGTGTTATTTGAGATTCTATGTGATGTCCTACATGGTTATGAAGTTGTTGCTCTGAAGCCATGCCAGTTTCTTATCAATGCTGAGTCATGCCTTTCTGGCTCTATGCAACAGTTTCTAGGGCATCAAATGGTACTAGGCATCTATGGTTAGAAACCCCATCATTGCTGAGTTCAGTTTTCTCCAGTGTTGGCTGATAACGAATGGGAATTTTTCAATCTCATTGTTTTGAGATGACTCAGTTCCACCTAAGTTCTGAATAGTAATTTATGTACTTGGCTAGATCTAGTCTTTAATCATTTGTTGACACAGGACACTACCGTCATTTTAACAGATGAATATAATCACCTACATTCCAGTTATCATTATTAGGCATGCTTGGAATATTTTCAAGGTTTTTTTACCTTCTAAGTTTTTCCTATTAAGAGATAAAAATCCTTGCATGGATTATCATGTATAACTTCTGCTTATGAATGCTCATTTTTCATGTTATCAGTTACTTCTTGAACTTCTTAGAAATATGATTTCTCAATGAAAAAAATAGCCTAATTTTTCAGATTACTTTGATCTTTTGTTTCCATTAAATTCAAATGTTAATTTTTTATCAATATTTTCAAAGTTGCATTTGCTCAACTCATCTTGATGTCATAGTAAATACCTGTCACATAACTTATAGAAAAAACAATAAAATGAGAAAAATTACTTTCTTGCTGAAGAAAACAAGGTTCAGCTTCCTCATGATGATATAGTTCAAAATGATAGCAGACACCTCACTGTAGTACTGCTTTATAGATTTTCTTTTTTGATTCCTTCAGTGTTTTTCCTTTATCTTTCAGGGTTTTATTTTGGATGTTACAGTTACAATACTTTACCTGATATCAAAGCAACACTCCACATAAATGTTAGGTGATTTATAGATAACTAATGAAATATATTACAGATAAAAATATAGTCCATTTATTTATCAGTTCTCTTCACATATTTGTTATGTTTTAACCCCAGTCGGCAGCTCAGCCCCACACAGCTGTTTGTTTGTTCCCCCTGGTGGGATGGGGGTGAGGACTGGAAGAATAAAAGTGAGAAAAGTCATGGATTGAGATAAAGACAGTTTAGTAAGTAAAGCAAAATTGATGTGTTCAATGAAAGCAAAACAAGGAATTCATACACCTCTTCCCATCAGCAGGCAGGTGTTCAGCCACCTCCAGGAAAGCAGGGCTCATAATAGTTACTTGGGAAGATGAACATCATCACTCTGAACATCCCCCCATTCCTTCTTCTTCCTCCAGCTTTTTTATTGCTAAGCATGATATCATACGGTATGGGATATCCCTTTGGCCAGTTGGGGTCAGCTGCCCCAACTGTGTCCTTTCCCAACCTCTTGTGCACTCTCAGCCTACTTGCTGTTGGGATGGAGTGAGGAGCAGAGAAGTCCTTGACTCTGTGTAAATAGTCCTCAGCAATAATAAATAGTCCTGAATTATCAACACTATTTCCAGCAGAAATCATAGTCCCATAATAGCTACTATGAAGAAAATTAGTTGTATCCCAGCCAAAATCAGCACAATAGCAATTTCAGAAGGATGGACCTGAGCCATTTGATACCTGTTAAACAGGTCTGTAAAACACTCTACATACTGCATTTAATGTGTTTGTTAAAACTTTATTGCATAGATAGGGGTTTACAAAACTGATTTACATCGCTGACACTTTTTAACACGAATAGTCTTGCTTTTTTTTTTTTTTTAATGTAGATGCAATGATTAGTATTAGAGTCCGCAGATTGAAGTGTGGCACCTTATTTAACATAGCACCATAGAAATGTTAACAGAAATTAAAATAGGTTTGATGACAGTTAAAAGACAGGTAGAAATCATCCTAGTAATTAGTAAATAACAACTATACTACTAGATAAATTGTATTCGCTGCCTTGCAAATTATGTAGCACACAGTGGCAATTTAACTGAAAGCTTGAAAATATTTTATATGCATTGTTTGTTCACTTCTGTTTCTTTTAGCTACTCTTCATATGCGTAGCTTCAGGTATTTAGTATTTATATCATAAATAAGTTAAGAAATGCAGACCATTGGAAAGGTAGTCCTTATCTTTCATTTTTTTATTTACCAGGTAGCTACATATGTCGTTCCAAAATATTGTAACAATACTGAACATTATTTTCTCTTGCAATTATAGCTACCAAGATTTTTCTTTTCTTTTTTTTTTTTTTTTTTTTGAATATTAGTAATATTCTTACTGCAGATTAAAAAGGTACTTTAACAGATTTGTTGCTTAGTAGCTTTTGAAAAAATTCAGTGGATTTGTTTCCATCACTGTAAAATTAATTCCTATACTGAAGAAAAAAATAATACATAACTTCTCTGGATCTCTAGTTCAGTGGCCTCTGCTGAATCTTTATTATACCTATATTGTCTTCAGATATGTACATTTTCAGATAACTTTCTTTGGCCTAATATAGATTGCCAGCTGCATGGCTTCTTCTTCTCTCAAGAAACATATTATTTCTTGGACAAACTCCTGTGAATATATAATTTCTATGCTCAGAGCTTTTCAAGATTCAAGTGGATAAAGCCCTAGAAACCTGGTCTGATCTCACAGCTGACCCTGCTTCAAGCAGAAGTTGGTCAAGAGACTTCATGAGATCACTTCCAACCTGAACTACTCAACAGTCCAGTGAATAAGTGAGTGATATTGGATCACACTAGCAGATGAACTAGGAACACCCATGCCACAAAGCTGAGCTGCTGTGCTGAGGTGAAGAGCTAAGATTCTGTAGCAATGGGTAGGAAGTCCTCTCTTTATGACCCTGACTTAAACTGATGATCTGTAGCACACAGTCATTCATAAAATACATAAGAATAGGCTACATTCTTATATCTGTGTGAAACTTTTGTCTAGTTCTTTTATCACTAACTTGTCTTTATAGTATAATAAAGAGACCATAATCTTTTTTACTGACCTCTTGATTCATTAAATGTTTCTTATACTTTTAGCACTTCACTTTAAATGACCACTGGACATTAACTTGTTCTCTATATATAGTTTTCCTTATCACACCAGGTCCTATATACTGTATGTCACTAATTTTCTTAAATTGTGTTATTCATTTTTGCAAAATGGATTTACACTCTTTCCATATTTATTACTCAGAACCACAATACTTTCAGGGACTAAATATGATCAAGCATGTTCCATGGGTCTTCTCTATTTTTGATTCCCTGCAACAATATTGCCCGTATTCTTTCATAATTTTATAGACTGAAATTTAACATCCCCAAGTGTTCCACTAATTATAAAAGTAACAATAGTAGATTTATAGTACCCTTGAATTCATGTTCATTCAGCTCAATATTTCTTACATATATCTGTTAAAGATTAAGTCAATATCTGCTCCAAATTTGCTCCTGAATGTTATAAATAAAGCTGAAGATCAGTTTCACTTTTGTTATTTTGTTACTTCTCTTGAATCTTTTCACTTATCCCAGTATAAAAATTTATATTGTGAAACTTCAGATATAAAGAAAAAGGAGATCATCAGATTGTTCATTAACACACTCAGAGCAAGGACCTTGTCACTGCTTTTGAAGCCACCAGCTCTGATTCAATTGTAAACTGTGATGATTGCATAGAAAGCTGGGAGGGTCCACAGAGCCTGGGTACAAAGAGCAGCTAGGAAATGGACTGTGGTAAAAGTTGCCTTCTTCTTCCCATGATGCTATGGTTAGGGTCAACATGATTCCACAATTCTTTAGACTGGCATATCACAAAGTGATGTAATAATATTTGATAAAGCTGAATAATACATATTTAGGATGAATGTATAGTTTTCACTGGGAGAAAAAAGAATTATATTTCATTCACAACTAATTTCAGATCAATCAGTACTGACAGTAGAACCAGTGATATTAGATAACTTTTTAAATTTTGTTTGGCCACTTAGGTAAAAAACATCTCAATTTAAAGTACTACATGGATTTTATTCAGTCTTTGTCCTTTTCTTATTCCTTTCTCTTTCCATTTTCAGCTTCTTACTGACTAAATTTCATTCACTTGATCCAGAACGAAGAAAGACCAAACTCCAAGCATGTTCATAGGTGACCCATAGATAAAATAGTAAAAAAAAAAAAAAAAAAAAAAAAAAAAGAGCTTTATCTGTCATATCAGAAGCTTTAAAGAAGCCTAGATGTTTTATAATTCCTACGCACTCTTAATCTACTTTGTGCATATTACACACTCAGACTTTTCTAAATTTATTTTAATTAGACCTATGTATTACAAAGGGACTGCTCATATTGCTCCTACCTAATCTCTAATTTATATGCAGAAGAGCAAAGATGAAGAGTTTAGGATTTTCACATGTAATGCTCTTTTTACCTAATCAAGTTATACAGTTTAGTAGTTTCCTTCCCTGTGGTTCCCACTTTTTTTTCTTTTTTTTTAGTAAATCAACATAGACGTAGGCAGACTTTACTGTTAATTCTGTAACCTTTCTCTATTCACTGTTTGTTCTCAGGGGTCACAATTTTTCATCACTTAGAAATAAATGGTGCGTGACTAACCGCTTATAAATAATCAGTTTATAGTTGAAATACTAGTGAATCCAGATTAAGTTTAAATGAAGTTTCAATCACTATGTGTTTTCCTCCATTCCATTTTCAAAACAGTATTAAAATTTACCTCCAATAACAGGGGGTGATGTGTCTAAATAAAACTGGATTAACTTTGTGAATTCCCTCACAAATCAAGGCTTTACCAACAGAACCGAGTCTGATGGTCCAAGAGACTAATTTAAACTTTGCTTTTATCAACACAATGTATCCCACTTTAACGATATGAACAAAGTATCCTCCTTCAACAGATCATATGATCATTTAGTAAAAAGCATAATTTCCTGCTGGCTTTTGGGTTATAATAATTACTGACATATATTCTCAAAATAAAACTGCTGCTTATCTGCTTATCTCCTTCCTTTACCTTAGAACCTTATACTCAGCAACATATAATACAATGTCTGTATAAACAGCTGGAATTCTGAAAACACACAAATGATACCAAACATAATTAGTTAATTAAGCTTGGATTATTAAAAAAAAAAAAAAAAAAAAAAAAATTGCCTTTATTTGTCATTTGGCTTTGGATATTTGATGCATCCTGGTCAGACTGAACTTATTTTTTTCTCTACTTTCTTTATCCTTCTGAAAATGCTAACAACAATCATATTGTGTTTAGACATATTTTTCTTTTTAACTGAAAGGTGAATATTTTATATACAAGAACATTGAGGTCCTGATTTTTTTTTTTTTTTTTGAGAAATAGACTGGATTTTACAAAGGCCATTATCAAGTCATCATCTGTCATTTTTCCTATATATATAACATCATATTCTCTCTTCAATGCTAGAATTAGGTTTCTTTGGTTTATTACTGCTTATGGTCTTGAGAAAGCTATAGAAGATATATATGAAAATTAAATTTATGGAAAATGGTTCAAGATGGCAGAATGTGAAGGGCTAAGTAAGAATAGAAGAAATAATAAAAGTTTGTCAGTCAGAAAGCATATGATAGTACAGGAAACAAAAGTGTGTGTTTAGTTGATAGTGTCTTACACAACACATTTTTAATTATCATTCAAACTACATAACAGCTGAAAAAACTATCTAGTATTAATCTTTTACAATGTCATTACAGTAGTAACACATGGTCCAATTTTCACAGCCTTCTCTGTAAAATCTGGAATCATGTCAGGTTTTCCATATCAGTAAAATAATCCTATGAGTTTGAGAGGACTTCTTCTAATGGAGTCTTCACTATATATTTTGCACAACTGCATGGTCAACAATGGACAAATAGATTTCCAATTTGATTGATGTTTGCCTTTTACAATGATAATATACTAGATGATGTTGCAAAGATGGTGTCCTCTGTACCTTCAGTTATAAATAAATAGTAAAGTATAAACAATAAGCAAATAGTAACCTTTTAACAAATTATTCATATTTTGAAACTTTTAATTACCTCAAATATTCTTCACATATTTGTCTGTACTACACTGAACATTAAGCTTAAAGAAAGTAAGCAAAGCCAAACGCTGAGAGTTGTACGTGTTGTTTCTATCTACCTGTAATTACAATTCTGTCTTTTGCAAAAATAAGACAGGTTTTCGTGTTTCAGTTCATCACATACCAGTGGCAACAGAAAATCCAAAGAAGGTCTATGGTGATAGAAAGCAGCTTATCGATATTTTTTTGTGTTGGTTCTTTCTCTGATTTCTTGAGAGTGGCAAAGCAAAGCTTATTAAAGATAATTTTTTATTTCTTTTTTTAAAACTGACAAATAGCACCTGCTCAGAAATGCAGTGGAATTTTTCAGCTGTCATAAAAAGTAAAGAAATTGAAGACTTCATCTTCTTATGTTAGAGCCATTATCCTATGTGTTTTCAGATGACATATAACAAGTGGGAGGTTTTTCTTTGCTGTGCTTTTTTTTCTTTTGTACAATAAAAAAATATAGAAAATTGTAAAAATAAACATCAGCGTACAAGACTTTTATTGAAGCTTTTAATACATTATTTAGATACATATAAACACTGTGTAAAATTACTTTAAGTAGTACTGATATATCTGATTTTAAAATGGCATATGTTCTGAAGTGATCATTCATGTTTTACAGTATGACATACATGTTAAGACTCAAAATCTTACAGGATGATGTTTTACCTTTTCTATCAACCTATGCATTCAGTACAAATACATCCATACAGCTGTTCATAACTTTCCCAAATTTTAATAGAGTGATCGAAATTTTCCATGCTAAGCCTATGCCTCAGGCTAATTTCTCTGAAAAAGAAGATAGAGTGAAGGAAAGAGAATAAAGGCAAAGGCAAAGGTTTTGAGACCTTTTTGTCCACATGAAAAAATCCTGAAATTATGTACTTGTGTACTGCTACTGGAACAATTTTCAAAATGGGTGATCTTCATTTTGAGAATATTCCTTTTGCTGTCTAGATATGCAAGAAGTGAAGAAAAGGAGTGGGAACAGAAAGGGAAGGTTCACTAATATAACAGAGAGGCGTAAAATGTTTTAGAAATAGTCAAGGAGAGCAAGAAGGATTCTACAACAGCAAAAGGAAGTTCATGGAGAATGTAGACCTGTTGAAGAATGAGATAGGGGTCCTGGCAACATAGGACATGGAAAATGCTGATGTACTGAATGCCTTCTTTATTGGTACAATAAAGATCTTTACTAGGAACTTTATGGGATCCTAGAACCCTGAAAGGAATTCTAGGGGAAAAAGACTTATCCTTGTGGGAAGAGGTTAAGGTTGTGCAACATTTAAACAATTTGGACATGCACAATTCCATGTCACCTGATGGGATGCACCCACAAATGATGAGGAAACTGGCTGATGTCATTTTGAGGCTACTGTCTATGATCTTTAAAAGGTTGTGACAACTGAGGAAGACTCCTGAGGACTGGAAGAGAGCAAATGTCACTCCTATCAATAAGAAGAACAAGGAGGGCCCAGGGAACTACAGGCTGGTCAGTCTCACCTTAGTCCCTAGGAAAGGTGGTGGAATAACTATCTTGTAAACAATTTCAAGACACATGAAGGACAAGAATTTCATTGGGAGTAGTCAACAGTAGTTTGTGAAGGGGGAATCATCTCTGGCCCACACCACAAACTTATCAGCATACAGTTCTTGGCTGCCCTAACTTTTCTTTGGCTTCCTAATTTCAGCTCCACTCCAACCACATATATAAACTTTCTATTCTGTTGGACCCTAACCCCAACCATAACCCTTACCCTATTTTCCAGCTCAGACTGGGACTAAGACCCACATGTCTGGCCCATACCACCGTATTCCCCTCAGTATAGATCCCTTGGCTGCTGTAACTTTACTTTGGCTACCTAGTTTCAGGCTCATGCCAACTACGTGTCTAGGCTTTCTCTTTCACTAAACTGTAACACTTACCCTGGAGTCATGTTTAATCAATCTGATTGCCTTATATAGTGAAATGAGTGGCTTGATGGATGAGGGAGAGCAGTGGATGCTGCCTATCTCAACTTTAATAAGGCTTTTGACACTGTGTCTCTGAACATTTTCATAGACAAGCTGATTAAGTATCAGATACCTATGTGGACAATGAGGTGGACTGAAAACTGGTTGAACTGTGAGACTCAGTGTTGTGTCCACTGACATGAACTGCAGTTGGAGTCCAATCAACAGTGATGTGTCCCAGGTTCAATACTGTGTCCGATGTTGTTTGACATCTTTATTAATTACCTGGACATTCAGGCCAGAAACCATCCTCCACAAGCATACCATACTGGGTTTATGTGACAAGGTTTTGTTAGCAGGTCACAGCAGATGAATGTGCCCTGAAGGAAGATGTGATCCTGTGCAAAGTTCATGCCAGAACAGGCTCCTGGCAAGACGTGTGGCCCCTTGGAGAGGATCCCACACTGGATCAGGTTTGCTGGAAGGACCTGTGACCCCATAGGGGATCCACATTGGAGCAGTCTGTTCCTGAAAGACTGTACCCCATATGAGGGACCCACACTGGAGCAGCTTATGAAGAACTGTAGCCTATGGAAAGGACCCATGTAGAACTTTATGGAGAACTATTTCCTTTGGGTAGGACCCCATACTACAGCACGGAAAAAGCACAAGGAGGAAGCAGTGGCAGACACAAAGCTTTATGAACTGACGACAACTAAGTTGGAAGTGAAGTTGAATCTGAGAAGAAGGGAAGGGTGGTGGGAAGGTGGTTTTAGATTTTTTCTTATTTCTCATTTTCCTGCTCTGATTGGCAATAAATTAAACTAGTTTCCCCAAGTCAAGTCTGTTTTGCCCATGACAGTAATTGGAGAGTGATCTCCCTGTCCTTATCTTGACCTACAAGCCTTCTGTCAAATTTTTCTCTCCCTGTCCTGTTGAGGAGCAGGAGTGATATAATGACTTACAGGGCACCTAGCAACCAGGCAAGGTCAAATCACCACACTTACAGAAGAAACAAAATTTAGAGGAGTAGTTGATACACCAGACAGGTGTGATGTCATTTAGAGGAACTCAACAAGATGGAGATTTGGGTATATAGAAATCTCATTAAATTCACTAAAGGAAAATGAGAAGTTTTGCATCTTGACGGAAATAATCCCATGTACTAATACATGCCAGAGGGGTATACCAGCTAAAAAGTAGCATTATATAGAAATATCTGGGGGTCCTCGTAGACAGCAAGCTGATCGAGATCCAGAAATATGCCCTCACCACCAAAATGTTCAACAACCTCCTGGGCTGCGTTAGGAGGCATGTTGACAGCAGGAACGTGATCCTTGCTCTCTCCTCTGTTCTGGTGAGGCCACATCTGGAGTACTGGGTCCAGTTTTATGTTCCACAGCACAAGAGAGACATGGGCATACTGGAGAGCAAGTTCAGCACAGGGCCATGAAGATAGTTATGGGCCTGGACCACCTTTCGTATAAGGAGAAGATGAGAGAGGTGGAACTGCTCAGCATGGAGAAGAGAAGGCCCAGGGGGATCTCATTCATGTGTGTTAACACTTGGTGGGAGACCATAAAGAAGATGGAGTCAGACTCTTCTCTGTGATGCCCAGTGACAGCACAACAGGCAGTGAGACCAAATTAAAACACATGAATTTCCACATGAACACAAGGCAACATGTTCTAGCTGACTGTTTGAGCAGGGGGGTTGGACTAGGTAATCTCAAGAAGTGCTATCCATCCTTAACTGTTCTGTAATTCTGTGATTTTATGCTCTTGGCATGTAAATTTAAGGTGGTTTCCGATACAGTTTGAGTTTCCCTGCAAAATTAAGGAGAAATCTACAAACCTGCATTGACTTTCATAGTACAATCTTGACCTCTCTCTCTCTTTATTGACTGATTAGGGAACTTACACACCATCAGAGAACAAATAGTACACCTAAATTATAAAAGACTATGAAATTAATGTTATAGAGGGATAAGATCTCTTGCCTAGACTATTGTGAAAAGTCATTCTAAACAGCCTTTGGAGTAGAGGCTGAAGTCACATGACACTTTCCTCCTTTGACATCTTTATAGTTGGTTATTTAGCAAACCAACTTCAAAAAGAAAGGATTAGGAAGTACTCTTGGCCAGGTTACACCACCACCTAGTATTTACTATGAACTTTAGGGCCAAAACAAATAAACAATTAATATGAACAATAATGTATGAACTATAAGGACAAAAAAAAAAAAAAAAAAAAACAAAAAACACAAAAAACAAATTAAACAGAACAATATCTGTGTGACTAGTAATATTTTAGGAACATAGAAAAAGTAATGTAAAAAATTTTCTATGTAAAGTAGTTTGCAATATTAAAATCCACTCCTAGATACAGGAGCTACTGTGAAGCATCTTCTTAAATGTTTTTCAAAGATTACTGTTTAAACAAATCTCATAGGATGTTTCTGATATACATCAAAGACACAGTCAGTGATTTAATTCACAGTGGTAACATATGCCTAATGTGAAGAGATTCTCTTAATGCACCCAGCATACTGGTCAAAATTTTACAACGCCCAACTTATTATGTATTGAAAATATGCTAAAACACATAAAAACTAAACACCCCTACATATGCTAAAACACATAAAAACTAGACGCCTCTACAGCTAAAATTCAGAAGCCAGGAGGCTTTTTAAAATGCATATAATCTACATCCTTCTGTACTATAATTTAGGTTCTCAGTCCACACCCACTAATTTAGAAGAGAAAACTGATAAAGGAAAAAGATAACTAGTACTAGCAGTAAAAAACCCACATCTTTTCCCTTACCATTGTGAGAGTCCTTTTTACATTTAATTCTACTTCAAAGTCAGATCATTCTTTCGGTATTGACCTCCTGGTTACAGTGTAAAGAAATGTATCTGTGTTGTAAAATCTACTGACTGGAAATCATAGACTATTTTACAAATTGTACAAGATGACCAATAATAATCTTATAACATAAATACTAAAACATGTATCTCAATAAAATTGTCAGACTTAGAAAACCACTTATTTATTTATTTATATTCCAAAGTTACTTCTTATACTTCTGCAAATCTTTGACAGGACTTATATTTTTATTATCATATATTTATTTTATTTTAATTATTAAAAGCCTTTCCACAGTAATAATTTATATTAACTCTAAACAAGATATTCTGTACCATTATTGATATTAATGTGAGTATTTAGACAAAGGTTATGAACAAAAAACACATATTGTTTTAGTTGGAATGATGTCTTAGAGAGCAAGTATGAATTTTACTATGATTAAATTATATGATAAAAAATGTAGCTCCAAGATGCAGTAGGTTAAATTGATACAGGCTGTTTATAATTAGGATTTAGTACCTAAGTTGTATATAGCTATTCTCTAAAAAAATTCAAAACCCAGTCCCTAATGGCCCAATTAATTTACCCCATCCTCCCCCATCTAGTGTTGAGATACCCTAGCATATCTGAGACATCTACGAGGCTGATATATAATATTTGATTTATGAGATAACTGTGCTTTTCTAGAGAAACAACTGAAAATACATGGTTGATACTAAGATATTTCAACACTAGAATCCTATGTTTAGGAAACTAAATCAAAGCCCAGGCTGTATTTGTACTGTAGAAGAAAGGCTATAAAACTACAATTTAATAAACCTGTCTAAAATTAAGTTTTCAATGTCTGTGTGGGAAATCCCATTTTTCCTCTGTTGTTGCTCCATATGAACTTCTATAGGTCCTTAATATAATTCTCAGCGTCATGTGGATTTCTCAGATACCTTATAGCATCTCAGATGCACTGGTGTTGTGGTTTAACTCCAGCCAGCATCTAAGCCCCACACAGCTGCTCACTCACTCCCCCCGCTTCTGAGAGGATCAGAAGAATAAAAGTGAGAAAAGTAATGGATTGAGATAAAGACAGTTTAATAAGTAAAGCAAAAGCTGTGTGTGCAAGCAAAGTAAAACAAAGAATTCATTCACCACTTCCCATTGGCAGGCAGGCATTCAGCCATCTCCAGGAAAGCAGGGCTCCATCATGCATAACGGTTACTTGGGAAGTCAAAGGGCATCACTCTGAACATCCCCCACTTTCTTCATCTTCCTCCAGTTGTTTTATTGCTGAGCATGATGTCATAAGGCATGGGATATCCCTTTGGTCAGTTGGGGTCACATGTCCCAACTGTGTCCCCTCCCAACTTCTTGTGCACCCCCCAGCCTGCTCACTGGTGGGGCAGTTGAGGAGCAGAAAAAGAACTCTAGTATGAACTAGAGACAAACACATGGACCAGTGTTTGTATTATACAGAATTAGAGCCACTGCAGTCATCAATGCCTGTAATTAATTTAACATGTTGCCCATGGCTGATGTCTTTCAATTAGAAACCTTTCTTTGGTTATCATAAATTATATGAGGTTTTGTTTCCTTGTTTTTCTTTTTTTTTTTTTCCCTTTTCTAATATTACTCCACAAATCATTATGAAAATTTTGTTCATTTCTCTAAATATAGCTATTTAATTAAGCAAATATAGAATCTCAATTATTGGGACATAGAGCTTGGCATTTGGTAGGAATCTCCTTAACATCAGCACTTTGCTGATGCATAATTGATTGATATGCAATCATTTAATTGAAGATAGCATCAACAAGTATTTTCTAATTTTAGTAGTTAATTTAACAATCTTAACATAATTTTATTTTGCTTCTTAATATAATAATTAAATTCTTTGTTATTGCATAAGTAGCAGAAGTGAGGAGCATTCATTGCTAGATAAATCAAACCAAGTATTCAGCTATGACGTTATTGGAAGGAGTATTCTGATAGACATTAGAGAAAAATCTGGATTGCTCATACACATTTCACTCTATTAATCAGTAAAAACATTTATTTTTTTAAGAAATTATTTTAAGGATATTTTTTTTTCAGTATAAATGGCAGTATAAATTAATTTTTTCATAATCTGAATTCAAACCATATGTGAAGTGAAGATACACGCTGAAGGAGTCCATCTGTTCCAATTATGTCTAATCCATCACTAAATCTTGCCATGAACACATCAATCAGTGTGAGGCATACAAATATTCATTACACCAAACTGAATAATGTTAGTCACTTGCAAGAATGTGAAATCTGAGCACTCATTTTTGCAAGGTGGCAACACTTTAAAATGGTTATTCAAAGTCTATGTACAATGAAGGCATCAAGAGGCAGCAGTGAGATTTTAAAAGTGACCATGGAAGGTTAATCAGTTTGACTGCAAGGAAGAGACAAGAGAGATCATGTGGGATCTAAGACAGAATAAATATATGTAAGAAACCAGAAAAAAGAATTACCTGCAAACTGAAAGAAAAATGGTAGATAAAAACCACTTTTTTACCAGAAAAATAAGATGAAGGCCTACGTTATCACAGTGTCCTTACAAAGAGGCATCAGTAGGACTGTTTCTGACATAAATACAGACACTAGAAAAGATTTGAACTGTGGCAGACTCTGTAGTGGTCAACTGACTAGGCAAGAACTGTTTTCTCTTCCTACATTTTCTTCTTCCTCTGTAAAATGGCAGTTATGGTTATGAACTTCAGAAAATAATGTGTAGGATTGTGTAAGCTCTTTTCCAGAGTACCAATGTAGTCAGTAACAAAAGCTGCAAGAATTTACTGCCACACAAGACTTTTGTGCAGGTAGGGAAAGAAATAAGTTTGTTAGTAAAGTTAAACCTTGGGGAAACTTAAACTTTAGGGTCTTTTGAGGTATGCATGAGAAATACAAACAATAAGTAAGGCAATAAAGTGGTGCAGAAAGTCTCCACTAAATCTGAGTGGCTGACACAATTACTACTCATGGCTGAAAGAGTTGAGCTTAACTGAGTTTACGCAGGTTTGTTGAAGTTTAGAAAAACTATATTTTCAGACGAAAAACATATAAAGGACTCATCAAGTTAAGAAAGGGTGAAGTTCAAAAGGAGGGAACTGAGGAACATCAGTGAGTGGTGATGTAGGAGACCTTTAGAGAGGAAAAAGAACAATGAAATGAATATAAATAGAAAAAGGCTAGAACTTCTACTGGGATGGAGCGTAAATGATCTGCAAAGTCTGAAAACTGTTTTCTTAAGAAAAGAGAACAGTAAGACAAAGCTTTTATAAACCAGTAATGGGAAAGGATTCTTCTGACTGGAGACCTCTAACTTGATACCAATCATCTAAAAGAGCTACCACGACTGTCATAGATGTTATGCCTTGTTACAATATAAATCAGAAACAAAACCAAATAAACCTTTTGTTAATCAGTTAAAAGAGATGAAAGTAATAGGAAAAGAAATTAGATTGATTATTTGTAATAAAAAGATTATAATGAGAACAATAGTCAAGATTAATGATGTTGCTAAAGGCATTCTTACTGTACAAAATATGATGAAAGCGATATTTGAACTGTTCGTATAGTAATACAAAAAGCACAAGGTTATGAACTGTTTGCACAGTAATACAAAAAGCACAAAGGCACAGAGGTTTAAGGAAATACAGATATTGATGTGAATATAATCAGAAAACAAAGAAACAGTATAGATGCTGAGAAAATATGTAAAGAAAATAAAGAATATGTAAAGAGAAGAATGTAATAACACAGAGAATTTTAAATTGGTTGGGATCACAATCACAATTGACACCAAAAGAAAATCTAATTTCACTCAGTGGAGTACGGCTGAAAAGACCCTGTAGGGGAGATGGGGCTGGACAAAAATTTGTTTACATCATTAAAGAAAATACTGCCAGAAACTGTGCTTTCATAGTGACGTTTGTTATTGTCATGGTTTAAACCCAGCCAGCAGCCAAACACCACAGAGCTGCATGCTCATCCTCCCCTACCTAGAGGATGGGGATAAGAATTGGAGGGGTATAGGCAGGTTGAGATAAAAATAGTTTAATAATTGAAATAAAATAAAACAATAATAACAGCAATAAAATGTACAAAAAATTAACTCTATCCCAGGTGAAAGAAGGAGAGTTATCCTTAATAGACTTGAAGAAAAAATTTGCGCAAGAAAATTCTTTATAGAAATCTATAGTCAGACTTCTTTACTAGCAGTTACAATGGGTAATGACATTTTTTATTTGGTTTGATTAACAAAGATCTCTTCATAAACTAAATGATGATACACTCCCTTGTGACATGTGGTCATAAGCTACTTTAAAAATTACATTAATTTCATTAACTTTTACCTTCTAGAAGAGAGAAAAAAGTAAAAATAAAGTCAATAATATTTTTTTAAAATAACAGTGTTGAGAAATAAAAAGATTTATCAAATAATTATTCACTAATATTTTATATTACAGTGGATTGTTAAGAATGAATTCAAAAGTGAACTTCAAAAATAAACTATTGGTAGATACTAGGATTTTTACTTTGTGTAAAGCATCTGGAAACTAGCATTTTATGTTTCTCTTTTTAAATATTTTTATAGAGAATATAAAATAAATAAGTTTTTAGTTTTGTTTGTGTGGGGGTGTTGGTAAATAGTGACAATATGTTCCCCTGTAGTGGCTAGGAATAGGAAAGTAATTTTTGTCAAATTCTTGTCTCTCCCTCCCTTCTGACATTCCTTAAAAATGTTTAATTTAAAGAGATGATCAGGTTTCATGTCCTTCTCTTGCAGGTTGAACGTCTAATTTTCATTAATTTTACTCACTTTAAGATACTCAAATTTAGAAAAAAAAACAGTTATTCTTTGCTAGTAAAGCAGTTTCACAAAGGTCTTTACGTATTTCAGGTTGCACAATTATAGTGTATTATGGACTTCTAAATAAAATTTATTGTTTTGACAGAGATATTTCACTTATTGAAGACCAGCGGATCTAGTCTGTAACAGATGTTATTCAAAATGTTTTCTTTTAGAATAGAACCTGTGATGTGACTCCTCTGTTAAAGCTTCAAATTGAACAGACTGGAACAGCCAACCTAAGGCCCCTCTCTTCTTAGTCTTCCATAATTTCCATAGCAGGAAGTCTAAAAGCAATGACTGCACATGACCATATAATCTCTAGTACTGGACAGAACAGTGGTGTTAGTCAGATGACATTGTTCTCTGTTAGTGTTACTATAAGCAGAGCAGCCCCGCTGGCTGCCAGGTGCCCACCAAGCTTCTCTCTCTCCCTTCTCAGCAGGACAGAGGGAAAAAATAAGATGAAAATCTCACAGGTCAAATAGAGATAGGGAAATTACTCACCAATTACTGTCATGGACAAAACAGACTTGACTTGAGGGAGGTTAATTTAATTTATTGCCATTTAATATCAGAGTAGGATAGCAAGAAATAAAAATAAATCTAAAAACACTTTCCCCCCACCTCTTCATCCCAGGCTCAGCTTTACCCCCAATTCTTCTAATTTCTTCCCACAGAGGGATGGGGAATGGGGGTTGCAAGTCAGTTCAAAACACTCTGCTGTTCCTTCCTCCTCATGCTGTTGCCCTGCTCCAGCGTGGGGTCCCTCCCATGGAATACAGTCCTTCAAGAACTGCTCCAGCATGGGTCCTTTCCACGGGGTGCAGTCCTTCAGGAACAGACTGCTCCAGTGTGGGTCCCCTACGGGATCATAGGTCCTGCCAGCCAATCTGCTCCTGTGTGGGATCCTCTATATGGGCTTCACTTTCTGCCAGAAGCCTGCTCCTGCATGAGCTCTCCATGGGGTGCATCTCTTCCTTCAGGACATGTCCACTGGCTCTCAGGTGGGGTCCTCCATGGGATACAGGGTGGATGTCTGTATCATCATGGTCTTCTCCACAGGCTGCAAGGGAATTTGTGCTTCAACTCCTGGAGCACCCTCCTCCCCCTCCTTCTTCACTGACCTTGGTGTCTGCAGGGCTGTTCCTCACTTTTTTCCCACTCCGTCTCTCTCACAGCTGCTGTGCAGCATTTTCTACCCTTTCTTAAATATGTTACTACAGCCTACCACTGACGGTCTTGGCTTTGACCCAGTAGCAGGCCTGTTTTGGAGCCAACTAGAACTGGCTCTGTCCAAGATGGGGGCAGCTCCTGATCTTTTCTCACAAAAGCCACTCCTGCAGCACACACACACACACACACACCCCAACCTCTGACTGAATACAGAGTTATAGGCAATTTTTAAAAATTCTGAGAATCAAAATCCACTGGAAGATAATCTGGTTCTTCACCTGAAGGAACTCATGACAGCACAGGTGGAGAAATGTGTATTCTCTAATGTTAGAGGAAGCCTAATGCTGTCTCTATTCAAACAAGCCTTGCCATTTATACTTTATGAAGATATTTAAAGGAAAATAGAAACAATTAAAACTTTCAGGTCTAAGAAGTCTATTTCTAGAAGGAAAGAGTGAAGAAATTAAAAGTCAAACCACATAGTCTGGATGAAGAATACAGTTACCTGCTCCACGGCAGCCAGCAGAAGAAATAATAATTATTATTTAAATAAGGAAAACCTTCTTATCCTCAGCTTTCAGCCTCTTTCATCTACTTGCACTAGTACAATAACTTAAAAGCTGTCCTAAGAAGGCAGATAAGATTTCCCACTCTCAGAAAAATAATAAAAAAAAAAAAAAAAAAAAAGAACTTGAAATGAATGTTATGTGTTCCTACGGAATGTTTAAAAAGGTTACAACTTCAACTGTATTCACTTTGGCTTATCCACCAGCGATAGCAATATACTTTGAAGTTATCTTTTTCTGTTCTTAGTTACCTCTCCAGTGAAAGAAGTAACTCTGTGATCCTCCTACCCTCCTGTTTCATACAAAAGATGTTCTGTTCTTATTAGAAATTGTATTGGGTCTCATTGGGATGAAGTTACGAAGTTAACTTTCTTCCTATCAGCTTATATGATGTTTTGCGTTGCATTTGTGAATGAAATGGTGCTGACACCACCAGTACACAGAACCAAGACTTTATCTCTCTCTCTCTCCTTCCCCAAAAGTGAGTTGGCTGGGGGTGGGCAAGGCTTGAAGGGGCATAACCAAAACAGCTGTCCCAAACTGACCAAAGGGATATTCCGTGCCACACGGTGTTGTGCTTAGCAATAAAAGCTCAGGGGAAGGAGGAGGAAAGAAGAGACATTTGTGGTTATGACATTTGTCTTTCCAAGTAGCCATTAAGCATGCTGAGGTCCTGCTTCCCAGGAAGTGTCTAGACATCTGCCTGCCAATGGGATCTGCCTTTCTGCTTTGATTACATTCACAGATTTTGGTTTTCTTACTGAACAGTCATTACCTCAATCCATGAGTCTTTTTGTCTTCCTTCTATATTTCTCACCATCTTTCAGGAGAAGGGAGTGAGAAAAAGGCAGGATGGCTGTTTAGCTGCCAGCTAGGGTCACCCAGGACAGAAATCCACTTGCAGCCTACTGGGTTACCTTAAATATAACAGGAGATCTGTTAGATTTACTTAGCAAGAAATAGCTAGACTAAAAATTTAACCTGATATTTCTGCATGAATATCCAAATTAATAAATATTTTTTTTAAAGAGCAAGAAGATCTGTACTGCCCTAAAGTGATCTATTGTAAATGAACACACAGAAAGAGATAATATCTTAACAGTATTTTTTTCTACATAATTTAAAGTTAAAAAATAATGTTTGTTTCTTATCCAGGCAAAGAAAATTTCAAGGAGCTGTGCTGTACTATTCCAAGTGTAATCTTTTGGTTTAGGATCACATTCCTGTATCTTTAACCAGCTACTTCTGAAATAGCATATTAATTTCACAATTGCAACATGGTCTTATTTCCATGCTAATGGGGATAGTGGGACTGAGACCTATAATTCTTCATAATAATTTTACTGGTTTGTTTATCTGTGCCAATTTTGGACAAGCAATTGATATGAAATAAGGTTTTTATAGTCTTTTAGTCAATATATCTGTTCTGCTTATTCAAGTGAATATGTATAAAATATGCAATTCCTGCAGTTCTGAATGGGTGAACAGGAAGTACAGATCATGATCTGAACATTTTATCACTGCAGATTCAGATTTCAAATCCAGACCCAAAATCAAATTTCTTTATTTATTAGGTATGCTGAAAACTTCCTATAATTGTGATTGACATCAATGTTTAATCAGTATACAAAAAAGAATAAAATATGTTTTAACATATATGACTGGAAAGGCTTAATATATCATCAAAGAGAAAATGTAAAACCAAATTAAAAAGGAAAGAGATGTTATTGTGTACTGTGATTCATACAAATGTCCATTACATGCATAGCAAAGAACCTTTAGAATAGCAAACTAATTGAAACAGCTGAATCTGCAGAAAACAATCTTAATAACTGGAAAATCACAAAATGAAAAAGTGAACATAAACTGTAAGAAAGATACATTCTTTATTTGAAAGAGGTGTTCAAGCCTGGCAAGATGACAGCTAATGTGTACAGAGGTCATGAAAACAAAGGCAGTAAAGTGATTATTCCTTCACAGTAATCAAAGTAAAGTGCATCTTACAGTGATGTGTGTTTATTTTAATAATCACTGTTGTCACTCTGTTTTCTCCCTTTATATCCTCACTACTCTGAAAAGGAAGGAAATCTTAGGACTGTTACTTGTAAAAATTCTTTTGTTTGACTATGATTTATTGCTACTATCAATGCATCCATTTTAGGATTTTTTTTATATGTTATGTTTTATCTTTTTCAGACAAGCACTGATTTTGTGGGTTAAAAGGGAGGGACAAGGATGGAAAAAGACAACACTGATAAAACAAAAAGATTTGGTATGTAAATTCTGAACCATATATAGTGCATTCATCTTTATATACAGTGTCCAGCATGAAGAGCAAGACCTGAGGAGAGAAACATTCAAATTTTGTCATGCACTTCTTTTGCTTCCAGACTTGTTGCAGCCTGGTTAATCCACCACCTTGATAATGTACTGTTGGACAATGAAGAGTTGATGGACATGCAACATGAATATATAACCAGTAAAACTAACAAAAAATACTGACAATCATCCAAAACATGTATTAAAAACAACTTCTAAGAAAGTATTTTGCATTCCCTAAAATTTTATACTTCTCCTCCTGCCAAGAGATGTTATCTGTTTCTGCAAAGCTTGTTTTATTAAGTCCTTTGATCATCACATCCACAACAGAACTACCACAGAGAAATTAAAAATACTGCATACTATAATGTTAGAACAATTTAGATTGGTAGGGACATCCAGAGAACATATGCTCTATACCCTTCTCAAAATAGATCTAATTGGATGAGGATGCTCAAATTTGTGCCCAGTCAAGTCTTGAATACTTCCAAGGATATACCACAATCTCCTCGGGTAACTTTTTCCAGTCTTTGACTACCTGCATGGTAATTTTTTTCCTTAAGTTTAATCAGAATTTCTGATTATTTTACGCCTCTTGACCTATTGTCATGTCACGTCATTTTATTTACACTGTCCCATCATCACTGCATATACAGCACTTCATACTTTAAATTTATATCATTTATATTGTAAATTAGCTGTGAGTAAACAGTAACATGGAATTGATGCCATATGGTTATCACTGACATTTGTGGTATTTAGTGTCACGGATCTATGCTTTGGCTACATTTGCTGTGACCAAAATGTGCATCATTGAACAGCCATGCTATATCCGTCTCAACCATTAGGTTTCTGATGGTCTTTGGTAGTGTGTACATGTATGCTACATTTTGTTATGTTGCTGTTAACTTCTCACATAATATTTAGGAAATTCGGTTTTATATAGTTACTGTCACCGACAGTTCAGTTTTTTCTACCTCTCCACTGGTTCTTGTCACATTATTGTCAAAATATCAATTGCATGAATGCAGTCCATTTCTGCTCTCCTTCACTGACTCACCACAACCTGTATTTCATGATCCTTTTATGTCTAAAGTGCTCATAAGGTGTGTTGCTCCTTTTAGTATGCTCTGCATGTTCAGAGAATAAAAGAACTTTAGGCATAAACTGGATTACTTCGTAGTGTTCTTCTGTCAGTAGTGTCTCATACCTCCCTGGATGGATGTACATCATCTCCATATGTTCAACTGCTGTTTGTAGGTTTTCCTACTGTTTTCATATCAGTATGAAACACATTTTTTTTCCTTTTTTCTTTTTTTTTTTTTTTTTTTTTTGAGAATACATATTTAAAGACTAGTCACAGAACATTAAATTCATGCTCCACTCAGTTAACCATTCTATCAAACTTTCCCTCTCCTCAACTTTGTGCACAACTATTGTTTTTTACTATTGTGCACTTCACTGTAGTACTTTTCCTTGTTGCAGCTCCCTAATTTGCTTATCAGAGGCAGCATAATGAATTGCTTTGTACAATATCAGGGACATCTTATCCAACACTCGTTACAGTTTATCACCTGTTGATACAACACATATAGCTCAAATTGGTAAATTTGAAACTAAGAAACAAAAAAAAAATGTACTTATGAACTATTCAAGCTTTACATATAATTTCTGACTCATTAGAAATAAAATTTTGTCAGGCTTCTGACAATCAGAATATTTGCAATTTTTTTAATCATATAGTAAATGCTTAGTTTTCCAGAAATTACCAGTTAATCATCTATTTCAGAAGTGTACCGTGTTCCTGAACCTTTTATTCCATCATCTAGAAATTGTATCAGACAAAACCAAACCAAACCAAAACAAAGCAACCATAATTTTTCAGAGTTGTAGTATAACTAAGAGCCTCATAGAGAAAGTTATAGAAGGAATCAGAAATATCTAGGGAGAGCAGATGAATCTATATGTGGAAATCATGAGGATCTAGAGGCACACTGGAGGTTTTCATGAACATGAACTTTTTCCATACTAATCAAATAGTCTCTTAACATTTCCTATTAAGAAAAGGAACACTGGCTGGAGAGATGGAACAGAACAATGAAATCAGTCAAGCCACATTTTTTGACAACAGGCATGTGTCGCGGTTTGGGCCTGGTTGGCAGCCAACCACAATGCAACAGCTCTCTCTCCCTTCCCCTCCGGCAATGAGAAGGGACAGAGAGCCAGGCTTGGGGTTCGAGATAGGACTGGGATGGGGAGAAAATTTCCCTTTATGGTCACGAGCAAAAGGCAGACTCGTTAGGGGAAGAAAAAAAAGAACATACATTTATTACAGACACTAACAGCACATAACAGAGTAGGACAGTGAGAAGCATTGCCACATCTTGAGAACACCTTCCCCCCACCCCTCCCTTCTTCCCAGGCTCAGTTCTGCTCCCGATATCTCTACCTCCTCCCCCAGTGGCGCAGGGGCAGGGAATGGGGGGTGCAGTCAGCGCTGCCACTTCCTTCATCTTCGGTGAGGGGAGTGTCTGGAACTTGTTCCTCCTGCTCCATCGTGGTCCCCCTCTCACAGGAGACAGTCCTCCACAAACTTTCTCCGACATGAATTCCTCCCATAGGCTGCAGCGTTCCCCACACTGCTCCATCATAGGTCACTAACTTTCTCTGACTGGATTCTCTCCCACATCTGCAGCCCTTCCCAAGCTGCTCCGGCGTGGGACACCCCCGCATGCTGCAATCCTCCCAGCGCTGAATTACAGCAGCGGGGCTACCTTTTCCCATGAGACCCTGGCCTTCTTCAGGCACAGAACCTTGATTATCCGAGCAGGAGCAACAGGCCATAAATCAATGTCTGCTCCACCGTAGATCTTCATGGGTGGCAGGGGGGGGGCCGCCCTGCCGTCTCACCACAGGATACAGGGGGGTCTCTGCTCCAGCACACCTCCCCCCTCCTTTCTTCCTCCGTTCCTCCACTGACCTTGGTGTTCAGGCAGCTGCAGCAACTCCTCCTCACAAGTCCGACTGCCCGTCACCACGTCCCTTCTTAAATACGTTATCGCAGAGGCACAGCCGATTGGCTCAATTTCCCAAACAGAAGTGGAGCTGGCTTGGAGCTGGGGAACTTCAAGAAGCTTCTCACAGGGGGCCGCCCCAATAGCCCCCTCCACTGTCACCAAAAAACTCCACCACTCACTCAACCCAGAACAGTATGTTAGACAATGACATCTGGGTGTAAGTACTGTCAGTTCACATCAGCCTGATGGTGCACTGCTTGAGACACTGATCAATTTCTGAGAACAAAGCTGCATTTGTAGAATCTATCCATGCATCTCTTAGACATAAGAAAAAATACTTCCTTAAATAAAAGAAAAAAACCCAACTCTTGGTAGAAGGGAATCAAGCAAGTGATCAGTCTCATGAAACGGATCTGCAAAACTTTTTTTTTTTTTTTTTAACTGTACAATGCAGCTGTTACTACACCGCAGTGATCTCAAAGGTCTCTTAGCCATTCTTCCACTGACTGTTTAACTCCTGATCTCAGATGGCACAATTTTCTGTAATGTATTTATGTGTATAGAGCATATGTGGTGGAAAAAACCTCAGAATTCTAAGCTGTCAGTGTAATTAGTGGACACCTAGTCAATATAGTTAGAAGAGTCTGGAGAGCTATTCAGCTCTCTGCTAGTTCATATACTGACAGCAATATTTAGCCTTTACTATTTGGAGCTGCGTTTCAACCATGTTATCGTCACACCATAGCTTCTCTTTCCCTATCATTAACCAATAAAGTCACAGGCAGCAAGGGTATTATTTAAAGGCAAATGAAGTCTTTACACCTATCACATCATATTGCTGCATTCCTTCAGAAATATACACCTAAACAGCTTAATATTTCCTCTGTTGCTCAGAATTACTGAAGTTTGTCTCTTCAAATTTATTTTTATTCTATTTTTTCCCACAGGCTTGGGATCCCAAATATCCATGAAGCATCTTAAAATGTCTATCAGTTTTGAGTTCAATTTAGGGGCTTTTATGGCTGAGAGAATAAAAAATATGCATGAAAGCACACTCTGTGCACTCAGTTAAGAATATCTCTGTGCGTTTACAGAATAACTAGTGACAAATCTACTATGCGGGAATAATTTATAACACACAGTAACTCTTTTCTTGGAACTACTAGAAAAAAAATTCTTAAAAAAAGAGAGACTTGACCATCTAAGACAAAAAATTCACCATCATGTTTTGATAACCTGTCAATGCTTGATGAGTCTTAGGTCTTATGTTCCTTGTGCTTGCTTACCTCTAATCCACTGATATTTAGCTTTTATCAATTATATAACAGAGACATCTTGCTACTGTAATTTGGCACTATAATTTGTTACCTTTTTAGACTATTCTTTGCCAAAATGTCTTTCTGTAGTTCAGAAAGAGGTTTTCTTACCCCAAAGCTATTTTATTCCCTTACATCTCATTTTTAGCTCTCAGATATTAATTTCAAGTTCTCTCAAATTACATCTCCACAGATAACTTCCTCTGATACCCAAGTAGTTTATCATTATATTTATTTTTTAGAAATCTTTTGGCAATTGTCTAAATGGGATAGATTAAATAAATGAGTTGGATTATATAAATGGATAGTGAAGTGGATTAAAAACTAGATAAAAGGCTGGGCACAAAGTCCAGCTGGAGCCAAATCACCAATGGTGTAGCCCAGGGGTCAATAATGGGTCCTTCATTGATGACAATGGGTCAGGAGAGTATCCTCAGCAAGTTCACAGATGATACAAAACTAGGAGGAGTTGCTGATGCACCAGATGGGTATGCTGCCATTCAGATGGACCTAAACAAGTTGAAGAATTGGGTAGGTAGGAACCTCATGAAGGGAAATGACAAGTCCTGCACCAGTTCAGCCTGGGGCCCTACTGGTTGGAAAGTAAATTTACAGAGAGAAACCTGGGATTCCTGGTGGACAGCAAGCTGATTGAGATCCAGAAATATGCCCTCACCACCAAATGTTCAACAACCTCCTGGGCTGTGTTAGGAGGCATGTTGACAGCAGGAACGTGATCCTTGCTCTCTCCTCTGTTCTGGTGAGGCCACATCTGGAGTACTGGGTCCAGTTTTATGTTCCACAGCACAAGAGAGACATGGGCATACTGGAGAGCAAGTTCAGCACAGGGCCATGAAGATAGTTATGGGCCTGGACCACCTTTCGTATAAGGAGAAGATGAGAGAGGTGGAACTGCTCAGCATGGAGAAGAGAAGGCCCAGGGGGATCTCATTCATGTGTGTTAACACTTGGTGGGAGACCATAAAGAAGATGGAGTCAGACTCTTCTCTGTGATGCCCAGTGACAGCACAACAGGCAGTGAGACCAAATTAAAACACATGAATTTCCACATGAACACAAGGAAATGTTTTTTTGTGTGTGAGGGTGGTTTCACACTGGAACAGGTTGCCCAAAGAAATTGTGGAGTCTCCATCTGGGGAGATATTCAAAACCTGACTGGACATGGTTGTGGCAACGTGTTCTATCTGACTCTGAGCAGGGGTTTTGGACTTGGCAATGTCAAGAGATGTCTTCTAACATCAGTGATCCTGTAATTCTGTGAAATGAAATCTCAAATTTACTGAAACATAAATAAATATCTTAAATTAAATAAGATTTCTGTGGAAAGTTCCTAAAGTTTGTCAGACATTTAATTGTATCTTTTATTTTGGTGGTGTTCTACACCAGTTTTCACAAAATAGCATTACCCTGTCAACCCCAAAAAAGCTGACCTTCCCTCTCTGTCCATGTTCTTAAAACAAAGAAACAGATGTTACCATTTCATCTTTGAGATCTACATTTTATCTAAAATTCCTTCATTTTTATCATTTGTGCATAATGAAATCTTGGTTTCTCCCTTTTGTCTATGGTTTGTGTTTCCAATATCATCACTTCATATTAACCAGTAAATACTAAAGCTCAGAAAAGGAATGCAGGATGTAAAAATTTTATTTTTGGAATTATACTGAAATTAATTAAGAAATTTTTAAGGAGTCTACAGTATCAGGCTTTCTAATTATATGCTACTTCATAGAAGTGGGGTTTTATAATAAAAACAATATGGAAAGCACTTATTAATTTTTCCATGTGTAAACCCAAACCAGGACAAAAAGTCATATATTCATTCATATAATTTCCATCAAAAATGTTGAGCTCTGGGAAAGCTATTTATTCTAAACTTCCATGGCTTTAGGCTTGAGTGTGCCATGCTATTGTTCTAATATATTTCTAGTACTTTGGTTTTGGTCACTAAAGTGGTACAAAGGTTCAAGCCAGTTCACTAAGATGAGGAACCACTTAGAAAGCAGACATAGATGCAATCACAGAGGTTAATACAGGATCAAAACTCCTTTATTGTAGCTTCTCACAGTAACATACAGATTCCTGCAGGTTTTCTTATTATCCGCTTAGACTAAACTACGGTAAGCATCCTTTTTCTCCCTTAGTGAGAGTTAATAACCTACTGTGTGCGTGAATAGGTACATGGAGCTTGCTTTTCATGAGATTTGTTAGCAAGGCGTCACAGGAAGATATTTAGTTTCTCAAAGAAAAGCAGTAAGTAAAAGATAGGAAAATAGAAGACAATTCCCATACCACCACATACAGGCAACTTCAGGCTGTTATTGATCTCGATTTTTGTGTGCATATCTATCCTGTAACAATATCACTACATGGCATGTGAACATCATTCTTTGGTCATAATTAATGAACAGCACCCAAGAAAACTATTGCAATGTGAGAAAAGAGAATCATCCTCATTCAGATGTGGTGGAGAAAGATTAATCAGTAAGTCTACCTTTTTCTTTCTAATGGCAGAAGCTCAGAGGCACCTTTTAGGAAGCCTACTATGGGCAGAGACAAAATTTAGCAAATTGTACCAAAATATATAAACAGATACTTGGGGAAATTGGATTACTTTCCTCTAAATATTAAAGTTAGCATGTTATTGCTAACACACTGGAATTGTAAAAATAAATCTTTTCAACACTCAAAATTAATCTCATTCCCATTTATTGGGAAAAATTAATTTTATAAGAGCACAGAAAAAAAAATCTCTGTTTTCTATTGAAATTCTTTACTGATACTTGCATAGACATTACTGAATTCTCTTCAATCAATGTAATAGAAATACACCAGACTTGGATGTAATTAATGCAATCTAAAATCATGAACATTGTAGAGCTTCTCTACAGAACTTGGAATACTTCTACCTTGATATAACAGCATCATTCACCAAGCAAATAAATAAATAAATAAATAATTTCTACATTGTTTCTCTCAGGTCATTCACATGATATAACTAGCTGAATCAGATTTTTAAAGGAAACTTCACTGAAACAGTTATTCTTATCAGGCATTCCCACATGTCTTAATTGGTTTTACTGAGTTCTGAAAAACCCTCTCTTGAGTCAAGATCTCCAACACATTTTCATAAAGAACATATACACTTACTAAATTTACAGATGATAATATATAGGTAATATTACCAATACACTGGAAAACAAGAAATATCAATGATTGTGGCAAATTAAAAAAAAAAAAAAAGCTCAAAAATTAAATAACATAATAAATGAAATTCGAAGATTCCTTACTTCAAGAATAATAAATTGAACAAATATAAGATGAGAAACAATAACTAAGTAGCAGCTCTGCAAAAAAACCCTGTGGATTTGAGAACAATAAAATCTGAAAATGAATCAGAGTACCCTGCCTTTGTGGAAGGGAAGAGAATGGTAAGCATATTTTTAAATTCATAATTCATAACAAAGGCTTCTGCTTTATTCTCCTGAGCATAGTCTAACTTTGTCCAATGTATTTTCCTCCAAATAGGTGGGCCAAACAGATGGAGTCCTCCCCACTCTCTCTCAAGGAAAACAAACAAACAAAACCAACAGCAACAACAACAACAAAAAAAAAAAACCAACACAAAAAACCCACACAAACAAAAAAGCCCCACAACACAGCTTAATCAAAGCTTTAAATGAGCTGGTATCATTTAGACTTCAAGAGGAAACAGATTATGTGATAACAGCATTTAACTAAAAACAAGGTTGAGAACAAAATGAAAATAATAATTCTATGCTCAATTTATATAGAAGAATCTGCAATTGGTTTAAACTGCAGAAAGGATGTTTTGGAGGAACCATTGGGAAAGACTTTGTAACAAGGATAATGAAGCACCAGAGTGCCTAAACAGTCATTGGAAAGGCAAAAATCTGTTGCAAATGATAGTGTATAGTTCACTTGACCTTAATGCACAGAGATAGATAAGACAACTTCTGGAGGTATTTTCCAGTCCTACAGTTCCTAAATATTGAAACTAAGAAGTTTAAATACATATTCTTAAAAGTTCTTTTTACATAGAGGTAATGATAGTCAGCTGATGATACACGTCTATTGCTGAACAAATCTACCATGACCAAGATCAGAGAATGCCTGCCTCAGTATCATATGGAACCCCTCTATGAGGAGGCAGAAACCTGTTCAGCTCAATATTTCAATTTAAGGACTTCTTACAGCCATTTTCAACCTTAAAAAAGTTCTGCTATCCTCACTTGACTTGTGTTTTGATAAACTTATTCAACTACTGAAACAAAGAAAAAAAATCACATAGGACTATTAACTGAACCAGTGACTTTTTTCTAATTTACTTATGATATAAATACTTTTTTACAATTAAATCAACTCTCAACATTCTTTCTTGATTATATAATGAAAGACATTTTATGTTACAATATTGAATTTTGAAACACATCAGAATAAAAGTTACATCAGAAATCTGACACAGCCTTTGAAAACATGAACCAAATTAATTAGGAGTTAGAAATTTAGGTTCAGGATAGAAATTCATAAAAACATCTCCAAACTTATTTTGTTGCATTGGTGCTTAAATTTTCTGATAATTTTTTCCTGGACAAGTGAAGTTGTGTTGCTGAGCATTCAGTTCTTGCTCTAATGACTCCCTGAAAGCTTTCTAGGTACGCTGCAGTGACTGCTAGCTCTCATTTGTGACCACCTGGTTTGCAAAAGACAGGTATTCCAGTATCTAATAAAAGAAGCATTGTGATTGATGTTTGTATTCTCATTTAGAGCACATACAATTAAATTAAAAGCATCGTGCTTCTGACTGATTTTGTTCATTAAACCTACCTATCTGTAGAATATTTACTCAAGGAGTCAAATATCTAGGGTTTAAACAAGTCTCAGGCTAAGCAATTTGAACAAGCAGCATCCTCAGGCTAAGAAAAAGTTATAACTACCTTAATGTGGATTATCAGGGATCAATATGCTTTTTAGTTCTCCAGCTGAAACAAGGACCCTACGCAGAAAGGAATACAAAATTCCAGGTCACTGGACAAATATGCTAGAGAGAGGAAGGTGATTTTTCTGTCTTGCAGTTATCACTGTCAGCTGGGAAAAGGATGTTACTCACTAATATATCTGGATAATTCTTTCTACTCAGTCCAATCAGTGACAAGAACTCCACATTCTACTCAACTTTAGATGATGTAACTTTAGACATTTGCAAGTGTTCTACTTTAATTTCCCTTTATGATCATTATAAAGAAAAACACTTTCACAGTTCACAATTCCTTTTATTTTTCTGTGGATGCTTCTTTAAAGCTGAGATGACTTGCACCCTGGACAAACTTCTTTCTCTCTGTACAACATAAAGAAATCATGATGTGACAAAGAGAGATACAGATAAACACACTGAGATGTCTGAATGTGATAGATTGACTTCCACTAATGCACAAATGAGATTATATACAACACTCTCTTGTCTAGCCACTGTTATGAATTTAAGTGGTTAAATTCATGTTACATGGGCTTCTTATACTATTAAATGCTTAGCTAAATGCCTGTAGAAATGCTCACCTATGTCCTTAAGTTATTAAATATGGATCATAATACTATGCATTAAGTAATTTTTTTGAGAAATTGAACTTCTTAAATAAGCATAAGAAAATGAACTGTTGCATTCCTCCTCAGTGTCATAAGAAGCATGCCCCATCTTCAATTTATCATTTTCTTGGTCAACAATAGATGAACAAAGACCTGAAGTGCTGAATGGTTAATCTATCAAGCACAACCCAGGGCATAACACTTTCTCAAAGCAATTTTATTATCAAGGTAAAAAATTGCAGTCATTTGACTACATATCCTATTTATTTACTACGGCATAAGTTGTCACATGGAAAAGCTATTATCACCTTGATAGCTACTGTTCTGTAATACCTGCTCCTAATGAGAAAAATCTGAAATTTGAGGTTAATAAAATTTTATGTGGCATCAGAAAGATTTTCTTATTTCTTATGTACTGACCCTTCTATATAATCTTCGATAATCCAGTAATAGAAGCAAGATCAAAAATAAAGAATACTACAGTACTGTAGTAGTTGTATTGTGCCAGGAATATTGAATTTGTTGGCTGGGTAGAAAAAGATAATAGAATGAAATTGAAAATTGTTTCTCTTTGAGACCGATTTCATCCTCTGACACTTGAAAATGTACTATCTGACTTTAGGACTTAGAATTGTTGATGATCTAGGCATCACAGAGAAATAGGCACTTCTTATCAAACTGCTCAAATAGTCTGTGTGTAAATAATGTTTAAAGGACTGTTTGAGCTCAGTTCAGTCACCCAGATGTAAGATATTTTCAGGGGCTGTATGGGGCTAATCAATATGCCACATGCCCTGTGGGAAGCTCTATGGGATATCTTCTGAATAAGCAGGAAAAGGACTCAGAGGGAGGCATATCTAAAAGAGCACTAGAAAATTAGCTTAAGCAGCTGAATCTCAGCTCAGAGATTAATCAGAAAGCTAAAGTGCAGAAAGACCAGGAAAAAAAAAAAAAAAAAAAAAAAGCTACATGAGACGTTTTTTACTCTGGATGAGAACTGTTATTTACAATGGTTAAACTAACAAAAGCGTATATAAATTATACCACATTCAGCATCGGGTGACTGGTTCTCACTGGCTATATCAATGCTATCAAGGCATTCAGAGAGAATAGGAAAGAAGCCATAGGTTGAAGTGATCAGTGCTGGGGGTTCTCCATGTACACCAGGTGAGGTTCAGAGCTTTTACTCCTGGCTAGATTTAGTCTGATTCCATTTACTGAACATCCCCACCACACATGTACTATAAAGCTGTCTGAAGGTTCAGAGCTTTGTTTTCCAAAAAGAAACTAAAGCATGTTAGTTCATTCATAAAATGTAGTTTCTGATCTATCTTCCCCTCACAGAAATCTACTTTGTGGGGAGCAAAACTGTTCAGTAAATTTAATCAACAAATGTCAAGTGGGAACAATCAGAAGATTCACTTCAAAACCACAGTCATTTTGAACCAAAAGACTAATGAAGAAACCAATTCTGGCAATAAAGTTACTTCATTACTCTGTATACATTACAAAATCCCAGAAATTAAAGTTACAGTGAATAGAAACTACTTTAGTTCCTAAATAGGAGCACCTCTGTAAGAGTTCAGACATTTGACCTAAACATTTACTATATTCTTCTACTTAATTTCTCTTAATTGTATTCTTTTCTAAAAGTCTATAACATCTAATTTTGTAAGGAAATTCTAGACACTTCCCTGTATCCTATCCAGTCTATTTAGTCATTTTTTGAGCATTTTTATTTAATTTGTGGTAGTGACAGGATGTGCATAACAGTCTACTGGCCAGAAGATTGTTCAGCCTACTTTACCCTGCTGTGGTGACATCCACATCTCAGCACCATGTGTCATAACACAATGTCTGACACTTATGCCATAAATTGTTCTTTGTAAGATTGTTTTCACTTATCCTCATGTGAGCCATTTGTGGGCATGTTAGAGCTGATGCACCCAATCATGGATATCTATGGTTATATATTTAGAAAAATAAGTATCATAAATATCCCCAATCTCAAAACATCACTTCACCCTAACAATTTAGAGTTTTGATTATAAGGATCAAGACTGTGGTTTCATACTTATTTCTTTGAAATTCAACTACTTTTTTTTTTTTTTTTTTTTTTTTTTTTTTTCTATTAGAACATGACTGGATAAAAAGGCAAAATGAAATCTATTCCCCTGTCATGGAGAGGATTATCTAAGTAACTTCTCTTTTAATCAATTATCTTAATAATTGTCATGGTTTAGGCCCAGAGGGCAACTGAGCACTACAGCAGCCTCTGGCTCACTCCCTCTCCCATTGCACAGATGGGGGTGGGGTGAGGGGCGAGGGGAGAATACAGGAATAGAAATTGTCTCAAGGAATCCATCTAAGGTCTGAGAGGAGTCACTCACTCCTTGTGGTTACAGAGAGAAGATAGACTCCTTAGGGGAAGGAAAAGAAAATATCACTTTAATTCAAATGTTAACAAGACAACACTTAATAGACAAGGTGGGGACAATTGAGAAGCTCCATCACATCCAAAACCACCTCCTCCCACCTTTCCTTTCTTCTGGGCTCAGCTCTGCTCCCGATCTCTCTACCTCCTCTCCAGTGTCTTGGAGACAGAGGATGGAGGTCACAGCCAGCCCGCTGCTCCTTCCTTCTTGGGAGGTGAGATTAACCCCACACTTTCCTCCCCTGCTCCATGGGGCTCCCCTCTCACTGCAGACGGTCCTCCATGAACCTACTCCACAGTGAGTCCTCCCCATGGGATGCAGACGTTCCCGTGCTGATGTGGCGTGGGTCACCCTTGCGTGTTGCAGTCCTCCCAGTGCCAAACCACAACAGTGGGGATCACTTCTCCCCTCAGGGTCCCAGCCTCCTTTAAGCACAGTCAACTGTCCTGGCATGGGCTTCTCCACATGTTTCAGGTTTGCTTCCACTCCTCCGCAGACATCCATTGGTGGCAGGATGGGTGGTCCTGCCGCCTAACCACGGGATACAGGGGTCTCTGCTCCAGTTCACCTCCCCCATGTCCTCCTTCCTTCTGCTGACCTCGGTGTCCATCCTTCTCACAAGTCCCAACACCCTCTCAGGTTCCCCTTCTTAAATATGTTATCATAGAGGCACAGTTGATTGGTTCGGCCACGGCCAGAGGCGGGTCTTACTTGGAGCCACGGTAGCTTTCAAGAAGCTTCTCACAGGGGCCACTGCTGTAGCCCCCTCCCCTGCTACCAAAAAAACTCCTGTGCCATAGAAACCAAGCAGAACCATTCATTAGAGTCAATCTTTATCTTATTTGTTCTATAACTGATTCCATAACAAACTGTTGCCTAACCCTGAATTGAAATCAAGACATAGAAGTAGGCACCAGCTTCCTCATAACAGACACCTCTATCTGTGTACAGGCAAATAGTTAAATTCCAAAGATAATTTTAGACAGACCTGAGTACCATCTCTTACCCCAGGTGGTGTTTATAATTCAGAAAACTGATTTGCTGTTTAGGATGTGGACTACTACTTTAGTTTTGAATACCAGTGGGCATTTTTCAAAATTCTAGGTTAAACAGATTTCTAAATTTTACTGCTTTATCACCATCTCAATTCTGGAAAGAAAATGTTTATAAATTATCCAGATTAAATAAATAATTTTGCCGGGCTGGGCGAGCCAAGGACTCAGGCCAAGGAGGAAGAACGTAGCCGACTCAGTATGAGTGATAAAGTGTGCTTCCGTTTATTGATTTTCATTACAGCCTTTTATAATCTTTCTACTAATTATGCCTACTAGTCACTAGCTGATTGGCTTAAGCTCTAAGGGTCGCACTCGCACGGTCCACCTACCTGCAGCCAGCTAACAGCACAAGCTTCTCACAACACCAAGCCTCTCATGCTACCACCCCTGACTCCTGCTGACCCGTTCTCGATACACGACAGTACCGCAACACAACGCCTCTCGGACCACCGCCACCACAACACTAGGTTTCTCAGACCACCACTCCCAATTCCCCTCAGCCCGCCCTCGACACACCACGGTACACAAGGCTGAAGCGTCCCTGACACTCCTCAGGTATCAGCAGCCGCGAGCAGCTGCAGGCAAACCCTAGTGAGGCCCAGCATCAGCAGCTAGAGCAGGCTCTGATCACACAACTGCTCGGTGGGCTCAGGACCCTTGTCTCTGAGCCATTCTCCAACATAATTTTATTCAGTTTTATGTGGGAATTTTGATAAAACTACTGTGAAAATAAATGATATGGAGCAGTGAGGAAACATGGAAAACCTTAAAGCCAGACTGTCAGCAGACACTGTAATATCATACATACAACATATCAAGGAAGATAAGATCTAGGCAAAACAGATCCAAACTGTAAGTCTTATTGTCTTCATTGAGTATATTATTGTTTAAATGTGTAGGTCTCTTGAGAGAAACTGAGTTTAAATACACACACACATTTTAACCTTGTTCTTTCTTGTTCTTTATAAACCAGCCAATGTTTTTGTGTAAATTGACTATTGATATTACATCTAAACCATGGGATTAATATATTGTACTCTCACGTTGAGTTAGTTTTCTAACCTAAATAATTCACAATTCTTGCCAGACTTTTAAGCAGAACGTACACTGTAATAAAAGGCAGTAAGACTTTTTCATTTAATTTAGTAATGTATACTGTATACACATGTAGAAAGGAAGGTTATTAAGAAGATATAAAATATAGTGAATAAGAATAGCTTAGATACTGTCATCACAGTCTCAGGGAAATCTTCTGGATTTAAGATTTAAAAGAAATTCAACAGGAAAATAATGTTTTTGTACACGCACAGAGAAAGTGGGAAAACATTTTGTTATTCAGCTCTGACTTTCCTAAATTCAGTCAGCAGCAAAAACATTGAATAAACAGTTATATCAAATGCCTATGGCAAACAATATAATCACTAGGTCCTGGCATCTACTGTTTCTGAAATCGTGTGATAATGGCTGTCAGTTTAGCTCTCTATTCTGATATGAGTAATTTTGCACAGTTTAAAAGACATCTTAGAGAAAGAACCTGTTAATCAAAAAAATAACTGCCATAATTAAAGCTATCTATCTTAGAAAAAGATTTACCCAGGATGTTTTTATTTAGACCATTCCAGATGTTCATTTGCTATCTATCAGGGAAGATGCTATATAATAGGCTGGATGATATCTACTGCCATGTCAGGTGTCCTACTGTGTCTATCCTGATCTGCTGAAATGACACAGTATCTATGAGAGATCCATACATTTCTGGAAGAATAGCTGAACTCCATGGTGGATACCTAATGGATATTTTGCAGTACTTTGTAAAATTAGGAACATTTTGCAACCCCCTACACCCTTCTCTTTTCAACATTCCATCACTGATGGTCTTGGCCTTGGCCAGCAGTGGGGCTGTCTTGGAGCCAACTGGCATCAGTTCTGTTGGACCTGGGGGAAGCTTCTAGCATCTTCTCACAGAAACCACCCCCATAGCCCTGACATGCTACCAAAATCTCACCATGCAAACACAATGCACATTTACCTTGAGACATACTATCACAGTTACATTACAAAGAGAAGTCTGGGAAAATTGTTCTGCATATCAGTCAGCAAATCTTACAGAGGAACACAGGGCTTTGTCTCCATGCTCCATACACACAAATGTGACCCTTTGGCATGGACATGTTTAGCAGTGTAGATGTAGTTTAAAAAAAAAAAAAAAAAAAAACAACAGAGTTGAGACAACACTCCAGAAGCCTGTCAGTTCTGTAGGAAGAAAAGTTTGGCTACATAGTTTGCTATAGATATTCAAAAAATCAACTAGCAACAATGAAGATAACTAAATAGAGAAGTTCTGAGGAATCTATATATGTTTGGTGTCCTTTTATAAGAACCACAAATGCAAGTGCAGATACATTGAATCTGGTTCTTAGGAAAATGTGTTAGGAAATGGTTTCTTAGACTTGAATTTAAGAACCACAAAGGTGTAAGTGTCTTGTAGTTTGGTATTAAAACAAGTACATTTAAAAGAAGAAATAAAAGAACAAAAAAAATCCTTGGCACTATTTTTATGGTTCTCCCAGGTGTTAAACTGGGACACAAATTCTATGCATCAGTGATTTAAAATAAATCTTAAAAAATATTGAATCTAACTCTTTGTTGAAGTACTCCCTTTTAATCAATACTAGTTTAAGGTTGTTAGCTGTTTCAAACAGCATGGTTTCTATTTATCTTTGACTCAGAAGGTTTAATTTTGAATTACAAGAGCTTGAAATTAACTTATCTTCCAGAAAAACTTCCTGGAATAATACTGTTGAAAATAAAACTTTTGCTTCAGTTTTCTGATATGGATCCTGAAACATAGTCTGAAAAAATGTCAGGTTCCAAAGTTGTTGAGATTTGTACCTATGGCAGCCATGTAAACATTTTGTTAATTTCACAGCCATGTTGGAAGACATTGAGAGAGACTTCCTTCTAAATATTTGTATCTATGTGAAATAGACACAATGCTATTGATGACTTATAGTTCTCAATATATTTTACTGATCTAGAAAACAGCTCCGCTAATATTCATAAGCTCATAATTGAAGACGGAACACCACTCATGATAGATTTACTCTGCCTCTTATTCATTATGGGGTGAAATTTATTGGTTTGATCATATATATTGCCATAATATATTATAAAATATCTACAGATTATGTTTACAAATGCAAGAAATATTAATGTTATAGACAATGATGAAAAAGAAACCCAAACCAAGACCAAGCCAATATGTAATTTTAATTTTCATTATAAAGATAATGAGTGATTCCAATCCTAGTGCAACAAACCAAAGAGGATTAATACTTACTGCTTTAATATAACTCGATAATTTGGAGTTTCATTCTTAAAGTAACTTTACATTTTGGATGATGTGTTTATTTTCATTGTAATACAAAATATTTTTGATGTCTTAAACCTTCTAGAGTTATTGTATTGATAGCACTACTGTCTATCTTCATCAAAGTATAGGAATAAACACAGAAACATTTCGCCAAAGAATACTTACTACTTCATGTTATCACCATCTATCTGCATTGTGTCATCTGTTGATCTGACACAATCGTGCTTCATAGTAACCTTAAAAATAAAAACCTATTTTTTTAATACGTTACTTGCCATTTTTGCTCCAAACTGGTCTCACCAATATATCTGCATCAGAAAAGCTGCTATAAAAGATTTAGTGTGATGTCAATGAAGAGCAAGAGAAAGCCTTTTGAAAGACAGTTCTATTCACCTGAGATCTGCATCAAGTCTTGGAGTTGCTAATTATTCTCCATTGGCTATGTAGGAGAATACAAGAGATTAATTGCATCAGGTTTTTGCTTAAAATTTTATGGTTAAATATTCATGCAAAAATTTATAGGTTAATTTCAGATTATTCTAACCTCTAATTTAGCAATACTCTGATAAATTTCTGATATAAATACAAAATTAGCATGTTCTGGACAACTATTTAAGATCTGAATAGGAAAAAATAAATAGTTTTTTTCAATTTATTCTTAATCTATAAATTATTATCTTATCAATGAGGTAAAAAAATAAAAAAACATGCAGTCATCAACTGTAGAGCAATAAAACCAGCTGGGTCTCAAGAAATTCTGAGGAAGAAAATCCATGTAGCTAAATGGTTCTCTGGATTATATAAAGAACAAGTGGGAAATAATTTTGTTTAGTTCTTGAGTTTTGAGTGAGTTTTCTTAACATAAAAAGTGAGCACATTTTAAGAAAAACAATGCAATGATAATGTCAGTTATTCTGCTCTGTTTGAAGTTATACTTTGCTTGCCAGTGAGAAATAAAAGTGCCTTCAACTGTACCATGCACAGACACAGGCACATGAATTATTAAGAGAATGAACAAATTGTTCAGTTTGTTTCTAAGTAGTATCACAGTCAGGCTTTTTTTTTTTTTTTTTTTTTTTCTGTGAGAAAATCTCATACAGATAAGCATATATTCAACTTAACATGTTAGTGGAAATCATGGCTATTTTTACAGGTAAAGATGACTAAGAGATGTGACATATTAGGCAGTGTAGTTCATAAAAACAGACATGAAAAAGTTAATACATACACCAATGTATCGCAAGTTCTTCTACGGCACTGTTTCCTCTTTATCAAGAAAACATGAACAAAATAGTTTCCGCTCCTCTGCAATGGAGACACCACGGCTATAAACAGATCATTCATAGTCAGTTACAGAAATGCAAACCTGGAGCTGGTCAAAACTGATTTTAGGGGCAAAAAAGAGAACAAAGACCAAGTATCTAACATATGCAGAAAGCACCATATATTGTAAATTCATATGTAACATGGAGATTCAGACCAATGAAGATAGAAATGTGTAAAATGTGTTAGCAAACATTTTAAATGACCTTAAATAGACCTCACAGTGAGGAAGAAGAAACCATTAACACAACCATTGTATTTGTCTTGGCAAAAGAATTCAGGTGCTGATGACTCTTCACAGCACCCCACTACCACCAAGCTAACCACCAATCTTATGACCCTACGAGACAGTGGAATAGTGAACATAATGTTGGGAAAGAGGGGTAGAAAATAGTTTGTGTATATAACAATTTTAACTGCATTGTTGTTCTTTCTCTTTCTGTAACAATTAGATCTGGACTAATTATTATGATATTCTTAAGATTTTGTTTATACTAACAACAAATTTTTGGCTTTAGGTACATCTAAGCTATGCTACTTCTTTGCCCATAAATAAGATTTTGAGCATAACAGTATAGATTATGACAATGATTTTCCAAAAATAAATGGAACAGTTGACATGACGATATACTGCCAGGTAGACCAATATGCATTTTGAGATAGGCATTTCAAATATAAATGGGCAAAATGATTTCATCACTTTCTAAATGTTCATGAAACCAATTACCAATAGGTAGCCTGAGGCTTGCTGTGGGAAATACTTTTTTTGCTGTGACATCTAACATTGCATCAAGTGTCATGTTTCAAGGTTAAAATTGTAAAATGTGTTAGGAATGATGTACAGTAAATTGTTACTGGTCACCTTCTTTATAATATTAATCTTCTGCTGTGCCTTGGTGAAATGAGAACGTTGCTCAACTTATTTGACACTGATGTTTGAAGGACTATGTAGTATCAAAAGAATCATCTATATGTAAACCATTACTCACAGAAAATTCCATCACAGTGTTTTGCATCTTAGTCACACAAGGCGTGTGTGGAGACCTGCTATAGATTCTGTCCAAGTCAGTAGATATTTTGGCCTTATGTAATATTGAAGTAGGATTAGGAACATAACAGCATGTGAGCAGAAAACAATGAATAACACGGTGATATTATGATTTTATGACACGACAGCTAATTAGTACATATGTTCTGTTGCCGAGGGGTTTGTAAAAAAAAAAAAAAAAAAACACAAAAAAAACCCACAAAATATCTACCTACCAACAATTCAACGCTCAAATGAATTTTCTCTAATTTTATTTGTGAATGTGTGTTGTGGTTAAAGCCCAGAGGGAAACTGTGTACCATACGGCTACTCCCTCATTCCTTCCCCCTCAATTATGGGAGGAGAAAATAAAACAAATAGCTCAGGGATCGAGACAAGGACAGGGAGGTTTGACTCACCAATTATGGTCAAGGGAAAAAGACAGACTCCATTGGAGAAGAAGAAAAAGAACATCAATTTAATTTGAACACTACCACCAATAATTTACAAATCAAAAAGAGTAAGACAGTAAGAAATACAACCACATCTTAATAAAACGTCTTCCTCCTATCCGTCCTTTCTTCCCAGGCTCAGCTTTGCTCCTGACTTCTCTACCTCCTCCCTGTTAGCAGCACGGGGCAGGGAATGGAGGTTGTGGTCACTTCATCATCTGTTGTTTCTGCCACACTTTCCTCCTCAGGGGGAGGACACCTTGCACTTTTCCACCACCCCAATGTGAGGTCCCTCTCATGGAAGACAGTCCTCCATAAACTTCTCCAGCAAAGTTCTGCCCACAGGGCTACAACTCTTCACAAACTGCTCCAATGTGGATACCTGTCATGGGCTGCAGTCCTCCCAATAACAGTCTGCTTCAGCATGGGCTTCCCTCAGACTCCCAGCCTTCTGGAACAGCCACCTGCTCCAATGTGGGGTCCTCTACAGTCTTCAGGTGGGCATCTGCTCCACTGTGGACCTCCTTGGGCTGCAAGGGGACAGACTGCCCCCTCACCACAGGTTTCAGGGGAATCAGCTCTGGTGCATGTCCCCCCACCTCCTTCTTTCTTCAACCGATCTCGATGTTTACATTGTTATTTCTCTTGCAATTCCTCCTCCTCCTCTCCAGATTCCCCTTAACTGCATTATCACAGAGTCACAGCCACCATCATTAATTAGTTTGGCCTTGGCTAGATGTGGGTCCAACTTGGAGCCAGAGGAGCTTCTAGAAGCTTCTCAGAGGAGCCACCTCTGTAGTCCCTTCCCTGCTACCAAAACCCCAACACACACAAACCCAACACAATGTGTTAAAAGACAATGTTACTGTCATGGTCAGGTGTGCCAGGGTATTTTGTAGCTCTGAAAATAAATGTCTTCAGAAAGGAGCATGATTTCAGTTATCCTACATTCTTCTTAAAACAGAGGTGAACAAAATTTCCATCAGTTGAGACAGAACTACAATCCTGGAAAAACATAGATATCTCTAAAAAATATAACACTGACATTGTGAAGGAGGGAAGGGGAGCACTTTAGAGACCTCCCGTGTGACATCACTTGTACTGGTTTTCAGTATAGAGAGCTTCTATTATGTGCCATATCCTTTAAATATATAGGATCCCTGCTACAAGAAAAAAATAATCATATCTTAATAGGGGTTTAAGATTCATAGTAGAGAAGTCAAGTTAATATTTTACTGACATGTTTAAATAGCAATTATCTCTATATATGTTTGATTATCCTGAAGGAATAACTTTTTGATTTTTGCCATTTTAACTAGATTTTTTGGAGTATTATCTTTTCTGATACATTTTTTTTCTGGAGCTGTCATGGTAATAAGAAGTAGGAACTGATGTGAAAATATTGAGATGCCATTCTCAGAAATTAATGGTATAAATTAAACATAAATACTTACGTTTATGTTCAACATGAATTTAATCTGGGAATATTGTGGTTTATACCACTCCAAGGCTAAGCATTATATAGGTGTGTTATATGTATTTCTAAGTATGTGGTATATTGGGAGATTATTAAGACATAATCTATTCTATTTTACATACATACAGTAAAAGCTATACACTCATCAAAGAATTTTTGCTATTATTGCAGTGATATGGGCTATGTATTTCATGATAATTACAGTAATGCCTCTGCCACAAGAGTTTTATCCATACTCTGAAGACAAACGTTCTAATTTTTAGAGATATTTCTCTACTAAAAACCAGAAAGATATTCAATGCCAGAGTAAGGCACAGTGCTTCTTATCATAAAGAAGACACCATGTAAAGATAGTAATCTGGTTATTTATGGACAATATCTTAATCTTGCATGATTTTCTGCATTTGTATTAGGCTTATTTTATTTCTTGTGGATCTTACATAGTATACCATCTGAAATGACTTCTAAAGAACATATCTGAAATAAGTGAGGAAGACTAAGTGGTCTCCATCTTCAAATGGAGTGTTTCAAACACAACAGGAGAATGAAGAAACCTCTGAAAATGGAGGACATCTAGAATGGATGAAAGAAACACAGAAATAAACAGGAATAAATTGAGAGGAGAGAGAGAAACAAAAAAAGATGGCAAATAAATTCAGTCAAAACCATCAATCACTACTGAATGCAAACCTAGACTAAATGTAGTTATTAATCAGTGATAGAAGATCTTCACTTTTATGTGCCTATAAACGGAAACTATTCCTAAACTGTGCATGTGCCAAGTCTCCTTTAATCTCTTTTCCTCTTTCTTCCTTCCTAGGTCTTTATTTCAGCAAAAAAAGGCTATTTAGTGTACAAGACATGGAGGTATTGCAGCAGACCCTGGTCAGGTTTCTGACCTGTATAAGCAAAAAAAAAAAAGGAATCTATAGTCCTTCGATACTCTTCTCTAGTTGACATGGCCTTAGTTTAATCCATCCTTTGTGGCTTTAGAGAAAAGTGTAACCTGTTTGTATCATTAATGTAATCAGGGGCAAAAAGGATGAAATTTAAAAGTTAAACTGACTGTTCAGATATGAAAATTTGTTCAATTATAACTTTTTGTGTCAATATTAGAATAAAAGTCTCTGAGCTCATTTTGATTACATAAAAACATGTATATATTTACATATACATTTATGAATATTTAAAATACTATTCATTCAATGGAAATGAGATTTGAAATCATGATATTTTGTTCTACAGAGTCCTCCACTCTACTATGAAACCGTATATGACAATGTTACAAGAGTCTTGAATGCACCAGCAGGCTGTGATTGCCCTGATGAGGCTGTAACAGATTTATCTTTAATCCTGTTCTGCAACAGCTTCCCCTTCTGACAAGACTTTGCTTACCTGTATTCAGGTCAGCTCTGATATGGTGCAGCTGAACCACACTGCTGGGAGAAGAGCCATGAGAAGACACACTTAGGGCTTTCCCCCATGGGCTCTTTCAGCTCAGGCCCTTGCCCTGTCTCCTTGTCTGGGCTGTCCTATTGCTGTAGATATGCTCTGCCAGCCCTTGCACCTTGCTGGGTCTGACCTGCCTCATCACCATCACCTTATCTAGTGATGGCAGGACTGTAGACTGACCTTGGTTACCACCACCAGTCCTGTTCTGCTCTTCTTGCCTAGGTGTGTCAGGTGAGTCCATGAAGACGCTTCCCTGCCAACCTTACTGTCTCTCTCAGCTCACTTTTTCTTGCCTAACATATCAGTGAGGAGTTGTATTAACTAAGTGGCTAAAATGGCTGAAAATGGTACGCATATGTGTAGGATAATAGCCTTCAGCATTCTTTAAACTTCATATTACTTAGTTAAAAGTTAAAGCCTTAAAGATATTATGTAAATAGTTGGGGATTTATTAGAATGCATGTAGTTCACATTATAGTGCTTATAATAAACCATTACAATATTTGCAGATGTGTTTTTATTATCCTGTTTATCATCGAGCTACAGGCAAGTAGTTAGGCCAAAGTCTTCTTATGGAAAATGAGGCAAAAAAAGAATACTGTAATGGTATCTGTCTGAAAAATAATTGATCAAAAGCTGTCATTAAAGTTGCCTCAGAAATTATGCTGAAAAGTGATTTGACAAAGGTCGTGACATAATTTTGGGTGACAACAACTTTTTGTGGCCTGAAAAGGGTTATGACATACCATTTGAAACACAGAATGTAATTAATCATTTTAATTTATATACTTAGGACAGTATTCAGCTCCACATTATGATATCTACATCTAGTGTCTACAGGTGCAGGAGTCATAAACTTTCCCTGTAGTTGATGGAGATCTAGGACTAAACTAAGTTGTCCACATATCATTGTGAAATGTTATTGAGGTGCCCTAGGATACTGGATATATCTATATGGAACTGAGAAAGATGACACAAAACTTATGGGAGGCCTAAATCTTTCTGGTGTAGCAACTGGAAGTCAAGTGAAACATTCTTAAGATCCTAAATGGCATCATTGAGCTGAATATTAGATCTCCATTGACTGTAACTGTAACTTAAACATTCAGTTCATGTGTCAAATTATCACTGTAGACACCTAAATGAACATGACTGAATGAAGCTTGTTTAATCCCACCTCTGGATGATTAAGCAGCCAATCTGTAGCAGTTACCTAGGCTCCTTGGATTCACTTAGTTTCACACAGATAGGTGAAGTGCTTTATGATATCCCATCTACCATCTAGTTCTTCCTTCAGAAGTGTGTGATTTCCATAAACCCTGTTTCATATTTTTCAGTTTTGTCAAGTTATCTGAGATACTGTGGGACGTCACAAATGCCACTAGATTTTTATGTCTGGAAATTTGATTTGAGACCCCTATGAAAATACTGGGTACAGAAGCCTCCAGATTGAAATTTTTTATACCTTCTTGAAGCATCTACCTTAAAACAGTGTTAATTACTTTTCAGAGATTACTCTGTTTCTCTCTGATACCGCTAGAAGTTTATATGACTAACAGATTGTGAGAATTGAACTTGGATAAAATGAATCATAGTCATTAACTGAGTCATTATCTGAAAAGTATTTTAAGTCTCCAAGTAGGACTTGGATGACTTGATTTAAGGAAAAAAAAAAAAAAAAAAAGAAAGAAAAAAGGAAAAGAGAGAGAGAGAATTGTGAACACAAAGTATTATTTTATTTTGTTTTTTTTTTTTGGCCACACTTCCTTGTCTCTTTTTTCTCCTCGTTCATTCTCCAAGTTTTGTATAGAAGTATAAGAATCTGTCCTGGGTTATGAAACTATTTACCATACTTCTTTCTTTAAGAGCAGAATTTTAAAAATTTTTCTCCTGTCTTAATTAGTGACCTCTTCGATCTCTTTTTAGATGCAGTCCGAGGCGGAGTTTTACATTCAGGTCTAAGTAGTGTTCCTATTTGATTAGAAATCTTAATTTTTAAAATGGCTATTTATTCAGATCCAGGAAAACAGTAAGAATTAAAAAGATTGTAGCATTATTTTACAACAGAAAATATTTAAATCTTTTCTAGTAAAGAATTTTAAATTTGAAATTCAAAATAATTACAGCTTCAAATATGTTTAAATGATGAAATGTTATATTTTGAAATTTTTGAAATATTTTATTCAGCTAAAAAGAATGTTTTATAGGAGATAAAATTCTTTGAATTGTGCAGTATTTGTGCATGAGACATTTTCTGAGGTCAATTCAATACATGGCAATGATTTCTAATAAAATTCCAAATATCATCACACATCTCAATATTCCTACTTCAAAGCAGTGTATTTTTTGTATTTTTTTCAGTCTTTCTCTCAGTAGAAACAACACTTAAAAGATCAGAGATAAATAATTTTTCAGTATCCATCCACTGGAATATGTCAAAAGATGGATCAAAGGGATTTTTTTCCTTCATGTATTTTCAGGTAGGATATATATTTTATTGTTCTACATGTTTAAATGACATTTTAAAAAAGCTGAATCATTTCCATTTCTTGCAAAAGCATTTTCATTTATTTTGTAAATTTGACTTGGCAACAACCATAGAAATATTTGAAGGATGTGAAGAGCAAAGGGGAACAATTACTGATTGGTAAATTGGCTGTTATATTCCAGAACATTTCATTGCATAGTGTTTTACTGTTGCCTTATAGATTAGCCATCTGTAAAGTGGACTGCAAGGAAAAACAAATACTTACATATCTAAGAACTGTGGACAAACAAAAATATTAGGAAATGTTTATGCCAAAACAAAGTATTCTTTTACATTTTGCATTCTGTATGCTGCAATGCAAAGTAATTGAGGGAGATCCTAATCTCTTCATGTAAATTTCAGCAATCAATACTTTTATAACAATATCTGTAAGAATGTTTTTTTCCACACTCTGGCTGCATGCTTATTAGTTTACATGAAGTATCATTAGAATAGAGTATTTTGCCAGATCTTATGAACCATGGACAGAATGAACAGCATTATCCCATTCACCTCCAGCACTTCGTATCTATTGACAATAAAGGCTGCCATTTGCATTTTTGTCAATGTCTATTCAGTCAATAATATTATATGGGCTTTTCCCCACTCCCCTGTTTATAACAAGAAATGCTGTAGTCCCCTCTGTCCCAATCTGTGAAAGTTTCTAATTTTAAACTCCATTTTTTACTAACATAAGACTAAAATTTTAGTGTAAGACTTTGAAGTAAGGAAATTAAGAATGTGCTTAAGAAATTCTGAATCAATTTTGTAGGCTTAAAATAATGAGAAGCAAGGAAAAGTTCTGAAATTTTCCTGTTCAGTCATTTGTGAATCAAGTAGTAGAGGAAAAGGAAATGGAGAAGAAAAAAAAAAAATATTGTAATAGGTTTAGTAAACAGCAATAACAGAAAAAACAAGTATAAATTGTATTCCTCTGTAAAAACAGATCTGAAAAACAACACAAAACAGGTTTTCATGTCCAGCCCTCATTTTAAGATAGCATTTGAAAGACCTGAGTTTCACTTAATGAAGTGGAAATATAATGAAGGAACAGACTAAAAAGAATAATGACAAATCCTTTTAAAAACACAGCCATCTCAATTGATTAACAGAAAGAATTATATTATTTCTCACATCAGCCCCGACTTGTGAAGTTGATGTTCCTAAAAGTTGGGAATTTTTTCAGGAATTTTTTTTTTCTACTTTCCAATTTCTTTCCTGTTTCTGTATCACTTATTCCATGTCTTTTCAGTCTCTATTCATCTACATTTTCCTGTCAATCTCATATTATATTTTCTCCCTCATTTTATTGTCTTCTCCTAAACTTATTTTCTTTTTGCATATAACTGAGGTATCCATGTATGAAAATGTTGCCAATCATGATGCTGCCCTTCTAGGGCCTTTCTGTACCTTCTGCTTTTGTGAAGAATGGACTTGCATGCGAAGTAGGAGAAGCGGAAGATACTCAGAACTTGCCAGAGGGCAATGAAGGAGGAACTAATGAGGTTTTAGCTTCTTTATCTTAATTGATGTCTCCCAAGTTCCCCTTCTTACCTTACTGACTTTTTCCCCTTCCTTCAGTAGAGAAGACCACTGAAGGAGTGAGTGTGTGTTGTTCAGGTTTTTTTATTCCCACAGCTCCTATATTCACAATAGGATTGAAAACTCTGTAATAACATGTGCAATTATCTCACACAATAAGGAATAAATAACAGAAAAAAAAAATATCTAAGCAGAAAAAAAAAGTTGAAAAAAACTTGTTGCACTGACCCAAGGAAAATCAAAAAACATTAAGAGAGGTCTTGTAAGGGAGTTATCTGCACTATTAAGGGGTTGTAACAGAATAAAAGGTATGTGGATTCTTTGCACAGCCTACTCACTGACACAGATGAGCAGTTCCAAGACCAACAAACCACAGATGGGCTATGTCTGTGCATCTCTCCTCATATTTTTCAATGGGACATTGGTTTGATGATGATGTGTTGTAGCAACTTTTATACTATTTATTTATTTCAACCAAGAAAGAGGTCAAAAGCAGGAAGACAAAAGCGTGATCTGGACAGCACTACGTAAAGATTTAGTATCTCCTAGGATACCTATGGGTACCCAATGCATCTATCACAGATCAGAACTGTGGTCTTTGGGAGGGGCACCGAGAAATAATGGGTGCTCCTGATATCACTGTGTTGTTGTTTGAGCCGACTCAGCAGCTAAACACCAAGCTAAAAACAGTTTAATAACAGTAACATACACTGACAGCAGTATCAGCAGGTAATGTACAATACAGCTGCTCACCACCCACCAACTGACACCCACCTGCTCCCAGCCAGCAATCCCCAACACAAAGCCACCACAGCAACACTCCCAGAAGGGAGAGCCCCTCCTAGCCCACTCCTGCCTTTATATAGTGAGCACAATGTCACGTGACATGGGATATCGGCCAATCCGGGCCCAGCCCTCCAGCTGTGCTCCCCCCGCCCCCACACACAGGTGAAGGCACTAGGACTTGGGGAGCCCTTGGGGTCTCAGGGTGCTGCACCACTCCTCCCGCTGCCAAACCAACAGGAACTCTAGTCCATCCCCAACCAGGACACATTGCAAGATAAAAAATGGAACCTTTTGTAACAGAGGAATTGACCTGAATATTTAATTTCCTGATGCTTGGAAATAGACATCTAACCACACTGTGCCTGTTTCTTCCCCCCAGCTTTAAGAAGTATTATACAGCCATGATAAAAACTGTGACTCAGAAAATCAGGTTTGACCTGTTTTATAAAAGAATCAAGTTCTAGTAAAGATATTTGATTTTGTAGTCTTTAAAGATAAGTTTATTTTTAATTCTATACATATCAATGTACTAGTCTTAGAGTTACAACTGTACATTACTGATGGATGTCTTTAATGAAAATAAAGGCTGAAACGTATATATATTGTGGAAAATCATACTTTGGACCTTTTAGATGGTCTTAAATAACTCACTACATTAAAAAAAAAAAAAATGTTACTGTTTTCTTAATTTCTGAAATAGCTAGACATTTCCAGTCTTTTGTCTTCATTGAAGAAGCAGTTGTTTATTGAAAGTACTGGTGGTAATTATAGGGTTTCTCCATAACAAGCTTCCCCTGCAGGCAATGCTAAAAGAAAAGGCAGACAGCACTGATATTTCTCAGAAAAAGCAGAATGTGAGTCTTATGTTTGCACTTTATAATAAATTGAATTAGTGCTATATTAGTGTTTCTCTCCATTAATGTATTATAAGAGTCACTAATATAATTATCTTATTTAAGTATCATATCAAATTAAGACTCATTGAATATGATGACATTTAATTACTGATAGAGAAATGTTATGATGAGCAAAAGATCTCATAAAGTCTTAAATACAGATACCTTGAATTTATTTGTGGGTTTGTTTATCTATATTCAGTGTGGAATCCATACCTTCTACTCATAAAGATTTAAAACAAAAGTAAATTAGCATTGAGAGTTTCAGTAATTTAATTCTCTGCACCAGAGTATGTTTCTACTTATCTTTTGAGCCTTCATATATGTTTCAGTGGAATCTGCTTAGGTGCTTTTCTAAGGATAACAAATAATGGGTTTTTAATTGCTTACAAAATACTCTTGTTTTTTACTTCACTATTAACTTCCAGATAACAAAATCTGGATCATTATAACATACTAGGAAGTCCTGACCACTGTTTGTCCACATGTGAAAGGCCACTTTTCAGTAACAAATCCAAAACATCATACTTAAAGTAACCGAGCCATAGATATTACTCTTGCTGACTTTTTGTGCATGAGTAAATTAACAGATCAAACAGTGAAGCACATGAACACCAGGGTGGAAAGGTTTGATATCAAATCAAATGTGAAGCAGATCTCTCAGAGTTGCCTGTAAAACCCTGCCTTGTTGGAATTTACCCTTGGAATAAAGCTCTGAATGGTCTGAAAGTCAGTGTTCCACAAGTCTGAGTGCTAGTGCCTTCACCAAGTCAAAAATTAAATGAAGGCCTGTTTACATACAATTGCTACAAGATCTTTGGGCATTTACATGATTGTTTTCATTACAGTCTTGCAAGTTACTGAAAAAGGAACTTCAGCTAGTTTGCCTAGACCACACAGAGAGTTATTGTCAGAGTACAGAAATTCTTAACTATAATTCTTGTATGTTTAAGATAAGATATTGTTCGCTACAATAAAATCTAATGTTATAGTGAGGAAATTCTCAGAATTTAAAAATTTATCCAATGAGCTCAAGTAGAGTACACTGGAGTTAGTAAAACTGTGACTTATAAAACTATACTTTGATTTATAAGGCTATTTTATTCTTTAATAGAATTTTTAATAAGACACATTAAAATAGGTGACTCTGTGTGATCAAAACAAAATCAGTAACACTGATGGAAAATCAGAAACATGATAATATGTTATGAAATGTACCTAGCATAATTGAACCTTTGAAGTTTTGATGGTTGGGGTTTTTCTGTTCTTTTTTTGTTCTTTTTTTCTTTAGCTGGTTTTAGTTACGAAACTAAACAAGACAAAAGGAAAAAAATATTACATTATTATTTTCTCCCATCTACCCTAATTCCTAAAGCTACTGTAAACCATAGTAGCCAGGAAAAAAAAAAAAAAAGTATATATATAGCACTATGCCAGGAAGGAGTATTAGGAAACATGAAGAGCAAATGAAAAATGAGAAAATTGATACTAACAAAAAACCCCCAGTGTTATTTAACATTGTCCTGTCTTCAAGAGGGATAGTAACAGGTAACAAGAGAGACTCTTATGTTAAGTACTCTGTTTTGTGATTTATAACACTTGTCTATGTTTTTTATAAGTTTCAAAATTGTTAAATGAAAGCATTCTTATTTTCTTATAGGAAACTGAGGCACAAAAGCAAAGCATAGATTATCTTCAGAAGTTTAGCTATTCCCAAAGTAAATGAAAATAGAAATAATGAATAAAAATAAAAATTCACCATTTCTTTTAAGTCTGAGGAGTCTGGACCTACTTCACACACAATTTGAATAGAGTAGAATAGAGTAGAAAGAATAGAATAGAATAGAATAGAATAGAATAGAATAGAATAGAATAGAATAGAATAGAATAGAATAGAATAGAATAGAATAGAATAGAATAGAATAGAATAGAATAGAATAGAATAGAATAGAATAGAATATTTCAGTTGGAAGGGACCTACAACAATCATCTCGTCCAATTACCTGACAAATTCTAGGCTGACCAAAAGCTAAAGCAAGTAATTAAGAGCATTTTCCAAATGCCTTTTAAACATTGACAGGCTTGGAACATCGACCACCTCTCCAAGAAGCCTATTCCAGTGTTTGACCACCCTCTCAGTAAGCAAATGCTTCCTAAGCACTAAGTTTTCATAAGAATTCTGTAAAAACTTTGACATAGTCCCCCACAACATCCTTCTCTCTAAATTGGAGAGATATGGATTTGATGGATAAGGAATTGGTTGGATGGTTGCATCCAGAGGACTCCAATGGAAATCAATGACAAATGGTGTCCTCTAGGAGTCTGTATTAGGACTAGGACTCTGTAATATCTTCATCAGTGACATAGATAGCAGGATCAAGTGCACTTCCAGCAAGTTGGCAGATGAAACCATGCTGAGTGGTGTGGCTGACAGGTCTGAAGGGTGAGATGCTATCCAGAGAGACCTGAACAGGCTTGACCAGTGAGCCCATGTGAACCTCATGAGGTTCAGCAAGACCAAGTGCAAGGTCCTACACATGGGTCAGGTCAACGCTCCAGTGTCAATACAGGCTGGGGGATGAAGGGCTTGAGAGCAGCCCTGTGGAGAAGGATTTGGGGGAACTGGTTGATGAGAAGCTTAATGTGACCTGGCAATGTCTGTGTGCAGTCTAGAAAGCCAATTGTATCCTGGTCTGTATCAAAAGAGGCATGACCAGCAGGAAGAAGGAGGTGATTCTGCCCCTCTACTCTGGTGAGACCACACCCTGGTAACATTCAAGGTCAGGCTGGACAGGGCTATGAGCGACCTGATCTAGTGGAAGACATCCCTGCTCATTGCAGGGGGATTGGACTAGATGACCTATAAATGTCCCTTCCAACCCAAACTGTTCTATGATTCTATGATTCTATGATTCTATGATTCTAATGTCCAGTCTTAACCTTCTCTGGCACAGCTTTGAATCATTCCCATATGTCCTACCACTGGATCCCAGGGAGAAGAGCTCAGTACCTCCTTCTCCATTTCCCCTTCTTGGGAAGCTGTAGATAGCAATGAGGTTGCCCCTCAGCCTCCTTTTCTCCAAGCTAGTCAAACCAAAAGTCCATAGCCGCTCCTCATAGAACATGCCTTCCAGCCCATTCACCAGCTTTGTTGCTCTCCACTGGATGCATTCAAGTACCTCGACATCGTTCTTAAATTGTGGGGCCCAGAGAACTGCACACAGCATTCAAGGTGAGGCCTCACCAGTGCTTAATACAGTAGGATAATCACCTCTTTTGACCAGCTGGTTATGATGAGTTTGATGCAGCCCAGGATGCAGTTTGCCCTCTCGTCTGCCAGGGCACACTGCTGGCTCATATTGAACCTGCTATCAACCAGGACATCCAGACCCCTTTCTGCAGAGCCTCTTGCCAGGCACTCCTCTTCCAATTTATATTTGTGCCTGACATTACTCTATCTTAGGTGAAGAATCCAGAATTTGGACTTGTTAAATTTCCCAGTGCTCCAATATATCTGGATCCCTTTGTAAGTCATTTTGTCCCTCTGGAGAGTCAATAGCACCTCCCAGTTTGGTATCATCAGTGAACTTGTTAGTGGTGCATTCAACTCCTGCATCCAGATCATTGATAAATATATTAAACACAACTGGACCTAGAATTGAACCCTGAGGAACATCGCTGGTGACCAGTCACCAGCAAGATGTAGCCCAATTCACTACAACATTTTGAGATCTACCTTTCAGCCAGTTATTCACCCAGCACACTGTGAAACCTCTCATCCCACAGTTGGACAACTTGTTCAAAAGGCTATTGTGAGGGACAGTATCAAAAGCCTTACTGAAAGCCTGAAAAACTACATCCATCACATTCCCTTCATCCACTAGGCAGGTGACCTTATCACAGAAGGATATCAAATTAATTAAACAAAAATTTCTGTTTGTGAACCCATGTTGACTGTGCCTGATGTTTGTATTATTCTTTAAATGCTGTTCAATAATACCCAGTATAATCATCTCCATAATTTTTCCAGGAACTGAGGTGAGATTAACAGGTCTGTAGTTCCCTGGGTCTTGCCTTACACCCTCCCCAGATAGACCTCTCCAGACTCACAAGATCTTTTGTAGATGATTGAGAGGGGTCCTGCCATAAAATCTGATAGCTCCTTTAGTACTCTAGGATGAATCCCATCAGTCCTCATGGATTTATGAACATTCAGCTGATACATCTGGTCCCTTACAATTTCAGTGTCCACAAATAGAAAGCCACTATTCCTACACTCGTGGTCCTCTGGCTCATGGGACTGGGCAGCCCAGAGTCTATGAGTATTATTAAAGACTGGGGCAATAAAAACATTGAATGCCTCCACTTTTTCTTCAGTCCTATTAGTCAGATAACAATCTTCAACAAGTACTAGTCCAATGTTTTCTTTAGATCCCCTTTTGCTATTAACATACTTTGAAAAGCCCTTGTTGTTATCTTACATAACACTGGACAGTTTCAACTCTAACTGAGCTTTGGTCTTTTCTGTCTTCTCCTTGTTTATGTGAACCATGTCTCTGTAATCCTCCTGTGAAGTCTGACCTCATTTCCACAGATCATACAATTTCTTTTTCCTCCTGAGTTCCATAAGGAGTTCCCTGTTCAGCCAAACTGGTCCTCTGCTCCTCTTGTTTGACTTGGAACACAGTGGAATTTCCTGTTTCTGTGCTCCTAAAATGTGATTCTTAAAGACTGACCAGAACTCATGGACTCCTAAGCCCTCAAAAGCAGATTTTCAGAGTACTCTGTTAAATAGCTCCCTGGATATCTTAAAGTTTGTTCTCCTGAGGTCCAGGACAACAACTCTGCTGTCCTTATTTCTCATTACACTGAAAATTTTAAACTGAAAATCTTAAACTCAAACATTTAATGATCACTATGGACAAGACAGCCACCTACCATTACATCTCCCATGAGTCCTTCACTATTCATTCACAAACAGCAAGTCTAGGAGGTCATCTTTCCTAGTTGGTCCACTGAGTACTTGTGACAAGAAGTTATATCCTAAAAATGTCAAGAATTTCTAAGATCTGCTTGTCACAGAAGCATAATATTCCCAGTTTATGTCTGGGAAGTTGAAATCTCCCATAAGGACAAGGTCTACAGATCCAGAAATTTCTCCTAGTTGTCTGTGGGATCGTTTTTGGAGGACAATGGTCACGTCAGACAAGAGCAAGACTTTGGCTGCATCGCAGAAGGGATGCAAAAAGAAGAGGAAGAACTGAGAGCTCTGTACAGATGGTGAATGATGAGAACATGACCTTCATCGGCCAGAAGCCTTGGAAGTAGCAAACAGGAATGTAGAAAAACAAGATAAGGATGCTGAGATCTGCCAGAAGAAGACATGCTAGGCTACAGTTGATGGGAAACATCTGGTTATTTCTTAAACAGTGGAAAGTTTTATACCTTGAGCTAAAAGTGTACAGAACATTGTGTTTGTGCTTGTAAGATTTAATTATCCAATAGGCTTTAGGATAGCAGTAACTAACTTGTAGCCAATGAAATGTCTGGTGTATTATGGACAGGGGGTAATAACCAATCAAATGCTAATCTTAGACATGTGAACAGTATGTGAAGAATGCATGTAACTAATCAAGCCTTCTGTTTATGTGTGATCAGTTGCTAGGAAGATTTATAAATGCACTTGTATCAGCAGAAAAGGATTTTGATATCTGACTCTTATAGAGTTGCCGCAATCCGTGATTCTCCTCCGTTGTCTACAGAATAACTCATGGGTGCTTATATCATAGCTGGGCAATTGGTAGTAGACACTCATTACAACATTTCCTTTGTTTTCCATCACCCTAACCCTCACCCAGTGTCTCTCAACGACATCATCATTAACTGTAAAGGCTGCACAATCAAACCTTTCCCTTATGTATATAGTGTGACACATCCACCTCACCTGCCCTGCCTATCCCTCCTGAACAGACTGTAGCCCTCCATCCTAGAACTCCAGTTATGGGACTCATTCCACCAAGTCTCACTAATACCAATGATACCATCAGTCTGGGAGCTGACCAATATTTACAGTTCATCCTGGTTTTTAATTCTCCTGCATACGTTGGTGTATAAGCATTTCAGATATAACCCTGAGCCCTCTGTGCTGTCAGGAGCAGTATAAATGTTCCCATTAGCATTGCTACCTTCAGGCAATGCCATGCCAAACCTTGGCTTACCTTCCTCAGTCCTGTTGGTATTCCCTTCCCCCTTCGATTTAAGTTTAAAGCTCTCTTGGTCACTCCCACCAGCTTATGTCTAAAGACCTATTTTCCCCATTGATACAGGTGGATCCCATCAGACCCCAGCAATGTGTTTCAAAGGCTCTTCCATGGCTTAAAATCCCAAAGTTTTGGTGGAGGCATCAGTACTGGGGCCAGGGATTGATATCCTGAGCTTACCTGTCTCTTCCAAAGTCTCCTCCCATTACTGGGAAGAATGAGGAAAACATTACCTTTGTTCCTGAAATTTTTAGCATTCTTCTCAAGAATGACCTCAAGTTTTTTGTTGAAACATCATTAGTACCCACGCAAAAGAGGAGGAATGGATAGCAGTCTGAAGGTTGTACCAGGCTCTTCAGTCTTGTGGTGACATCCCTAAATCAGGCCCTGGGGAGGCAGCAAACTTCCCTGAAAAGAGGGTCTAGTCTGCAAATGGGTGCTTCCGTTCCACACAGGAGAGAATCACCAATGACCGTAACTCACCATTGTTTCTTCTTGGCACTGGTCTTAATTAAGGTATTGTTGTGAGGATGTTTTGAGCTCAGAGGGCAACTGAGCACCACACAGCCACCCACTGCCCCCTTCCACCTCAGCACTGGGAAGGAGAAAATAAACACACTCTAGGGATTCAAGATAAGGACAAAGAGGGATGAATCATCCATTATGGTTACAGGCAAAAGATAGACTGATTAGGGGAAGAAAAAGAAAGCACATAAATTTAACACATACACCACCAACAACTCTTAACAGACATAGTAGGACAGTGAGAAGCATTACCACATCTTGAAAACATCTTCCGTCCACCTGTCCCTTTTTCCTGGGCTCAACTTTGCTTCCAATATCTCTACCTCCTCCCCACAGTGGTACTGGGGGCAGGGAATGGGGGGTGTAGTCAGTCCTGTCACTTCTTCCATCTCTGGATGGGGAGAACTTCTGTCATTCTCCCCCTACTCCAGTGTGGTCCCCCTCTCACAGAAGACAGTCCTCCACAAACTTTCTCTGACTTGAGTCCCTCCGATGCGTCACATTTCCCTAGCTGCTCCATCATGGGACACCCCTGTATGTTGCAATCTTCCCAGTGCTGAACTACAACAGTGGGGCTGATTCTTCCCACAGGGTCCTGACCTCCTTTGGGTACAGTCACCTTGAACAGCAGGGGGTCGTCCCCTGCCCCGACTGTATGTCAGTATCTGCTCCACTGTAGACCTCTATGGGTGGGCGTGGGGGGCTGCCCTGCCATCTTACCACAGGATACAGGTGGGTCTCTGCTCCATTGCACCTCCCTCCCCTTCCCTCCTCCGTTCTTCCACTGACCTTGATGTTCATATAGATGTCACAACTCCTCCTCACAACTCCAAGTCCTCCTCCCAGGTGTCTTCTTAAATTCATTATCCCAGGGGCAGAGCTAATTGGCTTGTCCTTGGTGCACAGGTAAGTCTGACTTGGAGCTGAGGGATCTTCAAGAAACTTCTCACAGGACGACACTGCTGTATCCCCCTCCCCTGTTACCAAAACCCCCACCACTCAAAACCAGGACAGAAGGGCTGATCTCTCTGACCTTCACAAAACTGCTTGCACAACTTCCTCTTCTGTCTCATTATGTGCTTCACCTATTGTATCCAGGGCTTTGTGCTTATTCTGTAAAGCTATCTTAGAGGGTAACTTAGAGGGTAAGGAGAGCTTTCTCTTACCAATCTGTGCTATAACCTTTTTCCACCCTTCCTTATCCCTTGTGACATTGGCTTACTCCTGACATTAACCAGATCCAGGACCTGCCTCTGTAGTGGCCACTCTGAGTTGGCTTTTGTTCATCACAGGTGGCAGAGTACAGCTCCATTGATTCATCTCCCTCTCAGACTTTCAAATACTCATCAATCTGCCCACTTCCTCCTGCAGCTCGACCACCAAGCAGAGCAGCTCATGAATTTGATCATACTTCCCACAGGCTTGCTTACAATCACTTTCCACCTCTAGGAATATCCCTTCACATGTCCCATAGCCAGAAAACTGGGTTATTGCATGCTTGAACAGAAGTTCTTTCTATGTGGCTGCATTGGTTCTATCAGGTGCTAGAATCTCAGGAGAAACAGAGGACAGTGCTTTTTGCCAGATGCTCACTATGCTGCTCCACACCAGCACACTGGGAATATATATGCCCGTCCATTGCAAATTCTGAAGGTGTTTACCCCAACAGGTAAGTTTATATCCCATTAACAACATAGCACCTCAATAAAAAATACTGCCATTGGCTATATTTATTCCAGATCAAGAAACACTTGAAAGTTTCTGACCCTTCTGACACATGGGACTATCAAAAACCTCCACCTGAAGAGACTCCAGCACTTGATTGTGCCGTATGGTATAGAAGTACTATTGCGAAAAGTAACATATTGCCCATTAAGCTCTCCAGACAAATCTCCTTTGCTTCCATATATATATAATTCTCTTACTGTGCCAGGCAAACAAAAAAGAAAAAAAAAAAATGTATATTGCTAAAGGAAGTATAAAGTCCTTACTTTATGATGTTACTTTCTGCTGTATTCTGTACTGTGCAGTAGCAGGTTTACAGACACAGGTGAAGCTTTGACCTTCTAAAATTCACACTGATGTCAGCCCTCCCTTCACACCAGTACAAATAGATACCTGTTCACAAGTACTGTGTGGAAGGAATGAAAGGTTGGTAGAGATAATATAGGACATTTTCCTGTGTGACAAACGTGTCATTACTATGCACTACATATGCTGTAGGCCTCAGACATGTCCCTACCAAGCCAACATAGAAGGTTTGTGTGGGGGTTTGCATGTATTTTGGTATTATTTTGTTTGTTTGTTTGTTTGTTTGTTTGTTTGTTTGTTTGTTTGTTTGTTTGTTTGTTTGCTTCCTGGAGGTTTAAATTACACATTGCAAGGTCTAAAGCTTTTTAGCTGGTGGGAATCTCCCTCTCACTGAGGACTACTGTACAGACACAGTACATTTTGTTCCAAAAGTTTATTTCCTCTTCATGTGTATTGTGGTGCCAGGCTTCTTGCTGGAATGTGCATGACTCTTGTGTCTGCTTAGTGTAGGAATAAAATAACTCAGAAAGATTTTACCAAAACAATGTTTGATAAAATTATAGTGAAGACAGTCCCCAGCGTCCCCAGTGTAAGAGCTGACTTAATCCACTGTAACCATGGCATTTAGTACTTAGGCTGATGTAAACTATGTTCTACCATACAAATAGAAGTATAGAACAATGATATAAAGAAGTATAGTAAATTTAAAAGAAAAATAACAAACAAACAAACCTAAAACCAACAACCAATAAATGACTTTTTTTATTACAATACAAATAAATCACTGTTGCTAATAATTAAGTGACTGTACAATAGAGAATAAATATCATTGTGCTAGAAGGCCTGAGTCACCATAGGCTGTATTTTAGTTAGTGAATGTGAAATTGTTGTTAAATGATATAAAATCAAAATTATAGTATTAGAAGAGGTGAAAATGACTTTGCAAGTTGCAGCACACAGAGAAGCAGCACAGGCTAGTGAGGTGGTAACACATGACACCTCTGTTAGCTGTTTTTTAACATGAGAATGAGCCATTTCTACCAACATTGCTTCAATAATATTTAATTCTATTCTCATATGATTCAGTGTGATGTTTTATGTAAGACTAAAATGTAATTCCTTTTTCTATATTCTGTTTTTCCTGAAATATGCATTAGAAGCAATAAGTGATGGCACAGAACTATCCCTGGGGAAACTGCCCTTAAAATATTTAACATTACCTTCCAAGAATACCTCTGCTCTACCTTAGGATTTCCAGTCATTCCTGCACAATAATATCCAAAAGTGTCATTTATACTTCATTTGTAGTCATTCTTTTTTTTTTTTTTCCTAAGCTGATTCAAAATTCCTCATGGTTTATACAAAATTATAAGTATCTAAAAATACATTTTCCTAGTAAGTTACTTATTATATCTGTTTGTAATATCAGTACTAGCCCTTATATTCTCTGACTAAATAATTTTTCTAAGAGTAGTTTAGATCAAATTAGAAGGTAAGTGGTGCTCAGAGAGCAAACATGCCTATAGTAATTATTTCAGGCACTGTTCCACTCTGATGAACTGGCTTTGTCAAAAAACTCCCCTTTTCCTTTTCAGATACTTTAAAAAAAATAGTGAAAAAAAGTTTAAGAAAAGTTAAAGTACAAAGTTCTACTTCTTTCTTCTTTTATTTTTTATTTAGGTGAACTATATTTACTTAGAGACTCATGTTTCTTTTAGCTGTGTTATCAAAAAATAAAATTTCATGTTTCGGGTTTCTTTTTTTTTTTTCTAAGTTACTGAAAGAAAAGACCACCAAAGTTGTTCCAGACCACATTACTATTTTGGGAAATAAATGTTCTAATAGGAAAAAAAAGAAAACAGGAGACAATTGAAATTTCACATTAATAGTAGAACTATGGAAATGAAGAGCTTGTGGTTTTTTTTTTTTTTACTCTTCTATCTCCTGATCTATTTTTAATGATGTCCATAATGAGGCCTTCTGCACCTATTTTAGTGTGTTCCCAGCAATTTTCAATCCTAAAGGTATTTATTGTGGTATGTATATTTTATATATGAACAATACTGTTATTTTGATAATTTATTTATGTTAAGTGGTGGCCATTATAAAAAAGTGTAGCATCTGTGGTTTCATTTCTAGTACAGAGGCAAAGTGATTACGGAATTATGAGCCAACCACACTCATGGGTATTACAAAACATGAAATACAACAAAGTTCAATAAGTTCTTCTAATTTTACAGGGATGTGATTATCACACAGGAGCTACATCTTGTATTTACCAGATGTTCCACAATAGCAATAACTCTGGAGTTGCTTCATTGTTATAACAAGAAGATTTTACTGCGGAGAGGAAGGTTGACATTTTCTCTGCTGGATGAAGATGAAATTGACAATTTGGAACAGCAGTTTCAACTGAGCTATATGGTTTACATTGATTAATCTACTGTGTTAGAATATTAACCTACCAATCAGAGCTCCATCCTAGAATTTTTCTATTCTGTGCCATATGTCTGGAGTTTAATAAACATTTTCTTTAATTCCAGCTACAACAAAGACTATTTTCCAAAGGAAATATTCTTGACCTTTCTCTAAAACATCAGATATTTAGGATCTTAATTTTCTAAAACAAAGTTATATTTCTTTTCATGTAATACCAAGAATCACCATCCACCTAAAATTGCAATGACTCAGATGATATGGATTCTGACACTGTATGTAAATAAAGCAGTAGTTCACTGGAGAAGAAGACCTGTTAACACGAATAAAGTACTTGGAATTGTGCTCAAACTGAATGTTCAGGTACGACTTCTGAGACTATTATTCATTATTGATGGCATTTTCTTCTGTTATATAAATCCATTGACATGATGTTATCTAGGATGAGTCAAATCTGGACATAGGAAAGGACAGGATGTTTACAGAAATGAACACATTCACCCACAAGGATCTCTTAAACACACACAGGTAAATAGGCACAGTTAAGCCAGCTAACACACAGAGAGATGCTGCTATGTTCATGTTATTCTTCAGAGGTAAGCCTATCACTTCCTCTGCATGGGTATTTTGCAGCTTTGCTCTATACGAAGTGTAAACTCAAAGAAAAACTGTTTGTTTACATAGTCAGTAACTAGGAAAGCATTTCTGTGGCAAGATTGTCATCAACTGAAACCCAGAGTAAGTACTTCAAAAAAAAGGTTGATAATAGGTAGCTATTTTTTATATTTATTGGAAACCTCTGACATTATGTCAAATGCCAAAACAAAAAAAAAAAAAAAAAAAAGGAAAAAATAACACTGCCTTGCTCCAATTAAATGACATAGAAGTAAAAATTCTCATCCACTCATAAGAAAAGAAATCCATCAGCTGAAACTGAGAAGCATTTGCTCGGTAAGCTACAGATTACTTACTATCTTAAGTGTCAGGAGAACCAGGAATTTTAAAAGATTATAAATAATGTTATAAGAGAAAGCAGGAATGTAAATTATGAATATTAATAGGATTACTCTAGACCCACAGCTAGCTTCCTAGATTTCCACAGAGATGATAAAATTTATGCTGGCTGAAAAGCAGGTCTAATGCTGTGTTTCAATTATTTTGAAGAATTCTAATGTTTATGATTAGATGAAATGTAAGCTAGTTGGTTACTTTGAAGTGTAGTATGTGTTTTCTTTTATGTATACCTTAATTAGCAGTAGTTACTTGTTCTTTGTTACCTAAAATTAAATGTATTGAATTGACTTCTAACCAATGAGTTCTAATGGTGGTTTGCATTTTTTTTTTCACTCCCTAGTTAATGACAGTAAAGCAGAAATTCATTTATGGACTATAGATTTCTTTATCCTGAAGGAATAATCTGTATCTCAAGATTGGTAACATTCTGTCCTTTAAAAAAATAGACCAAAAAAAACCCCAAACAAACCAAAACCAGATACAAATTCCCAAATGAATGCATATTTTTAAGTTTGTTTGTTTGTTTGTTTGTTTGTTTTTTAATTTTATTTGATTATCTCTAGCTGTTGAGTTAATTTAAACTAGTAGTATTCATTTAACTTCAAAAAAGTTCAGTGATGCACAATAAAGGAGAGCATAATTCAACAGCAAATAATTTTCCTTTTTTGTTATTAGTCTTGCTTACTCTTGACAGTTTTTATAATCTTAAGCTTCTGTGTATAATTTTGTTAAAAGAAATTTAAGCTGCATATTTATTTGCATTCATGACTAGTTAAGATTAGTGATTCAATGTAGCTAGAAAGTAGTAACATATCCTATTACGTATTTTTGAGTACTATTTCCTTTTATAATCAGTGGAGAAAAAAGCATTTTTGGAGAAGGACTCAGCCTGAGTAGTGTTCTAAATTAGAATAGATGAACTGTGCTCTAAGGGTATCTATTTCTCTCCATTAACCTTGAAGGTAGCCTTAAAGGGTCTAGTCTAGCTCTAGATATCCATATTGCAGATATATAAGTCTGGAAAGATTACATGTAAAGTATTCCACTACTTTTATATGTCATAATAGAAAATAATAACCTCCACATAGATGTTTCTGTTCCTCCATCAAGGAAACTGACTTGGAAACATCTACATATTCGTTAATTCTTTATTCCTTAACATCAGTCTGTATACCCTTTTGAACTTGATACATCCTATTTGTATAAGGAAAAAATATGGCTGATTGACAATATAGAGCAAATTCTCATCTGAATCCTTCATAGTTCAAAAAACTGTCTATGCAGAAGGAAGATCAGGTAGTTCTGTCAGCTGAATATGTCATCTGGCCAAAAGCCTTAAGATCCCATCATAGTTGTGCCATTAATAGTCTGTTTCATGCTTTTCATACAGAGGCTTTTTGGCAATGAAGAAGAAAACTTCTTTGAAAGGCTTTTTGACTGAACTTCTTCATAGATGTTCATAGTAAAGATAATACTCTGTGTAGTTTTCATGTCTGCCAAAGTTTGCTTTAGTTTATATCCCTTCCTGGGATAGGTACATTCTATCCATTTCCAGGGTGAAATGATTAACATCTGAAAAAAATCTTATTTTCAGTAAATCTGTGTATTCCCCTTTGAGTCAGTGGAGACATGCTGACTTTAAAATGCTAAGGTCAGTCATGTCATTTGGAAGACAGCCGTTTCTAGCATGAGACACCTCTGGTGTTATAACACAGGTATTTAGTGACTGAAGAGTAGAAAGGTCAGAGGTTTTTCCATTTCAAATAACTTCTTCAGCAAAAAGGTAGCCAGCACCTTCATCTTTTTTTTTTTTTTTCTAGATGTCTAACTCAATTTACTTTAGAGCTGTAGTGTTTACTCAAGTATCTTGTGTAGCTTCAAATTTACTGAATAAATTTGCAAGAAAGCAGACATCCCATCTGCAATGCATTGCTGCTGTGTCCTGTGCCCCTAAGCATCACTTAGACCTCATATGTCTCTGGTGTTGCAGCATTGTTTTGCTGTGATCCTATATGCTAGTTCTAGGATGTTGGAGGAAAGACAATGCACTGCGGAAAGGCAGGCACCATTTCTCATGCTCACGTGTAGACTATGGCATAAGCTGCCACTGCAAATGTGTGCTCATATAAACTGAGAAAACAGAAAGTCATAAGTGTCTTCCATTCAAGTTTTCTGTTACAGTAAAGAAATATAAGGATAAAATAACAAACATTTACAGAATCTGTATTTTATTTACTACAGTTTTCTCTTTTTAAAAAAGTACTCCTTCTAACTGATCAATGTCCTTAGTGAACTGCAAATAATTTGCAAGCACTGTAGATATCTAGCATGCAGCAACAAAGTGATGTCATTTGACACAGAAAGAAAAAAAATAATCTTGTCAACTGATAAATTGACAAACAAATTTTACTCTAGAAATAGTTAAGGGATTCATTATTTGCATATATTTAACAAAGTATTTCTTGAACAACAACAAAAAAATCATTAGAAGTAATGTCTTGTTGAAAATGTTTGTTAAAGGAGTTTAGAAAATTTTACACTGTTTGTCACTGATATACTTTGTCATCAACTCTCTCTCCCCTGTAAAAAAAATGAAAATACTATGGAGATGGGCTAGCAGGAATGGAAAATTGACAATTAAATAGCTACTGTACAGGAATGACCTAAAGCTGTAAGTAAGGACACAAGGGAGCTATACACTTTGATTGATATAGTTCACATTTTCATTAAATACTGAAGCAAGTCATCCCTAAGCACAAAGCCAGAAGGACATGGAAAGACGAATGTAAAGTAAGGAGATACAAATTTTCAAGCAGGTGAAATATCCAAGGAACTGGAAAAAGGACAATTATGTTACTTGAATAGGCAAATATTATTGAAAGGAGGAAATGAGATCTGAAGGAAAATCAAGTCTGTACAAATCAAGCTTTTGAAAACAGTAGAAGAAAACTATCTGGACATCAGTTACACTGATATGTGAATTTTATGTAGTCTATAAAGATTTTTTGAAGGGCATCTTCTGAGGATGTCATGTCCTTTGATGTGCAAGACTTGTTAAATCATGATGAGTAAAATTTACTTTAGAGATGTCTTCTTGGCCTTGTTATGGTGATGAAAATTCTTTACTCACACTTTATCAAATGAGGCAATTGCTGTCTTGGATCCATGTTGCCAAAATTAAACATGTATTAAAAAAGCATTCATACTCAAATTACTCACACCAGGCTCTCTTTACAGTAAATGATACTCCAGGGAACAATTAATTTCATTCTAAGGTAGGTCAGGTAAAATATTCCCTAAAATTATCTGTTGCTTATCAGCACACATGAAGGAAATCTTTCTCTGTAGACATGCACACTGCAAGTGTTTGAAACGAAATTAAATGAATGTCACCCAAACAGGTATGTTCTGTTATGTGCTCTACTGTAGCTTCTCTACATTTTTTCAGATGTTAGTAGCTTCTGTTCCTTGAAACACCTATTATTCAACCCATCCTTTTCAGAACCAATTCTCCCAGAGCTTTCACAACCTCATCTCCATTCACTTGCTTCTCTTGGCACAGATGCCCAGACTCTGTCTTGAAGACCTACCATTGATCAGAGGTATTCTTCAGTTTGGCAAAAGTCTGTCAAGCTTCAGAAAATCTCATGAAATTTTTTCAGCTGATGGATCTTTTGTTTTGACTATTTCTGACCACTGCTATTCCCATGTATTTAAGTCACTTCAAGCTTCTATTGTTAATTCATGTTTAAAATAGGCATTGTCAATTAATCTGCAAGGTGTAAAACTCATTAAAAACATGTAACAATATTTCTCAGGCAGAAGGGACATCATGAGATCATTTTGTCCATCATCTTACTTTAAAATTTAAATTTGGTTGGGTAAAAGAACAGGCTTAATTCATGTAAAAGCTCTGGGATCCTATTTGCTTGCATTTCAAAGCCAAATGTACTACATATATTTATGTAATTCCTCACTGTTATGATCTCACTCTCCAGTACAATATTCTACTTTAAATTTTGCACAGGGACATAAAAGACTAAGCTAGAAAGTCTCTTGCTAGCATTGCCAGGCACTTACTTTCTGATGCTGCTAAAAATCAGAAATCAGATTTACCTGAGTTAGATTCCATGGTTTCACTTTCCATACATGGAGAGAAATAACTGCTTTAGAATTCAGTTTTCCTGACATAATTAAGACATCTTCAAATGTTTCAGAGTAAAATTAAACCTGAAGTGCCCAACTTTAACATTAGTGTTGCACTGGACTCAGATTATAAAGACAACCTATCTATACCCAAACCCCAAGAGAACCTATCTATATCAAAACCTCAGACTAGTTCAGATACAGTTATTTGGGATGAATGCCATTGCCTATGTCTCTATGCCTTCCTTTCCTTATTTTTAAGATGTGTTATACATGCAGTTACAGAAGCAAAGCTTTTTAGAGATCCGCACTAGAAGACAAATGCAAAACAAATTACTAAGCATTGTTGTTAATTATGAAATATATAGTTTCATCCTAGCACATACTATTTCCTTCTTTCATTTTCTACCATCCCCACAAGCCCAACTTCCATTATGCCATCTTTTTTCTAACAGTAAAAGAAAACTATTTTTATTTTTTCGCCATTACACAGAACAATTTCATCATTTATCGCTACAGGCCTTAATTTACAATCTTTATTCACTAAATGCAGTAAATCTGCTCTTTCATATCGGTAAAAAATAAAATACTTCTATACCTGGCCTTTACGCAGGTAAATATTTCATCTCTTTTTTAGTAACTTTATGAAGGAATAGTTTATTTTCTTACTCAAGGCTTGGAGATTAAGAAATCAGTGGAACATATTATAGCTCCAAGTGATTTTTCTGCTCATGTATTGTAATGGGCAAAATGTAAATTTGGCTATGGAAAATTATTAAATTAATGTATAACTTGTTAAAAATCAAGATAGGTTGTAAAAGTCTGTTGAAGAATAAGACATTAACCTTTATATGCCTTAAAAATACTCACTAGAATTTTGCTGATGAACTTATCTGCATCTAAGTTAATAATAAATTTTTAAAAAATGAACATTACTTTAACAGAAATTAGGATATCATGTAATGATAAAAGGAAATAAATACCCCACTGATTTTCTCCTGCCTTTTGGTGTTTAGTTATTGCTTTCTGTCTCTGCATTCAGCAGAGCATAATGGAAGTGTTTATTTCTTATGTGATTAAAGTCACAGCTGTTCCCACTTATTGGATTGCTTTAACTCACAAAGTGTATGAAAGGGTTGATTCTCCATTTTATAATGTAGTTTTAAAGTTCCTCACAGTAATGTTGAAAGAAAAAATATCATTCTTAATGAGGTCCCTCAACAGTGCCTTCATTACATTCACATCATGATGATGATGTAAGGAAAGACTTGCATTCATCCCTGGAGTAACCCCACTGTATGCATGATTTTTTCCCCACAACACTTTAGGACTGTATTTTGTAATTCTATAGCAAACATAGCTTTACTGTTTTAATCTATGTGAAGATTTTTCTTTGTAATGTGGCATATTTACTCAAGCTAGGGTAACATACAATAACCTGCTTTAATAATGTGGGAAGGTAACAGATGCCAAACACTGTGTTATGGCGTGTAGCAAATAACTTAAGAGACTATTACATCTTGGTTAAAGCTAGTCCTTGCAATCAAGTTGAAGCAGCCAAGACATGTACTGGGAAAGCATGACAAGCAAGATCATTTGATCATTTGTTACCAAAGGTGGCAGAGTATCTGCAGGTCTGATCAGCAAAGACTTCTTTAGCTAAATACTAACATTCACAATGTAAACACCCCCCAGACATTATGTCACTCCCTCAAAACTCTGGATAATGGCTGAAGGCACTCTATAAACAAAGCCATGCAGTCTATAATCGTCATACTATTGCCTCAGAGTGAATAGGATGGGTAATTTAACTAGGACTACTGTAACATTATTTGAGTAGAAAGTCATCTTTCTGTACAACCTACTCATTTTATTACTTGTTTTCTCCATGACAACCCTTCAGCCATTTACATTTTCCTTTGCATTTTAAGACAAAAAATCTGATGTCTACAGTTTTGATCGACATCTCATGCATCTGAAATGCCTAAAAAAGTTCTTTTAAAAATGAACAGACACACTGAGGACATGTTCTCAGTCTTCCTGCTGTCAACATCCGTTCTTAGCCTACCCTACACAAAGAACAATCCTTGTGAAAAAAGACTTGGAGCATCCTAGATGTTCCCAGAAGCTGGGAAAGAGCTCTTGGGAAACCATGGCATAATTTAACATGGATGCTGGAGAGACCACTGACCCTATTTCTGGCCCATGCTCACTACAGGGAAGAAATGGCTTATATTCATCATTACCTCCTGGTCCTGGGCAAATACAAGTTTGAACTAAAAAACTAAAATCCTTTGGTTGAGCTCAAAAGTCATTCCTAAGGTATTGTTCCAGGAAACCATAATTTCTATGTCAAAACATGTATTTAGATAGTTAGATTTTCATTAGAAGAGAAAAAGAAAGAAAATAAACCCCACTACAGACAGTAAAAAAAGTTTAATATAAGTTTTCTAAAAATCATTTTCCTTATGAAGCGTGACACCTGGAAGTGCGTGCTATATGTCTGCTGATATCTGAGTATTAGGAAGGTGCAAAGATTGATTTCCATTGATAAAATTAATCTGTTCTGCAAGTTTGTGTGCATTTTCAAAATGGTCAGTGAAGTTCTATCAGAACAATATCTTGGATTCAAAAGAAGTGAGCATTCTCTAAGTACTTTATAAAAGCTCAACACACTCACAAACAGATGAAAATGATGAGCAATATCTTGTTCATGTATAACTTGTGCTACATACTGTTTGGATAAATTATAGTTTAGAAAGAGTACTTCAGTTGCAGTGGAGTCCTCAGAACTATCAGTGAAGTCCAATAAATATGAACTTTGACTTTACTAGTAAAAGGATGTAAGCTTTATACTGATGTGGCTTTACAGGATGTCAGGACTTGTCTGGCTTTGGCTTGATCTGAGCTAATTTTAGCTTATTGTAAAAATTCCCTTGTGATCAAGTGACTACTGCATGACTTGTTGCAGCTGAAGTCCTGGAAACACCACATATGGTAAAAGTCTTAAACACAACAGCGGTCGCTGTGGAAAACCCAGCTGTGTCAACTGAGTCTGGGACAGGCTGTTGAACCGCTTCTAAACTTCAGCTGAGAGTGCCTGAGAAAGCACAAAAGTGTGATTAAAAAAACCCCAAAACAATAGTGAAAATAAATTCAAGCTGATGCCACCACTGAGGAGGAAGAAACAAGCCCCTCACTAGCCTTGTGAACATATTCTTCTCAGGGAAAACATCCAGGTGCTATAAACTTGTCATTACCCACACCCTCATCCTGCTTGGGGTAGACTGGAGGGCCAGCTTTAGGGCTCAAAGTGACATTGAAATGGAAAGCATAACATAGAAAAAAGGATAATCACTATGAACAATTATTTTGTATAACAATTTATGCATAAGGCTCTTCCTGTATTAATTAGGCAGTTTGGAATATTATACTGCTTAAACACTAAGCAGGCTAACAAAAATTCATGGCTCCATCTAAATTGCACATTCCATTTGGCCTGTAGCAAGATTTTGAGTATAGCTTTGTCTCCAGACTAAATATTAGAAAGGTGTTGTATCATATTATTGAGAAACTGATTGTGGCAAGAATAGTATTTAGGTTTTCTTCCACAGTTGGTGAGACCAGGATTCAGTATGTTTACTGTTCTTTTCAAAATACCTAGGAAATGTATCATGCTAAGGAACCTCACAGAGCAAAAAAGGAAAGTGCTGTGGTTATACAGTTAACAAAAATACAACTATGGATTTCTGGAGTAATATAGAAAGTTGGGTATGATAATATTCAAAATAAAACACTAAAATCAACAGTAATTTTACAATGTCTAGGGAGACATGTCAAGACGTTTAAGGTATTAAGTACTAAATTGGGGATAAATTACTAGTACATTTATGAACAGTATTCTGCAGGCACATAATTTAAGCTGTTGAATAAATTTTCAACAGAAATAATTTCTCGTACTTAAAAATTCTGAATCAAATCAAATTAAGACACAAGTAATTTTTCTTAGAAAATATTAATTAATTTGACCTGCCTGAATTTTTTTTAAAGAAATATAACAAGTTGAAAGCAAGTATTTCTAAATATGAAAAAAATAAAAACTTTTAAGAGTTATTTCCAGAACTCTTAAAAGAATTACTGAAATCAGAAGTTCTCTACCTAAAAAACATTATTTATTCACAAAACAGCTGCTGTCATTGTTCCCATTTATTCTGATTGGTCAGATTACTCTGGAGGACTGCCTTAGTGAAACAGATACCTGGAGGGTATTTTGTCCAGAATACACAAGTTTATAAGTCCTCCTCAAGAACAACACCTATATTACTGTCCTGGTTTCAGCTGGGATAGAGTTATTTTTTTTCCTAGTAGCTGGTACAGTGTTGTGTCTTGGATTTAGGATGAGAATAGTGTTGATAACATAGATGTTTTAGTTGTTGCTGAGCAGTGCTTTGCAGATTCTCAGCCCACCCTGCCAACAAGGAGGCTGGGGGTGCACTAGTAGTTGGGAAGGGAGACAGATGGGACAGCTGACCCCAACTGACCAAAGGGATATTCTGTACCATATGATGTCACACTCAGCATATAAATTAGGGGCAAAGGTGGCTGGGAGGCCACTGCTTGGGAACAGGTGGGTCATTGATAGGTTAGTGGTGAGCAATTGTTTTTCATTTGCATCTCTTGCTTTTCTTGGGTTTTATTTCTTTCTCTTTTTGCTATTTTCCTTTTCATTATAATTTATTATCATTATGAAAGTTATTATAATTTTATTTCATTTATTAAACTGTTCTTATCTCATCCCATGAGTTTTCTTACTTTCACCCTTCTGATTCTCTTCCCAATCCCACCAGGAGGAGAGTGAGCAAGCAGCTGTGTGGTGCTTAGTTGCCAGCTGGGGTTAAACCACAACAATTACAAGCAAGGGGCTGGTTTTCTGGGCAATCAGTCTTTTCGGCTTTCTCCCTGTAGAGTGTTTAACTGCCGGTTAAGAAGGGAGAAGTGGACAGAAGACTAGGGAGTGCTACATGTAGTAGTCAGACAACCTATTTTTTTTCCCCCCTTGCAACCTCCAGGCAAATGCTGGTTTGCTAATTGCAAATTGCAGGTGCCTGAAAATAAATAGTTCTGGTTTTATAAAAAAAAAAAAAAAAAAAAAAAAAAAAAAAAAAAGTGTTGTATGGAAGGAAAAGTAACAGGAGGTAGGGATGGAGATCATGGCAATAAAAAAGGGATCAGAAACATTAGGAAGGGTTGAGCAGGGTTCTGCAAGCCAACACTGTGCAAACCCAACACTGTGGAAATACCTTGCTGAACTATGTTTTCTAACATGTGCTCAGAGAAGAGGTTGATTCAGTGCACAAACTGGAAGCAATGGATTTCTGACTGAGCCACACGAATCTGACAAAATTTAATCTTTCCCATGTGATGTACTAGCACTGCAGTTCAGGACCCAAAGTCAAATCCCAAAATGGCATAGAATTTGCAACCAGAGGAATGTTTCCCAGGTTTGTAAAACCCACTCCTATTAAGCTTCTGCTCAGATGTGTACCTCTGTGTGTCAGCTAACACTTCAGCTTTGGGCAGCACCACTGCTTATTCACAAATTTTTTGATTTAATAGGTTTTTGCTCCTATTTAGCACTGTGACTTAGAAGTGTTTAGGATAAAAGGCAGAAAAGAATTCAGTTCATAGCTCTTTGGGGGCTTTAGGTTAGATTTGTGGGGTAAGTTAGATCCTATGTAAATACTTTAAATGTTTTTATTTATCTATGTACTTGAAATATTTTTAAAAAACTCTTTCGTATATGCAATTTATATGCATTCCCATAAAAGCGATACCCATAAAGCTTTGTTATGTATTTCATAGCTTTTACATTCTTTGTAAGCAAGGAACTATAGCAGTATCAAGGCAACAGAGAAAGTGTCCTCTCTTTCTCAGGAATGGAAGGATATCTGACTACTGAGATATTTCCCTAGACCATGTCTGACATGTAATTTCCCTTCAGTCTGTCTTGATATCTCATAGCACCAGTTCTGATGTACAATTATTAACTATTCTTATTTTAACTGGAAATCAGAAGTTTTCAGCAAGAAATTAAAGCAATAACAATAGAACAAAAAAAAAATTAATTAATCATTAGAAAGTTTCAATAAAAAGTATGTTTTAAATATTGATTGAAAGGAAGTATTTATATTTTGGAACTCTAGTTCTACATCTTTCTTAGTATCTTCTACACTTTTATATAGCTGTCAAAGCACAATTCATGAGGCAGCTCATAAATCACTTTAAATTGTAAAGCTCTACTCCTATCTTCAGCTTGGACAGTATTTACCTGACTAAAGTTGGTGTGAAGGACTTGAAGCACATTACAGATAATCAAATGTTGTAAAGTAGTGTAGGAAGTTTGTTGCAACCTATGTTTTAGTGAAACAGCTTCATATAAGGTCGCCTTTGTCTTTCTTCCTCCTCTCCTCTGCGGATTTCTCTCCATTTGACCCTCTTAAAGAAATATATGTCCACCCCCAGAACTGTCCTCTAAGCAATGTTAAGGACTCTTCTTTATTCTACATCCACAGAAAAAGAATAAATTGGCACCTACTAAAGGTGAACAAAAGAATACAAGAACAGAAGAGTTCATAAGGTACTTTGTTGAATGTATTCTCCTTGGAAAGCACTTTAAGAAGAGGTTTTATATTGAGAGGAGAGAGTTCTACTTTGCTTTCATCATGGATCCCTAGGTTCTGTAAGATTAATAATCTACATCCTTCCACAGAAAGTGAGTATGAAGATCTCAGAGAGATTTAGTGTTATCTTTACCTCCCTCCATTTTTGTTATGAAAAAGGAAGATAGAGGCCTGTATTACTTTTCACCCAGTCAACACAAAAACCAAATTCAGAAATGAAATATAACTGAGAAAGTTGATGGAAAGAGTTTCATATTAATTATCAGAAAAGCAGATGGATGCAAAAAGCCTCCTAAAATCCAGTGCATTTCAGCTTTAATACTTTAATGTTGCCAGTTCTTGGCATATCAAATGAATGATTTAGAAAATAAAGAAAATGAGAAGACAGAACTATGAGATGGGACAGTGAAAAGAGGTGTGATACAGCTGCAAATGGAGGTGAGAAAGTAAAAAAAAGTAGAAAACTAGAAAGACGGTCAAGATATTTGTAGTAAAAATATCAAGGGATAAGTACAAAGTGTTGAGAAGAAGGTGAGAAATGCTGGTGTGTATTGGGAAAAAAAACAAGGGAGAAGGACCAATAATTGAATGAAGTAAAATCTTTAGTGTTGCAAATTGAATCAGAGGGAGAGGACAGGGGAGGGAAAAGTAGACAGAGATATAAAATCTCAAAAAAAAAAGAAAAATAAAGTAATTCATTATATAAAAAGGAAATTAATAGACTTTAAGTGAAAAAACTGAAAAGTAACTAAAGGTAAAAACATAATTAAAATGATTGATATAATTGGTAGTTGCTCATAACAGTAAGCATATTGCCATAATAATAAATCACTGCATTGTAAATGAAACAGATTATGTTTATGGTACTCTGTTTCAAGAGAAATATCTAATAGAAAACTCTGAATACACTTCTATTTAGAGGATCTGGTCCAAAGCCATTTGTAATGGTTGGAACCTTTGTACTGACTTTATCTGAGGATTAGATACCGACTATAAAGCTGCTGAAATAGAATCCATGGGACATATCTTCAGGTACTTTAAGTTATCAGAACTCCCTTTGTATCTTAAAACTCAGATAAGGATTGCTCCTTCAGTTAAAACCAGTGTGCCTTTATTCAATATAAATGCAAATCTAGGTTTTTGTTTTTGTTTGTTTGTTTGGTTGGTTTTTTTTTGTTTGTTTGTTTGTTTGTTTTTTAAAAGGCATACATTCCACCATGGTATCCTCCATGGGCTGCAGGGGAATCTGCTCCAGTGCCTGGAGAACACCCTCCCCTCCTTTTTCACTGACCTTAGTGTTTGCAGGTTTGTTTCTCATACTTTTTTTTTTTTTCCCTAACTATTCACACTGCTATGCAGCATTTTGCCCCTTCTTAAATATATTTTCCTATAGGCATCAACATCTTGCTGTTCACTCAGTACAACAGACTATCATAATTCAGTGCTCAAGAAAGTTTACTATCATATTTAATTCCTTAATATTTTGCATAGTTTCTCCATCCCTGTTAAGAACCTCCATTTCTTCCCTGTCCCTTCTGAAACAAAGAGACACTAACGATCCCTCCATGAGAAAAGGAAATAGGATAGATTAAGTAAGATTAAAAAAATGAATAGATGAGTGAGCAGACAGCATGACTGGGTGAGGGAAAAATCTATTAGGACTGACAGGATAATACTTCAAGAAGGCATTAGTATATTGGTAGTTATCATTGTTACTGTTATTTAGCAGGAAGAATTTGACAGCGTTGCATGCACGTGCACTGAGTATAGGTGGCAAGGTTTTGGTCACTGTGAAGAGATGCCAAGGCTGTCCTGTATGAAACAGAACCAGTTCCAGGAGTCTCCAACAAGACCACTGCAGAGCATAGCTAAACCCATCAACGATGCTAGTGGCATCTCTGGGAAAACATATTTAAGAAATGGTGAAATGCCACACACAAGAGTGAGGAAAAAAATAATAATGGTAACCCAAGGTCAGTGAAGGAGGGAGATGAGGTGCTCCAGTTGCCAGAGCAGAAATTCCCTTGCAGCCCATGGAAGGGGACCATGTTGGAGCAGGTTGTTCCCCTGCACCCCATGGAGGACAACACTGGAGCAGATACTCACACTGCAGTCCTTGGAGGACCCCATACTGGAGCAGGTGGACATTTCCTAAAGACAAACTGAGGAGGGTCCACTCTGGAGCAGGTTTATCCTGAATGACTTCAGTGTATGGAGAGGATGCATACTGCAGCATCAGAGAAGTGTGAGAGGGAAGGAGCAGCAGAGAGGATCTGTTATGAACTGATTGCATCCCCCCCCCATTTCCCTGCACTGTAAAGGAAATTAAGTTGAGCCCTATACACTGGGGAGGAAACCAAGTTAAGACTGGGAAAAAAGAGGGGAATGTGGCAGGAAGCTGTTTTAAGTTTTGTTTCTTACCACCTAAATCTACTTTAATTGTCAGTAAATTAAATTAATTTTCTCTATGTCAAATTTGTTTTGCCCTTGATAACATCTGGTAGGTGATCTTCTTCTCTTTATCTCAACCAGCAAGCTTTTTTATCTTATTTTCTCTCCCCATCCTGTTGAGGAGGGGGAGTGGGAGAGCAGCTGGGTTGGTGTCTGGCAGCTGGTAAGGACAAACCACCACAGCACTATACAGTTACACATTGCCACAATGTCTATCTGTGTATTTCCACCATTTTCATGTGTGCATGCCTGCTTGATCTCATTCTGGATAGATAAATGCAGGTACTAGAAATTAAGAAAAATTTAAATATATTTCTCATCTGTTTTATATTATACACAGTAATTGAAACCTTTGTTTACATTTATATGGCACAAGAAAATGTATCCCCTGACACACACCTACTCCTCTCCCACACCTGAAGGTAAATATATCCCTATTTTAAGAATAACATTTAAAGCTGTCTGCACAATTAGTGCATTATTACAGATTTGGAGAAGTAACATGAAACCTAAAGCCTGATTCTCTACTGCTTTGTCCATAATGTGATGAAATGCACCACAGCAAAGAAGACAGACCACAGGGAAATGAAAAGTAACCAAATGAAGCCTCCCATCTTTAGCTGCAAGCTGTGGTTTTCAGTTAGATACAATAAAATGATCTATATGAATCTGAGTGATAACATTATTAACACACTGATAAATTAAAAATTATTTATGTTGGTCATCTTAAATGAGAGCAAAATAGCTTTTACCCATTGGGGAAAGAAAGACTGTCTTTTCTTCAAATGTGTTCAGCATGCCTATCCTAATCCCTGACTGAGGACTCTACACATTACTAAAATTCAAATGTTAAATCATAATAATTATGTTAGAGAATTAAAAAACAGTACTGGGACTAATTTTGTATCCTTCCACTTGAAAATCCAGGCTCCCTTAGTTATCTTCAGTCAAGCCATACAAGACTCAGAGGGAGCCATAAAAGGAACTAAAAATAACCTTACATAGCTTTTCTAGGCATAAAAATGTCATACTTTCACCTCAGAATCTTCCTGGGACAGGATTAAATTCTGTGCATGTCCCACTTGGAAAATGGAAAACTTATTTTTTAAAACCTTCTTTCTAGAATTAGGTTTTATGTACAATTAAGTATAAATGCACATAATATGCTTTAAGCTTTGTGTTGTCCCATAAGTAACCCGTCAGTCTGAGCAGGTGTCAGTTACGGATGCATGAGTATAATGAGTTATAAGATGGTTAAGTGGCAAATATTCACAAGGCCAGGAGCATGGGCTCTTTAGTAGGAGTGTGTAAGTAGATAAGTTTCATATTAGACTTCAGACTTTAAAAGTGTTAACTTTATTAATCATAATTGAACTGATTTTACATGAAAACAGAGGATGGCTTTGTGTTAAGCTATGATAACCTCTATGTAAAACCTCTCAAAATTTAAATAGAACAACAATATGATTTATATTTTTAAAGATAAAAAGCCCTCTGTGTGAGGGCTGACTGAGCACTACTGTTACACCCTAGTTTTCCATTACTAGAAGCCCTTTGAAACACTGGAGTTTTAGCAACCAAAAAGACTAAAGATGAGGAAAATTAACCCTTTAGTGGAGCACATATTCTGAAATTTCCAATATTATTATGCCTTCAAAATATAATAGCAGAAAGCACTGCAAAATTAATGCATTAATTTTCAAAGGTAAATGATGTTCTAATAATATTTATTTAACAATACTAATAACAATTGTCATAATCATGAAAAAGTAGCCTAGAAACATATAATTAAAAAGGTAGAAAGAGAAAGGAAGAACAGAAAAAGGCACACAATATGACTTTGAAGGACTATCTAATTCTTTAAACACAAAACAAGAAATACTTCACACATTTATGCACCATGACAATTTTATAAACATTTCAGTTTTCCTTCTCATTGCATTTTGTACATCTGAAAAGAAATTGATATTCTTCAATTGTTCTTCATTTCCATTTTGAAAAAGACAAAAAATTTCCTGCATGAAAATACTCCAGAAAGATTTCCAGGATTATCTTTATGATAAAGACGCTTTCAAATCAAACATAATTATTGTAATAAGCTCCACATTAGATTGAGGTATTTTTGTATCTAGATTAGCATCCAATTAATTGTATTAAACAGTTTTATTCTACCAGTTAAAAATTAATCATTATTATTGTGTCGGATTTTATGATCCCATAAATAGTGCACAAAGTACTACAAATAAGCATGTCTCTTCAGGCTGAATAAAAAATGGATGCTCTACACAGTCTTACTAGATTCTCCCTCTGCCAAGATTAATAGAAGTACTTAGATTCTTTATGACATATGAAAATGTTGAGATAGGAGAGGTGTTTTCTAGCAATCTTCCTCTTCAAAGAAAAGCATTGCTAAAACCAAAATCTACTATTTTACATGTAGACTGGGAGATATTCATAGAAATGTTTGAGTGGGTTATTTACATACAGAGTACTGCATTTCCTCATTGGTTTCCAATTCCTTTGAAGTTCAATCTCTTTCAGGGTTGGGGGTTTTGAAAGAAAAATCTTAGTAATTTTAAAAGAAAATGAAGGCGTGCAACATCCTTGAGGAAGAATATTTGAGTGAGCTTTTTTTTTTTTTTTTTTTTTTTAATTTCGTATCTGATAGTTTTCACATTTGAAGCTATAAAACTCTGAGACTTTTTTAAAGCATTCAGTATTTTATTTGCATATCCTGGGAATTAGGCAGTCCTGAAAAATATAAGGCCTAAGGCCTCATTTTTTAAGGCCTTATGACTAATATAATCATTCTCACCTGTAAAAGGGAATAAAGTGTTATCTTCTGCAGAACAGGTACAATTTTTTTTCAGTCGGTTATATCAGGGCACTACGCTGCATCTACTTGGAAATCTTCTGCCACAGTCATAATGAACACACAACCTGCAGTCAAACCCATAACATTTAAAAAACTGGTAGGTCCAGCACTTCTACTAAATCCACTAATATATCTTTGATATTTGACTAAGGTACTGACTTACAGAGGAGATTATGGCTGGAGAAGGTGGAAGGAGGTGAGAAATTAGAAACAAAACTTTTATGCATATATATATGTATGCATGTATATGTATGAATTTATGAATGTTACATCTACAAACACCTATCCTGATGTATGCAGTTTTCCACCACTGCCAAGTGCCTGCATCTTGAGATCTAATCAATTGGAACATATATTTAGTGTTAGTCAATTTACAGAGATACCATGGGGATCAATTTATCACAAGGTGTTCATTGATTTCCATAATTGACATGCTTTCTCCAAATCATGCAAATGGGAATTATGTTGCTAGCGGCTTTAGTAGTTTGAACAATTTTGTATAAAAGAAAACAGTATAAATAAATTAGCAGTAACACTGTTTCAAACTAGTATTACTATAAATCTTTTTCTTGACATTAATAATATAGCATAAGTCACTGTGAGTATCTGAAAACAGTGTATGCTTTAGCTATCTGTCTAGAGGTAAACTTACACTACAGTCAAAAGGGCCTTGACTCATTTGCTCACAAATATGAACATTTAAATACATTTGTGATATCCTAGGGTGTTTTTTTGACTCTTAGCTGTCAGTTAATAGTCCATGAGTCACCACTGCTTTTGTTTTACCTGTTGGCCTCTTCCACAGAAAATCTTGTGGACAAACAGGAAAAAAATACAAGAATGTACTTTTTGTATGATTGAAATCTTGATAGTATATCCAAATAGTTATATTACTTCAGATTCAATTGTTACAGAACAAGTAAAAGAACAGAAAAAAAGAAGAAGCTAGTACTAATACACAGAAAAAATTTAATAATAGACAACAGTCTTTCTCTTCATTATCCTGGAGGTGTGTTTCGTCCAGTTCTAGGTATGTTATTTAACTGACTATTTTTGAGCTGTTTAAAGGTATGGTGTCTCCAATACTAGTCTGTGCCCCTGGCATTATCACCTCTTGCCTCTACTCCTCTTTACAGCATTATGTGTTCCCATTTTTCAAGGCTTCTGCTATCATAACAGACGTTTATTTCTCTGTACTACATCACCACATTAGTTATAAACATCTCATTCTGCACAAAGTAGTTGCTTGTTTCTCCTGTTAAATACAAAACTATGATTCTGCAATACAAACATAAGAAAAAATAAAACAGATTAGCCATAGCTAAACACCCTGTTACAGAAGAACCATGAAAAAATTAAGTTCTAGGTATTTAAAAAACAGTTCAGACAAAGAAAGTCTGACAAGCCTTGTTCCTGAGGCCTTGTAAAATCAGTACAAAGACTGTAGTCTGTTTCTAACAGCGGCAGTATTGTATTACTTGACTACATGGATCCACAGCCTTAAATTAAGTCCCCTCCATTTAGTGGTTTTCAGGGGGGTTCAGTGGTGTTCTCAGTGTCTGGCTATTATAACATGCCCATGCACAGTAGAATACCTGGTTTCAGTTCTATCTCCTCCTTAATCCAAGAACCAAACAGGTTTAAATGTGCTCTGTGGTAGATATGTAGGGCATAGTTCAAGTGTCTCAAATAGGAACTTTGTGTCATTTGAGATATCTTGGATTATGAATCTTACTATCTGTCAGTGTAGAGGAGTGTGGTGGGTTAACCTGGGCTGGCCACCTGGTGCCCACCAACTCACTGTATCACTCTCCCTCCTCAACAGGACAGAAGTAAATATAACAAAAAACTCATGGGTCAAGATCACTCAGCAATTACCATCACAGACAAAACATATGTGACTTGGGAAGATTAATTTATTGCCAATTAATAACAATGTAAGATAATGAGAAAATAAGAACAAATCTAAAAAAATTAGCTTCCCCCCACCCCTCCCTTCTTCCCAAGCTGAACTTCATTCTCAATTTCTCCAGCTCATACTCCTTGACTTGTTCAGGGAGATGAGGAATAGGGGTTTCAGTCAGTTCATTACACATTGTCTCTGCTGCTCCTTCCTCCTCATGCTCTTCCCCTGTTCTAGCCTGGGGTCCCACCCACAAGATACAGTCCTTCATGAACTGCTCCAGTGTGGGTCCCCTAGGGTCCATAAGTCCTTCCAGAAAATCTGCATGGGACTTCTCTCCATGGGCCAGTTTCTTCTAGGAGTCTGACCTGACATGGGCTCTCCGCAAGCTACATCTTCCTTCAGGGAACATCCACCTGCTGTAAGATAGGGTCCTCCATGGGCTGCAGATAGATACGTGCTCAACCATGGACCTCCACAAGCTGCAGAAGAACAGCCTGCATTGCCATGGGCTTCACCACAGGCTGCAGGGGAATCTCTGCTCTGGTGTCTGGAGCACCTACTCCCCCTCCTTCTTCTCTAACCTTGGTGTCTGCAGAACTCTTTCTCTCACATCTTTTCAATTCTCTCTCCCAGCTACTGTTGTGCGGCGTTTTTTACCCCTTCAGAAATATGTTCTCACAGAGGCACTACAAACGTTACTGACAAGCTCAGATTTGTCCAGCAGTGGGTCCCTCGTGGAGCCAGCTGGAACTGGCTGTGTCAGACATGGGGGGCAGCTTCTCACAGAAGCCACCCCTGTAGCCCTCCCAGTAACAAAACCTTGTCATATAAACTGAATACAGGAGAAAATATTTTCACAGAGACTGAATCATATCTGTCAGTGCCAAGGAGATGTCTCAGATAGACTAGGTCATTTTAATTAGCTCTTGACACTTATAACAGGGCAATCAAACAAAGCCCACAGGCAATATAGCTAATGAAAACTGTTCAGCTGACCAAACATATTTTATAGTGAGACAAATAACTCAGGAATCTCAGTTGGCAGTATTGATTAGAGGCTTGGCTCACTTGCCTTAACTTTGGAGGCTAGTGCCATTTTAGATGCTCTGGGAAAATACAAGATACCACATCAAGTCAGCCGATATGATAGAGGACCCACAGAACCAAAGTCTTTGATAACCAGGAGTGGAGGCTAGTCCTGCAACAGTTGAGTACTTTAGGTGCATTAAAATTAGAAGAGAATTTTTTCTACCTGGACTTGTGCAAAGCATTTGACACTGTCCTTCACAGCATCCTTGTCTCTAAACTGGAGAGACAAGGTTTTGACAGATGGACCACTTGATGGATACAGAATTGGCTGGATGGTTGTACTCAAAGAGTGAGGTTAATGGATTGATGTCCAACTGGAGAACAGTGATAAGTGGCATATCTCAGGGATCCGTACTGGGACCAGTGTTGTTTAACATTTTTTTCAGTAACATGGACAGTGGGATTGAGTTCACCCTCAACAAGTCTGATGACAACACTAAGTTGTGTGATGCAGTCAGCACACTGGAGGGAAGGGATGCCATCTAGAGGGACCTGGACATACTTGAGATGTGGTCCAGTGCAAACCTTATGAAGTTCAATAAGACCAAGTACAAGGTCCTGCACATGGGTCTGAGCAATCCCAAACACAAATACAGGCTGGGCAATGAATAGAATGTGGATAAGGACTTGGGGATGTTCGTTGACAAGAAGCTCAATATGACCTGGCAATGTGTGCTTGCAGCCCAGAAAACCAACCATTTCCTAGGCTGCATCAAGAGAAATGTGACTAGCAGGTTGAGGGAGGTGATTCTTCCCCTCTACTCCGCTCTTGTGGAGTACTGTGTTCAGCTCTGGGGACCCCAATATAAGAAGAAACTATTGGAGCAAGTCCAGAGAAGGGTCATGAAAATGATCAGGGGGCTGGAGCACCTCTCTGATGAAGACAGGTTGAGAGAGTTGAGGTTGTTCAGTCTAGAGAAGAGAAAGCTCCAGGAAGACCTTATAGCAACCTTCCTTCCTTCCTTCCCCACTGTGTGGGTGGTGAGACTCTGGAATAGGTTTCCCAGAGAACTTGTAGATGCCCCCTCCCTGGGGGACAGGTGCAAGACCATGTTGGATGAGACTTTGAGTAACCTGTTCTAGTGGATGGTGTCCCTGCCCATGGCAGGAGGGTTGGAACTAGATGATCTTTAAGGTCCCTTCCAACACAAACCATTCTATGATTCTATGATTCTGTGATTCTTTTTTATTTTATTTTTCTCTCCCTCCCCCTGCCAAATACTTAAGCTCAATAATAAAAAGATTGTTAGAATTAAAAGACTTTATACATCTCTTCTGTTTTAGAAGAGTACTCTAACTAACAAGTTATAAAATCAAGCCTACATATTCTCACAAACCAAGTTAATCTTTAATTACTTTATGCATAGTGGAGCAGCTTTGGAAGAAGGAATTGAGAGGATCCCTCTCTCCTGAATAACCTTCAGACTAATTGTTAATCTCAATGAAAATGTAATCTCAGGTCCTTGAATTCAAGAAAAAAATAAGCCTATGTGTGTCATGCCCTTCATGATAACTATCACCTTGACCTATTGGATGAAAAGATGATAAGACTACCATCACCTTTTTTTCAGAAAATAAGGAACAGGTTCAGTATTTGACTCATGCTAGCCTGTTGAAATTGTCCTAGGCATTATTATCTTGCATGAGTTTGTTTCCCTCCCCACAGTGAGTTTGCCACTAGTACAACAATAATACAATATATACAAAATAACAAGGTTTGTATGGATGGACTGCTCTTGAGCAGCTTACTTTGTGTTTTAGGAATCAACAAGTTACATCAGTAATCAATGATTAATCTTTCACAGACTTTTTCCACTATAATACTTTTACTGTACACAATACAAGGGGGAAAAGACCTTTCATCTGCAATTTCTTTTGTGAGTCTCCAGACTTATTATCAGAAATTTATTCAGCATGTTAGTTTGTTTGAAAGTGCTGGCAAAATACAAACTGATTTGTGAAACAACACATCAAACCTTTTAAATCTGTTTTCATACATTAAACAAAATCTTGTAAGCTAATGTTCCTAATTCTTCTGTGTCTAATATACTGTGATTATTTGCATCTACAGAAAATGAGTGTAAAGTGGAAGAAAGAATATACTATCATACAGTTACTTTTCTCAGAAATAAAAAAGTACATAAGGAAGCAGGATTACATTCCCTCTATCTGATTCTGTAGTATCACTCAAGAATTTGTATTAGATCTTCTAATAATGGATGAGAAGGATCGAGGAACATTAGTCAAGATTGTCAACATGCAAGGAATCACCAAGGTAAGGTATTATATCCATATTTCATTAAGATAAAAATAGTTCCTCTACACTAAAACTTGTGAAGATTGATCACTGGAGGCAAACTATTTTATGAAAGAGATTTTCAAATGTATAAATGATTTTATGCTACCAGCTCCATTTACTTTCAGTAAGAGTTGGGTGGCTGGCTGGTCTCGATGTTTTATACAAGCTTTAAGTGGTGGTTGAATTTTTGTCCTGTACAACTTTTCAGACTATTGAATAAAATTTAGTTGTCATTCTTATAATCAGTCCAGGTAATTTTGTATAATTATTGACTAATATACTGGCATATATTTTTTAGTTTGTTATAGAAATATTCCATGTAAAAACCAGACTCATTTAATTCTGATAAAGAACCTTTTAGTGACAAGAAATTTATGAAGTGTCTATTTTAATCTAATCTGCTTTAATGTAATCTGGTACTTCTGAGAAAGATTACTTTATGGACATTTACTGACTTAATTTCCTATGCATGATTCAAGAGGAGTGGTGAGCAAGCAATAAAGTCAAGATACAAAGTGCTCCTTAGATACCTAGTGCAAAGAACACAAAGACCATGAAAACCCATAATACAAGTGATATGGAGGAATCAAAAGGTGAAAGTACAAGTAAAAAATATCACATACTTGCATAGATACATAGAAAATGTTATTAAGCGGCATAAAATATAAATTTTTAATCCCCAAGACCAGTAAGAAAATATATAGGTATCAGCTTTTATTCAACACAACATTAATACCCATTGATTATTTTATGACCATATATATGAGTCAGACAGTGCAAAAAGGAGAGTTGAGTCACTGGTGACATATACTATGAGGCAACAGATCAAAAAGGATGTAGATGAATAAAAAGATATGCTGAAAATTAATCATCTGAGATTAGACCCACAATAATAACATATTATGTTAATAAGAGTATTCAAACCTTGATAGAAAAATATGTTATTTCCTTTTTTTTTCTTCTTAACTGAGAACAAGAGGGGATTTTGTGAATGACACAGTGATTTTTCACAATCAGTCCTTTTCTTTTCTGAGCTGCTGCCTCACTCTAACACTATGCAGCAGGCAGCTTGCTTCATGATAAAAACCACAATCTGTTTAGCAAAATTTATTGAATGCCTTCTAAGTCTATGAAAGGTTGTAAAGGATGACATGATACAACGGAGACCTGTGAAACTGTTGTGGTTTGTACACACAGGTGCCCTAAAAGTATAAGCACAAAAGAACAAAGGCATCAAGTGTATAAGCACAAATCACAGATGATCAATTGCTGGATGATGAAGGAACATAACCTTTGGATCTGGGTAAAACTGGCTTTAGTAGTAACAAAGAAAACACAGAACAAGTCTTCAACATATATAAAATATAGTAAGTTTGGATATAACAGCGAATTTCAAAACTATGCAGAAAGAACAAGTAAGCAGACCATGTTAACAAACATAGAGGTAACCTCAAGCAAACCTTAAATGATGAGGAAGAAACCATCAATATTAACACCACACTACTCTCAGAAAAGAACTTGGGATACTGAAGACACTGCAAGATCGCCTGTTTTCTCTGAAGAACTAGAACACACAGGGACAGTTCAGAGGTCAGAACACCAAAGAAAGGTGTAAATGCTAGAAAGTCTATGTATATCATTATTGGAAATTAGATGTAATAACTGGATAATTTGGAGTAGAAGCATTAGCATTCTTCTAACTGGACTAATAATTATTTGGTTAGACAGCTTAGACTAATGCTAAATTATTGGATTTGAATTTAAGGTGTATTTCTTCATCTCACCTAAATTTCATGTGATCAGCTACATTGCACTTGAACATTTGCTGTTAAAATTTTTCAGGCAACACCTGGGATTTCATATAGAAAGAACTTTATGACCTTAAACACTTGGATAATAGAAACAAGATTAAAATAGTACAAAATGAAAGGTCCCAGGAACCTCTGTTGTAAACCAGAAAAAAGTCAGCTGGAGACAACTAGACAATAAAGAAGGTAGTCACCATAAGGAAACATAGTATGATGGGGAACTCTATATGCGATGCAACCATTAAAAAAGAAAATCCTAAAACAAATTAGAGAGACACTTCCAGTAATAACAGAGAGTACTCAAGCCATTTCACTGTTTATTGGTGAGACTAAGTCAAAATAAGTTATACTCTCTGGTCATCTTTATAAAATGAAAATAAACTGAAACTGGAAGTGAAGAGGGCTAGTAAATGAATCTATTTTATGAGACAAGATAATAAGGCTCTGACTTAGTTGAACAGAACAAAGACTGAGATGAATATGATTATTGTTTATAAACACTTGTAAAGTGCAACACATAGTGGAAAAAAAAATATTTGTTCTTAAGAACAGTGGTAGCACAAGGAGAAACATATAAAATGCATAAATTCAGATTTGAAATTAGGACCTCTAGAGATGTAAGGTTCTGGGAAAGTCAGTAAAAGCAAGAAGGAAAAACTATTGCTGTTTCAATTTGAAGTATACAAAGTGATGCTTGTTGTTGCAGGGAACGGAGTTGATTACCAAAAATTTCCTCCTTACCTATGTGTTTTTCTAACACTACAAATGGTTGCATCTTGTCCTACAAGTACATTCAATATATTTTTAAAATATTTCTACAACAAAACATCTTCTAAATGCAAAAGAATCTGTAATACCTAGCTTGAAGATAATAGGATATATATTATGCAAGCTTGGCAACAATCAAAATATTTCATACATATTTAAAAAGCAACACAGTATTTTTACAGGATTTGACAATTTGTTTCTTATAAGACTAACAGAGAGCTGAATAAACTCTCTTCTCTGTTTCCCACCTTATCACCTACTTGTTAATAAGATAATGGAATTGAGTTGGCTCTCCAGAGAATCCTAGAACATTTACGGCTAAGCAGTCCATATAGATTGCATTCTACTGGTATACAAATGATATTCTAACATTTCAGTTAAACCTGTGTTCATATCTCTATTAAGCCCATGGAAAAAAAACCTTTACTGAAAAATAAAGATCCTTTGAGAAATTTAAATTTGTAGTATCTTTACATACATGCAGGATTTTTTTCTCCTGACTCTAAAATTATAACACTTGTTAATATCACCACATCTTGCAGCTACTTTAAATAATATTGAAGACATACATCTATCCTAAATAACGAATAATTTTTCCAGAGAACTTCAAAGTATAGTAGTATTAGAGAAGTCAAGAAGTAAAACACATCTTTTAAATCCTGTCAGAATTACAGTCGGGAATATAGGAATGACACAGGTTTGGTCCCAGCAGGGTAATTTTATTCACTTCACAATGATTTTATTTGTATTAATACTGACTTCTACTTTGTTATTGATAACAGTGAAAGGTTTCCGTTCATTCTAACAGCTCTCCTTAAAATGTTTCTTCATACTTCTAAAATTACATGGAATACATTATTCCAAGGTCTATGGATTTTAAGTTATAACTGTGTTATGACGATTAAATTAATGCTTGTCCTAACATTATAACTGTGTACCTCTGTGTCTATGTGCAAACCAAGTGCATTTAGCCCAGTTCCTTAAGTGGTTCCACGCATCTATGCATCTGGTCTCTAGATGAGGCAATGAATATATTTGAGACACTGGACCAACTTCTAACAAGAAGATTCACTCGTACCACTATACCTACCACCTTTACAACAAAGCACTTGGTCAACGTTAGAGGAGCTCTCCTGTGGGACATTTAAGACAGCCCTGAAGACTCCCTGAGGCAGCTCCTACTGTGCTTAGGCCAAGAGGTGACACCATTTCTATCCTTATACATGTTAACTAACATGCTGGGTGGAGAATCTGGTCATATCTAAAACTCCCAAAGTCAGTTCCTGATGTAGAATTTATGAAACTATATGCAGATAATTTTAAATAGGCAGTAAAAATTGTTTTTGTAGATCCAGGGGTGGTCATGTAGGACTGATTTTTTTTATGTAGATAAGGTAGCAGTTGTTTTGTAAAAAGTGTAAGATAATAGAAATTGGTCATGCATACCCTGGAGTGGTCATGTAGGGTCATGAGCCAAGTGGATTATAAGGATTTGGCAAAAGTTCAGAGTCTGTCACCCAAATCATGAAACAGAAACTCTGATAACCATCAAGACAGCTACTGGTTGTTCTGTTCAAGATGTTTGATTCCCAATGAGATCATTACCTTATGTAAGGTATCCCATTTCTTTTTTGTTTCTTTTTTTAACAAGCACTCTTTCCATGAGTCTTTGTGTAATAATATAGACAGTATAGAATGTATTGTTTCATTATATATATATATATATATATACACATTTATACACCTTGATCTCCTTGTATATAAGGAAGATCTGTAGGGATTTTGTGGTGAGATATAAAATATCTTTGGATAATTAGTGAAACAAAAGATCAATTTGAACAGCACAGGAGATGTGGATTCAACAACAAAAAAATACTTGAAAGGGAATAAGTTTAAATAGACTGGTTAGAAATATGACCTGATGGCCACTGTTCTGCTGGAGGTGGGAGAAAATATGTGCATTTTGAGTGAAAACCTAGCCTATTTTATTCTATTAGACGTTTTGTGGTTGCGTCACTAAAATTAGGATTTATCTAGTTAAACTGATTAAAGAAGGAAATTAAGAGTACAGAACACCTTTATACACCTGAACCTGCTATTATTATGTACTTTGTAATATCTTTGTTATGTTTAATAATTATCAGTTGTAGAAATGATTAATTCAAATTTTTTTCAATGTAACATGCAAATGTTCAGTGTTGTCAGGTAGTGTCATATTTGGTGACTCTTTGCTGAGTACTAAACCTGCTCAGAGTTTTCAGAATTGCTGATGTGCTTTTTCATTATGAATATCTATGAGAAAACACATTTGCACAGATAACTATGGCTCAATTTCCTTTTGTGGTGTATACTGTAGTTACAGATTAGTTCATTCAAATGTTCTTGGAGATGAATAGTAAGAATAAAACCTTTACATAGGATATATTTTACTTTCAAATTAATTTAGGTAAATACTTGTAATAGTATTCTCCCAGTTTTAAACACTGCATTCTGATACAAATCATGCTTATCAATTTAATTTCAGTAATAATGTTGGCATAAGAAAATGCCCAAACATTGTCAGAATAAATGAACAGTTTTTGTGTGTGTTATGCTTAAAACCAGTGATAAAAGAAAAACAGAATTCAAGGAGCTTCCTTGCACTGTCATTTTTGGCTACACCGTTATGTTGTCATGAACTATGAAGCTTTTCTGAAGTTCCATGATTTTCTTCAAAGGTTATATTTTTTTTTGGCATCTTCAACTGGGAATTAATGATCTCAGTTTTGATCACTTGAATAAGTTACATATTTTCTGTAATATAGAACATTATGTCTTATAATCATTGTTTTCTCTTTTTGATTAGCTACAGGTCTGGAGCACTAAGATAGAACAGTACAGCCTCCTGATAAGAATAAAGATTTATTTTATTTCCAGTTTGTAACAAAGCTTGAATATTCCAATTTGTCCAGTGATGCAAATTTAACACTACTTTAAAATACTTGAGAAGATTGTTGTTTTGTAGAAAACAAATTTGCATAAAGATCTTTTAAAAATATATAAAACAATTATAGAATGACTCCTAATAAGAACAATTTGATGATTTATCAGCATAAAAAGGATGTGGACACCAATGCTTTGATCTGATAGTCACAGGAGTAGAATTTTAATGCCCATTCAGATACCATTCATTGGCACCTAAAATTCATGTCATACATTTTATGCTTTTAACTTTCTCATAAATGTTGGTTTCCTTATACTGTTGAGGCAGATATTTTCTTTCAAGAGGTTTAACCTGACTTTCCTCAGCCTTGATCTTCATGCTTTTCAAAAAACCTTTAAGTTCTCTGTCCCAGACAGCTATGCAATGAAAAATGTAGGATCATGAATTAAATGAGCAAGTTAATCCCATTAAGTGGGCAAGTCCTATGGAAGTCAAAGGAAAATGTGTGCAGTTAACCACCAGAATAATCGAATGTAATTGCATTAAAACACACCATTCTCTGATATAAACAAATGATGCTGAGTTTGTAGTCTGAGATACAGATGCAGCCTGGGATCTCATTTCTCTTCACCTCTGTGACATTATTTTTGTTTCTTGTTGTTGGAGACTGTGTGTTAATGTGTGGCCTGAATATGTGTGTTTGTACAGCCTGCATATCAAAGAAGAGGCAAAAAATTCCCAGCCTTTTTGCATTCCGTTGTCTATTTCATATGTTTTTGAACATTACTGTTGAAATGATTTATTACTTGTTATAGACTTCCCAAATAAATTTTAGTCTATGATGTTTAATCCAACAGTGCTTTGGCTCTCTCTGGACCTGAGAGTGGAATACAGGTGCCTGAACATTGGTATCCAGAGTCGTTTTAGACACACAAGAATATCCTGACTTCTTCCCAATGACCACACTACATAGGCAGAAATCTCCTATTGTTTCTGTAAAAGGTAAATGACTTGGAATCCTAAGATACAGCAAATTGAACCAGACATAAATGAGCAGGCAACTGAATTGCTCTCTGAAAGTCAAAACATCTCTATCCACTTGAAAATACCAGCTTCCCATTTTAGTGAGGAAAACCTTCCCTCAAATGTAATTAATCCATAGTTCTGAACTTACAGTGCAGTGTTGATTATTTTTTTTCCCCTAGGAAAGAAGATAGAGAAGATGATGATACAAAATACAGTTTATGGATAATGCTTCAATGCCTTCACATATCTACATAGTTGGTTGATTATCCACATCTTTCTGCATCCTGTTAACTTCATGTAAAACAAGCAGTTCAATATCTAAAAGAAAGGAGCTGCATGTACAAATCCACAGAGGCCCCAGTGAAACGTTTCTTTATCTAATGTAGTTATTCTGCACTTAAACCTGTAAATATTTAAATATGTATTAATTTCAACCATACATCTCTAGAGCATAAATCTTCCTCAAAATGTTATCACAGTTCTACTGCACTTTTTTTTTTTTTTTTTTTTTTTTTTTTAATAATTTTTATTTAGCCAGTCAGTTCTGAATTGAGCATTTACATCTCCATAACAATGCAAATAAATACCAGCACCCAGAAACACTTTATGACTCCCACAGTTAGGTTCCTCCCTCACCACTTTTTATGCGTGTTATGAAATAAACATACATTAATCCCAGATCCTTTCCAAATGTTTCTTTTTACCCTTCTTTCTTATATAGAAGTCTATCCACATTGGCAGGGAAAGAAGTGTTACTACACTGGAACAAATCCACTAGGCTGGACTTTCATAGGAGAAGGATTTCAAGAGGCACTGTGACACATTTTTATTCCTTGAGAGTTCAGAGTATTGTTTTAATCTTCAATGATGATGAAAAGATTAGTTCATTACTTCAAATTCCCTGTCTTGGGGCTGATTTCAAAATCAAGTCTGACCTATGTGGTACCTCTAAAACCTGTTCCATGTACACTGTACCAGTAGTAAAAAGATCCCAGCACCTCAACTTCTCCCTTATTTCACAGCTTTCTATAGCATATCTAGAAGTATCTTGAGGACAGCGGATGAACAGTTAATGGCATGTATGATCTTCCTGAATAAAATTTATATGGATAACTCTGTACTGTGGAACAGAACAAGACATCCACCATGCACCTGACTGATCAGTGTCAAAATTACAATAGGCCTGTTTCCTGGAGTATTTAGTGTTACTATCCTCCACTCTCACACCAGCATTGGAGGTTAAACTGTCTTTATTTAGAAACTTAGCACAGCCAAAAGAAGAGCTCCTCTCTAGAAGTATCTGAAAAATAATGAAAGATAAAAACGCTTCCTTAACCCCTCAGTTTATATCAGCTGTAAGGATTTCTAATGGGTCTTTTTAGGATATATTTTATTAGATTAAATTTTGCGGTGGTAAAAGTCTGCCATATAAACATTATTCATGACATTTTTTTGGAATACCAGTATTTACATTTTGTACATTTCAGATTTGAGACAACTCAAGGATTGTGACTGGTTGAAAAGAGTTTATATTTTAAAATAAAAAACCTGGATCCAAAATAAGACCATCCTCAAATCACAGTTATATTTAAATCCCTGTACCTGAACAGTAGCCTTTCATATACACTAACATCTCAGCTTTCCATTTCCTTTGGTATTTTCAAGGTCAGAGGGTAAGAGAAAAAACACAGCTCTGTACGCAATTCTGAGAACCGAACACCACATACTGCTTTTGAATAACAGATGATTTCCTTTGCAGGACGTAAATGCTAAACCCTTCCCCTTTTCCCTGGCCCTCTGGCATTCCAGCTGAGATAATCAGTAGAAAGGGACTTGGCATCAAATGCAAATGTGAAACAGGATGGTGTGAAGCTGCTTACCAAGCTGCTAGAGGCAGAGAAAAAAACAAAGATCTATACCAGATAAAAACTTTAATCCTATCTGCAATGATATAAAGGAAGAAAAAGGCAGATGTTAAGATGATAATTTTGGTGATCTGGAAATCTGGCAGTGAGTTCAGAAATGGTAAATTAAATTAAGTACAGGAGGATAACTACATCTTTCAAAACAGAGCAGGACAGAAACTCCAATAGAGGAAACATCATTAGAATTTGGATACATTCACTCTGCAGGCAACTTTTCCTTTCTGCTGAGGTCTATCTTGCTTTAAATTATCCATTGTATCTATTCCTCACTTCTGTTAAAAGTCACCTGCAGCTCTGTAGAATTTGCAGTCTTGTGGAGATAATAGCAAGGAAAAAAATGAGCTGTTTGGAAATGATGAAGGAAAAGAGAATAAGCTCCCCAAGTATAGGGTAGAATTGTTCAGTTATACAATATATTAGTTAAAAATGAGTTCAGGAGAGAAATTCAGATGGTGGCCTACTGCTTTAGCACAGCAGAGTTTTGTCAGCTGAACGATATTTGAGTTGTTCTGCTTTGGACTTACAACAATAACTACCAGTGAAGCACAGCTGGTGTTCAGAAGGCAGAAGTGTAGTAGTCTACTTATGTGAAAGAAGTGATTGTATAGGCAGAATTATTAAAAAGAGACATCAATTAAAAAAAAAAAAAAAAAAAAAGGTAAAAGTCATCGGTACAGGGGAAAAAAAGTAGTTACAAACTTATATTTTATCCTAGATGGTAGTGAGGTACATATTTGTCATACGAAGGTACAGAGGAATAAAAAGTCCATTATGTCACAGAAGATTTAAATCACTTAATAATACATTTTTTTCAGATAAATTTGAATTAGAGTTTCAGTTTGAGTTTTCTTTTTTTTTGCAGAAATAGCTCAGCGATACTAAGCCAGCATCTCATGTGAATTACTTTGATATATTTCCTGGATGTATGTCCTTGAATGTACTAGAAGCATATTAGCTATCATAGTTACTATATTTTTAGAAATCCATAATTTAGATGTTTGGGTTTATTTTCACTTTTAAAAAATAAAACTATGGAATTGAAATTTGGATTACATAAACAAAAAAATCACCTCTGAATGCTGCTGCAGATTTGTTCACTTCTTTTTGTCTGCAGAAAGTGTGCAGGAATATGTCAGTTCACATCTTCAGATGTTTTTAAGAATAAACTAACTTAAATCTCTTTATGACACATTTTGAGTTCTGTCATGAAGCAATGTATATGTATTCAGAAATTAATACATTGCCGACTGTTAATTTTCAGAAGTTACAGGAAAACCCCTGGTGTCACAGGATCAGTTGTAACAGAGGGAACATAAACTATAAATGTGTATATATATATATATATATATATATATATATATATATATATATATATATATATATTTAAATTATAAAATTATAAATACACATATGTATATACACATATATGTATGCATGTGCATGTTTGTTTCTTTTCTTGGTCAGAGACCATTTTATTGATATTATACTGAGTCTTAGTACGTTTATCTTGGAACTATGCTTTATTAGCATGACTCTGGAATTCAGAGCCTGAAGAAAAATATCACATACACCCAGATTTGTTATTTAATTTATAGTTTTGGTATAAACCACATTTATATTTTTATGACATAAAGGAATAGATTTATAATGATATATTTTTAGTTTATTTCTAAGTAGAACCTACAGGTAAATTGGTAAATTTATATTTTATATTGTAAATAATTATTTTAAATAAAATTGAGAAAAATATAAAGACATCTCAGTCTCAGAGCAGAGACTGAAAAAACATTTCCAACTTAACCCTATGGGATATGTTAGTGTTACCACTGACTTTTATTTTCTTTGAAATTCCAGAAGAATGACAACATATCCAAATCAAACCCAAATCTTTCCATCAAAGAGTTGAAAGCTTTAAGAATTCCTGAAATGTAATTGTAAACACATTAACATGCTCAGTGCTCCCACTATCAACTTCATAGAAGGATTCAGAAAACAAATTTATACTTATTTCATTGTTTTTGTTTCATTTTCAGAGCATCCTGAAATACAAGAAAAACAAGATGCCAAGCATCCTTCATTAGAACACTTTGACATGTTTTGAATTCCACTAAAATCATTTTAACCTTCAACCATGTAAAATTAAATTTAAGCAGAAGCAAAGGTTAATTCAGAATCTCCAAACATAATGAAAAAGTTGTGAAAGGGAAGGATGGTTTTGGTGACTTGGATTCTTATAACCAAAGGCCCTGCAGCTTCTGTTGCATTAAGTGTGGCAGACAAAATATTTGTTGGTCTGGCTGCTTCTTTATTTCCCAAGAGAATAAGAGAGCAAAATTTATTTCTGGGAATTAGATTGCTATTAACAATGCTAAGGATGGTTGGTCCAGAAAACACAAACATACAGGTAGAAGGATCTTCACTACTTGAATCACAGTTTTCTACAGAATACTCTAAGTTCTCATATTTGATTGCTGTCAAACTGTGGTTTGTGAAGTTGGGATACTATGATATTCCTAATTAATTAAGAAAATTATATGATAATTAAATTATGATCTGATATTAAAAGGCCCTTATCTGACAATACCAACATTAGGAGCTCTCACCTGCTCAGGTTCTAGTCAATGGCTCTAGCTCCTCCCCCCATCAAGAAGTTCACTGTTTCTCCTTAATGGAGTCATTGTTTGAGCACTGCCTCAACTTCTATCGTATCAATATTATGGCAAGAATATGCTCCATTTTACAGGAGGAGGCTGGGTTGCTGGGGATGATGTAGAGTATAGAAATCTTAATCCTGTATGATCTCTATTGTATTGCTTCCTTGTCTTTCTTGGACATTTAGGGATCCCATAATATTTTCACTTTAGAAAAGATATATTCTTTATAACTATTAGCATACTCTCATGACTAGCCCCATTGAAGTAAATTATATGGATTACAGAACTAAAGATAAGGACTTTTGTCCTAACGGTTATAAGATGCATGAAAGAGTAAAACAACTTTTAGTTATTTATATCTGAAGTTCAGCACAATAGTGCTAGAGCCTTTGTATAATTATCAGAATGCCTATAATAAATGTAAAATATCATAATTAGATAAGAAATAACAGTAATGTAAGATGTAAAAGAATCTACATTTTGCATTTTTTTCTTCTACTGAAAAGCAGTTCAGAAAGCCTGAGCTAAACTTTTACAGGATCACATGAAAGTTGCAGGTCCTTCTCAAGGTTCATTGTGACCACGAGACTTGCTTCTGAAACTGTTCCATGATCAGTTCAGACCAAAAAACTCCCACCCTATTTGCAAAGAATAACTTTTTTCTGATACGAGTTACCCTGAAATAAAAGCTAGATGGAGCTAGAGCATATTAATATATTGCTACAAATTTACTGTTATTTGTCTACATGGATTATATCCTGTTGGTCAAGAATAAATAGAGGTTCTAAAGTGTGGCTTGAGTTTGGTTACTGGCCACGTGGAAAGAAGTAGTGCTCTTTCAAAATTTATGGATGGAACATTTCCCTATTAGAAAGAAGAGTTTTATTAAATTCAAAATATTTCATAGGAACATCATGCTAAATTTTCCAAATATTTTTCAAAATTAAAAAAGTCGATGTTTTAATTTTACTACTCTAATTTCAATAGCATAATTTAATTTTCACCAAAGTCTTTCATTAGAATTAAGTTCATTAAAACACACAATGATTAATACAATTTTAATGGGTTCTCAAATGTATACATACTTGCATACAAGAAAAATCTAAAGACAACACTTGATATTTTTAATTCAATGTTATAGTAAACCCCTATTCAATTTTTTTAATTATATTTATTATATTATATAGAATGAAAAACAAAAATTTGAATTTTTATTGCAACTAATGTTCTATTTTATAACTTACTCTGAATATTACAGATTTTTACTTCAGAGGCTTGTTCACTGCAGGGTTCAGTTCGGGTGCAGTACTGATTAGGAAGGAGGTGTGAACACTGTAGAGAACCATGGTAGATTGCCTGTCTTATGACATAGAATACGTGTCACACCACGTTAATGGGGGACAGAGGAAGTTAATGTTCCTCTTAGCTTCTACTGTTGGCCCTTCCTCCCCACCTGTCAGCAATCACATCCTTCATTCATGTCATATATGCAGAATTAGAACAGCTTTCTTTAGAAAATGTTAACTGATTGACTTCCTTGTAAGCAGAGTCAGCAAATCTAAGCATATTGTAGCTGAAGTACTGCAACTGTATATACACTAATATCCATAACATATTGAAACACCTAATGTTAGGGGGGCTTTTGGTAGCCTTGACCCATAGCATACAGTAAGATACAGGAAATAAAAAAAAGGTCTCTCACGAGCACTTCTGTGGCTCACACCATTACATCATTGTATATTATCATATATTTCTTGTATATCATCATATATTTCTTACCTACATCTTGATTAATTAAACTTATGCAAACCAACTGAAAAAAATCAGGTCTCATCAATATCATCAAGGGCACAGAAAACATCTGTTCCTTTGCAAGACTGTGGTAAATATCTGCAGAGAAAAAACATCATGTTTCCTTTGGAATGTGGAGTTCTGGTCTTTAAGAGCAGAACAGGGTGACACAGACTGCAGCTTATAGCAGATTCTCATTACAATGTAACATCTTAATAGAAATAATTTAATTATTCAATACAAGCTGTCCTTGCCATACTAAAAGGTTAATACTCAATGTCATTAGTCGACAGTTTTTAAGAATGAAGATGAATTTTCTTAATCATTCCAAACACCTTGGCAGAATATGTACACCTAGAGAGCACAGATGGTCTAAAAATCTAATGGAATTATATATGCAGAGTTTATTTTTCCTTAGGGAAGATCCCCACAAAACCAAACACTCTCCTTCCCCCAAAACCAGCTCCCAAGAATCCAACACAAAACATTCATGTCTGTGGCATTAGTTTTAAACCTAGCACATCTTAAATAGAATCTTAATGCATCTTAATAGAAAATTTAACAGCATCTTTCTCTCACCACTGAGCAGTCCTGATTTTTACAGAACTTAGCTTAATGTATACTCAGGAAAAGAATGAAACTATGAAAGACCTTTCTGGTACACAAAAGTAAAAAGACCATGAGGAAATATAAAGAACACTATACAAGTGAAACTAGGAGCTAATATTTTTGCAGTTTATCAGGTTCCCTGAATAGGGTATCTAGTGTAAGCATAGCAATATGAACGCATAACAGAATTTTGTCAATGAATGTAAATTAATCCATGCAATTCAGTAAAGTAGAAGAACAGGAATAGTGTAGAAGTATGATAGATAGTCAAGAAACTGTATCATGAGAACAGTCACATGAAGGGTCCACTTCATTCCCTGTCTTCTCTTATCCAGTAGCCAGATGTTACCCGTGGAAAAACTGTAAGAAACTATAACTTAACAGTATGTCCTTGATTTTTCCCTTAGTGGTCAGCAGCTCAAAGACAACCCGAGACAAAGATGACTTGTTCATTCTTAATGGCAATTAATGCTTTGCAACCCAACATCTTGTGCTTTGTAATTTTTGAATCCATATAAGCTTTTGGTGTTCAAAATATTTTTATCAATGAGTTCCATAGCTTGACATTGTTTTATATATATGCATGTTGTTTTATCCAAAATACCATCCTATCTTCTTGGAACCTAATATATTTTATTTGTGTCTTATTTTTTCTCTTATGAACAACTGTGAATATTCATTCTCCATTCTTTCTTTTTTCATGCCACCGATAGGTTCATGGACTTTAAAGTAAATTTCTCACCTATTTTCTTGTTGAAAACTCTTCTCCTTAATTATTCTTTGAGTGGAATCTGGTTTATTCTTTTCAACAGCAATTTTGCCATTCATGTCTTTAACTCCTTCAGTTCTATTGTTTTGAAATTGAGACCCCAAAGCTAATTGTAGTTTCCTTAATGTGGATACATCACACATTTATATTGATTCACTAGTGGTTCTTGCGGAGCCGCGGACGAACGACATGCCGAGACGGGTTCAGTGTGGGTGATAGAGCATCAATCAACGGGTGTCTTTATTGGTCCAGGGTACATATATTTATACAGACAATTATAATTATTATGCCTACTAGTCACTAGCTGATTGGCTTAAGCTCTAAAGGTCGTATTCGCACGGTCCACCTACTTGCAGTTAGCTTACAGCCCAAGCTTCTCATAACACTAAGTTTCTCATGCTACTATTTCTGATTCTTGTTGACTTGTTTTTGATACACGACAGTACCGTAACACAATGTTTCTCAGACCACCGCTATCATAACACTAGGTTTCTCAGACCACTATTCCTAATTCCCCTTAACCTGTTTTCGACACACCACGGTACACAAGGCTGAAGCGTCCTTGACATTCCTCCTGTATCAGCAGCTGCGAGCAGCTGCAGGCAAACCCTAGTGAGGCTCAGCATCAGCAGCTAGAGCAGGCTCTGATCATACAATTGCTCGGTGGGCTCAGGACCCTTGTCTCTGAGCCATTCTCCAACAATTCCCCCTTTTTCTTTTTGTACGAGCAGAGCCTGCGCTAACGTTCGTTCAAAGATTTTCTTAATACATGACAAGGCACAACTTAGGCATGCAGGCTTACAATCTACTGGCTAAAGGCACAGGACCCTTGTCTCTGAGCCATTCTCCAACAGTTCTTTCCTTATTTATTTGCTGATAAATTACACTGTATAATGAGGTCTTTCTGCAATTAATTACAGATACTATTATCCTTAACTCTGTGAACAATTTTATCAGCAAAGTTTGCTGCCAACTTTTCTAAGTCATTCTTATGTTCCTTCCATATCCACCATCAAAACTGGTCATCAGTTCCTACATTTGACTGTTATTTACTAATTAATTATTTATTAGAAAACTTACCTCAAATAATTCAATATGTTATCCTGCAAAGGCAATAGATAACTAAGTATGAGATAAAACATCTGAATAAATCAATTAATATAAAAATGGTCACTAAAAACTTTTAACAAGCTGGTACCTCAGCTGTCAGTGTGGGAAGTGTAAAAGTGAATATGCATGTGTTCAGCGTTTTGACAAAGGCAGTTTGCCATAAATGTAATAATTTTGGCAGCAAATGCAAATAAATGTAAAATATGAAAGAATTCATGATAGCTCCGTTACTGAATACTGTTTTCCTATCAACAGTGAATTGAATATACTGAATAGACAAGACAGACAGATAGACATCTTCTGAATTATTTGAGAATTATTTTTTCTTCTTCTTACCCAAGGAAATATTTGGAAACAGTAACAAAAAGAATATACATCCTGGATGATTATCCTGCCAAGATACATTAATATTAAGAAGTTCACATTTGCTAGAATTCACCTTATATGGAATTAACTGTTTAGTTGTGGTGCCTGCTATCTGAACCTTGTTACCTCTAGGCTCTTTCCTCAGTTTGTGAAGAGACAAGAACAAAAGGTGATTCAGATCTTTGATAAAATAGTGGTTATTTGTTTGTATTCTACTTACAGGCCATTAATAAGTAGAGTTCCTCAGGAGACTGTCTTGGGTCTTATATTGTTTAATACCTTTTCCAATGACCTGGATGAGCAGGAGTCAAACTACACCCTAACCTAGTTTGTGGACAACTATAAACAATGTGGGTTTATATATGTGTATGTGTGTGTGTGCAGTCAATAAGCATGAGGGCACAGCTGCCATCCAGAGGGACCTAAACAGGTCAGTGGAATGAGACAACAGGAAGTACATGATAAGCAAATGAAAAGTCCTGCACCTGCATGTGCAAGCCACATATTGGTACAGATTGGCGTTTGCCTTGTTGGATAGTAACTTTACTGGAAAAAGCTTAAATGTCCTTTTGGAGTTCCTCATGCCCTGGCAGCAATGAACGTTAACAGTTTACTGGGCTGCATCAACATAAACATAATCAGTAGACAGAAGGTAGTGAATATTCTCCTTCACTCAGCACTCATTAGCCTTAATCAGTGTCCTGGTTGGGGCTGGACTAAAGTTCCCGTTGGTTTGGCAGCGGGAGGAGTGCTGCAGCACACTGAGACCCCAGGGGATCCCCAGGTCCCAGTGCCCTCACCTGTGTGCGGGGGCGGGGGGAGCACAGCTGGAGGGCTGGGCCTGGATTGGCCGATAGTCCATGTCATGTGACATTGTGCTCACTATATAAAGGCAGGAGCGGGGCCAGGAGGGGCTCTCCCTTCTGGGAGTGTTGCTGTGGTGTCTTTGTGTTGGGGATCACTGGCTGGGAGCAGGCAGGTGTCCGTCAGCGGATGGTGAGCAGCTGTATTGTACGTTGCCCATTGATACTGCTGTCAGCGTGTTGTTCTGTTACTGTTATTAAACTGTTTTTATCTCAACCCACGGGTCTTCCTTTGCCCCTCTGATTCCCTCCCCATTCCCAAGTGGGGGGAGGGTGGGTGAGTGGCTGTGTGGTGTTTAGCTGATGAGTAGGCTCAAATGATGACAATCAGAAATAATTTACCCAGATTTAGTCACACAGTACAAAAAAGACACAGATAGACTTGAGCAAGTCCAACAGACAGTGATAAACATTAACATAATTTATGGTGTTTAGTAGATAAATGTGGTTATGGTACTGAATCCTCCAAGCAGAACAAAAACAGTAGATAGAACTGATCAAACCTGCTGATGTGATAACAGAAGGTGATCTGCATCTCACAACAGTGCAAGAATGCTGTGAGTACGACTGCTCAATAGACCTGAAATTTAGTATTACTGTGGGACATCATTCCAAATTCACAGCTAGCCTTGGCTACATAGTGTGTTTCAATGTGCAACAATCTAGCACCATGGCATGCTTTAACTTGTGATTGTGGCGTAATGCTGGGTGGTAATGAAAATACTTGGCCCAAGTCTGATAATCTCTGCTCAAGAAATTCATCTGAGTAAAAACCACTACTGTTTGCCTTCTAAAAGGACTCACTCACTTGAGGTGCTTGGAATATATTGTGGGATATTTTTATTTTGGCCTACTAGGGAATGAAAGGCAGTTCTTGTTTCTGTTGGCACTCTTAATGTAGGGTTGTATGCTAAATTTACAGATCTGATTTAAAGGTAGAAATTGCACCTCAACTAAATGCTACATTTAGATTGATCAACAAGGTATTTCACTTTCAGGAGTGCAGCTTCCTTCAGCCTCACAGACAATTCCTTCAGCACTTCTGATAGAAATGACTGTATAAGCAGACTGACAGATCTTCTGTTTGGGTTGCAGAAGGTAACTAAATTTCTTTTCTCTCTCTTTTTTTTTTTCCTTGCACACATAATAATTGGAAAGACATATTTTTAAGTCCTTAAAATTCAAAATGGATTAATCAGACTAGGTATTAATATAGTCCTTCTATCAACTCAGTCTGCCCTATTGTGTTTTCATCCAAGGCAAGTTTCATGTCACACAGAAATCTCTGTCACTTAATCAGGTTTTCAGATTTAGCTGCAGAAAATTGTCTATGTTTAAAAGAAATTATAAACAATTCAGCCATTAAATATTTTAATTAAAAAAGTAAAAGCAGTAATTTCTGTTTGATCATTTACTATATACCAGTTTGTATGAACAGAGTTATATCAATTTAAACCAGTTAGATAGACAACCTATACGAGTGTTACAAATCTTAAAATTAAAATATTGCTGACCCTTTAAGGAGAAGTATCATCACAGTAAGATCCAGACTGATCCTGTTCTCTGAAGAAAACAAAAACAAAAAACGAAAAACAATAAGTAGCAAAATTAAACAGTTCTCATTGCAAGACTTCCCCCAGGAAAAAGACTATTATTTCCCCAGGGGAACAATCCAATTTTACAGTGATTAGAATTTCTATTAAAGATAAAGGCTTTTACAGTATAACCTTCTGTCCAGTAGATTAACAGAGAGCTTTATGGGCAGAAGGAATCACTTATGATTACCTAATCTGGCTTTGTCAATGCAAAGGTCATAGAGCTCTTTACAGTACTTCCATCTTTTACTTCAACTAAATCTGATTAGGTACAAATCTGTCTTTCAGAAGGAAGAATGGTCAAGTGCTGGAGAATTTACTACATTTTTAAGTAATCCCTTCCATTGTATGTTTATTTTTACTAGTTACTCTTATTTAGTTTTTTATTTGCTGACATATTTTATCTCTTTGTTTTAAAGAGCTCTGTAATTTTCAGCACAAATTACTGTGCAGTTTCTTTCCCCATTTAGTCTACTGGTGGGAAATTTTCCTTTCACAGAATGTATTTTTTAATTTAACTTAAACCTCGTGCCAAGATCAGATATGCAAGAACATTATTTTGCTTAGGAAAACAGTGATCCAGAAGAATCAAATACGGTGATAATTTTGGTATGTAGTGGGAACTAGCAGATTGATTTGGTTGTCTAAATGTAAGAATCTAGTACCATTTCATATGACTTAAAGTATCTAATCTGACCTCCAACTGTCACTCCAGAAGAGCTCAAGTCATATCTTATGTCATATCTGCCAGTTCCACATAGATATACTAGGACATCTAAAAATGGCACTAAGCATCTAACTGTGAGCATCTAAATCCAGGCACAGAGAACTGTTCAGCTCATCCTAAAATAGACATCAACATTTGGTCAACTAAGTAGATTTCCAGACACCACTGGGAGCTATTCAGTTATGCGGACATAGATGTCTAAACCTATTTGAGACTCTAGTGTATATCAGATGTCTGCCACAATTGACAGATAAGGCATGAGACTTACTAAAAACCTGGACCTTTCTGGAGTAGCAGTGGAAGGTTGCACAGGGTACTCTAGGGCCTCTTAAAGAGTTGTAATAGGAATTTCCAGAAGCTGATTTAAGTAGTGAAAAATAATCTCCTACTGATATGACTTTTATTCTCCCCTGACTTGAGCAAAAGGCAATAGTGACTTACTTATTCTTAGATACTTAACTTATGAAGCTTATGAACCTTCTGTGTTTGACTTTTCTTTGAGTTCAGTAGGGAAGTAATATGCACATCTATCTCTTTCCCAGTCAACAAAATACTTTTATAGATGTCACAGGATAGAAATCTATAGGCTGGAGCAGACACAATTGTCTACAAAAGTTCCTGTTGCATTAATGTGGAAACCATGGTCACTCTTCTGACAGGATCAAATATCAGCCTTAGGATGAGAATTCCATGGAGGGAATTTTTAAAAAGGTAGTTGGAAGATGTCGTTGTTTGAGCCTGGTTGGCAGCTAAATGCCACACAGTTGCTCACCCACCCTCCCCTCATTTGGTAATGGGGAGGGAATTGGAGGGGCAAAGGGAGACTTGTGGGTTGAGATAAAAATAGTTTAATAACAGTAACAGAATAATATGATGACAGCAGCATCAAAGGGTAACGTACAATACAGTTGCTCACCACCTGCCAACCCGAACACAAAGGTGCAGTGGTAACACTCCCCAGAAGTGAGGGCCCCTCCCGGCTCACTCCTGCCTTTATACAGTGAGCATAACATCACATGATATGGAATATTGGCCACTCCAGGTGTGTTACCCCTAACCCCACACATAGACAAGGGCTCTCGGACCTCGAGAGCCTCTGGAATCTCAGTGTGCTTCAACACTCCTCCAGCTACGAAAATGAACATGAACTCTATTCCAGCCCGAACCAGGACAGAACAACAGAATTATACCACTTAGTTACATAACAGCAAGGATTTAATGACTAATCAGAATGGGTATAATAGTGCGTGGATAATGATTTAATTTCTAGAAAACACACACACATGATATGTAAAGAGCACTTACATAGCAATGAAGGTGCCTGGTCCACTTGCAACCAGGACCATGACCTTGGGGAAACACAGTACTTGCATTAGCAAAGTGAGATGTATTCCAGGGCCCTGAGGGCACTACCAGTCTTATTGATTCTGATTCTCCCCCTGGGACCTCCCCCTTTCTTGCCAATGGCCCAGAACCCCGTTTCAGCCCCCCCAAGTCCATCAGGCCCTGCCCCAGTCATACTGCACCAGAGTCAGTCTTCAGCTCTCCACAGCCCTGCCCTGCCGTGGGTCCCATGTTCCTGCTTATCCTTGGCCTGTCCTTGACACCAGGGAAGTTCCCGATGCCTGGAGTGGGGTCTTCCCCAGCTGCCCTGCTCCTGGATGGGATGGTGGGACAGGACCTTGCTGGCCTCACAGACCCTTAGGGGAGCCTCCCAGCCCCTAGCGCCCAGCCCACAGGGAGCTGATTACCCTTACAGCATTCTGATCCTGCCCAAGCCTTGTCTGGCAGCCTGGGTGTTAGACATAGCAGTCCACCTTGGACTTAGGCTTCTGTTTGGTGTTGGGATTCCATGGATATGTATGTCCAAGAGGTCTTGTTTTCATACCTAATGCTTTCTAATCTCAGTTGTCAGTATGAACAACAAATGACCTCACTCAGGCCAGTCTATGATTTTCCACATATCTAAAGGCCATTTTACTTAGCTTACTATCACATTCTGGCTTCCTGTCCCAAATTCATTAGAAGGTTATAAAGTTGTTATTTCCTTCATGTTTCCTTGTTTCTTTTCCATGCGTACCTAGACCATCAGAAAAGGGCACATGTAGTCCAGAGCTCATCAGTAAGCCTTCCCCTCATCCACGTTTCTTTTGTTTTCTCAGTACATACCAGAATCATCTAGTAAGTTAAGTGGTGGGTATATGTAGCCAAGGTCTCGCTTAACTGCACAGTGCTGTTTGACCCATGACAGAGGTAACTGCACAGTCACTGAAACTAGCAACTGTGGGGAATGGTTTTACTATTTTGCTTTCCCTTGTTACTGTCCTTGCATGGTTTGATAACTTTGATAAATTTCACAGGCAATTTACAGAACACTCAAAACAAGTATTTTACAGGTAGTCCAGATATGCCATGTTTTAAGTAATATTGTATGCTGAATAAATACTGTACTCAAATACACAGTCTGCACACAAATAAATAAAAACATTGTGCAGTAAACAGAAATTACTAATCACTTTTCTTTGTTCCAGGCATTACATTTTTCCATTTAAAAATATTTTCACTGCAAAGATAACTTAATAATGAAAAGAATATAGATAAAGTCAGTGCTATATTAGTCTACAAATACATCTCTAGCCTCCATCTCTACCCTCTCCTCCAGAGAGAAATGTACATTTTCTTTATGAAGGTATGCAGTAGTAAGTCTTACCTTCATTAGTAGATTGTAGAGTTTCAGTCTTGTGTTCCACACTATTTACTTTACTGATAAACTTATTCTTAGCCACTTACTTTAAACAAAATCTGATTTGAATCTTTGTTTTAAATTGTGATCATGAATACCACAAATCAATTAAACTTCATCAAATAAACATAATACTGAAATGAATGAACACAAACATATCACACTTCCTTTTGCAACTATGCTCCTCATGTTTATCAGATTATTGTCTGTTTCTACATTTTTAAAAATAAAAAACACAAAAAAACCCCATGCATGGGAATCACATCCAGCAGCCCTCAAATTGCTTGCCATTTTAATGATTTCTTCTTTTGCAGTTAATACAAGCTGTTCAGCATCATAGTTGCTCCCCAGGGTTCAGAGAACATTGTGAAGGATAGAGGAATTATGAATTCTGATTTAAAAGTAGAGAAATGTAGACACTGAATGGCAAAACAATTTACTTTAGATCACTCATCAGGCCACTGACAGAGCTAATATCATGATAACATCAGATGTTATTATTTGATGCATCCCCGAATGCTTCTAAAATGAACTGTTAGATATTTAAATCATTCGAAATTTTTTCCACAGATCTTTGGAGACACAACGTTAAAGGTAAGTTATAAAACTGAGGTGTACAAAGAGAACTGTTATTAGTGCAGGGCTAAATGCTGTCTTCAGTACTTTATAACTAACATACAAACATACATAGGTATATATACACAAGTCTTTATTTCTTTAACAATTTCAGGAGAAAAGATTCTTCCAGTCATTCTTATTTGATGTAATCATGTTATATTTATTACGTGGTCCCTGAGCGCTTTTAAAATTTTAATGTATCTAGGGATTTTCAACTCCGTGGTAAAAGTTCCCATAGTTTTAATTGTGGCAGACAGAATCTGTTATCAGCCTAAAAAGGCAAAATCAAGTGAAAGTTGACAGGTTTGACTCAAATAAAAACAGAAGGGAGTAGGAAGGAGAATCAACGTGGAAGAAAATGTTAATATGAACCCTCTGAAAACTGGTGTAACTGAAATCTAAAGAATTCTAAAAGGAATGGAGCCATGACCAATACTGGGAAAATTCTAGGTCTCCCCACAAAAATAAATATGTTCTCACCTCTGAGAAAAGCTATGATAACACCCCATACAATTCTGAAAAAATCCTTAACTGGGAAAATAATTAAAATTAATCATGTTAAATTTTTTGAATTTTATAAAAGACATTTGATTCTTTAAAATTGTATCACACATATAAAATGGCACATCCATCCTGTCACCATTGTTTTGATGTTTTATTCAAATCCTGCATTTTAATCTCTCTTCAAGAGTTCTATAGCACATTCTCTGTAGAATCTAAGCATCAAACCATACGATTTGCTTTATACAAGCATAAGATTTATACTGCACTTCTCTAAACAACATACTCATGTATTCTGTGGCATATTTTTTCTATTTATGAAGCCAAAGATAATATTTAATATTTATATAATTCCTGTTATTCCAAGGTATGTAATTAGCATATACTTAAAGACTAGGATTATTATACTTGGCTATTGCCCACAAACTTGGACTAGACAGAATTACTTTTGGTGTCTATAAAAATCTGAGATTTCCTGCTTTGTTAGACAAGGGCAACCACTAAGCAGTGGGTTGCAAGCCACCATCATGGTGTCCCTAGCACATGACCTGACATGAAACAAAGGGAAGAGCTGGCTGAGTAAGGATGAAGTAAGGATGAAAGTAAGGTGTGAAGCCAAGAATTCAGTCTCAATAGCTGCAATAACTATTAAGTAGGTATTCTTTATTTGACACATCAGACACGTAGAGGATCATTCCTCCTAATATGCATACCACTGTAGTGAAGTTCATTATATTTATACACAATTCCCTTACATATGTATGTAATTTCCAAGAACTAATTACAATATTCATTACTTTTCCAATAAATCATTATAATATGTTGCTGCCTAATTCTGCATGTGCACCACAGTCTCTAGGTGGTCTTCTAGGACCTCCGGTGGTCATTTACTTCAACATTCTCATCTTCATCATAGTGTCCTTTCTGTGAACTTGGTTCTGTCTTCTCCTTCTCCTTACAGCTGAGACCACAAAACCAGTTACCTCTGGTAGTTCTGCAGGCTTCAGCATCCTTCTTCCATTATCTTGATTTTCCTAGATAGGAGTGTACCTAAATAATGTAAGCAGACAGGCTCAAGTCTCAAGCCTGTTAATCATAGATAAGGTGTACCTTATTCCTTCATTAGGCAAATTTCTAAGCAGAACTACAAACAAAATATTACATTAAACAGTCCTGTAAACAGAGCTTGCTGCTACTAACAATTTGTAATTTTCCATATGTCTTCTCTCTTCATTCCCCCCTTTTTCTTTTATTGCAAATTCTTTTGCAACATTTCATTAGTGGTAAGGATTCCCCAAGGAACTGGATTTTGTGCTGATTTAGGGAAAGGTAGACATGGTTACTGATGACACGTTCTGAATTTGCCCAAAGCCCTGGATTAATTTTAAAATCAGATTATCATTCAGTGTCTCAGACCTATTCACACAACAATACTATTTTAACAATGTCCTGCGTGGTTACTTTTGCCATATTTTCAGCTTCCGTGGTCCTGAAGGTTCAGATGTCCACCGCTGAGTTGGACCCTTCTTTATCCAAGCAGGTTATTCTTTGACCTTGATTGCAGTGCATATAGTCAGCAGCACCTGGTATGGTCCATTCCACTTCCCCTGTAGTGGATCACCTGAAAAATTCTTAACATAAACCCAGTCCCCTGGGTTGAAAGGATGGCTAAGATGGTCCAGTCCTTTTACTCTAACTCCCAGTACGTTTTGTTTTGTTTTGTTTTTTTGTTCCAACTGTTTCCCCAATGCTATAAAATTATCTTGCAGATACAGGTTTCCTAATTGATTTGAATTTTCCCCCTATATTTAACTGCATAAGGCCATCCATACAGGATCTCAAAAGGGCTTAGACCCTCCTTGGAATGTGGTTTTACCCGTATTCTCATTAAGGCAATGGGGAGGGCCAAATTTGTTTCTTGACATATTCTGGATGCCTGTTGCTTCAGCATATGGTTCATCTTTTCTACCTGCTCACTGGCTTGTGGCCTATATGGTGTATGTAACTACCAGTTTATTTCTAGCAACTTACTGACCTGTTGTACAACTTGTGCACAGAAATGTATGCCTCGGTCTGATGAGATTACCTCAGGTACCTCAAACTGGGTTATGATTTCATTTAATAATGTCTTAATAGCCTCCTGTGTTTTATTTGTTCTACAGGGGAAAGCCTCCAACCATCCAGTAAAAGTGTCCAACAACACTATGAAGTATCGATAACCCCCTTTTCTTAGGAGTTCAGAAAAATCTATTTGCTAATGTTTTCTCAGAATATTCCCTTTTTTGATAGTTCCTAGTTGTACCTTATTGCCCACATTTGGATTATTCCTTAAGCAAATTTCACATTGTTGGGTTAACTGTTTGATAGTGGTAGATAAGTTTCTCCCTACCAGGCTTTGATTTAGATAGTTTTACAATGAGTCTGCACCCCAATATGTCCTATTATGTTCCTCTTTAATTATTCCCCAGACTTGTTTGGCTGGGATCACTATTCTGCCATCTTTCAAATATCCGGGACTGTCCCTCCTAATTCTTGAATAAGTTATCTATCTACCTTTGAATATTAAAATTTTTCAGGTTCTTTTGGCTTCCTGCACCTGTTGTATGGAATTAGGACTAAGAGATCTTTCTGTGTTCTTTCTGCTGCCCTTTTGGACTCTTCATCCGCTGATTTATTGCCTTTTTCTGGATCAGTGTCACCCTTCAAATGTCCACAGCACTGTATAATAGCCACCTGGGATTATAGCTGTACCACTTCCAGTAAGAGGAGTATTTCCTCAGCATACTTAATTGGTATTCCCTGTGTGGTATGCAATCCTCATTCTTTCCAGATTGCACCATCCACAACTCCAAAAGCACGCACAACTCCAAAAGTGTATTTTGAATCTGTCCATGTAATAAATATTGTGATTAGTTCTTGGACATGACATGCATAAGTAAGTGAAATGTGTATAAATATCATAAACACTATAGTGGTATGCATATTAGGAGGAATGATCCCCTATGCATCTGACATATCGAATAAAGAATACCTGTTTAATAACTATTATGGCTATTGAGACTGAATTCTCTGCTTCAGGTGTAGGCAGCAAGAAAGCAGAGGTTAAAATTGAGTAATGGAATGGGACTGTGGGTCCCAAAGTATAGGAAATGGGCCTAACTGGTATGAGAAGCACAAGTAATGCTCTGAGAGCAAAAGATGGGACCATAGGTAAATAATGACTTGATGAAGCTGAGAGGTAAAATAACAGAGCTTAGTCACTTTGTTTGAGTATGTATTTGTGAAGCCAGCTAGGTAAATCAGGCCTGTAGAATTTATTAAACCTTATGAAGTGAGAGCCAGGCCACTTTATGCACCTCATTTGAATCTGTTTTGTTTTTTTTTTTTTAAATCACAATGGTCAGAAGTAAAAGACTAGATGGCCTGATCTGGAAAGAGGTAATTACCATAGAAAGCCTTCAGAGTGAGATTTTGCCTATGTTGAAGCACTGAAGTTAGATATGTAGTTTTATCCTCAGAGGCATTCAGAGAGGAATGCATTTGTTAATAAATGCAGTTGAAGAGCACTTGCAGAGCTAGCCCTAATTGTTTTTAAGCTACAGTAAGCTTAAAAACTTAAAAACAGTTAATTGTCGGGAAAGCTTAGCTTTCTTGCTGATCTAGGGTGCACTGTGTATTAACTTTCACAGTTCTGTGAAATTTAATTATGGTTACTTTGAAAATTAGAACTTTTTTGTGGAACTGAATTCCAACATTTTTTTTCCTCAGCTTGCATTAATTATCAAGTGTCATATTTCCTGTACTGAGCACAAATTTCTGATAAAAGTGTTTAACTCAAAAAGGAGATGAAATGGGAGAAAAAAAAAAAAAAAAGCATGATTTTCAACAAAGTTTTAGTTATTTTAATTATAAAATTGAATCCAGAAACTTGAAAGTTATGTGAGATTATTCACCCTCAAAATTGTTGCATTCTCTCAGCTCAAATAATTTTCATAATTTTCTTTTATGCAATAATATACAATATTATAAAGGTTATTTCTTGGATGAGTTCTTCCAGGTGTTATTCAGTGGACTTTTTCCACAAACCACTCATTATCCTAAATCACTCAATTCTTCTGCCTGGTAATTCTATCCCAAAATGGTTTTGACCTTTACTTTTAGGATTATAATCTGGTTGCCTGCTACACTTAATAATAATGTGTTTCTGTTATTTTAATAAACATACAAGCAAACAAGGGTTACCTGGAAATGAGATAGGAAGTTCATAACATTTATTTAATATCTTTCCCTGTTAAATCTTTCTTAAAAGACAACTGGACCTGTATATCTTAAAATTTGATGAGATACCTAAAGAATACAGTATTTGTTAATCTTCCCTAACATTCTACCTAACATATCATAAAATCAAAATATCTCAAGTTGGAAGAGAACCATAAGGATCATTGAGTCCAAATCCTGCTTCTCACAGGACTATATAAAAATAAACCATATGACTAAGAGTATTATCCAGATGCTCTTTGAACTCTGACAGGTTTGGTGCCCTGGGGAGCCTGTTCCAGTCACTGACCACATTCTCAGTGAAGAACATTTTCCCTTCCTTTTCAGTCCAACCTGAACTTCCCTTGATGCAGCTTCATTCCATTTCTTCATGTCCTATCACTGGTCACCAGAGATAGAAGATCCGCAACTCCTCCTCCACAGCCCACTTTGAGGAAACTGTAGATTCAATGTCTATGGTAATTTTCTAATATTAAATACTTTAAAGATGGAAGCTATGGGTAAGACTTGCTACAGAAAGAAAACAAAAATGAACTAATAAAAATTAATGCAGGTTTTTCACAAAGTAAACACATACACTTAAGAGAGGAATTGATATTTTACCCTCAAATTGTCTGAAGGAAGAGAAAGCTTTAAATTAGGTGTGAATCTTCTGAAAATTTATGAGTTCTGTGGCACTTTGGGGTATGTCCTTTCCATGAGCAGCTACAGTCTTGTTGCCAGACATGCTGATAGGACACTGCAATATTTTCTGCACTGTAAGGAGAAAATATTGACATGATAGATCTAATTGAAATCAACTCATTGCATTAAAGAAGTGGTTATTCATCTATTCTATATGAATTCCTAATATAGAAATCCAGTGATGACAACCTGTGATGAAAAAAAGTAGAGGACCAGAGCTCTAAGACAAATAGGGATGATACACAGGTAACTGTGAGAGCAAGAACAAGACAGGATCATCTGCTAACCAAGAGAATAAGGCATAAGGGGCAAAATAAACTTAACATATGTAGCAAATACTGACAAAAGGCAGGTCTCTGTCAATGTGGGTGTTGTACTATGAAGAAGAAACAGCCTTGTTTCTCAAGTAAGTACAATGAAAAAAATGCGGCAGTTCCTTTCAGGAGCAAGGTTACATGATGTAGTCTTGAGACTAAAATTAGATACATTGGTCTAAAATTAAAACAAATGGATATTAAAGTAACAACTAAATACAACAAAAGAGCTGTCATAATTGAAAGTTCAGGAAACCTACATTTAAAAACAGAGTAGAATAAAATATTTAAATAACACATGAAACAGTAAAAACAAACAAACAAACAAACAAAACCCCCCAAAAAACAAACAAACAAAAGGAAAAACAAAACAAACCAAAAACATTGAGAAAACATCCAGTCTGGAACAAAGGCAGGAGTACAATTGAAAGGCATGTGGAAGTTAAATATGGAAGTATGAATACAGAAGTTACAACAACTGAGCCATAACTAAAAGTGGAATGGTTTAGCATCAGTATATGGGATGAACAGTGCTGTTTTTATTTCATAACAATTAACAACTGAATATTTATGGATTTCCTTTGTTTTAAATCAGTAAGTAATTGCCTGGGTTGTCTATCTGTAATACAAGAAAAATATGAAAAAATGAAGTACGTTACCAGAAAGATAAAGATGCAAGTGGACCAGCTGTTGATTCAAATAGATGAGAAGCCTACATGTTGACTTAACAAACTTACTGGAATGGCCTTAAAACAAAGAAGCTAGGTAAAAAGTCATGAAAAAGATAGGAAGATAAAATAAAGAATAAATAGTTAAAGTATTTCTTTAATATATTATATTTAAAGAAATGACTAACACAAATCCTCCTTATTAAGGCTAATCCCTCTATGAATAATGTAGAAATAGAGCTGTAGAGGTAATGCATGGTTTGCTAAATCAGCGTTGCAACTTGGAAACAGATCTGGAATAATTTTTTCCAGTTTCAGTGGAACACGATTCTCTTCAATCCCCTCCCTAAACTAAAACTGACATCTAACTTTCAGGTACAAAATTTGGCAGGGATGCTTTTCTCTCAGTATATTGCCCACTCTGGCTGTGATGTCACCAGATCTAACATCCTAATCACAGTCAAGTTGATTAGGTGGGAGAAACAAAAATATTTTACTGCATGTATATTTCTCTCCCTTTACATGTGAAGTCAGTGTGATGAATCATATCTGCTATTCCTTTTACAGAGTGTTGAGTTGTATTTACAGAGTAGTTTGTCCCAGATGCTGACCTCAATGGCATGATTTCAGTACTCTGCTCTGAGGAAAAATAGCTTTTAATTGAAAAAGAGAGGAATTATTATAACTGTAATACATAGCCAGGCAACTAACTCAGGCCTCACCCTTTCCACATAATTTTTTGGTATACAGCTGAAGAGTTGCTTTTAGAAATGTAGTCACTGGAAAGAGAAATTCCCTGCCAAAGTGTCATTTGATCTGCTACTATCTAGCTCTCCGATCACAGAGATTCTAGATTGATCAGCCTCTAACCTAAAGAGAAATGAGGGACAAGGTTCATAGGGAAATGTTTTTACACCACATAGTAGAGGTATAAAGGAACAAACTTTTAAGCAGGCAAGACAAGAAACAGGAAAATTAACCTAAAATACATTAAACACAATTATTCTATTTATAATGTGATTATTTACTGAGTCAGGCCACTTAAAAGGAAGGGATAGTTAGTTCCTGTCAAACAGAGGGAAAGAGTCATTAGCACTTGGATACCAGAAAGGGACAACATGAAAAATTATAGTAATCCATAAAAAGACTGCTTCTGTCAAGTCTGTGATTTTTAATATGTAGCAGAATTAATAATTTCAGTTCTCAGGCTCAGCTTTTGAAGTATTTTGTATACCTCATCTCACTTGAAGTTCAGGATTGTTATGTCAGCAGTAAAATGGCAATTTTCTGAAAAATATTCTCCTATGTTTTAATGAAATATTTTCATGAGATATTTTCATGAAGCATTTGATGCCACTGATGGAATATATCACATTATGGGATAAAAATTCAGTAAGATCTGCCATTAAGAATGGTTCTCCATAGACAACCATTTACCATCTGATCCTAGAACTGTAAAACAGAATAGAATTGTTAACAGGGAAAAGGAGGAGATAATTTTTTCTGTTATACTACCAATGGAAAAAGAGCAATTGACAAAGAGTTGATTAGCTGCTTCATGTTTTCCTTCATAAATTTGTTGAAATTAAATCATTAAAATTCACTTTTTTGCTGTAGATCTTTGTATTCTATTTTCTCTTGTACAAAACACTTTGTATATCAAGTATATATATATTTTTTTTTAATTTTATTGTTATGTTTGTGTCTATTCAAACACTATTACTAAATAAAATGTAAGATTTTGGCTTTTCACTCATTACTGTTTAATGTTGTTTTTATTTTTATCTAAATCAAGAAGACTCATAAGTTCCATCTATCACTTTCAATATAGCTGTTTCCTGGATTTTTCTTTTTTTTTTTTTTTTTTTTTCATAACTCAATTAATTTACTTTAGTTGGTTTTACATCTAAGACTGATGACATTCACAGAATATGAACTTTAGTTTCTGGTAATGAAACAAGGTCACCTTCAAACTTTTTTTCTTAAAAGTCACAAGGCTTGATAATATTTGCAACTCTGCTCTTTTACACTTCCCTTGATCTGCTACCTCTACTTCTGCTCCAATTCTGAATAGCTATATTATTATTTCTTCAGTTATAGAGCTCTGGGTTCTGGTCCTTGAAAAGCTTGTCTCATGGTTCTCAACATAAGAGATAAAATGAAATTATAATATCAACTGATGTATAATGTTGGCTGGAATACTTAAAAAAAATCACTTCAGATACAACTATACTGAAAGTTTCAGCATAAGATAAAGATTTCTGAGGCAGCTTTAAGAGGTATAGGTCAGGTAATAGGTACAGTCTAACATCAGGAACATGAAGTTCAATTAGTCAGATAACTCATTTAAAACTAATCCTAGCATTTCTATATTATTTTCCTGTGCATATCTGTCCAATTTCTTCAACAGTTCAATATGTCCATTTCATGTGTCATTTGGATACAAGAGGAAATAAAACTATTTTTTTTCTGGTTAGGAAGTACTGTCACATTTTGAAGCAGTGATGCAAACATTTGAAATAACTTAGCTATTTATCCTTCAATACCCCACTAAGCTGTGTGGAAAAAAGACACATGAGAAGAGGCAAAGGAAGTTCATTTGCTCAGGTTGGAGAATACAGTTGAGGGAGGATATAATGGTTTTCTTCAGTGACCTGAAAGGTGATTACAGAGAAGATACACTCTTCTTCTGAAGTGCAAAACAAAAGGACAAGAATTAGTCTAGACAAACTACAACAACAAAAATTCTTATCACAAATAGGGAAAAAAATTCTTCACATGGATGGTAGCTAAGTAAAGCAGCAGGTTTCCCAGAAGGACCATGAAATTTAGATCCTTAGTGATTTTTCAAAGTTCAGCTAGACAAGACCCTTTACAACTTGATGTTTCATCAATGGGTTGGACAAGATGGCCTCTAGAGATCCTTACTAACCCAAATTATTTTATGTCTATGTTTATTCTATGATTTAATTCTTGATGGTCCACAGCAACAAAATATTGAGTTGATTTAAGTGAATCCTTAAATGAGAAGAAAGATGTAAGAAAGAAAATTTTCATTTAAACCTAAATAGGAAGAATAGATATTTAAAAGCCTAATACTAAAATGAGTTTCCCAGTAAACAATTTTTGCACTTACTAATGGAAGATAACAAACTTTCTATTGCCCCAACTGTACAAGGTCTTGGAGACTGACTGGGTTTGTCTTGAATTGAGATTTTTTTATTTGTTTGTTTAACTGGCATAAAAATGGTCTAGTAACAAGAAACCATTCTTTAAATTAGTTTAAGTTAAACTTTGATTAAACCGGTAGGGAGCAGCTACGTTCGGTTAATTGAATTGCCTGTGACTTTAGAATAAATTGTGGAGTAATGAAAATGTAAAATGATATCAGAGATTCCAGATTGTAAATAGAAACTGTGGTGATCACTCATCACTAAAGGACTGTGACCTTCTATTGTTCAGTGAAAGCAGTTATGAAGATAACAAAGAGAACAGTGAAACTGAGTAACAGGGAACGAAGGAGCAGACTCTATTAAGAAAACACATAAAAATAAAGCTAACCAACAATTTGAGTCTCCCAGCAAAGTGGACGATGACAGAGCAGATTAGGGGACACTTGTCTTTGAAGAATTAATGCTTCTGATTAGAGAAAACTTACAAAAAACTCACGAACTAACTATTATGAAGTAAGTTTCACAATGCAGAAGTTTTATCAACTCTTTCAGTTACTGATTAGATTATGTGCTGAAATCCTTTTTTTTTTATTATTTTTTTTCTTTCTCTAATGTGGTTCTGAGAGTTTTCATTATCTACGTAACTGTCTAATCCTTTCATCAATCCAACTAAGCTCTTGTCTCAGGGATATCTCGTGGCAATGAAAACTACAAGTTAATTATGTACTGTGTAAAGATGTATTCTCTTTCATCAACTTCAAATTTGTTGCTTTTCAAGTTCATTCTGTGTCTCTTTGCTCCTGTATTATAAATTCCTGTACATCTCCTTTCACTAATAAATGTTAAGGGAAGATATTTTATTATTATGTGTTTAAAATGTATTACCATCTATGTAACAAGATCTTTTTCACTACATCTGAATAAATATTATTCTTACTTGTCCCTCAAGAGGACCAAACCCTTTTATGATTTGATTGCGTGGGTTTTTTTCTCTTCTAAACTGCCTGCTCAGCTCTCTCCAGTGTAAAATTTTGTCTTCATTGTTTAGAAATTATTGTGGTTTTAGTTCTCTTTGCTGTTTAGAAATAGATTGAGCCATTTATTTCATAATAGTAAAATGTTTAGGTATGTAATTATAAAGTGATTTTAATTACAATATTGTTCACAGAAGTATGTTTGCTTCATGACATGAACCAATTTTACGTTCTTACACCAACTGTTAATATGGCATTGAATACATCCAATAATAATTTTTATAAGCCCAGTTGTGTATCTCAAAGTGCAGTTCATCTCTAAGTTAAATTTTTTAATGTAATTTTAAAAACTATGAAAACTAATATCATTAAAATATGTATTTGCAATGGAACTGATGACTTAAAAGCAATTATTTTAATTGTTATGTTGAGCCTGCTTCAGTTATGAGATTCAGTCTCCTGAGATAAATAAAGGGCAAATCCAATTTGGCACATATATAATTTCTTCTCAAGCCAACAAATGTGTCATTCAACTCAACATCTGCTTGGTTTTTACTTTTAGTGATAGGTCATGGATGTGAATTTATAATTTATATTAAATGATCAAAGAGCGCATTGAGAATTTCTCAAAAACTAAAGATTTGCCTCTAAGAAATACTATGAAGCCTGATAGGTTTACTAAAACAAAGATGTTATTGACAGTAAAAAAAAAGCATGTATTTGCGCACTGAGTAAAAAGAAGCAAGATGTTTGAGGGAGATCTATTAATAAAGATTCAGTAGGCAGGGAGTTGAGAGTTTTCTTTAAATGTCAACTGTACTATCTAGGTCCATCATGATGAAGACAGAGCTTAAACATCAAACATGTAAAATACACATAATTAATACAGGAAGCTGTAAGTGCATGACAGCTGTAGCTAAAATAATGTGTGAATGCACTTGCAAAAATTCAAGGACATTTATGTTGGGTGATTCTAATATTTATATTGTTATTTTGAAGTCAGGTAGTATCTATCTGATATTGCACCAGAATCATTAGTTTATGCTCCAATAGACATAGATAGCATGAACCAAATAGAAGACTAGTATTTGAAATTCATACCTGCTTCCATAAATTTCTTATAAGGTAATTTTATGTGAAATTTGGGGAGCAAGGAAGAGACAAAGTTAATTGCCCTTTTGCCCCACAAACCAATTAAAATATTCACCTGGCTCCAAATCTGTGAAGTTTATCTTCTAACTTCTAACTTCCAGGAGTAAGATCTCAAGTTGAAATTCAAATTCCTTATCTGACCATATGAAAACTAGATATCTATGTCTGAACTACTTACCCTAGTCTCCTTTCCTAGTCACTGGAGAGGAACAAGGATGTCCAGAAGACAATTGTCCACGCAAGCTCGTTTAAGTATTTAACATAGGTCAAATGAAACACCTTCTAGAGACAACTCTTCTTGACTCTGAGAAGTAGCCCAAAAAGAACAGCTTATATGAAATTGTTTGTTTAGTTTTTTTTTTTTTTTTTTTTGTTAACATCTAGAATATTATTTAATGAATCCTAGCCTACATGTCTGCTTGTAGGTACATGAAAAACTACCTGGAACTTGACAGTGACTAGCTGATCAACATTTACAGCTAAGCTACTATAGAGTTTACAAACATTATGTGCTTTAAAGCAACTAAAATAATATGAATTGAAGCAGGGAATGTAAGTGATACTGATAATTTAAGAATGGATTTGGAAAACAGCAATATATAGTTCTGCAGATCATCCTAGATTAGTACAATTCCAAGGCAAAATGGTTTGACAATGACCCTTAGATTTTTTTTAAAAAGGCAGACATTTGCCTAAAGAGGAAGTAAGTAATCTAGACTACATAGAACTGCTACTTGAATATTTACTTCCATTCTGATGTCCACTTCAAGAAAAATATTGACGTCCTAAAGGAATTTAAAAGGATGCATACAGTAATTATTCAGAAGCTTGAAAATAAGCTTTATAATGAGACTCAAAAAATTCCACATTTTCAGCTTACTGAAAAGTCAAAAAAGGTGAATTGATAGCTATGTATCGGTACTAAAATATGATGAAAATATGCATTTGCATGGAGAAAAGTTATTCAGTTGCCTGCCACTGGTTACTCAGTTCCCTGTTACTGTGGTAGTCAAGATTTGACAGTGATGAACACTTTCATCTTTTTTATACTCATCACAAAATAGCCTAGATAAAATTGTAATGTAATAGTGTCATTGCCCTTAGTAGGCTATGATACCAAGGTCAAATTATTAAATCAGTTCCATTCAGTTCCTTCTATTTTAAAATATATGAAAAAAAAATTATGGTTAATACATGCCACATCTTCCATATTTTTTCCTCCTGTTCCAATCTGCTGTTTATCAGGTCTATATTTTTAAATCAAGTAATTTTAGGTTATGGTCGTGATTCAAGTACAATATCAACAATATGTACAAAACACAACATCAAATAAATAGGTAATTTCTGGGTTTTCTTATACTTTTTTCTCTGGAGCCATAGATCATTCCTGAAAACAACAGTAGTATATAGCATGTTGAGTTGTTCTGTTGACTTCCAAATTACCTTTATATAGTAAGAGGGGATTACAAGCTCACACATCTCACTCCAAGGGACAATTTTCATCTGAGATGTGTATACAACAGTCTCTAATGAATACAACAAGGTTGTATTTTAAAATAAAGAATGAAGAGGGAAGCATAAGTGCATAACTAGAGGAGAAATACTCCTAAAATTGCTAAGAATTCACTATTGTTCAAAACAAAACAAAACAAAACAAAACAAAAAAAAAAAAAAACAAACAAACAAACAAACAAACAAAAAAAAACAAACAAAAAACCCAACAAAACAACAATAAAAAACCAGAAATCATAAAATGTTACTACTTAATGTTTTTAAAATTAAGTTTCTGGGTGTTTTGTAATTATGTTTGTAGCAATCTTATTTTAAAACTCTATTAAATGTGAAGACAATACCAAAATGACAAAGCAGTTGAACAGATTGTCAGCTAGAATCAGCTATAGAAGTTCTGTTGAAGGTTATATTAAATGCAACGGCTGCCTCTATACTTAAAAGCAGTGATGTGGCTGGGAAAGAAGTGATTCAATGGTGACCCATATAGGTGAGAAGTGAAAATGCTAATTATGTTCTATTTAGATACACACACACAAAGCAAAGAACATCATAAGATACTTACAACGATTACATTCTAAAGTGATCAGCTTTTTATAATTTGATTATTTTTTGACACAATTGCTTGACTTCAGCCAACTTATCATGTCCAGTTCCTACCTGACAAAAGTGTGTGAACAGCTGTATTTCCTTTCAGAAGTGACTGTGTTTCACTGGTGCTCTGGTTAACATTTACAGATACTGAATTAGTTTGAGAAGCTGTTAAAGGGTTTGAGAAGCACTGTAAATGAAAATCATTATTTGTCGTCATAACTGCTTAGAAAAATGTCTGCATAGTTTAAATACTTTTGGAGAAATATTTTAAGGCTAACTTTATTACACAATTAGATAATTATGACAAAAATATGCTAGTTTGAACATTCTGTGCACCTACACTCATGTTGCAGTTAAAAATCACATGACGTGAAATGGCATAACCATTGCATAATGTTTATTAATTGTTTATTGTCATGCATCTTTTATATTAAGATAAGCACTCTTTGCAAGGGTTGATAATTTATGACAGCAAAGTAAAGATGCATAAGAGTCAAAGACTGTTAACTTCCCACTTTACAATTTCTGTCAAGTGGAATATTTTCCCATGCCCCCCAGACTGTCTTGATCATATTCAAGGAACATAATGCCTTTTGACATAGAGAATAAAATGAGGAAAAGGAAAATGAAAAGGAAAAAAGAAAACTATAACTACTCAAAATAATAAAATATTAAACAAAAATGAAACATTTTATTAATCTTAGTTTTATTTTAAAACGCAGGAATCATTGTATAACAGAACAGAAGGTCAATGCCACTCCTACTGAACTGTGAATTATTCTTTTTAAAAAAGCCAGAATAATTTAGAAGTAGATTTCCAGTTGAAATTAGAAATAGTCCCAGCTTCTTTGAACAGAAAAGTTAATTTGTTCTATTAATACCAGAATTCCTTTGAGACTGACCCACACCCCTCCAAAAGACTTCAAACATCATGCCATAACTACTTTGATGACATCCTTGTGAAATCAACTAATATTTTCCTCATTCTATAGGTGAAGAATGAAGAAACAAGAAGGACAAAGGCATTGACTAAGATATACAGTAACTAACATATTAAAAAATTGTTATTCAACATTTATGACCTTTAGGGATTTGGATGAAATTCATGACTTTTAAGAAACTTTACAAAGAAAGATAAACATAGCTATGAAGACACATAAAGTTGGAATTTAATTTTAATTAGTCTCCTACTTGCACCTAAATAACAGTATTAAATTGCAGCTGTGTTAGATTATAGTGTTCAGTAGAGCTGATGAATTTAAAACCATAAAAATCTATTTTTTTCTTTTTAATTGTGACAGGTATTTAATTTCATCTTTATATCTGCACATGTTTTTGATAAACTCGCTTTACACACATAAAAAAATCAGGTGCATATTTCTCCCCCATTCTACTTGTCTGTGACCACAATGGAAATCAGAATTATTTATTACTTATGTCAAACATCCCTAAATTTGCACAGATATCTCTGGCCTTATTTTCTTTTTTTTTTTTTTTTTTTTTTAAGCATCGACGTTTGTAAGGCTTGTGGAACAAATAGGAATTTAAATATTATTGAATTGTCCTGTTGAGATTCATATTTCTTTTTCTTTTTCTTTTTTTTTTTTTTTTTTTTTTGTATTTGCATAGCCCAATTTGATGTAGATAAATGAAGTCATTGCTCAGATGGTTGGGTATGGAGTGAAAGAGGCTAAATAATGTGTGGCTTTGCACTGCAAAAATAACAATGGTATTGTTCACACAGGCCAATTCTAGTTGGAAGTGATAGGAATACTTGACTTTGGTGAACACACAGAATAAATCTATGTCTTAAAACTAAATCTATATTCTCAAAATACACCTAGAAAAATCAGGCCTCACACAAGACACAATAAGATGTAACAGTACCAAATCAAAGAGTGACCCAGAGATTAACCAGTTTACCAAGAAATACTCCCTCTCTTTTCTGCAGAAGAGCTTGAACACTCTTATCTCATGTCCTCAGTATTAATCTATATGAATTCTGAAATAGGTTTACATGCATTTTACCGGGGGGGGGGGGGGGGGGGGGACACGTGAGGGGGGGAAGGGAGGGAAGTGGAAATCGTGTTGAATTATAATAATTGCCTGAAGTATAAATAATTGTCTGTAATTATAATAATTTATATAGTACATTATGTAATACTTATCGTATTGTCCTGAGTTTGAATGAGTGGTGGGGGTTTTTTGGTAGCAGGGGAGGGGACTACTGTGGTAGACCCCTGTCAGAAGCTTCTCAAAGCTCCCCCAGCTCCAAATAAGCCCCACCTCTGCACCAAGGCTGAGCCAAACAGCTGCGCCTCTGCAATAATGTATTTAAGAGACCCAGTGAATAGGAGTCAGACTTGTGAGAAGGAGTTGTGGCAGCTGCGTGAACACCAAGGTCAATGGAGGAAGAAAGGAGGGGGAGGTGTGCCTGAGCAGAGTCACCCTGTATCCTGTGGTGAGACAGGAGGGAAGCCCCACCTGCCACCAGTGAAGGTCTATGGTGGAGCAGACACTGATTTATGGCTTGTGAGGGGCCTCATATGGGCATTAAAGGTTAATGTGCTTGAAGGAGGCTGGGGTCTTGTGGGAAAAAGCAGCCCCTGCTGTTGTATTTCAGCACTGGTAGGAATGTAGCATGCGGGGGTGTTCCATGCTGGAGCAGCTAGGGAAAGGCTTAGAGAAAGTTTGTGGGGGACTGTCTCCTGTGAGAGGGGGACGACGATGGAGCAGGGGGAACAAGTTCCAGAATCTCCCCCCACCGAAGATGGAAGAAGCAGCAGCAGTGACTGCACCTCCTCATTCCCTGCGTCCTGTGCCACTGGGGGGAGGAGGTAGAGATATCAGGAGCAGAGCTGATCCTGGGAAGAAGGGAGGTGTGGAGGGAAGGTGTTCTCAATATGTGGCAATGATTCTCACTCTCCTACTCTGTTAAGAGTTGTTGTTAGTGTCTGTATTAAATGTATGTTCTTTTTTTTCTTCCCCTAGCGAGTCTGCCTTTTGACCATGACCATAATGGATGATTTGCCCCTCTTGGTCCTATCATTTGTCCCTTCTCATTGCTGGGAGGGAAAGGAGGAATAAGCATCTGTGTGGTGCTCAGCTGCCTTCTGAGCTCAAACCACAACACATATATATTACATAATACAATAATATACTACATAATATACAGTTTATACATTATTTATTATTAATAATTATTGTATTGTAGAATAATTATTATAAAACAATTAAAATGATACAGTATATATACACATTATATCATTAGCATATATAATATATATTATATAATGATATATATTATGTATAATATATTATACATATCTGAAATGTCATAATTGTCTTGAATTATAAATATTGTCTGGAAAAGACACGACAGCTATCATTTTGAAATGGTGGATTACTCGAGTTACTTGCTTTGGTTTTTTTACATATGTTACTTGATTTGGTGTTTCTTCTTTGGTCACTTTTCTGAATCTTGGTGCTCAGTTTTCAAAATGTATGAGAAGCTCAAATGCTTAATTTAAAACAATTACACAAACAACACTCCTGAAATTAATACCATATCTACAAAACAGATGCATGAAACTCTAGCTTCTCTATAGAGGACTCAAGCTGTTCAGGTAGAATGTAGTTCAAACAGTACAGAACTACACCTGAGCTAGTAAGAGATCCACTAGCACAGGCATATGACTTCTGAATATGATCTGTTGGGTTTTTAGCTTGCAAGTAAACATACTATATTTTTCTGTAGATATTCCTCAAGACCATGTTACAAATCATGGGTCTACAGTACCTGCATCCCCTCAAAAAAGCAAAACAGAATATCAGAATGAGAGGCACTTTAGCATACATGTTAAAAATAAAACAAAAACAAACAAAAAAAACCACCAAAAAAACAAACAAAAACAAAGCCAACCAAAATCCCCCAAACCCATCATAAACAAAAACAAAACAAAACAAAAAAACCAAACAAACAAAAACAAAAACAAAAAAAAAACCACAAAATCCTTAAAAACCTCAGTTCTCTACAATAGACATGAAATAATTTTTTCAGTAATTTACATTAACATTCTACAATTAAAAAGTTAGGATACTTTCAGAAATAAAGGGTATAGAAGACAAAATAATAATAAAAAAAATAAAAATGCAGGATTTCTTATACCCAATACTTAGCAGAAAAAGATGCAGTTTTTCTTATATTTAGTACTTAGCATACATATAATTATTTCTTTAACCTATGATGTTTTAAATGCTGAAACAGACAAAAGCATTCTCACCGAGATGGTTTCCAGGATGTTGATAGCCTAAATCATTGAACCAAAAAATGTTACTTCAGCTGGCATTAGCATTCTATAAGTTGACATGCACCACTGAAGCAACACTAGTTTTATCACAACTACCTATCCAGTCTCAATTTTATTATGCTATTATACAAAGTAACATATATTCATATAAACAGTGTGTTAGTTTAATAATATGATAATAAAGCATGTCCTTTATACAAACAATTATTTTACAAATGTTCATAATACACCTCCTGGAATGCTTAGCATTTCTCTTCTTTCTTTTCTTTTAGTGTCTGTCTGCTATTTTATTATCCTTAGGACCCAGTCATGTGAACTGATTCTGAAAGGTGAACAGCTCTTACAGAATGCTGATACTTTTGTTTGGACTTACAAGGGCTTTCATTTGCAAGTGCAAGTTTCATTTAATTTTAAATGCATGTAAGGTCACCTGAAATAAATAGAATATAAATAGTAAAATGGCATTAAAATTTGTGCTACAGGAGATTTTATCAGGCTGTGGTTGCGTAAGAGTGGCACAAAGATGCATTTATTTTTTATGTAATGTGGATAGAAAGAATGGTTTATTTGAAATAATTTTCCTGGACATTCAGGAATATATGAAGAAGGCAAGAAAAAGTAACTAGAATATATTTTTTTTATGATGTTTTTGTAGATTTAAATTGAAAGTCTTATGCATCCTTAATATATTTTTCTTCATTTTTGTACCTTAAAAATGTAAAATGTAAAATATTTCTTCTTTTCTTCTAAACAGGTGCCACGTGCAGGTGGTGTGGCATAAATATCTATTGAATAGTCATACAGTCATGAAAGTAATGTAATTATTAATTTATCTACAGGGATGAAAACATATTTATAAGAATGTGTAAACTGCGTACAATAAATATTACCTGTTTCATGTACACAGAGAGATAAATATTGTTTCATCTTTCATTTTAAATCCTTCAAACCAAAACGAAACCATAATATGTTTGGATTACCCCTTCTAACCATTTTGGTAAGAGATTTGCAGTTATGTAGACCTGATTGCAAAATGACAGCCACACATCTGAAACATTCTTTAAGACTCTTGTTAGAATCATTGAATTGAAACAAAAATAAAATACCAGACTTCATGACAGATAGTAAAGCTTTGGTAAGATTTGCACATGTGTAATTTAAGAAAGAATACTTAGGTGTTAAGGTTTAAGAAATTGAGAAGAAATAATTCTCTTGCAAGTTCCAGTGCTCAATAAATAATATTTTTTAAGGGAGGACAAATTCTGCAAAATAATATCTATTTTTAAGAGATGGGTATGGAATTACATATAGAAAATACATAACTTGCAGGCCTGTGTTTGAGTTCCAGTAGAGTTTCTGTTAGCAAAGTAGCAGGAAAGTTGAATTCAGTGTGTATTTCTCAGTTAATTCAGTTAAGCCAGAATTTCTTCTATTTGTGTTTCTGTTCTTATATATTCTTCTGTTATTGTTCTTTATTTTACCTCAAGATAGTAGATTTGATATACGAGGATACATAATCTGGCTTGTGTAAACTATGGATATACTTACTATACAGTGCAGTGCAACATAGCTATACTTTAATTAATTTACCTAAACTAGGAATGCAGACTAGCTGAAGTGGCACAGGTCATTTTGCTGACATACTCTCCAGTCACATTGTGTGTTTCAAAAGGACAAGATTTAAAGTCTTTTAGAGATTTAGTCACAGAACTACAATTCACAGAACATTCTCCTCAGAACCAGTTATTTTGACTTCTTAGAATGAGAACGTATGGATCCAGACAGAGAAATACAAGTTTTGTTTCCTTTGATTCTATGCCTTTCCTCACAAATTCTTTTCTTTAATATTTTCTCCTTTATGGAGCCTGTCTTTCTAAGCAGACTGACATTATTAACTTTACACTAAAAATATTGTACACTTGTACATGAGAAACAAACAAGATACACATTTAAAACTCTTTCTTGATAAAAATCATGAAAACATTTTCACAAAGCAAAATCTAATATGCTTTCATATTCATAATTTTCTTGGCTTGGCAGGAAGATGAATTACAGCTGTTAAATGCTTCAGCTTGTGAAAAAAAATTCTGAACAGAAAACACAGGCATACCTTTTTCGCCTCCTGAAATTATTCATGTTCTATATTCAGTGCAAGCTGTGGCCATTTATCCTGTAATATAATTTCAATACATGATTTTGTTTGTTATATACCTTTATATTATCTCAACAGCACTAAACTTACAAATACAACATTACCACAGCTTAATCTTGCAAGTATCTTTCAGTCTCTGGAGTCATCATAACCTTTAGAACAAATAAAAGCCTATTACCCCAAAACTGGATGCTGACACACAGGTCAGACTGATATCTAAATTTAATGGTATGGAGAAAATACAGTCATGTTACACATTGATGTATAATGCTTAGAAATGCTTAGACCATTTAGTGATTAAACTGTTTCCACAGTGACTATATAGGAGCAGCAAAAAACATTATTGAAAAGATAAGCTTTACAGAAGAATGAAGATAAAAGGACATAAAATCAAGCTTATATATAGAACTTAGGGAGCAAATAAAATTTCCAAGCAATCATACAAGTATCAGAAGGAGAAATCTTTTTTTTTTTTTTTTTTCAAAAAATAATTGATAACCTTATTTAGAGTTCTGCTATCTGCAATTCACAGAACATGTTTCAAATACCTTTAAATTAAAAGAAAGTTTGAAAATAATGGAAAGTCTAATTCAGATTTTTGGCAGCAAAAAAGATGTGAAAGTACCCTTTGAAACTGGGTTTGTCATCTACTGAAACATTTGACAAGATTAAAATCCAGATTACCCAACTATATACCAAATACCATTAAAAAATAAGTAAAATAAAAAGGTGATATCATGAGAACTTATAAATGCTACTTAAAATTCAAGTAGCAACAATATGAAGATAGAAAGTGATATGAAAGAAAGAGTTTGCTGCCACATGACAATTTATTCTTGAGCACATACTGTCTCAGGACAGCTTTCTCTATCCCCATGATTCCTAAAGAAAACCAGACTTATGGGAAGGGAGAGATAACACCTCCACCTTAAGGCATCTCAAAGGTGTCATGGTCCTTGTTGTCATACTCTGCATCTGTCATGTCTACAAGTATTCTACATCATAGAGTCATTCTGTACATTAACATCAAGTCTGACACTTTGGATTTGTCATATGTGAACAGCTTGTCTAATCTCTCTGGCTTCAAATTACTACAAACTGACTGTGAGACCTGGGTCCAATGCCTTCATGTTTTCAGATGCTTCAGCTTTTCTTTAGGAAAGTATTGAAAAAGGTGGATTCTCTGTCTCCAATTTCATAGCAGATTGTATCACACAGGAGTCAGTAGGCCAGACAGAATCTGAAGGACTGAGCAGAGTAGAAAATGACTGAAAGAGAAGTGTAGAGTAAAACCCCATGAGACTATCCTGACAACTCAGAAAAAAGGACAACAATTCAATAACAAATTTAGAACTGGGGATGTATATGTTGTGTTAATGATACAACTACATTTTCCCCCTTTTGAGGAAACAAATGAATTACTGATCCTCTAAATGTTTCAGCCTGAAAAATTATAATTATCGGAACATTAGTCAATTCTAGAGGAGAGTGCTTTTTTCCATTACTGTTAGTAAACAAGCAGTCTGGCTGAGGAAAATAGAGATCTCTGTTTTTCTTACAAGATATTTATTCCAATGATTGACTTCTATTTAAAAGCTAGTGTGTTGTTTTTTTTTTTTTTCTTTATTAAAGACTCACTATAGTTTTAAGTTCAAAGAGTTCTCATTATTTATCATTTAAGAAAAACCAAGGTACTCAGTCTCATTGATCCATCTGATCTTCCCTTTCAACCTCCTCAGAATAGAAATATATGTTCCAGTATGAGACTTTGTGCTTTCTTCTGTTCCTGCCCTTATGGGAAAGTAAGAATCCTAACAGAAGTTATAAAAACAATTTCTTCTTCCCCTTCAAATCTCTTGTTCCATCTCACATATGCTGTGATACCAAGAGAACACCAAGTGGCATAATTTCTTATGGTGTGTATATATATATACCTGCACACATGCTCCTTTTTGTTCATGAGACATAATCTCCCCTGGTAAGCTTCATTTCCCCTGTGCTTTCAGTGGTTTTAGCAGAAGAAACAACCACAAGTTTTCCTGAGAGAAACAAAGTGATGCTACTGAAAATACTGTAACAGCTTTCAGTAATATTTTTTACACAAAGCAATACAATGCCTGGAACTTGCAGGCAATGCACTGTCTTGCAACAGCTGCATGAATAACATAAACCCAGTTACTTTCACCTGAGGAAAATATCCCTTTGCTTTTCCTTAATTAAATTGTGTAACATTTGATTTGTCAAATATATTCATCCATACCTTTTCTCTTATGTTAAGAAATTTCATATATATTAACCTGATGTAAAAAGCAGCCCTTGACCTATGGGAACATCACTCTATAATAAAAATTTGAAAAATCATTTTCACAGTCAAGCTGCAGAAGCTCACTCAGTTACAATAGATTACATTGTAAAGCAATGAAGAGCCCCCAGACCTTCCAGGTTTTACCTGCATTAGAAAACTTGGTTGATTTAAAGTATGCGTATCTTCATAGCAGATACACAAATATGCCACTTTAGAAACGTTTATAATTATGCAACTGGGAAACAAAATAAACTATGACAGTTTTACAGAAATACAGATTGTGTCCTGTTGTACCAACACATTCTAAGGTTTTTTGTTTTTATACTTATGTTCACAAGTAAGTGTTACTGTAAAATATAAAACACAGAAACCCCCCAACAAGTCATGTGTCTATTTGCTTTGGCAAAACAATGTCAGAGGCAGGAGTCTTTCACACAATAATGTTTATTGCTCTTCTAAGTAAATCAAATAATATATATTAAAAAAAAAAAAAAAAAAAAAGAAGAAGAAGAAGAAGAAAAATTAAAAATATTTCTTACAAACAAACTAAATGTTATGTTCTGAATAAAACTCTTTACTTCACATATTTTCAGCTGGGTTAGTGAAATAAAGGGTAACACACAGAAAAATCCCTAGAAGATTTATACAGTTTAGGTTGGTTAAATGATTTAAATCAGTTCTTATACTTTCTACCTCCAAAAGCCTCCATCACTTCTTAGTAAACCCTGAAGTCAAAGACCTACTTTTTCTATAGCCATTCATATAACTTCAGTTTTTGGAACAAAATCTTCTCTTAAAAAAATCCCATGCCAGGAAGAAAAAAAGATGATAAAGAGACTATTTCTATTTATTGAAACCTATAGCTTTTATTGACATAAATACCTTTACACTAACTTTAATCAAACACAGATCTTCAAAATCTTATGTAGGAGTCAAACATCCAAATAACGAATGAAGTCATTTTGCTTCTCCACTCCAGAGAAAGGACAACAAAATCTACAGGGAATGCTACATAATTCATTTGGGTCATATATAGAAGAGAATACATGCCTAGAATATTTTCAAAGAATGAGATCCTCCTGGATTTTTGGATTCTTCTGTTTTTTTGTAGTAAAGTAAATCAGGTGTATAAGTGTTTGCTGCTCTACCTAGATCGATATAACGGATACAATAATTCATTGCAGTTACAGTGACATGAGGACAGTTATATAACTTGAAACTAAATGAAGAACTGACCCTAGACTCTAAAACTAATCCTCATTATTTCATCACACACCCTTTGCAAATTTCCCATTTGCTCCTTCTGTGTCTGTAAACTGTATTCAACATAAAACCCGACTGACAAAAAGTAAGACCTGTAGTAATGAATATAGAACTTCCTATCACATTTTTCTGCATCCCATGCAGCACACAAGCTAGGTCAGGCTACCACTAAAGCAGGCAGCACACTACAGGTAACCACCCTCAGACTAAGAAAGGAACACAAAGAACACTTTCAGTTTTACTTTTGTACCATTCTTTTTTTTTTTTTTTATTGCCAGGCACAAATCCATTACTTAAGGCCTACGGTCTTCTGGGTAAATGACAAAAGTTTTGTTAACAGATCTAATAGAGCAATATTCTCAGAGTGTTTAAGCAGGGGGGTGCCTGGTATCTACAGATGTGTATGAGCTTAGATTGGTCATTCACACTGATGATTTAAAATTCAGATAAATCTATTCATCACTGTTCTATGACTCTGAGTTTTTATTTTTCAGTCCTGTGGTCACAGAGCACTTAATATTTCTAACATTTTATTCATATATTTTTAATTATTCAGGAAAAGTTCCCTGAATTGGCCAGAAAATTATCCTGAAAAATATGTCATCCTGATTGTTCATTTTTTACTGCTTTCATTTTCACTCAGATAAGAAATATTTTTGAAATTACACGCATAACTTAATCTCCCGTTGTCTTTGCTGTAAAAGGTAGACATAAGTCTTAATTTATGATGCTAGGATGTTCATCCTTGGTTCTAAGAATAGAAGCTTTTCTTTGAATCTGTTATTCACTATCACGATGCCTCCATTTCTAGAAAATATAATAAATTCTTCTCCTGAAGTATCTTGGTTGAATTATGTCAGGGTCAGAGAATTGTCAAGCTTTATTGCATTCAGCTGAACCTCAGAATGTTGCAGAAGCATTCCTAATAAAACTAGTCAAATATATATTTTTTTTCTGTAACCATTATTTTAAACAAATTGCAGTTATTTCTTGTTGACAATCACAGCTTTATTTGCAACTATCCTCTGTAAATTCATAGATATAGTTTTTAAAAAATCATTGGGAAAAATATGCAGCCACTTACAAATACACTTTTATAAGAACTAGTGAACAAATATGACAAATCTGTTTTTTAAAATAAATACACCATTTTCCCAAGTCAACTAAGTATGGATGTATTTTTGCCATTAAAAGTAGAGATATTTCATAGAAAAGTACATCTGTAATTTCACTAAGTAGAGCTAAAATAGCCTAGGATTGAAAAATGTTTTAACATGCAATTTGTATGATTCTAGCTAGATTTTCAGTGAGGAATAATGGCAAAAAGCCATCCTTTCTTTGTCTGCAAATACTTCATGGTTAGAGAAATATCTGCACATATCACAGGAGAGGAGAGCTGGAGGTCAAGAGGTTAATTCTACTTACTGCTACATATATTCTGTAACTGACTTGTAGCTGTGTGATCTGCAGAACTCTCACTTAATAAGTAAGGCTTAAAGAGAAAGAAAAACAAATTTCTTTTAATGATAGTTCAAATCACTAAGGTTTACCAAAGAAAAGGAAAGCTAATATAGGGGGAAGGGAGTTGCTGTATTTTCATCTTGTTCTTTGTTGTCTTTATGTTCAGAGAAAGACAGGAGAGTGTTTGAAAGCATTTTTTTTTTTTTTTTCAAGAGAAGTCAAAGGAGAAATAATGATGGGGAGGGTGAGCTTTTATCCTTTAAAAAGAAAACCTTCTACAAAAAGCTACTACCAAAGCCATGAACATACAAGGTGAAAAGCAACACAATCTACTTACAAAGAAATTTGTGGAAATAACAAATCTTCAACTATAAGCACCACTAATTTAAAAAACAAAAAAAAAAAAAGAATAAAAAAAGAACAGACATAGGCCATTAAATGTACTATAATCTATTCAGTAAGTTTAATGTAAGGGTCATTATGAATTTAGTGCTTATTAATGATTTATAATGTAATGGCAGCTAGAAGTTACTCCTGGGGTAGACAAACCAATGTGTTATGTTGCTTCTGCATACTGATGAAGTGAAAGACTCAGTTCAAAGAACAATTTGTTAACTAATCTAAAGAATCTAGAACAGTCTTCTGGTAATTTTACAAAGGATAGCTGTCAGACTTCTCCATTTCTAAATTAAGTAGATATACAAAACCCCATGCAGATCCCTTTTATTTTTCATCATCTTTTCTATGACTTGGGAAATATGTTAAGATATTATTTAAATATTTCAAACAATAGACTGAATGCAAGATTCAGATCATATGTCTATTACTTCAGTATATGGCACATAACTTTTCTCATACTTTACACAGATTTATAACAGAGCGTATAACAGAGCGTAGCAGCATTTGCACATCATGCTGAGAAGATGTTCAGTAGCTCCAGCAGGGTCATCTATCTGTGCATATATATGTTCTATACTATGCTTGACAGACAGTTAAACAGAGATGGGTAGACCTCCCATCACCAGAACTGATAGCCTAATTTCAATATAACCAGGACAACCAAATCCCTTTTGCCTTATTCCCTATTACTGTGATGTGATAAGGTTGGCTTTTCTACTGATTACCCAGCAAACAGCTGTATGCCTAGGGCCTGGCTTTGCCTACCTATTTTTTTTTTTTTTTTTTTTTTAATTCCTTCTTTCATTTGTTTGTTTGCTTTGGATCTTTTCTTCTTTGGTAGCTTTTTTTTCAAATTGCTTGCTGTCTGTGATCCTGTTGTGTCAAATGCCTAAGGCTAGCAGGGGAGTATGAGGCTTCAGGAATGATGGTATTTGTACTATGATAGAATTTATTCTCAAATTTAAAATATGACAGCCTTAGTAGTACTCAACATGAAGCAGACCTTAAATTTCAGATAGAATGTCATGATACAGTCTTTAATGAATTAGTGAGTAAAGAGCTTTATCACAGCTTTTCGTAAATCATCATTAACTGCAGAAAGAGAAATAGACATAAAAATTCCTGTACTACTGAGTTTCAACTTCTACTGAATTGTACCTTGTAGACACTCTCATTTGAAGAATGAAAAAAGGAGGATCTATTAAAAAAAAAGATTTCTATGGAACACCAACGAATAACTAGATAGAAGTTGATACCTCCCTGATCCATGATCTTCCCTCTCTCCTTAGCACACAGCATAATATAAAATTTTATACATTCATACACCAACATCTGAAAACAATTCTCTGTTTTCTTCTCGTATTTACAACTTCTATGCTTTCTTTATTTTCTTCAATAAACTTTCTTGTCTTCTGTGTGGAGATCTGTCACTCATTGATGTCTACTATCTGGCCCTCATCCTGTTGAACTTGACAGACATGAGGACAAGAGCTTACAACACTGGCCTTCAATAAAGCAGACTTTCTTCTGCCTAGATCTGTAATCTGGCTTTATGGATCTTATTTTTTCAGTTTCATTTCTGACTTTGACAAGAGAATGTGGGGTAAGATGATCTGAAAATACTAACTGAAGAAATAGAAAGGTCATCCATAGATGTAAAAATGGCAATTGGATGGAGAGGACCTTTACTCCTCATTGTCGTATCTGCCTCTACATGTCTGTAATGGTAATGAAAATGTAAGAACATGCAAACCTATAAAAACTTATGTATGTCTCATTTCTCTTTTTACTATGTAGTTGTGGAAGGCAATGGTTAATTTGTACATCTCTGATCTAGTGTAGCATTCTGGTACAAAACCTACAAGATGGAAAACTGTCATGTCCAGAACCATCAGGAAGTTATACCTAGCTTTGTGAATAACAATGGCTTAAACTTCTGTACGGTTTAGCACAGACTGATTCCAGGTGATAGCTGTATGTCCAGTTCAACAGCTGTACAAACTCAGTAACTTCATGACTCTCAGTGCCATTGTCGTAAGGTTATTTGGAGTGCAGGCTGCCTGCAAATCCCATCTGTCTCCATAATAACTAACACTGAACTTTTCAAAAGATTTGTCTGTGCAGCATGTGAAGTTCCTGAGGATAGTGGTCAAAATAAATCATTCAGTGCCTAGACTGTTTACCCTGTAGAGAGATTTTCACATAAATCTACAAGGAGATAAAATATATATGAGTTTTAATTCCTGGAAACCTCATAATGTTTATTATAAAGATTCATTAATATATCTTCCTCAGTGTTTAGATTTAGTGAATTCTGACCATTTAACAAACAGTAACAATGCCTTATTTTCCTATTCTAGAGATTTCCTGTTAACACCCTAAAAGATACAGAATTTCTTTCTACCTTTGTATACATGACACAAGAAAAAATAATTCTCTGTCTGCCTGTCATTAAAACATTCAAGAGAATCAGAAATACAAAGTTATGTTTCTGTCATGTATTCATTTTTGTAAATCTTTACAGGTATAAAATACAATGTATTTAGTGCCATGCTAATCTACACATCACTGGCTCCTGTAATAAAAAGGTAAGTCTAAATTACAAAATGTATTCCACCCAGTATTTTGCTAGTCAAGTATCATGTGGCCATCATCATGATCTGTAATTTAAAAGACAATGGAGAATATTTTTCCCCTTTATTGTTGAGAATATTCACTCAACCAGGTGTTCATCAGATTTAATTAGAAGGAAGGATATGTCACAAAACATTGTCTAGAAAGAGTTAAAGGATTCTAGCAGGTCAGTGAAAATGTCATTGGCATTAATAACTATGACAGATTAAAGGCCTCTGAGCGCATGCTCGTGTAAGATCAAACACCTTTTTTGTCTGACTGTTACTAGATCAACAAAGTATCTGTCGACTATGTGGATCACAGAGGGGAATCATTTCTTTTCCTTTTCATTGTATATTATTCACTGCAATACAGCTTGAAAAATGGCAGTGACACCCCCTATAATAATTTGTTTGTGTATTTATCCAGATCTCTGCTGAGAGGTGGATGACAGCACCTATTGCTTATTGTTTAACTTTTATTTCATTTTGCTGTGAAGAGATAACTGCATTCCCAGATACACCTCCAGATTTTTTAACAGGTATAGAGCATGAAATAGGTTTATTTATAAAAAAGAATGTTCAGAAAAAAAATATAATTTAATGAATATGGTGACTGTTTCTCCTGATTCACTACTCTGAAAACAACTGTTCCAGAAACACAGACATACCAGGGTTTTTTTATTTCCCCTGTACCTGGAATAGCTATTTTTTGAGCTCATCAGTAAGGTTATCTTATCCTTACTCAAGTGCTTCTCTGACCAGTCATTGAAAATACAGCTATTTGTAATCTTACACCAGAATCAGGAGCACAGTGCAGACAGAATTTGGCTGACAGAAACCCAAGCTGGCCTGAGCATGTATCTTAAAACATCATAATATGAACTTAGCAATTGGAAGTCTTCCATTTTTGTAGATTGTTGCAACTTCAGGTAATGAGTTTTGACTCACAGGAACCTGTTTGCTTAAAAACAACTTGAAACAATGCTATTTTTTTAAGCTAACTACTAAAGCTTCCACATTTCTAGATTCCTTTAGGGTTTGAATATTTCCTTGCCAATATATTTAAGGTGGTTATGGCAGAAGCCTGAACTAGTTACAGCTTTTGACTAATAGGTTGGTCTCCTCTTCTTTCGGGTAGACATCATAAAATCTTTTTTGTTCTCCATGAGAACAGAAACTAAAATAAGACTCTTTTAAAACAGGTAAGACTTAGATCTGCCAACACAGGTTCTATAACATCCAATAAAATATGAAAAGATTATTTTCTTCCTACAGAGTCCTTTCAGGGCTGTATTCTGTTATTTTTCCCTTGTTCAAAAGTTTTCAATGGTTTCCTGGATTGGAATGAACACTGTGAAGTCTCTTCTGGGTCCTTATGAAAATCTCTTTGTTTTTTTGACCTCTGAGGTTTGGTTCTCATTCTGCTTCTCCACATCTTGTGAGTCTACTGATCTATCCAGATCCTGCTCTTTTACAGAACATAGATCACCACAGGTATGCAGTGCACCAAACCCTAGCTAATAAATCTAGAAAATTTAGTCATCAACACCCAGGGAAATAACCTGGTCACTGCTTTACTGGTCTCAGTGACAACAGATACCACATGAAAAAAACTTGCAGAGAAAATCAGTTGAATAAAAGAGACCTATTAGAGGAATGTGACCAATTGGATAATGAGATCTGTATTTTTTGTGGCATATGTTTAAAAATAGGAAAGTAGGATGGAATACAGAACTCTGTTCTCCTAAGTACTTAAACTGGTCATCAGATTAGTATTTCTTGGGTTCAGGGTTATTTCTGAAGAAAAAAAATAGGGAAATTTATGGGACCAGGTGTAGATAAAAATGGAATGAAATAAAATAATAAAAGTACACAGAAATACTAAGTAACCATAGAATCACAGAATGGCTTGTGCTGAAAGGGACATTTAAACGTCATCTAGTCCAAGCCACCCTTCAATAAACAGGAACATCTTCAACTAGATCAAGTTGCTCAATGCCTCATCCAAACTGACCTTGAAAGTTTCCAGGGATGGGGCATCTACAACCTCTCTGAGCAACCTGTTCCAATGTTTCACCACCTTAACTTTAAAAAGTTTCTTCCTTATATCTAGTCTGAGACAATTTTACCAAGCTGCAAGTGCAGCTATGGATCCTATTGGAAAAATTTGACTCTTCAGTAACAAAGCTGAAGCTTGATTTCTGAAATACCAGGAGTTTATGATGTATTTAATACATTTCTGTATTCTGCTTAACAAAATTTTCGGTGCTAAAAAATTGAGCAATGTTTCTAATCACACATATAAATATTCATGTGCATGGATACTACTGTGATGTTACTTCATGTAGCTTCAATTTCTGTCAGTTTTCTCCCAACAATTATAATGCTATATTGTACCTTTTGTAGGTCAGTACAAGGTGAATAAACATATGCTGAAACTTTGAAATGTTGTATCATAATGTTATCAATCACAAACTAAGCAAATCGAGGAGTCCATGGTAAACAACTGCTTAAGTTCATGCCTGGTGTCATATTTTAAATTTAATTTATCCAACTTCTTCTGGTTTAAACTTTGTGGGAAACAATCTCCTCTTGGATAACATAAATCCACTTATTTAAATTCTGGGACTTGACACAAAGTTACGTATTTTTCTGAGATATCAGTGTAAATTTTTCATTCATTGTTTTTTGTTATTTTTAAAATTGAGGTACCTTGATGTTAATGAGTATAAAAGTTTGGTAATTTATTTTTGAGGACAAAAAATTATAGACATTTCTTTTTTTTTTTTTTTAGAGTTCTTTTTGCTTTATTCCTTTGAGTCATTTTTTTATTTAATACAAGTGACTATAAAGGATTAATATATAAGCAGGAAACATCCTTTCTGCCGGGCTGGGAGAGCTGAGGACCCAGCCAAGGAGGAAGAACGTAGCCGACTCAGTATGAGTGATAAAGTGTGCTTCTGTTTATTGATTTTTGTTACAGCTTTTTATAATCCTTCTACTAATTATGCCTACTAGTCACTAGCTGATTGGCTTAAGCTCTAAGGGTCGTATTCACACAGTCCACCTACTTGCAGTTAGCTTACAGCACAAGCTTCTCATAACACTAAGTTTCTCATGCTACTATTTCTGATTCCTGTTGACTTGTTTTCGATACATGACAGTACCGTAACACAATGTTTCTCAGACCACCGTTACCATAACACTAGGTTTCTCAGACCACTATTCCTAATTCCCCTTAACCTGTTTTCGACACACCACGGTACACAAGGCTGAAGTGTCCTTGACATTCCTCCTGTATCAGCAGCTGCGAGCAGCTGCAGGCAAACCCTAGTGAGGCCCAGCATCAGCAGCTAGAGCAGGCTCTGATCATACAATTGCTCGGTGGGCTCAGGACCCTTGTCTCTGAGCCATTCTCCAACAATTCCCCCTTTTTCTTTTTGTATGAGCAGAGCCTGCGCTAATGTTCATTCAAAGATTTTCTTAATACATGACAAGGCACAACTTAGGCATGCAGGCTTACAATCTACTGGCTAAAGGCACTTATCACGCACCCGGGAGTGCTGTGATAGGTCTGCATCGTTAGCACACGTGAACAAACTAAATCTACTTTGTGGTTAGTGCATCCAGGCATTCAAACAGGGAGGAAACACTAGCTTGACTTCCTCCTTCTTGCCCTTCCAGGTGACCCCAAGGGCAGGATTACCACGTGGCAGTTTTCTGCTCAGAGACCCAGCCTGGATTGTCCAAACCCTGTAGGATCAGTGCATAACCCTGATCCTCCCCCCAAAAAATTTCCTACCAGGTTTTCCCCCTTTTTCATTTTTTGGACAATCCAGACTCCTTTTAACGTTTGAATCATAGCATTCATAAAGCATTTCCACACAGACCCCAATACCATCATGACAATCATAATGACAATCAGCATTGCCAGTCTATGTATCAACAAAGCTTTCAGCCACCTAGTAATTTCCAAGTTTTGTAGATCTGCAACCATCATCAGTCCATTTTCCAAATTCCCAAGTCTCGTAACCAGTCTGTCAGTCCATGTTCTAGTCTTATGCAGTCTTATGTAGCAAGAAAACCATCCTTACAGTTTTAAAAGTGTCAGCAATTGTAACAACAGAGTATGCAATACAGAATGTAATACAGGTTTCACCATGCTATGTTCTAAACATTGCAATGAACCCACCACATACAATGAATCTGATACTACATGAACAAGTTTTTGATACCAGTGTCAATGTTGAAACACCATACAATGAACCTGATACTACATGAACAAGTTTTGGTACCAGTGTTGATGTTGAAACACACAAATGACAGTTCAGAGTTCTAAAGTTTGTAAGGAGTCTCCAGACCCTGAGGAGAATCTTGTGATCTTGAGTTCCCAGGTGTCCCCCATTCGTTGTCACTACCGGGCAGGCCAACGCCCCAGCAGCATGCCAGTCCCCTTCTAACAAGGCATCCCGAATCACCCCACTCCATCGGGACTGAGCTAAAAGCGGAGCTGGTTCTGATAAGGGTGACGGGAGTGGGTGTGGTGGGGCTGCCGGCAGCGCTTCCTTTTCTTGTAATTGTAAATGCAGAGTTCTGTTCTGTAGCTCAACTTCTGTAATTTTCTTTCAAGTTCTTGGACTTTGTCACTGTCCCTTACCGATGTGTGACCCTGTTGCTTTAATTCGGACAGAGCCGCCGTTTTTCTCTCCGAGCCAGACGCTGACGCGCCGTCAGGGGCGGAACCATCCGAAGGGGGTGGGGGCGGGCAGAGTTTATGGTGGCACGCCGCTCCACCCGGTACCCCCGCGCCGCCTGATTTCTCTGCTGCTTCTTGCGCGGTGGAGCAAACGGGAATACTTGGTAACATGTCCTTAATAGAGCAGAGCTGCTGATTACACCCGAAGAAGGTGGCTAATCGTGACGGATGGTTGGTTTCGGCAGGGACCGGCGGAGATGGTATAGCGCCGATAGCCGCAATAGCAGCAGCAGCTACTTTCTTTTCTGCTGGCATCTCCCTCCAAGGTTTCATTAATTTTTTAGCAAGTTTATCATCATCTATCACCATATACCACAGAATATCTCCGTACCTCCTCCATTCCCCTTCATCAAACAACAGATCAGAGTCCTTAAAACACCCTTTTGCTTTCCCTGTTGCTACTAGACCAGCTAGCTGTTTAACGCAACTACTATCAATCCCACACTTTTCTAAAAAGCTCTGTAATAAATCTAGGGCTACTTCAAAATCCATGTACCTTAATACCTGTTATAATATCCTTGCAGCCCTCAGCTTGTAGCCCTTGCAGTGGTGAACTTCAATCGGTTCAGGCCGGAGATGACACACCACAGGACGCGATGTTCTGGTCGCTCTTTTTGCGCGCCGGTCACTGCCCCCGGCGCACTGCTCCTTGTGCTTCAGCCAGGTCCTTCAACAAGGGTTCCTTTCGTCTTGAGGATCCCTTTGTTCTCGCCTCAACGAGGGTCCCTTTTTCTCAAGAGACCCTTTGTTCCCGGTTGACCCTTTTTCTCGAGGGTCCCTGTTCGGGCGCCAATTGCCGGGCTGGGTGAGCCGAGGACCCAGCCAAGGAGGAAGAATGTAGCCGACTCAGTATGAGTGATAAAGTGTGCTTCCGTTTATTGATTTTTGTTACAGCTTTTTATAATCCTTCTACTAATTATGCCTACTAGTCACTAGCTGATTGGCTTAAGCTCTAAGGGTCGTATTCACACGGTCCACCTACTTGCAGTTAGCTTACAGCACAAGCTTCTCATAACACTAAGTTTCTCATGCTACTATTTCTGATTCCTGTTGACTTGTTTTCGATACATGACAGTACCGTAACACAATGTTTCTCAGACCACCGTTACCATAACACTAGGTTTCTCAGACCACTATTCCTAATTCCCCTTAACCTGTTTTCGACACACCACGGTACACAAGGCCGAAGCGTCCTTGACATTCCTCAGGTATCAGCAGCTGCGAGCAGCTGCAAGCAAACCCTAGTGAGGCCCAGCATCAGCAGCTAGAGCAGGCTCTGATCATACAATTGCTCGGTGGGCTCAGGACCCTTGTCTCTGAGCCATTCTCCAACACTTTCTCACAAACATAAGACTGCTTTTCTGTATATACTATTCTGCAAAGTCTTTCACACACTTTCTTACAGGGTTTCTTTTCTCTTTTCTGGCTATGTCTGGATATGGTACCTAGGAGTGTCACCCACATAAGCACAGAACTACAGATATGGTAATTCCCTTCTTTGCTCTTCTCCTGCTATGGTTTTCACAGAAAATAACTGAACATTTCCTACACATGCTCTGATAAATGCCTGACTTGAATGCTGGAACTCAGAATGCCAGAACGTACACACCATTATGCACCTCAGTAGGAAAGTAAAGACAAAATCTTTTCTGAAACTATTATTAGTCAGCCCAGCAACTGAAGTCAAGCTATGGAAAGTGTGTATGTATGTTAATGGTATTTAATATCACTTTGCATTCTACTGTCACCTTCTTGTTTCTCACGAGGCATGCAGATAATATATTCTGAAGGTGAGTGCATAAGTGGACCTAATGAAAGTATGAGGAAAGTGTCTGGTGAATGTTATGGCATCATCACAGCATGAAGCTTATCCAAAAAACTACTCAGGTAAGTGAGATTTTCACATCTTCCTGGCTGAAAAACGGGGCTATACATGAACTTTGATGTATAATTATTTCTAAACGCACACTAATATCACATATTTGGTGCAGGAGACCAGAACATATTAGAAAATCCTTCAGCAACCAGTGATTAGCCAAAGAGATAAACCCACAGCTACATTTTTAGTAAGGCCTTCAAGATTTAAACAGACTTTTTAGTTTAGGAAACAGTAAATAACTAAATAGCTACTTGGTCAGGTGAATACATATATGGTTGTCAGACAGTGTAGAAGGCTGAGATGAGGTGAAACTGATAGATGTAGAAACTGGGATGCCAGTCAGGACAAGGACTCATCCACAAGTGAGTGTCCTTCTAAGCTGAGTCAATGGTACTGGTCTAAACTGGACTGGAAAGGCAGGGACCTTGATTGATGTGTGGTGTGTGGAGTGTGTGTATTGCAGCAAGGTTTAGATTATATGTCACTGAACAGTGAGTTTCTGTTCTTGCAGCTACCCTATCCCAACTCATGACATGTGGTGGCTCCATACTAGAAAATAATTGATTTTTAGTTTTAAAGTGAGTGGAGATGAGATTCAAATTATAGATGCCCCTTTTCGTTAAAATGTATTTTTCAGACATATTTGAACATGTACATGATTATTTTCATTCTAGACCATAGCACACTCAACAGTTTTAATTGATGCATTTACCAGTGCATCAATGCCTACACTGGAATGAACATGGAAATGGACCAGCAGAAAAGAAAGCTTCACACAAACTGAAAATACAATGAAAAGGGAAAGGAGAGAGACAAGAGAAGCATATTAATAAAACTTAAACCCAGATGGAAGAGTAAGTATTGTATAAGTAGGCCCTGTTTCCAATATTTATTTTCCTCTTGGAACACTGACTAGAGGCTAATAGCTAAAAATTTAAATTCTTCAGGACATAGGGGCTTGTGTCTATATATGTATGTGAATATTTCAATTTACAAAGTGACTTTCATTTAGGTCTCTAGACAAAACAACTATATTCTCTATAAATGTATAGAAATGTATCCCTTCAACTATTTATAATCAAGAATCAGAGCTTGGATTTAGACTTTAATATAAGCCTCACAAATGTTCATCTGAAGACTAAAAGTTGTCCTTTAGTATGTAAAACCTGGAAATTAGGTTTTGATGTCTTGGGATATTTCCTTTGCACTAAATATAGTCTGGATTTTTTTATTTAAAAAAGGAAGTCATAAAAGCAAACTACAGTAATGTATCATTCCATAGCTTTAAAGGTTTGCCTGCTAGCAATGATTAAATCTTCCAATCAGTGCAAGAATCCATCATCTCTAAGTCTTCAAACAACACAATGTTTAGTTGCTTGTGCTATGTGGTTTGGATGCAACAAAAAGGAATTCCAGAAATTGTTTACATTAATACACAGTGTTATATATTGCTCCTAACAAATACTCAAATTCATCTAAAACATGCAAGTTTATCTTGAGAAAGGACATTAAAATATACTTCTGAAGTTTTCCTTTACCAGGATAATGCTTAACACTGGGTCAACCTCTAGTGACATTTGAAATCATAGAATTCCACTTAACTATGACAGCACTTAAGAGCATTCTAGATCAGGAAACAAGAGCTTGAAACTTCCACCATTCCATGGTTATGTATCATAAAGAGGAAAATTTAGAAGGATAATATAAAAGAAGTCTTAAAAATTTGTCAAAAAAATAATATTTCACTACATCTTTGTGAATAAAAAAATGTTGATGGCAGAGAAAAACACTATTTCTCCACTGTGTTAATCTTTCTTCTTCGGGATATACTAGTTATGGTCATTTTCTGAGCTGCAACATGCCTTAGAAATTGGAAGATCTTTTTTTCCCATGTAAACTTAAAAATAGTTCTTACCCCTCAACTTAACATACATTCCTAATTTGTAGGAATGAAGTCTCTAAGTAGAGTGATATCCTCCCCCTTTGAAATGAAATTGTTGTAATATCTCATCCTTGATGAGATCAAGAGTTGATTTTAACTACAAATACAGTAACCAAGCTTTCTTTGTGATGCTCTTTACATCATTTCATCATATATTAGTTAATGTTCACTTGATCTTTATTCTACTCGTGGAAATAAAATTACAAATAAAAAATTATTAGAGAAGATATGATGCTTACACATCAGAATTCACATTTGTCCTGGGTTTGAGTGAGTGCTGAGTTTTTTTGGTAGCAGGGGAGGGGGCTATGAGGGTGGCCGCCTGTGAGAAGCTTCTCAAAGCTCCCCCAGATCCAAGTCAGCTCCACCTCTGCACCAAAACTGAGCCAATCAGCTGCGCCTCTCCGATAATGTATTTAAGGGATGTGGTGAGGAGGAGTCGGATTTGTGCATGTCAGAGCAGCTTGGGAAAGGTAGTACTGTATGTATACCAGCATCATTTGAAAAAGTGAAATTATTATTTAAAATACATCTTAATGATGTACAGACAATAATTTCTTCTTCAAATCACATGTTAAATCCTGCTAAAATAATGTTTACTTAATAAAATATAAGGAAAGAGTGAAATTACATTAAGCAACTTGCCACAGATTTAAAAAATGTAAATTTGTTGGTCAAATAGCAGTAGATGTTCACAGGCTGAACACCACATAATCTGCAGAGCCACAGCCATTCTCATTTAAAGTAAACGACAGGACTGATTTTATCACAGTTAAGAAAAACTTTTTCATTGTGTCCATTTTTCAGATTTGCTATATGTTACCCAACTCTCCCTGTAATCCATAATGGAAAGCCTTCAAATGCATGCATTAAAGATGTGCCAATATCATCATCTGAGGGTTTAAAGAAACAGACATGTTCTTATAATCACTTACTTTACAGAGCATGGAAGAAAAAAAAGATATTCTTCATTTCATATTTACCGACACATGTTCTGGTAATTCCATTTCTATTCCATGATTCTATTTTTGTTTTTATCTTCAGAAAACTTACCATTTTCTTTCTTCTGCTATGCCAAAACTTCTCTGAAAATATTGGCTTGATATTTAATATGCTGCTTCCCTGAAGTTTCTTAAAATTTCTACTCATCTTAGCCCAGCACTGTCAATCAATTAGTTGTTGCCTATTTTGTGCATTAGTAACACTATAGCATTCAGGCAAGTGTGAGCATAATGAGGATCAGAGTATCATGACAGACAAAAGCATCCCAATCCTCCAGGACCCACTATTGTCTACAACACAGTTCTGAACAAGACTTACTTGGTGTTTTAGAGAATATAGTGAAGATATTAAAGAGGTACCAGTGTATCCTCTAACAATAAGAACAGGGGTTTGGATCTTAGGAACAGATCAAAAATAAATCCACCAGTTGTCATTGCCAGATTTGCTGGTAGATATTCAGACTTTTCTTTTTCTTTTTAAATCTTTTGGGTTTTCTTTTTCTTTTTTATTTTTTTTTTTTTTAAGGGTTTGTTTTTTTTTTTTTTTTAATATATGTACAGCAGTGAACACAGTAAACAGAATTTTCACAATCAAGGTGCTGCCTACATTTTATATTTAGTATAGATTTGGTTGCAGCATAATAGGAAGGATTTGGGAACTAATGGACAATAGATATATTGTTTTGGAGTCACTACATGGCAACATTTTGGATCTTGATTACAACAGATTATATTTCTTCTTTTTTTCAGATCCCCATCTTTATACTAGCACTTATGATCCAAGATGGACTTCTAATAGAAAACTTAACACAGAGTTCTTTGTTCAGTTATCTTCACAATTACTGAGTTCCAGCAGTTATTAATAGTTATATATGTATATCTTTGAATACTTTGTTTTGGTTTTGAGGCTGAAAAAATAGTTGACGACAATATATATGAGAAACAAAATATAGCTTGTTTTCCACTTCTTAGAGATGAAAATTAACCCTTCAATTGACTTTTGAAGGCAATGACAAAACTTACATCAATGGCCATGGTGCCTAATTATGCCATGTTATGGTAAATAAATTTAATTAGTGAATTATGTAGCCATTTTCTGTCAAGCAAGACAGAAGAATAATCATATTCTTCTGCAGTATACAAAGATCCAATAGCTATGGAGATCCACTATATTGATTGGATCTACAGCACCTAAATAATACATTACCTACTAGCTGTATTTTTGCATTATTGTCCTTAAATGAATTATCATTGCTGAAGACAAGTTGAATAGCTCCGCAGGTATAAAGTCTATGAGATGCAGAAATCCATCTAACACATAATTGTCATGAAAAAGAAAAGATCTTCTCCCTTCTAACATTTCCTTTTCCAGTTCCATGAAGAAGCTGTCATGCAGCATTAAAACTGGCTGAGAGCCCACAAAAATGAAGCAGACTGTGATAGGAAAATATTAAAAATAGATCCAAGTAAGCCCCAGGACTGGGAATGAGGAAATTATTACCTTGAACACTACACTGTTCTTAGTGCTAAAAGCTAACATAGTAGCAGCTCATCATTGGAAGAAATCATAAACAATCATTCCCCTTTTATTTCTTCCACATTATTTATGATTTTATAACCTTTTTCTTATTCATCCTCAGCTGTTTGCTTTTCAGGCTGAATGGTTCTCATTTGTTTGGTTGTGCATTTGATCGCTTTCTCTTTTCCCAATTCTTCGGGAGAATATCTTTTGGGAGATCAGAACTGTAGAAGGTATTCAAGATTATAGATTTTTAAGTAGTGACATAATACTGTGAGTGCTATTTTCTTCAATATACCCTTCCTAATAATTCCTAATAATACATTTGGGTTTTTTTACTTCTACTGAGCACTGAAATGACATTTTCACTGAACTAACTACTAAGGACACAGCTAAAGCCTATCCTGAATTAAATAAAGGGATCACTTCTATTTGACTTCTCTTCATTTTCAGGAGACACAGCATATAAAGTATTAGAATTCAGGAGAAAAAATTGTTCAATTACTGAAGCTAACTTTTGTGATCTGCTCTACTGATACAAAATACATTTCTGAATTAATAAATTTCTAGGTGAAAGCAAATTATTTCTTAACATAATAGTCAACATATAGGGCTTTTAATAAATAATATGTATTATATGAATCCTTACATAAAAGTCATTTAGAAATCAACATATTTTGAAATAATCATGCTAAACTGAACTGTAAAAGAAAGGTTATGTGTGTGTTGATCTCCAACTGAAAATTCCTATAGAAATTTATACATATGAACTCAATATAATTCTGCAGAATTTTTATAGGATGGTAAGCAAATTTTTTTAAAGCCTTCATGAACAGAATTATCACTATGCTTTTGTTGCTTTGTGTCAATTCAGTAAACATAAATTTATTAAAAAAGGTTTAAATGGTCATTCAACTTGAGTTTATGGTATACCTTGTGACTTCAGAATAACGGAAAGAACCTGGAATTTATAGATAAATCATACACAAGTATTCAGCAGAGAATATGCTCCTTCTTCATATATCTAAGCCATCCTAGCCAACTCCAAAGATACAATTTTTCTCATTACTATTTTATAGAATGTCTTCAGAAATCCTAGTGACAATATACACTAGTTATTTTTAAAGCTATATCCCACAATTGAGTCTACAGCAGTATTTTATCACTATTATAGTAACATCTCCTAGGGAGAGCAACTTTGCATTTAAATATAATGTTCTTTCATTAATATATGGGTGTAAGGTGACTGAGCAATTTTGTCAGGCAATTAGAAAGCATTCAACCTCTAAAAGAATGAGTTTCTATAAAAGTAATGATGCTGTGAATAATAACTTAGATATAAGAAGTAACATAGTAAGTTTATAAGTTTATATGACAAGAAAATATGTGATAAAAACCAGTCTGCAATCAGTTCCCCAGAGAGTCCTTCCAGTCTTACGTCTTTTTATGATTCTAAGTATACCTAAATGAAAAAATTACAGGTTTCGAAATTCAAGGGTTTTTTTTCTTTTGGGAGCATTCTACTTACTTTTAAATTAATTTATTCAGAACAAACAATGAAATATGCATTTAAAATAACATGTTTTAGTGTGACATTAATTGTATTATATTTTTTTTCCCTACAAAAAGCAACACAAATCTAAAATCATGATACTTTAGTATGGATAATCATAAGAAATGTTCAAAACACTAACAAATAAAATTCTTTTGTCTAGTTTAAAACTGAGATTTCTTCATATGCAAAAGTCTTAGTATTATATGCAAAAATATTACTATACTACTATACTTATGCACATTTATATTTCATTGTCTGCCTTTCTCTATTTTAGCTCCTTTGTTTACTAGACTTTGATATCACAGAGGACTGAAAATTTCCTTTGAGTGGATTGGCCCTAACACAAGTGTTTTAAAAGATAAATATGCTTTGCATTTACATTTCTGAATAAAACATTTTGGATTATATTCATTCACTCTTGGCTTTCTCAGGTATCTGTTATTCTATTTTATGTTTTTAAAAGAAAATAGTTCTACGTTCTCTTCATCTGTTTAATTTATTCAGACTCTGTCCTCTATAAGTTATTGGTTTCCATCTCAAATAAATGTTTAAAATTTCTCCTTTTTAGCTGTACTATTATATTTTTTATAATATGTCAAAATGTCACATAGCTAAGCTGTTATCTCTAATAATGTATTTTCAATATACACTTTAAAAAAATATATATTTTTAATTTATTTGGAAACATATCAGTGCATCATTAGATATGTTTTCCTTTCTAAAGGTATAATCCTGATTTTCCTATTTGCTGTAAGGTTTGTTGTTGCTTTTGCAACAACAAAAAAAAAAAAAAAAAAAAAAAAGAAAGCAAGCAGACAGATGTCATAAATGTCAGTGTTTCTCTCTAGCAATGTGTTTGAATACCATACACCTACAGATTCCTTTCCGCTTCTGGCACGTACTGTGTCTGAGGTGATGAAGGCTTCGTTCACAAGTGATCTCATGACTTTATAAACTTTCCATTTAAAAAATTTCTCAGTTATCCACAACCATCTGGTTTTCTGTCATGAACATTTTATGCTGGACACTCATATGCCCAGGCCATTATTCAGAAGGATGATATTTCTCATTGAGTATTGACAAACAGGCATTTAATGTCACATGGCTGTGTGAAGGTAGCAGGATTTTAAGAACTTCAGAAGGACTATTTCCTCTGAAAACAGTTTGCCTTTCATGATTACAAAACATGTTAAATGTATAGTCTATACATCATATAGAGTTCACTAGGAGGAGGAACTAAGTACGTTACCTGAGAGTTCCTGGGTGAACTTCTGGACAGAGAGAAGGTGGGTCACCATTGCCAGAGGCATTCATAAGGTTTTCTGTGTGTCCTTTTATAGGTCTGAGAGGTACCTCCATGCAGAAAGCATTAGCTGTCATGCCAGCATCACCCTGGGTCACCCTCACATGTAGAAGGGAGCACAGTGTGGGAACTGCTGTGTTACAGAGAATAAGTTGTGGTGTGGACTCTGTCAAGAGAAGCAGGTTTGCAGTGTAATCAGTCAGAAATATCTCTGTAATCATCTGATACAATTATCAGCACTTCATGAAGGATTTAATAGGTATCAACGTGAATCAAACTTGTATTGGTAAGATTATTCAGGGATAACTTGCATAATATAGGACTAATCTAAGGTACAGTGCTACAGAGTAGACGGCAATTATTCATCATTAAAGTCATATTTACAAAATTGATATCATTCCACAAGGATATATTATCAATATGAAGAGTATATGAAGAAACTGTTACTACAATGGCAGAAACTGCTTATAGTTTTCTCTGGGAGGTTTGAAAAAGAAAAAAACCCCTCTAACATAGAGATAACTTTTCAAAGTGTGACCTCAGTTACTCCACATACATAATTTTAGACATTTTGGAAACATTTTTCTCCTTCTCCAGTGGTTCTTTCTACCTTTGGAGGTAAAGATAGTTGCAGGTGAGGAGTAAGAAGAACGGCTTCTTGAACCCCAGACTGCAAGCCACAGAATAGATCAGATATTGCCCAGATAAGATCATCTCAGAAGTAATTTTGCTGAGAAGGCTGTCTGATTATGATGAGGTGGCTGCGTGCTTTTTTTCTTTCAACTATCTTTGACAAAGAGGACACAAAATGGATTTATAGCAACCTTACTTCCTCATGTAGAATGAAAAACCTACCTGTTTTTGTCTGCAAATGATAATAGTTTACATAAATATATCCAATTTATTCACATCACTTTAGATTTGATCTTATATTATGGTAAGAACTTTAGAGAAAGACATTGTTATATGTAGCGAGTACAATATTTTATCTACCTAAATGTACAAGTGATAAGGTATTCTCTTTGCATGCCAGGTGATCAAAACACACAAGCAAATCTGTTTTGGAAACCTTTTAAAAATGTAATCTTTAATCACATGGTCTTTATTCCACTGTTGTGTGCTACACTGCCTGTCAATAACTGTTCTCTGTTGAATATATGTGTAAATGTAAAGTACATATTCATTAGCGTTCTGCCATATGTCACATGGACAACTATCCAGACATGATTTCTGCATATAGATTCCTTCAGTTTTCCCTAATTAGTAAGAATCATCCATGACCATCTGTCAGCCTCTGTACCCAAGTCCTACAGTCCGAAGCAGGTCTTGGATTCCTATCAAGTCAAAATTCAATCAGCAATTACTCATCTTGCCATGCCAATAAAGCTATTAATGTTCAGAATAAATTAACACAATGTGTTCCTTCCATGTCTGACTCATGGTTGAGAAGATGCTTTAGACTCAAGGTGTCTAAGTCTTCTTGAGTGGGCTGTGAGGGACACTGAGTTAAAAGTTTACTGTAGTCTTTTCTGCTTAAAGAATTTTACGCTGTGAAAACAGATTCAATAAAAGACTTGTATCTCCTCCCCCCATCACACATAATATATTTTATTGTACAAAGGAAGTTTTTAGTTTGTCTTTATGGTTTTTGAGGGTGTTTGGGGGGGGGGGGGAGGGAGGAGGTTATTTGTTTTTAAATAAAGTAATTGTGATTATCTACTGGCAGGGGTCCACTCATGTTAGATTAAGACATCTGTCAGATCATGTTTGTCAGTGAACATGGCCACTACACTTTCTTTTTGTATTGGGTTTGTGTAACAAGGTTTTGGTAGTAGGGTGGGCTACAGGGGTGGCTTCTGTGAGAAATCTCTTCCCCAATGTCCAAACACCTGATGCCAGCTGGCTCCAAGTCAGACCCACTGGGGGCCAAGGACAATCCCATCAGTGATGGTGGTAGCACCTCTGTGATAACATATTTAAGAAAGAGGAAAAAACCTACTGCACAACTGAGGTGAGAGGAGAAGAGTAAGAACATGTGAGAGAAACGACTCCGCATATACCAAGGAGGGGGAAAAGGTACTCCAGGTGCCAGAGGAGAGATTCCTCTGCAGCCCATGGTGAAGACCATGGTGAGGCAGGTTGTCCCCTCTGCAGCCCATGGAGATTAACAGAGCAAATATCTACTTGCAGCCCGTGGAGGATCCCATGCCGAAGCGGGTTTGCTGTCAGAACTTGTGACCCCACAGGGGACCCATGCTGGAGCAGACTGTTCCTGAAGAACTACACCCATGGAAAGGGTCCATGTTGGAGAAGTTCATGGAGGACTGTCTCTCATGAGAGGGACCTCACACTGGAGCAGAGACAGTGTGAGGAGTCCTCCCCCTGAGGAGGAAGGAGCGGCAGAGACAATGTGTGATGAACTGACCACAGCCCCCATTTCCTGTTCCCTTGTGCTGCTGGTGGGGAGAAAGTAGAGAAATTGCGAGTAAAGTTAAGCCCTGAAAGAAGGGAGAGGTGGGAAGAAGCTGTTTTAAGATTTGTTTTTATTTCTCATTATCCTATGCTGATTTGATTGGTAATAACTTAAAATAATCTCCCTGAGTTGAATCTGGTTTGCCCATGACAGTAACTAGTGAGTGATCTCCCTGTGCTCATCTCGACTTACAAGTCTTTCATCATATTTTTTCTCTCCCTTGTCCAGCTGAGGAGGCAAATGACAGAGCAGCTTTGGTGTGCACCTGGCGTTCAACCAGGGTCAACCCACCACACCTGTTTACAAATACAGGTAGCCCACAAGTAGCAGTTAACATACAGCTGACTAAGCTAGGGTATGCATAGAACTGTTTCTGTAATTACATAAGATATTTAAAAAAAAAAAATCTAATGAGTTTCAGGGTTACGTGATTGCTTGATAGACTTCTTAGATGATAATTAACTTGGCATGACCATTTCCTACTGAGATCTGAAAAGCTTCATCTTGGTTAGTTTTATTTGACACATCATTGTTTCTCTTTCTTGATAGGATAATTATCTTCTAGAACCATGTTTAAAGTGTATTCCACCTGTATGTTCAACCAAAACTATTGAGATGTTATAATTTTTTTCTTATATTTGCATATTTTTAGTAGTCTTGATGATTGACCTGGGATCCATATCATACCTAGAATGGCAAGAAAAAAACAGCACAGAGGTAGATGAGGTTATTCCAGTTTTGTGTATTGTTTGAGGGTTTTGCTCTGAATTAGGCTTGCATTTGTTTGAATCTCTTCTCTCAATTTTTAATAATTTTTTTCTATCTGATTTTTGTCACTTGAATTATTTTGTGGGACAAATTCTCAGATGATACAGATAAACAGAGTTTTTTGTTTTTTTTTTTTTTTTGATGCTTCTATTTACTATTTACCTGAGAATCAGCTTTTGTTTCCAGTGAACTACCTGAAAATTTCTCCAGTCAAAACTGAGGAGATATCTATATATGTGATAGACTTTCAAGTTTTTGTTTTATCTAAAAAGTGACAAACCAATTTCCCTATGGAATAGCAGCAGAAGTACAGTTCTTTGAAATTAATATAAAAATATTTAAATGTGTAATGGATGTACCTTCAAACTCTTGTAATCCATGATTTGAGTTGCATGTTATAGGAAGTATTGTAGCAGGAACCATATGAACCAATGGAGGATGAGCCTCAAAAGAAGCAGTATAAGTGCAGCAGTGACCCAACCTGAGCTGGTTTTGGTGCCCACACCGAGTCCCCTGTTCTGAGTGACCACCATAACAAATGGAGCCTAAAGTCATGGACTAGATGAACTCAGTGGGTATTTTATAGACATTTTATGGACATTTTACAGGGGTGGGCCACAGACTAAGGGAATGGTGTCAAAGGATGGGAAGGGAAGAGGTACAAAACAAGGATACATTGGGCGTGACATAAATTGTATGGAATAAGGAGTGGAAATTGTACTGACTTTGGCTGGGATAGAGTTAATTTTCTTCAAAATAGCTCTGATGGTTCTATGTTTTGAACTTGTGACTAAACCAGTGTTGATAACACGTTTTATCTGTTGCTTAACAGTGCTTATACAGTAACAAGCAAGTATTTTTCTGTTTTTCTCACACTGCCCAGCCAGCAAGTAGGCTGAGGGTGCACACAGATGGGACAACTGAGCCCAACTGATCAAAGGAATACCCCATACCATATGACGTCATGCTCAGCAATGAAAGCTCAGGGAAAGAAGGAGGAAGAGGGGACATTCCAGGTTATGATATTTGTCTTCTCAAGTAACCATCACACATGATAAATCTCTACTTTTCTGGAAATCTAAACATCTGTCTGATGATGGAAAGTAGTCAATTATTTTTTTTTTCTTTTGCTTGTGCACACAGCTTTTGTTTACATGTTAAATTTTATCTCAACCCACGAGTTTTCTCACTTTTACCCTCCTGATTCTCTCCCCCATCACACTGTGAGGGAATGAGTGAGCAGTTGGGTGGGGCTGAGCTGCCTACCAGTGTTAGCTCACAACAAAATTTTATAAGCTACTTGTGTGGAAAAACAGCAACTTGAAACACTTACTAAATACTGAGAACTGGAAAGTAAATACTAGACTGAGAAGGGGCAGGATCAAGTCCTATCACAAGTAGTTGGTTTCACTGGTCAGATTCTCAGTTTTTAAAGAATGCTCTCACATTTCACTTGCAAAAAAATGTTTCTAGTTTTCCAGGGGTTTTCTTCTGTTTGCATTATGTACATAATAACTCTTAATTATGATTAAAATGCACCAAGAATCAAAATAGTAATGTGAAATGTAACAACCACTGAAACCCAGCATAATTCCAAATTATGCATGAATTAAGGAAAACCACCTGCGTTTATACCTGCAAAACTGGCAGTTGATTAGATACTTTCTGTTTTGCTGAGCTGGGTACTCATTTTTTTAATTAAAATATTCTACATATTACATGAAAGAATCAACAGCAGAGTTTGAATTAAGAGCCTGAAGAGAGCAGTTTATAGCAAATTGAGGCAAACAGCACAGATGCTTACAGTCAGTGCATATTGTTGACAGTGCTCATTTCAAAACAACATACCACAATAACCAGGGGTTATCTTGAAGACAAAGTGGGAAATACAGGATCCAGAAAGAAATACAACACACAAGATTTCACTGCTCAGAGGCTGCAAGCCGAGAACTTGTTATGGTTAGAGACATTATAGACAATTTGACCTTGCCTCTAGGTTCCAAAATGTTCATATTTCACATATGCCATTCTCTGCTCTTAACATCCAGCTTTGGTAGTGCTCACTGTTCAGCTGCTGTGCCTGAGTGTCTTTTTGCAGTACATTTTTCTTAAAATATGTGATTATATAGCACTTGCTGATAAACAAGTTGAGCATTTTATTCACAGATGGCTCTTTTTTACTGCCACAGTTTATCATTACCCTAAAGATTTCACAGTTTTTAATTTTGCTGCTAAGATACCAATGCAAAGTAAGTTTTGAAAGGTTATGTTTTAGTTAATAACTGTTTTTACCAGGTCAACAAATACTAATTCATACACTTTTTCATTAACACATTTTATTTTTTGGGGAAAGGGAGGATTGTTCAGAGATGATACGCATGTTCCTGGACATCCAGGACAAAACAGAGAATAGCTGAATTTGGAACTGGCCCTGTCTGGGCACTAGAGTGATGCTTGGTCTGTTAAAACAATTTCCTCATATTTGTTGTTGTTTTTATGGAAGCTAGTCTTCTTTAAAAGTCTGTGTCCAGGTTTTACATTTTTCAACTTCTGACTATGTAGTCATTACTGTGCAGATAAATGAATATCGCTTTTGAACTAAAGTATCATTTATTTTTTTCCTTAGTCATTAAAGGGAGTGGAATTACTTGCTGAAATTTGACTTGCTTTTGTATACATGTATTCCATTGAGTAAAGCCATATTTAAGCACCCAGATTTCATGAGATCAGTGTATATTAGACACCTAAGTATATTTATAACCCTCCTTCAAAATTAAATTGAATAATTAAGGCATAAACTCAGAAGATATGAAAGATAGTTACTGGAGCATCTGTTGGATCTCAAAGGTGTAACTGTGACACATGCCACATGTCACCTTCAGTGACTATGTCACACCAGCACTGAAAATTAAGAGAACTGGAAGATGGCCATATGTCAGCCGGAAGAAAACAGTGTCTTGAGCAATAATAAACACATACTCTAATTTTATCCAGTTCGAAGAACAGTTTGTACAGTGTTTATATGGAGGATAAACAATCTATATTTCATATTTTGTATTTTCAGACTGCTGTTAACATTAGATGATATTACAAAAGTCCTCAAGGATGATGTATTTGTAAAGATGCAAAATAACAGCACCTGTATTAGGATCATTCTTCAAATAAGCTTGAAGGAGAAAAAAAAAAAAGTTCATCAATACTTAGACAACTTCTACACCATTTTTAAAGCTAATAGTCCCTTAATAACTCAAATCTACTAAGGAAGCAGGGAGAAGTGCATTTTATACCTGAAGTCACATTGGAAATGTAATGCAAACAACTTTGACCCAGTTTCATAAAGAAAGTAGGTGAATACCAGGACTAAGTACCACCTATTCCAAAGCCAGAAAGGACATTGTAGAACCCTCTCTCCACACACACAAGCTAGATAATTTGTAATGAAAATTAGAATTAAATATGTTTAGAAAATAATAATAAAATTTACCTTAAGAAAATAATAAAGAATTATTTATCTCCTACATTTGAATGAGACATTCCAGTGTTGTGTAAATATACCTCAGAAGTATTTAGAGCTTTTTTTTCAGGTTTAAATAAATCTAGTTTCAGTATCTGGGCACTGAATTTTGTGCTCTTGTCAATAAGTAGAGAGCTTTGTTATCAGATATTTTCTTTCTATAAGCATATATGCAGTGATCTTCTCTCAGACTTCCCTTAGATAGAAGTAGCTGATATTCCTGAACCTCAGTAATCTATCTTGTTTTTAAAGGCTATCATCTAAGTATTTTTAAAGGCTATCATCTAAAGGTAGTTATCTAAAAACTACTCGTAGGGATCCCTACTGTGAAAGACTGAGTAAAACTTTATTGAGGACAGTTAAAAGAATATCATCAGCTTCACTGAGGTTTAATTTACTCCTTACATATTTTCCTTCAAATCAATAAATGAGGGTTATTTAATCTTTTTTAAATACATCTAGTCCTAGATCTGCCACAATTAAGTTAAACAAAGCTGTTTAAGCAAGACAGTTACCCATTGAGTCTGTTGAGATAATTCATGGATTTATAAACAGGCATGTGCATACCTATTTCAGCAGCAGTATATATATATATGCATGTAAGTATTTCACAGATATTAAAGCTAGCAGTTATCATAAATTGCACAAGACTAGTATAATTATCTTTACTATGTTTAACAAATGTAAAGAAAGGTTCTGTATAAAAGGGAAAACAGAAGTATATAATAGTTGTAATTGGCAAATTACCGTTTTAATAGACTGATGGCATCCTGCTATGTTATTTTGAAGAATCTGGATTATTTTGTTTACTAGAGATTATATAGGTTCAAAAAATATATATATATATATACACCATACAAAATTCAGGACATATTTTATTGTAAAAAGCAGCAGATATTTGACACTTTCCCCTAACAACAAGCACTGTTTTAAGAAACATTTTTCATTAATGACCTTTTTAAATATTCCCATTAGCTGATGTGTTTTAACAATGATTACTGTAGTTAAGAAGCTTACATTATGAAGTGACTGGCTTTTATTAACTTTTACTTCAATTCACTTTTAAAGTGCATGATACTTTTAGTTCATTCAATCTGTGTGGTGAAACTATTTTCAGAAACTTCAGGCATTCATTTACTCATGTTTCTCCTGGACATAGTAGTTAACAAGTCCTACCTGTTTTGATGCAGCTAACAAGAACTCATTTGATGATAGCATAGTTTATTGTGATCTAAGTGAAACTAAGTCATTCATTAGACAGTTTGTGATAAGTAAAAATAAAACCTCAACAAAACCATCTGGATTCTTATAATTAAATATAATCTTCAATCAATTTAATTTTTTTTTAACATAAATTTGTTTTGTAATTCCTAGGTAGGTATCTTACAAAATTAATACTTTGTTCTATATTTTTGTAGCTACTTCTTAATATAAAAATTCTTGTGCGTATGTCTTCTCTGATTTTATCATTCCCATTTGAGATTTCAGCCTAAACTTGATCACTTTATTTTAAAAATCAAGTAAACCAAAAGCTTTCCAGGAGAGACTGCGGGGTAAACATCATAGGGGAAGAGAAAACAAAAAGCTAGAAAATATTAGAATAAAAATTAAAATAGCATTGTTAAAATTTCACCATATATATTTTCATAATCATTTGAGAATGAACAGAGTGGAGGAGGCCAAAGATCTATGCTGTTCATACCTACCTCTAAATACAACTAAGAAATTCCTATTTAAAATGTAAAGGACAACTCTTTCTCAGACTCCAACAATTTGCAGCTCAGGAACCTCATGATCCAGATAAACTGCCTGGATTTTTCTTTCATTAAGCTGTCTGGTTCCTTGCTTACACCACTGTAAACTGTCACTATATTCAATATTTTGCAGCAAAGAGGTCAACAATTTAATCATATATTATGTGAAAAAAAAAAAAAACAAACCATATTTCTTTGGTTGTTTTTAGTTTATTTACTTAGTCGTTCCTGTATGAAAGTTTTTCAAAATCTTCAGTCATCTTTACTGTCTCCTCTGAATATTTTCTTGTTCTACTATAGCTTTTTTCAATATATCAGGACCAGGACTGCACACAATATTCAACATGAAAGCCCAAGAAGGACTTATGAAATTATATGATTTTCAGACATTTGGCTTGTTGGTTTCTGTCTGTGTTTTCATGGAAGGGCATTTGCTGATATCCATTCTTTTTTTTTAATACTGTCTTGATTTTTTTTTTTTTTTCCAGAACACTAGTTTCTTCAGATAAGCTATTTTCATGGAGTTATTGAAAATAATCCCAGCATCTCATTCTAGATACTTATAGTCATCTCAAAATCTGTGACTGTATGAAATCAAGACTTTTTCCTGTGTTCATCATTTTGAAATTAACTACACAAATTCCATTGTCACTCAGCCTTGTAGTTTCCACAGTCAGCCCTCATTATTATTTCATTGAGAACTTTACTGATATAAACAGAATTGAACACCTCACTACTCATGTCCTTTTCCATACTTTATAAGAATATGCACAGGGGCATTACATCTAGCACAGATTCCTGAATCATTATCAGTGTCAACCTCTGAGGTAAAAATCAATCATTAGGTCTTGCCTTGTTTTGATTTGCCTCACCTTGTCTTACCTTCCCTTCATGTCTCTTCCCTTTCTTCCCCATCACTTCCTTTTCTTTTCTCCTTCCTCTTTGTGTTTCCCTTCCCCTTTCCTTTTTCCATTCAAGGACACTTCTCTTGTTCCTTGCTTAGCTTCTTCAAATACATTTGTTAAGGATCCATGTTTAATCTATGTGTGAAATGAAAATAGGTGATATCAACCCAGATCTTTACCTGCATGACTGTCTCAAAGAATTCTGAAAGAATTGTAAGGCATGATTTTCCTGTAGAAAAGTTGTGGTGATTTTTCCTCAATCTGTCTTATTTATCCAGCCATCTACTGATTTTATCCCTTATTATACTTTCTACTAATTCATCAGGTACAGCTCTCCACTGTCCATGTTTGTATTTTCCCAGATCTTCTAGAACAAATTGTGTAACAGTCATCATATTATCTAACTTTCAGGCATTTGGGACAAAGTTGCCTTTAAGCAAAAAGTTATAAAGCACATTTAGTAGAAGGTCTATTTCAGCCCTGAGGTCCTTTTCTTCTTTTTCTTGTTGAGCATTTCTGGAGGGATAGAACAGAATCTTCAGTCTCGAGTAACTTCTGATCATTCTACTGCATCTTCTCTTTCAATTAATACTCTCTAAGGATAGCGACACTGTTGTTGAGTTGAACTCTTAGTAGCATAGGACACAGAGTAGCAATTCTGAAGCATTGGCCAATATGGACCATTTAAAACATCAGAGCATGGAAACCAAATATTTGCAGTCTTTAGTTACCTGCCTGCTGGATAACTGCATGAAAATAAAAGCAAATGACACAAAACAAACAAAACAAATCAAAACCCCAAAACAAAACAAAGCAGCTACAGTCTCTCTATTCTTCCTCTAAATCCATTATTTCATAAGTCTGGAAAAAAATAGAAGCTAAGAAAAATATATATCTGAATGGCAACTTTTCTCCCTGAGAGGAAAAAAAAAAAAAAAAAAAAATCATGGTCTTTAATTTGGCTTTAGAAGATTTGACAAAACTTTGGGCAATTCAGTCATAAAAGATAAACTTTCTTACTACTGATTTTGACTGTAGATGCCCATGAGTGGAGCTTGTTATGCTCAAACTAAAGAAAAAAGAAGACTGTAATATTTTTAAACTAAAGGAGAAAATAGTTTCACCTGTAGTGGTTATGGAAATTGGAATTTTCTTTGCCTTGAGAATATCAGTGGCACTCCTCCCTCATTCTAAAACCTGAAGCCATGTTTGAAATATGCAGGAAGGAACAACTTTTTGCAGGAATAGATTTTTAACATTTAGTTAAACATTTCATGCTGTTCATGTGTTTTGCCATGATGGAAGAGGTACAAAGAACAAATAAGTATTTTCAAATAGGAAAGAACATTGTCTGTACAGGATATAAATGTGCCAATCAGTTGGAGTTATTTCAATTCTAAAATGATGTTTTAAAGACTCTGCCATTTGGGACATTTTCATTCCATTTGAACTGAGAAACAGTACATTTTAATTTGTTCTCTTGCACTGAGATAACCTTAGATTTTGCTGCTGGAATATAATATTCCATAGTACTGTGTTTATTCAAAGTAATTTTGGAATGCTTTATTGCCTGCAAACCCAAGGTTGTTTCATCTAAAAGGGTTCTTGCTTCAATGACTGCAAGTCTGGACAGGTTGCACCAGAAATATATACTGGCCAAGTTACATTTACCTGTTATATTTTGAAACCTAGTTTGAATAGAACAGTGAAACATATATTGACATTATATCAGGTCTACACAAAGTATATTGAATTAAATATGACCTTCAGAGTATGAAGAGAGTTCATTTGGGCAATCTACAAGTACATAGTGTGATTTGAAAAGTTCCAGATGTGGCATATGTTTATTTATTTACTTCAAATAATTTCCAGTTATATTAATATAGTGAAGCCTTACAAATTCTTCCAGGCTCCATACTGTGCATGTGTTTAGAACTCTCCATATGAACACTCCTTTGAAATGTTAAGAGCCTTATAAGAGAAACCTTCACAAATACAATTAAAAAGCATTCCCAGGCTTGCTACGCCATACAATTAAGTGAAAGTGGGGAGGGAAAAGGAGAAAAGAGCTCCTACGTGGCCTTCACTGCTCCCTCTCTTAGAGAAATGGCTTTATCAATTGTGTAGGCACCACTTTGGTCTGATGAGAAGCTGCCACTTTCTGCTGTGCTATGTTGTTCCTGCACCTCCTTTTTCTACACCGATCACAATAAGCAAGACCACCAATGGATCTGCTCGTTCAGATAAGGGAACATAGTGAAGGAATTTGAGAAGCAGAAGATATCCAGATGGGGTTTGTGGCACAAGGTATAAAAATGGAATGATTTCAGGGACATAGTTTGAGAAAGTGATATTGTACAAAACTGCCTAAGAAGATAGCTAGTATCTTCACAGAAGAATCTGGATCATATAAAATCATAATGAAGAGAAGATTGCAGAGTGAAAATAGGGATTTGAAAGGACTTCTGGATGTTCAGGGGGAGAATATAATGCAAATTTACTTTATTTTAGCATACATAATGGACTTTAACTTACTGCCTGTACTTTTATTGTCTTAAGACAACGAGGTTTTTTATTTACAATCTCAGTAGAATTTCACAGACCCAAGGTCTTTCAAAATGTTTGGATTTTTCTTTTCTTATTTCCAATTTAATTAGTCTAAATGAAAAGTTTTTTTCCCTCTTGGATTTTGTTTTTATCCTTTCTATTTAATTGAATGAAATAAAATTACATCATTCTCTTCTCCAAACAGTAACAATATTTTTTTTTTAAATCAATTTTAAAATATTCTGTATTTTTAACCTTATATTTATTTATAAAATTCAAGATTTTTGTCATTAAGTATTAAATGAAGAATACTGGAGAATGATGTGCTCAATGTAGTACTTGAAGTTTTAAATGCACATTATTTAGTAACTACATCAACCTTTTCTTGCATAAATTTGTTTTCATGGGTATTTCCATTGGTTTTTAATGCTATTTTATGTTACAATTTTTGGCTTTTTACTTTACCTTAGCCACTAATGATCACAGTAAAAAAAAGTTTGTTGAAGATGGTTTTTGGTATGAGAGTGTTTTCTTTAGATTTTTAAGCTGTGCTTTTACCATGTACTTTTTACAAGTCTCATTCAACATAACATTTAAGAGTATTGGAAGTCCAGAATGCTAGATAAATTATCGGTAGCTATTTGGATTCCTTAAAATATCAACCAGCTGAAGCAATCATCCATGCTCTCTGATTGTGTTGTGTTACATATATGTACAAATAACATAATGCTACTAGGTTTGAGCTGAAAGGCTGTGCTTTACTTGCACCTTCAAGCTCTCTGAGACATCTGTGTTGAAAATTTTGTCTCTATATACCTCTTTCCTACATGTTGGAAGTAAAAGATATGAGGACTGTCCAAAGCATCCTGACAGAGGCCAAGTATTCCCACAGTGTACTATAGTATGTGGGATCCATATTCAGTCAATGCAGTGGTTCAAAGAGGCTTCAAGTCCATCATTTTCCAAACTCATAAGCCCAGCAACTATAAATGAACCAGAAAAAAGGAATGTCTTCAGTGTTAAATAGATGTACTCTGACTCACCTAAAAGGACTACATACATTTAACAATTTGGCCATATGAAAAAAAGAAAAAGTAAATATGTATTTTCCTCACCTGAAATTAAAAGTCTGTCTTGGGCTTATCACTACAAGAGATATAACAAAGACCTTGGAGAGTAGGGAGCACTAAAAAGAGAACATAGGATGGCAGCAATTCCCCTTCACAGTCCCTATACAGCCACAGGACCATAATTTCCTTTTCCCTAAAGTGACAGGACTCCCACCCCCTCCTCCCAATTTGAGCACATGAAGGCTGTGAGAAGTGTTTAGCTACGAAAAAAGAAAAGGATGAGGAGAGGACCCCTGGAACAATGCCTTATGTAATCTCAACTGATTGCCTTCTAAGACCAGTTGATGTTTTCTTCTTGCTCAGGATTGTCTTGAAGTGTGCCTGGTCTGATAAGTCTGAGATAAAGAAGGTGCTACAGTTATCAGTAAATACATAGGAACTGAATATGTTATTTGTGATTTAAGCCCAGGGCCACAGGACAAAAATTATTCTGAGGGAAACAAAAAAAGTCCATCCCAGGAATCTTGATACTGCATAAGGACGACCACTATACTGACATATTCAGTTTCTGATTTCCAGATGAGAAAAAGGCCAGAGGTAATTCTTATGAAAACATAACCCACATCTTTGTGATACAACAAGAATCTGCAATGGCACTCTGTATTGCCAGGAGTTATTTGTGTTTTTATCCTAATTCAGTATTCAGCTAAAAGTATGATAAGAGACAAATTCTATCTCTTTTTATCAGACTATATCCTCTAGTATATTATCTGAAAGTTTTTACAAGTATTTAGATTATTTATAATAGTAGATTTTATAGGAAGCAATTTTCAATGATGTTTTAAATTTTTTAAAAAAGACAGGTAATTATTTGCTCTATAAATATTTATGAAAGTAATACACTACAAGGAGCTAAAAATCATTTTAGGATTTTTTTATGTCATCTACTACAATACATAGATTAAATACAAAAGTGGGTTTCCTGAGTTTAAGGAAATTATTCTTAACTGGGGTATAAGATTAATGTTTTGCCACCTTTTGTAGCAAGAAATATTGTGAAAATATGTAGAAAAAACAATATAATAATACTTTTTTAAAAGTTTGGTAATTCTCAGTAGAATTTAATTTAAGTTTTTCATGGTAAAAAATATTCTTCAGTCAATATATAAAACCCTTTTTGTTATTGTTTCACAGAAGACAGTTTTCCAAATATAAAACAGATAGATGAAAGTTGCTAGACTGCAAGATTAAAAACTTTCCTTTTTGTCTACTTAGCTAAATACAGCAAAATAATGGAAGTGTTGTGACTTCTTTTCCAACTGCAAAACAACACAACATGAAGATGATACTATAATTACTAAAAAGAATCAGTTTAGTGTTTTATTTCTTAGTGACCATAATAATAAAATATATACTAGATCCACTGCACATATTCATAAACAGTCTTACATTTTATAATCTGCAAATCTGAGTATTCTATGAGAATAACATTTGAAGAAAATTGTAATAATTTGTATACTCAAATTTAATTTAAAACTATGCTTGATAATCTGAAAAAAAATAATATTCACTTAAGTAGTATTTGACTATAGAAAAATGTTATAGTTTCTGATGACTCTGCTTATACTGATATAATCTGAAAATTTAGTGTTACACTTTCTCTCCTTCAAAATTTTTTTTTTTCATATCAGATGCTTCTTCCTTGCAAAAACAAGCTGCTCTAGAAATGTGCTTGTCTATATATATGTGTATGGCTAATGAAATCTTTTTTCTGATAAAATATTTTGTATATGTGTCTTCTGTATTACTAGTCTAGTATGGGTGATTTACGTTGACAATATACAATGAATGTCAGTGAAAGGCTTTATGTTTTTATTCAGTACACTCAATATGATTACACAGGTTAACACCAAAGTTAAATGTTGGTAACCATTTTCCCTTTCAATAGAAAGAAAGTCTAGATCCTGCAGTGGTGAAGAATGTCAACTAGTATTACATGTGAGAAGCTCCAAAATCTTGCAATGTTACTATAAATCATCAAATTTTTGTAAAAACTAAAATATCAGCATTAGTCTGAAATTGTATGGGACAAAAGTTGAAAGTTGGATAAACATACTAGAGAAGAGTGGGCCTACAATTCAATCTTCTGACAACATTGTTATTTCCATCAGAGGTATGAAGACAGGGTAGATCATACTGAAAAGGATTTAACTACCTGCATTGATTTTGCTTGTTTTCCTTATTATTTGAACTAATATTGCAATATAAATATACATACATTCTTACATGTATAGTAAGATAAGTCCACAGTAGAGTTGTGCCATTAGAATTATATCCATTCAGGGAACTCTTCATTGACATATTATGCTAGAAAGTCAGTACAAAAACCCCACCTCTAATAATATTCCACCCACAATGGATAATTAGTGGCATTATTATTTCCATAATATTGCTATTCCTCAGCTTGACAGGTCTTTAATTTGGGTGGTTGCTTTGTTTTGTTTAACCAGAACTTTTTTTTATTATAACATTAAAAGTTAAATATTTAACAGTAAGAAGTATGGAATTTCTCTTCAAATCTTGGTGGGACACTGATTACTCTAAATTACAATCTTGCTAATTATAAATGGAAGAGGTTCGATATTTCCTCTAAAATATATCCGTGCTATCTTTAAAGGTATTTCTTTTCAGTTCAGAGCCTAACTCCCAAGTCAACCTGCATTTGCACACCGTAGACCTTCTTTTTGTCAATGCATTTTGATATATAAGCTGGAAAGTATCTCACTGACTCACATTTTAGGAAGAAGGTCTGAGTTATTTTCTAAATAGATATAAAGTATTCCAAAATAGACTCTTGGTTTTATTTATATTCTTATAAAAACAAATCACTTTGAAAGGAACAAAGGCAATATAAGTTGGGAATTTCTGTCGTACTTAAATTATAGTACTTTTGTTCAAAATTTGTTTGGTGAATCAGAGTGCCATGGAAAAATGTTCCATGTACATAATAAGGAAATGGAATGAGAATGAACAGAACCAATAGTTAAAGAATTTGATCTTATATGAGCCATACTGCATAGAACATCTAACAGGGATATAGTCAAGGAGCTGGCTAACATTTATTTAGCTATCTGGCTAATAATTAAAAGTTAAAAGCACATCCTTATGTATGACCTGTTTCAGGAATTACTATCTGTGATCCCAAGTGATCCTGCCCTGCAGATATGTCTCTCAGCTATTTGTACACAATATGCAGCTGCCTGTCATCTGACAATTGTGCCAGCTCAGATGACATTTCCAAGCAAAGGTCCATGTGTCGTTCTTTGCAACAAAAATTGAACTTTGTAGAGACCAGCAGCCTTCCATGAGATCTCTTGCTCTTTCCTCAGGCTCTGCTGTGACTGTAACAACCTTCAAAATCCCCCATGGAAATAAAGTGCCTTGTGTTTTCTGCAGTATGTCAGAAACATGATACCTGAATCACTGAGATAGCAAATTTAGCACAGACAATTCCATATATAACACCAAATGAAATGAGTTCCAAAGTCGTAATAAAATCTTAAAAAACTGTATCAACAGCAATGACAAAACCTTCCCAAACACAAGAGGTTATAATATTTTATATATATATATATATACCGCAACAATGTCCCTTACTCAGGAAAATTAGGTTCATCTATATTTTTTTTTCTGTTTTTCCTCTGTTCCATAAAAATACCACCTGCCAAGTTGCAGAGTATTTACAGATCTACAATAAATTCAGTATCTTCTTTAAATTTGTTAGCAGATGTTGAATTATTCTGGAATTAACTGGTTCTTTGTGGTTCCTTGTAGCAATTAAATGTGTAACAGTTCTCTGAAGTGTTGAAGGATCTAATTTTTCATTTGCATAATTGTTTGTTCTAGTTAGACAGTAGTTTAAAATGAAATCTTACCAAAAGCAGTGCAACAGAAATGAAAGAGTAATAAATAAGTAAGTATATGTACAGCTGGAGAGAGACTGGTTAAGGCTATTTATGTACTACCTAAAACTCAAATGAAGATCACAGAGATTTCAGAAGATGAAGTTTTTATGAGCTTAAATTAGATTTATCTCCAAGTTACACATGCAGTCTCTTAATTGGAGAAGCTATGTCAAGGAAGCGGAGAGATCTGCGTGTCTGATTCAAAAAAAAAAAAAAAAAGCAAAACCTAGAGGTTCTTTAAAAGATCAAAATATATCTCCTCATGCTTCAAAGTCTTTCAGTCCTTTTTCACCAATATCTACTTCACCCACTGGCTCCATTGTGCCATGAATTCTTACAGTATCCCCACTGACTAGAGAGACAGAGGTTGTTGCCTTTTCATAATGAAACTTATTTCTTCTGAAAAAAAATGTTTAATTTGAACGTTATAAAATTCCTTTTGTTACTATCCAGACTTTAAGGTCTATAGGAAAGGAAGAGCTCCTGAAAAGTCAATAAATGAATTAATAAAAAATAGAAATTGGGCTCATAAAATTACCTACTTTCTATTTGGTGTATCCAGACATAACATTACTTTTGATAGACTGAGTAAACAGTACTAGTCCCGGGTTACCAGAACATTGTATTGCTTTCTACTGTTCCAAAATATCCTGAAAGTGAGTTGAACTGGGCATTTGTGTTTTGGCCTCATGACTGAAGTAACTTTCCATAGCAAAAAGTCATTGTAACAGATATAATAGGCTGTCAGAGAATCTGAACTGGAGAAAAAAATACACTGCTGGTTTATCCTCCTGCTGTTCTGATCCTCGGTCCTTCCATGTGTTCAGAGTTTGTTAACACATCAACTAAATAGACTTAATGCTATGTTAGTATGCAAAAGTTGACATAGGAGCCAACCAGAACTAAGATGAATGTGTTGTGTGGGTCATTTAGAGCTACTGTTCTCATCATTTTTTATACTTCTCTTAACCCTAAAGAAATAACCAAATGAATACTTCCTGAAAGGAGAACATGACAATAATCTTGTGCACAAACATACCAATGCTTTACATTTCCACAATATTGTTCAAATATCAGCCAGTTAAGCCTTACTACTGGCATAAATGCAATTATTCAGTTTGAATTCCAAAGTAAACACTAAAAATATAGATCTTTTGTCCATCTTCCTCTGATATTCTGTCTCTAGCAAGCCACTTAACATCTCAATACAAAAAGTTTGGAATGTGCTAGAAAGTATTGTTTTATGGATCATCAAGTGAAAAATCCCACTGACCCCAGCTTTAATTGCATACCATTTATTGCAGGATACTGCCTTGGAAAGTTTTTCCAGATATTTTATTGTACTTCCTCAATTAGCCATCATCCTCATGCTATGCAGATAAGACAGTTAAAATTATGTCATGTCCTCTACAATAATAAAAATCACCTAATGATGCTGATAAGTTGTACTTCTCACTGGTATCTTGCTCTAGTATCATCTTGTGCTCTTTAATTTGCAACCACAATCTCTAGTCCAGACAAATTATCTGAGCTATTGGAAGCCCTTTGACTACCTAATACAATGTCTCTAAATACAATTAGTGTGGAAGCTGAAAATCCATGCAAACTTATTATAATAACTTATTTCCTTTTTTTTCTTTTATGAGCCCACCAGCTCTTATACTGCAACAAAAATCATTACTTGTTACTCACTGTAGCATATCTAATTTTAGATTGTAAACTGCTTGGGGCAAGTGTCATGTCTCTTATGTATTGTGCAAACTGGATAACAAACATTGTATAACCTCAACAACAACAACATGGGCCTGGATCATACCCTTAAGCCATATGCACAGACAGCCTTCTTTACAGAGATTGCCTTGTAGTCCAGTCTGAGAGAAAGGAGTATGTCAGCTGGTTCCTCAGTGTTGCCCTAAAACAATGAAACCCCACTTTAGATCACAAAAGGAGTAGCTGTAGGGTTGAAGGAAAATTGGCCAGATGAAAGAAAGGAGTTTAAAAGGGCACATCATCTATTACAATAGCTAAATGCAGATTATCAATAAATTATACTTCAAAGGGAAGCCCTGAGCAAAATTCATTAGACCACAAAATTATAACTTACAAAAATTATTACTTATTTTATCATGATAATAATAAAAAGATGAAATTATGTTTTATTGTGTTTGTGATTAGCTATCTATTTCAATGGAGTCACTCCAGATTTATGTTGGTGTAAATGAGAGCAAAAATTACTCTAATTCATTCTGAGTTTCTATCATAGTCACTTGGAATACATTCTGTCTAGCCCTCTAGCTATTTTAAAGGCATCATAATACAAAGATTCCTTTCCTGCCAGTCTGCCAAAACCCTGACATTTTAAACTAGCTCCTTCTATTTAATAACAAGAGCATACATTTTAACACTTATCTAGAGGCAACTATAAACATTACCACTGACAACAAATCCTCCAATCAGATTACCACAACATATCCAGTCACTCAGGAAACAAGTTTCATCTGAGGCTTTTAGCTTTATGGCCACCGGTTATTTGATCTGTCCAAGCCTACTTTAACACTATTTCTTGCATAAACCAAATAAAACAGATACTCGACCATTTAATCTAAAACATAGAGGTAAGAAAAAGAGCTCTAGTCACTGTACAAAGCAGTAATACTTTCCCTGCAGATCTCTATTAGACAAAATCATACCAGAAATAAAAAGAACTTTGAAATGGGACAGATGGACTTTGTTTTATTTCTCTTATCTCTGAGCCTTGCAAAAAAATGTCCATCAGTGTAAAAATAGAGATAAAAACATAAACCAATTCTTTAAAGATAGACTATTATTAGATTATACATTGAAATTTTGAGTAGGACACAGAAAATTTAAAAACATTTATTTTGTTCCAAATGATTTTATTTTTATTTTTTAATTATTCAGCTGTCAAATGTCACCTTGTGTTTCAAACTTCAAAAAGCAGGACTCAAGCTTACCACTTTTATAAATCTTCATTACATAGCTTCTAGACAGAATTGTGTCTCACATTCTTAGCAACCAAGCTTCTTTTCAGCATCATAAAGTTAATTTATATTCATTTCATTCTGTCTTATCTTTAATTCAGTGACCTTTTCATCCACTATCTACTATTTAGAGCAGAGCATTTTCAGTATTTTGATGTTTTATCAGTCATTTAGAGTTTCTGCTTTAGTTTTGGATATCCACAGGCCCTCAAAGTGTTGTAAAGTTTTTATAATATTAGCACAACTTGACATAGCCAAAGAATATTTATTTCATGCATTTTGTAGGAATTAACCTGTAAAGATATAAATAGCAAGCCTCAAATCATCTTTGAAAATATGCATTTGTGAATATACAGCTTTTTAAACTTTTCTAAGATTATGCTCAAACTCAGTGTTGAATTGCAATATCCAAATTTTCAGATAATCATAAGAACAACAAAAAAAGATAGAATAGTAGAGAAGCATTGAACTTTTCATAATATTATATTATTAACATTTTATAATACTGTATTTTCACTTCACATTCAAAATACAGAGGTATAATTTTAACAAGTTGCGTCATAAATTGAAGGTTTTGACTGATTTTAAAATTAAAAGTAAAAGTACTGTATGTAAAAAACTAGTTTTACTGACCATTTTCAATTTTATGTTTCAAAATAGTTGACTCATTCAATATAATGGACATGTTAATCAAAACTTTTATAAAAAGACCTTAACTTTTAATTGGGAGGGGTTGTTTATAATCTTGTTCTATAAAAATAGTCGTTAGCTTTCATACTCGATGAATCAGAATGAAAGAATAATAGGTCTTCTATTCTTATGAATTATCTTTTAATCACAATGATTCTATTAAGTATTGTATGACAATATTAATTACATTGTTTTGATGCATGTTATGATAGAAAAAAGCTATTTACTTTTTATGGATATTTGTCATGTTACAGTAGATATCCTGAATATAAACCTGCATTTATATAAATGTTTTTAGTTCAGAAACTATACAAAATATGTTAGCCATGAATGATCCAAATGATAAATTATGGGAAACAGCAGACATCTTAAAATCAGTTAATCTTGTTCCACAATCAGGTCTTGTGCCTCAAAATCATTTGTCAGCTGTGAATGTAAATAGTCCATTTCGGTATGATCTCTCTTCTCTGGTAAGGAGCAGACAAATTCATTCTGTTCTCTTATATCTCAGTATGTTTGTCCTTCTAGAAAAAAAAAATGCATCACTACTGCTCTGTGTTTCTGAATTTGAGGTTGTACTGCTCTTTTACAGTGATTTACATCCACACCCACTTGTAGGTCTGTTTTTATGGATACAATAGAGTAAATGGACCTTAGCAAAAATAAGAGGTGGGCTACAGCACATTCTTCAGAGATGAAATAGCTTAATACAACACTGACGTAATTATGGCGACCAAAACAAATTAGGGATTAATAAATATCTTTCTGCAATTCATTTTACAGGATTATGCCTTCCAGATATGCCATTTGCTTACATTTTATGAGTTACACTACAGCATTCTGAAGATCTTGCCTCTAGGACATTATATAGACTTACATTCGTGATGTGCATTGTTGAATATCCAGCAGAGCCTTAAATCAGCCATTTTTACTTTTTGTGTCAACGCCTACTAGTGATGAAAGGATGCTTAACTCTTGTGTTTTAACTGGCACAGTTAGAAGCTAGAGGCCTCACTGTTAAGCCACTAAAGATTTCATTTCTGTCCTTGAAACAGTTAATATAGAATGGAAATTCCATTTTCAATCTGAGATAGTGCTAATTTTTCTTATTTTTAGAAAGTCTTCATTCTACTCATTTGTGAACAGTTGTTTTCTCTACCCATATGGCCTTTTAATATTTGTCTGAGTTTGCTAATATACTTTATTAAAAAATACATTATTGAAAAAGTAGAGACACTTCTAATGGATATGCAAAATGATGTTGTACAACATTTTAGGACTTTATTGAATCCCTTGAAGTAGTAAAAGTTGGATGCAAAATGTAGCTGTCAATTCAGCTAAATGCTTCTGATTTTCCTGTGCAGCAAGGGAACACCTTATTTTCTTTGGTTACTGTATTATCGGCTAGTTTCTTATTCACATATACTGCCCTGCATGACTTTCAGCAATGATAACTGTCAGCATGGTGATAAGAGTAGGAAACATGCGTCACAAAAGAGTAGTGAGAATAGTTATGCATCATAGACCCATGAGCAAGAAAACTCAAAGGTAATGAGAGAAAGGGACTTATGCCATTTCTTGTGTCTAAACTTGTCATCTAAAGTTTACCATATCATCAAATCACAATCCCTCCAACTCTCAGTTTTCCCATTATGAGGCCGATTTGAAAGATTTTCACTGCTCAGAGGGAACAATGTCCTATATAGAGGAAACAAAAATCCACACAACCCTTTATGCTAGACTTTCTCCAGGAACAAAAGTCACTGCAAAGCAAAAGACCCATATGTAATGAGACATTTCCTCATGTAGAAATCCAGTTATCTCTTTGGCAATAGATAGGGCTGGGCAACTTTTTTCCTATAAGCTAAATGCAGCCTAAAAATTTATTCAATCACGTTAACAACTCAAGTATCAAACTCAAATATTTAAAGTTTTGGACTATATTATTATTATAGTTGCTGTTTCACTTGGGGGTTTTTTATTGTCATTTATTATTATGTAGACCAACAAACGTGCTCTGAAGCCAAATTTGACCCTCAGAATAAAAAGGTTTCCCATTTATGTACTCCACCTTACTCCCTCCTCCATTAGGAAATTGCCTTTTCCTTTTTTGTTTTCTTTCTTATGTTGCTATGACAAGAGATATTGCAATCAGTTCAATATGCCTCTAAGAAGTAGCCATGAAATTTCTTACCCCTATCTGCTTTATGACCTTCTGAAAAGGAAAACAAATTAATTCTTAAGCAAAATACTATACACATTATTTCCCTGAATCTTGATAAAGATGAAATTATGCTTGGTTCAGGTATAATATAAATAAGAATCAAACAGGAAACATTGGTCTGAAGTATTCCAGAAACAGATCTTATTTCTGTAAAGATAATTTCTAAAAAATACATCTAGTTTCATTTATAGGATTCGGGACATGGGAAGTAATGAAGGAAAATAGTGGCATTTAGGGAATGATGTAATAATAAAATAAATATCAGTTAGGATATTAATACAAGAATAAAAATCAGTCTCATTCGAAAACAAGAGGTATTATTCTTAGCCTCTATTAAATAGAGTAACCTATTGAATCTGTAAAGTGTTGTACCTGGATGTCACCCAAACAGTTCAGCTCTTCTATGCTTGAAGTACAGATGTAGTAAAAACACATTGTTTCTAATGCAACATTTACATTTAGTGAAATATTTATTGATAAGCATGAAGATGAATTAGAACCTTTGGAATGCATTAAAATGCACAGGAAGAAGAAGCAATGAATTACTTCCATATAATTTTTAAAGCATTACTGCTAGGGTAACTACCAAATTACAGCAGTGTAAATGAGAACACAAATATTTTTATGTCTTCCTCAGTCACAGAACTCCAATACACATATTTTTCTGAAAGAAGCCTATCAAATTTATTTGAAGGATACATGTGTTTCACGTGTAAATAGTTTTTATGCAGCATATGCACATAGTCAGTAAGAAAAGCTCTGAGTCTTTTAAGACTCCCATAAATGACTTCTAATGACAAATCATTGGTATGAAAGTTCTATTTAATTGTCTGAGGGTTGGACTAAAAATTTAATAATACTACATTTAACAATATCATATAATGGTTTAGTCTGAAAGGGATTTTAAACATCATATAGTTCCAACCCCGCTGCCATAGGCAGGAACACCTTCCACTGGACCAGGTTGCTCAATGTCCCATCCAACCTGGCACTGAACATTTCGAGGGAAGGGATTTCCACAGCTTCTCTGGGCAAACTGTGCCAGTGTCTCACCACCCACACTGTAAAAAATCTCTTCCTAATATCTAATCTAAATCTACCCTCTTTCAGTTTAAAGCCATCACCCCTCATCCTATCATTACTTGTCCTTGTAAAAAGTTTCTCTACAGCTTTCTTGTCAGTCCCCTTTAGGTACTAGAAGGCCAGCCACTATAAGGTCTCCCCAGAGCCCTCTCTTTTCCAGGCTCATCAACCCCAACTCTTTCAGTCTGTCTTCATAGTACAAGTGCTCCAGCCTTCTGATCCTCTTCGTGGTCCTCCTCTGGACTCTACAACAGGTCCTTCTTATGTTGGGGGCCAAAGAACCTCACACAGTACTCTAGGTGGCCTATAATGAGAGCACAGTAGAAGGGCAGAATAATCACCCGTGACCTGCTAGCCACACTTCTGTTGATGCAGCACAAGATACAGTTGGCTTTCTAGATTGCAAGCGCACAGCCAGGTCATGTTGAACTTTCATCAACCAGTACCCTCGGGTCCTTCTCCACAGGGCTGCTCTCAATCTACTCATTGCCCACCCTGTATTTGTGCTTGGGATTGCCCTGTCTCACGTGCAGGACCTTACACTTGGCCTTGTAGAACTTCATGAGGTTTGCATGGACCCACCTCTCAAGCCTGTCAGGGTCCCTCTGGATGGCATCACATTTGATAACATGGATGTAGTGTTCTGCTGCAGTTCACATTTGTGTGGATAGTTGACTGAACTCTGTGTCAGATCACATCAGAAGTACACACCCACTGTGATACTAGTGTTAATTTTTGCAGCATGATCAAGGTCACAACTACAGTCTTCTCAACAGAGAGCTGGTCAGACTGGATCATCATGAAGAGAATGGCCTGAAGGGACAGAAGGTCACCTGAAATAGTCTTCCTGGACATTCTGCTTGCAGAAGCCCCTTCTTTTGACTTTTTTTCCTAGATTACTTAGGCTACACCTTTATTATCTTAAGTAGTTGTGCTGAACACATTAGTTTCCTGGACAAACACTCATTCCAATAAAGCATATTTACATGCAATAATCCAGAATCAGGAGACCTTTTGGAGTAGATAGCTGTGTCCATTCTGCACACTGGACAGACTCCCTTTACTGCACAAGTATTATTCTGCACATTTCAACACCACAAATCTATCTTGGATTCATCTGCTTCCCTCTTGCTACCTGAAAGACATGCCCAGTAGATCCATTCAGCATTCATGTTGTGATCATTGCTCAGTGATGGCTGCTCTTTGTTGATATTTCTATAGGTTTTGACTGGAGAGGACTACAGAATAGCCCCTTTATGGGAAGGGGCCAGGCAATCCCAAATAAGGTAGTTGGGCTTGGCTTTATGGACTTCTCTCTCACAATATCACATATCTAGAATTAAAATATCTAGAACTTCATGCACATAAATTACTATTTTCTCTCTGTCTTTATGCAAAGAGAACCCTTTCCTGTCTGCCCCATCACAGGCCAGTAGATGCCAAAGACTGTGATCTCCCATGTCGTGGGCTCAGACAGAGCTGACAAAACTGATAGAGGCAATCATTTCTTTTCATGAAGGCTACCTATCCAATGCTAGTACCTTTCCACAGTTATAGCCATTTTAAAATTGTTGCTCTAATTCTGTTTATTTCACCTTGTTCATTTAGGTCCATCTTTCAGTGATGACAGCAAAAATAAATCTAATATACTTCTTCTACAAGGCTCTACCTGACTTCACACATAGATGTTGGCCACACAGGAAAAGAAAGTGCTACACAAGCAATATTCAGGAAGACAGGAACTAACATATAATTTTCACAATAAAATCATTTTTTAAAAACTAAACCAAAGCCTCCAGGAACTGCATCTAAGTTACATATAAATTCCTGATACTAACTATGCTTTTGGTAGCTTAAGTAGTAGGGTACACATACAGCCAGGTCCTACTTGTCCTTAGGGGTACTGCGGAGGCAGGCAAATCAGTCTTCAGGTGCACGAGAATCCAGGTAGTAATTGCACTTAATGGCTCGCAGTCCTGCCCACTTCATCTTTCTCCATGATCCTGATGTATCTGTTTCCAAAATTAAGGTTTCATTGTCCTGTCCTCCAAGTCAACTAATCTCTGAGCTTCAGCCCCTGATACAAGCTAGTCAAGATGAACTTTTCACCAGCCTTATCAGTCCAGCAGGGTCTGATTGAAGCCTTAAGCTGATTGCAGCCTTGAAACAGATTGTGCCAAGTCCCACCCACACTTCCTTAAAGTATTTGTTCAGGTTAGAAGGGCAAGTGTATGAGCAGCTAGTGGAGTCTGGAAACAGTGTATGTTGTATTGCTGTCCCTGGGAGCCAGGGCTGGATCAGAAAAATGTATGCAGATTAAGAGGTCCAAGAAGCTCTATCCACCGGACTGTGTTAAAGTTTTGTTATCAGTATAACTCCTCCATTTCACACATATGAAAACTGAATGAATTAATCTATATGACACACAGACAAAATAGAAAACCTGGGACCTTAGTAATGTTTAGAATTCACTCTAACATGATAACATATATATGTCCTTGTCATTAATGCTTGATTGACTGAACACTTTTCCTCACCCAGTGGACCATGGACTAAAAAAATCAATGAGGCAACATCTCAACTTTAATTGGTTTTGTATTTTATCTCCAAATGTTTTATTTACAAGAAACACTTTTTTTTTTTTTTTTTTTTACAAATTTAGCCAGCAATCAGATCAGCAAAATAAAAACATACTTCAATGACTTTGTAATTCAGTTGTTTTATGTCATATTCCTTTTTTTCTTCCAAATTGCACAAGTAAATTTTAATGTTTAGGAACACATTCTGTGTTTTGTTATTAGTTTTGACATGTATCTTTAGAGCAGATGATACTCCAAAATAAACTGGAGGATTGCTTTCTGTCTTGGATTCTGAATGAGGTAAATTCTTATGTTCTGTGATATACATTGTTCTCTGAGAAGTAAACACTGAGCCTGACCTAAGATTTATGAGAGAATTTAAAGAATTAATCTAGTGGTGTTTGATCCATGTGACAGTAGCACATTTATGTGCGTCTATGATATGTGCAAGCAGAAGCACCATATGCATATGCAGAAACTGTTCTTAGATATTTTAAAAGCTCTTATCAGTCTGCCTCTGCTAGCATCATGCACACTTCTTTACTTATTTATATGTTTACATACGCAAACCAATACACATATCCATATAAATACAGGGCCATATAAATCTGCAGAATTAGTGGTATGTTCTAAACAAAAGATGAAAAAAACCTTTTTCTTTGCTTACAGAGATGAAGGCTTAAAGTTCTATTTAAACTGTTGAAAACAATATTCTTTTAACAGGATCTTAACATTATTTATTTGTAAGAATTTGCTATCCACTAAAAGGCAGGAAGAGTAAAACTACAGGAATGCACAAAAACTGCAGATCCTCCTATACAGACATGCAACATTAGGCTGAGGTAATTGGATCTCATATATTGTTTGAGTATGAGACAAGAAGAGACATATAAGACAATAAGAGATATAAAGAGACTACAGGAAATGGAGCTCGTATCTAGTTAATATATTTCTGCTTCACAGCTGCACACAAAATTCTATTCTGACATGATTCTGAAGAATGGTCATATTGTCTTCTGGAGAAGCCATAACACGTAAGACCTATGAACTATCAGTACATGGTTAACATAGGACTCTTTGCAGTTACAGTTAGGTTAAAAATCTGGCTTTTTCCTCCACGTTTATATGAGTAATTGTGATTTTTATTCCTAAATAAAAATACTCTTAATTTTCTTCTGGATTTTAATTGCTTGTTTGATTCTAAATTTTGTCTCTTGCAATCAATTATTTTATTCTTTGAAATGTCATTTGAATCTGGAAATGGAGTTTCCATCCTGTAGAAATTTTAGAATTTGAAGCATTTTTTCATTAGGAATCAGAATGAAGAATGCAAAAGCTGAATTTACAGCAAAAATAATGTTTTGAGAAAAAACTTTTTTTCGGAAAAGGCAGAGTGCATACTTTCTGTCAGTTGTAGGCCAGCAATTTAGATCTGTCCAACTAGCTTGGGGAAATGGGACCATGCCTGTTTTCTGGGCAGAGATACAGAAAAGTAGACAGTCAGCCAAGAAGCATTCTGACCAGGAAACCATACAGCCTAGGTTATCCATTGAGCTGTGGCATTCTAGTACCAGTTGTACTGTAAGTTAGCCAGAGCTCCCAGGCACTTGGGCAGCCCACACCCAAACAGGTGGGATTTCAGGGAGCCAGGGAAACCACGTGTCAGTCATTTGATTGGTATGTGAGTTGACAGAAAAACAGGCATTGATTCAATCCTTCCAACCTACCCATCTGCTTTGGTTTTGACAAGTTTCTGTTAAGTCATCAAAGTTGCAAGGAAAGCCTTTAATTGCATCAGATTAACTATTTTCAGAGAAGAATTATTAGTTGCAAAGTTTTGCTCAATTCTGAGTTTGGACTATTCAGCAAGGTAGAGGAGGAACTTTAGTATGATTTCAGTGGCATCCCATTTAAGTCCTACAGCATAGATGGTAAATTGGAGCATGCTAGAATGCAGCCAAAATACACTACACTCCAGAAATTCCCACCCAGAATAATGACTCTTAGAGCTGTTTCCACACTGGCATAAAAATATAGTAGTCCTAAAATTATAAATTACTTATAAATCTTTGATAGCTCCACAAATAGCAGCATAAAGGTAGTTAAAACCCAGATCTATTGTTGCAGGGTCTGGACCTATGGCTCAAAAAATTACCTAGACATCAACATGTGCTTATCCTTACAAGCAATACAAGACAATCATTAAAACACTCTAAAGCGGAATACAAAGTACAAATAAAATTTCCTAAATGTACCTTAAATTATCTTTCAATGATACATTAGTAAAAAATATTTTTTTTCCTTCCCTCCCCTCTCTAGAGTTTACAAGAGAATCAAGGGACAAATAGTTCCTATAGTGTTATTACTTCAAATAGCTGCTTCCTCCTCATTTTGACACATCTGGGGCATGCAATTATTCTCAAAGGTCATTTTCCACAAAGAAAAGGACAATGACCAGAAGGAAGCATTTAGGATGTAAATACACCATGACAATTTAATCAATGAGAAAACCCCAATGTCAAGGACCAGCTTATTGATGGGTTGACAAAGACTGACATCTCATCAGTTGCTTGTAAAACTGACTATAGGCATAGAGAGATCAGAGTCCTGGTGTAGCACAAAAAGACCATAAATGTTGAAATACATTATCCGTAAATGTTGAGACAATCTCATCTTTAGATGCTCGTTTTATAATTAGCTTGATTTGTTTTATAATTATCATTTACAGAATAACAGTTGATAAGCACTTGCAGTTTATGCGCACCAAAACTCATCCTTAATTTGCAACTTCTAAGAATCACATTCTTTTTTCCTTTATTAGTAAATTTCAACAACCAGGTCAACAGAAAGGCTTTAGCTGATGTTTAGTCTAAACGACACACTACAAGCACAGAAATCCCAAACTGAAATCCTAAAAGAACCCATGATGTTGCCACCTAGTTATGGAAGTATTTGCAACAAATAGTATCTGGGCATGCCTGAAATGTTTGTAAGATGCTAAATAACTTAGCTTTCAAACTCCATCATGATCCACAAACTAGATGCTTATTCACTTCTCTTGCCTGTTGGGCTCAGTCTGATAATGATGTTTTGTGCTACAGGTAATATATAAAGTAGATGAGCTCAATACTTACTGGAGGATATAAGGAAACAATTCCACTATTACCTTGAGCTAATCATTACTAGGCCACATGCACACTTATTGGTATCTATGTCATTGGATTGCAGAGGCGTAAGAGTATGAAGACAACACCAGCTTCACTGCAAGTAGTGCAGTTTTACACCAGTTTTTGACGAATGTAAAACACACGTTGGTTCTCCTGAGATAACTGTGTCCATAACTCCAATGTGTGACCTAATCATCATGCAATCTGTCAGTGTATGAGGGTATATTGTGAGTCTACTACAACAAAGACAGGCTAAAATACAAAGCCTAACTAGACATCAATGGATGGAGACATTTAGAAGAGAAAGAGTTCCAAGTCATTTTCCACTGACTGTTAATTGACTTTTTGAATAAATCTTTCAAAACTAGATGAATTAATCTAAAATGATTCTCAGATAGCATCAGACAGATAGCTTTGTTGACACAAATGGACTGTGCTGGTATGCCCTGATTTCTATGTACTTTTGATGTGCCATAAGATTTTAATTAATGAAAACACAGACCAGATCTTCTTTTTTATTTACATTAATCTTACTGAAAATCTCTTCACAAATTTTTAAATAGCTTTATTTTCATTCTGGGAAAACAGGTCACAGATTTTATCTCTATCCTGGATGTACTTCACTTAGCATTTGAATAAGAGAGCTTTCAGCAATCAGCAATGCTCAAGTAGGATTTTAGTTTTATTTGATTCTTAGAAGCCATACTTGCTCTTTCATGAGGGTAGCAGGGTAAGCCTTTTCTTAATTCAGATTATGAAAGTGCTCAAACTGATCTACTGCCATAATCAAATGCATCACAGATACAGGAAAGAAATGCATACAGCTCTGTGTTTTCTCCCCTCTGCAAAGACCCCACAGCAGATGGATCTTTTATATTATCTGTTGATCTCTTCTGAATGGATTTAATCTCCAGGGAAAGGTAACACGGGAAGACTAAAACTGTAGTGAACAAACTCACTTGAATTGTAAAACAGCTGTTTCTTGCATTGTGAAAAACTTGCCCAGAACCTCATCTGTTTGCACATACACTCATTCCAAATGCCTGCTCTTTGCAGCTTAATGAAAATGTGGCAACATTGTTTAAGAAATATAAACAAGCAAAATGTGTAATATGAAAACCAAAAACAGTCTGTTCTGTGGTATTTGATTGTTATTCACTAACAGCATCTATCTGTATGCAGAAAGTCTTTAGGTACTCAAGCCTGACCATTACAAATGTTGAAAGAAGTATATGGGCAGTCTGAGATTCTAGGGCAGCTCTTTGATCCACACGTAATTGGCACAAACCTCTATCTAAAATCTTGATTGCTGCATTAGATGCATCCCTCTATATTTCCTGAGAAATTATCTCCCCTTATTACCCTATGCCATCCATACCACATAGAGTCGTAGAATCACAGAATAGTTTGGGTTGGAAGAGACCTTTAAGGGTCATCTAGTGCAACTTTCCCTGCAATAAGCAGAGATATCCTCAACTAGATGAGGTTTCTCAAAGCCCTGTCCAACATGACCTTGAATGTTTCCAGGGATGGGGCATCTACCACCTCTCTGGGCAACCTGTTCCAGTGTTTCACCACACTTACTGTAAAAAATTTCTTTCTTATATCTAGTCTAAGTCTACCCTCTTTGAGTTTAAAACCATTACCCCTTGTCTTATTTCAACAGGCTACACTGAAATGTCTGTCCCCATCTTTCTTATAAGCCCCCTATAAGTATTGAAAGGCCACAACAAAGTATTCCCAGAGCTTTCTCTTCTCCAGGCTGAACAACTCCAGCTCTCTCAGCCTGTCCTCATAGGAGAGGTGTTCTATCCCTCTGATCATTTTTGTAGCCTTTGTCTGGGCCTGCTCCAACAGGTCCATGTCTTTCATGTGCTTAGGACTTCAGAACTGAGTGCAGTACTCCAGGTAGGGTCTCATGAGAGGAAAAGGGGAGAATCACCTCCTTCAACCTGCTGACCATGCTTCTTTTGATTCAGTCCAGTATGTAATCAGTTTTCTGGGCTGTGAACACCAGATCATGGCCAGCTTTTCATCCATTAGTACCCCCAAGTCCTTCTTGGCAGGGCTGCTTTCAATCCTTTCATCCCCCAGCCTGCATTGATACCAAGGAGTTGTCCTGACCCATGTGCAGGACCTTGCACTTGGCCTTGTCAAACTTCATGAGGTTCACATGGACTCCCTTCTCAAGCTTGTCCAGATCCCTCTGGATGGCATCCTATCCCTTAGGTGTATCAACAGCACCACTCAGTTTGGTGCCATCTGCAAATTTGCTGAAGGTGCACTCGATCCTACTGTATGTCATTGATGAAGTTATTAAACAGTGCTAGTCCCAGTACGACTTCTGAGGGACACTTGTCACTGATCTCCATCTGGATATTGAGATGTTGACCACTACCTTCTGGATGTGACCATCCAACCAATTCCTCATCCACCAAACAGTCCACCCATCAAATCTATATCTCTCCAATTTAGAGAGAAGGATGTTGTGTGGGACTGTGTCAAAAGCCTTACCGAAGTCCACATGGACGACAACTGTAGCTCTTTCCTTGTCCACTGATGTAGTCACTCCATTGTAGAAGGCCACTAGGTTGGTCAGACAAGACTTGTTGCCATACAGCAATAGAAGTATCTCTTCAGTCCTTTTTATTCTTTCTTCAACCATGACTCCTATAGAAAAGCTCTTCTGCTAAAAGGTCATGACAAAAACTGAACTGCTTCAGGAAAGAAATCCATCATATACTGAATGATGTCTGTTTGGGAAGAGGCACCTAGTTTAATTTTTGGATGTGTATTTTCAATCGGATGAGATGCACCATCTGTATCATACTGGGGTACAGGGTGCACTTTGTAGCTGCTTTTCAAGATAAAAAACATTAATATCTATAGACATATAGATTGCATTCTCAGCTGGTTTTAACTTGCACTATATTTAATAAAATTAGGAGATCTGACCAGTTTATTTATACTAAAAGGAAGAAAAAAAAAAAAAAAAGGAAAAAAAAACCCACTCAACTCATCCCTGAGATTCTCTCTAAAATAAGTAATTGTGATATCAAACCATGAAAAATTAATCTTAGCATAATTATTTATGTTATTTTTGTTATGAACTGGAACCCTCAAGTGATTCCAATATCTCTCTATTCACTTTGCTAACAAACCTATCAAATAGATTACAAGGTTGGTAGCCTTTAATCAACAGTATATAAAACTAATATTGCAATAATATCCATGAAAATAAAAATCTGCCTATCTTCTACTAAACAAGAGCATGAATTTTAATCTGGTTCCCCATGTTGACAGGACTTGATCACGGAAGTGATGTCTACAAGGATTCTAATATTACTTTTGTATACATAGTAAATTAATAATTTGAATAATGACAAATGTATAGTCTTATATACAAAATGAATGTACAATCCAATCTATTTTGCTGGACTAATTATATCTTATGTTAATGAACTTGTTAGACTCCAGACAAACAAATAAGTCATATTTACGTTAACAGATTTAGAATATGTTATTTTACATATAGGTATCTGTGAAAATTGATATGACTGTGTGGAAAAAGACAGTAAATAAATAACAATCCTGAGAAAATAAATTTATATTTAAGTTGCTTTACTTAGGTATTTAAATAGTTACTTAACCTCAGAATTACTTTTTGGTTACACTGTCATTGACATCTCATGACTTTTGATTGATTTATAAAACTTTATTGGCAAGTTAATTAGGACCTGTGCTTAATATCCTGACTCCCATTATTCAGACAAATAGAATCAGAATAAGTTTAGCACTTTGTAATAAGATTTGGATTATGATCATCTTGACAACTTTTGATATACTGTGTTAATTAATTTACACTTCTGAAATATCACATCCATTTTTTATTTATGATATTTTGTTATGAACAATTAAAATTTTCAAGAGCATAAAAATTACAATCATAGAGCATTAAAGAATTAACAAACACACTAATCAGACTAAATACTTAAGGCATACTCTGGGTGCCAGAAAAATCATTTTCAGCACAGTTACTTGTCAGGGTTTCAGGCTGGGGATTAGACTCAAAGGGTGGTTTTATGCTTCATCTTGTATGATGTAACTAACAGGATGCTAAATTCTTGTTTGAATTTACATTACCTGTGAAGAATTCGTTTGCTGAGAATGCGATCTACAAAAGCCAGTATGACAACCGAGGTGTGCTCATTACTAATATTGACAAGGAAATCACATATTACTTTCTTCATCATAGTTTATGAAACTATTCTTATTTAGGTTTCACTGGCATGGAGTTATGCATCTAAACTAGACCCAAAAAATCCCAAAAGTGGACTTAGCTGAATGAGGCCTAATGGTGAGTAATGTGAGCCATCCCACTCTTTAATTGATATTGAAAACCCTCTATCAGCTGTCACTTTGCCTATATTCCATAGGTAATTCATTGCTTAACTTCAAAAGTTTGCAGGGCACAGAGTTATACATCTGTATCCTAAAGTGTCACATCCCAGTTTTGATCAGCTAAATGCCTCAGCATCCAAACCTGACTTGGATCTAGAAATTAGGCCACAAGAGCACTCTGGAAGTCTTGATATCAGTGCAAGGAACAAGCACAACAGTCAGACTACTTGTGATGCACAGGTGAAGAAACCATCTGCTTTTCCCGAATTAACTTAAATTAGTTTGGGTAAGGGAGCCTCATACATATTCACAAATATCCTATTTTCCAGTTAGATAGAGCATTTCCAAAGTGACAAAAAAGGGCTTAAAAACTTAAATATGTTAAGAAAATTTAAGATGAAGTCTTCATCATATTGTGTGTGTGTTATAGCTAGACAGCTGTGGAGTAATAGCAGGCAGTATCAACAGTACAAAAAAGTCCTTATCCAACCAGTTTTGATTTTCAAAGGGAAAGAGAAAAGGGAAAGTGTTTCAAGCAAGCTTCAAGCATATTTACTATCTAGGAAGAAATGCATGAGGTGGCACTAAAGAACTGATGGTAAGCTGCTATACGCATGCTCAGTAGCAGATAAAAAAGAATCCATGAGACTTCATCAATATAAAGTTTTAGGTGGGAAGCAAATATCAATTAAGAGAATTCAGAAGTGGAGGTAAAATGTTATAAATTTAAATGACACCTGGGTGTTGAACCTCAGTGCCCAAAATGTATTTAAACATCTGTATCTGTCTAATGACTTTGTCTTCTAGATTTAAGCTTGACTTTTCATTACTCCACTTTTGCAAAAAAGTTAATTAGGTCACTGTTTAATTAGGGGAGGGGAAAAAAAAAATAAAAAAAAAAAAAAAGAAGATAAAGCTAAGAGACAGCATAGAAGGTAAAATATGAGCAAGAGCATTATGTTCATAGACAAGTTTGGGGAGAGATTTAAACCAAACATGAAAGAGGTAAAAATGTTATCATGTTTCCTTTTTCTTATTTGGTCTGCCCAGGATATCCATAAGGAAACAAACCCTCAGTGTTTTGTTGATACATTTTGTAGTCCAAGGAAATGACCTGACCTTCAGTTGGGGTCGTCACACCTGCTTCCTCAGTCTACACACATATACAACTTGTCAAGAAACATTCAGTAAAGAACCTTCAGAAAGGAACTTTACCCTCATTCTACCAAAACCACCCAAACCATCTAGTCAGCTGCAAGGTGATGTGGATCCCTCACAGGGGCTGTCCTGAAACCATGGGCGTGAGGAGGGTGCTTGTGCCGTCCAGCACTGAAGACTCCCAACAAGTTCCTCTGCCTTCCCTGACCATGTCCTTCAGGTACCCTGTGGGAAACCAGGTCATTTCTGGGAGACAGTGTGGGGGCTCGGGGATCTTGAGCACAACAGCTCTTCTCCCAGGGCCTCCTGACAGCTTGCCAGAGCCTGCCCCTTCTACTTTCCCTCCTCCTGCCCTGGAGCAGACTTCCAAAGGAGCACAGAAATGAACATCCTTGTCTGGTCTCACCTCCTTCCAAGATTCAGCTGGAGCCTCTCCCAGCCAGAGCCACATGAGCTCTCCCTCTCCAGGACCCTTTGCCCAATCCTCCCTTTCCCTGGCACGTGGGCAGAACATTTCCCCAGCATGTCAGCACCAGTGGGTGCTGTCTGCCTGGGGGAGGTAAGGTGGGAAGGCAAGGGTTCAGGGCTGCCCTTGGGGGGTCTGACCCACAGGGCTGCTGCTGCTGCTGGATTGCAGTCCATAAGGTGACTCTTCAGGAGAGCCTTACCTCCCCTCTCCCACAGCTCTCTTGTGCTTTCCTTGATTTTCCACTCCTAACACCAGAATAGATCAGGCACTTTGCATGTCTCTCTTGTCAGGACAAGGTGTGGAGAGCCAAGGAAGACCTGGAGGAGAGATGCAAAGGCTGGCATGAGCCATCTGCCCCCAGCAGGGCCATTGGAGACAGCAGCAAACTGCTGATGCCTCATCTGCCTGGATGACATTGAAAATGCAACCTACATGGCCTTCTGTATACATTGTTTTTGCTTTATCTGCATCCAGCAGTGAGCCAGCAGGAGAGATGCCTACCCACTCTGCAGGTAGCCTTTTGAGTGGATGTTCCACACTGTGAGAGTGGACCATAACTACAAGGAATACATCATCAACCCCCTCACCCACCGCCAAAGGAGCGCAGCTGGGATCCAGAGCAGATCCCCACAATGACACTACATCTTGTGCAGGAGGCCCGCTGACTATGGTGCCTCAGTGGGGACGAGGGGACCCCTAGGGAGGGACTGAGAGCGGAGGCATAATGTAGTTCTGAGCCCTCAAATGCCACTTCCCTGAAGGCTCCCACTGCCAGTGCTTCTCATGAGCAAACACTGCTGAGCACAGCTTCTGCATCTCTACTTCTGCCTCTGCACTGTGCTGCTACTGTGGCTTATAGGCAGGACAGAACTTGCTCTGATCTTCTGGATACATGCTTTCTGGGTCACAAAACCATTTCCAGAGGAATAAAGCATTTTTATTGATCCACACACCTTGGCTTGATCTCTTTCAGGAGAGAAAAGCTCCAAACCTTAAGCATCCTGGATTTTCAGTAGCAATCTAGAAGCAAATTGACTTTCAAGAAAAGCACAATTTTTCCACAGGCAAAATCTCTGGTGGAATGGAAGTTCAGGAGCAGCGCTTGAGATCCTGTATTGAAGGGGAAGGCTAAACAGCTTATTTCCACAAAGAAGTCAGTGGTAAATCCACGATAAGTAGCTTTGCCTCACCATCACAAGAAGTTGCACACAGATGCAGCGGTACTGAGTAGCCCTGAACAAAATGTTTGTCATGGTTTAAGAAAGGATCAATCCACAAATTATCTAAACCTGTATTTTCCTTATTGTCAAGGGATATAAGCATTCGGACACTGACACAAAAGACGAACTGCAAACAAGGAGAGGCAAGGCACAGTTTACCTTGTTTTGTGCCTACAAGGCTTCCCAAGACATGGACAGTTGCTCAGCATTGGCACTAACCTGTCTGCCCTTAGTGACCAAGGCTGGAGTGAGCTGTCCTCATGGCTTGGTCTGGTCCAGCAACAACCCAGCCCCTTCATCCTCAGAGCCAGGCATCTGCAGAAGAGACCCCAGGGGACAACAAGCAGAAAAGGAACACGTCTTACATACGGTGCAAGTAGACAATGACTCTGAGGAGCATGGAGATGGATCTTCTGCCCACCATCAGCAGAAAGGTGCTGAGGTGAGGGCCCAGAGCACACCTCTGCAGCAGGGCTATAACTTGCATGTTGAGAAAATGGAGCCAGGTTCTCCACAGCAGTGCATGGCAGTAGGATGAGAGGCAGCTGGCCTCACCTAAAACAAGACAAGTTCACAATGGAGAAAAAGGACAATCTTCTTCCCTATGGGTGGATCAGGGTGCCCCCCCCAAAGGGAGGCTGTGCTGTCTGCATCCTTGGGCCTTCTCAAGACCAGGATGGAGAAAGCCCTGTACTACATTGTCACACCTTCTGGCTGCTTTGAACAGGAGACTTCACTGGGCACATCCTGGCATTCTTTCCAACCTGAATGTTCCCATGAGCCTATGATTTTCCTTTTCTCTTTCCATGCTGCTTCCTCCCTCATCCAGGTGGACCCATCCCATTCCCCCACCTTTGCTTCTTCCCCCAGACATCTTAGGATGAGCCTTGCACATTTCCATAATACCCTGAACAATATCCTTCTGTAATATTTGGGCATGTTGCACAATGAGAGGTTCAGATCACTTAAAAAATCACTGTCAAAGATATTAGCAAAAAGTTACTTTAATGTGAATTTGTAACAGTGTGACTTAAAGTTAGATGGCAAGGTTCACTCTATCAATTACTACATGGAAGAAACATACAAATGAAAATCAAGTTAGAATCATTTTTGAATTATTTATACAGAGACGTAAGACCTAAAAAGGTAAGGGAGACCCTCTTGAGTCATGAGGTTCAGAACAGACCCCCTTACTTTCTAAACTCCTCAGAGAGGAGTCTAGGTTTGGCTGGATCCAGACTTGGTCAATGGTTTATGTCTAATGGTATTGATATAAAGGGTAAGGAAAGTCTCCTGCCAGTTGTTAATTTGTCACAGATGCTGACATAGGATCCTACACAACTTTGATGTAGCAGCAATTTAAGTTTTATTAACATGGTAAATCACAAGATTAGGTTGAATGATTTTTAACAATACTTAGTCATCAGCCAATTATCAAAGTAATTTAATAAAATTTGTTATTATCAACACAGTGACTTAATTAAAGATTTGAAAATGGCAAGGTTCACTCAAGACTTACGACAGTTTTCTAAATGAAGAAACACACACAACACACACATACACACAGATATAGAGGTTAACTTATAATCAGTGCATCAGTACATGCTGGGAGCAAATTTGAAAAATAGACTTGGGAGGGGGAAAATGGCAGACAGGAAGTTGAACATGAGCTAGTATTGTGCCCTTGTGGCAAAGAAGGCCACCAGTATTCTGGGCTGCATAAGGAGCAGTCCTGGGAGCAGGTCAAGGGAGATGATCCTTGCCTTCTCCTCAGCAATGCTAAGACCACCGCTAGAGTACTGTGTCCAGTTCTGGGCTGCAAGAGTACAAGAGATGGAACTACTGGAGACAGTCCAGCAAAGTGGCACATAGATGATGAAGGAGCTGGAGCATCTCCCATAAGAGGAAAAGCTGAGAGCTGAGACTCTTTAGGCTAGAGAAGAGAAGGCTCAGGGCAGATCTCATCAATGTGTACAAATATCTCAAGGGACACTGTAAAGAAGACAGAGACAGACTCTTTTAAGAGGTGTCTAATGATAGGACCTGAGGCAGTGAGCAAAAACCAAAACATGGGAGGTTCATGCTGAACAGAAGGAAACATTTTTGGTGATAGTGATCAAGCATTAGCAGAAGTTGCTTAGAGAGGTTGTGGAGTCACCATCCCTGGAGATGGTGACAGGCTGACTGGACATGGTCCTGGGCAACTAGCTATGGGTAGCCTTGTTTGAGCAAAGGACCACCTCCAGAGAACTCTTAAAACCTCAGGAATTAGGTGTTTCTATGAACTATTTTATTGTAGAGAGCAGGATGAATTCAGTAGTAGTAGTGCCTGACTTCTTATTTTTCCTTTTTTTCTACTTTACTTGACAATTATTAATGAACCATAACCTATTTAACTGATTATTTTTGCTTCACTTCCATTAAGATGGAATGAACACACATGCATGAACATGTACACTTCCCTGTAGATACACTGCTAACACTCTTCTGCAATATTGTCCTTTAGCAATATAATTTATACTTTTTTAGAAACTTCATATGAGCACAAATAGAAATGGAAACGTTTTATGTTTTCTTAAAAATTTGTTTCTATTTTTTCAGTAGATCTTTTCTCACGTGTCAAGCCATCAAATCTACTATCATCACAAATACTACCCAGCAGCCTACCTACATTATAGAAATCGGCTTACATTATAGCATCAGCTGGTAACTACATATACAGAGCATATATACAGACTTCACACCTTCAGCATTCCCCAGAAGTATCATCAGACCAATGTGTTTTACAGAATACACAGAAGATCAACAAATGGCAGGTGTTTTCCTTTCTCCTTCTGTTGATTTACAAATCCAACTTTAAACACTCAGTTTAACATGTAAATAAGACATTGAGTGGAGAGTATATTTTAACTTGCATTTATACTTTCCATGTAAATGTGAAAATTGTTCTTTTGCTGAATATTACAAACCTTTACTTATAAGACTGTGCTTAATATTTACACTGGGGGAAAAGGCAAGTTGGCCGATATTATTTTTCTTGAAAAAAAAAAAAAAAAAAGGAAGAGAACCAGACTTTACCAGTCTCAGATCTGTTGCAAATCTTTTTTTTTTTTGCAGTGTAGTTCATGACCATTTGCATGTTTTGTCTGTATTCTTGTTTTGTCAGTTCTATGCAATTCCATCAAACATAAACTTGCTCCAGTACTTTGTGAATTTACAGTACAATTTAATTGCATATGTCAGTTCATACAGATCTCAGTATGTACAGTGATTACAACAAAAGAGGATATAAAAGATAGTGATAGAAAGGTGAATAAGAGGGTATATGAAGAATGTGAATGTGAATATTAGCTATAGGTTATCCATGATAAGTTTTGAGCTATATTATAAACATTGCTTCTCTTTTCTGAGTACTGTAGAGAAACACAGAGGATGAAGATAACAGGACACTGACGTGAGAATTAAGGAAATGTCATAGAGGTTTAATATTGAACAGCTTCAGAATCAACACTGATATGGGTGTAAATATGCCATATGTTTTCACCTATGTAGGAAACTAAATGGTGTGCTGGAATAAATAATAAAAAAGCCACAACAAAATAGGAGAACGAAAAGTAAAATATTTAAAATACAATAAAGGGATAATAAGAATATAATGCCAGTTTATGTGTTCTCAGTGTTATCCTTAATTATTGTCAGGTGTTCATAAAAAATAACAAGAAGCATCTCAGAAATATCAAAGACTGAAAGAGGAAAACATGTAGAGAAGAATGACTAATAAAGTGTTTTCATCTTAAGTTAAATCAGATTCCTCATACTGTGTTAAGTATGAAAAGACTTTGGAAGCTAATCCATTCTTGACAGACACTTGTCTCATATGCTTAAAAGTACCTTTCACGACAGAAGGTTGACAGGTTTCTTTAGCTAACTCTCCACTTCTTCATTACCTTTCCCTTCCAAAAGTGTTTTCTAATATCTCTTATACCAGACAATGAATCTCTTTCTTGCAATTTAAGCCCATTACTTCTTTTCTGATAGAGAGAGTGTATTATCTCTTTCTTTGAAATAGTCTTCTATTTTCTTTAAATCTATTATCACATCCTTCCTAAATCTTCCCTATATTTTGTCTTTCCTTGCAGGTTACAATATCAAGACCTTCAATCAGTATTTCTGCTCTGGTAGACACTCTCACCAGTTGGTACCTCCTCATTATAAAGCCTGGTAGGAAAAAAAAAATCACATAATATGCAACTATGTTCATGAATGCTGAAATGAGTAAAAGGATAACTGCATGCATCTTGTAGGCCACAAGAAATGTTTTAGCATAATGTCTACTTTTTCATTATTTTTTTTTATTTTAACAATACTATGATGTTATTGACTTGTGCTTACCTTGGGATCCTCTTTAGTTTGAAGACCTGTAGAACTTTTACATAGATAGTTGTTCCCTAATTTGTATATGTGCAATTTATTATTTCTGCCTAAGTATCTTGCAGTTGTCCCTATTGAATTGCATCCTATTATTTCAAACCTACCTCAAATTTGTCAAAATTATTTTAAATTCTACTCCTGTCTTCCAAGACACTTGCATTCTCTCCAAGCTTGGTATCATATGCAAATGTTCTCTATTACAGCATCCAGGTTATTCATATAGAAGCTCCAGTACAGCATCTTCAGACTACTGAAGCAGTCCTCTCAAGAGCAGTACATAGAACAGACAAAGAAAAGAAATAAATATGGTATACAAAGCAAGCATATCAGTGGGAAAAACAAATAAACAAACAAAAAACTCAAACCAAAAACCAGAATAAGAATCAAAGCAAGCCTATATATGGACTGTGCTGTGAGGAGAAGTGTGTCTGAATAGTTTTATCTTTAAACAAGATGATCCCTGGTAAAAATCAATAGTGATCTTTTTCTGTTTTTCTGTTTGTTAGTTTTCATAACTAGTACATCAGTAAAGTCACCTTCAGGCATCTTCAGTCAAAAGAACTTTCTCTTTGTCCTGAAGCTTTTAGAGTATCCATATATACATGGACTTCTACAAGAGAAAAACCATGTATTCCAAAATTCTGTATAAATAAAAGGGAGAGTTCAATGACTGACATAGTAGACTCTGTTCCTTTTTACCTAGTGTGACAGATCATATGATTCTGCTTGTCTTTTTCTAGTTTTAACCTCCAGAGTGAATAGACATCAAGATGTTGCCTTGTCTATCTATAACCATAGCAACAAGAGGAAATATGGCAGTGTTACCTCTCTGTTTTCATTTTCATTTCAATCTTCTTCCTTTCCCAATTTCAGGATATTAGTATAGTTGAAGTAGAGGATGACTGCAATGTCAGTGAATTAAACACAGAATAAATACAAATATACTATGGTACAGTCAAACAACAGTAGTCAAACACTTCTCTTCCATCTCCACAGCACAGGATGTAGATCCATGAGTCCCATCAGCTGAAGACTCAGTGATCACAGTCATTAGTGATCAAAGTCATTTTCCTCTCCAAACAACTATCACAAATTACTTAGTTAATATTAACATCATATTGTAATAATATCAATAACACATATAGCCACAAGGTGTGTGTAAACATAGGGATAAATGCTTTTAACAGTATGTTATGCTCTTAGTGCAAGCACTTCACACTGGCTACTGCTTCTTCTACACAGTCCATTTTTAACAGAATAATGTTTGAATAAAAATCATCAACAAGATTCATGACTCATTAATCACGACATTATCTTTCTCTATACATTTGACTGTCTTGCAACACCTCTGCTCTAAATCCTGTATCTTCTGCTGACTATGAACTAATTTAATCTCTGGCCTTAGTACCATGAAATTTAAGATTTTTGTGTTTCTTTCAATGGTGTGTTGTACTTTAATGAATTATAAACATATACAAAAATGTCCTGGTTCGGGCTGGAATAGAGTTCACGTTCGTTTTGGTAGCTGGAGCAGTGCTGAAGCACACTGAGATTCCAGAGGCTCTCTAGGTCTGAGAGCCCTCACCTGTGCACAGGGGCGGGGGGCGGGGGGGGGAGCACAGCTGGAGTGCTGGGCCCGGATTGGCCAATATCCCATGTCATGTGACATTGTGCTCACTATATAAAGGCAGGAGTGGGCTGGGAGGGGCTCTTGGTTCTGGGAGTGTTGCTGTGGTGCCTTTGTGTTGGGGATCACCGGCTGGGAGTAGGTGGGTGTCAGTTGGTGGGTGGTGAGCAGCTGTATTGTACATTACCTGCTGATACTGCTGTCAGGGTATTGTTCTGTTACTGTTATTAAACTGTTTTTATCTCCATCTGTGACTCTCCCTTTGCCCCTCCGATTCCCTCCCTATTCCCAAGTGAGGGGAGGGTGGGTGAGTGACTGCGTGGCGTATGGCTGCCAACCAGGCTCAAACCACAACAAAAAAATCATACACCATCACATCTACATGCCTCCCCTAAAAAATATATATATATATATGTGTATAATGAGAACGTCAAAATAGCAGAGGGTGATGTTGGGCACAATGCAGTCATTGTTATGAGCAAAGATAGCCATGACATCTTAGTGGTGAAAACTAAGGAAGTACACTCTTTGCGGCAGACTGAAAGGATTACCTTCTCTTGTTAGTACAGCTGGAGTAACATAGTATGTACTGCACCTGTGTGGATTATGAAAGAATTTGTCTGGAAAAGATAGGAGTCTTTTATTTTCTGTAATTTAATTTAGATAAAATTCAATAATCATATTAAAATTCTCACTCTCAGTTGTTAACCATGGATATGCAACTTTCTGAGATGAACATTTTATGTTTATTTATGACGTTTTATCCCTTGTCTACCTGATATTCTAAAATTAATGTATTTCTACTGTATACATTCTACCTACTCCACAGAGTATCTTATATGTGAAATCCTATTAATGGAATTTTAATTCTGGTAAAAGAATTCTTACACACCGGTAATTATGATTAATGAACATGGGATACAAATTCTAGTCATAGTGATGGTAGTAAAGACTATTAAATATCTAGCAGATGTAATCACTTTGTTAAGGATACGTAAAAAATGCCAGCATTTTGACTTGAAAGGATAGCATATTAACATCTGTTACTCTTCAGAGCTTTCTCCAGTGCATGTCTGTATGTGCAGTTGTGTATGTGCCAACTTCCCTGCATGCAATGGTGTGTATATGCATTGATGTCTGCTTGGTTGATGCGAAATAATACTTGTTCCTTTTTATAGAAAGAAAAATAAAAAAAAAAACTAGATCACAATTTTGCTGCCTTTCAGGGAGTATAGGTTTACTAACTGCATGTGCATTCATGTTTACTTTTTGAGTTGAAGCTTTGTCAAACAGAATCTCTAAACTGTAATAAAGTTCAAAAGTGAACAAAATATTAATTCATTGTGGTTATACATAACCTTCTTATGCATTTGAAACTCCAACCCCATCAAAATAAATTCACTTTTCAGGAAAGATTTTTTAAAACCTGTGGGTAAAAATCTATTATTCATCCCTAAAAACGGCGATGTGCACAAATAGTAAGATCCTAAGAATGTTGTTTAATTAATACAAATTATGCTAAATTGATGTAATTTGTAAGTATATTTGACTCATAATTTAGGAGTTACTTATCTAATTTTGCATAGTCATTCTGTACTGAGTTACAGAGATGTTTCTTCTGGAATGCATGTGTAAGACTTAACTTGCTTTAAATTTCCTGAATACCTTTGAGAATCGATGCACTTTTGATAGTATTTTGCATATGCTTGAATATTTTTTAATCAATGTTATATTACTCGAGATGAAAAAATAAATTTATTAATTACACATATGTATACATTTCATAATTATTTGGATTACATGTAATTTTTTTAATATAAATTCTGAAATGAACAGAAGTCATTAAACTTGTCAATAACATGTGTTAAGGAAGCAGTAAGATTTTAGATTTTTCTTGTCACAGTTTCGTAGTAAAGAATGAGCTTTGGAAACTTCAGATGAAGTGGGAGACAAACTAAAAAATAGGAGGAAGTATGTAGAGTTTCAAGTATAGTTTCATTCCTGTTCAACTACTCTTCTTATTCTTAGTTTCTTTCACTTCAAATTGCTGGATTTAGTCCTAATTTTTCTAGATTTTAGCACAATAAAAACCTCAATAAATCTTAAAATTGTGTTCAGTTATTAAATAAATTCTGGTTTTCAGTACCAACTTTCTAAACAAAAGTAAATTTTCCTATATGTAGCTGTGATTCTAATATCTGGGGGTTTTAGTAGAGACAAATGCTCCATCCATTTTTCTCTGACTTGTGATTTTCCCTTGCTATGAAACCTTTTGTATGGAAAATACATGAAGAATTTCTGATTTGACTGTGTGGTTTCAGAAGACAAATATGTTAAGAAGGTACAATGATCCTGTTTGTCTTCTGACATATTTTACTGTCCTTTATTTGTTTCTGATTTCATATTTTATTGATATTTTAATTCTTCTGATTGGCTTTTTTCTCATACTACTTTACTACTCCTGTTTTGATGTCCTATCTATTTTCCTTCGTATGTCCATTTAATCTTGAATAATTAATTAAAATAATCAGGTCTCTAGACACTGATTCTGGCATGTAATCTTACTGTTAGCTGTCATCTAACAAAATGTAATACTCCTATGAGGTTAGTTTCAAAAAGTCACACAATTCAATTATTCACTTCCACAGAGCAAGAATCACAATGTGTTAATACTTTCCTGTGGTGGATTTTATATTTTGGCAATAGATCACAGTAAGGCTGAGGCTTTTCAAAATCTGGCAAAGTAAAGGAGAGTCACCAGATGGAGTCCTCAGGTAACATACTGAAATCAATGTAGTTTATTAATACAGAAGTGTTTGGGTAGGCTGTGTATTAATCTCAACCTTCAAAAGCAGACTGACAGTGATTTGCCAGATTTTGGAGTTCACAGAGAGACCCTGATAACTGTTGAAGTTATTTCACATATTTGCCTAGATTTATTTTAAAGAATCTTTGGAAGGTTTATCTACCATGTGCCACTCTATTCCTCTGTCTTCCCAGACAAATAGAGTTCAGCCTACCCATTTAAAAGGAGCCCAGGCCGAATAATTATATACTCCAATTGTTCTCCATCTGCTGCTAGCTTGATCTACAAATGCCTTTTCTTGTACCAGGGAGCAAACAGCAGAAACTCAGCTGTTCAGAATTTCCATCTGGGAAATTGTAAGTTACTATGTTCCAGTACCTAGAAGAAGAACCTATTTCTGCATATAGTTAAGTATAGATTAAAATGTATAAGAAGGGGAAATAATTTTAAAAATGCAAATTATCTCATTTTCATTGGATTAATACTAAAGGATAAGCAGAAAAAAATCAAGTAGCAGATAAGCTGCCTATGACACCCCTTTCTAAGCTAGAGCTCTGCAAATTAGAACACGTTGCAGCCTTGGAAAAGCAAATACCTATATCCATAGGGTACTGGGGAATTTCGGCAAACATTTTTTAGGGTCAGGTTCCTATTTCTTCTGGATTCATGTGCCTCCAAGCTTTTAACATAATGGATATTTATTAAAACCACAAAGTAGCACCTACATTTTAAGAGCTAGGCTTACAAGTATAGAAAAGATCTTTGTGTCTAAAGCTTGAAACAAAGTGATAAAAATATGATTTCTTTTAAATGTATATTTGGCATAAAATAGATGTCTACCAGCAGAAACACAAATATGGTCTTTTTTTTCTTTATGTTATCGTTAAGATCATTTAGATAAACCATATTTAAGAAAAGGCAGAAAACACATGCAATGACAATTTTAAAAATGAAAATTTTTACACTTTGTGTTTTTTAAAAATTTATTTTAATTTGCTTTTTTATTATAGAAACAGAATTTTCCTAGCTGAACTAAATGTTTTGTTGAATTAAAAGAAAATAAGTTGTTTTGTTTTGTTTTTTTTTTTATTAATAACATTGTGTTTTTACTAGATAGACAGAAACTTTCAAAAGTAAATTATTTTCACAAGTAAAATTTAATTTTGTTTGAAAGAGCCAATTTATTTAAAAACTACATTTTAACATGCTATAATTTGAAAGATTTATATGACTAGAAGGCATAGTGGGGCAAAATCTAGTAACATTTTCTGGAGGACAAGCAAAATCACAAGTGTATCATAGAATCATAGAATGATTTGGGTTGCAAGGGATATTAAAGATCATCTAGTTCCAAACCCCATGGCATGGGAAGAGACACCTTCCACTAGATTAGGCTGCTCAAAGCCCCATCCAACCTGACCTTGAACATTTACAGGGAGAGGGAATCCACAGCTTCTCTGGGTATACATAGAAGGAGGGAAACCACCCCCCTCCCATACTCATATAAAACCAAACAATCAAGTCATTAAAGTGGGAAAAGCAGAGAAATATTATATATGATAGATATTAACATCTTTAGTAGAATGTATGTTTAATGACCGATTTATTTGTCACACACATTTATCTGTGCCTGGGTGCTGGTAGCAGGGGCTGTGGGGCGGCCTCTGTGCAGGGAGGCTGGGGCTTCCCCAGGCCGGACACAGCCGGTTCCAGCTCCAACCCACCTACTGCAGGGCATGGCTCAGCCCCTCGGCCGAGGTGATGAGGCTTCAAGGAAACCACATATAAGAAAAGGCAGAAAACACTGTTTAAAAGTGTGAGGAGGAAAAAAAAAAGGAAAAAAAAAAAAGTGTGAGAAATTGTCAGGTGAATACAGAGAAGGAGCCGATTCAGCTGACTCTGCTGAAAGCTATGTCAAGTTATATGGATGCCAGAAAGGTGATTAGAGACAGATAACATGGCTTCACAAAGGCCAAATTGTGCCTGACTAACCTGGTAGCCTCCTAAAATGGAGTGACTGGGTTGGTGAATAAGGGAAGAACAACTGATATCATCTACCTGGACTTCTGTAACGCATTTGATAAGGTACCACACAACTTCCTTGTCACTAAATTGGAGAGATATGGGTTTGATGGACAGGCCATTCAATGGATAAGGAATTGGCAGAATAGCCACATCCAAGGAGTTGCAATCAACATCAATATGTCCAGATGAAGATCAATAAAATGTGGTGTCCCTCAGGGGTCTGTATTGGGACTGGTATGCTCAATATCTTTATTAATGATATAGATATGTGACATTATAGTGGGGATCTGCTACAAGACACCTGATCAGGAAGACTGAGCAGATGAGGCCCTCTATAAACAGATAGAAGCAGCCTCACATTCAAAAGCCCTAGTCCTCATGGGTGACTTCAATCACCCTATTATCTGTTGGAGGGACAACACTGCAGGACATAAACAATCTAGGAGGTTCCTGGAGTATGTTGGTGATAAATTCCTACTCCAAGAGATAGTCAACAAGAAGAGGTGTTATGCTGGACCTTGTTCTCACCAGCAGAGGGATTAGTGGGGAATGTGAAGCTCAAGGGCAACCTTGGCTGCAGTGACTGTGAAATAGTGGAGGTCAAGATCCTTAGGGCAGTGAGGAGGGTGTACAGCAAGCTCTCTACCCTGGGCTTCAGGAGAGCAGAGTCTGGCCTCTTCAGGGACTTGCTTGGTAGAATAGCATTGGATGAAGTCCTGGAGGGAAGAGGGGCCCAAGAAAGCTGGTTGGTATTCAAAGATCACCCCTTCCAGGCTCAGAAGCAATGCATCTCAACATAGAGATGTCAGGCAAAAACACCAGGAGGCCTGCATGGATAAACAAGGAGGTCCTGGACAAGCTCAAACAGAAAAAGGAAGCCCACAGAGGGTGAAAGTAAAGGACAGGTATCCTGGGAGGAATACAGAGAAATTATCCAAGCAGCCAGGGATTAGGTTAGGAAGGCCAAAGGCCTGAGAGAATTAAATCTGGCCAGAGACAGCAAGAGCAACAAGAAAAGTTTCTATAGGTATGTCAGTGATGAAAAGACTAGGGAAAATATGTTACCTCTCCAGAAGAAAATGGGAGACCTGATTACCCAGGATATGGTGAAGGTTGAGGTACTCAGCAACTCTTGTCCCACTCTTCACCAGCAAGTGATCCAGCTACACTACCCAAGACTCAAGAGGTAAAAGTAGAGACAGGGAGAATGAAGAACTGCTCACTGTAGGAGAAGTTCAGGTTTAAGACCATCTAAGAAACCTGAAGGTGCACAAGAGCAGAGGACCTGATGAGATGCATTCATGGGTCCTGAGGGAACTGGTGGGTAAGCCACCATCCGTCATACCTGAGAAGTCGTGGCGGTCCAGTGAGGTTCCCCCTGACTGGAAAAGGGGAAACATAACCACCAGTTTTAAAAAGAGAAAGAAGGAAGATCCAGGGAACTACAGACCAGTCAGTCTCACCTCTGTCCCTGGTGAGATCATGGAGTGGTTCCTCCTTGAAAATATACGAGTGCACATGGATAAGGAATTGACTGGATGGTTGCACTCAAATAGTTAATGGCTCAGTGTCCAAGTGGGGAGCAGTAACGAGTGACGTTCCTCAGGGATCAGTATTGGGACCAGTGCTGTTTAACACCTTTGTCAGTGACATGGACAGTGAGATTGAGTGCACCCTCAGCAAGTTTGTTGATGACACTAAGATGAGCATGCTGGAGGGAAGAGATGCTATCCAGAGGGACCTGGACAGGCTTGAGAGGTGGGCCTATTAAAACCTCATGAAGTTCAACAAGGCCAAGTGCAAGGTCCTGTACATGGGTCAAGGCAATGCCAAGCACAGATACAGACTGGATGATGAGTGGATTGAGAGCAGCCCTATGGAGGACTTGGAGGTATTAGTGGATGGAAAACTGATTGTGAGCCAGCAATATACACTCACAGTTCAGAAAGCCAACTGTATACTGGACTGCATCAAAAGAAATGTGACCATGAGGTCATAGGAGATGACTCTGCCATTCTCCTCTGCTCTTGTGAAATTCCACCTGGAGTACTATGTCCAGCTCAGACTCCCAGTGTAAGAAAGATATAGACCCACTGGAGTGGGTACAGAGGAGGGCCACAAAGATGATGAGGGGGCTGGAGCATCTCCCCTGTGAGGTCAGGCTGAGAGAGTTGGGGCTGTTCAGCCTGGAAAAGAGAAGGCTCTGGCGAGACCTTAGAGCAGACTTCCAATACTGAAAGGGGGCCTGCAGGAAAGATGGGGAGGGAGTCTTTACCAGAGAGTGTAGTGATAGGACAAGGGGTAATGGCTTTAAACTGAAAGAGGGTAGATTTAGATTAGATATTAGGAAGAAATTATTTACTGTGTGGGTGGTGAGACACGGCACAGTTTGCCCAGAGAAGCTGTGGAAATCCCTTCCCTGGAACTGTTCAAGGACAGGTTGGATGGGGCTTTGAGCAACCTGGTCTAGTGGAAGGTGTCCCTGCCTATGGCAGGGGAATTGGAACAAGATGATCTTTAAGGTCTCTTCCAACCCAAAACCATTCTAAGATTTTATGATTCGATGATGATTCTATGATTCTATGATTTTATGATTCTGATTAAGTTCACCCTCAGCAAGTTTGTGGATTACAGCAAGTTGAGTGGTGCAGTTGACATGCTTAAGGAAAAGAATGTCATCCAGAGGGACCTTGACAGGCTTGAGAAGTGGGTCAATGTGAACCTGCAGAAGGGTTGAGACACTGGACCAGGTTTCCCAGATAAGTTGTAGATGAACCATCTCTGGAAGCATTCAAGGTCTGATTGGAGAGTTTTTCAGAAACCTGATCTAGTGAAGGATGTCCCTACCCACAGAAGAAGTGTTGGGACTAGGTGATCTTTAATGGTCCCTTCCAAACCAAACTATTCTCCTTTAGCCCATGGAGAGACTATGGTGGAGCAGATATCCACACTGCAGCCTGTGGGAAAGACACATGCTGGCACAAGGAAATAATTTGAAGAGGGAGGCATGTCAGAGACAAACTGTAATAGATTGTCCACAACCCCCGACCCCTCACCTGCCTTGAACTACTCGAGACAGGGAGGTAGAGGATTCAGGAACAAAGGAGTGAAGTTGAGCCTGAGAAGGGTGGAGTTTGGGGAAAATGTGTTAGAGTTTTGGGGTTGATTTTTTTGCCTTTGTTTCTCATAATTCTTCTCTTTTTAATTAGCAACAAATTCAATTATTTTTTCCCGTGTCAAGTCTATTTTGCCTGTGATGATAACTGTTAAGCAATCTCCCTGTCTCTATCTCATTAGCTTTCCATTTTATTTTATCCCCTTTCTCTGTTGAGGAGGGGAAGTGAGAGAGCAGTTAGGTGGGCATCTGGCAGCCAGACAAGGTCAGCCTACCACAATACTGCATTTGGGAAATGTCAGGCAATATGTAGAATTTTAAACTGCTTCCTGCATCAGACTCGGTAGCTCGTGCAGCAAGATGCCTGCATTGTCACGATTAAGAGTGTGCCAACAATCCCTTTGTAAAACCTCTACATTCAGGGGATTAGAATAACATGGCATTAAAAATTCTTTCTGAGCTGAAACTAAGCATACGGTACTTAGGCTGTAATAGCAATGCTGATCTTGTTTGGTGCTCTTGTAGTGTAACTACTAATATTAATTTCTCAAGCATTCAGTTCTAACGATCTTAGTGCTAGACCTGCAAAATGACATGGGTACCAGTAACACTGTGCTTTGCAATGCCTCACTCACAGAGATGAATCCACCAGTTGGAACAATGTGCCTGTGCTCCCTGTACAATATGACGAAAATTTAAAACACTCTGAAGAAGGATCCCAGCTGGCAGCATGCTGAGCAGAAAACTGTCAAGCTAATCACTAGAAGATACTGCAGAATGGTTAACTTCTTTCTTTCAAGGTACACAGAAGGTGATCTTTTTAAAATATTCATAGTGTAAGTAACATTATTAAAGATGTAATTTATTTATCTGGACTTTTATGAGAAATTGTTTTTAATATGGCAATGAAATAAGAAGAATTTTTTAAAAAATCTTCTTTTTTTTTTTTTTTTTTTTTTTTTTTAATTAAGCAGGGATTTTGTCTACATGGAATTTTTGTAGTAGACAGTCTCAGAAGAAATAGCCTGATAGAGAAAAGCTTACTGCAGAAAAGCTTGCTTGCAAAAGTTTCTGTAGAACTTTGTTCTGTTCTTAAATATTTTAATTTGAGTACAAAACATGAAGTGTTGAAAAGGGGTTTTGTTACAGCTATTTTGTCTGTGTTTTCCTCAAAGATATTCTTTCCTGGTACTTGAAGTTGTATGTAGAGTTCTCCAAAAAAATTAAAATTTGCTTCAAGTGAAAACTAGAAAAATCAAGTTTGATTAAGATGTTCATAAGAGGTGTTGATACATGGTGGAAGTACACTAAAGATGGTAATTGAAGTGTTTTATTAAACTTGTTCTCTGTTCATTGCCTTTCAGCTTGTCAGGATAAATTATTGCTACAGGTGTTTTCATTTTAAGAATGAAACAAAATGATGAGGGATTAGAGAACAAAATCCTTGTGGGAATGTACCTTTTAGTTACTGTATTGATGTTACTGCTGTCTGCTGTGTGATGCAGCAGATGTATATTTGCTGGCTGTATCTTTTTTAGCAATTTATGGAACTAATCACTACGACAATCTTAAATATATAATACCTTCCCTTCTGTCTTTTTAGTGTAATGTATAGATAGTAAAATCCCTGCTGAACATTCCTGAACAGAAATATATGATAAGTACTTCAATCATGGCAATATCTGAAACAGTCCTTCACACATGATAAGTGTTAGGGAACAAAGTATAGTATAAATAAATTTTATGCTACGTATGTCCTGATGTACAAGAATCATCAACACTAGCTATTAAATATAACAACAAGTAATGTTGGTAGACATCCATTCTCACCCATTTGGGACCATAAGTCACTGCTTTAATACATATAATGCAAGGGTTGCAAATTCTACCTGCTGAGAAATTATTTTGGATGAAATCCAGTAATCTTTCAAGGTTTTAAAAATAAAATAATTTTAAAAATCCACTACCAGAAAAATAGATATGCCAAGAAATATGAAGCACAGAGCATGCAAAGCTCATATTCAGTAAGGTTCAGATCTCACAGTGGATCATGGCTGAATCACACTGTGTCCAATAGCTGTGCAAAGTCATGGGTAGCCATGATCACTGATTCTATGGCAGCTCTCAAAGAGACATTAAATTCCCTTTATATTCAGAACCACATTGACAATTAACAAAAAGTCTAGCTCCTTATGTGAAATAAATAGGTTGACACAAACAAATTTTGTTTCTCAGTTTGTGGTCAAGCAAGTACTACACAATTATTGGGATCCTATGTTGTTTATTGAAACTGTCACCTTCCTTTAAGGTTCATCACATCTAGTTGTATGAACACTCAGTTCCAGCCTTTGCAAAAGTGTTACTAAGCAAAATTTGGCTCTTGGCATGTTTTATACTCTGAATGTTGGTCAAGCTGTGGTTTTCAAAAAAAAAAGTAGCTTTGAAATTAATTAATGTGGACTTAATAATTAAAACAGCAGTATCAGCACCCAGTAATTTCTGCTACATTAGTCAGTTCGCAGAGTTTATTTAGTTTATCTGAATTAATTAATTCTCCTTTCAGCACAGTCATTTATTTTCAAGGTAACTGCTGTTTTCAACTATTCAGCTATCCTAGTGAAAAGAATTCAGTATGGTATTAGGGAATTATATTGTGCCTCTTTTTTTTATCTTAAAAGCCTCAAAGTGTGTGGTGGTTGTAATGGGAAGAATGTGACTGTTTTCCTAATAGAATGACATTTCCTAGGGTACATTTATGTGGTTATGAGCAGTATATTGCATCTTGTATGGCAGAAGATGTTAAAAGTAGCACATTAAAAGGTTTGCCTGTTTTGCTTAGCAAAAAATAACACTACTAATCTCTGTATAACTCCAGATTTCTAAAGCCAGATCCTGAATTACACCAGATCTTCAAGTACTGTAAATGAAAAGAATGCAAGCAGGGTGAGATCTTGGCCATCCTTCATGTCCCAGTGCTGTAGGACAGCCAGTGAGCACTGAGCACAACCTAAGACAACATTTTGATCAATTCCACCAGCCAAACACACTCTTACAGGTCTGCTACCATTACAAACATTAAAAAAATAACCAATAGGCTCAGAAAAATTGGAAATATAAATCTGCTGTTGTTATGCTAATCTATAAATGGATATATCAGGGTTAGTATTATGATAACTTATAGAATCTTTTACAGGCCTTAATGGACTAAAGATGGAAAGTATGGTAAAGTCTCTGTTTTCACTGAAATCTCCATGAACTGTTTTTGAAAGGTTCAGTTACAGAAAAGTCTTAAAGAAATAAACTTCTCATAGCAATTCACGAAAAACCATCCCATTAACCAATCATTTCTGGTTGATACCAAGAAAGAAGAGAAAATTGAAATGAAGCTTTTATTTTCTTTAGAGTTTGTTGAAACAGATTGTTCTGGTCACTGAAAGAAATTTTAAAATGGACATCCAAATATAAACTCTCTGACAAAAAGGGGGAGAGAACAGGAAGGAAGATGACATAGAAAGACAACTGGTATGAACAGTCATATTATTCACTGTAGACCTGGAAAGAAAATGTTGGTCTTCTAAATTCTCGTTTAGACATCTATTTACAAGTTCAAATTACTTTCAGATTTACTAGCATAATGATATATCTTTCAAAACAACTGTGAAAAACTGACCAAAATTTTGGCAGCCAGCACTATAGTATCTTCATTTTTACTATATTAATAATTCTAGTATGTAAATAATGTATTTTTAATTACTATAATATTTAAAAAAAATAATAAAACAACACCAAAACTTAAATATTTTGCATATAATGTTACAAATACACTCTAGATTGTAGAAAAACAAATATATATTCCTTCCACAAAACTATTGACATTTTTATGTGAAAATAGTTTTCCTTTCAGAAAAACTTTCTAAGCATTTTATTATAAGGGATGCTAATTATATTCCTTGTAACTTATTTTTTTATATAAACCATGTAAATAACAGGTAAAATTAATCTGTGAGCTTGTCCTTGATGAAGCACAGAAGTGTTTCCAGCTGGAACTGATTATGTTTAATCTTCTGTGCTACAGCGGGAAAGTAATCCAAAAGACAACAGTAAATAATTGTGTTTCTACCTTGGTTTAAGTCTGTTTTATCAGTGTTATTGAATAATATAGGTAAATAACAGAAGATAGCCCACATTGTCCAAATAAGTATTTCTTGATAGGAATCCTTTCCTCTGTGAGTCAGGCTCATCTTTAGTAGATGGAAGGCTCACAGTTTTAAAACACTCTTAAAGAGTGAATGTCATTGTTTATTTATGTGTCTTGCAAAATGTTTCCTTAAGTGGTATATAAAATAAATTACATATTCTAACCTTAAAGAAAGAACAAGGCCCTCTAATTAATGCTAGAGAGGGCATGTTTTCTTGTTCTATTTTTGTTTTAAGGATCTATATCAATAACAGATTCACATAACTGGCCTTGTACTGTAGTGAGGAAAAATATTCTAGTTCCACACTGCTGATAGAAAAGACCAGTTAGGTCACAGCCCCTTGAACCATCCTCGCTTTGTGTATTATTTTTTCCTTGTAACAAGTTTGTCTGTTAAGCTCCATTTACCAGAAAACATCCTACAGTCTGAGTGGAAGATCTGAATGTAATTACTAGGATAGCCAAAAGGGGTTGAGCTGCTAAGCAACATTTGAGTATTGAGGGGGAAAAAAAAAAAAAAAAAAAGCCATGGGTTAAGCATAGAAATAGGGAAATGAAGAACTAATTTCCGTAGAAGTATAGGATTATTATATAGAATAACCATGAGATGAGATGTCCTCATACTCATCTTTGCTCACCTTTATCCCTCAGCAACTGCTTTGTTTCTGGATAGACTAGGATCTATCAAAACCGCTGAATTCTTAGCTTCTCTTTGTTCTGTTAACCCCCAGAAGGATCCAAGTTGAGAGATACTGGTACTTTGGTATAGCAGAGATCATTTCAACTTTAGATCGGCTAATTATTGTCACTTGAATTTACCTTCAGTGAAGGTCATCATTTAACACAGGACACATTGAATTCTGTGTGTCCAAGCTGAAATTTAGTGTAGTGTAGTTAGCATTTCCACATTTCAAACCTTGAATGATCCCAAGTGATCACAGTCATAGCATTTAACTGTTCCTACAGAGATACACAGCTCTGGCAATTCAGAAACTGTAAAATCTTGTGCTGCAGCATAGATCATTACTGCCCTAGATAATACAGGTTTTACATCAGAGATTGCATTCACATTGTGTTAAGACAGGAAAACTGTTTTGAGTCAGTAACTACCAATCCCATCTAGTTACTATTAGACAGCAAAGTTTCTCAGAGACACCCATGTCACCACACTATTCCCTAGAAGAAGACGTGTAACTGGTTGGGTCAGACAGAATGTGCCTAGCCTATTTCAGACTTCAGATAATTTATGCAGTGAGGATCTGTACTAAATAATACCACAGGTTTGAGTTTCCTATAAGGGTATTCCCTGAGGGTCACTTAGCTGTGGGGTTTATACGTAAATCATAGCCAGGGGATGCATTTGAATCTGATCCCCTTTCCATGGTCAAGATTTGTGTTGCATAGCCTGAGTGTTACCCCAACACATCTTATGACACATTCCTAATCTGTTCTGACAACCGATGTTTAACAGCTTCACTACAGTGTTATGAGAGGACATTATGGTTGACAGGGAGTTGAACATAACCAGCCAACTGATTAGTAAATACCTGGTTTGGTGTGTATCCTAATTCAGAAAAGGCAGCATTCAAAGTTAAACACTTCTTTATAGACTCAATTCTCTTAAACTTCCTTAAGAGCCATTAAAATGTCACACAATTTTGCAGTAAATTCTTTAAATTCTTATATCAGTAGTACATCACAGTGCAAAGTGTTGCCATTAATATATATCTTCATATTTCTTAACATTTCCTTCATGTATGTATCACTAGATTTCTGAATAAAAACTGATTTATTACCTGCACATTAAAAATGTTGTCATACATGCAAAGTAGACATAAGAATTATTTTTGCAGGGTCAATAAATTCTTTCCTATTCCTGTAGATTTTGTGGATATTTTGCATAATTTTTTTAAAGATATATTCTCTGTGACTCTGTGTGCAATTCGAAACCATCCTGGTTTGTTTTTTTTTTTGTTTGTTTTTGTTTTTTTTTTTTTTTTGTTTGTTTGTTTGGTTAGTTGTTTTTTTTAACTTAGTGCTATAAACCCCTGAAAAAGAGAAAAGAAGTTTTTAATGGAAATGCATTCAGAGTTTCAACTACAGCAACCCTGTGACATTGTTATGTAAAAATTAATTAAATGTACCATCTCTCTGCACTGTGAAATGCAGAATTCCCAGAGGGCAGTTTCAACTAGATCACTATCAGGTGTTGGATAATGTTCATTGATGATGTGAAAATTCACAGGCTCTTTCAGCAGATCTTCTCATCACTCCAGAATTTTAAAATCCTCATTTATGTCAGCAGGTCATTGAAACAGAACTACATTTCTTAGGGAAGAGGTGATATATACAATAAAGTGGATGAATACATTCCACTGAAGCCTCATGCAACTTTTACAGTGTCATTTTTTTTCACATTAAGTAATTTCTGCAGATTATGAAGGCTAAAGTCATTCCTCTTAAATCATGATAGATGGAGACAGTTTACAATATCTGCACCAAGATCTCTTATGAAATTTTTTAGGAAAGGACATCAAGCAAACCAGTAAAAGCAATTTTTGCAGTTTCATTTCTAAATGTTATAATTAATTGTCTACTCCAATAGAACCCAGAATTTCTATGTCACTACTGAAATTCCTTTTGCTAGGCAATATATAAATAATGTAAGGTGAGACAGTACAAAAACTAAGACAGTTTCCCCACCATCACCACATACAGAAGCAGAAGAAATGATAGAGGATGATATATAATACTGATTGAATTCTTTAAAAGACTATTTTTCATCATCTGAAATTAAGTTATTCTTTGTACATGGGCTTTTACACTATTGTTATCAAAATCGGTACAGATAAAACCATGAAAAGGGTTCAAGTAAATCTGTGTCATTTTAATTTAAATGGAACAGAAGTATTCATATGGTCACTCACAGTGTTTCGGCCACATGAATAGCTAACAGCATTCCCAGTGAACATCTGGTCATGCCAATACAGAAGGAAAAAAAGAAATAATATGCACAGATAGGGAAGTACAACCTTTTCGATCTTTCAACATTCTGTGCCAAATTTAACTGTGCTTTGTTATGGACAAAGATTTACTTCATCTTCATCCTGGAGACGAAAATTTCAGAATTGTGTCATTGGCATTACTGATTGCAGAGAGAGGAGTAAGGTTTGGAAACCTAAGTGGACGGTTTTGAAACTGCCAATAAGGCATGAGGTGAGTGGAAAGCATCAATGGAGGTTTGTACGCTTAGAAGGAGTTAAAAGAAGCAGGGTTCATTGGGGTAAAAATAATGGAACAGAAGAAGTCAGTCCAATTTTTTTAAAGATGATGGTGGCAAAAGGAATGCCAGGTATCTATAGGGATTTGAAGACCTGTGGATCTGAGATGGAATAACATTACATCCTTATATCTTTGATTAAGGAACAAGCATCCTGCTTGCAAACAATAGCTTTCTCCACAAATATTCCCTTTGATCCCTCCTCTTGCACAATTGTGTCTATGTTTCCTAACGACTGCAGCAGTTCCTTCTCAAGCTGCTACTATTTCAGCAGGGAGGAGTTTGCTTGATGTCTGATACTGTTGTAATGATGGGATGAACTGGGAGAAAAACAAGCCCTAGTGTCAGGTCAAAGATCCAGGAGTGAGTGCCTGACCCTCCTACTGCTATCAGAGTATGAGATGATGAAGATGGCTGCAGAGCGTATATATGTTTTCTCCCCAAACAGAAGTGTCATCTCCCCAAACCTCAATCTCTCTCTCATTGAAGGTAGAGATTTATGCAGACTGCACAGAGGAGAAGGGCTTTTCAGGAAGTGTGTGATGATCACTGAAATGATCTTTAAGCTTCATTGAAATGGACAAAACCAGAAGTCTCCCTTGGTTAGGCCTTTCCATGACACCTTCAGAAGGTGTCCTTTTTATCAATATTAAGCAGGAAGGTAGGCACCAGTTTTGGAACCCCATTACCATAGTGGTGAACAAGATGTGAGAAGGTATTAAGAATAAGAAAATTATAGGTGGAAAATCACATATTCTGAAAAAAGAAAAAAAAAGTAATATAGACTTAGCTAGATCAAACCCTCATGCACATTAAAGGTGTGAACTATATAAATATTTAAACAGCAGGCCATGTAAAGAATAATAGTTTTGTCTATACAAACTCCTGACTCCATAACACACTGCTATTTTTTTTAAGGTTTAGATCACATTGAAACATCATGTTTAATTGCCCTTTGTTATGAATTTGTCCATTTTTTTTCTGAACACATTTTTGTCTTGCACATGACAGCATGTTGTAGGACTGAGTTCTCCAGTTTAATATGCTTTATGTGCCAGTTTTTTTCTTTAGTTTAACTGCTTGCTATTAGCTGCTTGTTCTCCTTTGGTGTCATCCAGATCTTACGTAGTAAACTTCCATTCCTCATCTATCTTCTGCACATCATGCATTTCATCATGGTTCCCTATTATTTTTTCCTATTTCTCTTCCATCTTTTTCCCCAGCAATGTCTTTGCAGCCTTAGAAGCCCAGTGTATTTCATGTTTCTTTGTACAGAATTTTTCAGACCTTTCCACATCTCTCTGTTGTGTACTTCTATTGCATGTACTTCTATTATGTAATACTCTATGTATGTTTTACATCTATATCTACTTATATAGTTAGAGAGAAGAATAGAAAGACATGAGTTTCACCAGAACTGCATAGAATTTTCAAATTGTAAGTATGTGATAACTTCATATAATCACATATTATGCTTTCGGTTAATTCCTTGTTCAAATATTTTTTCATAATCTATTTTACATAGGAGTAAAAAAAAAAAAAAAAGGAAAAAAAAAAAGCAATAAATTTTGCCACAATCACTAGGTTGACTGTACTTATTCCATATAGATACCAGGATTCTGCAGAACTTCCACATAAGTTTCCTCCTCTTAGAATGGGCAATCAAGGTCTTCTTCTTTTAAAGTGGATATTTATACTTCAGTCTCTGAAATTTATAATAATTTTAGTTATCCTGTACCTGTACTCTTGAATTTTCTAAGGGGCTAATAAGGGACTATTTAGTGAATTAAGTAGCTTTCATAAAACAGTTAATTTTGAACAAAACCAAACCTATAAAGCCTACCAGAAAACAAAAAGAGATAAAATTTAAGTTTCTTAAACAGATAATCTCTCAAAAATTTAGTTAATCCTAACCAATCAGTATAGGCAGGACTAAAACATTTTGTTGACTTTGTCAGAGCCCTACATCATTTCTTGAATTGAGTGTGGTCTGTATCGTCCATAAGTCAGCACTGCTTCTTAATGCAGTTTCAGGTTTTTTGTGTTACCAATCTTCCTGAACATTATAATGGATGTTATTTCCACTGTCTGTAAAACTTTGAAGATATTTACTTTATTGATCCAGACTTGGGAACTTTTATTAATTGTCCCCTCACTGACTTTCTTCCCAAAAATACAAAAATTCCCAAAACCCCCAAAAATTTAAAAATAGTAACTTGAAATTAAGAGCCATGAAAGCAGACAAAAATTCTAATCTAAGCTTTGGTTCACAGATACGAGGTTCCTGGGCACCAAATGTGGTACTCGGAAATAATAGAAGCACCAAAATTCATCTATAATCCTGAAAACAACCCAAGAAGAGATTGATGACACACAAGATTTCCCTAGGAAAATTCTCAAGATGAATAACATGCTGCTGTCATGGAAGGCCAGCACTGTTGCCATCTTGACATTGCTGAGCTAATATATACTTGTCTGATACTTAGCTGCATTAGTAATCTTTATAGACATGCTTTTCTCAAGGCCTCAGTTGGAATGGTAGATATTCCTTAGTACAGCTAAAACATACTAAAAAATCAGGTCAATGCAACATTTAGCAGCCATTGCTCCTTTAATTGAAAAATGAGGAAGTGAAGACCGAAAAAAGGAAGATACAATTACCCATATTAAATACAATATCATATTTGTACTCACTCAGAAACTGGGAGATGCAGACTCAATATCCTTCTTAACAGGAGGATGTTCAACTCAGGCTTCCCATCACAAGCTTGAAGTCAGTGGCAAGGAGCAACAGGTTAATTCGTTACATGTTTCTGAGGAATCTGTGCTGATGAAAAATAAAGAATGTTATGTTGTTCATTCAATTTATAAAGCTTTCAAATTAAAAACAACAATCTGTTTTCTTTTCTGATCATATAGGCTGACTGGAAGACCAAAGAGAAATATGGTCAATTCCTGTAAAAGTAAATACATAATTCTCAGTATCTATGATAAATTGGACATATTTCCCCCTCATTTTCTCCTTAAGTCTCTATAGTTTTATAATCTTTTTCTAATTGCTTCAGCTAACAAAGAAACATTTACTTTTCTAATTCTGAACAAGAATCTTGAACAACTTGCATTTGGACTGTTTGTGGCCATACCAGTATTGTGTAGAAAAATAAACTATTTCAAGAACTTACATAAACTGCTATATTCTTATTGTTTCCTAAGCATCCACTATTAAACACATTTAGTACCATGATACTGAGCTAGAGATCCTGTACAACTGTTCTTACAGTTCCACAGGAACTACTTTTTTTCTCTCTGAAAGTATTTATTAATGCACCACTGCTAGTACCCAAAGGATAGCATTCATAGAAACAAGAATGTGGGGTTTATTTTTTTTTTTCCACATGTCTAATTTGACAGCTTTGCTAAATTGTTTATGATTAATTTATGTGGAAATTACAGGTATATTCTATTCAGTGGGTATTAATTTATTTTGTAACTCTGTATCTACTATAATTGCTCTATTTAATGCATATTTTGCCATCAGGGAGAACTGAAATGGAAATTCTATCTGAACAGATTCTGTCAGGATTTTCTCCACCTTTTAGTTTAATCTTTACCTGGCCCTATAACTGTAATCCCATTTCCCCAGAAACATCAATAAAGATTTTGGGTTTGATTAGGCCACATCATAGTGTAACAAACATTTTTCTCTTTTCTATTTTAAGTACTGATGTGATGCACTTTGAATTGGCAATCAGTGTTTTTATATTTATAAATTTGCAGCTAAAAATTAGTTGTTGGTTATGAGTAGCATCTGTTCTGCCTCTATTTGGCATAGATGTAATTGTTATAATGTTTACTAACCAAAGAAGACAGAGTAGATTACAGCAGAACAATTCTGAGACCATAGTAGCTGTCAAACTGAGTTATAAACCAGTTTTCAGTGTCATTGATCTTTATATGAAACTTCCATAATTCAGTAGAATCACTAGGGAATGCATCTAACCTAAGAAAAATAATAATCTTTTCCCCCTACTTTTTTTTTTTTTTTCTTTAGCTGACATGGTAGAAAAGTTAACACTTGCTGTATTAGAAGCATGCACAAGAGAAGTCAAGTTCATTTAGTACTCAGGTTCAGAATTTAGCATACTAGTAGGTGATAAGTTTGTGTTAGCTACAAACATATTCTAGTTCATGTATATCTTGCTGATCTTTCACTTGCTGATCTTTTCTATGAGAAAACTTCTCTGAAGTTAGCATAGCTTCCTTGAAAGTTGAATCAGAAGTTAAAGCAACTGTTTTAAAATATATTTAATATATCTGTTCAATTGTACATTAATTGACATATTAGTACCTTTCTAAATTTTCACAAGTGTCTGTTTATTTACAATATTTTATAACTCCTATTGTTTATTTAGCTTAAGAAAATATGTAGACATCCATGACAGTATCCATAAAAAAAGCAGTAGTAATGAAGAAAACAAAAGAAATCCTGCAGCAACCACTCATTTTAAACCAAAACAAAACAGGCTAAATCAAAGGACAGTTGAAAATCATCCTGAGTAATATTCACCTCATCTAATCTTAGGAACTCTATTTATTTCTCTATAAGTTTACAGTACCCCAGGATGTCTACGACATCTTCATGGAGCTGGTAAACACTAAACACCAACTGAAAACCTGTTTTCTATGTCTGAAGAATGAGGACCTACACTAATAGCAACTTGAATGGCAATAGATGCCTAGTTTGATCAGCTGAACTCATCACTAGCTGTCTGAAATGTCTGAATATGAACAAGGTGTCTAATTTCTCATTTTAGAAGGTTCCTTATCTATTATACTTCCACAAACTCCATCACAAGATATGCCACAATGACTTTTCAATTAAGTATAATCAATTTTGTCTGATTAGGTGATTGATGCCACCAAGTACAAAATAAAGGGTGGAAAGTAAGTAATGGCGCCATATGTCATTTAGGTAGACTAGGAAGAAATGAAGTACTAGTTACATCAGCACTGTCAGGAAAAAAAAAAAAATATGAACAAGGCCCAAGCCAGAAATTCATATCCCTGTTGCCTTTACAGTATATCTGTAGCTAAGCAGGGAGTATTTACAATCTTACATTGACAGCCCATCCTAAGACTCCATATAATGCAGTCTGTCATGTAGACACAAGATAATTATGCCTTATGGGGATGATCCTCCAGACAGCTAGTTATTCAATCTGAGATTGGTCACTTCAGACCCATGAAAATATGTGGTGACCGATTACCATTCACAGTGTAGACAGGACTGTAACAGGGACTATGGTAAAGAGGATCATGGACTTAAGGTTTTTGTACTGGATTGTCCCACGATCCCACAAGAGCTAAATCTGAGTACTTCAATGAACAAAAATGCAGTAGACAGGATGACAGGTTTCAATTCAAAAGGCATTTCAGACATAGCTACTTGACTGTCCCATTTTAACCAGCCTCCTACAACTTAGCACAACTCTAAGCACAGGCACTGTCATCTTTTTTTATTACATTCATCTGCATGTGGGGTGGAAAAGATAAAGAATCAATAGACAGAGGTGAGGCTTCACTTTCGATAGCTAAACCAATGAAGAAAAAGATGTGAACAGCACTATATCTTACAGATATAGGCTGCCATTTTTAATTCTGAGTTATTTATAATAGCTATTTGTTCACAACTTTATGTCTAAATAAAACAAAACAGAGATAATTTTTAACCAAGTGACATGTTCCAGATCACATAATCAATTTTGGCTCTCCTTCCATTTGCCCCTTATGGTGAGCAGACACATCTACACATTCTTAATATTAACAGTACTTGAAAGGCACTCTGCTAGGAACTGTGCCAAAGTATTTTCTGGAAAATGCTAAGTGAAACAGGCCATTTCTTCCCAGAAGTTTGATAATGGTTGATCTAATGATTTGAGCCTGCTTTATGTAGCCACCTTTATTACCTGTCCCAGTCACATACTAGTAAACCCAGCTGTAGTTGGTAACTCAGCTGTAGAAATGTAAAGAAAGCTTGCTATGATAAAGGAAAATATTGTTGAAACTAGTGGTCATAATCAGTGTCCTTCATTTAATACTATAGAAACAATAATGCTTTCTGAATCTCAAGTATCTCCAGTAGGCATAAGTCTGTGGTTCAAGCAAAAGTACATGAAATCTGCTCAAGAATATGACCTAAATAGAATGAGAGAATCACTGAGAATTTTTAAGTTTATCTGTAAATGCATGAGCAGAAGTAACAGAAAAGACACAAAGCAGAGAAATAGTGATGGATAAGTGCAGAAGCCAAATAGTAGCAGCAGAATTTAGGAGGCAAGGGGGGAGGCTTATGCAGAACTACATGTTGATCAGTAGAAAAAGTATAGGAAATAAAAGTGAAGCCCCTTGTTCTTTGAATCATCTTGTGTTTAGGGATAAAAAACCTCTTTATATATCTTTTATAAACAACCAAAATTATGTCAGAAACTCTTGATTCACTTTAATCAATTTCTTTTCCTACCAGAAACAATTCACTGAGTCCTGAACTTCGACTAGTTTTTCAGGTCAAATGGGGTGATATTATAGACTGCTTCCAAGGTATTTTTTTAAAAGCTCTGATAGTTAAAAAGAAGACAACAGATGAATAGTGAAAGTTTAAAGTGTTCTGCTGTGAAAGAAGGCAATTTATTAATTTGAACTTTATTTAAATAGAAATTATTACTCTTGTCTATTTGCTGTATTTGGGTAATTGCAACTGGGGAAAAAAAAAAAAAAAAAAAAAAAAAAAAAGTAACCAGAAGTTTTATATTACAAGTGAAAGATCTCAAAAAGATCATATTGTGTCTCTCACTGAGCACATCAGCAGCAAAATTATTCTGCCCAAGGCACAGGAAACAAATATTGTTAAGTACAACGCTATTCCTGTTATGATCTCTCTACTCTCCTCAAGGACTGTCATGTTTCTGATACCATTTTCTTTATATGTCACTCTTTGTAACAAGTCTTTGTGCCCTTGTACACACTCAGCCTGGTCATCTGCGTTCACAGCTATGGACTTTCAAGACTGGAGAGACAACCAAGGACAATAGTTCTTCCTGAAGCTGTAGTGCTGTGCTAAGAATAAAAATAAACTACCTCATTTCCTAAGAATGTTGAACCTACATGCACACTAGGATCAGACAATGAAATAAATGTATTATTTTTACTCAGTAAAAGTATATTTTTATTCTCAGTAAAATTCAAAATATCTGAGTTATGTCTTAATAACCCCTCATATGTATGTGTATTCTTATCTTGCTGTGTTTTATACAAAAGCCTATCACACAAACTCTCTAAGGAACAGAGAATGAATTTCACCATTGGTAAATAGTAGAACTAGTAGAAAATATATCATTATTATTAACATTTATATAAAACTGTAGGATGTGCTATGCTTTACAAAGATAGAAACATTTTGAACTGGCAAAGTTACTTAAACTAAACTAAAGACAAAACAAACTATTCCTAAACTAAGCTCTCATGAAAGCTGTGGAGTGAAAAATTTCACAAAACAAGGGGAAATAACATATATTTTAAAGGAAGTCTTAAAAAAAATCCCATAAAGATGAGGTTCATTCTAATTGTACAGATGCAGTGGGTACAGCTGGTGATTCATACCTCCAGCTTTACTTGTTGACCTCACTTGATGTCATCTGATTTTAGGTAACAAACATGTATAATTAAAATCACTCTATTTATTCTATTAAAACAGATATACGTCTCCAAAAGGTGAATCAGGTCTCAAAAAATTCCAGAAACACATGTTTGTATTTAGATGGAAAGCCTTGACTAATTATATAAAATAAATAAATAAATAAATAAATAATATGTTTTCTATTTTCTTCTATTTATATCCTTACACATATATATATTGGTAAGCACATCATACACTTTGGTCTGTATGGCAAAATAAACTTAACTTTGTTTTCCTACCTAAAAGATGGCTATGGAACTATCTAGACTGTAATTTCCTATTGAAATTGTGTCTATTACTATTTTGTCAAGAGCTCTGACTTTAACTCTGACCTAATTTAGTCAGAGACTTCTAGACATTGCACTTGTATTGAAGTACAATTGCTACATAATCAAAGATTCTTCCTGGTTTCTTCCTTTAACAACATTGTTATTATTTGTAAATTAATTGATCCAATAAGATATTGATAAAAGATTCAATCTGTTCTTGATAGTGGAGTGGAAATTTAACCTCACCCCAAAAAACAATTTATTTGTGACTTGTTTTCTCCCAAAGCTATGCGACTAATATTCTGTTATAGCCTATGTATACCAGGACAACATCTTAATAACTATAATAAAAGTAAGTTTACAGAATTTCTGGATATCTTTCACATTCACTATAAAGTACATGATGCTACTTTTACTAACTAATAACAATTTAACAAGTTTTGAAAGGATTTGGAAACTCCAATCACATAATTGTATATGTATAAATAATACCTAAAGCCAACTGTATATTAGATTTATTATAGCTAATAGTGCTGAAAGTCCTTAATCAGAGTTGGCTCCTCCATAGGGGTCTTTATGGGCATATCATGTAAGAAGACTAGTTCTGGACTTTATTATATATGATTTTAATATACTAAGAAGCTAGAACACACAAAATGATTAGTGAGACAATTTCAAAAGATATATACGTCTCTGGTGAGTACCAAGATGTTATATCCAGCAGCCAGCTTGGTCACCAGAAAATGCTTTATTTTGCTACTTTTCACAAAAGTAGTGTTTAAAGGTTGTTTGTATTCATTCCCTCTAGTCCTCTCACCCTCACAAGCACACACTATACATGCTCCCACTCACACTGCTTTGCAGGGATAGTAAAAAATAATCATATTGAAACTAATGAGTGAACATATAAATTTTAAAAAGTGTAAAAAAAAATTCTCAGATTTTGTCACAGGTAAGTTTCTGAACAAGGCAACCATCTGTGGATTTAAATACTTTTACAGTATCTTAATGTTTTCTTGAAAAGAATTTTTAGTATTTGGTATGAGCACATTCTGAAACAGCAGAGACAAATTATTTTATGTGATGTAGCCATAAAAAAGATTAAGTAAAAGTAGTAACTCTTACTATAGGAATTGTAGATTTCATCCCAAAGGTTTCAAGGGCATCTACATCAATCAAAACACATGTTTAAAGGGCTTATCATTATCTCTTTGATGGACTCATTCTCCATTTATAGTAAAAATTAGTTTTTTTCTCAGAAGGTCTTATATTATAGTTCATACTTTGTTTTCAAAACTCATTTATTTCATAAAATCTGCCATAATCAGAACTCTCTTCCTTATAAAAATGAAGAGGGTGAAGGTACACACATATTGCATAGAAAGATGCAGACTTACTCTATATATGCTCCAAGCCAGTTGGCTATGAACCAGCTTCACTTTAGAGGGCCTACAGCCACATCAGCCCAGCATATAGACACATCAGAGTATAGAGTAACTCTCATCTGTCTGCAGATATCTGTACAACAATGCTTTGAGATATTCTCAGAATGTAATTCACACAACAGGAAAGAGTGAGAGCCATGATGTATCTGTAATTATGCCTATCAATATTTTACAACTGGGTAGGTGGAGGTAGCTAGATTTTACCAGCCTTAATTCCCTCCTGGAATCAGGTATGGAAATCCTCTCTTTGAAAGTCTAACTGTTCAATCCTTTTTCAATAATTCACGTAATTCCAGCCAACTTCAGCCTTCTTTTTCCAATAGGTCAATGGTGGGATTCTTCTGCCCTAGTATCAGTTTCTAAAAGTTAAGGTCTTGATTCACCTGTCCATTTGCAGGACCATTAAAAATGCAGTTGGCTATCCTGTCTATGTTCCAGCTGCTACTCTAGGACACAGGTCTCCCAGTTCCCAAGATATATTTATCAGCCATACGTGGAAGTCTTGAATATCCTACAGCATTTGAAACAGTGATAAAAACTTCTGTGTTGGATATTTAAGTCTGAGGAAATGACCTCCAGGTTCATTTATTTCATCCTAAGGTTGGTGTCTTAGACTGTTCAGATCAATGCCTCTGAAGAAGATTATTTGTCTCCACTGAATGATTGTATGCAGAGTTTAAAGGCCCACAGATAATGATCCTTGGAGAATCTAGGATATTAAACACATCCAAAATTTGTTGGTAGATATGTTAGAAGACCTGTGGAAGACATATACCCTGCTTGAGTCTGCAGAGTATTCCTGGCAGACAGGTAGCTGAAGGGCATCACAAATGACACTTGGTGGATATGTGTGAACTGGTCTCTAGAACCCTCTCAGGCACAGATTGCTAGCTTTTAGAAGTCAAGGGCAGAGTTTAGACAACATAGGCACCTGGTGCCACCATGATGTTCAAGGCATCACAGAGGTAAAGTGGGGCATCTCAAATGACATGAGACTCATGCATAAGAGTAAAAGAAATTAACAGATCTCTGAAGTGAAGTCTATTGGTTAAATATTCCATCAAATATTTTGATTTTGGGATCGATTCAGTTACTTAAATTTCTTTGCCTAATACTATTCAAAATGGCCTAGGGTACTTAGGACATCCAAACAAGCTGACAAATAACACAGGTGGCTTAAAGGAGGTACACTCTAAGGCATTTTAAAGGACATTAGATGCTAACAATGAGGCAAATAAAGTATGTCCTGAGAAAAGCACCTGAGATGGTAATCCAAAGAAATTCTGATGGCACCTACTAGATTCATAGTGCTCTGTCTGGAGCTGTGTTAGTTGATGAGTCTGTGATTCATTTGATCTTGATGCTTTTTTAAAAGCAGATACTTGAAACTTATGGCCTGATTGTCCTGCAAATAATGATCCATTTGAATTAGTGTGTATCCTATGAAGAATCTGTAATCAGTTCACAAACTGCCAGTCAGAAAATTCCTTGGCAACTCTCCACTGAGTCCATAATGTTATTCCTTGCTCTTCTGGCAAAGATCCCACCAGAAAGCTTCATAACGTAGTGATGCTCGTTGCCAACAGTAACAACCCATGTCTGAAGAAATTTTACCAGGTGAACCAGCATAATATATGCCAGCACACTTAAAAGTCTGAACTTATACCAGCATAATTTTCCACTGTCAACATTTTTATACCAAACTAAGTGCTGCTTTTTGGTTTACCTAAAGCTGTTTCCCAGGTGACACAGGAAATTCCTATTCTGTGGTTTAAAAGAGATTTCTGAAAGAAATTCTGTGGAATCCTCTTGTCTTGGTTTGGGCTGGAATAAAGTTAATGTTCCTTTTTGGTAACTAGAACAGTGTTGTGTTTTAGATTCAGCATTGGGTTTGGTATGAGAAGAATGCTGATAGCACACTGATGTTTTCAGCTGCTACTGAGATTTCAAGGACTCTCCATCTCCTCATGTCCTGCCCGTGTGCAAGTGCACAAGAAGCAGGAAGGGAGCACGGCCACAGCACCTGACCCTAATTGGCCAATGAAGTATTCCATATCACGGAACGTTGTGCTCACTATATAGAGGAGGGGTGGTCGGGAAGGGGGACTCTCTCTTGCTTCTGGGATTGCGATTGTGGGATCTTGGTATTTCAGGTTTGCTAGCTGGGAACGAGCTGGGTATTGGTCAGCAGGTGGTGAGCAATTGCCTTGTGCATTGCCCATTTATATTTACTATTGCTGTCATTGTTTTCATTTTATCACCATTATTAAACTGCTTCTATCTCAACCTGTGAGTCTCCCTTTACCCCTGTAATTCCATCCCCCATTCTCGGGTTGGGGGGGAGGGTGGGTGAGTGGCTGTGGGGTGGTTGGCTGCTGACCAGGCTCAAATCACGACACCTCTTTGTAAAGTAAGAGAAAGACAAAACTAAACAATTCACAAGTATAGTTTTGTGAATGGACACATTTCACCACAAAGCTTGGTGAGAATGAAGTTTAAAACCCCTACATTTTATTTGACAGAAAGACCTTATAGGGAAAAAGAACATAACAGATGCTTTATGTTCTAGCAGCCATAAATTACATTTTTTTTTTGGCATTAGGAAGTCATTTTAAGAATTGAAGTCTTCCTGAATGCTCAGGTGCCATGGAAATTGGTATTGTCATTTAAATATGAGATCATGACTGTTTACATACTTCTCAAATACTACCTAATAATTTTCATTTAAATTACCAACTTTCTAACTTTACATGTAGATATAAAAGGTAATTTCAAAGCGTATGTTATCGTGACTACAAGATTACATAATTACCAGTAGAATTATTAATCGTATTTAAAAAATTAATTAATCAAAATATGTAAGAGCCAGCAAAGGCAAAGGAATTGAACCCTCTTTCTCTCCTACTTGCCCCATTTGTATAATTTCCCTTCATTTGGGGAATTGGAGGATGAAATATAACTGTCAGCTGAACTGTAGGACTTATGGCTTAGATATGTTTAGACAGAATCTGATCTTTCATGTGTTTATGTCAAGTACTCTTCTACTTCTGTTTTTCCATTGTACTATGACAATGTTGTGAATATCACTTTTTATCTGGATACAAAGAAAAGGAGTCTTTGTGAATATTTACATCAGAAAAGAACTATGGACTGAACTAGATTTCAAACCCAGAACAATTTTATTTGAATTATTGTAGGATAAAGTTGAACGAGTAAGCTTTTTTGCTATCAGAATGCAGGAAATCACCATAAGTAGGTGCTGTGGGAAGTAAATAAGGAGATTTTATCAGAAATATAAAAACTGTCTAGTAAACAAGAATTCTGTTTCACATATATAATGTCAAGGTGTTGAGATTTATTTTCATTTTCCACCAGCATAAAATTGAAATTCACCATAAAGCAAACAATCACTTCAACGACACAGGTGTGTAGGGTATTTGCTTGATGTTAGGAAGAGCCAAACTTAATTCTTGCTTTAAATAACTTACTATAGACATTAGAATTTTGCTCACTCTTGAGATGATTAACTGAATCACTAAGCCTGTGGCTATTCTGTGGAGTAGCCTACTATAATTAATAATTTCACCCTGAAGCCTAGAAAGTTTTATAGTAACTAGCATTTTCTAGGAAAACTTTTGACTTCCATTAAGAAGTGTATCTTGGGAAAAAAAAAAAAAAAAGGAAAAAAAATCTTAACAAGCTAAAGTGGAAAAAGGTTACAGTTATTAGCAAGCAAGAAGAAGTGAGTAGATGAGCAAAACATCAAAAACCTTTCCTGAGTGATACTTCTGTACATTTTGGTACAATTTGACTTTTGGTGCAATATAGCTGTATTATTCCCACTGGCTAACAAACTGCAGAAGAACAACACCAACTGTGACCAGGCTGAGTGACCTCAATTATCACAGTTCTACATGACTAGGCTAAAGATACTAGCCACCCCCGCCAGAGGAACAGATGATGTTCCATTCTTATCAGATGGTGTCTGATGAGAGTGTTTCCTCTGTGTAAGGACTGTATTTAGGATTCTACAGACAATGGATACTTTATGGAGCTTAGATGTTTTATGGAAGTGAAGAGCTCACTGTTGTTGAGCATGGAGAGCATAGCAACCTGCTGAGAAAATTTAATAAGTACCACAAGATAAAATCTCATAACTGAGCTGGGTGGCAATGTTCCTGGGAAATAGAAGCAATATTTCTGCTGGATGTCAAAAAAAGGTCTTTTCTAAGCTCTAATCTTTCCTGTGTTTGTTTATACAATGCACAAACAACAGGAGGAGAAAGCCAAAACTGACTATGAAATTTGCATTACTGCATTCTCACTCTCTCTATGGAACCTGACTTTGTTAAGAGAGTGCTAAGGATGAGTCTCACTTGAAAATACACATATACATGCACACACCTATTGGCTTGGTTTGTTAATTTGAGATTTTCAAAATTCAATGCATTATTTCCTGACCCTTTCCCCGTTCTACAGTTTGGTTTGAATTTTTTTTGCCTTGTTTTATATGGTCACTATCCTTACAAGTGAAAACATACTTATGCATGTGACATACATGCATATCAATGTGCATATTTATACTTTAGGGAGTCAATGGTTCTCTCCAGCTTTTTGATGAAGACTAGACTTGGTAGTGTCTATTAAGTGGTACGGGAATACCAGTATTTTAACCAGGTTTCTCATTGCTAAAGCAGATTCCTTTTTCTTTAATACAACCCATCCTTTTATCCATGAAAACTGCTTAACTCATTATAGCTATCAACATTAACTAGATCACCTGAAACGCGACTAAATATTAACTGTACAGGATTTGCATTCTGTTACAAAGCATCTATAAATCAGGTAGATTTAGAAAATTAAGTCAAATCTAGAGATAAAAATGATCATATATAAGAATCAGTAGGATACACCTTTATTTTTTGTATAATTACAAAAAATGTACAACTCTCAATAATTCTTTAGCATTTTAGAATATTTCATTAAAATCTTTTTATTAATAAATGCACTAAATCAACTTGAAAGATTAGTTTGTAGATAAGAAGAAAAGGAAGATTATTCAATCTGAGATTGGTTTAGATGCAATGAAGAAATTATTAATGAAATAACATTTTATAATATTAAACCTTTTCACTAAGTTATATAACTTTAATTATCACTTGATATGAGTAGCATCAGCATCACAGACAATAACAGTGTTGGAAAGACATGTTGAAAAGTAATGATATATGGAAATGACATCCCACAATACTTCCAAATAACAGGGTTTTTTTTTCAGGTTTATTAAATTCTCAGTGTGCTAAAGACCTAAAGAGTATACCTGCAGACAAAAACGGGAATGACATGAGGTATCCTTATTGATCCTGGAAAGTTACTCTGCAGTATCTCTTGACAGAGTATTACATTACAGAGGTGAAGGGAAGGAACACAATCAGAATGACTATCAGATTGAAGAAATACGTAATTTTAAGCAAGAGAATATGGCCATTGATTCCCCCAGATAAAAGAGCTAATGATTTTAACTACAGTACTCTGAAAACTTGTAAGAAAATGTTTATGTATTCCATTGCATTAACTATAATAAAATGAACCAATAAACCAATTAGTTACGTGAACTGTTCTACCAAAATACTAAAGGGTTTTATCTTTACTATGTTTTCACCCTTTTTTGTCAAGTTCTTGCTCTTAGCAATTTGTGGCAGATAAGAAGTAAGAATAATAAATGGTTAATAAGAATGATAACTATATTCCTACCACTTCTATTCTACTCAGCTAAACTTGAAGCTCTTGTCAGAGGAAACTTGAATTGAGCTCACAGATTGACATTATTAGTTTTGTTGCTTTATAAAACCTAATCAGCTTTTCTCTGAACTGCTGACTGAAGTAGAGTTTTCTCATTTTCATTTTTTTATGCAAAAGCAGGAAGAACTTGAAATTCTGGAACCTTTGAAATCAACAGGATCAAGGTTCTAGCCTTCCAGGTCCCGTATAATGAGCATCTAAGGGAATTAAAATAAAATTTTAGGGTATATAACACTTGCTTTTCTGCTTTAAGGACAGCAAAATACGTATGAGGCAGAGTTCTCTTTCCTTAATATATATTTAAAAAATAGAATTAGAGAAGGTATCTGTAAGAAGGAAAAAGGGTGGGAAGCAGCATAAACAGTAACACTTTTAAAGTAAATAAAATTAGACCCACACCTTTCATCAAAAACAGTACTGTTCTTGTGTTTAAAAATGAAATTAAGTGCCATTTTGAAAAAAAAAAAAAAAAAAAAGAAGTGTCTTTCAAGTTACTGAAACTAAATATTAATTTATGTGCAACACTAGGAAAAAAAAAAATCCTAAAATGAGTATTCAGATAATAAGTAATGTCTGTGTACCAACATTCAATGACATTTTTCCAAGCAGTAGATCTCAAGAACTATTTTGTTATTTAAAACATTAGTGACAAATTCTGATAGGAAGTGCTAAATTTTTAAAAACCATTTTCAAAATAACTCATATACTAAGAAACAGATTTACTTGTAAATTCTAAGAAAATTCTATCCATCCTCAAAATCTCAAAAAGTAAATGCTGGTTGTAAACAGTGTAATTTTGGAGAGCATACGGTGTACTTCAAACATAACAAGTACATTCCTGTTTTAAGTGCAACACTGTCCTTCATCATGAAACCACTTTCAATACTTTTTTGTTCTTTTTCCTTCCTATGTTTCATTGATTTGTAAGGGGCTGTCGTGGTTTAGGCCTGATTGACAGCCAACCACAATGCAGCACCTCTCTCTCCCTTCCCCTCCGGCAATGAGAAGGGACAGAGAGCCAGGCTTGGGGTTCAAGATAGGACAGGGATGGGGAAAAAATCCCCCTTTTATGATCACGAGCAAAAGGCAGACTTGTTAGGGGAAGAAAAAAAGAACATACATTTATTACAGACACTAACAACACATAACAGAGTAAGACAGTGAGAAGCATTGCCACATCTTGAGAATACCTTCCCCCCACCCCTCCCTTCATCCCAGGCTCAGCTCTGCTCCCGATATCTCTACCTCCTCCCCCAGTGGCGCAGGGGCAGGGAATGGGGGGTGCAGTCAGTGCTGCCACTTCCTTCATGTTCGGTGAGGGGAGTGTCCAAAACTTGTTACCCCCTGCTCCATCGTGGTCCCCCTCTCACAGGAGACAGTCCTCCACGAACTTTCTCTGACTTGAATTCCTCCCATGGGCCTCAGCGTTCCCCACACTGCTCCGTCATGGGTCACTAACTTCCTCCGACTGGATTCTCTCCCACGGCTGCAGCCCTTCCCGAGCTGCTCCGGCGTGGGACTCCCCCGCATGCTGCAATCCTCCCAGCGCTGAATTACAGCAGCGGGGCTACCTTTTGCCATGAGACCCTGGCCTTCTTCAGGCACAGAACCTTGATCAGCCGAGCAGGAACAACAGGCTGTCAATCAATGTCTGCTCCACCGTAGATCTTCATGGGTGGCAGGGGGGTCCGCCCTGCCGTCTCACCACAGGATACAGGGGGGTCTCTACTCCGGCACACCTTCCCCCTCCTTTCTTCCTCCGTTCCTCCACTGACCTTGGTGTTCGCGCAGCTGCAGTGACTCCTCCTCACAAGTCCGCCTGCCCATCACCACGTCCCTTCTTAAATACGTTATCGCAGAGGCACAGCTGATTGGCTCAATTTCCCAAACAGAAGTGGAGCTGACTTGGAGCTGGGGGAGCTTCGAGAAGCTTCTCACAGGGGACCGCCCCCTCCCCTGCCACCAAAAAACTCCACCACTCACTCAACCCAGGACAGGGGCACAAGGGAGGAGTGGAAGAGAACAAAACCCAGTTGATTTACATTTAAAAAACATTATATTATTATATCTAGATTTCATAGAAAGTCTTTCAGAGAACCAGGTATTCTCTTTTCTGAACAAATCCAGATAAGAAAATAAGAGCACCCATACTGCATCTGTAGACTGCAGTCCAACCCAAATTTTACTTCTGATAGTATCCAGTAAAAGATGCTTAAAAAAAAAAAAAAAAAAGAAATATACAATTTATAGAACTCTGTTTCTGTGGAATGTTCCTCTTTTCTGGTTAGAAAGAAAAAAAATCCTTTTATTTTAAATTGATCCTTTATGGATAACTTTACAGTAATTAATTTTCTTGTCTTTCTTGCACCATCCATTGTCTTTTCTTTTTCAGTTACATGAAAAAAAGTATACAGGAGGTAAATTGACCCAACATAGGCACATAATTTTATTCATAGTTAAGTTCTTTCCAATCACATTTAAACAGCCCCCTCCTACAGGCCTTCACCTTTTCTTTTCACCAGTTAACTGTCATCTAAGAGAAGTACAATTAACATGGAGATATGAATATAGTGAACATCATAGAGAGTAAAATGTTCGAGCATAAACAGGAATTGTGCCATATTTGATGTTTAGCCTATGCATCTAAAGATTGTGTTACTGGGTTATCTATACTATAGAATGATAAACTTATTTTATTTCATAACTCAGGGGGGGTGGGGAAGGATAAGGAAAAATCATTGCTGTAGTCCTCTAGGGATGCCTAAGACTAGATAAATTGCTTGAAGACTGACAAAGACATTCATGACTACAGTGACCAAAATAGAAATACTGGCATTAATGCCCCCCTTCCTGATCATAAATAATAAAAGGGATGAAATGGTAGTTTGTATCATGACTCAGAATCTTATCGTGCACAAATAAGGGGTTATTACCTTTAGCGAGACAGACTCATAACAGAGATACAACAACTGTTATCTTAGGTAATACATTTTATAATGAGAAAGGAAAAACAAATACTTGATAATATTTGCAGAATTACTTGAAAGAAGAACTTTCAAAATTTTCCACGAGGCTTCACCAAAGTCTTTAAAGAAAGTTTCCACAACATGCAGAAGATATAAAATCTGAAGTAGTCTATTTTGTTTATTATGACGGCGCTTTGTGTGCAAAGTAGGGGTGTTAGATGATTAACTGATCTAGAAACTCAGATTTCATAAAGGAGCCACTAGCACTGTATTTGTACTCTGAATAACATGGATTAATTTAGTCACTAGAAAGGTGGTTTTGATGTTCATAATCTGCACTTTATGTTTCCTTTACCAAGACTTTATAACAAATACATACTGTAATAGTTCCTGTACAGCTGTAGAGAACAGAAATATGTCACCATCCACTTTTTTTTAGTAAGTTGAAGAAGCAATGATGAACTGAAAGGCTTTGGAACACTGAGGATTTCAAATAGTTTTAAAAGCCAGACGAGGATTTGATTTGGACCAAATAACAGAGGAAGACTGGCCAATGAAAGAATAATAACTGTGTTCCTCTGCATTATGTGCCTGTTACAATATTCAGTGCATCTCTGTTATGTAACTGAAGCAGTTATGTGCCATCTTAGGTGTTCTTACCTTAACATGTTCTAATATATAAATTTGGTTTGACCACCTCCACATAATACTGACATTACTTAAGAACTAAGAAATACAAATTCTTCTCACTTGTCTACTTTTCTTTTTCTACTTCTAAGCTTCAACATAGTCTTCAATGATATCCACTGATATTACACAAAGTGCTTAACAAATGGTTTTGTAAAAACCATAATAATCAGAAGCTTTTACCTCAGCATTTACAAAGATCACAACAAATAAAACATACTGGAATAAATACATAAGGTATTTAAGTATCTATTTAAAATGCATAATTTTATTAATTCAAGTTCAGATGCTAATTTTCCATACATTCGATTAGCTGTTGCAGTGATTGTCTGTAAATGTAAATATACTTAAATAACCTATCAGGATATTCCAGGAAATTTAATTTAAAAAAGATGAATTAGTAAATCCTGACCTGATTTAGATTTTTTTTTCCTTTAGAATGCTTTTATCTTTAAAATTGAATGAAGTTACTACATGTCCTGGCTTGAGTGAGTGGTGGAGTTTTTTGGTGGCAGGGGAGGGGGCTATCGGGGCGGCCCCCTGTGAGAAGCTTCTCGAAGCTCCCCCAGCTCCAAGCCAGCTCCACTTCTGTTTGGAAAATTGAGCCAATCAGCTGCGCCTCTGTGATAACGAGTTTAAGAAGGGACGTGGTGACGGGCAGTCGGACTTGTGAGGAGGAGCTGCTGCAGCTGCATGAACACCAAGGTCAGTGGAGGAACGGAGGAAGAAAGGAGGGGGGAGGTGTGCCGGAGCAGGGACCCCCCTGTATCCTGTGATGAGACGGCAGGGCGGCCCCCCCCGCCACCCATGAAGATCTACGGTGGAGCAGACATTGATTTACGGCCTGTGGCTTCTGCTTGCCTGATCAAGGTTCTGTGCCCAAAGAAGGCTGCGGTCTCATGGGAGAAGGTAGCCCTGCTGCTGTAATTCAGTGCTGGGAGGACTGCAGCATGTGGAGGAGTCCCACACCAGAGCAGCTCGGGAAGGGCTTCAGCCGTGGGAGGGACTCCAGTCGGAGGAAATTAGTGACCCATGACGGAGCAGTGTGCGGAACACTGCGGCCCATGGGAGGAATTCATGTTGGAGAAAATTTGTGGAGGACTGTCTCCTGTGAGAGGGGGACCACGATGGAGCAGGAGGAACAAGTTCCGAACACTCCCCTCACCAAAGATGAAGAAAGTCGCAGTGCTGACTGCACCCCCCATTCCCTGCCCCTGCGCCACTGGGGGAGGAGGTAGAGATATCGGGAGCAGAACTGAGCCCGGGAAGAAGGGAGAGGTGGGGGGAAGGTGTTCTCAAGATATGGCAATGCTTCTCACTGTCCTACTCTGTTATGTGTTGTTAGTGTCTGTAATAAATGTATGTTCTTTTTTTTCTTCCCCTAACGAGTCTGCCTTTTGCTCGTGACCATAAAGTGGAATTTTCTCCCCATCCCAGTCCTATCTTGAACCCCAAGCCTGGCTCTCTGTCCCTTCTCATTGTTGGAGGGGAAGGGAGAGAGAGGTGCTGCATTGTGGTTGGCTGTCAATCAGGCCCAAACCATGACACTACACAGTCATGAAAAAAACTCCAACCTCTTTACTCCTTCGGGATAGCAAGCTCTTGTTTTATCTATGCACATAGAAGTTTGTATCTGTCAGTTTATCCATCTATCAAAAAAAAAAAATGTACATCTACGGGATTTATTTTATGTACTGATAACTTCCACTTGTATATCGCATTTGAGATTTCTTTAATTTTTACGTGTGTGGTGGGTTTTTTTCTTGTTTTGGATAAAGAACTTTAGAAAAAAAAATCTAATTTTACACTTTTTATCTCTGTGGAGAAGAAGGTTATTTTGCTATCTTTCTTATTTTACCTTCTGGATCAATAATCCTTCATCCAGGACTTTAGGTGAAATCCTTCTTTTAGACTCTAACGTTACAGAGGAACTACCACATCTGAAAAAATACAGCCTCTTGGTAATGTAAATAGATGCTTAGTTTCTCATTATCTCTTTATTTTCATAGCTTGACTGATTTTGTCCATGTATGCATAGTAGTGGGAAATGAGAAAGATCTTTCAGTTTGTTCAATGCTTCATTCAGTATAAAACAACCTTAAGCACAAAACAGCACTTACTTAATCAGGGCTAAAAATTACTTACACTATAGTACATATGATTCTTAAAAATATTTCCTTAAAGAGTCTGCACTGCTTGTGCATCTATCCAAGACTGGATTAGTCAGGACTAGCAATTTCTACCATACAGTAAGACTTTCATGCCATTTAGTACATTACAAATAAAAACAGAAGTTAGAAGACAGCTCAAGGAAATAGTTATTCTAAAAAAAACATTCTTTTTCTTAAAGTCCAGATAAAATCCATCTCTAGTAAACGGTATATAATTATTTCCCCAGGTATTAAGTTATCTTCATTTGAAGGCAAATTTCAGGACAAGCCTATTAAACCAGTCTAAATCTGCAATTGTAGACCAAAGTCATAGGGAACCTGGGAGAGGGACCTGGCAGGAGGACATGAAAGAGATAGCATAAGCCCACAGTTTGATAGTATCAAAGACACAGATATTTCTGTGAGAGTCCACAGATGGTAATGTTCCCTCTCTGAATGTGCTTTTAAATTATATTTTCTGTCACAGCTTTGGTACATGGGAATAAGCTTTGACACAACTTTTTCCTGTAATCTTCAAGAAGGATATGATACATAGAAGTACTAGATCCTAGACTGTTTTCAATGATGTTTTCTCATAAATTATATTAGATTGGATTTTAATCCACAAGCAAAATTTTCTTTAGTTTCAAACATGTTTTCCTCTTTTTAGACATCATAATCAGAAATAAATAGAATCTCAATATAGCTAAAAAAAATGAATAAATATTTTAAAGTCAACATATAATTATGTGTCTTGTGTAGCTCTTTTATTCCACACAAACTTTACATTTTGCCTTTTTATCTCTCAGGGTTCAGTTCAGATCATCTTTGCACACACAGTATCTTTCATATCCTCATAGAGGTGCTTAGGTTGTACACAACAATATTCTGTTGCCTCTTGAAAATACTACTACTGTCCTCCACATGTGCATGCTTCAGGACCTATTTCTCCCTTGTACTGATGAAGACTCCTCACACAGACCTCAACTTGACCCTTTTTTATTTCCTTGAATTGCTACATTTTCATTCTTGTAGAGATTTCAAGATATGTTCATAATGTGGAATAATTATTAATTTATATATCTCTGTGTAAATGTTCTCCCATTTTGCTATAACATTCTCAAACTCTTACCTTTACTAAGTCAACTATTGTACAAGAGTTCACAAAGATGTTGAAAATTAAATTCAATAGTAGAATACAGGATGGTTTCCTGAGGAGGAAAATACCTGATTGTTTGACATGTAGAAATTGTAGTAATGTGTAGATTTGCAGCTTAATAGCTTTCAGTGATGATTCTCTCTATAATGTTGTCTATCACAGTTTACATTTCAGAGGTGGAACAAGACATATGTATCTCATGACATGGTGCACATACAAACAAAAAAGTACTTTTGAACTATAGAAATTCTGTGTCATTCTTGGAAAGGAGAGGAATAAAAAATATTGCTATGATGATAATTGAATAAGATTGTATGATAGTTCAGGCTGGAAGGACTTCAGGAGATCTCTGGCTGAAAACAGGGTCAGCTATGAGATTGGATTAGTTACTCAGGGCTTTATCCAGTCTGGACACTCAGTTGCAGTCCTGTACAATTTTAACAACCCCTTTGATAAAATAGAGAGTAATTTACAATTGAATCTAGTTAAATGTCATTTTTCACTGAATGAAGCTACAGAAAATTGTAATTTATAAACTTTAAAAACTAGAATTGTAAAATAGCCATAAAATAGGCTTGGACATAACTTGGGCACTGTGTATGTGAGCTGTACAACTACCAGAAACAGCCTCTGAACTGTGTTTTTTCCATTAGTTCTGCAGAAATTCATGTATGAGGACAATCTTCTACTTGCAACAGCCACAGAGAAGTGGTTTGTTATAAGTGGCTGGGTTGTCCCAGTCCCCTTATTTTTTAAAGTTTGATGCTTTAATGCTTAAGTACTCCTACATGTTATTCTTTTTCCTTCTGAGTTGTCAGTGAAGTTGAGAAATAGATCCATTTAAACTGAAAATCATTTACTACATCAATAATAGGCAGATTTCCATCTGAAAACTGGCAAAATATGTCATCTATTGTATTACTAGTTTTGAAATGTCTTTTCTTTTTCTGAGATTTTAATACATTTTTTCTGGTCAAAAATCCTAGACTCTACAAAAATGCTATGAAAGGATCAGGTCATCAACTAGATCGGAATGGATTATCTTATGGTGTTGAATGTCTAAGCTATATTAACGAGTAAGGTATTTAATGCGCTACTCTAAAAATACAACAAATCAAAACTCATCCTATGGATTTCAACATAGTTGAAATAAAACAAGAATAATATAGTATTAAGAAGTCTTTAAGTCAGTCACAGTATTTCTGTGACTCTATTGGAGTTACATATGCAAGAATTTGATGACATCTGCATTGAAACCACGTGTAACATCTCTCCTCAAACATATACATAGGATGGGATTAACCTTAATAACTTTAGACTTCTGCTATGTAGATACCCATATGAACTAATCATCTATACTCCCTTAAGAATTCAAGAAGTGAAATAGGAATTTTCAGGATGTACTTGAGTTGACCTACCTTAAACTTCTACCTCAAGAGTGGAAAAATTGTTCTCTGGAAAAAGTTTTTAATCGACTCATGACAAAACCAGAACAGTTCCCATTTGAGCACAGGCTACATTTGGGATCCATTCACACACACACACATAGAAACACACACAAACCCAACAAAAGCCCAACAAAAAAGAGCACAAAGCAATTACATGGGCTTTTGTGATTTTTTTAAGATGTTTACTGTTTTGCATGTAACTACCATTTAAACATAAATTGTTTTTTTAATATTTGTGACACTTTTTTCTGTTTTATTCTCAGTAATGTTAAAGAATTCTGCTGACAGAGTTATGAATACAAAGACTCACACATTGAAAAATTTTTCATGATAGTCATTTTGTAGTATAGATACATAGAAATCAACTCCAAACTAAATATGAGTATTTGGAAAGTGACTCAGATTTTGAATCTGGTGATTGTCATATCAGATTTTCAGTGACTCTACTCATTCCCAGGTTCAGAAAGCTAGGCATTAGGTGCTTGAAGGTGGAATAATTCAGTGACATTTGTTTCTAGTTCATACAAAAGTTCGTAAACAGGAACAGGCTTAGAAATCCATAGAAACTCATTCATGGCTCAAATCTCCGAATCCCATTTGTTACAACTCTAGCTCCAACACTCCTACTATACTGAAGCTATTATCACTGTGCTTTTTTTCTAAGAAGGTGTATTTGTTCATTATTTCTCAGCCACAAAAAAAAAAAAAAAAAGTGCACGAGTTGTTTCGACAGTTTCATTACATTTACTTTGGAAGAAATGTCTGTGTACACTTGAGGATTGCTTCAGAAAAACAGAATACTTTCCATCATGCCTCATAAAAGGGGATTGATAACATGGATTACATGGCTGAGTACCACCCTGGAGGTTCATAAATTTATTCAGTATCTACTGATTCAGTGTTATATCCATATTAATATCAACCTGTTATTGTGTGATTTTGAAATTAAATATCAGTTGTCTAAGTAAAAATAACTACTAAACATAGCCCAACAAAAAGTCAAATACAATGGAAATCATGTATTCTAGTAGAGAAATGTGTCATGTCTCCTCCAGCTCTTTACACTCACTATGATATAATATGAATTTATATTATAAACATATTTTTATAAATATATAAAATTTATATAAGGAAAAATAACATTAATATAAATTTTATAATGTACATTTATGTTTCATCGGTAGCTCCTGTGATTACAATATAATATAAAATTAAATAATATCTAGAAAAATAATATAAAATACAAGCAAATGTTAAAGTCTAGTGTTACATTAAACATTCTGAGACAGTAAGTACAGTTTAGTCAAATGTCATGTAATATCTTGATTTCTTCTTTGTGAATAACCTACAGGCATAGGAACATTAAAAGACAATTATTGGTTAGAAAGACTAAAATAAATTGAGTGCAAGATTTATCATTCTTATAGGTTAAGGATAAGCTAATAAAACTACACTGTGTTTGTTTATCATGTATGTATCATTATGTAGTAAAATTAATCCCCTATTCATGTAAATCAATTTGCATTAAAAAATCAATATTTTTTTCTCTCTTCTCAGATCAAATAAAAGTATTATTATCCAAATCAATTTGAATCACACTCCATAGAAAATATATTGCTTCAAATATATAAAATGTAAGTACAAAATTTCTGTCACACATGAGATCCAATGATTGTACACTGGAAGACAGAAAAACTTTCTTCAGTTTTTCTTACTCTCAGTAATGGTTTCATCACCATGACACTAATTTCCAAACATATTTTCTGATATGTTACAGTGTTAAAGTTCATTAAAATAGTTTTTTAAAAATCATGCATTTTTATAAACCTTGATGCTGCTCAGAAATTAACTAGAACATCATTAAATTAGGCTTCCTTTTCATGTTATTGAACTTTAAAGACACTGAAAATAAGGACCTTAGGCTGAAAAGCAAAATGTCTGCCAATATAGAAAAAGATATGCTTCCAAGGCACAAGTGTTCCCATCCAAAGTTTTAGTACGGGATGTGTCTGTCTTCCTAGAGACACCTCTTTCCATCTGTTTTATCGAAAGCATAGACACCTAGTTTATGATAACTGCTTATCTTTTAGATACCTGAGGTTAGGATAGATAAAGCCAAGTATAAATGACTTGCCTTGAACAACACGTTAATTACAGGCAGTTATATCTTCAACTCATGTCACTGTCTACTTACTTATGACTGCTTACAACACAAGTTACACCCTCATCCAGGAGAGTCACCATACTATTTCATAAGAGTAGCAGTCTGCCTTACACTGGAAGCAAGTTTAGATGGCTTCCTACCTAATTAATTGTCCATGCAAGATTATACTGATGCTTTTTTTAATGAATCCTCATTCATGAATCACAGTCCAGCTGCTTTTCACAGTAGGATGCCATATTACTGAAGTGTTATTACCAGGCTGGCACCTGCCCTCATCACATTGAATCTTACAAAGTCATTTTGATTACAGTTGCTTTCACTTATTTTGAAGTAGTTTACAAGTAGAAATAATATACAGATGACCAGAAAGGTCTTCAGAATACTCAACTCAGTTCTAGTCATATTATGTAAGTCAAGGAAAAATACATATGTGTACATACATATGTAAAATTTAGAAATACTAAGAAATCCTTGCTATACCCCAATAACAGAACACCAAAGTTTAACAGAGAAATTAGTTAAAGCATTAATTAATATAAGGTTTCATATATAACCAATAATTGATAAACAGCTGTTTTGCCTGACCATGATTTTTTATATCAACTTGAACAGTTTGTAATCTTAATTTTTAAAGTGTGTATTTTAAACCATATAAAGATTTTTTTTTTTTTTTCTAATATCATTTCACCTTTATAGTTTACATGGAAGACAGAAGAACCTGGAGAGTTTTTTGAACCATAACAATTATCTTTATAGTTCATCACATGATTGGGTTTTAGTATATAATAAAGGATCAAAGTTGTCTCACATAATATTAGAAAACTGAGCTCTCCATTTCTTGTGTAGTCAATAGAGAGACACACAGCATCTGTAATTGGTCCAGAACTGGGGAACATCAAATAGCCCTTAAGATTTATATCAGCTAGAAAAGAACTGTAGAATACTTTCTTGGTGATCAGCATTAGACGAAAACTACCTGAGCCTAAATGTTTCTAAACCTGCAACTAGGCTGCAGGACATGTAAGATTTATTCTCCTAACCCAGACAGATCAGGTCAGACATCATTCGGATCCCTCCCTGAGTGAGCACCAAGTTTTCCATGCAAGGAAGATCACAGAGAGGAAGGAGGAAGCTGCGCAATTTGTGTTGACATGTAATCAGGTTACTGTATTGTGGCATTATAGGACACCCACATTAAAGAAATGTATAACTAGATTGGCTGTAAAGCCTGATGTGGTCTGATAATAACACACTGTGTTTTCCACAGAAACATGAACTGATGTCATGTTATTTTTCTATAAATCCTTGAAAATAAACAAGCTTTTGAGAAATTATGTGCACAACACAATATGAATTCCAAAAGGAAGAATCTTAAATATCTTACAGCCTATTCTCATAAATATGTAAACACTTTAAATTGCTTAATTTTTACAGTGGAATCATCTCAATCAGTGGAGTTTTTACTTCACAGTGATCAGGAAATTGCAGGAGGACTTGTTATGATTATTTTGTGGAATTTAGACAACAATTGCACTAACTCATTTATCACTGATATTTTTTTTCACTTTAGAAGGAAAATAGTTTGACCTACAATACAGATTCTCTTGCTATTTTGTCAAATTTATTTTATGCCAGCAGCAGTCACTGATTTTAATTGAATGGAAACAACACCTCTCACCCTGTGTGTCACATTGCAGGATTTTGTATCATTGAATTTCAATCTGGTTTCACTGGGACCTGCGGAGTATGGCTTACGCCAACCTCTGAGTCTCCTTGCTATATTCCTTTCCAGGGCAGCATTGTTTGCCTTTTGTCTGTTCTCTGATTAAATTGACACCATTTTACCTTTTGTGACTCCTGTGTCATTTTCTGTTGACAGCATCTAGTAATGGTAACAGACCATTGTCCTTGTGGAAGGGGCAGAAACCATTGATTGGCTGGGTGTATTAATGCAGTCCCTTTAAAAGTCATGCAGACATGGCTTTGTGCTAACTGGCAGCTGAATGGGCGCTAGTGAGAGATGCTATTAACCACAGATAACAGTCAGCACCTTCTATTCACTAGCAATGTCACTTTGTACCATTTGAGGAATAGCTGGTAGTGAAAATTGTTAAAGCACTTCTTCCCCTCCCTATACACATCCTGGACTGAAGATCTTTAAGGCAGAGGAGTGGAAATAGTGTTCTGATTAGACTGTTGGTAGGATGCTCATATAATTTCCAGGGAGCTGAAGCACTTAATTCAATCCATCTGCACTGCACAGCTAAAATCTCTTTAGGACAAAAAGGTAGGCCCTGCTGACATGAGAGGTTAAATATTTACCATGGATAGGGAATTTATAATTGACATTTTGGAAATGAATGATTAAAAGTGGTTACAAGGAACACCTGGCTTTATGTCCTATCCATAAAACACGAGGGAGATACAAAAATTATGTAAAATCTTTCCACTGTGATCTTTTTAAACAGGATAGAAAAATTAACATACCAAACCCTTAAAATTAACTTTGTAAAACATCTGCATTTAAAATTAAAGTGTCTGAGAAGTGCAGAATGGTGTTTGTGCACACTTATATGCTGAACATGAAGCACTTATTCAGCCCCACTTCTGCTAAGCAACAAAATCAGACTTGTTTTTGTCATATTATGAAGATTTGCATACAAATTTCAGTGTTTTTTCTAGATTAAGGAATTTGTCAAGAGTTAAATTAGAAACTACAGTGGGAACTTTTTCTTCCTTCTGCTTAGTTTACATTTTCACGATTAGCATAGACTAACCAGTGTAATTTGAATTTTCATCAGCATCTGAAAACATAACTTTCCTCATATTTTCCTCAGAAACTGAGAATTTCATCCTGATTTTAAGTCATTTTGTGAACAAGTTAAAATGCTAATGTCAGGCCAACATTTATGATAAAAAGTTATACTATATAGTAGGGCATACTAGATCATGCACAATACCACGTGAAAGCAACTGGCTTCTGCACTATATCTGTCTCACATCCAGACTCCTCTAAGCACTACTAGAATAAATTAAGCCTGTCTGCATCCACCCATTTAAACATTTCCTAATTATTCTAAGATATTGCAGAAGCCGAAGGGAAGTGCAAATCCCCACTGATTCTTGTCATACAAGTAGGATCCACATATATATAAGCAGGACCAAGAAATAAGTACTGTCATATGATTAAGTCAAAAATGGTATGTGTTGTATATTATTTTGAGGATAATTAAAATGTTGCCTGCTGTTACATTACACATGTACTATATTCCATAAACTCACTTGAATGATATTTACTTTATTGAGTGCTTTTCTTCACAACAGTTATTGTCTTGCTCCACTGTGGCACAGTGCTACCTACATACCTATGGTTTTCCGAAAGATATTTCCCATTACGAACAATGTCATTAATGTCCTTTTTTTTTTTTTTTTTTCCTTAATAACAAATATAGAGAGCTTTTATATGTGATAGGGAAAAAAATCAAAACAAAAAGAAAATTATGTCATTTTTATTCATATTTACCATAATAAGACTAATTCCAGTTTTGACAGAGCATTTTGCCTTTTACCAGAAAAATATGTGGCAATATACTGCAATTCTGTATACATGACTACAGACTATTACTAAACTATTACTATAACACTACTGCAAAAGAGCTCTTCAGCTGAGATACATCATCTCAACAGTGGGGATTCTCAAGCAAGAATTCAGTGGTGTGCATGTTGTCTTCACATATGTGCCAAAAAACAAGTACTCAGAGTATCATTTTAAATAAACTACATCATTAACTCTTGACACTTTTGCTGCTGTATCTCAAATATCCCATCAGATATCTAAAAATAGATATCCCTAGAGTAATAAGGATATTTCAAGATTTTTGGGTGACATAGATGAAGTAGCATCTGGTTGTAATCATAACTGATATAGATCTATCAAACTAGCACCTGATGGATATTTTTGTTGCTGTGTCTCCAACTCTGCGAGAACAGTGATGCCTATGACACTCAGAGGTTGCTGTAATTAAACTCTCAATCCATCTGTGCAGAAGATTTCATAAGATTTTCAAGAATAGAATGTTTTCAGTATTTGTACATCTTTATTTTGGCTTGTTAAGGGACACATTATCCTATGTAACTTTCCAGAACAGTTTGTAAGGAAGTTTCCTTCAGAATGTTTCACTGAAGCAGAAGGGAGCAACTACCTACAGTATTTAAAGGTTAACTCAATTTTTTTCCTTCAGAAGACCTATGTGCAGACTGCAAGATGCTTCTTTTGTAAGAGTTATTGACAGTACTAGAACATAAAGTAGGGCAGAAAGATTTTTTTTTTTTTTTTTCTTCTCTGGCATTAAACATTCTATAGCTATCAAATGTGTAGGCAGTGAAACTACACTAGGGCTAGAGGCCAAAGAATTGTAAAGACAGAAGAAGACATGGGAAAAAAGAAGTTTACTGAGTCAGTAGATAGCCACATTTCACTTTTTGTATGAGAAATCATGTCAAGAAAGCTGTATTACTGATTTCAACAGCTATAGCAGAAGATATTTTGTAGTCACTAGCTCATGTGTTGGCAGGTACATATAAAGTCCTCAGAATGGTAGAAAACACTTTTGGACCTCAAATAGTAGTATATGTATTCAGTGAGACTTTAAAGGAAAAAAAAATATAAATCAATATTGAAAATTACTGTAAAAATAACACCAGGAAGTAGTGGTGACTAGAGATTGACAATTTAATTTCACTAGAAAATTTTAAAGTTTCAATATCTGTTTATTCTTATGTTAGGAAAAAAACAAACAAACAGACAAAACTACCACCACCCCCAAAAAAACCCAAGAAAAACAGTTTTCTGTCAGAAAATTAAGTGCATAGAATTGTAGCATTAATATTTAGTACTATCAATATAAGTTGCTCTGTTATAAAACACCTACCTGAGCTTCCAGTCTCCATAATTGAGTTCGACCCCTTGTACTATATCATTCAGCTATGCTTTCATCATCCTAAGTCAATTTGAATCATGCAGAGTACAGATGTAATACTAGTTTTCATCATTATTGCCTAATGTCTTATAAAGAAAAGTGGGAAGTTCTTGGGTTTGGTTGAAACCATCATCTTTGTGTTATTTCTGCTTGAAAAATATATTTCATCAAATATATTATGAATTCTTCCATTCTTGATGAAATAATCAAATGTCAGGTAGTCTGTTGTTTTTCTTGTAGTAAAATAGATTTAGAAAAACAAACCAAATTCTTACAGTAGAGGAAAAAGACATTTTTTTAATGAGAAAATTAGAAACAGTTGAAAAACATGAGAGCTGTTTTGATGGGAAAAGAAGTGATGGGTAAGCACCTTTTAAAAAAATCACAAATAAATCTATTTTACCAATTCTAAGCACTTTGTCAATAAAGTAATGCATTCTTGAATATAGGAGTTTGTAATTCATTATTTCATATTCATCACAGTTGTGAATTTTTTTGAGGTCTATGAAGATTTTTGCCTACCTCACTAACCCATCTGTCCTTACTTTTTCTTCTCTGTGCTCAGTGACACTCCAAACTTCAGCTGCTGATTAATGTTGCAGCTACTTTTGAGTTCCTTACAAGGTGCAGTTCTGCACAGCTGTTAGTGTCATCATTTGTCTGCCACCAGCTCTTACAACCTTGTGTAGGTAGTCAATTCCACCATAAGATTCGATAAAGGAAAAGAGGAAGTAACGAGAAAGAAAATTATTATCTGAAGATGAGGAGCTACAAACATCACTGATTTTATCAGTCTGTGTTCTCCTTTTTAACAAAAGGCCACACAGCTAATGAGAAACCAGAATTTATAAGGCAAAATGCACAATCAATTACCAGCTCTTTATCAGTTTCAGTTTGGTGCTCAGTATATTTTGGATTTATTAAACTACACCAAAACATATCAAGAGGTGAAAGAGTAAGTTAAAAAAAACAGAACAGACAAAGGAATTAAGGAATGAAAAAAAAAAAAAAGGTTTAAGCTGCATATGGGTATTCACAGAAATAGAAGCTGAGACCTTACAAAAGGCCACTCTACTTGATAAAATCGTAAGTTTAGTAGGGACCTCAAAAGTTAAGGTATTCCACCAAGTAGATGTAGTCCCTACCAACACATGTTTATTTGCCCTTCAGATAAATAGTTCTAATGATTACGGCTCCTAAATCCCTGGAATAATCCATTCCAGGTCTTAACATTTAAATTATAAATTCTTTCCTACTGTCTAGTTCTCCTTGGTGCAGTTAAACACCACTACTTCTTGGCCTATGCTGCTTGGAACAAAGAATGGAAAATTATTGTATTCTTTCTTATGCCTTTCCATGCATATGCAGCTGATAACTGCATTCACTCCTTGGCTGTTTTTTTTTCTCTTTTTTAACTGCACATATTAATTTATTCAGGGTTTCCTCATTTGATCCACTAGACAAAAAATTTGATGCTTAATTCTTCTTTTAACTGTCTTGCCTGTTCCCAGTAGCCCAAATATTTCTAGAAATATGGTTCCCAAAACCGGAAGCAGTATTCCTACCGGGATTGTACAGTGCTGAGCAGAGTAGAGATATTGTCTCATATCTTCCAGGTTATAATTTGTGGTTATATTGGATATTACGCTTGCATTTTTTGATGGCCTTGACGAATTTGGTTAAGATTTTATTAATATCAAGTTATACGTTACCTTTGTTGCTCATCTGTTTACAATTTCTCCATCATTTATTTTATAAATAAAACTGGTTGATTCCTCATAAATCCATATTGGTTGTAATCCATCTTCTTGTTTTTTTATAGATGACTCCAAATATTTCTTTCAATATTTGTCTTCATGTTAAAGTTAATATGACAGGTGTATAATTCCTTACTTTCCTCTTTTTGAAGATGAGACCACAGCTGCTTTCCTCCAGACTTTTGACAGAAGATCATGTATTTTCAAAAGGACTTAATGAGTTCTCAAAAAATAGTTACCAATAGTCTCAGATTCCATCAGATAAATAATTTAAATACTGTGGGCTGAAACTCATCAGTTCTAGCAATCTGAATACTTGTAACTTGTTAAAGCCTTCTCTAACCTGTTCTTTCTCATTCAAGGATGAGATCTGATGTTGTGATGATGTTATTGACAAACTGCATTAACCACTTGATAGTAGATTGTTAAAATAGAAGCCCCCCACAACTTTCCAGCCATATCTCTGATTCTAAATAAAATAAGGCATGGGACACCTATTGTTAGTATGGATAATTGTTTACGCATCTTTTGGCACTGGTTTGGCTCACTAGATCTCATATTTCGTGAGACAATGCAAAGGCACAATAGAGTGCCTTAAACAAGACTATATTGGATTTGGTTCACTTAGTTTTCTAGTTTCCCAAAACTACTGCAGAAAGTTTTACTGTCCAATCCCAATACAAATCTTTGTGTCATATAGTACATCCAACAGTGCATATTTTCAGACTATGTCTGGAAATTCAGATATGTGTAGGATCAGTACCAAGCATGGGAAGACAATTTTCTGTGATCACAAACTGCCAGAGAATCCTCTGGCAGGGTTTTGGCACATTCCAGCTAGCACTGGCCATTCCTGAGCACAGTTTGGGAGTGATAACTTTTCTGGGGCCATCTCCAGTAGAGAATTTGCCTGTATTCACATTTTTGGAAGTTCAGTTTGAAAGCTACACATAAGCTATATAGTGTTATCATCAGTGCCAGGAAACGTTCCTGCCCAGATTTACTTTGCTGATGTAGATACAACCCTAGCTTCTCACTGCAACAAAGTCCCCATATTATAACAGATCTAGAGCTAAGGGCTGTTTATTGCTTATGTGGCCAGCTCGTTAATGAAAACCAGAGAACAGCTGCTAGCTCATTTTAGCTAGATGTTAGTCTTTTATTTAATTTCTTCATTTTTGTTCAGTGTTTCCATGCTTATTTCTGTAGCAACAAGAGTTTCCATTTTCTAAATGTTTTCTTCCTTTTTTTCGAGATCAGTGAAAAACACACAATTTATCTAGGTTTGTCTTTCATAACAATTCAGATTTTCCTCCACAAGGTAACACAGCTTCTAGGGAGTCTTTCATACAAATTCAAGTCTGCTTTCCTGTTTCAATTCTTTTGTATTTCCTCTTTCATATTTTGAAGACTATGAATGTAACCATTTCTTACTTAGTTTTCCTAGCTAGATCCCACCTCAATATTCCAAATCAGTTATTCTCTATTAATTAGAATAAAGTTTATTAATTAGAATCACATCCTCAAGATGTTTTCCACACCTGTTTTACAACTAAATTATTATTAATGCCTTCCAAGGATTTGTGAATCAGTATGGCCAGGGGATTTGTCTTATCCAGCTGTTGAAATCAACAATTCAGACTAAGAAATCTGACTCTGTCATTGAAAGATTCAATTATAGTCAGTGGAGAAAAAGAAGCACTTGGAGTACATCATTCATGGGCTGAATACCAGATGAGAACTGCTGTTACTCACCTATCAGGCCAATCAATTGAGTAAATAGTTTTGATTGAGGGAATAGTTTTGGTCCACTCACTGACTGGACCATAAAAGAACTACAGCTGCACTCATCACAGAATGTGTGAAATGAGCTTTGGCTAAATAAATAACTGTAGATTGCTCACTGGAAAGCAGTGAAACAATTTAGGGTTTTCATCCTACTATATCATGTAACAACTTTAATTTACCTGATTTCCTTGTAGATGTCATTGTATCGAGATACTGATCATAATTAACTTAGTCAAATTTATACATTCACCTAAAATTTTAAAACTGATGGTGACTGTTGTTCTTCTGGATCTCTCCTATGTTACACCTGAAATTTCAAAACATTCTAGTCACAAGTTTTCTGGAAATTGTTTACTAAGATTGTAAACAGCTGAAGATTTCTGTTGTCCTAAAAGTCTACATTAGAAAAGAGCACTTCGTTTTCATTTGAGAAAATGTCAACTGTGAAAGCAAGCAACGTGAGCAATTAAGCAAGGGGGCTTTGACTTTTATTTTTAACTGTTTGTGAATGAATTTACCACCCACAGCCTTCTCAGTGGGTGTATGCACATACACAGGGTATCTTTCAGGGCAGCTCAAATTCTCCTACCAAGATAGCATGAGAATCATGTTATTAATTCGCTTATTCTTTTATTCTCCTGATCTATCCACTAAAATTTCTTTACACAATCAAGAAATACACTACAGAGAGGAATTAGGAATTCCAGAATGATAGGAGAACAATGTGCTTCTGCTTTTATTAAATGAAAACTTATGCAGCCTGCAATTGAGGACAGCTTATTTAATAGGATCAGAAATTTTGTGTATTCAGTAACTTTGGCAGATTTTCTTTCAATGGTGTTAGGTCTGCACTCCTCAACATTTCTGTATGTATTTGGCCTATTAGAAAATGTTACTCACTTTTACCACACTCTCTTATATGAGATACTCTTTTAAAATAATAAGTTTTAGTAGCTAAATATCACACTGGTATTTCAAGTTCCACAATAATGTAATAAGTGTTGACATTTTCATAGGCTGGTGTTTTTAATGGTAGGCTAAATCAAGCACTAATACCTGGATTGGTGAGAATGAAATAACAACATTGCTATGTTTTGCTTGTCACATTATCAAGAAACTACAAGAAAGACTAGGTCACTAGCAACATATAGGCAAATATCTCTGTGACATCAAGGAGCTATTATTCAGGAATAATAAAAAGAGATGATGATAACTGAGTCTGAAAGAAACAATGTCTAAAAGTTTTAAACCTTACCAACTAATATTTATTTCTAACTAAAATAAATGGTACCCTATAAACACAAAAGGTCAATAGTAGACCTGAATCAGAAAAACTGAAGATAGGATTCCTTGGTTAAAGACTAATCACAGAAATCACTGAATGAGATCCTGTGGCCCATGTTATTCAAGAGGTCAGACTAAATGATTGTAAAATTTTCTGAATCTACAAAAATAGATGTTGCTGCCTTTTACAGAATACACCTGTAGTATCCTAAATTTTTTTTTATTCCACAGTTGAGCTTTGAGGTCACACTGAAAAGTTTTTCTCTTCAGACCTTAAGAAAGTGATTGACACCTTTTTTTTTTTTTTTTTTTTTTTTTAATACCTTCTAGTTTTGGGTATACCATTACTTTTAAGTAAAAGAAAGGAAGTGTGTGAATTAATGTACTGGACTACTGACTGGCCACCCTGCTTTGTCATCATAGCAGAGTGACCTTGAATAACTGCCAGACTCCCACCGAGATGCTCTCTCACTCCCTGCCTCCTCAACACAAGAGGAGAAAAGAAGATGCAAAAGCTCATAGACTGAGATAAAGAAAGGGAGGTCACTTGACAGTTATTGTAACAGGCAGAACAGACTTGACTCAGGGAATATTTGTTTAATTTATTGCTAATTTAAAACAGAGTAGGATGATGAGAAACACAGACAAAACACACACCTTCTTCCAAGGTTCAGCTCCACTCTTTTATTCCTGATCCCTCTACCACCCGCCTCCCAAGTGACACAGAGGAGATGGGAGGGTGGGGAGTTGTCCATAATAGTTTCTCTCTGATGGTTCTTCTTCCTCAGAATTTTTCCCTGCTCCAGTGTGGGTATACCCCACAGGCTGCAGCTTTCTTCAAGGCATATTCATCTGCTGCAGCTTGGGGTCCTCCACGGGCTTCAGTGTGGAGATCTGATCCACCGTGGTCCCTCATGAGCTGCAAGGGAATCTTTGCTCCGTTGCCTGGAGCACCTACTCCCTCTCTCCCCCCATCTCTCACCTTGGTGTCTGCAGAATTGTTTCTCACTTTTTTTCCTCACTTTTCACTGCCTGTGCTGTATTTCTAATCTTTCTTAAATATATTATCACTGAGGCCCCACCACCCTGGCCGAGGATCTGAGCCGTGCCCTGCAGTGGGTTGGTTTGAGCCGGTTGGAACCAGCTGTGTCCGCCCCTGGGCAGCCCCAGCCTCCCCTCACAGAAACTGCCCCCCTGCAGCTCCCACTCACCAGCCTCTGGGCACCTACACCCAATACAGTAATTAACATCTTCCATGACTGTTTTTTACTGTTCTAAATATTTTTTTTTTCCTAGAATGACCTGACTGTAATGAGAGATGAGACTGGGGATGCCACTCGGAAAAGAAACACCATTCCTTGGTGTTTCAATAAACAAGTTTTATGCATTTTATTTTTTAGATAACGATGTCTACAAGTTTTGCAGTTTTGCAGTTTGAAGGTGGCTGGACTTGTAGAAAAATTCACTGCAATCTTCTTCTCTGTATAGGGAAAAAAAGTCCAAAATCAAACGAATGTATCTAAATTAACCTAGAGACTGGATCTGTCCAGCAAAATAACAATCAAATTCCTATCAGTTCTCCTATCAAATGCCTATCAATTCTCCTAACAAATGAATATGAAATTTTTCACAGATTTAGTTTTTCTTTCTTTTTTTTTCTTTTCATAAGTTGAGTGGTGTAAACGGCACTACTATAGTTTCATAGCAAGTATTTTGTCTGTTCAAGCACTAATTTTGACGTGAATGTCTCCCTGCGGGACACAATTCAATTATGCATCAGTTTTACTTGTAATTTGTACAAACTGGTTTGTATTTTACTTGAAATTATTAAGTTTCTGTTTCAATATACCCACAAGCTAGAAATATGCTTTTCTTCTTTTGCCTAAGTAAGTACATAATTTATTCCCATGTGATTTTTTTTTTTCTTTTAAATTGCATATTTTTATTGTATACTGGGATTTGGAGCATGCTCAACTCCAGCATATACCAATGGATGTAACAACTCCATTAGGAGATTCCACACTAGCAGCCAGTAGAAACATAGTTAGACTCCAAGTTTCTGGTATGGCTAAAGATTTATGGTAATACTGCAAAGGAAGGGAAGTTTTCATCAGACCACAAAAAGCTACATGTTAGTTGTCTCATTGTCCTAGAATATACACTGTTTCTCAACGTATTCTTCTGAGTCAAAGAATTCAAAATACTTTGGGCAAGAAAGTCTACCATTAGTACTGCCATCATTGTCATCATGGGGTCACAACTCTTGAACAGTAACACATTTCTGCCATCCTTCTAGCACATGAACACTCCCTTGGAATCCAGAAGATTTTGTATTTTAAGTATGAAAATCAAGAAAATAAAACTGCTTTTAACTGAATTATAAAACCATACTATCAGAGTTTGGTTGTGGGTTTTTTTGTTTTTTTTTTTTTTTTCCTTCTTGAAATTAAGAATTCAAAATAATCCTTTGGTCTCAAATTCCCATCTGACTCCAGCTATATAAACCTGAAGATCCTAGTTTAAAATAATCAATTTAAAAATAGATGGTCAACATTACAAGACAGCTCGAGCCATCACATCTGTAAATGGCTACCTTTTTCCTACTGACAAAATAATGTGCCAATACAACTAGTATAAACTAAATATTTTAACTTTAGACTGTTAAATTTCTATGTGAAAAATATAATTTGTTATCTTACAACGCCCACTGTAGAAATGGGTAAGCATCTTCATCACTGACTCAAGAACGTTTTATAGCTTGGTTGTCACAACAATCACCTGCCCATATTTCACCCTGGGTTTTCTGAAGTTCATATCTCTGATTTTGCAGATTCAGTCATATTTATACCAAATGGTCCCATCTTCCACGAAAATGTTCTAGACAATAGTATATGTTGTTTCATGAGCTGGCCTCTCCAACACCGTTGTTGCTGTTACTGATTTTTTCTATTTTTTAAAATATTTTTTCCCCATGAGAATGAAAAGAAAAATACTACTGGAGAGTTATGTTGTGGCTTTGTTGTTTGCTTTTTTCATTATATATTTGTTTTTCATTATATTCAATTAAATTTTATAAATTATATAAATTTAAACAATTTGTCCCATCCCTTACTTCTTTGCCTTCCCCTTCCTTTTCCTTTCATGCATCTGGCAGTCAGATTGTAGCTCATAGCACTTTAAGCAGTACTGTAGTTTTCTGATCTGGTGCTTAGCCAGTGAATTTAGACTGCATGATGAACTGAAGCAAACTGCCACAGTATCCTTAAATCAGTAAAATCCCAGGAGTAAAAATGAACTCCATTGTCCCATTAGGCTGAGCTTGTAATCTAGAGGGAAAACAGCATATATTTTATAACTATTTTAAGGTTAATAAGATGCTCACTATAAAATAAATAGTTCTGAAAGTCTGAACATATCCTAACCGAAAGTACTTACCACAGACTGATTCCTATTTTCTCTGTGAAACTGGTATTTCTTTCAGTGCTTCTCTCTTTATTATTTTCCCCTCATGGAATTTCTACTTTTTTGGATCATAAATCCATATGATTGCACAGATCATCTGGATGCCTTGGCAAGTCTGATACTGTAAAAATTGGGTTAGCCTGCTTTACTTAGGCTGTTATGAAATGTGTGTGAAGTCTACAGAAGTCTTTTAGGAGATAGCTGTGAGCAGTTCCAATATCATAAGCTTACAGTTACTCAGTTTAAGGTTACTTTTAAAGGTCCTTTGGATTCACTTTTTGTTGATAGACTTTTTCACATTTTTCATATTTTAGCTTGTCAGTAGCTTTCACTAAAATGTGATGGTTCAAAAATGCAGTCCCTGAACTCAGATATCAGATTATTGCTCTGAGTTTGAAAGCAAAACATGACATTTTCCTAGATAGCAAAGGAAGAGTCCTACATTATTGGACAAATCTGTCACAATGTCCTGTGTTAAGCAGGAATTTGGAAAAATATTGTTATTATTTCAGGGCATCATTGACATGTTGAAATTAAACATATTGAAGCACCTATTTTTCAATTATAATCATAGCCAGTTCTATTTATTATTTATAAATATGAATAGAATTATCCACTGAAATTAAGCAAAAATAAATTATGATTCATGCATATATGTATATGCTGCTGTACGAAGTGTAGAGGACCTACTTATCTAAATGAGAGAATTTTGAAACCATCTCATTATTTTTCCAGCATACTGAAGAACATTATAGTGGCTCCAGTTAATATATGCTTCAATTAATATTCAGTACTTCTAAGAAGTTATTAATTCCTCTTTCAGACGGGTTGCCCCATAGATGGGCAACATAAAAGCACAGTATTAATAATTCTTGATGACAATAAACTATTTCAGAGATATTAAGTGGACAAACATACCAAGGCTCAAAACTAAAAAATTTGTGAAAATTTCTGAAAAGCAGAAGATTTATAAAGTTTACTATGTTATCTTGCAGACTAGTCATTTTACTATGCCTTGAAATGTTAATTGCTAATTGATCCAATATTCTAAGGAGACACACTGAATTGTCCTTCCATCTGAATTTCTGCTTAAGAATTTCAGATTAATCTATACAGAGAAAGAACTCTGACATCATCAATAGATCATCAACATATTTTGTTTTCTTTGTAGATTTATTTCTCATGGATGTCTATATTGCACTTTATGCTAGAATTACATGTGATATTTATTCATGCATGGGGTTTTTTTATATGTCAACTGGACATTATGTGAGTGGTTTCCTTATAGTAGCTGTAGAATCGATCTATTTCAATGGATTAGACTCCTCAGCCTTTAAATCATCAAAAGACCAATGAAATTCTTAAGTTTGATTGCTAAGCTTCACTCATGTTTCCAGGTTAGTGAGACTTTATACACCAAGTTACGGCATAATGTTCTACAAGGAAGATGATAGGATTAACATAGGACAAACTAACAGCTTTTAGGTAGAAACACAAATCCCCTTCAGTTGAATGGGCAGCTAACAGAAAAAGATAAAATAAAGCAAAAACGGATGCTATCTTGTGAAACGTATTTGAACCCTGATCAAATTTAAAATAAAATTGATTGTTCTGCTCGGGGTAAAGAAAACAGGAGAAAAAGAAATGCTATGAGAAACATCCTTCAAAGCAAGATATACAAGTTAAAATAGTGGGTTGGGAGCAAGAAACACATCAGATAATAAAGAGATTATGACAGCTCTCTGAACCACATACTTATGTAATATAAGAAATCTAAGATACAGATGTCCAGCCCCTCAAAAAATACTTAATATAAGCTTACAAAATTATAATTTTCAGTACAAACTATAATTCATAGACCATAATATTTACTAGAAAACATAGGAATAATTCTGTGAAGAATTCTCCTCTGTAATAAAATTTTCTGAGAATTCCATTACCTCTTAACTTTGACCTACACTCAATTCTCTGAACAGTTGATTAAAATAAAACCTACCCCTATATGCATCTTTAAAATGTACCTCCTTCAAACAGCCTCAGAGATGCTAATTTAGGAACACAATGTCAGATATACACATACATACACACACATATATAAAGCAACAAGCTAAGCTGTACTTCCTTCTGTTGTTCAACTCTGTCTAAACACACCAGCTTCAGAAAGTAAAACTTACATTTAAAATTATCTTTTCTTTCAGAATTATTGAACAACTTGTCATTCCTTCATTGTGTGATATGCCTTCAAGATTAATGATCCATCATGGTTCCTTTTTATGTCACCCATCTCCTCCATAGTATTTTTGATGTATTATTTAAACACAGTACCTGAAAACCTGATCTTTTTTTCTATATAAGATTCTTATTGTCCTCTTTCCTATTAGAAAAAAATGCATTTGCAAGTCAAAGCTATTTCATCTTCATTCCTAACCAAGGAAATAAGACACTATTTCACGGTTAGTAAACTGGAAGGCAACAACTATAAGGAAGTGATGAACTTGATAAACATGGATTATGAAAATTCAAAAATAATAATGCATGAATTGGATGGCATAAATGGTGCTAAGAAATCCAACCAGTTAACCAGAGTTTAAATTAAAGTTCTGATCTATATATATTGTTTAATATCACATTATTGTATCGCAATCTACAGTTACAGTAAAGATTACTCCAAGCTCTGAGATGTCAATAAATCTGAAGGTACACTTTCAAGAAGGAAATACATAAGAACAGAAAATGATGGTGGGGTGTTATTATTATTAAGTCAATAATACCAATTCTTTGTTCCACATACATGAGAAAATTGAAGTGGGGAAACTTCTAGAATTAGGCAAAGGTACAATTGAAATCAGTAGGTACTACACAGATAAAAAGAGAAAAGTTGTAACAAACCTTGAATTAAATGATAGGACCAGAGAAAATTTCTCTGGAATGTTGCTGGTAGGTGACTAAATAAAATAGAAAAGTGGCAATAAACCTTGAATTAAATGATAAGACAGGGGGAAAATTATCTGAAATGTTGTTTGTAGGTGACTACATTTCATTTCAGATCTGATAATTACCTGGATTCCTCTTTGATTGTAGATGTACATACAATTATTTTTAAATATAATTATTCATTCAATATTACTGCAAAATTGTTGCAAACTTAATCACAGGTGAGTTATGAGTGACAGCATTACAATACTCATTAATATAATGTATAAATTCAGAACCACATATTTTATACCTCATTTTAATATGTTCCCTGATTTCCAGCAGTGACCCCCTGAAGGTACACACTTTCAAGTTATGAACTTTCAGTGGCATTTATCTGTAGAAAGAATATTTTTTCTTCTCCCAGAATACCCAACCCATCATTTTAGCTGTTCTCATAAAAGAGTTTGGGATCATCTTTAACAGAAATACGGAGGCAGGGACACTTGTATATGTAGCAGATGGAAGATTTACGCTCTTGTAAACCACACCTGTTATCTCTGTTAGGGAAATCATTTCAGAAAAGTCTTGGAGGTTTTACCATATTTGTGCATAGTAAACCAGGTGAAAAAATATTTGTTTCTTATTGCTCTGAAGTTTTATGTGTTAAAAAAAGAAAAAAAATGAAAAAAAAAAAAAGTGGCTGCTGAAACACTATTATATTGTAGACTTTCAAATGGGTTGGTTGATAAGCATTATGTTCTTCCTGTTTTTCTTGCCTTATACTGTTAAACATAAAGCGCTATTTATTCTGTGTTATATAAGGCTCACAGTGCATAATTACATATTTATCAGTAAAAAACACATCAATATTGTGTTCACTTGGGTCATTCTCTTTCTAATTAATCTTTTTTTTTTTTTTTTTTTTTTTCCTGTATACTTTATCACCTTAGATGGAGGTGGAATTCAGATTCATACACATTAGGAAGGATTTAGTTCAGCTGCCTGCATACAGAATACTAGTGCCATTTTCAGTGTTGGGAGTTTTTTTTATATGTCCTTCTGTTTCTGTTTCAGAGCTATACAGGTCTGAAAGCATTGTGGACTAAGTACCATACCTGTGAGATGGCTTGTATACTCTAGGGCAGGTAAAATTGCAGTATGTGCCTACATTTAAGTCAACTGATTAAATTTATGGTCAATACAGTCACTGAGACTCAGATAATTTGCTTAAATGTGTTCATCTCATGCCATCTGCAAATTCTTCAGCTGCCACTCCTAGAAGATATAGGTCCGCTCTATATCCCATCTGTCACTTTGTTGTGTATGTCTTGGATATCCTTCCATATCTCAAACAGCACCAGGAGCCTATATTTGGGCAGTTGAATTAAACCTATACAGGCCAGAAAGTTGTTCAGCTGACTATATTTATAGGTATCCTAAAGGCTTAACTGAATAATTCCTTAGATTTCTTCAGCTCCATTTTAATATAGACTTGATTAATTTTTCCAAAATAGAAACACAATCCATTTGAAATGCTTTGTCATGTCCTGCTAGACCTCAAGTACTAGTACGGGACTACATAGGTCTCCCATGCGCATCTTTTGTTATATCTGCTAGATCCACACAGACACTTTGGACATCATTAAAACTCTCATCTGATACTAAACACTTGTATGTGGCAAGTGAACAAATTTCCAGATCCCCACAGACTATAATGACAGCATAGACAGATCACATGTCAGCATGTGCATGTGGACTACTTTATTATAGTTACTCACTTCAGGTTCTTATATGTAAGTCTCTGGATGGCATAGGGAACTCTGGACCACTTCTACTGGTGCCAAAAGGTGCACACATTTCTGAAGGTCTTGTGTCATAACTGTTAGCCCAATGGGATATGTCAACTACTCCAGGATGTCTCAAATGTCAGTAGGTATCTATATTTAGGTAAAAAAAAAAAAAAAACAAAAAAAAAAAACAAACAAAAAAAAACAACAGTCCCATCTGATTACACAGATGATGCCAAACTGAGGAGACCCATTAATATCCTAGAGACTAAGGCTGCTAATGAAAGGGACCTCAACAGGTTGAAGATATTGTAAACAGAAACCATATGAAATTCAAGAAAGACAAATGCATAGTCATGTATCTGCAACTGTACACATATTGGTGGACAGTAAGTTGAATGTGAGGAAAGTGTTCCATTGTAGCAAAGAACACCAACAACAGACTGGAAGGTATTAGTAAGTGTCTAGTCAGCAAGTCAACAGAAGTGATTATTTTTCTTTGTTTGGCACTTGTAAGAATGCATCTAGAGTAGTGAATCCAATGAATAGACACCATGACAATTACGGGACTGAAGCAGAACATGTAAGGATAGAAAGGAAGGCTAGGGGGGATCCAACAGGTGTCTTAATTTGTTTGAAAAGCATTTACGGGGAAAACAGAATCACAGTCTTCAGAGCTGTACAGCAAAAGGTCAAGAAACAGTGAGAAAAGTAGCAATAAGATATTAGGAAAAGTTTTTTCATAATAAGAGCAGTAAAAGTCTGGAACAGGTTGCCCAAAATCTCTGAGGAATCTCCATTCTTGGAGATACTCATAACTCAACTGGACAAGATCCTGATGCACATGCTTTAACTTCAAAGTCAGATCTAGTTTAGGAGGAATTTAAATCAGATGACCTTCACAGATCCCTCACAACTGAAATTACTAAATTATTTTATAATTTTTGAATCTTGTAGTGTAAATCCAAACCTGTAAAGGAATTTTCAAAAAGCGAACCATCATTCCTTTACATGATGTTTTTGGAAGAAAAATGATTGAATTCACCTTTCCCTTCTTCTCATAAGTAACTTAGAAACAGGTAAGGCACTCAGCACAACTTTTTTGTTATTCATTTACAGATACGACATCCTACCTCAAAACCAGTGTATTGTTCATGAGAAAACACAAAAGAAAGATGGGAGAACTGGGTTTTGTTCATTTTTTTTTCTTTTTCTTTTTTCTTTAGCTCAATAATCCTGTCCTTGTGACTAGGTGTATTTGGAAAGCTGCCCTCTCATATGTTTTCTGTAAGGCGTAAGGAATATTTTTATTGTAATATAAGAAAAAGAGAATTCCTCTGAATTTTGGTGACTACCACTAAAAGACACATATTTTTGTGATTCCATTAAATCACTGAGTTATTAGTTTTCTACTTTTTTTGTGTGTTAAATTCATAAGTCTCTGTAAGATGGGCTTAACTCCAACTAGTACCATTGACAGATGGGAGTATATTCTAGCAGTATTTGACTCAGTTGTGCCTGAATGACTTCATAATCCTCTTACTTCCCAGTCACAGCAGGAGGTACTTGCCCATGATTATGGTAGCTAGATTTCCTAAAGATAAACCTTTTGTAAGTGTAAAGTGTTATGATCCTCACAAAGTTCAAGTTATTCATTACAATAAAGAACACCAGTAAACAGTATATTTTTTTCTACTCGAAGCATGAAAAAGTCATCTAGGAAAAGGATGTTAGATTCCTATGTACTGTACAAATTTTATAGTAAAGGACCCTAACAGGAAAAACAACTGCTTTTTGGCTGAGTAACCAGATACAAATGCTGGAGGGCATCTAAGATGACTCACTCTAAGATCTGTAAGATGTTGTGGGAGCAGTAGGATGTTTAAAAACAAAATTATGGAAGTTCTTGATATTGTGGAGATTTTCCTGGTTTGGGCTGGAATAGAGTTCATGTTCATTTTGGTAGCTGGAGCAGTGCTGAAGCACACTGAGATTCCAGAGGCTCTTCAGGTCCGAGTGCCCTCACCTGTGTGCGGGGGCAGGGGGAGCACAGCTGGAGTGCTGGGCCCAGATTGGCCGATATCCCATGTCACATGACATTGTGCTCACTATATAAAGGCAGGAGTGGGCCAGGAAGGGTTCTCACTACTGGGAGTGTTGCTGTGGGGCCTTTGTGTTGGGGATCGCTGGCTGGGAGCGGGTGGGTGTCGGTCAGCAGGTGGTGAGCAGCTGTATTGTACATTACCTGCTGATACAGCTGTCAGCGTATTGTTCTGTTACTGTTATTAAACTGTTTTTATCTCAACCCTCGAGTCTCCCTTTGCCCCTCCGATGATTCCCTCCCCGTTCCCAAGTGTGGGGAGGGTGGGTGAGTGACTGCGTGGCATTTAGCTGCTGAGTAGGCTCAAACAACAACAGAGATGCAGACCAATACTATCCAGATACATAGGGTAGTGTGGCATCATCAAGGTGAGTACACATAGCGGTGCTTTATAAGCCATGCCTCAGAGTTTTTATCAGGGTTAAAACAGTTGGCATCAGCCCACGCAGTTAAAACTAATCTTGGGTGGGATTTTTGAATCAGTTCCATTTTGAGCTATGGTAGACAGCATCCACTGCGGTTCTTAACCTGAAGTTCTTAACATTTAAATTATAAGAAAACACTGGTCAGGTATTGGCCCTACTGACTCTGAAATTTACTTTCCCATTTGACAGACTAGAGCCCAAATACCTTAACATTCCCATTTGCTCTAACCATGCCATTAGAATTTGATGTTTTATCTGTGGAGCAAATAATTATTAGGTCAGGAAGAGTAGTGAAGAAAGTGATATTGAGTATTTTATTAGGAATAGTAACATTAGCTAACAGTGCTCAAAGCTCAAAACATAGTTTAGGAGAATAAGAAATAGCTTTAAGTACAATTGCTCACATTTATGAGTTCACACTTCACTGTCTAAGCATATTCTCTAATACTTGTTCAGAATATGATATTTCAACACAAGTTCCAGACAGTAAACTCAATGGAATATTTATATACAACAAATAAAGAAGCATGCACTTTTACGGAACCAAACCATTTATTTATTTAGGATTATCTGAAGTATGTTTTAAATTTTTGTTTATTATCCCTAGCAGCAAAAATATCATGTGTACAGTCAACTGGTTTTTTACATTCAGTGCATTTTTTCTGAACTTTATTGTCAGTCATGCCCCACCTTCTAGTACCACAAAAACCTCTTGAGACCTAATATTTAAAAAAAATGTTAAAGATAATAGAGCAGATCTTCAATTAACTTTCTCTCTTTCATAAATACATGAGAAAGTTTTAATTTTTGAATGGATTTGGGGTTTAACTGGAGCCTACATACTGCCCTACCATAATTAAAAACATCTTCTGTTCCATGCAGACTTAGGCAACTTTCTATGAATTGTAAATATGAATGGTATGATTCAAAATGAATGATTCTGTTTCCCAAATCTTTTGGGATGCACAGAAGATATACAAAGGAAATGCCATGTGCCTATGGAGGCTGCCACAAGGACAAGAGATGAGTCATATACATGATGAAATTTACTCCTGAATTTCAGATATCTGAGCATAGACATCTATAGCTTTCTGACATGTCCTATCATATTTTGTCCTATCACAACTTTCTCTCCTGTCCTGTTATGCTATATCATTCTGAGTGTGCCAATTTTTGCCATTAAACTGCTGTGCAGCTTTACCATGGATCCAGTCTATCTAAACTTCAGGTTCCCAGTCATTCTAGAATGAGTGTGAATGTTTTTAGAAATTAGTGGGGAAAGGCAATATGCCCTTGAAGTCTCCCAGAATGAGGTACTATTCTTCTAAATGTAGTTTGAGTAAATGGGTATTCCCCTCTCTAAGTCTGCAAAGAAATCACATTATTCATTATTGAATGTACACTAATTGCAAGATATATTCACATTCACAAAGCTTCTGAATTTCTAAAAAACATCCCAGTCAGTCAGTAGGGCAGAGGTGTTCTTGGACCTGGCAGGAGGATGGCATGCAGTCTCTGTTGCAGTTGGAGCTGGTGGCTGACGCATCTGACACTGTCTGTATTCAGTCTGCGGCAGTCACAGGGCATCAGTTGCCAAAACCAGTCCTAAATTAATCCAAGTTCATGTTCGCCATAACAAAGCACTGATAGGGTGGTGTGGTGACTAATCTAATACAGCTTATTGGCTATTTTCGCCTAACATTAAGTCCCCTTGAGGCACACATCGGATGTCCCTGTCCTTCTGCATTACCCACCAAGTGCACCCGGGTCCTTGGGCACATATGGGCTTACCTTTACCTGAAGTAGGAATAACCCAGACAGTCTTCCCCAGCATGTTTTTAGGCTGCAATACTGGGACTCTATCTCTGTCTACAGTATGTAGAATGTTTGACTGCGCAGGGCCAGCCTGGTTGGCAGATCCTCTAGTATTGACCAACCATGTGGCCTTTGCTAAATGTGTGTCCAAATGCTTAGAAGTTCCACCTCCCATTGCTCTCAGCATGGTCTTTAGTATCCCATTCTACCGTTCAATTTTCCCAGAGGCCGGGGCATGATAGGGGATATGATATATCCACTCAATGCCATGTTCTTTTGCCCAGGTGTTTATAAGATTATTTTGAAAATGAGTACCATTATCTGACTCAATTCTATCTGGGGTGCCATGCCGCCACAGGACTTGTTTTTCAAGGCCCAGAATAGTGTTCTGAGCAGTGGCACGGGGCACAGCATATGTTTCCAGTCATCCAGTAGTTGCTTACACCATTGTGAGCACATAACATTTACCATGCCGAGTTTGTGGGAGCGTAATGTAATCAATCTGCCAGGCCTCCCCATATCTATACTTTAGACATCTCCCTCCATACCAAAGAGCTGCTTGGCCTGCCTGACTGCAGCACATATCTCACATTCATGGATAACCTGTGATATAATGTCCATAGTTAAGTCCACCCCTCAGTCATGAGCCCATCTATACGTTGCACCTCTTCCTTGATGGCATGAGGAGTCACGGGCCCAGTGAGCCATAAATTTTTCACCCTTATGCTGCCAGTCCAGATCTACTTGGGCCACCTTAATCTTTTCAGCTTGGTCCACCTGGTGGTTGTTTTGATGTTCTTCCATTGATCAATTTTTGGGTATATGAGCATCTACGTGGCGCACTTTCACAACCAAGTTCTATATTTGAACAGCAGTATCTTCCCACAGATCAGCAGCCCAGATGGTAGTTCATTATATGGTGGTGCCTCTTCAGCTTGAGTCACCTCTTCCTCTGGTGACATTCCAAAGTCTTTGTTTTCTGGCCAATTTGTGATTACTTCTAGTATTCCTGGGATTCTGGCATTCCCTATTCAATCCTGCTGTGTGATGAGCGCGACCCACTTACTCCACGTAGCATCAGTTGCATGATGTGTTGAGGGGACCCTCCCTTTGAACATCCAGCCTAGTACTGGCAGTCGGGGTGCCAAGAGGAGCTGTGCTTCTGTACCAATCACTTCTGAAGCAGCTTGAACCCCTTCGTATGCTGCCAGTATCTCTTTTTCAGTTGGAGTATAACAGGCTTCAGATCTTCTATATCCTCGACTCCAGAATCACAGGGGTCGACCCCAAGTCTCCCCTGGTGCTCTCTGCCAAAGACTCCAGGGAGGGCCATTCTCCCAGGCTGCAGTGTAGAGCACATTTTTAACATCATGTCCTGCCCGAACTGGCCCAAGGGCTACAGCATGAACGATTTCTTGTTTAATTTGTTCAAAAGCTTGCTTTTGCTCAGGGGCCCATAAAAAGTCATTTTTCTTCTGGGTCACTTGATAAAGAGGGCTTACGATCTGACTATAATTTGGAATATGCATTCTCCAGAAGCCTACCACACCTAAGAAAGCTTGGGCTTCCTTTCTGCTGGTTGGTAGAGACATAGCCGTTATTTTATTAAACACATCTATTGGAATCTGACGACATCCATCTTGCCATTTGATTCTTAAAAACTGAATCTCCTGTGCAGGGCCCTTGACTTTACCCCATTTTATGGTGAAGCCAGCTCTCACAAGAGTTTTTATTATTTTCTCTCCCTTCTCAAAAACTTCTTCTGCTGTATTCCCCCATACAATGATGTCATCAATGTATTGTAGGTGTTCTGGAGCTTCACCCTGTTCCAGTGCAGTGTGGATCAGTCCATGGTAAATAGTGGGGCTGTGTTTCTACCCCTGGGGCAGTTGGTTCCAGGTGTATTGGACACCCCTCCAGGTGAAAGCAAACTGTGGCCTGCATTCTGCTGCCAGAGGGATGGAGAAAAATGCATTGGCAATATCAATTCTGGCATACCACTTGGCTGCCTTTGACTCCAATTCATACTGAAGCTGCAGCATGTCTGGCACAGCAGCACTTAGTGGTGTGTGACTTCTTTCAGGCCCCGATAGTCCACTGTCAGTCTCCACTCTGCATTAGACTTCTGCACTGGCCATATAGGGCTGTTAAAGGGTGACCGAGTCTTGCTGATCACCCCTTGACTCTCGAGTTGACAAATCGGTGGATGGGAACTACAGAGTCTCTGTTTTTGCAATACTGCCATTGGTGCACAGTTGTGGTAGCAATCGGAACCTGTTGTTCTTCAACCTTCAGTAATCCCACAGCAGAAGGATCCTCTGAGAGCCCTGGTAGAGTCGACAGCTGTTTGATTTCTTCTGTCTCCAAGGCAGCTATACCAAAATCCCACCGGTACCCTTTTGGGTCCTTAAAATACCCTCTCCAGAGACAATCTATTCCAAGAATTCAGGGAGCTTCCTGGACAGTTAAAACAGGGTACTTTTGCAACTTATTTCCAGTTAGGCTCACCTCAGCCTCCAACACAGTCAGATGTTGAGACACACCCCACCCCCGTCAGTCCTGAAATACAAATAGGCTCTGTTCCTTGGAAATTTGACGGCATCAGGGTGCATTGGGCACCAGGGTCCACCAGAGCCTTATACTCCTGGAGGTCAGATGTGTCACGCCATCAAATCTACACAGTCCAGTAAACACGATTGTCCCTCTCCTCCACCTGGCTCGAGGCAGGGCCTCTCTAATGCTGCTCATAATATCCATTATCAATGAAGGAGTTAATGCAGTCTGTGCGAACCTCGGTCTCATCCTGGTTACTCACTTCTTGTAAGTACGACTTGTTCTCCTCACAGGATCAGGAGCAAAGTGAACTCTTCTACGTGGTTTGGGTAACTGATTAGCAGATACTGGAGCGGCACTTCTCCTGCAAGAACCTTGATTTGTAGCCATTCTTCTTTCCAACTCTTGAACCCACTCTCTTAGAACGTAGGTGGGTTTCCCACCCCATTTCCTCATGTCTTCTCCATGGTCACGCAGGTAATACCATAAATTCCCCTGTGGTGTATACCATCTCGTTTGAGTAGGGAGCCATTTGCTCCTGATAGCCAAGACCTTAGTCTGTGGAGGTGGAGAGTAGGACATGTCCTCTTTGAGCTGTTGGACTTCTTGTGACAGTTTCTCCACAGCCGTGACAATGGAAGAAGAGAGACTTTCTTCGTAGTGCAGGACTCCGTGACCCAAGTCATCCATAGTTGGTCCCTCTTCATCTCTCCAGTCAGATACTGCTAATGTATTGGAATGTGATGATGGAGCACTCCGTATAAACTTTCGCCACATGGGCTGGATGCATTGGACTTCATCTGGGTCTGTGAGTAGCCGTGCATTGTTGGGATCATAATAGACCATCTCCCAAACAGCCAGTTCCCTCAGGTATTGGATGCCTCTCTCCATGGCAGTCCACTTACTTGGATGACACATAAGATCTTCCTTGAAGGGATATCTGTCCCTCACACCTGACAGTAGTCATCTCCAAAGGCTGAACATTTGTGTCTTTCCTCCAATAATCTTGTCAATTCCTGCATCCCTGGACAGGGATCCCAGTTACCTGGCCTCTCTACCTTCTAATTCCACACTGTTGGCACCACTATCCCAGCATCAGAGCAGCTAGGTAAGGAGGTGTTCACCTGGATGGCAGCTGAAATCTGTTCACATGTCTCATAATTCACTCAAGGATAGGGATCAGGTGATTACCACTGGCTCTGCCTCCTCCTCCTGTTCTTGTGACGGCCCTGGTTCACCATCATCTTTTACAATGCGAGGGGATTTTTTAGTGTATTTCTTCTTCTGTATGGGAGCTACTGACACTGTCATGGATTGATTCTCTGGTTCACCCGCAGTACTTATCGTAGGGGTCAGATTGGCTGCAGTGTCTGTTGCCTGAGTTGGAGTGGCTGCAGTGTCTGGTGAGGGTGTCCGAGTGGTTGCAGTGCCAGTTGTTTTGCTCTCAGATGCAGAGATGTCTTCCTTTTGAGGATACTGCATAGTGGCAAGCAGGGTTCGGTAGGCATGGGCCAGGCCCCAGCATGTTGCAATGATCTGCGTCTCTCTTGAGGTGTCAGGATGACAGCACACCTTTTCTAAATATTTTACTAGTTTCTCAGGATCCTGCACTTGTTCAGGGGTGAAGTTCCAGAACATTGGAGGTTCCCACTGTCCTAGGTATTGCCCATGCTACCCCACACTCCCAGCCACTCATAACTCTCCAACCCTGGGGTAGACCTCTGGGTGGTATTCAGAAACAGTTGCTTAACCTGAAACAGAACCTGAACCACATTCAGGAACACTACAGCTTCCAGCAACAAGACAACAACATTAATGTGAACATTCCATGGATATTCAGAGTTCTCAGCATTCTCAAGTATACTTACAAGTAGCCTGGAGAAAGGGAAGATGGAAGAAGGTATCTCCCTCTTGGGTGGGCTCTCCAAGGAGAAAAGGTGGAGGGTTTATTTGCTAACACATTCCTCTAGGTGCCCCCCAGTGTACACAGATGACGACCATGCTGAGTACAAATGCCCCACTACTCCCAGGACCGATGATTTTATCATGCCATAGATTAGTGTTACATAATACAGCAAGGCAAAAATCTTAATCCAATTCCCATGGGTCATAAGCAGAAGCATAGGGACTACATACGGTAAGTAATGTGATGTATAACACAACTGCAGCAACAAAAACCACAATCTTAGGAGCCAAGCGAATGACATTATAACAGGATGGGCAGTCAGCATTATAACAAACTTGATAGCACACACAGATCAAATCTGTTATTATCTCAACCCTTCGTGCCCCACATTGGGCACCAAAAAGGACTGTTGTCTTTTGAGCCTACTCAGCAGCTAAATGCCCTGCAGTCGCTTACCCACCCTCCCCCTACTTGGGAATGGGGAGGGAATCGGAGGGGCAAAGGGAGAGTCACAGATGGAGATAAAAACAGTTTAATAACAGTAACAGAACAATACCCTGACAGCAGTATCAGCAGTTAATGTACAATACAGCCGCTCACCACCTGCCAACCAACACCTGCCTGCTCCTGGCTGGCAATCCCCAACACAAAGGCACCACAGCAACACTCCCAGAACCAAGAGCCCCTCCTGGCCCACTCCTGCCTTTATATAGTGAGCACAGTGTCACATGACATGGGATATCGGCCAATCTGGGCCCAGCCCTCCAGCTGTGCTCCCCCCACCCCCGCACACAGGTGAGGGCACTCGGACCTCGAGAGCCTCTGGGGTCTCTGTGTGCTTCAGCACTGCTCCAGCTACCAAAAACAACATGAATTTTATTCCAGCCTGAACCAGGACACATATAAGGAAGTTATGAATGATAAGAGATAAATCAGAGAAGTTATCAGATAGCTAGATGCTGTCTTCTTTGACATTGTTTTCCCACATCTTCACTCAGGGAATGAAACCTGTGACTCATGCATATTAAAGATTCCCCAAATCCATCTACCAACTATCAATGAATCTGATTTTTATACATGTACTGAATTTGCAGCTTTACTTCTGTTCTTTGCTATACTTCATTTACCAAGTCATTTCTCAATAAACACCCCAAATGGTACAATGAATGCCAATGTCACAGTGAAAGTCTGGTACAATGAAGCCAATGTACCTGGCTGTATCCAGAAGTAAAAAGGCTCTTTTTTTTTTCTTTTCCTACAATCAATGTTTCTGTCTTCTATAACCAACCCAGACTTTTAATGATTATTTAGTACTACCAGATTACTTGCAAAGTGAAGTTCTTTAGAGCATGAAGCATAATCCCAACACATTTTAAATGTATACCATTTCATTTGAAGAACAAAAAGAAACATTAAAAAAAAATAACTGCTAGTACCATTATGTAGTTATGTTTCTCAGTTTTCTTAAACTTATGAAATATTAATATTAGAAACATATGCTAAATTTAGAATATGCAACTGCATACAATAAATATTTTCAGTAACATTAATTTTTCTGCTTTGAGAATAGCAGTTTCCTTTTTTATTATTAAAATATCTTAGAAATATTTAGATACAGGTTTCAGGAGTCTTTAGGGACAGACTTTTCAAATTTTTTTTTGCTTCCATTTTAGTAGTACATTTAGGTATATGAAGCTAGATAACTAAAACTAAATGAGATGTGCATTTGACACTTAGCTGAGGAAGGAATCAGCCTTCTGATGCTGAAAAGCTGCCAGGAATAAAGGAGGCCCTATGTTTATTAATCATACTTCTGACAACTGAAGAATTAAAATGCTTCTTGAAAATACCAGAATTATTTTAGGTAACACTAATCATCCATGATCTGGGAAAGCAGACATTCCCTGACAACCAATGATCCTGCTTCACATTTTCCCAACACTGCTGTTCTGGAACAAATAAGAGAACCAATGTGGACTTCATTTGGTGTGGTGTCTGCCAGCAGATCAATAAAACTCTTGCTTCATATTAGGATTTTTATAAAACTTCACCGAAGACTGAAACACTAACAACTACAATTTTTCTCTTCCCAAAGTCACAAAAGATCAATTAAGCTTTTTAAAAGAGAAGGAAGGAAAATATAAATGTTAAGATTATGGCATAAATCATTTGGAAAACGAATATTTCATTAAAGAACTATATAAATTGAAACTAACCCATTTAGCTGCTGACTATACTTGCCAAAGAGACAGGGCTACTTGGGAAAAGAAAAATACTGGTCAACTAGCAATTAGTGGGAGTTTTGTTTGTTTTGGTGTGTTGGGGTTTTTTTTTTGGTTGTTCTTTTGGTTGGGTTTTTGTTTTGTTTAATAACAAGGAGAATGATATACGTTAGTGTGGAGGTGTTTATAGAAGTCATGACTTTCTTTCACTGTACAGGATATGTGTGTATGGACTAGAGACCAGTCATCTATGCTTTTACTTAAAATGTTGAACTGGCCAGAGCACAAGTCCAAATTATTCAACAGTTAGGATAGATTTGGTACAGGTTAAACATTACTTTCTTGCAAAAAATCATCATCTACTCCTGAGGCTTAGCACAAGAAAGCACTATTGCTAAGGTGTTTGATCCTATCTATTTCAACAGAGCCGACCTATTTTACAGAGGAAGAGATTATAGCTGTATGAAATTATTTCCATGTTATTTGGCCTCAGGGACAAAGAATCATGCCATTCTTAGTTTTCTAGGGTAGACATAGGTCTCATCCCTCCAAAGCCATAAGACACCAAATTTATTTGCAGCCTTTTTCAAATCTAATGCTTAATATTTTGCAGAAAGATGTCTGTCAGCACATCAGTAGGATGTGTTTTGCCTTCACTAGCCAGTTAGCGGAGAACTGATTCTGCTGGATAACTAATTCTAGTAAAGAGAAATTTAAGAGCTGCAATTTAACCTTGTTTCATACATTGTGTGCACTACTCCTATTACTATGTGACTTGAAATTATGAATACAGTGTTGCAGCTGCTTCCACGAATAAACATCTGTCTCAGGAAAAGAATAATAATTAAAAAAAAAAAAAAGGCATCTGAATAATATAACAAGTAATGATGTATGGAGAATTTTCAGTTTGGATAAGTGCTGAAAAGTACAGATGTGTAATAAGAGACTTATCTAAAATATCTGCCTGCTGGGCCAAATTTTCCAGCTCCGTATAATGTTGCTCTGCAGTCAATTGCAGACAGAATATATATTCAATAAGAATTCAAAGTATATTTAATGTGACACTAAGCTACTAATTTTGGAGTCATATGTACTGCTATCAACCATGCCTTAAGCTAAACTGTAGGCCTAAAATTAAATGGCAAGTTGTCCCCCTCACTGCATCTAGATTAGGGAACTCAAAAATGCTTCTTTCTCTTTCCCTGATTCCACTCCTCAATGGAAGGAGTTGTCCAACACACTAAACTCCTCTGTACCACATATATATGTAGTTTTCTCAAGGTTGCTAGATGTACTGAGGCTAAACAGAGGTACAGGACACAAAGATTTCCAGTCTGGATGACTAGTGTCCTGAGGAATGTTGCAGCACAGCTCAGAAACTATGTACATGACCTGCGAATGCATATGATTAGAACATCAGCAATCTCATGAGCTTTGTAGTTCTCTCTTTCTTCTGCTAGACTACCAGTACCACAGGAATATTTCCTAAAGTAGCATCTGCACAGTTCTGATTCTTACCAAATTTATATGTACCAGGACTGTCTTACATAAATGGAATAAATTCTATGAATATGTGTTTGAGCTTTCAAAAAAGAGTTTGCATGAGATTTGTTTGCAAAGCATTCCTTTTTTGACAAAATTAAATCGAGTCCACCAGTCTAGTATATTTATACCACTTGCTACACAGTTTATCACTAAAAATGAATAACAGGAAGAATAATGTAGTCATTATATGATTTAATCTGAATTTATCTTAATTACAGTAGAATTAATTATTTTATTTGAACCATCTGCAGTTTAGAGAAATAAGATCTCTAACGTTTGTGAACAAGTATCATGAAAAGTCTGCTATTGTGCTCAGATGGCATTTTCTAGGTATTTAAAAATAGTCTTTCATTTTCTTAGCTTCTATTTATTTATTTAATTATTTTTAAACTCATTGGCACACTGAGCCACACAAACAATGCAGGTTACAATTTAGAATTTGATAGGTATGATAGCTCATATTAGCACCTATGGAATACTAGCAAGTTAACTATCATATAAAAGAGGAAAATTTAAAGACATGGTTGTATCTGTATTTTCATGAAGGAAGCATTGTTTGATGGCTGTTTAATAAAAGTCACCTTGTAATGCGATCCAAACATACTTGTGCATCTTTAAATATTCATACAAAACTAACCATAGCTGAAATACCCAACATCTTACCAGGCCCTTAAACGGCCTCATTATTGTAGTATTTATTTCCTAGTTTGTAACTGTATTATTATTAAACTAAAGTTATTTCAGAACTATTTTCCAATGACGCATTCCTTTTAAATCTTAAATGCTTATTTATATCCTTTATCAATATCAGTACCTTCTAAAACAATTAGAAGGAATCATCTTCAGTGATAAACTTCAGTTTGAACTTTTTCTGGTATTAGGACCTCCTCTATTCTGCCTGAATAAAAGAAGTTTTATTTTCATTCTGCAGAGCTTTTATAGAATTCCCAAGAAAGAATTTCAGTTCCCTCCCTCCCAGATCAAATTAATTTAATCAGACATAATTTAATTAGAATTATTTATTATGCATGCAATGCACAATAAATGAGTGCATTAATAAATAAGTACATCAAACTTTTAACTGTATGTTTTGCATTTACAAAAAATTTGTGTTATACATTTGGGCTTAAGCAGGGATATATTGTTTTGACTTTAAATGGCTCCTTTCCGTTCTCCTTTATTTAGCAGTCATTGGACATGGCTCTAATGCCAGCCCTTTTCTTTTGTAACTCTCCATTTCCATCATATGCACACACTTTAGTTTTGTAGTGTATGTTTACTTCACAGCTGAAGCCTATCTCTAACAAGCTTAACTGAAAACCCAAAGTCTGATCTCCTTTAAAACTAAAAAAAAAATATAGATTCACATCTGAAAAAAAACAGACTTTGAATTTCCAAACAATTTATAGAAAAAATAAGTATGTTCTTAAAATTTTCCCCTTCAGAGCCAAGAGAAAGGCAGCCTGAAAAACTGAATTATTTTGGCATAGACTAATAATGCATATTTTCTCTTCAGAGTTGAAGTTGTTGAAGAGATATTTTCTCTTCAGTGTTGAAGTTCAGCTATGAATTGTTAATATAAACACAGAAACTTTTATTAGTTTATCCTGAAATTGCATTGTTTGAATCAATAAGGCAAATGAACAATCAGTTGGGAACAACTGAGCACAAGTAGATATCTTGTAAGATATACAAATATTTCCACCTGTAGTGAAGAGTCTCCTTATATTTTTGTGTCTAGTATATATACATACGTGTGTGCCATCAAAACACACAGAAATGCATGTGTGTCTGTGTATACACTATGTCTGTGTCTGTGTATGTGCACATGGGTGTCTGGGACACAATCAAAATATCCTAGCAATTGATGACAAGTGTACCCTTTTTTTTCATAATTAATTCTTTATTAGGTGTTCATGGCACACATAAGAGAAATCAAACAGTATTTTTCACAGAATCTCTCTGTGTGTCTATGAAACTGCAAAACCCACAGTCCTATGTTGTCTTTTTCAGCTCTCCTCACATTCTGGATAGATCCATGAGTATTTTTTGTTTGCCTCTTTTCCAGTTTCCAAATAATGTAATATATAGTTATCTTTATCTATAATACTGCAACTTATCCCTGTTGTATCTATACTAGTGTTCTTGAAACAGATGGCTACCTTATACCTTCCATTTAATTACTGAAATTCTATGTTATTCATATATTACAGAAACACAATATAAAATTTATTATTTCATATAACATTAAATGTCTTAACAGCCTCTATAAAAAGAAGAGAAAAAATAAATTATTTTACTTAATTTTATTATGTGTTGTCCTTCAAGTAAACTTCATTTTGAAAACTTCTACCTGAAATTGAGTGGTTTATCATTTTCAAAGGATTTTTACATCACAAGATACATTAAAAAAAAAACTTTAAAAATGGAAAACAAGAAACAGGAATTCAAGTTACAAAAAGACTACAATGATGTACATGATTTAAGTTATTATGCTCAAACCAAAACATGTCCATCATCTTTTAAAAATATACATCAAGGATAAAAGTCGTTGTGATGATATTTCATACATCATTGCAAAGGATCTCATTTTTGACAGGCAATCTGAAACAAAATTCTTTCTTTCATGAAAGCAGAAATTCTTCTTAAATCAAAAAAAATACATTGATCAGTTCTGTGAAGGTTATTCATTCTGAAGGGCAAATACTTTACTTTTTTTTATCTCCAGAAATATTCTTCATATTGAACTTTTCTCTGTTAGAATATAGACTTTTTAAGAATGTAAAATTTAGTTTATAAAATGATTTAACATTGTAGAAGTCTGAAAACCAAACTTCAAGTATATCCTTTGAATGTTTCTGTCAGGCAGAATGGATTGGGTCACAGAAAGATGCAGGCTGTGGAATGGGGCAAGAGCTGTGCTAAGAGCAGAGCAGTTTCAGCTACTGATTTTTACAGTAATTTATACCGCTTCCTGCCTGTAGGCAGCCTAATAACCCAATAAGAGATGAAGCATTTAAACTAAGAGGCCAACAGACAAAACCCAGGCTACACTATGTAATTCCCAGCAGTCTTTCTTAAATCTAATACTGATATGAGACCTCAAATAATCAGCTCTGCTGCCCTTAGAAAACAGTATCAACTTACAACATTTGAGAGGAGCGGTAAATAAGTTTCTATAGGCATTTCTAGTGAGCCCAAAATCCTAGTGTGAGCTGAAAATGAAGGTCCAAATATTTAAAAATATATGGACTATATATTCTAGTTCAATCCTCCACTGCAGGACAGTGAAGAGGTGACAGGATACTAGTGATAATAATAAACAGGTGATAGTAATAACTTCAGGAGGCAATGCATTAGATCTAAATCCTGTTGATCTGCAGAAATCAATTGGTTGTAATTTTAGTAATAATAAATATGCATATTAAAATAAAATTTGAATATTTTAATGAATTTTATTACCATATTCAAAATAGTGTAAAAATAAATTTATGTAATATGAAATGTTTTGTTTCAGGATCTTGGTTAGCTCATACTCTAAAAGTTAGAGCTTCTCTAGCACAGATAATTTTGATTAAATTGAGTTAGGGAGTGATTAGACAAGCAGATTGTAGGGCAGATCTGAGGGTGGGGTAATGTTTGGTGGGTGGAGAGTAGGAGATGAGCAGCTGCTCTTGAAACATGAGACAGCCTTAGCTGACTGTTACCACTGTTTGTGCTGAACAAAACTGAATTTTTTGCACTTAATATTGCATAGGAGAAAAAAGAGAAGAAAGGATGGGAGGATATGACATAGGGGAGAGCAGGAGGATATTCTCAAGTACACATATAAGCAGCTGATCCGAGACAAAGAGGAACAACATACAGTGTGGTTTATTTTAAATCCATGTCAATGAAAGATCCCACAGAAAGTAGGTAGCTTTCAAAATATTGACAAACTTTTCACTTGGTTATTATTCAGTATAGCACTCAGACTTTTGCATAACTAACTGAAGTCTGGAGAGCACATTGGTCACCTGTAGTTTCCTTAATCTTTATCAAGTACCAATCAACACTGAGGTATCGGTGCATGGAGAGGGAGGACAGGGGAAGGGTGAGGGCAGATAATCCAAAATCAAGATACCAGTGCTTGTGTTCCAATAAAATACTCTTTTCTCTTTCTTTTCAACATGACAGGGATGATGTTTCCACGCTAAACTGCCTTCATATCAACACTTCATTTTTTGCACATATTTTTCACTCATTTCTTCACCAATGCAAACAGAGGTTGCTATGACTGATTTGCATTAAGTTAGAAATTAAAATGTAAACCTCTAAAATATCAATAAAGCTGACCTAAAACCTTTTTGGTTGTCTAAGATAGAAGGCAGAAAGACTGTGGCCTCAGGGCAATATACTGTGCCTAAAGGCTCATGAAGTCTTCTGTCATACTTTACATTCATATATTATTACACTGTGTCTATTAAGATTATGGCCTTGAGATTTTCATAGGCCTTTGAAGAAGATGTCTAAGGTTGCTCACATTTTAGCTAGTGCACACTAATATACTACTGCTATAATACACATGGGTAGGCCAAAAATGCAAGTCTTTTCTTACATTGGCTAGTAAGAGTGTTATATTACCAGCCTAAACGAAGTGAAAGAGAATGCTAATTAAAAGGGCAGGATGTGTTCCAGTTGTTCTAATCAAAGAGAGCTTAATCCCTTCATAAGCTGGCTGACTTTGTTGGAGGAAATTCTGAACAACCTTGTTACTTTTGATAACTGTGAGCCACTGACTCATGGCCCCTTGACAGCTAGCTGAGCATGTAATAACATTTCTCTGTATTTGGGGACTGGCTTAGCTGGCTTTATAATAGATTATTGTGGATGTTAACGTGAAATGTTAGTCTTTTCTTAAAGCTCTGTATTCCCTGGTAATTAAGGTTATAAAAAGGGCACTGAACACAATGCAGCTTCAAGGTCGCCAAACATGGATACAAAAGTCTTCAGTTTGTGTAAATAAGGTATTAATGATAGGTTTATTCTGCAGCGCTAATAACTGAAAGACAGTTCTTCTGTTACCAGTACCTGACAAAATCACTGAAAGCTATTTTAAGTGCAAACAAGTGCCTTTCACTTCAATTAGAAGACCCAGTAAATTGTAAGTACTTTTATAAGACAGAAAAGTTGGAAACACATTGAAAGAAAAAAGAAAAAAAAAACAAACAAACAAACAAAAAAAAAACGAAACCCAAAAGACAAAAAACTCTCAGGTAAGCAGAACACTATTGGAAGGAGCACAATCAAATGACATTGCTCAACTACATTTGCAGAAGGTTACTTGGTATATATAACAAGAATCTTAGCAAAATCAGCTTATGCCATATCAAGTCTAGAGGGACTGTGAAAAGTAGGTTTACATTTTAACTTTCAGGGCAGTGATGCATATTTGTACTCTATGTTTTCCGATCTGTGTATTCCATTGTGAATGTAAAAGCTTGAAGAAAGGATTCTCCCATACCTTAACTATACCATAACAGGTGAGAGAGTAAGACAGCAAGACCTACATAACCTGAGAATGCAAAACCCTTTACAAAAATAGGTTAAAAACAAAGTTAAAGAATAATTAGTGCCTGGAATTTTGGTGAAAAATGGTGGAGGGATGAAAAATGTAAAATGATATCCAAAGGAAGCTGTTAGGAAAGTAAAGGCACTCTGAGAAGCCTGTGTGCACCTGCATTTATTAGAAGACTATAGCTTTGTTTTTGACAGAGGCAGCACAAGAAATTCCTTAATGTTTTGTACACTGATCAGGAAACTGGTGCTACCTTTCAGGTCTGCGAATTCTATTGTCTGTTTGACAGTACTCTAAGAGAAATGTGTGAAATTATTTAAAAGAAAATAGATCCAAACATACACACACCAATACATCATACAAGCACAATGTGAAATGCAATGGGCACAAGAGAAACCAAGAAAGGATCAAATTTGCTAAAGGGAAAAGTTTTTTCATGATAACAGTCAACCAATGGAGTAGTTTGTCCAGAGAAAATATGGAGATTTTCAATACTCAAATGCATGAAGTTCTGAGGAACCTGATCTGCCCTGTAGCTGACCCAGCTTTGCTGGGTGGCCCAGAATCCTACTGAGGTCCCACCAAACACTTACATGTTTACTCACAGTGGAATTCCTTCTATAAGAATGTAAGCAGTTTTTAAACATTTGATCATTGCTACAAACATTGGCTAAGTATGAAGTTTTTAATAAAGCAGGTTAACTCAAGCAAAATCCAAACAAAGCACTTGACTCCTGTTTCCTTCCCACACGTTTAAAGAGACAGAAGGAAAGAAAAATGAATCATGAAAAAGAAATATATAAGACTTTAACCTACAGAAAAAGGAGTACTGTGTCAGAAAACTAAGAAATCTTAACTATTTGACAAATAAAGACAAAAATTACATGTCTGGCAGATATATGAAGTTATATGAAGTTATATCTGTAGATCTAAAGTTTAATTACGAGGTTGGTAAAGAAAACAAATAATCATGAATGTGACTTAAAAGACACAATCCCTCAACATCATGTAATCATCCAAAGTACTGTTATCATGAAAGTATATATATATATATAGTAATAACAATACATTGTGCATTTATGCTTAGTTATTAAGAATAATCACCTTCAACGAACAGAAAAAAATGCTGTCTCATTCCTGAAGTGTGCATACAAGACCTGATTCCACTCTAAATTACTTCAGTCAAACAAACTAAGTTGTACAAAGACAAAATAATGCTATGCAGAATAGTATAGATATAGATGCTCTGAGAATTGCTGTGAGGATGCCAAGCAGTAAGCATATAAAAATCAGCAACTCTTTTTGGAACCCTTTAAAAGGAAAAAGTAGAGATGCATACTGTGAAGGACTCAGTCTTCCTGGTAGTCTTGTTCTTAAAAGGTCTGTTATACTGAGTCCTTCAGGGAACCTGGAATCCACCTGATTTCAAAATCCTATCTGAAACTGGAAGCCAGGCAAGAAAGCTGCTCTGTTGGGGGCAAATTTTTGCCAAATTATAGGAGTAGGATACAGTAGAAAATAAAAACCCCTTAATTTTGGTCTTTCCGTATGTGCTAACAACTGCACTTATGCATATGTCATATTTCCCATTCACTGTTTGCCCTACCTTGAGCTCCAGAGCACTATTGTTTCCTGTGGAGTGTTTCAGCTGATTCAAAGTCCTGCGACCAGGTAAAGACAGTTTGCTGCTTTCTCCACTGCTCATCATCGTAAATATTCTAATAAAATATTGAGCACATAGATATTTAAATGGTAACCTATGAAAATTTATCCTATATCTATAGTACAATATAAAGTAAGATACTCCATCAGTTTTCATGCATCAAGAATTTTCCATTGCTTAGCGTAAATCAACAGTTTCTGAAGGAAGAACAAGTCAGTCAGCAGATGGTTTTTCTACATCAGCTGAATTTACTGTACATTCCCAATTGGGAATTTATCCACTGTATATCTCTTAATATAGTTGTGTATTTCTAAACTCTCTCAGTGTAGACTACAGTTCCCATTTTGAACTGAAATAAAAAAATCCCCGTCTGATTTTTTCACAGCAGGATATCAATACACCAGGTTTGTTGCAATCTGCAAATGCAATTTCAGGTAGGATCCCAAAACATATACAGCTTCTACGATTCGAGATCCAAGATCTCAACTGCTATAAAACAGGCATTTCATCACTGACTTTGTTAGAAGAAAACCAGCTTACACTAACTGAGAATTTGTCTGGAATTCTGTAAAAAACTATTTACACAGGCTTGTATTTATGTAGCTGGTTTCATATGTTTTGATATTGTATTAGAAGTATAAGCATTAAATTACATTTACTTATAAAACCAACACTTGGCAAGATAATAGACTGTTCACTCTAAGGAGTTAATGAAGAATTAAGTGATTCACTTTGTACCTAATAGTTGTCTACAGAATCTTCATAATTTATATTTATGACCCAGGTATTCATTAGTCAGTTAATAATGATTTTTTTCCCTCATGAGAAATTCATCAAGAAATAGAGACAAGCAGGGAAATATTAATGAAAAGTTTTAACAGATTTAAATTTTCCTAAAGGCTAGGGCAGGATAATTATTAATTATTTCTACCACTTTAGCCTCTACAAGTTTGTAGAAAGAAGATAAGAAAATCGGAAAAGGAGGCTGGGAAGCAAAAAAAGACATTTTTGGGAGTTTTGTTTAGCCATTATTTTAAGAGTATTATGAAAGCTTTTAGGCCTAAACGTATCATTCCCTTTCCTCCCTCATTTCTAGACTGAAGACAAATGCCCACCTTCTGGCCCAATCACTACTACTGCCATTCATGATCTTATTCTTCTTCCCAGATTGCTGCTTATACTTTAGAATTATGGTTGTAATTTCCTGTTTGTTTGTTTGTTTGTTTGTTTGTTTGTTTTCAAAAAGCATAAAAATACAAAACATTTAGAATTTCTTTACATTGGGATTTCACGGATGGCTCCAATATTTCTTCCTTTAACTACATAATTGAAGAATGTCTTGTAACATTTTTGTTCTGCATCAAGATGTGACACAGATGGGAATATAAGGATTATATAAACTTACTGTGTGAGATAATATTAATAGAATCCTATTTTACACCTTTGTGAACCAACTATATTTGTATTGTCAGTTCCCAAGAGAAAAATAATGTGGCATCAAACATAAGTATGAAGAGTGCTACATTTCCTTGCATATTAAATTTGAACTCTGGGCTTTGACACAGCAACTTGCCAATAACACACCGTTATGTCAGTCATGACAATCTTTTAGTTCAGCTGAACTAATTAAACAAATTTAAATCATTATACAAGCATATATGTATAAACATATATGTAAATATTTATATGAGACTCAAATTTTATTAATTATTCCTTTTAAAGCAAATCACCCAAAGAGTTCTGACTCCTGAAAAATTAATAAGCAAAGGTTGTGTCTTAGGAAACAACATTCCTGTAAAGTAAAAGAGCAAGGAGCTTCTGGTTTGAGCTCAACACCCAAAGAGCTCACTTCCTCCTCTCTGAGGGAGGCAGCCTTGGTCTCTCTCAAGAAGTGGCAGTTAACACTGCGTCTCAGCTTTCACTTCTCAGATAAGCAGGGAGTTGAGCTGTAGGAGCAAACCTCTTTCCCACTAATCCTGCAGGGTAATAAAAAACAAAATGCCTTCACAGCCAAGAGAATTGCTTGATGCATTCCAGGAAAGAAGGAAAGAAATATGCTTTGTCAGTAGAGCTCCATATTAATCTAGGAAATAGCAGTTGATAGGAATCAATCAGGCATCCCACTTATTTTCTCAGATATACCTGTCTTCCTGTTCCCATAATACCCCTCAGTATATTATGATGGTTCCTGTTTGCTTCCATATGTTCCAGTGTTTCAAGGAACCCTATAGGATATATCTAGGGTCTAGTAGTTTTACAGTCAGTGGCACAACGTATGTTTAGTGTGCAATTTTTAAAATTTTAATAACTTATTAATAGAAAGGAGAAATATCTTTCCATATTTGTACATCTTTGTTTCAAATCATCACTTCTTTTCTTTTGTGAAGAGCATTTGGTTTAAAGTTTATACTTACTTTATTTGTATATTATGACTATGCCCAGAAGCCAATGAGGCTGATTTTCTGTAATATTAGAAACATTAGAAACTTCATCCATTTTCTGAGAGGATGATGTTTCTCTGCTATCCTGCCAGTCATCCATCCTAACGCCTTCTCTTTCCTTCTCACCTTCTTTATTCTTTTCTTTCCCTTACCTATACCTTTCACATTCTCCTACTTAATTTCTTTTAAATGCTAACCAATTTCAAGGCATAGTTCTCATCCCAGTATTTCCTTCTGTCTTTTAACTGTATGGGGTACCCAGTATAATAGTTTAAACCAGATCTGTTTCCCCTTCTCTCTCAAAGCTCTCCTTGATTGTTCAGATGTTATAGGAAATTATTGCCAATTGCTCTGTTGTGCAGTAACAAAATCTAGAGTAACTCCATTTTGTATGACAACCTAATCCAATCGATGCATGCTAAATGCACCATTCTCAAAATGCTTCACAGATTGAACCCTTTAGGGAGCGTAGACATTTCTCTAGTTAATTTCTGGAAACCAACAGGGTTTAGGCATATGGCTGCTCAGAATGGGGCAGATTTTGGCATGTACAGAGTTACAACTCTAAGAATTTGTACTTGTGGAATTTAACCATGCCCTGAAATTTAGGTAGTAATCCTCTTGTACATATATTTTGGGTAAAGAAAGGAGAAAATTTTGGACAGTCTTTATAAACTAAAAGTTTAATTCTTACATCCCTCATTAAAAATAACGTACCAATGAAAAATTCAGTATAATCCCTCCAAAAACCTGCATTGTGTAGCATTAAAAATTTATTTTTAAAGTACTGCCAATCCTGCTGGAATCAGAAAATGTTAGAAATATCATGTTATTAGAGTGTATGATTTACATAAGGATTTCTCAAGCAAAATGTCTGCATAAAGGCAGCCCAAGAATAAAAAATCTATAAGCCTATCTGCCACAACCTATAACTAAAACAACCTGCTACCTGCAATTTCATTATAATGAAGAAAGTGAGAAGTCTTACTTCCCTACAAACTAGTATAAATGAAAGTGTAGTTCTTAACATAAAACAGGAATGATACCCTTGAGTGAAGAAGAGGCAATCAGTAACAAAGGATAGTAATAATATAACAATCATGTTATCATCAAATGATGACTGCTTGATTGTGATGGATTAAACAATTGCAACATTTTATTACTACATATCCCTCCTGCAGTAACATTACAGCAGCAATCATGTCATTTTTTTCCTGTAAATTTGGCACCTGCTGACTTAAAGTCATTTATAGGATGTTGTTAAGTTCATTTCTTAATGCAGGTGCTAAGTTACCATTAACACACTTAATGACCACAAGGAATATGAAATTGGATCAATTAAAAGAGGGGGTTAGCTCTCCCACAGTTTCTAATCATACACGGACAACCGCTAATGAATTTGAGCTCTCTTGGGTATCTATTCTGAAAATCAAATCTTCTAGACAGTTAATCAATTGAGATAGATATCAGTTGAGCTTGTGCTCTGCTGGATTCCACTGCATCACAGCTACTTAGAGAAAAAAAGGCCAAGTGAAAAAGGAGTGGTGGTAGAAAGTAAGTTTAAAGACGTTTATCTGCAGTAATGTATAGTAAATAATTACGCTTAGTGTTAGTCCTGAAATACCACGAATGCTTGAATAGAAGGATGTTTTGGACTTTCTTCCTGCTATTTTCCATGCAAAAATAACAAAAGTCCATAAGCAAGAAAGATCTATTCTATTTCTCTCAGATCTTGGATACTAATACTGCCATGAAATAGCTGTGGGCTAAACATCTTTTCTGGCACACACAGAGTAAACATTCTTTTTTGTTTCCAAAATATCTACTAACCCATATTGCCAGATGTATGCAACTTTACTAATGCCAGGACTACAGCAATGATTTTCTTATTTCCGGACTTAATCATATGTCACAAAAAAAAGGAGCATGTCCTGATTTAAGGAAAATAAGATGAAAAACACATAATCCCTCTAAACCCCCAAAGCCCTCTGAGATTAAAAATATTTTAGTGCTTTATCTTGGACTGCACTCTAATAGTGAATGCTAATTAGAGTTGCAAAGTTGTGCTTTTAAGATTTGCTATTCATATATTACTTTATCCACTGGCCTGAAAAAAAGTGTTATGCCAGTATGTTGCCTCTGCAAAAATATATTGAAAAAAAAAAAAAAAAAAAAGTATTTCAGCAATACCACATGCACAGACAACTAGAAAGAAGTGACTGCTTATGCTGTATGTGCAGTCTATCTTAAATCTCACTGTTATATCAGTTTCCACAAGATACCACTGCTCCAGTCTCATTCCATTTATTTTTTCTGTCTGTACATATGAAATACCAAGTGAAAACTCTGAAAAAAGAAAAGATGGTGGATTAACTGTCTATGCAGAGGTGATATACTCAGACCATTCCACATGAAATCCTTCCAACCTCTGTGGAGATTTGCCTCTGCAAATCCCCATTTTTGGAAGACTGACTAGCACTGAAAATTACTTGGTGAAGAGAAGCTCAAGAGAACATAAATAAGCTATCCCAAAAAGAACATACGACTTTGCTTCTTGGCCAAGAGAGTGCTACTCAGCAAAAAGTGGGAATACAGCTCCAGATGGAAGCTTTTAAAATTTGAAAGATAAAAATATTTCTCAAACGTCTTGTCGGAGCTGCCTACTAACAGAATGGATCTTCAGGTTTTCAGCACTACTGCTTCTGCCTGCTCATGGATACAATGAATCTTTAATCATTTAAGTCATTAAATAACAGAATTGATACCCTTCTGACTTGTCCTAAATTCCATAAATAATTGAAGTATTTGAAAAACTTTCAGTCAATAAATGCAATGGATTCTTTCTTCATTACTGAAGATAATAAATAAGGTGCAGCCATTGTTCTTCTGACCTGTCTTTCTTGGAGCAAGACAACAATCAGATCTAGAAGAGGTTTTTGCTGCCAGTAGTCTTTTTATTTCTTACCTTTCAAAAATCTGGAATTGATGAATAAATTAATCTTATTTCCTCAATATCTGAGATAAAATCATATATAAGAATTGTTAGAATTAGCAATTCATACCTGCATTGTCAAAGCTTGCTTACTGATATTTGAGATATTGGAAGCAATATATATATATAGCCAGTATCAAATGTATAATTCTTTTAAGGCATAAATTTTACTCTGTGACCAGACCACTAAAAGTAATCTCATCAGAATGTTTATGTTTCTGACCTTGAATCATAGTTTGTGCCATTTTTGTTTAATAAATTACAAAGATAGCAGCAGCAGGGTACTCATACTGATCTTTGTTACACGTATAGATATTTCTCTGAAAAAGGGTACTTATATTCCCATGAAGAAGATGGTTTATATTCTCAGACTCTTGGCCAATGTGAGCCATTAAGGAATATAGGTCTTGCTGTTCAAATATCACAATGAGATCAATGGTTTTTTTCAACATATTAAGACTACATTAAATCTTTGATGTGAGTGAATTTACAAAATATCAGCTACATAAGCATCTTATCTCTCTAAGACCAATGTTAAAGTGTGTACTGACATGATACAATGTATATGCATTCATGCTCACACCTTTACTAGACAAAAAGAAAGGGAACAATATTATATATTTTCAGAATAATTTTTCTTCTGTTTCACAATATCTGGTTTCCTAGATAAGGTTTAACATTGGATTGTTTTAAAAGTTTTTCATCTATCTTTTTTTATGGGAAGTTATCCACAGTCATTCAAGTCACATTTTTCTTGTACTCTCATTACTATTTGCTTAACCTAATTAGTGTTCACAGCTAATGCAATAGTCATTGGTAAGTGTGAGCTGAAATAACCTGCAGAACTTCCTGCAGCCCAGTCTTGTCAATGTCTGGTTAAATCCATCTCTCTGTGGCAATCACTGCTGAAAGGTCATTGTTGCCCATCATTTCAGTTTGCCCATTCTTTCTAATCTCCTTCTCTGACAAGATCATCATGAAATCATACCCAGGTGCAGGATATGAGATGTGGAGAGAAATTAGAAAACTATTCCTTTAGAAACAGTTATTGGAGCAGGGGGAAGAAGGCAGGAAGGGTATCTGATAAGAGCAACAAATACTCTACTGATGCCTATTCCTTCTTTCCCTCCTTGCTTCTATTTAGAGAAATGAGCAACGTACATAAACCAGACATGCTAAAATCATCTCAACATATCCTTCCAGAATGTTTGAAGGTCACAGACAAGATAATGAACAAGAAATGCCTAAAAGGATCAAACTGAAAAATTCTCATTAGAAACTACAGTTTCAGAATTACAGTATTAAGGTCTAAGGGTTTTCCCCTTAAGCATTTAAACACCACAGTAAAAGTATGTTATCTTAAAATATTATAAATACCAAATCATGGTTACAAAGAACAAAGGTAATTCAAGGAGTTTAAACTTTCATTATACAGACAGTAAAATGACAATCTACATTCTGCAATGGTAATTAAGTGTGGTTAGTGATATCCTAAAGAGATTAAATTAGTTTGTAATGTATACAGTATTTTAGAATGTATTTTTATTGCCTTTATTTTTTATTTATATTGAGAAGTAATAGGATTTTTTTTCTTCAAAACTAATCTCCAATTCCCAGAAACAAAGTGACAATGATATACGTAACAGGTGAAAACATAATATATGTTAGAGACAACAAGCAACCACAGCCTTTGGAGTGGGAATTCATCAGAATTTAGACATCACAGGCTAAACTTGTTAGTTCCTGAGCATCTGTCCCCTCAACTCCAAGTGACTTAACCTGTATTAGTACTTTCCTTTTATCATTGATGCTTACCACACTATTAAAGCTGTACCACTGTGTACATCTCAGACTTATGAGTCTGAATAGATTAAAGCCTAATATAATTCAGAACCTACAAATTACACAGTAAGATTGTACCAAAAGGAGATGATTTAATTGCTTGTTATAGTCACAAGTTAGGATATTTTGTAAGGGATCAGAATTTAATATATGTTATATTCTCTCTCAGAGAGAGAGAGAATTACTTTTTGGTCTACTTTCACCAAAACAATTCCAGATTGTCTATTTCAAGTGTCAGTCCTGTTGGCAACCACTTAGGAAGAGATAGACCTCTGCTTCTATATTTGCTTTTCCGAATGTTGTCTTCCAAATTCCATTTTGAGGTACCTGGTTTTCCTGATATTCTGCGTAGGTGTTTAGCCATCTAAAGCAAAAATGTGCATCACACTAGAATAAATTTAGATACTTCAGAAAATAATTTTCAGAATCCTCACATCCTTTATTAAATAAAGTCATTGATATTTACTAGAAGACATACTCAGCTCTATTTATTAGTCAGTTAGAAAAATAATAGATCGTAATTTTAATGAAAAATATCTGTCTAATTACTAAGACAATTTCCATGTAATAAATCTTGTAGTTTACAGTATCAATCATGCTGAATTTATTTTAAATATCTTTAAATAACCACCAGTAATATTCTATGACAAGGGAATAAGAAAATATGTGAACTTCTTTGAAATTACACCCAAATATTATCCTCCAGTTTAGGAGGAGGTATGTTACATGTAAAATACGGTAACATAGCATATACTGGGCAGAAAATTAAAAAGGTCAGGACAGATTGGATGACACAGCAAGAAAATATTTAAAATATTTTATATGCATCTGTGATCCTCTGCTCTAGTATCTGGATATTGACCAGCAGAAATGTTGCACTTGCAAAATAACTGCCAGATCTAACCTTGCATTTTTACCAGTAACATTCACAAATCAGTCCTTAACTACAAGAAATTATAGACTGCAGGAAATTCACTTTACTTTGAAACATAAAACATACCTTCTGGAATTTCAATCTCATTTGATGTGAGAAATTCTGTCCTATATTCCTAGACAGGGTACCTCTACTTATATAAATGTAATCACATTAATTGAAACATCTGTCTGACACAGCAATTGATTAAAGTTACAAATTAGAGCCCTACAGAATTCTTCATTGCACACCACTAAATGGAAATTTGCCAAGGGATATCTAACTGCCCATCAAGGAATTTGTAATTTGTAAAGGTTGATAAAAGTACAATAGATGGGTGAGTATGTGAGATGCAATGGAGGATTTATTTTAAAAATGGTTTAAGCATAAAAAATTGCAATAGGTGTGTCAATGCTGTTAAATTTTGGTCTTTCAAGGTTATCATATACATTCATCATTGTAGCAAGCTACAAAAAAAACATCTAAATCTATTTTGTGGCAAGATAGATAGGTGAAATCAACCGGTTTGATTTTTTAACTTTTTTTCCTAAATATATTATAGTTTGTCGGTTTGTTTCACAAAAATCTACAGTCAAGCACAAAACAAAGAAAATTTCCTGTTTCACCTGTCCTGCACTCTAAGAAATCTAGAAAGCTCTAGTTGGTTAGTTTTTTGCCTCCCCTTTTTTTTTTTTCTCCTTAGTTTTCTTTTCTATAATTCACTCTGGCTATGACATGTCAGAGAGTACTTGCTTAGGCGTCAGCAAAGTAGAAAGCTAATGCCACTTTCACTTCCCAAGGAGGGATTCAGAAAAAAAAAAAAGAAAAAAAAAAAAAGTGAACTGTTAGATGATAGAAGTTTGTAAACATTTGTAGATTTTCTGACCTGAAGTGATCATTGTCTTAATCTATTCTGACTTCTTCTAAAACCAGGCCCATTAAAATTTCACCTGAAAATTCCTCTGTCAAGTTCATAGGTTTTCAATAAAACAGATTTTCTCTTAAAAACTCTTTCTTGGGTTAAATACTTCAAGTGAGAGATAATTGTGCACATCCAAGGGTACACTGTTCTAATGATTTAAAAACGTAACAATTAAACAATTGCCTTTTAGTTCTACTCTAAATTTATCTAGGTTGACCTCTTACTACTGGATCTTAGAAACCTCTTCCTTATTACACTGAAAAATGTGTATCTTAAAAATATTTTTTAAATGTTAGGTACCTGTCTTTTAAGGAATAAATAAATTGGTCATCTTCAGTCTTTTGCTCCAAATCAGTTTTCAAAATCTCAGTATTTTTTAATCTGTTGCCTCAAATATTACTTTTTTTTTTTTTTTAATTAATTTATTATTTAAATCGTAGTGTGGTGCAAAGTATTAAAAAAATTATTGTGACACAGTCACCTCTTTTCAGTCATTCATAACTGTGGAGTTTAATCACTAGTTTTGGCATGAATTTCCAGAAGTTTGTGGTCAAATTGTCTTTCTAGGTACAGGGATATGCCATTTCCATTTCCATGTTTACACCATAATAAAACTGGCCTTCAACAGCTGACAAACATACTAAAAAGAAAGCTAAAATTATATATAAAATAAAACTGCAGTAACAACAGAAACAGGAAACCACTAATGAAATAGCAATAATTTAAAAAACCAAAAACAAAAACAAAAACAAAAAATAAACTTATGATAAAAACAGTTTCTTCAACCTGTTTGAAATAATAATTTTATTATAATGAATACACATATAGACACACACACACATATGTATATATATCATATACCTGGAAAAGTTTTAATGTTAAGAAAGCTAATACTATCATTTAACATCCATTATGCTAAAAAATTTTGAAACTTACAGACAGGAATATTCCAAAAGTTCAATAAATCATTCAATTTTCAGATGTATTTCCGCCACGTATCAGTAGATTCCTAGTGTCATGCTGTCAAACTCTGGAAGGTTGTGTTAGAATTAAACACTCCAACTCAGGCTTTAACACAGGATGGAAAGCTTATCTAACCTGACAGTACTCTAGAAATAATCATTCTGACTTGTCAAAGATGGTACATGCTGGGATCTTTACATTATTTTGAAATGAAGGAAGTTAAGGAAAAAAAAAATAAAGAGAAAAAAATAGAGAAATCATATAAAACCCTATGTTCAGATTTGAACTGTGACAAAGGAGAGACATCAACGAAAACAGAAACAGAAAATGCACAGAATCTCCTAATCTGCATAAATTATGACTCAGACTTTAGCTTTAACCCTTAACTACATCTATAATCTTATTCAAATTGAAGGAGTAAATGATAAATAAAGATGATATATCTCCACAACATTTGTCAGTGAGAGGCAGTTTATCACCTGTTAACTGGTTGTAGTTTCCTTTGCAGAAGCAGCCTTCAATTGACTATGGACATCTAAAATGTTTTTCAAAGATGAAAAAGCCTAGCCTATTCTGCTGTTTGTAATGAAGTCAGTGAAAAATATGTGAACTTTAAAACAAGTGTACTCTTTTCATGACAAGGGCAACCCCTATTTTGATATTCTCATAAAATTAAAATAAAAATAAAATAAACTTCAAACAGAAATTTGTTAATGATATTATTTCACTCCAAATACCTCTTTTTCTGAACAGTCCTTTTCTGTTTCTAAATATACGGTTGTTTTGATATAAGCAGACGGTCACAGCTGTTCTGGAGACAGACTGATACTTACCCTTAGATGGGAGGGAATTTACTTGAAAGCAATTAGTTCTCTTACAAGGTTCTGTTTGTTCTTCAAACAGTAAAATGTAGGCGTGTGTTAGGTGTGTATGTAATTATGTTGACTATAGGACATTGTGCTTTATCAAGTACTACAGTCTGTTGAAGTATTTTTTTACTTCTATGTATTCACCTAAATAATCTAGACGATAAACCCCTTTTGAATTTAGCTAATCCTAGCTAGCCAAAAGTATCCCTGGTCAGACTACCGAATCTCTGTGCCAATTTTACTCAAGTGATGACAGCAGCACAGAATCCTGTCTTGTACTTTTGTTATTTAATTACATTACATTTAAACTATATAAAATATTTAGACTTACAGATTGATTTAGATGCCTAAACATGTGCATGGAGTGCCTTTTGAGACATACTAGGGTAGCCAAATAGCCATATATGGCTATTATATTTGACACAGGATGTGCAAGAGAGTGGCACCCTTCTGAACCAGCAACTAAAGACATACAAAAATATCCTAGGACTTCTCACATGATGGTAGATACTTAAATTAAAGCAACTGAATGGAACATCTGGTGTCTGCCTTCAGGTGAAATTGTTCTTTAAGCTTTGTTGGCTGTATTGGCTGACTATAATGGGAGCTTAGACACATACCTTGTGGCCCCTACACTGTAGATGCTTATATTTGTGAATCTGAAGCAGTCTCCCAATCTAGGTGGGAAATTGTTGGGATATATACTTTATTTCAATATTTTACCTCCTTTCAGTTTCTCTGACCACTTCCCAACAGAAGGCTTTTCCATGGGCCACCCTCCTGCCCAGCAATCCAATAACTTTTTTCTTAGAAATAATGTCTAAATGTCATGCAGACACTCTTTTACAATGCCTATGATCTCATTCTCACTATTCTCCACACTGGGAGACAGACTGGTTCCTTCTGTGGCTTCTGGTTTGTCTTCGTGTAGACCCCAAAGTAACCTGTTGGAAAGAGGCCAAAGAAAGATCTGGGAAGCATAGCTGTCCCTGGAATAATTCATTGTGATTTGTGTTCAGTCTAACTGTGTTAATATAGACCAAATTAAGCCAATTCAATGATCACAAGAAAGTAGGAGGAAAGAGCAGGTAAAGTGACAGATGTCAAAACCATAAGACAGGAGAAATAAGGATCAGTACCAAGTCAGGCATGACAAGACCCCCGTATGGACAAATCAAATTGTTTTTCTCTCAATAACTAGAAGCCTATTAACGATAAAGATCAAAGAAATGAGAATGGAGAAGAAAATAGAAGAAAGAAGGCCTTGACCTAACAACAAAGAGAGACAAAGCAATCAAAAATAAGATTTGCTTATTTGTAACAGATGATAAGTATAGTTATTGTAATTCCACGTTAGTTGACTGGTGGTATGGTGTGTTATTCTGCATCTGCCTGAAAGCCTCATGATAAGCTGCAGTAGCTACTCCCCTTCAGTAAAAGGGTGGCCTTTCTCAGTTCCTTGTGAATACTGACCAGTGAGACTGCTGGGTGTTCCTTGGTCAGCTAGTTCCTCTAATAGATGGTGAGTGTTCCTTCAGTCAATTGGTGTTGATTAGGGGAGACCTGCAACAAGCATGTAGCATGTGTAACACCAAAATAAAGATTGTTTTTGGTGCAAATTAAGCCAAGGTGAGCAGTAGTTCACTCTGGTGTCAGAATATACATGAGCATAGTTGTAATACATTGTGGAAGTCTGGGGTTTTTATATTCACAAAAAAACAGTTTAAATGTAGGTTGCAAAAATCATTAACAAGTTCATTACTGTCCTGGGTTTGAGTGAGTGGTGGGGTTTTTGGTAGCAGGGGAGGGGGCTATAAGGGCAGCCCCCTGTGAGAAGCTTCTCGAAGATCCCCCAGCTCCAAGTCAGCTCCACTTCTGTTTGGAAAACTGAACCAATCTGCTGCACCTCTTCAATAACATATTTAAGAAGGGATGTGGTGAGGAGGAGTCGGAATTGTGAGGAGGAGTTGCGGCAGCTGCGTGAACAACAAGGTCAGTGGAGGAATGGAGGACGAAAGGAGCGAGAAGGTGTGCTGGAGCAGAGACCCCCCTGTATCCTGTGGTGAGATGTCAGGGCAGCCCCCTCCCCGCCACCCATGAAGATCTACAGTGGAGCAGACATTGATTTATGGCCTGTGGTTTTCACATGGTTGATCAAAGTGCTGTGCCCGAAGAAGGCCGGGGTCTTGTGGGAAAAGGTAGCCCCGCTGTTGTAGTTCAGCACTGGGAGGATTGCAGCATGCGGGGGTGTCCCACGCCGGAGCAGCTCAGGAAGGGTTGCAGCCGTGGGAGGGAATCCAGTTGGGGAAAGTTTGTGACCCACGATGGAGCAGTGTGGGGAATGCTGCGGCCCGTGGGAGGGACTCATGTCGGAGAAAGTTTGCAGAGGACTGTCTCCTGTGAGAGGGGGACCACAATGGAGCAGAGAGAACAAGTTCCAGAAGCTCCCCCACTGAAGATGGAAGAAGCAGAAGCACTGACTGCACCCCCCATTCCCTGCCCCTGCACCACTGGAGGGAGGAGGTAGAGATATCAGGAGCAGAACTGAGCCCTGGAAGAAAGGAGGGGTGGGGGGAAGGTGTTCTCAAGATGTGGCAATGCTTCTCACTGTCCTACTCTGTTACGTGTTAGCGTCTGTAATAAATGTATGGGGTTTTTTTCTTCCCCTAACGAGTCTGCCTTTTGCTCGTGCCCATAAAGGGGGATTTTTTCCCCATCCCAATCCTATCTCGAACCCCAAGCCTGGCTCTCTGTCCCTTCTTACTACCAGGAGAGAAGGGAGAGAGAGTGGCTGCGTGGTTGTTGGCTGCTGACCATGCTTAAACCACAACAATTACAATCTGAAAATCAGTTTCAGATGCAAAAATGTTGTTTAAGGTGCCTAGCATATGACAAGCAGATGTAGAGATGAGGACTGTCTTTAAAAATCTCATTTTACATTTATTTTAAAGAAGGTTACTTACCCTCAGAAATGTTAGATTGGGCATTTTTCATATTTGGAATGGCTCATCCACAGTTATCAGTGGTTTCTAACCCCACTAAATAAAATAAAAATTGACAAGTTCAGTACAGTCAAACTAATACTTGCAAACTTAACTCTTATTTCTGTTTATAACTTGTTTATCAAGGGTTCCTAATTTTACAAGTTTAATTGTCTAATGCCTTTGTATATATACAAACTACCTAGTTTCTGTGGACATCTATAATACATGTGAGAGAAATTTTGCTGTTAAATTCACAACAAAAATGAAATTCTGAATAATCTTTAGAAACTAAATCCATTCAATAATTTTTCTTGCTATATGATGACCCATGGTAATCTCTAGTAATTCTGTAAATCTGGGAAGATTGGTCTCTAAACCACATTCAGATCTTGCATACTTTGGGGCTTCCTTTTAAAGCTGCCTTTTGAAATTGCAGTAAAAAATACCCATCAGTTATCTGGCCTGACCAGTATGTATGAAATATCACACACTTGAGGAAAAGAAAAAGATACATAGGTCAAAAACAACATTACAGAGTAGGCAAGGCTGAGAAACGTCTGTAATTTAAATTAGTAGAGAATAGACATAAATACACTTTCTGTCCACTCTCACATAAAAGATATTTTGCAACTCACAATTCTTGGAAATAAAATATCATTGCTACTGTATCATTAAAGGAGGAGTCTTATATTTTCTACACTTACCAAAGATGCATCATTAGAATGGAAGCAAATTAGTTAAATTGTTCCTCACTGACTCTTAACGTAGTCTGAGTAACACCATCCCCAATCAGGGGAAGCCCTCACTGATCCTCTTTATATTTTAGTACTTCAGTACATAGGTACTGTATAGGACACATACAGCTTTTTTCTTTCACAATGGCAGGGATCCAGCAATATGTGTCTAAATGCCATTTACAAGTCATAGCATTGGTCTGGTCCTTAGCTGCTGTTCCAGAATGATATGTTTTTCATAGACTCATGCCCTGTTTTCAGTTCTGTCCTGATATTTTAGATACCTTAAAGCATTTAAATTGGTACCTAAATTACTGCTTTTACACTAACTTTCACCTCCTTTGGGTTTTAAAGTTATACTTTATTTTCTTCTGTGTTACTAAGCACTGATACAATTGGGGTCTTACCATATAACAGATTTCCAGGATTTATGGTAATATTAGGATAAATTATTATGATTAATAACTGTCCTGGTTGGGGATGGACTAGAGTTCCTGTTGGTTTGGCAGCTGGAGGAGTGCTGCAGCACACTGAGACCCCAGGGGCTCCCCAGGTCCCAGTGCCCTCACCTGTGTGCGGGGGCGGGGGGAGCACAGCTGGAGTGCTGGGCCCAGATTGGCCTACAGTCCATGTCATGTGACATTGTGCTCACTATATAAGGGCAGGAGTGGGCCTAGAGGGGCTCTCCCTTCTGGGAGTGTTGCTGTGGGGTCTTTGAGTTGGGGATCGCCAGCTAGGAGCAGGCAGGTGTTGGTTGGCAGGTGGTGAGCAGCTGTATTGTACATTAACTGCTGATACTGCTGTCAGCGTATTGTTCTGTTACTGTTATTAAACTGTTTTTAACTCCACCCATGAGTCTCCCTTTGCCCCTCCGATTCCCTCCCCATTCCCAAGTAGGGGGAGGGTGGGTAAGCGACTGCAGGGCATTTAGCTGCTGAGTAGGCTCAAAAGATGACAGTTCTTTTTGGTGCCCAATGTGGGGCACGAAGGGTTGAGATAACAGATTTGATCTGTGTGGATCAAGCCACAACAATAACAAAGACAACAAATATAATAAATAATGATTATAATAATAATGGTAATATGAAATATTATAAGGAGATTAGGAAGAAAAGAGAATGTATTAGTATAAGTGACGTGCGGAAACAGACTCCACAATCTGATAGATTGTAAAGTAGGTATGTTTATTCAGCGCTGAGGTACACAGGGGATAACTCCTCCTATTGTTTACCCAACGTATGGTGCTGTTACCTAAGATTTATAGAGCAAATGATTACATATTCATAATATTTCGCAATACGCCTATACATATGCAACACCTATCCCCGCTTCGTATTATAATTAGCATTTCCATAATCTCCTCCTAGTTGAGTCTGCGCAGTGTCTTCTGGTGGTGGTTGTGGGGGTCTTTGGGGATGAAGTCAAGCTCCTCTTCCTCCTGTCCGCTCTGTGACCCCAGGTTTTGCGCAGACTCAGTTTCTTACTGGCTGTTGTCCAAACCGCGGGTCTAGTTCCAACCGGCTTAGTACTGATAAAGCCTAGAGAGCTCACCGTGTTTTACAAACTGTCTGTTCACTAAGCAGAACTGTTAACCGTTATCTAAACTATTTCCCTTGAACTATTTTCTTTTGTTATCCCCTTCTTGCTATTCTCATGTTAACCCTTACATCCCCTGTTCCTATCTTGGCCCTGTATCATAAGCAATGTGACTACATATATATGAGAAACAACATAGTACTATAGTCAAAGAAATTACATCAATTTCATGAGAAAATACACTAAAGTTTTGTGAATATATGTGTGATCTGAATCAAAATATTTGCTGTTGATGTTATCTAAATTAAACACACTACATTTTACAGACAAATCTCATGATTTCAAACTTATGAATGATGACAGCACTGCAGGATAGAACCTGGTATTCCAGTTCTGTTCTTTGTCATCACCTGCTCTCTTTATTGTATTCTGGAGAAGCACAATATAAAGAAGGTCAAAGTTAAGAAAGATAACTTAAGGAGATAGGATTTTTTTTTTTTTCCCAGCTGAATGGAAGGGGGAAGGGTCTAGGGTCACATTTTCTATCATCGTTTTAATCAGGCCTTTAGAACAAGGGGCAACAGTTTTAAACTGAAAGAGGATAGATTTATATTGAACATAAGGAAGACATTCTTTATAATAAGGGTAGTAAGACACTGGGCCAGATTGCCCAGAGAAGTTGTAGGTGCTTCATCCCTGGAAGTGTTCAAGGTTAGACTGGATGGGGTTTTGAGCAATGAAAGTAGCTCTGAGTTTGGTCATCCAAACTTCTTAAAGGAGACGGCAGCCTAAAACTTGGGTCTTCTTTCTGAAACAGTGACCTAGCTACTAAGTGGATGAGCAAAGATAACCAGTTGTACAAGAGAGAGCCTGAAATGAGTTCAATAAGGTAAGATTAATTGCAGCTGTCTGAATAAGGAGAGTTTTGCAAGGTTATGTATTTTTTTTTTTTTAATTGAACAGTCTTTGGTTGAAGAAATTCACACAGTAAAGATGAAGATTACACTAAGAATCCACAGTAAATTCAAATTTTAGCTTGCAGGGAAGGTTTTGACAGAAGTCTTAGTCACCTAGGGCATATGAGGTGCCTGCAAAGTCTAGGTAGCATTTATATATTGCAGTCCTGAATTTAAGTTTATAAGTAACATTTCAGGCTCTGTAAATTATTCTAAAATGCTGTCCTAGTGGTATGTATTTATTTAAATCCCAGCATGTACAAATTTAAGCACATTACAACTCCTGCTTCAGAAGCCTTGGTTCTAGAGCACAGAACTGCTATGAATGCCCAGAATCATGTTCCCCTAACAGTACATAATTTGCAATAAAAAATCCGATCCTATAATCACGTTACCACGTACACAGAACAGGGAGCCATGAGAAGTACAGCACTCAGAGTTTGTTCCTTTCAAAAATGCTGACAAAATAAGAAATGGTGGTGTCCAAATTTTCCAAAATAGCTTTCCAACTAGCTCTTTTCTACAAACAAGCACCTAATCTTTAACTCTTCCAATAGTCGAGTCTTTTTTCCTACCTTATTTCTGAGTACTTCAAGATTCTGGGCCATTTGGCTTAGCCAGAGTGTGTTGGGATCCAGAACCAAACTGCAATAAACAGAAAAATATGTAATGACTTGGGGGGTTGGAAATAAAGTTTGCAAAGGGAATTCCAAGGAAATCTCAAGTGTCATCTGGTTATTCATTATCTGACATAGAAAAGCAACTTTGGTGTTACTTTCCAATGATTCATATATGTAACAATTTTTCACTGAGGTGATGTCTCATCTGACTTTTATTTCTTTCTGTTTTCTTTTGTATTCCCTCAAGACCTTCAAAGACATTTGTTTATTATGAATTCACCCTGTATCCCTACCAATTACCTGAGTGCCTGAGGGGTTCTCAAGTATCAGTTTGAAAGAATTAAGGTGAAGCAAGGACAGACCTTCCAGCTCACAGGGTCATCTTAGAGTTAAAATAGAAAAAATAAGTGCAGTGTACACTTTTTGTTAAATCAATATCTGTCTAACAGAAAAGGCCAGAATTTAACCATGTGACTTTAAGCACTGACCAGAAATTGTTTGGCAATGGTTGTCTATGGCTGACAATATCTTATGTAAGTTGTATTGTTATCTCCGTCTGTGTCTTTGCCTGAGTGCTATCTAACTCAAGGTCATTAGAACCTAGATCTAGTTTCTATTAGATTAATAAAATGAAATAAAATAAAATATACACCCTTGTAGGAAATTATCTAGCAAATGAGTTCCTTCAAACTCTAGTCTCGGGAGAAATATTTCACTCCAAGGCATAACTGAATAAACAACTGTTAACAGACTGCAGTTATTGCTAGTACTTTAACATTCACTGGTAGCAGCCCTAAACTGTACTCAGAGAATTGAGATGAAACTGATTGGAAAAAAAAAAAAAAAAAAAAAAAGAGAGAATGGTCTGGAACTCTTGTAGCTCAACCAAATTTTTTAATTTCACCCTTAGAGTTCTGTATTTTATATATCTATATATATACATATATATATGCATGTATGAAACTTTGTGTGATCAAATGTGCCACCATATGAGAATATTAAATCTGAGTAGGTTTATCACTGTATCAGACCTTAGTAAAAAACTTGAAAGGAAATAAGATTCACTGTATTAACAGCTATTATATCATTACCATCTCCTTACATAATACAAGATTCACTAACACTTCTTTTCCTGTCTTACTTTAACAGGAATTTGTACTTCTTTGCACCTTGCTTAGATTGTTTGATTTTTTTTATATTGCAAAAATATTTTCACCATTTTCATTAATATTCTTCCTCTCCCCCCCAGCATAATTTTGAATTTTAATTATTCAGGGATATTTTATTTTTTTGTTTTTCCAAGGACAGTCATTACTCCCTGTAATTCTTATTGTGATGGCCTTTAAATAAATGGTTTATTCTTCCATACCAGCTTAGGGAATCTAATTCTCCAACTAATTGAAGCCTCTGTTCACTATTTTTATCTTATGTTGATAAGTATTTGGGTAAGCTAAGGACTGAGGAAATGAAAGTTTCCAGTTCTTGGATTTTTTTTTTTTTTTTTTAATTTGCTTTAGGTTACTCTCTGTTTTCCTGCTTTATCAGAACTTATGCTGTACTATTTCTAGATTTAATTATTATCTGTAACTACCACCCTGTAATATTTAATATAAACTTTAATATTATATATTTTTATCCCCATAAATAGATTTAAAATGCAATGCAATTTAATTTTAACTAAACTGTTTTCCTGAAAAATAATATAGAGTTTATTACTACTTGTCCAAATACATACAACACATTTGGGGAATTCATTGGTGGTAAAAGATGAAACAATTACATAATATTACTTAAAGGTAGGACTAATTAAATAAAATAATGTCATAATAATGCACACAGGTCCTCAAAGGAAATCTGATAGGTATAAGTCTACATGTCACCTTAACATATTAAAAATATTTATACTGTCAATTTAACATAAATGAGCATGGGAAGTCTGTGTATTCATAAATTATAAAAATATTTTAAAATATATATAGTACAAAGGCTGAAAACTACATAAACTGTAATTTGTTTGATTCTGATAGGAATGTGAATGTGTGTGAGTGTGTGGGCAGCAATCCTTTTAAAATCTATTCAGCATTGTCCAGCCTGCTGTGTTTAATTTAAAAATACAAGATTTTAATAATGTAAATTGTTTGTTCATTTTTCTACATATTGCATGAATTTATATCCAACCTAAAAAATAATTCAGATGGAATCATACTCACAGGACTGTAGAAACTCAGAGCATTAATCTTAGTTAACTTTCTTGAATTTCTTAAATTCTTATTATGAGTATTCGAATTTTTTTCCCTTCACATGCTGGGATGTATGACTTCATTTTGGATATTGTGAAGTGTGGTCCTGTCTTGTCATAACCTCAAGAAGGCTCTGAAAGTGTGCTTTTTAGTGATGGAAAAGTAAATAAAAGGATGAAAGTACATCTAAGCCATATAACAAGAATCAGATTACCAAAGAATTTTTGATATTGCATATATTACATAAAGTTGCATAAGGAGGCATATATTTCATAAACGCCTGGTAACAGGAATAACAGAATAAAAGGTTATTTTATACTTATTCAGTATCTGAAATGTCATTTCATCAAAGATAAGATGAATAAGAGAAATCTGTCTGAAACTCAGCTCGGACCAAACTGACATGATACTGGTGATCTGGAGGAAAAACCTAGACAACATTGTAGAATTTATATTAGTGTCTTTAAATGAATTAATATGTCTCTTCTCATCACTGGTGCTCTTATTTAAGATTTACGTCAGACATCCAGCTGCTGGTGGATAGTAACGATTCAATAATAGTCAGTCAGCTGTTCTTGGCCTCATGTCTGAGAGGTTTCGTTTTCTCCAATTAAATTATCGGTATGTCTGATACAAAGGCCATACTTGACTATAATTAGAAAAATGAAACAAGACATATGCAACAGCTTACTTGTTGAATGGAGCCTCTACTTATAGTCTCTGAGAACAGGAAAAGCTAGATTCATTCCATCTATGTAAGCACTGAACTAAGAGTTATACTTACTGAAATCTCCTTTTAAATTAAGAGAAGACTGATTTCCTTTCAAGAGACAAGGAAGATCTTAGACAGTCATTTTTACTCTCTGGACATTTTTAGCTGGATATCTTTAGGCTGAGCACAACTATGACACTCATTTCTATGTCACATGAGACGCTAGAGAGTCCCAAACTAAATTAGGGCTAGACTCAAAACTGTGGATCAGTTAACCTCTGAAGTAAGGCACTAACTGAATATAATTAGGTGGAGTGAGTCTGGGACCTGACTAATTTAAGTCTGCCCATACAGTTTAGCATCTAGTTGGTTTATATTTTCTGAGGAGCATTTTTTTACCTAAGTAGTGATTTTTGAATACTTAAAGGATCCAATTAGAAACTCTTCATTACAAATAAGAAACTTAGAAAACTGAGGGAGAAAACCTCTCAATGCAAGTTTGAAAACTGATCCCATGTTTGGTCTGAAACAAAACACCAGGCAATGAATTTCACTTTCAGAAAAAAAAAAAAAAAAAAAAAAAAAAAAAAAAATCCCAAGCAAGAAGACAATCATGCATCTTGGATTTAAACTGTTTAGTGCCATTTGAGATATGTTAGAGTATTCCCTTTAGATCCAGTTGCTGCTCTAGAAGCCTTTGTATTTACTACAAGGGTCTGTACTGTGTATTACAAATCCTGTGCAGGTCTCCCAGACAATTTCAGGCATATAAAATTACTCTAGATGACTATGGTTAGACAATTAAAAAGAGCCTTTCATTCTGGATGATCTTTATTTATCATAAACATCCAGACACCTTTTATTCCTGTGGCTTTTTAACTGTATTAAAAATTATTAAGCCAACATGGAAACTTGGTACTTTTCAATGTTGTTTTCTTTAAAATTGAGCTTAAAGAGTATGAGGTAGTAGTGCCAAATTTAGCCAAATAAAGATTCATTCAGAATCACAGGATCTTTAATGCCTGACTTTTTGCCAAGAACAGATTAATTCTTTTTTGTTTCTACAATGAATAAGAAAATGCACAAATCTAAAAGAACACAGGTCAATCACTTCTTGAAGGTCACCTGATGCAATAAACACATTTCTTCATTCATATACCACTTCAGAAAATTTTCATTATCAGAGGAATGGAAAGCTGATACTTTAAAATGAGAGTATTCCACCAGGCCCAGGATTTCCCTCAAAATCTAATTTTTCTTAAAAATGAATGAAATAGCTAAAAAAAGGAAATGGTTGGGAAAATGGCTATTTGACCACTATGATAGTAGAAAAAGGACTTTTGAAAGGTCATTTTTATATATGCAAGCTAGTACATCCAGTTCCATGATTGATGTGTGACTGTCCTGTAATGGTTTTGCTGTTTTCAAAACAGCTCGTCTTGTGAAAGATTACATTCATCCTCCCTCATCAGGAGTCTAAAGAGCCAGTTTAATGAAGGTGAAAGTATGTGTGTTGCAGTTGGGCAAGATTTTTAATACTGCTGCCAAGAAGACAGAACAACCTGAAAATTCTGTGTCAGTCTTTCAAAACAGTAGTCACAGCAACAAGAAAATCAACATCTGTTGTATGTTTTTCCTTTGTTTCTTCTAATCAATCCAACAAATCTTTGCCAAACATTTGCACAGTGTGCCATAGAAATGTCACTTGAGGGTGAAAAAGAGTGTCACTTTATAAGTAAATGTCATTTTGCAAGTAAATACCATTGAGTGGGGAAAGAAAAATGACACTTAGAAAAGAAGCTAAATGGCTAAATGGCTGATGATACAAACAAGAAGCAGAGCACGTAATGAAGATACCAGTTAATTTGTACCCCATCTGTCTGATGTCTTCATAATAGTAGATGGTAAACACTGGAGCTCTACCATTCAACAAGCATCAGCAGTAAGCAATAGTGTTTCCACCTTAGACAATCATGACAATTGAAATGCCTCTCTTTTTCAATTCCTTCTTTTCTTTTCATTGAGTCTCAGGTTTTGTAGAGTTCTCAAGTAATCTCTGCCTCTGTTGTCCTAGCCTTGTCTCTTCTTTTGCTCCCTTCACCTCTGGATCTTCTTTGCACTCACTTAACTACCCTAAGCACTGAGATACAGCTGATAACTTTATCCAGCTACAGCTCTGAACATTTCAACACCTCTACTGTGCCATCATTCTGATCTCCACCTCAGAATCCTGACTACTTCACCTGCTTTCTGTATACACTCTCAAAGAAGTGAAGTAGAAATTTATTTACTCTTGCCAGCAAATTAATCACAAATCTTGCTAAGGCTTGGCAAACAGAATTCATGTCATATGCATTTAGTAAACACAGAAGATCTTTGAGACTTTGCAACTCATATCTTTGTTTTAAGTCTGTCTGCACAAAATCTACTTGGCAAAGCATCTATAGAAGATATGTTCAATTAAATTATTAACAATAAGAATGGGTGTTGATATTTCATTTAGCTTTTAGGAGAGAAATAACAAATTAATAACATGAGCTTAAATAGTTTGCATAAATTCATAAAGAAGAATGTAAACTAAAATTTCTATTTACCTCAATGTGTTTTATTAATCTCTTTCTCCCCTGTCCCCTTTTGTTTGAACTGTAGATTTCTACATAAAATGTGACAAAATGTAACATACTCAATATTTAGTGTTGCTAGTGACTTTCCCAAATAACGCATCTACTCTTTTGATTTACGTTCTAGAGGCCCAGGCAGCAGATGGAAAAGGCAGTGAGATATTCAGAAGAGGACTGTTCTCCCTTATTAATCTATGTAGGACATGCTAAAAGTCCTAACTGATGACAGTCACACAGGCATTGTTTGAGTAAAACATTGAATAAAATAAATACATTGTTGTTTAGGCACTTATCGATGCCAATATATTTCTGGTATGGATGATAGGTAACTTGAAGACCAAATCAGTGCAGCTGTAAGTTCTCTTACTTCTCTGCCACAAGAGGATTTTAACTTTATTCTGAAAATTCTGTAAACTTATGTGATAAACCATCTATGCCATCAGAGAGGGAGATAAGATGGGAAACAGTAAAAAAATAATATTAAACACATTTAGAAATTACATTTAAACAGTTTACTGAATGTCATCTAGTTATTACTTAGATCCATCCAGATCCTAAATTTATATATTATTTCAGACTTTATCCATAATATATAAAGGTGCTATCCTACACAATTGATGATGATAATGGGAATCGTGGTTATTCACCTTCAGCATGATGTGAATACTTCTGCTAGTGCTGCAGGCAAATGACTTGGCCCCTAGGGGCTAACGTGCTTCCTCTTCATTTATAATAAAGGCATCAAAAAAGGAATCAAGTCATCCTGGCTTCAGGAATGGTTTCATCCTTGTTTCATGAAAAGTTCCAAGGTTTTAATTTTATTTTGAATAGTTATTAACTTCAGTTAATAGTTTTCAGTCTTGGGACATTTAACTCCATCATCCCCTTCATTTTATGGAATGTTTTATTTAAGAGTTTAGATTTTTTTCATTACATTTGAACATATAATATGCAAGCAGTATCCACCTTAATTCCAAAATATGGAAACTTCAAATATAGAGCAGAAGATAACTTATTTAAAGTTTACTGTATTTTGAAATATAAAATTGGAAATTACAGTGTAAAATACTTTAACAGTTTGGCATTGTTTGCCTTAAACCTTCTTTTTACTGTTAACTGGGGTTATTAAAACTAAACAGATATCAGGGAAATAGAATGGATTTTAAGAAAAGAAGTAGTTATCATATGTACTGATCATGCACGAGTGAGAAGTATGAGTGTATCAACAAAGCCTGGGGAGAAAACTTGACTCTAACTCTTTTATGTTATAGTTTAGGTCCTCAAATCACAATAAGAAGTTATCTTTACTGCTACACTATTTAACCTTTGTTTACTGCTGAATTGGGAACATCACCTGATATCAGTTCAAATTACAGTATACTAGCATGCAACACAGAAAACTATTCTTGTTTACAAGTACATCCCTAAGCTCACTTAACATTTGAAGTATGCACCACTATGTCAATTTAAAATCAAGATCTACCCATATGGCTTCATCTGCCTGCACAGGATAAAATACTTATTGAAGAATAGTAGCATATAAAATGAAAAGGATGAAGAAGCACCATGGTCTTGAAGAAAATATTCTGACAGCAACATAACAGTAAAGTAACACCATCAGAAAACAAATATAATATCAGTATTTATAATCAGGAACTTCTTAAGACAATCAGAAAAATATAATTTATTATGCAAAATTTACTTCAATTATTGTTATCATTGTTAACAAAATTTAAAAAGCTATAAATTTAGCTCTTTGATCTACAAAATTAATCTTATGAAAGAGTTTTCATAAAGATTATCAGTTCTTTTAGTTTCTGCTCAGGCTAGGAATAATACTTTTAAAGAAAAAAAAGTTTTCCTTATTTTTCTATTTTTTCATAGCTTTAAAAGGACTTGCAGACACTTCCTTCTTTCTGTGGATAACTTTTTATACCCTTTATAGGTGGAGAAGTTGTCAACATACAGCATTTGTCATCCAAGTTTTTTTCACTGTCTTTTATTATAAAATTTGCATTTAGAAAATAGTGTTTCCACACTACAATCAACTCTGTAACTCTTATTTAGACTTTGTCTCTCAGACACACAATACCACTGGAAAGCTCATTTGACACATTACCCTTCTAGTAAAAGCTCACATAGTTCGTATAATTCTCTATTTAGTTAGTGTGTTGAATATCTGAGACTGTAGATAAAAAACTCAAACAAATAATAATGAAGCGGTGCAAACCACTGATGAAAAGAAGCCAAGCCAGCATCTAAAGTGAAGATAATTGGCCAAGGTGGAGCGTTTTAGATGAGATTGATCAAACTGTGTCAAAGTCTTCAAATATTGTTGTAGAACTCATATTGTCCTTTGGACTTATCAGATCACAGTGATCACTCATTTGTACAGAATTTAAAGTGACTAATCACTACATTTTCCTTCAGTGATAGCTCTACGTTGTTAATGGAATTGATACTTCAGCACCAGATCTGAAATTTTATGTGGAAATTTTCCTTGGTTATCAAATAGTTCACCTAGTCCAAAAATCTTCCAACTTGTCTCAAAAATTCATTTTATGGAGCTGTGATTGTGTGGGGGTGTAAGTGTGTGTGTGCATGCAAGTGTGCATGTGTGCTTCTGTGCACATCTGAAGGACTGGAATAAATCCCTGTAATGAATATGTAGCTTTCTAAGGAGGGATGCAAGGTTAGAGATGGAGTTAAATCAGACTATTTTTTTTTTTTCTGATAAGGAGTTCTGTTGTTAGCCTAGTAAGTCTGTAAAAAGGGCTGAATATTTTCCTAGGTTACTTAAGTTATTTTATCCCTACAGTATATGGAGATAAAAATAAAGCAATACTAAATATGCTTGTAGGTGAAAATGTATTTACAACAGGTAAACAAGACTATAAAAGAATCCCTACCACACAAATAATTGAAAAATAGGTCATGCATAAGATTTTAGGGATGGTTGTGGCTTGACTCTGTGCAGCTAAGCCCCACACAGCCGCTCACGCAGTTCCCTGCAGTGGGATAAGAAAGAGATTTGGAAGAGCAAAAGCAAAAAAATCATGGGTCAAAGTAAAGACAGTTTAATAAGTGAATCAAAGCCATGCATGCAAGCAGAAAAAAAAAAAAAAAAAAAAAAAAAAACAAAAAAAAACAAGAAATTCATGCACTACATCCCATCAGCAGGCAGATGTTCTGTCATCTCCAGGAAAACAGGGATCCACCATAAGTAACAGTTATTGAGGAAGACAGACATCACAAATCTGAATGTCCTCCCTTCTTCCTTCTTCCCCTAGATTCTATTGCTGAGCACAACATCAAGAAGCATGAGATATCACTTGGGGTGAGCTGTTCTTGTTGTGTCATCTCCCAACCTTTTCCCCACCCCTATCCTACTCATTGGCAGGGCAGTGTGAGAAATAGAATCATAGAATCATAGATACATAGAATGGTTTGGGATGGTAGACACCTTAAAGACCATCTAGTTTCAGTTCCCCTGCCATGGATAGGGACACCTTCCACTAGACCAGGTTGTTCATCCATCCAACATGGCCTTGAATGCTTCCAGGGTGGGGGCATCCACAATTTCTCTGGGAAACTTGTTCCAGCACCTCACCACCCCCACAGTAAAGAATTTCTTCCTTATGTCTAATCAGAATCTAGCCTCTTTCAGTATAAAACCGTTATCCCTTGTCCTACCAGTATACCCCACTATAAAGAGTCCCTCCCCATTTTTCCTATAGGCCCCCTTTAAGTACTAGAAGGCTGCTATGGGGTCTCCACAGAGCCTTCTCTTCCCTAGGCTGAACAACCCCAACTCTCTCAGCCTATCATCATAGGGGAGGTGCTCCAGCCCTCTGATCATCTTCATGGCCGTTCTATGGATTTGCTCAAGCAGGGCCATGTCTTTCTTATACTGGGAGCCCCAGAGCTGAACACAGTACTACAGGCAGGGTCTCACGAAAACAGAGGAAAGGGGCAAAATCACCTCCCTCAACCTGCTAGCCACACTTCTCTTGATGCAGCCCATAATATCTGGTTGGCTTTCTGGGATGAGAGTGCACATTGCTGGCTCATAGTCAGTTTTCCATCCACCGATACTCCCAAATCCTTCTCCACAGGGTTGCTCTCTATCTACTTATCACCCAGCCTGTACTGGTGCTTTGGATTGCCTTGACTCATGTGTAGGACCTTGCACTTGACCTTGTTGAATTTCATGAAATTTTCACGGGCCCACCTCCCAATCCTGTCAAGGTCCCTCTGGATGGCATCCCTTCCCTCCAGTGTGTTGACTGCACCACACAGCTCATTAGCAAACTTGCTGAGGGTACACTCTATTTCATTGTCCATATTGCCAACAAATATCTTAAGCAGCACTGGTCCCAGTGCCAACCCCTGAAAAGCACCACTTGTTACTGGTCTCCAGATGGGCATCAAGCTGTTGACCTCAACTCTTTGAGTGCTGCTAACCAGTTCCTTATCCACTGAGTGGACCATTCATCAAATCCATGTCTCTCCAATTTAGAGACAAGGATGTTGTGTGGGACAGTGTCAAATGCTTTGCACAAGTTAAGGAAGCTGACATCAGTTTCTCTTCCCTTATCCACCAGAGCTTTAAATCTGTCATAGTTGGCCACCAAATTTGCCCTTAGTGGAGCCATGTTGACTGTTACTAATCACCTCTTTTTCTTCCATGTATCCTAACACATTTTCCAGGAGGAAATTCTCTGTGGTCTTATTGGGCACAGAGGTGACACTCACTGGTCTGTAGTTCTCCAGGTCCACTCTATTTCTGTTTTTAAAAATTGGGGATATGTTACCACTTTTCCAGTCAACAGGAACTTCAACAAATAGAAAAGGTCAGACACACTAAAAATCCCCTTTTCTTTGTGTCACCTAGTCAAGTGGGAATGCTCAGTCAACATGAAGGAACCTACAATTATAAAAGAAAAAATAACTTCTTAAATGGTGACGCCATTTATTTTATTGCAAAAAAAAAAAAAAAAATCCCATTCTAATTCTTCCATGTTAATTTATGAACATACAGCAATTTAAAAGATACTCTTTAAAAGGTTTCACTCATCTTTAGTTACAGTACCTAGTTCCTTTCTAAATGGAGGCACTTAAACCTTTGCTACTTATTTCACTAATACCAGATAAAAGATTTGCTCTTCATGTGTTTGTACAGAGCTTGTCATTTTATACTATTACATAACATGACATATTGCCTCTGTGGTACATTTTGATAATGTCAAATAAAAGTACAGAAGAGTGGAATTTGTAGTTAAAACTTTTTTTTTTTCTCTCAAATAAAGGCATGAAAACATTAAAATAAACAAATTATTTGTGAGAAAATATATTAAATAGGATTTATGTGACATCTACAAACAATAAGATAAAACTATAAAAGATACATTTCTTCAATCTGCAGCATAGGACTTACCTGTTGGTTACAGTATTTGCATGATGATATTGTATTATCTTGTCATCTTGATCATCAAAAGCTAAGCTGAGCATACAAAAGAAACCAATAAGAAAAAGTAGTTTCATCAAGTTAATTATTCACTAAAAGCAGTATGTTCAGCAGGATAGCTTTTAGATTAATATATCTGAAAAGAGAATACACTATCTTTTTACTAAAACAAAGCATGCCTAATAGTACAAAGATTCTTTAGCAAAACCTAATTGAGGATAAACCTGCCACATTAACACATGTTCTTGACAATAAGGTTATGTGAAAAACCTTTCTGTGATTAATCTAAAAGTTTAAGCTAAAGAAATACCTTATAATTGCTTTTTATCATGAGTTTCTTACAACATCTTAAGGAAAATTACAATTTGCACAAACACATGCTGCTTCTTAGATTACTAATATTTCTTAGGGGAAAATGGTTCAAACATGAATGAATAATAAAGACAGATAATTTTGTTGCATTTAAAACAGACATAAGCATTTGTTTCTGTATTTGCCACAATATATGAGAAGCAGTGATTTAGAAAAGTTTTTTTGTCTCATGGTTTTCAACACTTACTCAACCTGGCAAAAATTTTTTTGTGAATCATCAGACTGATTTATCTATTTTTAAGACTTTTTTAAAATTCACATGTGTACAGGGAAAATAAGCATGTATTAGAAAGATAAAATTATTCAATGACAAATAGCTTTCTTATTAAAATAAGTTAATAAAATGTATAACATGAAGTTTAAAATTTTGTATAATTTAATAAAATGTAAATATTCAGAGGCATAAGGAAAAGGACAGAAAGTAACATTCCTTGATTTTAGAAGAATAAGGAATGTAAGAGTAAGACGTGTTAACAGTAAAAGTGCCTTCTACTACCTGACTGTATTTCCTACCTTTTTCAGTTAGTAGAACTGAAAAAAGAAATGTATTTGAAAACAATATTTGAAACAAATCGTGTCAGACTAGATCAACATTTGTTTCTCTGTTGTTCTATAGTAAAAGGTAACCTTCTAGAAACCATTTCATAACTGATATATGAGACTAGTTGGGTTTTTAATGAGTCAGCAATTTTCTCATTAAGCAAATGTCTGTCTAGTAAGACAAGACAGCACTACAAAAAAGACTTCCTGTATCAGTGGTCAATCCTTTTTTTTTTTAATTTATTACTTAGTAATAGGAGGTCCTACATGCTATTTAAAAGATTAATTTATTTTCATACATTTAAAAGACATTGTCAGAACAAATACATTTCCAATCAGTTAGAGGCTGGGTTGACTCAGTCTAGTTTTGACATTTCTTTTAAGGCTGAATAATTTGTATTCAGCAGAGCAAGAACAGACCAGAGATGCAAAGGTATTAGTAGGATTTACGACAAAAGTAGGTTTTTACTTCCTTAAAAGTCGAGATATTTTGAAAGGTTGCCTTACACACTTTTGGTTAGAATTCTCCCTTGGGACGTGACATAGATGAAAGACCTCACTCTATCTAAATCTAGGTGCCTCCATTGGTCTGCCTAGAACAATATAATGTCTTTGACAGTGAAAGTGTCTCTGGCAGTTGTTATTGTTGTTGCTGTTGTTGTTTATGATGATGATGATGACAATGATGATGATGATAGGAGAGGGATGTTGCTCTTGAATGAACCTAGTTCCTCTCTTTGTCTCCAGTTTTGAGAAGATATTCCATCTTTTATGTGCTACAGTTCCCAGACGATTTTTCATTGCAAAACACATGAGGTTAAAAGAATGTTACAAATCAACTTTTTTTCTTATTGAAATGCATATTAAAATACTCTTGAAAATCTTCACTATTCAGGTGCCTTAGTATTAAGACAGATAAAAAATAATTTGGTGTTATAAATTCTGCAAAGAGGTTACTGGAGCTCCAGGCAATGAATGTCCCTGTATGAGCATGAATGCCAAAATGATGACCCTATTTTTTTTTTTTAATCTATCTAGTTGCCAAATCCTGTTTATTTACTCACTTAGATTGATTTCTAAATCATGGAATAAGACACAGTTTTCCATATCATAGCTTTAAGTTTCAGGAAACTTGTAACCTTAAAATTAGTAATAACTCCTCAGTTATTTTGGTAATACACCCTCACCAATGAGGTCGCTACCTCTTCCTACACTGAGGTGACTCTCACCTCCTAGTTTGTCTTTGCAGAGCAGCCCTCTTTCTCTTACTGCTGCTACTTGACAATAAGTACCAGTCCCTGTTATAATGACTATTTCACTGTACTATATTAATTATTTAATTTATCAAAGTAAATGTTTAGGATGAAGTGCTAGATATCTGACTTCCTAAAATACATATTTTATGTTATTTTTAAATAAAGTAACATTCAGCGATGCTTATCAAATTCAGGCTGTCAGTATTATAATTATAGATATAGCTATAAAATGAGAAATATCTCAATCAGAAGAACTGAACTTTTACAAAGACAACATAGCTAAAGTATAGAGAAATAATATTATCTCATTTTTCAGTTAGAGAAATAAAGCATAGACCCATTAACTTATTTAAGCAGTGTCTGACATGAACTGAATCCAAGGATGTTAAAGATCAGCAAATTCTGACTGTATGACTATCTTTCTTTTGGAAATATGCTTGTGTATACCAGAATTAGAGATTTGTTTTTTTCTGGACATTTGTAGCTATGATGAATATTTTTTTTTGTTTTTTTGTTTTTTTTTTTTTTTTTTCCCTAATCATCTCATATCTACACCAAATGTATTGCTACTATCTAATACCAATATCAGAGTTCAGTTACTGTACTAAAATATATCTGTAAATATTAGTCATTGTTCAAAGCTATTCATTTTTCTTTTCAATATTACAAATATTTTAACTCAGCTTTTTAAAAATATGAAGAATTAAATGTCAGTCAAGAATAGGACTCCAGAGATCTCATGATTCTTAATGCCATACTAGAAAATAACAAATCTTCACGTATAAAATTGTGCATCAAATAAGTCATTAATTTGGGCTTCAGGAAGGAGTTATGTCTCTTGAATAACAAAACATCTGTACAACTTGTAGCAAATGTAAAGAAAATATCAGTAGGCATTTTTTTCCTGAGAGATAATTTCCTTTCTTTATGTCAATGCTCATTAATTTGAAGACTTACTTTCTTCAGTCAACATGACTCAGTAAAGATTTTAAAGATTTTGTAGTCCCTTATCTTACTATGTTTCATCAAGATCATAAAATAGTTCTAAAGCTTCAAAGTAAGGACTTTAATTTCTCTTTTTACAATACTATGTGGCAGTTAATAATATCAAATCAGATGCATGGGCCATGATATTTATATTGCAAGAGAGAGATCTGTATACCGCTATAGACCTCTGTAAGGACCACAACAAGCCGAATCGTTTTTTGTAGATAATAATGGTCAGTCTCATTTCCCTTCATATCCATTTATGTTTCCTTGTACTGTTGTTCATGGTAGACTGAAAACAGTAACTAGGGATGACATTGTCTACACCATTTAAGACTTCATGTAAATCAAAAACATTTTAGAATTATATATATGTCAGAGCCCTTTTAAATCAATGTTTTACAGGTAGATTAGACTGTCATAATAATATTTTGTTTCAAAATATTAACAAGCAACACAGATTATATTATTATTTACTGTGTATTTCTTCATATCCCCTAGTGTTCCTCACTTCACTATCTACACTATTCTTTACCATTGTCTTCTTATTCTATTTTAAAAATTTCTTTGTGAACCTGCTGTTTCTGTATACAATAACACTATATTTAAAGTGTAACAAAATAAGTGGACTGTGGACATTTGACTTTATTGTGTTCTATTATTTCAATAATTTACCACTGTTACATTAGTCATTGGCTAAAATTCAATCTAGATTAGGCAAAAACTATCTCATGTTAGGCTGTTAACACAGTCATTTAGAAAAGCAATCATTTAATAAATCCTAAATCTTTCAGTTTTGTCTCAGTTTTACTACATGCCTCAGAGATTTCCCAATTAATACCGGGGAGGTTGAAATAGGTTGAAATCAAATCATCTATAAGTACAATCTTGTTAACCTAACTTGCTCTCCTTATCTCTTCATACAAGTTTTCATTTCCGTTTCTTTTTCCTGTCCTTGGAGGTTCATTGTACTGTGTATCTGTTTTATTATCACTTTAATACTCCTATGTATAAGCTATCTTATTTCCTGAAGATGTCAATTCATTTGTTCATGTGCTTCAATTTTCCTAACTTGTAAGAATACAATAAAACCTGAACAAAAACAATCTTTCTTGGGAAACTTTCTGCCATAAGAGAACACTCTACAGAGCATTAGGTGATTATATGGGATATAGAAGTTTTTCCTTAAACAATATTGCCTCTAGAACAGATCTAATAAATCGCATTGTTCTAAATTTTCTGGGAAAATGTTTAACTTTTAGATTAGATTCAAATGCATATTTTTGTTTCTTCTAGATACTGGTATTTGGTTGCCATTGTGCTGAATCTTCATGCTATCACTCACTGTTCAGAATGTATGTCTTAGAGTTAGTCATGGCTTTTGTTTTAGGGAAGAGGAGAAAATTTCTCATAAGCATACTCTCCAACTTGTGAACTAAGCAGTTTAAATCCACAGAAACTCAAAAGTACAATTCCTTTGAATACTCTCAAACCAAAAAAGACTTTCATATGTCATAGTTTTTTGGAGGGCTTTTGTTTGTTTGTTTGTTTGTTTGTTTGTTTTTTCTTATATGGATAATAATACTTGCAAACAGAAAAGGCAGTGTTACAAAAATTTTTAGTTAAATAGTATTTTGATAAAAATTGGTAACCAGTTTTGACCTCCACCATGATACAATGCAGGACACATACACAAAATACTGATTTAGTTCAAATATTTTCTGGCACCATTCCATCAGAAAACTACAGCCATTTCTATACAATTGATTAGTACTTAAGCACTTATTTCCCTTTCCAGCTCTGAGAACGGAGTTTAGTTTCCTATGTAATGTCTGCTTGTAACCTTTCTAGATACAACAAATGAAGCACAGCTCAAAATGGATTAAATAAAGTAAGACAGACTATAGAGAAAAGAGACCAAGCCTATGAACCTCCAGCTGTCTTCTTTTATTCTGACCTCTCTTTATTTTCAAGCACCTTAAAATGGTAAAGAAAAAGGGCCAACTCCTGCCTCAATACTATATACATTTCTCACTGCAGTTTATCTGAAGGCAGAACTCAGGCCCAAATTTCTTACAGTTGAAACTATTCACATTTAATGCAGGATATCTCCTTTTCTCCTCAGGTCTTATTTCTCATATTTAATCAAAATAGTTTTTTTTTTTTAAATGCCTTATCTTCCATCTTTTCACATGAATGCTCTGACTCTCGCGCTTTGCCCCTATCTAATTCTGTTATTTTCATTGTCCATGTCTAACTTCCATGTACATGGTTGCTTTTCATCTGTTCCTTCACTTTCTAGACTGTTTTGTTTGTCCTTGTTTTCTTTCCAGCTGTCCTAGAAGTCGCCAGTACAATTGTCAAAGGTCTATCTTGTAGAATCCCAAGTGTATAATTTCCCTGATAGTTGTTAATTTTAATTAACAATGTTTTTAGTTGCCCTAGGAGTTACTTAACAATCATGCTTAGGTGCTGAAGCATTTATATTATGTTGCCCTTTTGGTAACTCTAATAAGCAATTAAAGTATTTTTTTTGTATTCAAACAAACAAAGCACAAAAAAAAAAAAAAAGTATATGTTTAAAAATGGATGAAAGTGAAACTTGTATAAACATATATTCATACTCCCAACAAGTTCCTTTAGTATAATACCCTTTAAGCTCTTACAGAATCACTAATTGCTGTATGAAAACAATAAGAAATAAGGCAATATCTTGTACATTCTGCAAAAGTAATGTTTATGTAATGTTCCATAATTATTTTTAAGCATTTATTTTATTTTTTTATGTGTGTATATATATGTGATTTTTTCTGCTGCAAAAAAAGCTTTTTTTCCCATCTAGAGAAGGCAGGTAAGGAACACAGAGAAGATTTCTGAGATTTCTGGTACAGTAACTCCAAAGATACATTTCTTCTGTCAGTAGGGACAACCCACTGATGTAACTGATGTTTCATCCATTACACCAACTCCATTTCTCAGACAATAGATAATTAGCTAGACTCTACTTCAGGATGATTATTTCTATCTTCGGAGGAATCTCATGCTATAATGGACAAAATGTCATGAATAATGAGGAATTATGCTGGTGAAAGCTACATCACTAAACCTAAAAGTATATTGTCCCTTGTCTTTGAAGAAGAGATTTTTATGCATTAATGGTCTCAGTTCTATTTCATCTCTTCCTTGAGAGAGAATGTTAACACTACCTTGAAAATTAAAAACTGATGATAAGGCTATAGAAAGCTCATATCATCTGAAGAAGAAACTGAAATAAAAAGAGTGATGCAATTTTTAAAATCCTCAGTATGCTCAGACAAAGTTTGTTATTTTATCATGCATGAAGATTTTGGCCTCTGAAATGGCATGTTATGAAGTTATAATTGTATTATGTGACGCACATTTATGCAATTACACTAAGATATTGCATTATATTTCCAAGGTTATATTTTTACTAAGTGCAGCCTATTGAGTTTATTCACATTATCTCATAGATATAGGTGAGGCTCTTTTATTTTCTGTTTTATGTGAGATGTTTAAAGTACAGAAATAGGCACCTTCACCATGTGCTGCGTGGTATCTATACTGCGCAGCATCCCCTGAATTACTGCACATTTTACACACAGAAGAGAAAAGGTGGAATATTCTATTTTTCTTCTGAACTAGCAAACAACAGGAATATACTTGAGTTCAAAGAAGTTTCCACAGAGGTTGGTACCACTGAGCAAGCAGCAAATGAAGCCAAGCCAATGGCAATTATTAGGATTTCATTTTGTTGAGTTCCTGTTGCCACATGGTACGTGACTTTTGCTTGGAACTGCTTGCAAGCTTGAAGACTTGAGGCGAAGCCAGGGAGAGAGGGAGATCTATTACTGTAAATATGTGCCATTGGAAACTCCTCTTGACATTCTCTTCATTCCTTGACAATTCCTTTTGTTCATTTTGATGCAGTTCAGCACCTCAGGAGCTACAGGTTTTCTGCAAGTATGATATACAGATACTGACATCCCATCTAATAATAGAGATACTAACACAGTTTCCATGTCCATAAGGATTTCAAAGTAAGCAAGAAAAATAATTTTCTGACTATATTTTAATAACTGACCCACTTTGGCCAAGAGACTTGCTATTCTACAGAAAAATAGGTGCACCCAGAAGATGATTCATGCAGTGGTAAATTCTTAAATTAAATTAAATATGCCAAAACTATGGGTGATTCATTGCTGGATAGTATCCCAGGATAATCCATACATGAATCTTGTCAATTTCAAGGTGACTATTGTCAGGATACTGCATAGGCCCGCTGTTCCCTGTGGGCTGGATTGACAGGAGCAGGGCAGCCAGGGAGCACCAGGGGCAACCCAGCCCTGGGCATCAGGCACCTCCCTGAGGATGGGAACCGGCCATGGCTGTCACAGGCCGTGGGCCAACAGGTGGGCCTAGATCAGTGTGTCCCTTGGCCGGCAAGGGCAGGACTATGGGGAACTGGAGACCAGTCCTGCTGAGACATCACTGGGGTATGGGCTGACAGCCCCAAGGGTTCAAATATAGTCCTGGGCCATCGGCAGGTTGGGGGAGCCCCAGGGGCATAGGCAGGGACAGCGAGTCCTGTGAGTACCCTCAGGGTTCTGACATTATTGTGGACCCATGGCTATCTTGCAAAAATAAATGAGGTTTCAATGTTCAGCTACATTATTAAGTAAACCAACAGAAATGTATTGACAAAATTACCTAACTAAAAATGCAAAGTAGCAGAATAAGGATGGTGTCAATAAAGCAGCAAGACACTTGATGGTGGGCCAAGTGAAGATGGAGAAAAACTGAAACTGAGTTGGCAGTCTTTCTTTTACACCCCACACAGAAGTGTTGTCATTGCTCATGAGTGCCAAACAGACAGGTGGCCAAAAAAACTTATTTACTACAACCCACAAGATGAATGTAAATCATGAGGAGAGTGTGTATATGGTAATGTCTCAAAGTAAAGAATTTATACTAAGAGTCACTCTAATATCTCTCCCTCATGCTGTAAATGTTCAGGCTACCACACATGCCTGCCTTCTCCCTTCTGTCTCTTCACACTTCTTCCTTACATATCCAACCCCTAAACACCTTTTAACATACCATACAAAAATTAAGACCCTAAACACGTGGTATACACAAGCTAGACAACTCAAGTACTAGCATACCTTAGAGATTACTCCAAAATAGCAAAGTATTTGTTGGAAATCTGAAATTTTATCCTCCCAAAACTTCCTGTATTCTGAGATGTTTAGATTTTGGGTTTTTTTTTGTTTTTTTTTTTTTTTTTTTTTCTTGGTTTTTGTAATTATTTTCCCATTTAATGATTAACAAATAAAATTTTTATTTCAGTGGAAAGGAGAAGTAAGAAGTACTCAGATGCCACAGCTGAGATACTTCATAATTTATGAGTGGTTTGCAGTCAAATGTTTCTAACTTGACTATTGTAATGGCTTCAGGCTCTGTATTCTTCTGTTTTGGAGAACAACCTGTGTTGTGTATTTTCTTTGCCAAGCAACGCTTTGAGGTAGTGTTTAGTCCAAGGATGCTGTCTCTTTTAGTAATTATATCCTGCAAGAAATTAAAAAGAAAAAAAGATTACATATTTGGGATTTTTTTTTAATTTTTCTTTATTCTATCTTTCTTATTACTTGGATTCCAGACAAATAAATAAAAATACATTGAATGCTTCAAAGTAGCCTCAGACTTGTTTCTGACTGGGGATTAAAAGCAATGCCCAGAATATGAATGGAGTTGGGGGGGGGTTGCCTTTTTTTTTTTTTTTTTTTAAGGTGTTTTTGATCATGTATCCTTCTCTTTCTTGGAATTTTACTTCCTAATTTGAAAACAACTGTGCACATTGAGGTCCATTTCATATTATCCTGAGACCCATGAATTGGTGGATTATGGTTTTAGAGGCAACCAGCAGCACCAATTATGAAACTAGTGTCTAGTGAAACATGAGGGCTGCAGCTCAGCAAGCTGATCCACTTAATATTGAGTGAATTTAGCAACAAAACCCCCCTCTTTTTGTAGACACTGAAATTTTTTTACTTAATTTCCTGCTCATAAATTTTCAAAGTGGGAAACAAGGATTTTTGCAGTACATTTCCTGTTGACTTCAATGGGAATCAAATAGCTAAAACTCACTGCAGCAATTTAAAAACATAGCTCATGTTGAAAGATATTGTATAGCAAATAGTTAAACAAAATTCAGACCACACACAAAACAGGTTTATATAATTAGAAATAAAATAGAAAATATTATTTCACTGACTTCAGCAGAGCTATGACAAATTATAAGATATGACCAATAGATATATGTGTCGAGAGCTTTCTTATTCATTAAAACTATGCCCCTGTAAAAGCTTATTGGATTTACTCCATGGGTGTATTTCTTAATTATTTAAAGTTAAGTTCATTAATTTTATAAATAATAAGGTACATGTGTATAACTGACTTCTGTATTAATGTCTGACTCTTCATTTTTAATAAGATCAGGATTATACTTTACAAAATAGGCAATGTTAATAAGCATAACAATACCTGAATATCTAGTACTATTATTGGTATACCCAGTACTGTTACTTGCACATATAAAATCTATTTATAACTTTCTAATTTTGTCTATAAAGTATGTATCCACCTAAAGGATTTATACTGATTCTTATATTTGATGCTTCTGAGTCATTGTAGTTTCTCTTGCTTTTATCTGCTTTTTCTCCATTTTTGTGTTGTGAACTTACAGACATGAAATACAACAAATTATTCTTTTATCTTTTTCAGACCATAAACATTTGTAGAGCACAAAATTGTGTGGAAAGATGTATGTTAAATAGCAGAAGTACAGCATATCTCAAAGATATTTTAAAGATCTGTTATAGCTCTATGCTCAGGCAAGTGTTCCTATTCCTTCTGATCATATCTGCACTTAGATGAACTAGCATATCCTAAGAGCCTAAAAGTCAAGATTTGTCAGACCTGGCTTTATGTGTAACTGTATTGTCTTTTTAGATAGTTTGAGTTCAGCCTAAGTTCATGTTACCTACAACTTCTCTTTGCTCTTTTATCAGGAAACTTCAAGGTTTGCCTAAGAAGGATTTAGATCGTCTCTGTCTCCCAACACTGGCTATCTTACACTGTCACAATAGCAATTGACACAAGCAGGCTGCCAATTCAGAAAGGGAGCAGTGGGACACATCTACAGTATGTGGGAGAAATCTGTAATAACATAATTAAAGCAACCAAGAATCAGCTAGTCAAATATAAATGTCTATTTTAGGGTGATATTAATTGCTCTCTGAAGTCTGCTGGCGGTACTGATGAGCTAAAACCTTCCAGGACAGGACAAGTTCAGACAAGTGCTGAGATCTTGCAAAGTCAGGTCAGTGCAAAGTCTACGGCCTTCTACTACTAATGGCAAAATTATATTTACTGGGATGCACCACTATTTATGTCCTCAACTAAAAGAAACATTAAATCTGTGATCTGAGCAGTGACCAAGTCAGCAGGAGCATTTGAATTATGCATTACTCTTTAAACTACGTACCATTAATCCAAGTTACTTTGAAAATGTGATGAATGCTGGAGACTTCAAATGTTGGGTGGTAATTTAAAATCTAGTCAGTTTAATGACCAAACACTAGACACACAGCCTGATGTGTCCACCATCAGAATTTAATGTGATAGCCTTTGCTCTAATTTTTAAGATTTTATCCTTTATATAAACCATTCCATAACTCAATTATTTTTCTTTTCTTTTTTTTTTTTTTTTCATGTATGTGACATTTTGAAGATGGCATCTTTACAGGATTATTCACAATAGCAGAATTACTTTTAATTAATATTTCTTTGATCCTTCTCTCCTCTGAGGGTTTATACACAGCCTAATATAGCTATTAGTGTAGAACAGATTGATATAAATCAGTGTACATCAGTAGTTCCCATTCTTAAAAATATTGACTACTTGTTATGTATCCACTTTAGCTTTGTTTTCACAGTATTACCCAGTAACATACATTGCTACCTCCTTTTGAAGATTATTATTGACTAGTTTTGTTACAATTTCAATACCCAACCTTACAGATCAAAAGACATATTAAATATACCAAGACATTCAATATATCACTTAATCCAATCCAAAAAGGAATCATATAGAGAGTAACATTAAGCTCTTCCATTATAACAATTTGAGACTTTAAAGAGACCAGATTCTAATCTTATTCTAGTCCATTTTTAAACTCTCTTCTTGTGTTCACTAAGAGAAAGAAACAGAAATACTTCAGACAAAGGGTTGGCAGGTACATACTATTGATATATTCCAGAAGAAAAATAGTACTTCTTAGAGCTTGTATTCACTGTTCTGTTGATAAGAAAAAAAAATGAGCTGAAGAGGGCTTTGCTTGCTTCCCTGTTTAACAAAATGTATGACAAAATATACCTGCTACATCCTGCCATTTTGGAGTTTTGCTGTTCTTTGTGCTCTCCTCTTTTCTTTACTTTTCATTGTCCTTTCTTAGCTGGCAGATAACATAAATATATTGCTGTGTATTTTTCAGAACTATTTGGTTATTGGAGAGATGTAATCATTATTTATTACTTCAGTGAGAGATATCTACAAGTCTAGATTTTTTTATAACGTACAACACAAATAAGTCATCTGGGGGAGTTGTAATGTGTGTGTTTATGATTACAAAATATTCCTGTTACAAGTTTCCTCATGATTATATCTTACATTTGTAATTTTAATTCAGATTTAATTTAGTTTTCAGTTATATAATTAACTTTTTGATAATGGTAAAGTATGTATTTTCACCATAAGAAAACTGAGTTAAACACAACATATTTTCATGCTATATATCCTATATAGCTATACAGTATACTTAGAGAGAGGAAGAGGGAAAGAAAGGGAGAGAGAGACAACTGCAGACCCTATATCAAGTAAGTTGTGCCGGTTTTCTTCAACAGAATGCACTGATTTCAAACCACACCTGTAGGCTGCCTTTTTTCCCCACTTTGTTTTTGTTTGGTTTTGGTTTTTTTTTTTTTTTTTTAATAACTCACTAATTACATATTTCTTTTCTAATAAGAGGTATTTTTTCATAATCTTGGAAGAATATTTAGATCATCATAAAACCATATGTTCTAGGTAACACTCCTTAATTTATTAAGAACTGAGAAAGCAGCTGGTTAGTGTGAATGACATGTTCTGTTATGCACTAGATTTGCAAGCCCTCAAGTATTTATTTCAAGATTGTATTTAGAGATATCATTGTTATTTTTACAGATCAAAGAACTTTCCTAGAGATAGGAATTATTTAATGTCTCAGTTTCCTGCAAATTGCTCTAAAAACTTCACTAACGATACATCTTCTCCTTTGACTTTTTCACAGAAAGACTGCCATCCTGATAATGAGCATAGATTAATTAAAGTAATGGAAAAAGGCTGAATTTCAGTAACAGCTGTGAGAATCTAAATTGTGCCGTGGATAGTGCAATGTACATGAACAGGAGATTCATGGTGTCACTGGTCTTAATTAGATCGTACAAAATTTATGTATTTGTGGTGGTTCAGCAGCCTATTTGTTTTAGTCTCCTGAAGCTAACCTGAAAGCTTTTTTTTGTTTGTATCCTTCTCTTATCCTTTGCAGCTTCTTTGGTGCATGTCTCTGGTGTTATCTTCCACCAGTTATATCCAATTTAATTTGTTAATAAAATGTCTTAAAGTTGTGGATTTCAAGAGATCTACCTGTTTTCTTTTATTTCCTATATTCTTTCAGACATGACTGCCAGATGAGTGTTTACTGGGAATTAAGAATTCCTTACAGTAGTGGCTAATAAAAGATACCCTTCCATCCCATGTTAGTGGTGATAGATCAGCACATTTTGGTATTCTCCTGGAATTTTGTTAACATTTGACTTTGTGTTATCTGCACCATAACAATAAAAAATTAAGCAAATTCAGAACGTGAGCATCTCATTATTTATATATATATAAAAAAATCACCACCTTCTCCTCCCAGAACACTGCTTAATGTGATGACTTCTGAAACAGTCATCGCATATCAGTCACCTCTGAAATTAATCTTTGCTAATATCTAATGCCTGAGATATCTCATAGAGTTCGTCCTCTTAATGATGACTTGTATTTACAACTGTTTTCTGTAGGAGCTGTCAGTCTGGCAGGAGTGGGGATATGAAAAATATTGTGGTACACACTTTCTCAACAAGAAGACCAAAGCATTATCTGACCAGACTAAAATTAACCTAAATTTAACACTTATTCAATTAAAATATAAACTTCTCCTAATATGACTGAAGATAACACTGAGGAATGGAAGAGGAATTAAAATAGGAGATGAGAAAAACGAAGAGATAAGATGTGGTTTAAAATACAATGAATAAAAATATATTCTTAGCTCTAACCGCTTTAAGAGAAGTAGAGAGAAAAAATTGGATCTCTGGACAGTTGTTAAAGCAGTTGTTATTTCCTCGGTGACACTTAGATGCTTCAGTGATATATGTTATTATAAGAACTAGAAACTAGCAATCCAGCTAGAAGAAATTAAAATAAAATATGAGCTGACTTCAGTGGTAACAGGATTAGATCTTGAGTCAGTAGAAAGTCAGTCTGATTAGAATTTTTTTTAAGAGCTGGCTGTTTAAAATTTATGTTTTAATTTATGTTAATTGCTTTTTTGTAGCATTTTGTTATTTAAAGATGATTGTGAATAAGGTTAGCACATTTAAATTCAGTATTAAAGGTCACTTCATGGTCATTTTGTAGAAGGCAAGCAAGACCACTTTTAGATTTTGATTCCAAACAGAACACAACATTAGAGTCAAGATATTGGGAGTGAAATCTAGTGCACCTAATCTGATAGCAAGACAATCCAAGCAACATAAAGCAAGTTTCTAAGTTTTGACGAAGTTAATCTAGAAATATATGCATTTTGTGTACCTGCAAAGTGAAATCCAGGACATTGTAGAATAAGAGAATGGTTTGGGTTGCTAGGGACCTTGAAGATCATCTAGTTCCAACCCTCCTGCATGAGTAGGGACACCTTCCACTAGACCAGGTTGCTCAAAGCTCCATCTAGCCTGGTCTTGAACACTACCAAGGAGGGGGCAGCCACATCTTCTCTGGGAAACTTGTTCCAGCACCTCATCACCCTTGCAATAAAGTTTTTTCTTATGTCTAATCTGAATCTATCCTCTTTCAGAATAAAACTTTTATCCCTTGACCTACCACTATACCCCACTATAAAGAGTCCCTCCTCATTTCTCCTAAAGGTCCCCTTTAAGTACTGGAAAGCTGCTATAAGGTCTCCCTGGAGTCTTCTCTAGGCTGAACAACCCACAACTATTTTAGCTTGTCCTCATAGGGAAGGTGCTCCAGCCCCCTGATCATCTTCATGGCCGTTCTATGGATTTGCTCAAGCAGGGCCATGTCTTTCTTATACTGGGAGCCCCAGAGCTGAACACAGTACTACAGGCAGGGTCTCACGAAAACAGAGGAAAGGGGCAAAATCACCTCCCTCAACCTGCTAGCCACACTTCTCTTGATGCAGCCCATAATATCTGGTTGGCTTTCTGGGATGAGAGTGCACATTGCTGGCTCATAGTCAGTTTTCCATCCACCGATACTCCCAAATCCTTCTCCACAGGGTTGCTCTCTATCTACTTATCACCCAGCCTGTACTGGTGCTTTGGATTGCCTCGACCCATGTGCAGGACCTTGCACTTGACCTTGTTGAATTTATGAAATTTTCACGGTTCCACCTCTCAATCCTGTCAAGGTCCCTCTGGATGGCATCCCTTCCCTTCAGTGTGTTGACCAAACCACACAACTTGATGTCATCAGCCAACTTTCTGACGGTGCACTCAATCCCACTGTCCATGTCACCAGCAAAGATGTTAAACAGCTGTCACCTTAGTCAGCTGCTTACCTCTTTTTATTATACATGTATTAAGGCTTGGCCACCAGAAAATGACTCAGTCTGATCTTTCTTAATGTAGGTTAGATGTCCTTCAGATGACTACAAGTCTAGACAGACCCAGACACATATGTCCTAGTGTAGATGAGACTACATGGACTGATTCCCACTTTTGTTCTACAGTTCAGTGGATACGACACTGACCTAAAATCGGGAAAAGGCAACCCTAAAATGCAAATTATGATCTACTCAGTTGATATTTAATTATATTTTAAAAGTACTATACTTCAAACAGAAGTCAATGAGAGACATTTTCTACAGAGCACTAATTGGAGTTCTTAGTGGCTAACACACTCAACTGAGGATGAATATTTTTCTCAGGAAATGGTTCCAGAGCGTGGAATGTTTAAACCTTCACATATTCCTAAAGTTAGTCAATACTGAAAAAGAACTTCCCTAGCCGCATTATGTTGCATGGAAATTACATCTGACATGTTCTGAAGACATCATTGTCTACGGAGTCATGTTCATCTGCAAAGATAGGTGGAGCATCGTTATTTAAAAATAATCATCATGCTCCCTCAGAGCTTGATCTCTGCAAACTCATTATAAAACAAAAATTATCTACGGTTATTGGTTACTTCTATAATTTTTAGAAAGCGATGGTGGAAGTTCAAGCACTGATAAACAATAGTACTCAACCAATGTTAGCTTAATTGCTGAGCACAATTTTGTTCCTAACAAGAGCTCCTAGAAACACAGCCAAAACTCTGATCAGGGGGTATCAACTGCATGCAACCATTTTCAAGGGGAAGCATTATTGGAATAGGGTTTGGCTCCCTTAGTGCAACGCTGTCTTCCAAAATTATCCGAGTAGATTTTGCATGCAGAATATAATTTCAGTTTCATACCATAAAAATACCACTGTTGAACTGCATTATTATTACATTATTATAAATATTTTACATGAAAAAATCATGCACAAGGTAGTGTCTTATGGATGTGTGGGCTCTAGCAGGGATCCAAAGGAGACCCAGATTGAATCATATAAGTGCTAATGCATCCAATTTGTCTTTGCTCCATAACAATATGCTCTAAGCACTGTTGATGAAAGCCAGTCATTTCCACATGTGCTCTGAGACAGAGATTGGTCCATCATTGACTTTTGTTTTGAAGTATAGACATAGCCTTTTCCTCTGGACTCGGTCAGGAGTTAATATCAGTAGTATGCATTAACTCCATTTCCACATTTAATTCAAGTATGCTTGTCAATTCACATGGTCCCACAGAATTCGGTATACAGAGGGGCTTTACAATGAGTGTAGCTCACTGTTTCTCCAGAGAGGAAAATGTTTCTCTTTCAATTAATAATGATTTCCTAATAACAGAGTGAAGTTTAAGATATAACAATTAGTCTACCAAAGTCTCTTAGCATTTCTAAGGTGTTTAGGACAGTACACAACATGAGGTGATGTCAAAGGTACTAAAAAATAAAAGACAATTTTTTTAAAAAGAGAAGCATATCAATAGAACCTCAAGTAAAGGATGCAGTACAGAAGGAAGTCTGATTTACCAAAAGTCTGTAATTGCAGCTCAGGGGAATTTACACAATGGATTTGGGTAAGCATCTACAGTCCATCAGCTGTGTACAGAGAAAGGAAGAAAAAGCTTTGGAATGGATCTTACTTTAAGAAAAGTATGTATATTTTAAAATTTATTTCTAGCATATTTGCTGGCTGTACTTCATATGTTTTGGATTTTGTAATAAATATTTTCATCTCTTTTATCTTGGTTTGAGATAAGTATGACATTAATCTTCAGAGTAATGCTCCAGCACTCTAAATTTTTTGATATGGTAACTTATAATTGGAATCAGTCTAAACTATGCATGTGTCACCTAGACTTTCAATACTTTTTTGAAGAGAGTATCCAAAGGGTAGGAGGATGTTTCACAATTTAAGCTGTGTGGTTTGGGAGCTGGTGTGATTTGAATCACTCCAGTGAGCGTGACTGACATCTGACAATCACAAATTTTGTTATGGTAGATAAATTGGTATTGAAGGTTTTAGATTCTGATCCATCCATAAAGCAGCTCAGTGGTGGCATTAAGGATGTCAACATCAACAAAAGAGTGAACACAAGCATCTAAAAAGTCTTGTGGCTTAACCTTAGAATGTGTTGCATATTCCAATGAAAATGTGTGCAGGTTAATTTTAATATTAATAAAACAGCTATTGTGAATTTACATAAATTTTTCATAATTAGTTGTATTATGCATACACTACTCTGGCAATATAGCATTGATTTCAGTAGGTTGTCCTGTAGTGTGATATATGGATTGTATTAAGATTTTCAGATGCATTTGGTTTTACAGTGTCAGCTGTCTAAATTGTAGACAAGTATGTTTATAAACAGGATTATTGGCTCACTATATCATGCAATAATTTGAGATTTTTCCCCATTTGAGCTCAGTCTAACAGCTATTTCTTCCATTAGGATTGCCCCAGTCCTTCCCTTTACACGTGTTTTTATTTAATGAGATAACATGTTTCAGAAAGATGAGAAATTTCTCCTTGCGGCTCAACTTAATTTATAAGTAAAGAAAGGTTTTTTTTTTTAAAAAAAAAAAAGGAGGGGAAAAAAAAAGGTAACCCTCGTAGCATTCAGTTTTTTATTTCTGTAGGCACTGAAGACTTGGTTTATCAGTTTTGCTGGATATGTTAAGAGAGAACAGTTATTGTTAAGAATTACTTTCTCCTTGTCTTGAACTCCTGGAGTTGTACAAATAAGGTCTCAATCAATTAAATTTTCCTGCTCTAAGTACAGTTTTGACAAGGCATTGAGCTAACAATCTATTCAAGATGGTCTGTAGTTTTGGTACAGGGCTTTAAATAACCATGGAATTGACATGCCATCTTACATGTATTATAAAAACCCCAGAGATTTTTATATTAGAAATCAATGACCATTACCTTTAAGTAGGTACGTAGAAGAGCTATCTACATACTGCATTTTCACAAGCAGATTGTTCTGCTGTTCAAATATGGCTGGCAACTTGGGTATAAGAACACATAAATAACAAAGATCACAATAAGTTACACAACTGAAATGTCCACCAACTGCATCAGAATTATAGAAGTTTACAACAAACACATTTTAACTTTCTAGCTCCCATGTATAATTCCTACATATTACTGACATTTTCTAACTGAATTATGGAATCTGGGTAACTAATGTCTTAATTGTATAACTATCCGCTATTACTACCCAAGTTGAATCCCAGTCTGTTCACCTAAATCTGCCTGTCAAAGCACACAGCATAATTACTACATAAAATTCATTGTATTTTACTGTTCATTTTTCTCTTTCAAAGATCACACTACAAATTCAAGCATCATTACAGAGCTTAGACTCTTATGCATTTGCAAAAACTGTCAAACTAATTTTGAGAATGGATATAAAATGCCCTTGGGAGAAAAAAAAAAAAAAAAAAAAAAAAAAGAGTAATTTCCTTTAAAATATATAAAAAGCCTAGAATCACTTAGCTAGAACCATAGGAATATTCTTAACTGCCAAGTAACAAAAAAGATTGTACTAAAGGTTTTCTTAAAAATTAGGAAGATATATATGGTTTTCTGCTACCAATGCTTCTGTAGTGACTTTTCAGAAGTGAAATTCAGGGAGTGAAATTCAAACCTCAGAGAAGGTTCACTTACTCATTGATTATTAGGCCAGAATGGATCATTAGAATATTTAGTCTAACCTTCTGTACTATATAAGATTTCATGTAGTTACTCTTAATTTGAACGCCATGACTGGTGTTTGTTTACAGTATAGTTTTCAGAAGTTCGTCTTGGAAAAAGCAATGGCAGGTCATATCCGAGATTGGAAAGTTATTATTAGAGGCTGTACTTGCAAATACTTTTGAATGGCTTCTTGATGTGTCCATCTCAGAAACTGAAAATCTTGGAATCTTTATGTCTTTTTATGTAATAGATCAATGTTAGAGAGAGAAATCAGCAGTTCCTACTCAGTACCCTGGAAGAAATTGCACAGCACTGTGGTAAACAAACTTAGATTAATAGAAAATTACTGTATTTCTACATCCATTACTAATAAACTTACTGCTTAAACCCACATATTTTTGCAGTTTCTGTGGAACAGATGTTTTTATTGCAGTGCATCGACTAGTTATTTCAATATTTCATTTGAGCAAGCTAATATAGCTGTAGTTTAAACATACAGATCTTTAAATGCATATTTCAAGTATTTTGATAAGTCTTAGTCATATATGGATATACCATTTAAAATCTGCCATATTTGAGAAGTCAGAGATTTAAGAACAAGCACAAGACTTTCTCTAAATTGAGATGACAAAATATTATCTTTTAAGAATTGTGGGTTTTGAGGAAAATGTGTTAAAAAATCCAACAGTCTGTAAATCAGATACAAAAGTGTTAGTTCTACTCCATTGTCAAACCAGATAACTTCATAATAAAAGAGATAACTGAAATAACAAGAAAAATACTTAAAACATACAAAAGAAAATTATAGTTTGATTTCTTTAGTTGAAACCCCTTCATCGATCTATGATTTGGGATTAGATGAAAAGCTGACTGGAGTCTCTCTTCAGCCTCTGTTTCCACAAAGGTAAAAAACAGAGTGCCAATATCCATAAAAATAAAATTTTAATTCAGGATGTTGATAGCTTTGGGAGAAGAAAAATTCTTTTAAGTTTTTAGACACTATGGTTAAGCTGTTGTAACAAAAATTTCCAAAACCATGGAACATCCAAACTCTATCTTTTATCTGGCCTTGAATACAATCTGTCATTTAAACAAAAACTGGATCCTAATATCATCTTACTGACCCATCTATAGACATGGTTGACTTCAGCTCCATTTTATATGCTGTAACAACATTTGTTTAAAATTCCCATAGCTTTTAAATAAAAGTTTATTAATGTCACTGACTGTAGTGAATCATGCACCATCTGGCTACGGCATTTTGGCCATACCCATGGAATGTATTTCCACCCCCTCAACAAAACTATAATAGCATACACTCATTATTAAAGCACACACAGTTTGTAACTCTGTATGTCACATAAACCTTGCCATATAGCATGGGTACATCGAATAAAATAAGATCTTATGGTATTAATTTTTCAAGCATCTTTAAATCTTCTTTTTAGATGAAAGTCCTATTAAAACCTCAACATAGTCTATGGGCGCAACACTTCTACAGCATGATGTGGAAATTTCTTACTGATTAATGAATTCTCTGATCATCTCAAGAAGGAACGGTTGAACGTGAAAGAGTTTTTCACTATACTATTTTCCATGCTGCTCTCAGCACTCTCTGATAATTAACACACTAGTTCAAAATGGCTTCTGACTTTACTGGACAACAACAATTCTTTTTCAAATTATATCCATAAAATAGGTAAGCTACTTAAAACAGTAAAATGAAGATTTCCATGGCACTCTGAAACAGAAACTGAGATACAGAAAAACAATTCAGGATATGGATTGTGGAGAATGGCCTCCATGTACTTTAGATGACGTATAATTCTCTGAAGATTAAATATCTGAAGAGTCTTTAAATCTGTTTTGATAGTTCTTATTTAGAGTCGACCATCAGTAATATTTTTCAGTAATAAAATGAATGTTGAATAAAAATTGAGGTCTTAGTCTTAATAAATACTTAAAGAACACCAAATCTTTCAGTGTACTGCACTGTCTAAGATTCTTGTATTTAGGTGAATAAAACTGAAATAGTACATAAGCTTTGTGTTCTCAGATCATGGCACCTTTTAATGTTTAATCTTAATAATGAGTATTAAGTAGAAGTAAGTCAGATTAGAATTTATATTTTCAGAAGCCTATATTCATCTTCTAAGTCAAAGGAAAAAAGTAAACTCTGAATCAAGGAAAAAAACTAATGTTCCTAAAAATTGTTGTGTCCCAGCTACAGAACTGGCATTCCTTCATGTCGTCATTTGAGCCTACTCAGCAGCTAAACACTCCGCAGCCGCTCACCCACCCTCCCCCTACTTGGGAATGGGGAGGGAATCGGAGGGGCAAAGGGAGACTCGCAGTTTGCGATAAAAACAGTTTAATAACAGTAACAGAACAATACCCTGACAGCAGTATCAGCAGTTAATGTACAATACAGCTGCTCACCACCCACCCACCTGCTCCCGGCCAGTGAACCCCAACACAAAGGCACCACAGCAACACTCCCAGAAGGGAGAGCCCCTCCTGGCCCACTCCTGCCTTTATATAGTGAGCGCAATGTCACATGACATGGGATATCGGCCAATCTGGGCCCAGCCCTCCAGCTGTGCTCCCCCCGCCCCTGCACACAGGTGAGGGCACTAGGACCTGGGGAGCCCCTGGGGTCTCAGTGTGCTGCAGCACTCCTCCAGCTGCCAAACCAACAGGAACTCTAATCCAGCCCCAACCAGGACACTCCATTGCACCAGAGATGTGGTTTTCCAGATAATATAAAGAATGTCTGCAGACACTGCAGTAGATGGTAAAAAATCTCTGTGTGCTTTCCACATCTTTTTGTTACAAAGAGAGGATGTGTAGGTGAAAGTAATATGGTAACTTTTCATTTATACATTCTGGTAAATTTACTAGAAATAAATTTAGAGTGGAATATCTAAGATTGAAATTTCAAAGGTGCAAAGACTGCCAAAGAGTAAGTTTTCCTGAGAGAACTTCCTCAGTCATTTAACATCTGAAAACTAACCCAAAGCGATGGAGTTGCAAATTCTGAGTAGAATGAAGGAACACGTGCATGAGCATCTACACAACACCATCGTCCTGGCTCAGTGGCTGCACACATGCACATTCTGCAGTTTTATTTTTAACAGTTGGCTTTATTATTTCAATTTTAGGGTTAATGTTACTTTAAAAGAACATTAAAATAAATATTAGTATTTTTTAAAAGAAAAGGAGGAAAAATATATAAGAAGTTATATTTTGTGATTGATCATGGTAAAACAGTGACAAAACACCAAGCTGCAACTTGACTTATTTGATACGATGTGTTCATGAAAGTGCTTGGCACAAACTAGTATGCCTAGAGAGTGTATCAGAAAACAGGGATTTGTAACTATGAAAGCTTCATTCCTTCAATCACTAAAAAATTCTGCTTAAAATTATATTTTAAAATATTGTAGGAGAAAACTGGTGTCTTATTTTCCTCTCAGGTTTTTAGCAGTTTTTTTCAGGTAACTTCTCTTACTTGCCTCTCCCTTAGGATTTATTGACAGCAGGGACTCTTCTACTTTGTTTGGTATAGAAGAGTTTACATTACAAAGTATTTATACTTGCTTGCTACCTTGTACTTCACATACATCTCAGCTATCTCTTCTCTCCCTTGCTAGTTTGACACTGTTATCTTCTCCTGGTCCAGTCAATGCCTAACTCAGTTTGAAATAACTAACCTAACTCAGGTTCTCATTAACAAACATACTGAAAGCTAGCATTAGTGCAATACCATCAAGAATAAAAAAAGCATATGCTTATGAAAACAATCATGGAAGTGAAGAAGCCTCACATCAAATACATATTTAATATGTTTTATTGTCTTCTTTTTTATATCTACATCTGTGGTGGGTTGACTCTGACCAGCAGCTAAAAAGCTGCTTGCTCTCTCCCCTCTCCTGCAAGATGGGGAGAAAGTGGAAGGCGATAATCCTCGTGGATTGAGACAGACAGTTTAATAGTGAAGCAGAAGTTGAGTATGCAAGCAAAGCAAAGAGGTAGTTTATTCACTATACCCCATTGTCAGGCATTCTACTTGCTTGCTGGTCAGAGTAGAAAAAGAAAAAAAAAAAACTTGATGCTGTGCAAGCATTGTTTAGTAACAGCCAAAACAGTGGTGTGTTATCAACAAAGTTCTAGTCACAAATCCAAATCAGAACACCATACGGACTGTGATGAAGAAAATTAACTCCATTCCAGATAGATCCAGTGCATCTCTTTTTTCTTGTTTAGGTTTACATTGTGATTAAATCAGGAATAAATTAGCATCAGATAACTGTCACAAGTCTGTCATTCCCTTCTCCAAGCTAGGCAAAGACATATCACTGTAAATTTCCTGTGTTTGGCAAATATTAAAGTATCTTTCTGTACCACACTAAAAAAAGCACACCAACTGATGTTTCCTTCACATCAGCCTCACTGAAAGATCTGATCTGGTGAATGAACCTTTAACAGGTGAAACTCCACTGTATGTCAATATACCACTGGTGAAATCAACATTTAGTATATCTCTTGACACGGAGGAGTCATCTTCTCTGCCAGTATTCATCCTGCTCTTCTGTTTAGAACAGTTCTCTTCTAAAATATGTGATTACTCAGAATGATATAATCTTTTTGGTGCGCATAGGTAGAATTAATCTACAAAAGCTTATATGCATCAGTGTGCTAGTTTGGTGGTCAAAAGTTATCATCCAGACTCCTTCTGCACTTGGTAGACAGCAATAAACACCTCCAGACAGTGATTCGTCTGGAGTTAGGTTTTTTTGGTGTTTTTTCTTTTGTTTTGTTTTTGTTTCTTTGGTTGGGTTTTTTGTTGTTTTGTTGCTTTGTTTTTCTGTTTTTTGGTTTTTGTTTTTTTTTTTTTTTTTTTTTTTAGATCAGGAAGTATTAAACCAGTAAGATGATAAACTTACTACTAAAAGATTGCTTTTAAGGGTGTAGCTTGTACCACAGAATATATCAGGAATCTGGATAAATAAATTACACCTGAAGATTAGTTTTTAAGTCATTATTAAATACTTTCTCCATTCCACTGTTTTCTGTTAGTATCTACCCCTGCAGTTACCCTATACATTTGCAATAATGATGCTATTATTGTTTGTATCCTGAGAAATAGAAATCTGATAATTTCTCCTTTCTATATGGTAAAACTCTTATATCAGTTTGGGCTGATGATGTATGCAGCATCATGGATAAAAATTTTTGAAGGAGCATTGAATGCAATAGATCAAAGATTAAAGATTCTATATTGCTTAATTAATTAAGTTATCTGTAAATGTAAAAATTTTTACCCTAAAGCATATACAAGTCTCAGTTTCTGTTTCACCCTTTGTCAGCTTCATCTTTATTTCTGTATTCTTCTAACAGGGAAAGTGTTGAGCTAGTGGTTAGCAGATGTTGTATGTGTCCTAGGACTGGTTGCTTTGGAGTTGTTTGAGTAGACCTATCTCCAGGAAGCTGAGAAATTTCCAGGAAAGCATGTGGTACATATTAGAATTATATGCACCTGTTTCCAAACCTGACTTGATCAAGTTTTATATCACTGTCACTGAAGTTGTACATGAACAAAACCATCACATACAACTTCAGTATCCAACTTTATCATTCTGTACATTTATCAAAAAATAAACTATATCCTTAAAAAAACCCAATCTCTTTATATGAGATTTGTCATTCTGCTGGGTTAATATTACCTGTTACAAGAAAATTTATAGGACAAACAAACCTGGGACCCTATTTCATGTCTTGATGGAACTCTTTTTCCTCTTATGGAAAGAATATCCACTTGTATACTGCTACTGATCTTATACCAGACTGATTTCATGCCATTACCCTTTGAGCCACTTCTTCCTTACCATCTTTCTTATCTAACAAGTCAGAATGTCCCTTCTTCAGTTCTGAGCTGAACACAACCTTGCCTTGCTTCCCTCACAATCCATAGCTTACCATGAGGTTCAGCTACTATCTTCCCTGCATGCCAGACAGAATCCTCTCAACGCCTTGCAGCCTGTCTGATAGAATATGTCTATACTATTAAGAAGGAAGACAGTGATTCCCTTACCACTAGGAAATTGTTACAAAAAGGTAAATCTAGTTCAACCAAGACTAGATCAGAAGATTTCTGAGAATACTGAGGACTATCAAGTCAGTAGAAATATTATTGTCGTTTATTAGAAATACAAATATGTTATTTACCAGGATGCAATTTAATTTGTAAATGTACTTGAAACTACAAGTGATTTAAACAATTATATATTTCAAAAGCTTGTTAAAGAAAGTAGGTTCAATTTGACGCACAGCACATGAAAGCTTGATTTTGAGAATTTGTTTAGTCAGGCATTAATTTACCTACTCCATAGTTCTAAATATTTGGGGAAAAGTAGTTATAAACTGAATTACTGAATAAAAACCAAGATCAAATAAAAAACATTAATTTCTATTTTTTATATCTAAAATATGGCTTTAGGTCTATTTCAGACTAACACAGAACTTGAAGATTTTTTTGGAAGCACTGCGTAAAAAGAAACATGAACAAGACCTTCATTCAAATATTTTAAGTGCTATCTGAAAATACTGAAGGATTAACCTCAATAGAAGCAATATAGTATGTTATGGGTAAGCACATTATAGTGTCCTCTGTCATGTGTGACTGTGGCACATGGCTCTCATGGTGAAGGTGTCACAGAAATACAGAAATTTCCTATTTGAAGGAAAATATCTTTGAAGTTCCTCAAAGGGAAAACTGAAATCATCCTGCAGAGATATCCATGAAGCAGTTCCAGACTTTCTACAGAAGATACAAGCTATAATGAAATGTAAGTGCAACATTAACCTTTTATCTGGAGTTACTATATGATAAATCAAATGAAAAGTCACTACAGTTCCTCAGAAAGTAGTGGTCTAAGAACTCAATGTTGGGAGATTAAATCAGTCATAAAAATTGTAAAACTGGTAAATATACTAAAAATTAATGTAAATAGCCACAAAGTAACATGTAAAACAATGTGGTTATAAAAGATGGTGTTGTGCTTAGAAATGCTATTCATTATGATTTCATATGTCAGTGTTCTTAAAGGTATTACAAAGACTGATAGATTTAGGATGATACTATTTTCAAGATAAGGCCTTTCCATTATAAGTCTTTATGGTAAGATATAGTACACATACAAAAAAAAAAAAAAAAAACAAACCAAAACAAAACAAAACAAACTACTTACATCACTTACTAGACACTTTAATTTAAAGGTAAACTTTCAAAATTTAAACTTTCAAATGTAATTTTTTTACATGAAGTTTAATAGCTGAACAATTTGATATCTGAATTGTTCAACCTGAAAATGTTTAATCATTTTCTTAGCGTTTATTAAAGACTGCTGTATCAGAGAATCTGATTTTTTTTCTTTGGATGGATCTGAAGGAATGATGAGAAATAATAGGATACTGAGAATTACCAAATCATAATGTAGTTTGTGTAATTTGTTTACAGATGTGTTTATATGTTCATGTATCTGTGTGTTCCTCTTCAATGAGGTCTGAAACCAAAATACTTTGAATGTAATAATATGAATGTATCACACTAGGGAAATGTTTTGATCAGTGCTCCAGATGCATAGGACACTTCTTGTTTTAGTTAAAGGGCTCATGGATCTACTTGTTAAAGCAACAGTACAAAATAAAATAATTTAAATACAAGATTCCATTCAGTGCTTTATCAATACAGTATACTCATTATTTCATGTAACATTGTACATGGCAATTTTGCCTATATATCAGAATAGAGATTATCTCAAAATTCAATTTGTAAAAAATTCAGCATTTCTGGGGGAAAAACAAAAAAAACGAACAACAACAAAAAAAAATACAACCCAAACTTGTATAGATCAGAAGCAACATTAGGGAAATACCAGGTACATATTTAACTTTTTTACACTGATCAACCTGTTGTACTCTCGGGAGGGGGAGAGGAAGGGTGTGTGTGGAAAAAAACAGACAAATAGCCACATCAGTTTCTTTAAGCTTCTGTTTGCTTTTCTTCATCTCATTTCTCATCCTTCTGTTGAGGTCACCTTTTTCAACCACGTCTTTTCCGCATTTCTACAACCATCCAGTTCCACTATCAATCCCTAGTAGCAATTAGTAAATGGGATGCACTTGCAGAGGGACCGACTATCAGCAGTTCCCCAGCAGGGCTTCTTTTTGTTGATTCTGTCAAAATCACTGAATTTTTTTTTTTTTTTTTTCTTCTTCCTCCCCTTCCTCACCCTCCCTCCCTCAAAACATCTTCATCCATGGAGAATCCACATTAGAGACCTGGAACTTGTAGAAGCAACTGAAAGCAAACAAGAACCATCACTTATATAGTGTAAGTGATGGTTATACTAGTGTCCTATATACAGGGACTCTTCAGGATTTTTCAGTGTTGTGTAATCCCATTTTCTGAAAAGGTTTTAATTCACAATTTAATGCTATTAGTGGAGGAAATAGACATGTGATTTCAAGCAGCAGACAATGACAAACTATGGTTATGACATATGTATACCTGCTGAAAGTATTGCAGAAAGAACTGCTACAGTTTTTATACTCAGATAACACTGGAAACTGAGAAATATATGCAAATACAAGGACTTTTTCCTCCAATAAACCATTCTTAGTACTTCAAGGAGCAATATATACTTAACTAAAATTCTCATTAATATTTCCATTAAGTGATATTTTGTACCAAAATTTACACAACAAATAATTAAGTGCTAATATCATAAACAAATTAACTTTTCCCCATCTCTCTTGTATATCTGGATTTATGGTTTAGAGTTTAAAAGGGCAGTGAATACAACATCTGGAATACATTTTCCCTTTGACTAGGTCTATCAGAACAGAGTAGTAACCAAGTTTGGTAATAGCCAAGAAAATAAAGCTATTCAGTCCTTCCTAATTACACTTTGTTTGTAACTACAGATCATTTTTTCCTTATCACGGGAAATTAAAGTTTTAGCTTAGTTTAGTTTAGTTTCATTCACATTCTTATTTATTTATTTTTGCCACTGTCTTCTTGGTATAGAACCCTCAGTCCACTCATTTCTATTACAGAAAATTTCCTTAGAAGCTTCTTTCACATAAAAAGAAATAAAAATGTCTTTTGATCCAATATCTTTTACTACAATTTCTGAGTTCCTTTTGTTTCCTCATTTGCTTAGATTTTCTTTTCTACAAGATTTTTTCATTATGCCTGAAGCATGTCCTTGTTTCCAATGTCTGCTATGTAACTCTAATGTCCCTCAACACAGTAGGACAGGCCTGGGAGTCTGATTTTGAATTTACTGCATGAACAACAACTTAATTAAGTCATGCTTTAGAAATATCATCAGTTCTTTGTTGCTACTATCACACTTGGGCATGTATCACATTGTTCTGACAAACGTGTTGAGAGAATTGCTTTGTAGTTTGTCTTGTTTCTGGAACACTACTGGCTAAGGACCCTGGAACAAATTGTTTCTATTGCACAACTGGGGATAATGTTCTCAGTTCCAAAAATGAGTGCAAAAGAATCAGGTTCAGGACCAAAGTTCTTTCAAGCCAGTACACAATCTGAAACAGAATTAGACCTACTTCACTTTCACTGATATCTCATAAGCCTGACATAGGAGATAATATTTATTTTTTCTCCTTAACTTAATAATACAGAAAATTCAGGATAAAATTCCTTCTTCCATTCCTCTTTATATGTACAACTAGAAAAGGTAGGAAAATAGAGAAGAAAGTACTTTATTATGCATTCTATGAAAACTACACCAGCTTTTTTTTCTGTTCTATTAAATTGCCTTGCACTCTGTGTGGCATATTCATTTGTATGACATAGGTGCAAATGAAACCAGTTGGGCTTGATTCTCCATTGCTTTTGAGCAAGTGTAATTATTAGTACCTTTGTGAAGTAAGTACCAGGTGAATGTGAACTAAGATAAAAAAGAAATTGACACAATTACTATCCTCAGATACTGTGAACAGACCACAGTGCTAGGAGGATCAAAGTGGTAGAACCCTAGTAAAGGAAGGCTAAATCTTGTGTAAAGAGATTACTTAAATTCCAGTAAAATGGAATGCAGTAATAATTATATGGGAAAATTTCTCAATAATGGAAATAGGATGAAGAAAAACATGGGGTCCCTTGCACTGTAAACCCATAACCACTAACAGTAATATAGCAGTAAAAGTTTTCACAATGTAAAGTTTAAATTATATGCTATTATTTTCAGAACTAATTTTGTGCAGTTCATATCTCTTCATATATAATTAAATAAATTATCTAGAAGGACTATGTCGTGGTTTAAGCTCAGAGGACAACTGAGCAACAGGTAGCCACTCACTCCTCATTTCCCTCCAGCACTGAGAAGGAGAAAATAAGCCAAGGCTTGGGATTCAAGTTAGGACAGGGAGGGGTGAATCACCCATTACGGTCACAGACAAAAGACAGACTCATTAGGGGAAGATAAAAGAACATAAATTTATGACAGACATTAACAACAACAACATTTAACAGAATAGGACATTGAGAAGCACTACCACATCTTGAAAACACCTTCCCCCACCTGTCCCTTCTTCTTAGGCTCATGTCTTCCCAGAGGTGCAGGGGGCAGGGAATGGGGTGTGCAGTCAGTGTTGCTGCTTCTTCTGTCTTTGGGGGGAGGGGAGAACTTCTAGAACTTCTTCTTCCTGCTCCCGTGTGGTCCCCCTCTCACAGGAGACAGTCCTCCACAACTTTTCTCCAACTTGAGTCCCTCCCATGGAATGCAGCCCTTCCTGAACCGCTCCATTGTGGAACACCCCTGCATGTTGTAATCATACCAGCACTGAAATGCAATAGGGGCTGCTTCTTCCTACAGAGTCCCGGCTGCCTTCAGGTGTATCCACCTAATTTATACAGTGGGGCCCCCCACAGGCCATAAATCAGTGTCTGCTCTACTGTATACCTTCATGTGTGGCAGGGGCGGGCCGTCCTGCCATCTCACCATAGGATACAGGGGGTTCTCTGCTCCAGCACACCTCCCCTCTCCTTTCTTCCTTTGTTCCTCCACTGACCTTGATGTTCATGCAGATGTTGCAGCTCCTCCTCACAACTCCAACTCCTCCTCCCAGGTCCCTTTTTAAATATGTTATCACAGAGGCACAGCTGATTGGCTCAGCCTTGGTGCGGAGGTGGGTCCAACTTGGAGCCTGGTGAGATTTGAGAAGCTTCTAACAGGCGGTCACTGCTGTAGCCCCCTCCTCTGCTACCCAAAACCCCCACCACTCACTGAAAACCAGGACAGTCTACTTAAAATTTCTGGTCTAAAGTCTCTTCATGCATTTATTGGTTCTTTACATATTATTCCAATTGGAATACTAGACTCATAGAATCACAGAATCACAGAATTGTTTGAGTTGCAAAGGTCCTTTTAGAGATCATCTAGCACAACCGCCCTGCCAGAAGCAGTGACAACTTTCACTAGACCAGGTTTCTCAAAGCCCCGTCCAAGCTGACCTTGAACACTTCCAATTACAGGGCATCACAATTTCTCTGAACAACATGTTCCAGTGTGTCACCACCCTCATTGTAAAAAATTGCTTCCTGATATCTAATCTAAACATACCCTCTTTCAGTTTAAAACCATTGTCCTCTGTCCTGTCACTACAAGCCTTGGTAAAATGTCTCTCTGTATCTTTCCTATAAGCTTCTATGAGTTTTTTTGTTGTTGTTGTTGTTGTTTTTTTTTTTTGTTTTTTTTTTTTTTTTTTTTTTTTTTTCTCAAAGTAAGGATCCCCTCAGTTTCTGGCTCTCAGCTTCTTATAAACTTGAGAGCCTCACACAATTATCCATATACCAAGCCCTTGCTATAGTCCTCTGAATAACACTTGTTGGTAAATGTATGTGAAAGGAGTGTCTGCTCTATTAAAGGTGTCTAAGCAACAACATTTTAAATGCAAATAAAAAGGGATAATAAGTAATGTAGGAAGCCATAAACAAGCACATGCAGAGCACAAACCTCACTGACAATAAGAGGGGTCACAGGAGAGCCAAACCTGGTCAGTCACGCTAATTGATAAGGGTATGTGAGATTGTAAAAATGTATATTTTTACAATATATCAATATCAAATATTATCAAATTGTTTGTTAGGGAAAATAAACGTTATGTACAGAGACAAAAATCTGGCAGACAAACATAATGCAGATGAAGACAAGAAACAATCCTGGTCAGTCACAGTCACTGATGGCTTATTGAGAAACTGTAGGCAAAACAAGGCTTTGTATCTGATAAGGTTGTAAACCTGAGGGTCTGGGATATTGAAAGTGGGAATGCATGGATCAGTGAGACTGTGCCAGCTGATGCAGGGGAGGAGGCTAAGGGAGGAACATATCAGGAACATACAAGAAAAGGTATAAAAGGGGACAGTCGAGTGCAAAATGGCACCCATCAGTATATTTGCCTGGCTAAGCCCTGCAGGGCTGTGTGCCAACTGCCGAATTCAAACCAAGGTAGTGGGTGCCCCTGCCCTGTGGCGTCATCTGCTCTGGATAGAGCGGTCTTGGTGTCAGTTACTGGAGCCCAGTGGGGTCTTTAACCCCCCGGCACTGTGGAGGGAGCAGTGTGTGTCCTGAAAAACAGCTATTAGGGGCAGACTGGGATGAGTGAAGGGATCAGTACTGGATCAGGACTCTGGCTCACAGTCTGTGTGCTGAATGCTGGCAGCTGGAGGGGAGAGTCTGTACCTTCCCCAAACCATGTGTGAGTGTGGATTTGCTGGCAAACTCCAAGGTGAACCAGCTACCAAGTTGGGGACCTGTGGGGCAAGTAAGGGGAGCTGTGAACTGGGCAAGGTTGCTGGGCAGACAGAGGGGCTGTGCTGGTGCTTGGGGGATCCTTGAATATACATGTGCTTGTGAACCTGGAGAGTGCGGTGTGTGTGTTGCACTAGTGACCTCCTGCCTCTGCCAGCCCAAGAGGAGGAGGGGATATGGCTGGTTGTCCCTGTGCCTGGTGCAAGTCCTGAGTGTGGGTGCTGCTGGGGACAGTGCCTGGTCTGTGGTCGTCTGTGTAGGCACAGATGTGGCCATATCCATGTCCTCTGTGTGTGTCCATGCGTCTCTGGTGTGTCTGGGATACACGCCCAGTCTTGGTACTGCAGCAACTTCACCAGTGCAAAGGGGAAAGCAGCAGGCACATCCCTCAGCCTGGGCAGAGACCCCAAGTCCCCAGGCACCAGGCTGGGTTCCAACAGCTGGACAGGAGGGTCCTGGGCAGGGGCAGCTGGAGGAGGTGGCCACTGCTAACTTCTCTTAACAATATACTTCAAATATGACTGGGTTCTGGGACTAGTACTTCTTTCCCTAAAGACACTAGTACTTCTTTCCCTAAGGGCACTATGACAAAATAACTAACTACTGGTCCAAAACTCTCTTTTAAATTTAAGTGTAGTTTGTTTTTTCTCTCAGGAGGCTGAGTTTAGTGATACAAATGTTAGACTCAAAAAAGCATTCCTAAGTCAAGACACTCCAGTTTTCACTGTGACCAAAGAGTTTTATTTATACGTTTGATGCAAAAATCATAAGCAAGCCATGGTGCAATGATCTGATCCCAGGTTCTCTTCTTTCCATAACCATGTTTTCATCAGCAAATTAAAGAGTTAGACTTCTCTTTGCTCAGTTTTCTCCCCAATTTCTTCTAGCTGGTGTTTCAGCATCAACTGAAGAGACAGAGAAATGTTTTCTCAAGATTGTTAGTGAACTTGTGTTCAGGATAAATACATGAGGAACAAGATCTGCAATCAGCTTCAAGGTAAAGCTGTTGAGGACAGCCCCAAACTCTTCCCACATTGTGAGAAACTGCCAAGATCACTACAAAAAAATAGTTCTTACTTAGGAGACTAACTATGAGAAGATGTCCTCTGTATAGATCCTATCTTTCTTCCCATCCTGATGATCTGCACTCTGTAAAGAAGCCGTTATTTCTCTGTTGACTGTGGGGAAAAAAAAAAAAAAAAAAAAAAAAGATTAAATTGCTGTATGCATAATATTTACATGGTGAAATTTTGATGGGTGATGACAAGAATCTAACCCTAATGTTCTCAGTCTTTAGTAGCTAAAGATAACTGCTCTGCAGTTCAGTAAGCAGAGTTTCTTATGTGTGATTGCTCGCTAAGATCTATAAAAAAGAGTAAAAATCTTGTATAATCACATAATTTGTCCAATGTTTCAATAGTTGGGTAAAAGTACAATAGACCTATTACTACAGAATAATTTAAACTCTGTCTCAGGTAGCATTTTTGCTACCAAGTGTGTTACCAGAAAGACTTAATAATTGAAATCTAATTTTTTTGTGTCTTGAAGATCACCATGTCATATTTATGTTTCAATACATAATAAAGATGTTACATACATTCTTTGACAGTAGTTTTTATTCCCTAAGGCATAACATTTGTATTTAAGGTTAGCTAGCACAAGACTATCTTTCAAGATGATTCTTAATGGGAGTGCATTGTTCAGGGAACTTCGGGCCCATGCAAATTAGATTTCCTTAACAATTTCTGCAGTTGTTTCCCTGAAAGGTTTGAATGTTCTACAGCCTGTCTATTGCCATAATAGCGATACAACCAAAACTATATCAGCAGAATCCATGTGTAAAGAAACCATATGCCAAAAAGGACTTCTTTCTGTTAGCAAATTTGCACAATTTCCCTGTGTAATATTAGTTAAACAAAGAAAGCATTTCAGACATTTTGCTCCAGATAAACCATGAATTCACAATCTGTACACATGTCTTCTCCTTAGTTCTCTTCTTTTTAAGACTCTTCCTTAGGTGCTTCAGGAACCAGGATGTCCTTTCCAACATTATTCTTCTCTCGCATCTGTCTCGTGGTTTCTGCCACCTGATACAAAATGTCTGTACTGGCAAAATTATACAGTGTAATCCAGGTCTTAATTGACTAGTTAGATTATAGTACAGATATTTTCTACCAAAACCATGATATAAAATATTAAAATATTTAAGCTACGTAATGCTAAATTATGATATTTTTTCCTTTCCCTCATTAGGTCTCTTGGCTGTAGAGACATCTGCAATGCCCTTAAGAATAGCTTCATTATTTCCACAACTTGGATTTATTTCATGTAATGTATACTGTCTACACTGCAGAAGCTTTTGTCTGGGCTGATATTCTGTCATCCTTTTGTACATAATGAAGCTTTTTAATACCTTATTTATAAATAGCTTTCATTTGATTTAATTCTCTAAATTAGGTCTGCAATTTAAGAGTACCTATTTCTTTTCATTGACTATGATGGGAGACTAATTCCATAGAGCCATTCATAGTGGAGTATAAATGCTTGTATTTTGTCATATAAAGTACATACCTTGTAACAAACTTTATACCCACCTATTCTGTGTTCACAATGTCAGCTCTGTAGAGAAAGGACAATTGTCTCAATATGTGTTTACACCATGTGAAAACCAGTAAAGTCTTGATCAATGGAAAATGTTTTTAGACACCATGGGTAATAAAAATAATAATACAGTGATAAGTAGTACTAATACTAAAATGAATAGATATGGAAAAGTATTCTCTTCTGTAATATATACTGGGATGAAGGATCCAGGAAAAATAAGCCTACAAAAATTATAACAAACTGAAATTCCCATTGAGATGAGTGGATATCATTGTTATATGAATTCCTAGAAGTGGTTAAATGACATACTATAGAAAAAAAAAAAACAAAAAAACAAAATGCAGAGCAATTTTCTTGGTCATGGGCATGAAAAACACTTGTTAGGATTTTCTTTCAAAGACTTATTTCTCTAGCACTATTTCTGTATTTCTTTAAAAGACTGTATTCTATGTCAACAAACTTATGGGGCATTTCTGTAAATAAACAGATTCAGAAAAGAAATGTAGCTTTGAAAACTGTGTTGTTGCTTTGTCTTTCAGATTTGATCATAATTTTGGATTTATATTTGTCCAAAAACCTGAAACTACTTGTCTCAAATTGGAGAATATATAATTCTCTAATTTATATCCTTTTGAGCAATTCCAGGTAAATATTTTCCTGGCTTCCTTATGATCTAAGTGGTCATGTTAGAGCCCCGTGCTTCTCTGAAGCACAAAACATATTTTTATTTAGCTGACACTGTAAAAAGAAAATACACTTATTTTTCATTGTTATTACTTTTTCTATTAATTTCACAGGTACTGTAATAACAATAGATTAAAATATTGCAGTACCAGCTCTTATAAAGTTATGATTATGTAAAAAATATGAAGTCGATTCCACAATATTAACAATCATTTTGCAAAGGCAATATTTTCTATTTCTCTTTCCACTTTGAAATATGATACTAAATTTTTTACCCATATAGTCATTCAAATTTACCAGAAAATATAACCACTATTAGATGTGGTGTTAACCTTAGGAGGGTAACTTCCCTTTTGTACACCTCCTGACTTGTGAACCCTGAACATTTTTGATGTCTTACCCATAATGTAGTGTTAAACAGCAATGTAGGGTATTTTGAAGCATTAGTTGTTACAACATACTGCAGCAATTACTAAAATTATGTGGGGTTTTGTTTTTTGTTTGTTTGTTTGTTCGTTTTCCTCTTTTTTTTTTTTTTTTCTTTTAAGCTGTCTGGACAGATCTCATGTATATATTCAAACATGCACCAGAGAATGTTTGCAAATCTTTTTAAGCATCTACACTTTTTTGGTTTTGAGAGAGAGCTTTGCCCTGGAGGAGAAATCCTTCAGAGATAAGAAGAAAGAGAACACAAGGACTCAGAAAAAAAAAGTTTTTGAAATGTGGAGAATGATTAGTAGAAAGGAAGGAGGAGGACACATCTGTTGATTAAATGATTTTTAGAGATAATTAAGTGCATTCATCCAGAAATAACAAACATTACACATCGTTTGCAGGCACACGTGGCTTTTTTGAAAACAAGAGAGAATTAAACAGAGCCTACAAGATAATCAGCAGCTTGGGGCCAGTCAAAACTGTGTCACTGGCATGACCTTCCAGATTTTGTAGAAGCCTTTATGAAGCAGTAGTAGCAACCAGGTGCTGGGTGCTAAATTAAAAGTGTCTAAATATAGATGTAGGAAGTTGAAATGAGGCAATCCCTTCCAAAAGTTTTGTCCAACTTTTCCTTTCTCAAGTAATTAATTAATATTCACCATTAATACTACATAATTCCACTTATTTCTGTCATTCTCACATCAAAAACTCACATCTAATTTCCAATACAGGTTAGGTATTTTTATAAAGAATCCATCCTGATGAGAATTTCTGATACTTTATCTAGTATTATAGATGTATGAAGAAGAAATCAAGGACAAGATGCACTGCAGTTCAGAGGAGTGATGTCCTGTGAACCATAGAGTTATGGCTGCTATATATCTTAAAGAGCAAAGAATAAACAGGAAGTTATGTCAGTATGATTTTTTTTGACAACTTCATTTTTGCTCAAAGTATTGTGATTATTATTATGTTTGATATATATTTATACCATGACTTCAATTAAATAACCAAAAATTTTTAGCTCTTTCTTCAAGGGAAAGGACTTCTGGTCAGAGTGGTCTTGCGGAGTTCATGTTTCAGAGTTAGCACCTGGAAAGGATTTATTTCCCAGTGCTATGACATTGGCATGTATTTGAAATAGATACTGTTGCAATCAAGTTTAAACATGTAGAAAAGCCATACAAGAAGAATTTTCATCTCTGCTTTTTATTCCAGTCCCTCTGTGCACATATTTATGCCCATGTAAGCCTTTGACTCTGGGCTCTGTCTTCGGTTCTTGTAGGCCATGCAGAGAATACAAATAATAAAATTGGGAGGAGGGGTGGGGAACAAAAAAAACGGCAAAACCATTTATACCTGTAGCTAATATTTAATCTGTAAACCTACACATTTTCTGTATGCAGTGCTAGTTTTTAATCAGATTCTATGAAGCGAGACGTTGGTGTGTTTGACTAGAATATTGTATGCGCATGTGTTTGACCAAGGTAAACACATGGTAGACATGTTCGACCCTTGGTAAGTCATTACTGACCCTTTTCCTGACTGGCATTTTTTGAGAGAGTGTGGTGTGTTGACCTTGGCTTGCCACTGGATGCCCACCAAGCTGCACTATCACTCCACCTCCATCAACAGGACAGAGGGAAAAAATATGACAAAAAGCTCATGGGCCAAGATAAGGACAGGGAGATTACTTACCAATTACCATCATGGGCAAAACAGACTCAACTTGGAAACATTAATTTAATTTATTGCCAATTAAACATAATAAGATAATGAAAAATGAGGAAAAAAATCCCCCATTCCTGTCTTCTTCCCAGGCCCAACTTCACTCTCAATTCTTCTACTTCTTCCACTTGAGCAACTCAGGGGGATGCAGAATGGGGGTTATGATCAGCTCAACACACTTCATCTCTTCTGCTTCTTCCTCTTCACCTCTTCTTCTGCTCCATCATGGATTCCTACACACAGGAGACATTCCTTCATTAACTTCTCCAACATGGGTCCTTCCCATGGGCTGCAATTCTTCATGAACTGTTCCAGCACAAGTTCTTTCCATGCGGTGTCATCCTTCAGGAACAGACTGCTGCAGCATGTGTCCCCCACAGAGTCACAGGTCCTGCCAGAAAATCTGCTCCAACGTGGTCTGTCCATGGGTTGCACCTTCCTATAGGGCACATCCAACTGTTCTAGCAGTTATCTTCAGACTGCAATGTATATATCTGCTTCACCATGATCCTCCGTGGGCTGAAGGGGTACAACCTGATTCACCATGGTCTTCACCACAGGCTACAAAGGATTTCCTGCTCCATCACCTGGAGCACCTCCTCCCTCTCCTTCTTCACTGATCTTGGTGTACACAGGGCAGTTTCTTACATATTCTTACGCTTCTCTCCAAGCTGCTCCTACAACATTTTTTACTCTTTCTTAAACATGTTATCAAAGAGGTGTTACCAGCATCACTAATTTGCTCAGCTTTGGTCAGCAACAGGTCCATCTTGGAGCCAGCTGGAACTGGCTCTGTCCAACATGGGAGGAGCTTCTGGTTTATTCTCAAATAAGCCATCCTTGTAGTCCACCCCCTGCTACCAAAACCTTGCCACGTAAACCCAACACAGAGAGCTAAAAAGGCCACAAATTAGAGTGAGCAGATGAATTTATAAACCAGGCCACCGCTGGTACTAGAGATGACTAAAGCTTGAGGAACCAGCAACAGCCCATGTGCAAACTATAGTTAGCAAGACTGAAGGAATGATCATACTGGTACACAATAGTAAACTACAGCAGAACTTTTCTCATATGATTATATTATCCAGAATCAAACGAGTTTTCTATTAATTTATTTGCTTGTTTAATTTAAAATTCTCCATTTCAAAATAGGAAAAAAAAAAGTAGTGCTGGTAAGGAAGCTGTTTACTTTGCTACAATAAGTTACAGAAAATCCCAGAAGACAGTATCCAGTGCATTCAAAAGACTTCAGGAGTGAAAACTATGGTAAGAAAGTGTTGGCATTCAACACATAACCAAGTGCTCCTACAGATTTCAGGCTTGCAGTCTTTGAACTTCAGGAATAAGCATAAAACAGTCCAGATGCTAAACAAAATGATCTAATTCTCTGCCCAAACCAGTTGTTAAGTGGACCATGGGATTTTATTATCTCCCATCCATAAGAAATCTTACTGCCTCTTTTCTCAAAGACTAGATTGTTTTGAGTATACACATGGCTTTTTTCAAATGTGTGCTAAATAGAATACGTCTTCCCTTTAAACACATACTGTGTACTGGTATTTTCATTACCTATTGAAGCCAATATATTTTCATAATATTTACTAATTATGAAGGATCAGAATGAGGTTGCAAATAGATTAACAGGTTTAACAAAGGGATCTTAAAAAAAGTATAAAAATTTTATTTTCACAGATTTCAGGAAAGAATAATTAAATTGAAAGAAAAAAATCCAAAAACTTAGACCTCTGTCAAAGCTTATAAAAAAGAAGACAAATAAACATCATCCACATTATATTTTCTTATTCTGTGTCTTTACTACATCTGTTACTCCATAGTTTTTACTCTCCTCCTCTCATTTGCAAATTTCATTTTCATTACCTCTATTATTTTAGAAAAGGCAAAGCTCTTCCCTATTTCAGAGAGGTGAATTTATTTGCTTATTGACTGAATATAAAGAAATTTCATATATAATATTCCATCATACTCTGATACGAGCCAGATGTGGCCATTTTGCCAATTTTCTTCATTGGCATGTATCGATACATGTCCATACCTGTCAATGTACATGTCATATATGAATACACTTCCATGAATCAATATGTGTGCATGTTTATTTACCTCAGTTCCTTTAGTTAATTAAATGCACCTGCAGGTAGAACACAGATCTACTATTTTAGGCACACAATTTAAACACCATTGTAACAAAAATTTAGATACCTGCAGGAAGAGTAATCAAATTTCCTACAGAGGCAGTGAAGATTCAGATTCTAATTTCTGCACTGGTAAGAAATGTTAGATATACACACCATGTTCACTGACCTGAATCAGTTTTTCTCATCACCTTCAGAGGATAAGACTTAATCAAGTAGGGATTTTTCTTTCTAATAGAAAAACCAAAACACAACAGAAGTTGAAAATAGCATCTAGGCCTACCATGGTTTTTGTAATCTCTCTACAGGTAGTCCCATCCCTACATGTGAGCCCTAACTGTTGTATAAGATTAGTTCGCATTCCTTCTAACTCCATTGCACTTTAATCCGTGACTACACAGTGATTTAGCCTCAAAAAATATAAGAACTCCTACTGAGGATACTCCACAGGCTGGTTGTCACAGCATCGTCCTAGGAGATGAAAGTTCAAAGCCTTTCTGTCTCATGGGGTCAAAAAAACAAGCTTACAAATTCCTACTTCATGCTTAAGTTACATCACAGCTATCAAATGAGACATGATGTTTATACACAAATTTGACAGTGGGAAATCACATTTATGTTTTGGGGTTTCTCAGTGGACTTGGATCATGCATATGAGTTACATCCAAGTTCCAACCTGAAGAGAAGTACCTGTTCCCACAAAACAGGCACTTCTGAGAAGGCATGACAAATTAACTGTCATTGGCAAGTGAGCATTCAGGCTAAAACAAAGATTAAGTAATGAATTTTAAGGTAAAGCAGTCCCAGAAAGTATACAGACTGAGATGCTGTGTGGCATTAAAGAGGGCTATAGGTGACTAAATTCCAGTTACTGGGGATTTTTGTCAATTGAACTCTATGACATGAACAATCTTGTCCTCTTATTTGGAATTGCAAGACAATCTAAGCACCCTGTATTTCTTACTTGATTCAGCCTTAACATATACTTGGTTTTGTCTTCTTCCACCTCTAACATCTATGTTATGAAATCAAGAGTTTAAAAGTGCTTTCTTTTTAAATAGTAATTTTTTCCTGCCTTTCTTGTCTGCACAGTTATCCCATGTATTTATGTCTTGTCCAGTTTGATTTAAATAATCCCACTGATACAATTTTTTCCCACCACAATTATAGTTTAATACATCAGATCTCAGGCCTGGAAATTGACTGCTTTAATTTCATTGCATTGTTTTCCTACAATGTATACATTTGCCTGTGATCCTTTCCATTTCTGTCTTTGGCATGTACATATTTGAGTGATAACCAGGGCATTATCATGAAGCTTTTTTTGCTGCCTCTCAGCAAAACCGTGAACACATTCTTTTGATCTCTGCTATTTTAAGTCAATTCAGTTTAATTCCCTGACCACTTTAGTTGCTTAATTCTTTTCAATTCATCAGTGTATTTCTTTTGAAGTGGTGGCCAGAATGCAGACATGAATCTTAACAATATATATTTAAGGTAGTTCTGTGAGATAGGTTTTGAATCAATGAACAAAGACTTCACAATGAGACATCAGTCAAACTGACATATTAAGAAGGTCACATTATTTGCTGAAAAATTTACATTTGCCTACAAAACAAGAGGGATACATCTTAGAGTTAAGAACAGCAACTCCTGAACAGAAGTAGGTAAATTAGACTTGATGTCTTCTAATGCCTATAACCTATAGAAGTTGAGGGAAGAACACAGCTGTAAACTCCCAGTATTTAAAAAAAAATGAAGCCATGGATTTTGAAAGTTAGTAATCAAGAAAATATAGAGAAAGGAGAAAATCACTAGAAATTACATTAGTACTGCTATATTAGTAGCACTTCAACTTCTGAGATTCTTGGACACCTCATCTCTCATTGAAAATAAACGTAATTGATCAGTTTATTAAAAGGACCTTATTAAATCACTCTTTTGCAACCCTTGCATATAATTAAAAAGACATGAATAGCTTAGCTACTGTCCCAGCTTTTAATTCCATAAGAGAGCATCTCACACATCCAGAAGTTCAATTCCCTTTCAGAAAGGAAAAATAAGAATTTACATTTGTTTGATTCCTAAAGAAAGATATGTATATGTATATACATATTCTTCTAGACTGGAAATAGATCTTATCTGTACCTAATGTGTTCAGTTTTCTACTCATCTATCAATAATTTACATATTTCAGAATTTCTCAAAATCAGGGATTTTTCTTACATGTTTCCCTCATACCTACACCTAAACCAATCTTTTTACAAACTAATAACTTATTTTTTCAAACATTAAGCTAAAAAAAAAGCCCAGTAACTGTTTTTACTATTGGAATCACACATACATGTGTGCATGCAAATATATATAAATATATATAAAACACATACATAATATGAAATATTATAGTATATATTTTATAAATTCTATGTATAGTTTTTAAATAGCATAAAAAAAAAGCCTTTGTTCCCTTTTAACAGTGTTGTGATGCGGGGACGTATCTGTGACTTGTCTTCTACTCTATTTAATCTTATAATCCTAAGCATTTTTTCATTTTAAAATAGCAAAACTCTTTTCTATAATGGGTATGTAACTGGTGTTAAAGGAACTATGCTGATGGCTGTGCTTTGATTGGTTATATATTTTTCAAAGATGTGGAGAATAAAATCCACTCTTTATGACCTTATTTTCTCTAAGCCTGCCAATCAGTAATGCCAATCAGTGACAATTAGTATGTTCTTTCTTGTTTATTGTGAGAATTTTGTTTTTGTTTCAGCTGACACTACAGATTATTTCTGTATCTATCATTGAATAGTCCGTATATAATAAGAACTTTGACTTAACACAGCTCTAGGCCAGATTGAATTCAATAATATGGAAAAGGGAAGATTTGTAGACCACTACTAGTTCCAAGTTATCAGTTCCATTCTTCCAATTACTGGTTATGAAACCAGATTATTAGACTGTCATTTCTACAGAGAAATAGAAGTGTTTTCAGTGATTCAGTAAAAATGTTCACTTTTGAGAAATGTTAGTGACATTTTTCATTGAAGCAATTGCTTTTTTCAACCAGTTCTATCTAGTGTTGAAATAAAGAGTTCATGGAATACAGCTGAAGCCTGAAACAAATAAAAAGAACAGACACATAAGACTCCAAAAAATTAAACTAAAATGAACATGTTACATCATGCTGGTCCTTACAATAACTACAGCATTCACCAAGGATTTTGAAAACATATCCTATTCTACCTGACAGGGATTTGAATGCAGATCTCATTCTTCTGGTAAAAAGCATAAAGTTCTTGAAAGGTTGCCAATGCCTGGGAATCCCAGCAGAAGAGACTAAACAGAGTTGCAGAGAGACAGAAGCTGGTAGATAATCAAGAACAGCAGGAGTACACACTAACCAGATACTGCAGAAAGTATAAGACATGAGGAGTTCTGTGTCCAGCAGCGGATTGATAATAGTAGATATGCTAAAAATATGTGGTATTTGTATTTCTAATGCAGTTGTATGATGCTGCCATACTTGATTATGCTGTTTCGTACTGAGTCTATTGTGCATATTCCAACTTCATGTGATTTTACACAACACCATAAAGGACATAATGGAACAGATTTTTGTTTTCAAATGGACTTTCTGTCAGTTTGGATAAAAGACATTTACGTATAATCTCATTTCTGAAAGATTATATGATAATGTTACAAATGGGAAGTATATTAAATTACTCTGCTAAGTCTGTTCCCCAAGTCACTTTCTTTTTATTTAGGTCTTGGCCATGTACAGATCACACTGAATTCCCTGGGAACACTTTTTGAGTGAATGCTGTAAAAGCAGACTCCTATGGTGACTGAAGTCAGTGGGAAGTTTTCCGGTGATTTTAACAGAATTTGGATCAGGTCTTCAAGAGAGATGACCATTAGATATTTCATCATTTAGTTTTTATGTATGAAGACGTTAGTAGAACCTTCAGCCAAAATGAGTCACGCAGATTCACTCTGTGTTTCATGCAGGTACCTTGTGTTCCATTACCACAAAAGAACCTGTCATGGTTTAAGCCCAGAGGGCAACTCTGAATGGTACAGCTGATCTCTCACTCCTTCACCCTCAGGGACCGGGAGGAGAAAATAAAACAAAAGGCTCAGTGATCAAGACAAGGACAGGGAGGGGTGACTCATCAATTAGGGTCATGGACAAAAAACAGACTCAGTTGGAGAAGAAAAAGAACATCAATTTAATTTGAACACCACCAACAATAGCACTTAAATTAACAATAAAACAGAGTAAGACAGTGAGAAGTACAATCACAACTTAAAAACACCTTCCCCCACCCCTCCCTTCCCCCTGGGCTCAGCTTTGCTCCTGACTTGTCTCCTTACTCTCCACCAGTGTCAGAGGGTGGTCAGGGGATGGGGGCTGTGTTCAGCTCATCACCGATTGCTGATGTTCCTTCATCCTCAGGGGGAGAACTCCTCACATTCTTTCCCTGCTGCAGTGTGGGGTCCCTCTCATGGGAGACAGTCCTCCATGAACTTCCTCCACCGTGAGTCCTTCCTATGGGCTGCAGCTCTTCAAGAACTGCTCTAACATTGGTCCTTCCCACAGGCTGCAGCCCTCCCAGAAATGAACTGCTCCAGTGTGGGCTTCCTTCAGAGTCATGGACTTCTTTGGGCACAGACACCTGTTCTAGTGTGGGGTCCTCCATGGGCTACAGGTGGGCATCTGCTCCACTGTGGACCTCCATGGGCTGCAGGGGGACAGCCTGATGTCTCACCACGGGCTGCAGAGGAGTCTCTGCTGAAGTGCACCTCTTCCCTCCTCTTCCTTTCTTCAAATTACCTCAGTGTTTGTAGAAGTATTTCCTTTACAACTCCTCCTTGTCTCCAGTTCCCCTTCTTAAATATGCTATCACAGAAGTGCAGTCACCTTTGTTAATTGGCTCACCCTTGGCCTGAGGTGGGTCCAACTTGGATCCAGGGGAGCTTCAAGAAGCTTCTCACAGGAGCCACCTTTGTAGCCCCTCCCCCACTACTAAAACCCTGCCACACACAAACCCAATACAAAACCTAACAATTCAAAGCACTTAACTGAGTAATGAAATATCTATTTTCTCAATGTTACCCATGACTAGAAACAAAAGCTTGATCATTAGTAATCCTACAACCTACTTAAGTGTTCTTAATCTATTGGGTCTGTGTTGTATGGCTTTCACTGGCTACCATTTGGTCATAGTCCTGCAGTGTCATCAGATGCGCAAACTGGTGTTGTATTCCCACAAATATGTATTTGTAGACATTGTTTCTAGACATATTAATACTTGTTTAAGGAGGTGCTTAGCTCCCACTGACTTTGATGGTACTCAAATTACGTAATCAGTTTGAAGCAGGTGCTTATATGATTCCCCGAATTAAGTCATTAATTACCATTTTTAGTTTAGTTTTGTTTTGTTTTGTTTTTTTAAGATTCATTTACTTATATCTTCCAATTTCAAATAAAGAAGTAAATAGTCAACATATTATTTGGAAAATAAATTTGGGCAATAATTCTGTGAATTAACCTCACAAAAAATATCAAGCCCTAGTGAAACATAAAGTTTTTGCAAAGTTGGACGTCAGATTGAACATTTTAGTTCCAAAATGAAAGCTTAAAAACTTACAGAAGGTTGCTATGTAAGGCATACTTTTTTGTTGTTTTTGTTGCAGATACTTAAAATTATTCCAAGTCAGAACTCCCAGAAAAAAACAAAATACCTCATAGAACTGTAAAAACAAATGATAGCAAATAACATTTTAGAGCTTATCATGAACAATTTTAACAGGTCTCTTTAGTTTTAGAAAGTAAAGGATAAAAATGACAATGAAGCACAAGGCACCTAATGCATTTCTCAACCCATATCCTTGCCTCTATAAAAGATAAGAGGAAAACACCCTGCTGATACAGAGATTTAATTTGAAGTAAGATGCATAAACTTTGATACCTCCTCATGGGTTTCTTAACTCTGCCACAGATCTGCTATATTCTGCATACTGTATAAACACAGTTCTGAGGGTAATTCTCACGCTAAAATTAGAAAAAAAGAATAGCATGCATATTTAATACCTCCCTGAAGTGTTTTACTTCAGCAATAAAGCATAGCAGTGAAGTAAGAAAAAGCTTGCAGTTGCTTTCCTGAGCGGTTTGCCTGAAAGGGATCACATTGAAGCATTTGTTTTATTATGTAGAAGTGGATTCATTTGAATAGAAATGCATTTTCCCACACCTTTTTCTATTTATAAATGAGGGAAAAAAAATAAAAAAAAAAGCCAAACAGCTTAGAGGCTCATAGATAGAGCTGATCTTTGGCAGTTTGGATTCAGAAAGAGTAATGCTGTGGAAAAAGCAATTCTATGATTTAAAGTATAGTATATATTTTTAACAAGCCTTCATTTTTCAAAGTAAAAGTGAAAATAAGTAGGTGGTTACCTTACTGGTTACTGCAGTATTTCAACCAAATGTGATTTGATGTAAAGTGGAAAGCATATAGACTTACATATATTTATTAATCATTTTTTTGTGGATTCATTATTGAACTTTTGATGAGGAAAGTGTTAATTAGACAACAGTACTGATCTAAGGAATCATTAACCAGATGGTCCCCCCTCACCCTCAGGAAACATTGCATCTGGGGGTTGAGACTTGTCCTGCCCTTTGTTTGTTGAGACATGCCCTTTCTTTGTTGGGACATGCCCTGTGCTCGTTGGGACATGCCCTGTGTTTTGTTAAGACATGCCATTTATCTGATAACATGGGAGTTGCTAGGGGAGGGTCGGCACCGGGGGGTGGGGTGTGTGTGGGGGGGGGGTTTGGGGGGTGGATATAAGGCTTTCTTGGAACTAATTGTAATATTCCCTCCCTATTCCCGGAATTCTGATACATATGTAACATTCTACGTAATAAAAAGGAGCCGCTTTTGGCTCCAAGACGCGCCTGCATCTGGAGGAAATAATTCCCCCGTGCGCCCAGCGCTGAATAAACATACCTACTTTATAACCTTACTGGTTCTGAAGTCGTGATTCCACGGCTCAGTACAGTGATGTACTGTTCCTTACTATCATACTGTCATCATGCATTGCATCTAATAAGCAATTGCAATTTCTTGCAATTTCTGACACAAAAGAAAAAAATACTGTTGAAGATTTAATCTTGCAATTTTGACCCTACACTGTTACATGTGCAAACACCCATTACTAATAAAAGTAATCCCTATCCTATTTAAAGTGTTACAGAAGATATTTTTTATTATGCTATACAATGGTAGTAGCAAGACGTATATTTCAAATTCATTGTGTGAACATATTACAAGATGCCACAAAAGGAAACTGAAAGACAATTGTGAATACTGTGCTTTCTGTGCCAGTTCAAAACCTAAGTAAAAATCATTTAATTTGTTAGTACTTTTTGAAAAATTACATTCTTAAGTGTGATAGGCAAGGAAAAGTGTAGTACACTGTCCTTTCCTATGTATTTTGTGTCTTAGCAGTCTTCAAAGGATAGAACTACACTAAAGTAACAAAAAAATGCAGTAAATATTTTAAGGGTCAATTTTTGTTTTGATTTACACCATTTTAAGTGTCTAGAATCACTGCAGACAACAGATTTATTTCATAAGAAAGTTAGTGCAAATCAGAACAAGACTGAGACAATAAATATAATAAATATAATTGAGTCCAGCTTTTCAAGCATCACATCCAGTAGTAACACATCTGTTGTTTTTTTACCATGCCATGTTTATCTTAAGTTGTTGTGGTTGAATTTTTTTGTGTGCCACTTACGCTTTCTTCAGGTTCAGTGATGTGTATTATGAACAATATATGAATACTGAAATTAATATATGAATTATATATGTGTATGTATAATTATGTTATATATATATGAATATTAATATATGAACAACTGAAATAAGAACACACTAAAAATAACCATGGGGGCAGTTTTGGAGTAACCCACAGTGCCTAAGTTAGATATGAAAGTTCACAAGTATCTTTAGCTTTGTCAGTTTATTAATAGTCTATATTTGACTGTAAACCGGTGAAGCCAACCAGGTGTTGTCCACTAAGTGTAGATATTAAGTCAAGGATTGTCTTCATGAATTAGGGGAAGTTTGAGTCGGCATTAATTTGAAATAAGTCTAAGCTCCAATCAAGTCAACTATATGAGTTCAGCAAATCACTGAAACTGTTCGATATCAAGTATCTTTTTTCTGCTGTGAATTTAAACTTTGATTACATATAATACCTGAGGGTATTTTGGCTTGGGCTGGGTTTTTTTTTGGGGGGTGGGTTTTTTTTTTGTTTTGTTTTGTTTTGTTTTGTTTTGTTTTCCTCTAGGGGATTCTTGCAACAATTTGCCTTGAAGTGCAAACTCCTCTGATCAGAATCAAAAATTACAACCAGACCCAAAGAAAGCAGTGGTAACTTCTTGAAGTATGACAGCTGTTTTCAGCTTCACATAAAAATTTCTAAAGCATTTTGAGGCTGTTGGCTGTCAATAGTCTCTCTGGGCATTCTCTGGACTTAGCTAATGGAAGGTTTTAATGTTTCTATAGTGGCAAAAAAAAAAAAAAAAAAAAAAAAATCCATTTAATTCTACCAGAATCTTAGGATATAAAATTAATAACTTTAGTTTAGAGGTACTCAAATCAGGCCTTCCTTTCTCTTGCGTTTTCTTATGTCCATCATGACTACCCTTTACCATCTGATAACTTCAATATGGCTGTTTGATATACTCTAAAGACCCTACCATGCCAGGGCCTATAAAATAACTGTATGAAGCTTAATTCTATTTCTTTACATAGGAATCTATTTGACTGAGGTAATGAAAGTTTTAAATTATACTCTTACTTATTGAGAAGCATTCATAGCATTGAGAGCAGATAAAACACTTGCAAAGTTACGCAAGCATGTCACACTATAAATATCTCAATTATTGTTTTGAATTGTGTTTTCAGATTGCTACTAAATAAAAATAGATCACTGATAAGTACTAGTAAAAAGACTAAGAGCAAATAATTTTTTACTCTTAATAATCTTTAGTTACAAACAGATACCTGTAAATAGAGTGCAGATACCTTTAAAGGAACCTGACCAACAACAGAATTATACTTCACTCTTTAACATTAGTTTATCTTGCAACAAAAGCAAAATGCTGCTTGTAATTAAGGTAAGCAAACTGTAATGCATCAAAACATCACTTTTATATAGGAATTGTCAATTTTATTGCATATGAAGTGTTTAGGTTTGTCAAAAATACTTACTACATCCCATATGTTGCAATATTTAAATTCAGTATTTAAATCAAGTTTGAACAAGATTTTGAACAAAGTGATATGAATGAATCAAAAGATAGACTTTAAAAAAAAAAAAAAAAAAAAAAAGAGAAAAAAGTATATAAGTAGGCATGTATAAGCCTTGTTATTTTTCATTCTATTGCCCTGGACAGTCAAGATTCAGAATCACAACAACATATGTTAGTTTATAAATATGCCAGGCACAGGCAATGCCTTCTGATCTTCTACTAAATCAAGGGATCCCTGCTGAAGAGACAATAGCCACAGTGCCAAGTTACAACTGTGAAAGAAGTGACAGCATCACACAGCAGTACTTCTGGCCCTAGCAGAGGTCAGCAAACACAGTCAACATTGAGGAAGGAAGTTCAGCTTCATTTGCTTCTTGTGGTTTAAATAAATGAATGCTCAAGAGGCATGCTACAGTGAGATCTGTAACCAGTTCACCCTTTACCATATGGATTATAAGATTTTCACTTTACAGGAAAAAATATATAATAATATTTGGACACTTTTTGACATTGAACACGTGCTAACATTTATTCAGAGTTATTTGTCTTAAGGAATAATGCTGAAGGAAAAAAGTGTGTAATTTTGAAATGGCAACTGTACTCTGTATATCCAACACTACAACAAAATAGGTTATGACTATGTATTTTTATTAGGCGAATTTAATCTTCTGGTTTTAGCTGTGTAACTAAGCTCATATTTTGCATTTTATAACCCAAAAAATTCTTCCTCCAGCAGACAAAGATAGGTACATTTGCAAAATAATTAAACAATATCACTAAATGATTATTTTTTTAGAAAGTGATCAGGAGAATGCAGAGACCAACTCAGTGTTGCATTTTATTTTTTTGCCTTTTATAGGATTTTTAAGCTACATATGTGATTTGTCTTGTTTCACTTCAAATTAATATTGTTTTCCAGAAATCGTGCCCAACTACACAAGCCATTGTGATGACAGCTAGTATCCTATTATTGTTTTTTTGGATATCATTGGAAAGTACTATGTCTTTTCATTTAGCTTTCAGACCATGTATTCTTCTTTTAGCTTCTTCATTTGACCATAAGCTCTCCAGTAAAAAAAAAAAAAAAAAAAACAAAAACAAAAAAAAAAACCCAACCAAACAGAAACCAAACTGTATTTATAATTTTTTAAAATACTTTTTTTTTTTTTTTTTGGTTAGGATATCTGAGTATTTAAATGTTAGGACAGTCTCAGAATAGGTTTTTAAGGATAATGAGACTAAAGGTCAAATTCTCATGAGCCTATTTATGTTAATCAAACCACAGCCTGCTAATAACATACCTAGGCAGTGAGGGGATCCAGTCCTCACCTTTTTGACCCCCATGAGCTAAACCTAAAGCACAGTTTTACCTTCCACCCTATCTATCAGCTAAACAGTCTTTATTATTTTATCACTGTAGTGTCTGGATGCCCCAAGGAAGATACAAAAAATACTTTTCCTGGTATGAAGTAGACCTCATATCTCCTTTTCTTGACTTCATCAGTCAGCATCTTTTCTTTACCAGAAGCTATAATGAACCTCTTATTCTTCCTATTGTTATTATTTATGCTTCACTCAGTTTGCTGTTCATTTGACTGACACTTATCCAGACTCTTACATATATTGTCATTGATGCAGCCACATGTAAGAGGATAAAGATAAGTGTTTGTGAATGCTTAGGATGCTCATGTCAATTCAATTTAGAGTGTCATAAATTTTTCAGTGATTCCCTCCTACATATAAAATAGATAAAACAGAAATATTTTTTACAGGACTGTACAAATGAAAGCTCTGTGAGATGAAGGATATCAAATGACAACATTGTCTGAGACCTGCATTTCCTCATGAAAGTAAGAAGAGGAAAGTTGTCAGTTTACTTAGTGGAGAGAAACAGTTCTAAAGCAAGATTCATCTAATCTTAATACAGATGTCTAAAAGACACTGGCTTACTCACTCTGTGAAAGTGTCTATTTCTCTCCATTGAGAATAAATTATGATCAAGGTTGTTACCTCAGATTTGGGTGTTTATGCTATAGAAATACAAAGACATTAAATTAATTCTACATCAAAGTATTATTATAATTCTAAGTGTTCATTTATGAATGTTTTTGTCTTTATTTTCTTAAACATGTACCAACATATATGTTATAAGGCATAAATGAGATTGCACTTACTAATCACTAACGAGTTCACCTTGTTGAATTTTGCACTTTGTCCTTTGGTCAGGCACCCTTTTTTGTTAATATCCTCATCCTCTGTACATTATTTATTTTTAATTGGTTTTATAACACTTCCTAGCAAGAATCTAAGTAAGTGTATGCTTATGCTTATTGTTACATGCTACCTTTTCTTTTCTACTGTTCTTAGTATCATTTCTCAAGAAACTCATACATCAATATTATTTATTTTTCCTTGCAGCTAGAACATTAAAGTCTTAATTCAGTTGCCTAAACACAGACAACAACTACTGATTTTTGATATACTCAAGGTTAACTGAGATACCCCCACAGGAATGAAAAATATAGTATAACATCTACTGGAGTATTACAGTCTCTGGGAAAGGCATTGGAATTCAAAGCAGGCTTCACAGAGCAACTAACGACAATAGTTGCTGATCCCTTGAACTGAACTGTGCTTTATACATTGGCTCTATGGTGTCCTGGGTTGAGTGAGTGGTGGAGTTTTTTGGTGGCAGGGGAGGGGGCTATCGGGGCGGCCCCTGTGAGAAGCTTCTCGAAGCTCCCCCAGCTCCACGTCAGCTCCACTTCTGTTTGGGAAATTGAGCCAATCAGCTGCGCCTCTGCGATAACATATTTAAGAAGGGACGTGGTGATGGGCAGGCGGACTTGTGAGGAGGAGTCACTGCAGCTGCGCGAACACCAAGGTCAGTGGAGGAACGGAGGAAGAAAGGAGGGGGAAGGTGTGCCGGAGCAGAGACCCCCCTGTATCCTGTGGTGAGACGGCAGGGCGGCCCCCCCCGCCACCCATGAAGATCTACGGTGGAGCAGACATTGATTTACAGCCTGTTGTTCCTGCTCAGCTGATCAAGGGTCTGTGCCCGAAGAAGGCCAGGGTCTCATGGGAAAAGGTAGCCCCGCTGCTGTAATTCAGTGCTGGGAGGATTGCAGCATGCGGGGGAGTCCCACGCCGGAGCAGCTCGGGAAGGGCTGCAGCCGTGGGAGGGAATCCAGTCAGAGAAAGTTAGTGACCCATGACGGAGCAGTGTGGGGAACACTGCGGCCCATGGGAGGAATTCAAGTCAGAGAAAGTTCATGGAGGACTGTCTCCTGTGAGAGGGGGACCACGATGGAGCAGGGGGTAACAAGTTTTGGACACTCCTCTCACCGAACATGAAGGAAGTGGCAGCACTGACCTGCACCCTCCATTCCCTGCCCCTGTGCCACTGGGGGAGGAGGTAGAGATATCAGGAGCAGAGCTGAGCCCGGGAAGAAGGGAGGGGTGGGGGGAAGGTGTTCTCAAGATGTGGCAATGCTTCTCACTGTCTTACTCTGTTATGTGTTGTTAGTGTCTGTAATAAATGTATGTTCTTTTTTTCTTCCCCTAACAAGTCTGCCTTTTGCTCGTGATCATAAAAGGGGGATTTTCCCCCATCCCAGTCCTATCTTGAACCCCAAGCCTGGCTCTCTGTCCCTTCTCATTGCCGGAGGGGAAGGGAGAGAGAGGTGCTGCATTGTGGTTGGCTGTCAATCAGGCCTAAACCACGACATATGGCTATGGAATTCTCATCTGAATTCTTTTCAAGTAAACTGGTTAGATTAGAAGTGATAGATTTATTCTTCATTTTCTTCCTTTAAATACAAAAAAAATGAATATGGAATACTACTTGACCTTCTTCATTAAACTTTTTTTCTGCAAATTTGCCTAATATATCAGATATAAGAGATAAAATTCCATTTTTAATTAAGAAACCTTAATGAAGATATCTATATATTTACATATTGAAATTATAAATTCACAATATGGTCAATAAACAGCTCAGTTCAGCTGCCCACATATTTCTAATCCTTTGTCATTTGAGTTTCAAGAATGCTTTGGCTAGCATCTCTCTGACATTTCAGGGTGGTGTAGTGTTCCTGTAGGTCTTATATCTTATAGGTAAACCCATGCAGCCTTGTTGACTGTCTTTGGAAGTCTCAAATTAGTGCTGTAGATCTATGTTTAGGTAATTTGAATCAAGTTCCAAGCTGAATTTCTTTCTAGGAATGTTTCTAATAATGAAAGTTCTGATGTTTAATCTGCATACCAGACAAACAGAAACCTAAACGTGGGTGTGTAGAGCTCAGGCCCAGTCCTTATTTCACATTTATTTTAAGTGCTGGAGTTCATACCAGAAACTATAACACTTTTACACACTCAGGCTAACACATTAGCACATACAGGTGGAGATAGAATTATACTGAAGACAAGAAAGACTACCACCAAAAAAAAAGCATCATAAATATAGGTTTACAATTTCCTTTCTCAACATAATTATGTTCAGAGTCACTACAAAGTAGAAAAGTCACCACTGCTCTCAACAACGAAAACTATGGTGCTGTTTTATATGACATTAAGCAGCATTTTTTTTTGTTTCCGAACTTTTCTACTACTTAGGCATGAGCAAACCCATAGTGCACCAAAGACATATGTACCCAAGGGAAAGCTAGACTAAGTCTGCTTAAACACTTTTGTCCTATTTATCGCTACTCTGTGAAGTGTCAGGTCTACTCACTTCAGTCACTATTGCAAGGTCTCACAGCAGCTACGGCAGAGTGGAGGAGCTTTTTGTTACTGAGGGTCCACTCTGACCTCAGGAGCACTGCACTGTAATTTTTATATACTTTACTATAATTACAGTACCCGCTTCACTTATACCAATCCAAGAAGATATCATTTTGCCTCATTTCAAGTACATTTCATGGTTCATATGATTATTTCACCAAACAGTAATTTTTTTGTTTAAGCACCACTCTTCTGTTAAATCACCTTGGGCCTTAGATCGGTATTGAAAACCTGCATAAATGCTGAGGTTAACAAGTCACTTCTCTCACTGTACCTTTATCTCTCTATCTATAAAGTGGGAATTATGAAATCAACCTCCTCTGCACAGAGATCCAAGACTGACTGATAAAAGCAGTATGAAAGAAGTAGCTATTATTACCATTATTAAGAAAGGGTGAGAAGAGTTTTCTCCCTTTTGGATGGCAAACGATGATTTGTAGGCACCCCTATGGTGTTTTTCAGAATTGCTTAATAGTGGGTGAGATTTTCAAATGTACTTAGCTCAGATCTAAGTATGATTTCATTGAAGTCAATGGAAAAACTCCCACTGACTACTATTGTTGTTGTTTAATACTTACTGCTGAAGTTGGAAGAATAAAAGTTGAATAGCACAGGACCAGAAAAAGATCTCTGGCTTTTATATGCAATTGGTATACAAAAAAGCACATTTTTTTTGAGGTAAAAGTTAAATTAATAAATATAGCACTTAAAAACAAAGAAAAATGTATTTTTAAAATATTCTAAATAATCAGCACTGTAAATATAGACAAATAAGTAGAAATATATTATATCTGGAAATAAAGATGTAAAACTAAAGCTTAATGATTTAGTTACTGACCACATTGAAGCAGATACAGGTGATCTTCAGTCTTCCATACAATGATTTACTGTGTTACTAGACTGAACCTCACATTTTTCCATACCACTGTAGTGTTTCTGGACACTGGATGTACTTTATGATCTTCCTGTAGAGAAGTATACATTCAGATTCATAAGAAAAAAACATATCTGTCATTTTGGGGGCTTTACTGCCTTTTTATGCAATTAGTTTAAATAGCTTTTGAGTGTACCAACATGCATGCACATGTATTTGTTATATACAGTAAGTTGAGCCCTGATGTTTTAAGACTTGCAGGAAAATGAAAAACAACAAAAATACAAAATAAATGAAAGAAGGTATAGTAATGAGAATGAAACGCTCCAAGCTCCAGTAGAGGCAAAACTATGGTTAACTTATACATTGGGATTTCTAAAAATTAAGAAGTAATGTGATAATAAGAAAATAACCTAACAAAATAATTAGGATGACAATACAGGGTTCTCTGAGTACAAAAAAGCTGCTTTGTAGTATCATATAAATAGAAGTACAGAAGAAATAAGATCATAAAATTGTACTTGAGAATATAACACTTGTCTATTTTTACCCTTTTTACCACCATCCCCCACAAAGATGAACAGTGTCCTCATTATCATTTATAATGTTCCTGTTAAGAAGATGCAGCATTAGACATATTAATGTGTTTGGTTCTCCTTTAATTTATGATTCTCTCCCCACTTTAATGAGATCTGCTCTACAGCCCATGAAATAATTGTTATGGTAAACTGACTTTTTAAAATTAGCTACACACCAGTTGGTCCTGAAACCTATTCCTCTGGACTATTCATGCACAAAATACCTTTGTGTGAAGCTCTATCCAAATGTGTAATGACTGGAGTAAGTCCAGAAGTTTGCCTGCAGAGTCTCTCTGCATGATTGCCATTGCAAGCATTCTTACAGTTTCTTTTCCTAACAAAGTTATGGTCAGGGTTACTACAATGTAGAAATGCTGACACTGCTTTCAGCCTTAACAATGAAAACCATAGTGCTTCTTCATATGAAATTAAGGCACTTTCCTATTAAAAAGAGAGCTGTTCTAAACTCCCCATTCTACCCTGGTAAGTCACAACTTTCTGTTAGAGAATTTTTACAAGAAATCTCAGAAGGGGGGAAATATTATCAGCTTTCCTGATTTTCTATACCGATTCTTTCCTGATTTTCTCCTGATTTTTCTCATTGAGTTACTTCAGTGTGATATGGCACTGCTGTTTGCTCCCCAGACCATGTGTCCCACCGAGACACTTATTCTATCCCAACGACTTCCCACTGGGAGTGTCAGTTTAGGTCACAAACACTGTTTACCAACAATACTTTCTCATCAGCCCTAGGAAGAAATATTTTCCATTCACAAAAAATAGGAAAAAAAATTCCCCAAAACATAAGGCAACTGAGCTGTATTATATTTCAGGGAATACAGAAAATAGAGATACTGAAGAAAGTTTAATGTTTAAGACATGCTAATAGGCAAACTTTGTCAGATATAGATACTATATAAAACTGTATGGATGCAGTCCTGTCATCAAAATATGAATGCTTCTCTGTGTGAGAAGTTGAACAAGAGCATAATGGAGAGCTGGTTGTATATCCCAGTGAAGAAAACAAAAATCTCTTGCTACTGCAGCCCACACTTCTTGCTCTTCAACTCTTACGATAACTTCTGTACAAGACAGTGGCTGTGGACAAAAAGGGAGCTGAGGCCCCAGCAGTCCTCCTAAATGGCTGAGCATTTTGACTTTGCTGCCTGACAGCTCTACTTTCTTTTCCTTTCTCAGCAGAGGAATTTTTAGACAGGAGTTGTGACTGAAGTTGGTGCAGGGAGTTGAAGTAGCCTGCTAATGCTTCCAGAGCTTCAGTGTTTGCAGGGTACTGTGTTCTTGGCAGAACAGAATTTCTTAGAATTTTTTCCCTTGTGGGTATTTTTTTTTTTCTCTGTAATAAAGATCTGAAGTATATATTTGAATTGAAAAAGTCTTAATCCTTGTTATAACCCACTCAGAAAAGAATCAAACTTCATATTTATATATTACATGTGCACACTAAACTGTATGACTTAGATCCTGCCTCATAAGACTATTACAGTATTTTATGACATAACTGTAGAATGTAAAATGAATACAGTGTTTCTGTATCTGGAAGCAAGTTCTCAATCGCTCCCAATAAATTGCATTAAATATTAGAATATAGAGCTGTAGATAATTTCATGCTTGGGCATCTCATATTGGTCTATATGTATACACAAGATCAACAACAAAAAGAGAAAAAAAGCATCCAATTTGTTAAACAAGGCACTGTCCTGGTGTCCATCTCTTTCAGCAACGTAAGACTGAACATGTGCTTGAGTTTCAACTCCATACATGCCAAAGAGGAAAAGACAGAATGGAGGGTGAAATGTGTTCTTGAAAGAAAACCCTTCATTATGCACCTTCATAATTGAGGGATATTTGGATTGTCTGGGCTGCTTTAGCGGGGTGTGTTTCAGGGATGTACCGTATAGCAGAACTGCGCCAGGGAAATCCCTTTAGTTCTTGTTGAAATAGTCAGTAGAGATAAAGGTAAAGATTAACATTTCCCCATCACTGTAGCAACATGACCTACAGGAAATAAAATTTTTAATGCCTTTCTCAAAACTGTGAACATTTTATGTAGCACCATTTCCTAAATTACACCCTTTTTACATTAAAAGTCTATAAGCATTATAAGGGGTGACTATCAAAGCACATGATAGTCACCCTAATAAAAACTTGCTTCTCATTTCTGTAAGAAAAGGAACTTCCCTATGATTTTTCTCTCAAAAATCATAAAAAATAATGGATTTATATCATAATAAACAGGTGTTTAAATTTTCAAGTATACAGTTTTTGTTTCTGTGAATACGATTCTTTTTGAAGGAGCAGGTTAAAATCAGAGCAAAAGGCCTTTCAGAGGTGAAAGTTTTAAAAACTTTATCCAATACTTAAAGAAACAAAACCAAAACAAAACAAAACAAGCTTACTATATCAAAAACTCTCAAGGAGTCATTTGGAAATGTTCTCCCAGTAGGATGAAGATTAACAAACTACCACAACAATAGCCCTAGAGAACCTTCAGCTACTGGGAAATATTGAGGGGGGGGGGAAAAAAAAAAAAAAAAAAAAAAAAGCATTATAAGATTATTACCTGAACTGTCAGTAAGCATAAACATGCAGCACTTTTACCCAGAAAGACACAAATCACATCACTAAACCTCTAGAAACACCATGCAATGACAGTAATCTATCATGATACTTTTAAAATCTGCCTGAAAAATAAAACTCAAAAGAGTCAGGATTTTTATCATCTTCAGGCAATGAAAGAATTGGTAAAATGGCTCAATGAGACATTTGAAATTTTTCTCATTTGAATAGCCTCAGCCTTGAAAGTTGTTCAAATGTATAGAATATCTGCCTTCTCTGAAAATCTTAATGTCAAAATGTTATGATTGGAAAAAAAAGCCCATCTTCAATCCACTCAAAAAATCTGTTGAGATATATAAAATATATTAAATATTCAGTTGTAAGTAAACAAAATTTCCAGTAATAGTTATGACCTGGACTGGAATCCCAGGGAGTGGTAAAGGTTTTGTAATCCCCTCGGGTTAAATTAAGGTGAAATGACACCAACCAACCAGTTAAAATGTTTCACTTGTAGTAGAAACAACTTAAACTTGGAAAGGATAATAAGTGATGTGGCCTCTTATTGATAAATCTATAAGAAAGTAAAAGAAAATGGAGGGAAAGAGAGTAAAAAAAATCTGGATCACCACCCCAGGTTCCAGTGTTGTCTCAGTTCCATTAATCTTGGGTGGTGAGTGCACACTGAGCAACATTCTCTGTTGCCTTTTAAATTCTTATCTTCTAATTTGCATACTAGATGCAGAGAGGCAGGTTTTCCACAAACTCATTTGCATGAGTGTTGAGGAAAAGGCAAAGCATGAGTCCTGCACATGTGTTGAGGGGGGGGTTGGGGTGCATTAACCCTTTCATCAAACTGAGTTAGAGGTCATTATCTCCCCCTGCTACCTTTATCTTTCCCCCAGTTACCACATACTTCACACTGCTTGGTCAACCATCCAGCCTTTGTCTCATTTTGGGCCAGCATGTTTCCCTCTTTATCAATCTTTTAGCTTTTTTTCAAGGGTGTAGTCCTTAGCAAGGCCTGTATTGTTTATACAAAGTATCAAGTTTACACAATATGGCCAGTGTTTAGCAGGCCTCCTTAGATCAGCACAGGACATTCAATAACTTGGCACAACCTCAAGGCAGTAGAGCCATGCACACTCCTATAGACTTTGCACTGCCTTAGGCAAACAGTTTGTTTTTTTTTTTGATGAGTGTTTGAGGCATTAACTTCTTCAGCTCCTCATACTCATTTAAACTGGAGGTGCTCTGACACAAGGAACCTCTCTTCACTTAGTATAAAATTGGCTGATTCAACAAGGTTATTGCATAGTCAATCAGCACAAATTTAGTTCCAGATGTGTTATCTTTTGCTCCATAGGTCTGTCATAAGGGATATAGGAAGAAGGCTTAGGAAAAAACAGATGCAGTTTTTCCATTCCTGATGAAACAACTGTTTCATCTTCCAAAGCTGTAATTTTTCTTGGTTTCTGGAGCAAAAATAAACTATTGAACTTGGTATTTGAAGTTTGTATTATTTGAAAAATCTGCACAATCCATCTATATTAAGTTTATTGTAACGTTAACATGATAAATAGAAACAAAGTAATGGGAATCTGTGACACAGCTGAGTTAGTACTACTACAGTGACTGTGACTTTTGAATAGCTATGCTGTATTTTAACTCTAAAAACATAAACCTTTCTCTAAACCAGAAGTTCAGAATATAGCATTGTAAAGAATTCTTAAAGAATTTTGGAAGGCACAGTTAGTCATAATGCCCCAAAGCAGTATCAGATAGACCTTTGCTTATGTTTACACAGACATGCCATTAAGCCACTAAGCTCTGTCTTTTTCTTGACACAGATCAAGCATTATAAATGTATTTGTTAAACCTATGTAGATGACCTATGATACTCTGCAGTTAACACTGAAGTTCCCCTGTAGCACATTCTATTTATGCTGTAAATTTCTGGCACGTCCTCTGAGGATATTTTAAAGTTAGAAACATAGAAGACTATACAGATAAATTTAAAATTAATAAATCCTTAGGGAGAAAATCAGACTTGTTGCAGACTTAGAGGAAGGGTTTCAATTAATTTGAAATATTTGTATTTGTAAGTCCTTTCACTCACTGTTGTTTTTGGTCCTAGGAGGATGGACAGAAAAGGAAAAGAAACATTATTTACAAACACCTTTATTAATTACTTATGAGAAACAGACTCACCACTCTATAATAGCAATATTTAATGAAGTGTAGAATACAGAGGATAGAACTTAATTCTGTTTGTGTAGCCACAAAAGGAGAAAAAGTCTAAAAGTCAATATGGCTTCTGATGAAGTAAGCAGTTAATGATTTATTTTATTTTTTAGGAAGCACTTTGTTTCTTCTTTTCTTCTGTCAACTCACTTTAAATTTTGCAGAGACTACAGAGTCAAATGTTTCTAGCCATGCCAACAAAATAATATAGACAAACTAGAACATATAATTCCTTCAGGGTTTCAAGACACCATTTTGTGGACTTTCTATGAAGCTTTTAAAGAGATGTGATTAGGATAAGGATTAAAGGCTATTGTAGATAATGTGCTGTTTAAGAGATAAAACCCCAGAGGCAGGGAAAATATAGATTGTCAGACTGGAAACAGACTTACACTGGATATTATTATCACCAGCTTTATCTACTTGTCTGGACAAGATGGTAAACAATCTGATGCCCATATCTGAGGAACACATGAAGACTGCTAAGACTGTGGTACAGTCATATTCAAGAAAAGGACTGGAAGCGATATAATACCTTTCAAAGGACGTGGCCAAGCATGAAAAACAGTAAAAACCTAATTGACACCATATACTTAAGTCAATTTAATCAAATACATTGAGTTCCATGTTTACATCCTCAGAGAAGAATGCAAAAGAACTTCAATAGGAGCTAATAAATTTAGACCAATGAGGAGGAGATTCAGTGAATAAAATATAAGGTGTGTTGTAGTCAAAATACATCATAAGGAATAATTTGAGTAGAATTACTCATATATGTTTCTGGGTTCTAAATTAATTGTAATTTCTGAAGATAAACACTTGGGAAGCTCACTGGAAACATATGTTCAGTTTGTAATCTAATATTTAAAAAAAAAATATCTCAGAATAGAAAATATTGAGAAAGTACTATGAAAGCAGTATGTGATTTAACAGTGCCATCACCTAAAACATCAGCTAGTTCTGATCATCTACAGTCGTGAAGATTATAACCAGGGGGAAAAAAAAAAAAAAAAAAAAATGCCCAGTAGAAGACAACACAGCTACCCAGAAGAAATTGTCCATATGAGAAATTTAAAAGCCTAGCACTGTATAGTTTGTAATAGACTTGAAGGAAAAAAAGCACTCTATACTGACAATGACTTAGTATAGTGTAATTTGAAATTGGGAGCTCTCTTTTACTCTCTTCCATTCAAACAGGTAAAGGGGAAATTCCGTCATCTATAAATAATATTTAAACTTTCATTTCAGCAGGCTATAGAAAGACAGGGACAGAGCTCCCAGACTTTTTTTCTCCCTTCAAGATGGTAAGTCCACAAAAAAGCTTCCTGCAGAACTGAGGTTCACTGCAGAAGTAACAGCATCTTCATCCATCTGGCTGGCAGAGGGTTTATCACATCCACAGCCTTAAAGCCAGACAGTGACAATGAAATAAAGGTTTTGAAGCCTAGACCCATGTGATCTTGAGTTTTTATTGGTTGACTGTCCTTGAGGGCAAGGGAAAAGAAGGAAGGCAGGCATTGAGATGGAACATTCACCTTGTGTTATAAGCTTTCTCCATAGACAAAAGAAAGAGGGGAGATCTGATAAGTTAGCAGATGTGATGTGTTTTTTGTTTGTGTTAAAATTTTCCTTTTTTTTCTTTTGGATGGTCCTGAACAATATGAGCATGATAATTAAGCTCTATAACTTCAGTTATATATAACATTTGTTATATACAAGCAGATGTCCTCTGTCAGTGTCAATCTAACTTGTTTATCTATACACTCAAATTCATAAGACATTTAAGTCCCTGCTGCCTGCTGTGATCAAAGTCTGGCCCCTTAAGTGAGGAACTTAGCATTTTTTAACAATAAATAAGAAAAATAAGTGCACTATACGTGTTAAGTACAAGACTCTTAACAGATATGTGAAGTAGATAAGTAGAATACTTGCTATTTGAAACAATGGAAACCAGACTAAAAAAAATACCAAACCTTTAGAGGAAAACAATAATATTCACTTTCCCTCATTCTTCTTCTGTTTTCTTTTTCTTCTAAAAAGTCCAAGAAGAAATACAAATTTTTGTACTTCACCATGAGGTTCAGATGCAGGCTACTCTGAGGTCAGATAGCAGTTCAGTGTTAAATGATAGATCATATTAAGAGGCTATAAAGCAGCACTGTTATCCAATTTGCTGAACGGTTTGAAGACATGGACTAGTGATGACATATATGACTCCTAGACAAATGTCATCTGCACCATCTGTGAACCATATTGTGCATCAGATGGCGGGATAAAATTTTCAATAAGAAAGTTTCAGAGCAGAGATATGTTCCAGGGACTGTAGCCATGATCATCATAGAACAGCTGCACTGGGCTGGTCACATATCTAGGGTAGAATACACTGCATCCTGCAGCAGCTGGTGTGCTGTGGAATTGAAGAAGCAGCAATGTAACCAGGGTAGACGAACCACTTCAAGGATACAGTGAAATACAACTTCAAGTAATAAAAATTGTTAAGACAGCAGATGGGTAGGATTGGTACACCACAGTTCAGGTTGAAGAGACACAGTCACATCAAAACTTACTAGCAGAAACATGTATGGTCTTGCTAACCCGTTGTCAAGGTCAGAGGTCTCCAATTAAGAGGTCATTATGATCCCTGCTAAACTCTGTGTGTGGGGAAGCTAACATGGATGAATCTGGAAGCATTTCTGATGCTTGTGATCCTGTGCATCTGAGCAGAATATTGCATCCATAGCAAAGAAAGGAGACATCAAAGAAAAAAAATATCAACAGCAACACTTAGGACTACACATGAAACCAACGGGAAAAAGACATCCCAGTAATGCATTGTGTTTGGTTTGATGTTTGTTTGCTTGTTTGTTTGTTTTATTTTGCACCCCTTACAACATTTCAGAAGAATACCCTGAGAGGTATTGTCTTCACTTCTGAAGGCCAACATAACAAAAAGAATTTGGTGTCAGGGAAGGGATTCTTTTGTAAAAAACACATAGTAGGCATTGTCTTGCACTTGAGTTGATTAGAAGCTCAGTCTTAAGCGTCTGCATTAATTGCAGTTGAAGCAACAGAAGCTAAATGTTTAGATACTAATTTCAAAGCCTCACTTTAATTAATAAAACTAGTTTCTAATTTTTTTTTTTTAATAGGCAAACTAATGAATTAGTTCACAAAATTATTCTGATTTCTAGGAGATAATAGAAAAGGCTTAATTGACTTGAATAGATTTGAGATCAGGCTTTCAATAACTCTGAATTCCTGAAACTAAATTATATGTTTCTGTATGTCTTCAATTGCATTCTAGATTTACAACAAAGCTCCTCAATCTAACAAGTAAATTAAAACATTTCTATGACATTTTAAAAATATACAACTCAAATTAGCCAGTACAAGAATGAATATATATTAATTTTACTATAATTTATTTATTCATTTATTTTTACATTTTGGCTTTGAAATTCTCATTGTGAAATTAGTTATCAGAGATTGGTAAACATATAAGGAAATCATTAGTCCATTGACTAAATTAAAAAAAAAAAAAAAAAAAAAAGAAAAACTTCATCTTGTTTTTCTTTCAAAATAATGGTCACAATACATGTGTCTCATCTGTCTAAAAGTAGATGTCCTTCAGGGTTATAGATGTACTAGTACTCATCAGAGTTATAACAACTTTTTCTTCCCCACATTCACATTCATACACGCAAAAAATATACATCTGTTTTCAGAAAGTGCCTGCAGTTAGACATCAAGATTTAGAAAACATCAATTCAGCCTTCTCACATATGTTACAACTAAATCCAACTTCTAGATTTATTTATAATATGGTCTCCCTGACTACTTATTCATTACTTCACTTTTGCCTGGACTATAAGTATCAATCAAATCTTTCCAAAATAAAGGCTTTGAGGAGACACCCAGGTTCTGTTGTTACTCAGTCGGCAACCATGCAAATATCTGAATTATAGTGATATTTTGAGGACCTTAACAAACATAATATGGGTCTGGGGGCAAGTGGAGTTGACTGACATAGAAAAGGCACAAATTACATTAAGATTACTTGCAGATAATGACAGACTTTAATGGAAATTCAGGGTCGAGTCTAGCAATTCATGGCTAATGTGAATAGCTAGACAGGAATAGGTCAGACAGGGCAAAGTTTGGACAAGGAAATGAGGAGGTGCTTCTTATAGATGAGGAGAGGCAAATTACTGTTCAGAGAGGTTGGAAAAGTGGTGATCTAAGTATATCTGAATGTCCATCGCCCTGTTTGGTTGTTGTGATGTTGGAACATTTTTGCATTCAAGACATCTGGCCTCCTCAGACTCCAGCAGAACTCAGGAGTTTTGAGGCCAGCATTAAGTCAAGAAATATGTAAGTTCTACAAGTGAAAGCCTTCCAGCATATTACCACCTCTCTTCTAAGCTTGAATTAGCACTACCATAATAATTCTAGCTCCTTCCAGCAAGATTGCATTGCTGGGTCACCAAGCAATCTCCCAGAGTTCTGGAGTAGACTATCATTTACAGTGTATACACACAGAAGTCCACCTGCTTCATGGGTCTGACAGCCCAAAACTGGACTGCATATTCCCTCTTCTTTGGAGTTATTTCCCTACTGCTCCCCACTTTTTTTAGGGGGAAAGTAGTAACATATGCATCACCATTTACATGGTCTGTTACTGCATCTCCTGTGTCACACATAATAGTCTCAGACATCACAGAGTCACATTCCCCCAGAAGACATCCATCCTGATCTTGGCTACAACAAGCACAAACATCAAGTATAACATCTTTCTTTTCTCTTTTCTGTTTCTCTTTCCCCTTCTTTTTCCCTTTCTTTAAAGACAGACAAACTCATCACATCCTGTCCTGGGTTCTTGCTCTGCCCAAAAACTTTCATGCTTAGTAAAAGCAACCTCTTTGCATAATACCTGCAAGTGTACACACTGAGACACACTGGAAAGAGCTGGATTTTCACCTCAAAGTATGGAAGTACTGCCTGCACTGATGTAGAGGTAATTACAGCAAGTCTTGAAGTGAGTCAGTGCCATCTTTGGGACATAATTTGTTGTGTAAAACTTCAAATTCATGGACAATCTGGGTTGCCTGAGGATCTGAAGGAGGAGAAGGAGTGGCCTTTCCAGAAATGTTGCAAAGATTCAAAGAGAAGGAGGTCCTGCTGGATTAGGAGGCTTATGACTTGCTAAAATGTGTCATTCACCCTGGATATTTTAGGAGATTTTGCAGTAGAGTAAAGATAGGTAGGAACAGTGAGAGACTACACCAGGACACTGACATCCACCTCTTGCAGACAGAAGGCTGAAATGATACTGGAATAAGACTGGGAATAATCAAGCAGATCATGTTAAAAGAAAAATGTGCTTATTTTACACACCAGCAGAAATTAAAGGTGGTAAAGAAATGCATTTCACATCTGAGGAAGTGCCTTAGGTGAAGTTTTTCTTTTTTTTTTTTTTTTTTTTTTCATTCTCCAGTGGTAGTATATGCATTCCTCATGGAAGTAGAGGGCTCTAGCTTGAAGAGGACACATCAGTCTGCACTCCTATGCTCATCCTAGCTTTTTGGTAGTTATTTTAGGGCTCTCCTAGGATGTCTAAAGGGGTCGGTTGTCCCCAGTAGTAGCAGTGGAGGTGCTGGGAGGTCCATCAGTAGTGGAAGTATGGAGAAGTCCCTTTGGTACGCAGTGTTGCTGTTCAAGAATGGGCTAGAAGAAGTCAGGGGAGGTCCTCCCACATGTGACACATTGCCATCTACATTACAACACTGCAGTAGGAGCTCATGTAACAACCTATTGTAGTCTGACCATCTGGGGACTAATATGGAATAACACCTCTATGTAATGCTAAAGAAAGTTGTAGGTAGTTCTTGTTTCCCATATTACCTGTGCCTCTTCTTAGACAGTGCTAAAAAGCAAGCTGAGGAACTTACTCAGTTCATAGTGCTCATCCTGATCTTCAGAACATCTGTTGACTGGAAGGCAAATGTTGTGATTTAGCTCTCACCATTCTCCACTTCTTAAGAAGAGATGAAGATGTCCCCATTCACTTGCAATTCAGGCTCAGGTGTCTGTTTTGAGGATAAGAATCTAATTGATCTTATCCAGTGAACATGTTGATGAAGTCAGCATTTGCCAAAGTCTATGAGCAACTTGTTGGATAGAGATATGTGAGGAAGCTATGAACATGTGCAGTGCCTAATCTGTAAGCACTGAAAACCCATATAAAATTGATGGAGGTCAACCATTAATTTTAGTGCCAATGGGAAGAGGTAATGTTAATGTACAGCTAGGTGCTGTGTGATCAACCTTCAACTACATGCTATAATTTAGGTAGTCTGAATCTTTCTTTTAAGATCGTTATTCCTCTTTACATAAAGTAATTGTCAGTTACACAGCAGGATTACTTGGGGGCATATGAGTTTAAGGATTTTGCGATGTCTCTGACTGACATATTCTTTCATCCCTATTTGGTGTAATGACTGTTGACGTGAAAACTATTGTTTGACCTAATCCATATCCCACTGAAATCAAATGGAATTTTTAATATAGGGATCTTTGCAGAATAAAGACACCTTCAAGAAAAAAAAAAAAAAAAAAAAAAAAAGTTTTACAAAATTTTACAAATTCCTCTCTAGATAGAACTGCCAACAATTTACTTTTGGCAAAATACCAGCTTCACAACCTCAGGATCTGATCAGCTATGGCCTATCACACCAAAAAAATGAGGTTGCAAATGGAAGAGAAAGGCAGTGAATTCAGAATAGCTCTTCTGTGCCCATGGCCTATTGTCATGCTTATTCTAGCATAATCAAAATGACATAAACATTCAAAATAAAAGAACACTGTCACAAATGGCATCTTTAGATATTCAATATATTCAGCAGCAATCAGTCCATAGTAAAGCCAGCCAGCCAGACTGTTTAAACTAGTCAAGATATAATATTTTTGTAGCTGCATATCATGAAAAACACAATTTCATTCTTGTTTCTGTTTATTTTAATTTTTTAATGCTTCTTTTGGTTGGCAGTTAGTTGATTTGTTGGTTCGAATACCCAAAAGCATCAATGGGCGTGAAACAGAATTTCTGTAATTTTGGAAATATACAGACAGAGACCTCATTAAATCAGTAGTATTCCTTTTGAAATCATCCATGTATACTCCTAATGCTGATTTAGTTGAATTAGTAATTATGCAATTGTTCAGCACTAAAGAATTACAGAGTCTGTGACTGCAAGATTATTACAAATAGTAATCGTGCATTTGATATTCTAGAAATGCAGAGAAACTAAATTTCTTTGTATTTCCCATACAAGAAACATATATAAACTGAATGCATATTTGTGTAGAATTAATGCTTGTACATTTATTGAGTTTAGCCTTTAGCATGGTACTTGAACCATGCACCAAAAACCCCTGTGATATTAGCAATATACTTCCCTGCAGCTACATGTTTTACAAAGAAAAAAAAATCTAAAATCTTGACCGTACCTTTCCCTCATCCTTCCATGAAATATTTTGCTTTCTTTTTTAACCAGAGGGTACACATATTAGTTTCAATCTCTTTTCATTGTTGTTCTGTTTATAGGTTTTCAGGTTTTCAATATTAGTGATGGGTAATTTGACATGATAAAGTGTCCAGAGATTTTGCAGCTGTCAGCTGCAAAGTTTGGAATAGGTTTTGCACTCTGATTATCTATACAGAAAAGAGTTAGTGGGAATAAAAGGTTTCCTTCTGGAGATCTTCAAACATCGCTGTTTCCATGTTAGGGAACTTGAAGTTATTCTAATAGGTTGCTCCACTACACACCTAAAACTAAGGAGCCAGAGACCTACCTAAGATTGTATTCCCCCCAAATCCATATATCCAGAGGCTTCTCATGTTTCAGATCCTTTTCAGAATAAGATTTAGACCCATCATGAGGTACAATTGTTCACAATTTCATTTGGTTTTGTTCCTAAAGAAGGAAACAGTATGTTGCTGAATCAATGAGTCAGCATCAGTAAGTAGGTAGTTCTGACTGAATGAATAGACCATTGAAATTTTCTTTCATAACACAGTACAGGGGTTTTTGTGTGAATAAAACAATTGTCTTTATCTGGCTGCCTCCTTTTCTTTTTCTTTTTTTATCCTGGAGGCTTAACACCACATGGTGGACAGTAATTATGCATGATCTTTATCAATAATGTAGAAGAACTTCCTACTGAAGATAGCTTAAGTGTCCTAAGAGTACAAGATCATGCAGTAAAAGCACAGGTCTATGCCATTACCTGTGGTAAATAATACTCCTGAAAAAAATTCTAAAAAATCCAAATCAGATGTACAGACACTGTAAACAGAATTAAAACTTTCTATTCACAAAAGAAAACAAATTATAAACTTGTATTATAAAAAATACAAAGTTATATATATAAACCTGAAGAATACTCTTTAAAGAATCTCCTTACCCAGTACTAAGAAGGATAGAGTGCTTGTTACATACTGACTAAATAGTGACTTCTAATAGAGAAAAGTAAATTATTATTTTTTCTATTAATGTGATATTGGATTTTTAGTTTTATGTGACTGAAGTTCTTTAATCTCACATTGATTTAATTTCAATATCAGATGGTAACACAAACATCTTCACAACCCAGAGCTTTCTGCAGAATGCTGCACATGAAAAGAATTCCACTGATCACTTTATGGCATTAAGCCTGTATCTTTATCAGCTATGCCCTTTTGCAGAGGGTGAGGGACAGAAATGTCTGAATTGTTTATCAGGAGTGTAACCCTTTGTGTTGTGTCTTTTTTTTTTTTTTTTTTTTTTTTTTGTCTTTGCAAATTTGTAACAGATAATTTCTTATTCACTTTGGTCTATGGTTTATTTGCAAACTATCTGTAGCTAATGATTTTATAAGCATTTGATGTTAAAAATTCACTTGTCAGACTCAGGGCTCATTTACTAACATTGTGTGGTATTGTTTTTGGTCCCTATGTGCATGTGGCAGGCACAAGAGCAACGTCTCAAAAAAATTTAACATTTCTTAGAAGGAATGCAAATACCAAATGGAAGAAATTCAGCAGAAGACTGGTACAGCTTTTCCATATTCTACATATCCCTTTGTCACAAGAAAATAATGTTAAATATGCTGTGCATACACAAAGTTATGCAGATAGGAGTGTAGATTTTTGCAATATTACAGAAATATTAAAATAGAACACATTTTTAAAGGTTTTCATAATAATTTTCCTTATCAAATTCTAACAATCTTTTCATTGTTGCCATAGTTTACGTCTTCCCTAACACATATGACCTTCTGCTATCCCTTCCCTTTCCTGTCTTTCTGCTACGATCTCTCTCCTGTTCTCCATGATGAAAGCAATGAGGTCAACATCCTTCTTTTCTATTATTACCCATATGACAACACGTCAAAAATATCTGCATAGCTGTAGGACTACACAGATCCCAATTTCAATTCCTTACCTGAAAAGAAACACAAAAAAATTCCTCTCTATACCCTAGGAAAGATGTGATACAAGTAAATACAACATAGCAACAGATTCAGCTTAACATTGAAATCTTTGAGGAGCATAGGTGGGTTCTCAAGTGATGCAAGAAAAAGCGAATTGTAGGAGGGAGCCTTATGAAAAAGCTGGTGGAAATAATGCCTATCTGGCATTCCCTAAATAGTATAAGGAACTTAACTGTCTGTCCAATATGGGTAAGCACTAGGAACCTTCAACTGTCTCAAGTTCAGTTTACCAATTTATGGCATGGCAGCACTTACCTCTCCAGAAAACATCCAACGCAATAAGGTAAGGGGGAAGGGAAGAATCTTCCTATGGAATATTGCAATGAGTGAAATAAAGCAGTTAATTAGTTTCCTTTGAACAAATACACATTTAAATGCTGCTGAAATACTGGCTTTTTGAAATAATCAAGAAAATTCCCATTGAATTTTGTAAAACTAAAGATTAACAAAACCAGTTTTATTAACAATAAAAGTTTGAGCTCCTTGAAGGGGCTCACATTCCAATTGATCCTCTCTACAACACAAAGATGGAAGCTGACTGTGAAACATGAAAAACACTCTTCAGTGTACAAGATTTCTGACTCATCTTCTGCCAATTCAGCTGTTTTAAATGTCTTTCTCTGAGTGGAGAGCCTCTTCCTCTCCCATCTGAGGCTTAATTTATCTTTATCTGAAAATGAAGTATGTAGGTTTACTTGATAGCTACAGTAAGCAAACCCTAAGTACTGTATTATGCATTTATTTTATGGCTGATATAAAGTACAGATCTCATCCTAATTTCACTTGTGAATATAGGAAAAAAGACATTTAAAAGCCATTGGGGCATTCAGAGTTATATGAAGAAATGTTATCTCAGTTTTCCTTTAAATTTGGACCACGTGTAAGAAAATAGTAAACACATAAAAAGACACATTCTTAAAACTCAGATCACTAATAAATATTGTTATAAGTATATATTTAGACAAGAAAAAAAACAGTTATAATTCCCGTACAGTACTTACCCATTTTAACATTATCACATGGTTGTACAAACAGGATTATAACAAGCAAAAGAAAGCACTTTATTTAATGAATAAATAATTAAAAGCATTGGTGAGGGTAGTCTTAAGAATAATCTGCTTCATACAGTTTAAAGTACATCAAACAACAAAATCCATAGTCCCAAAATTCCATTAAATAATACTGAGCAATTATGTGATTGATAATATTTAGGTATATATATATATAATATATATATGTATATAATCATATTATTATGAGTAATTAAGGTATCTATTTACATGCCATGCAATATTAGAATGTGTTGCAATACATAGGCACAACAGGTGGATTTAAGAATGTCTGTGATAAAAACAAAACAAAACAAGACAAAACTTATTTTTGAAAATGTTGGACATTCTTTCAGTTCTTTCTTTGCAATATACAGAGAGAATTTGAGATCTTTTCTGTTAGTTAAGGACATACTTTTACTATTGTACAATTAGGTAGCACTATGAAATTAAAGCTGTAGTTAGAGCTCTGAGATGCTGCAGTTAGAGAAAGCATTCTTGCTTCAAAACTTAGCATATGACATGCATGTCTGTGATATTCTCATTGTGGACCCAGTCCTGTGAAATGTTGAACTTCCCCACCAAGAGGATGCTCACTGTTGTGCTCTAAATAAATTAAGTGCACTCAATGTCTCAAAAGAGCTGCACAGAATTTGTCAGGATGATACCTATCACCACGTAAGTTCTATCAATGTCCAGTCAAGTGATGTTTATATATCAATTAAAAAAAAAAAAAAAAAAGTGTCTAATTCTTCATTATTTTCAGTCTATAAATAGTTTTAAAAACCTGGAAATTACAAATTTGCTTCTTAAGCATTTGCTAGTCCACGGAATACTAAAGGACTAGCATTATTTCTGTTATTAATTATGGGACAGGTCCTGATCTTTTGCTTTGTAAGAGGGTCAGTAAGTCCCAAAGGATCAGAATATGGCCCTCTATTTTATGATTTTACTATGCTCAACTGGTTGAAAACAAAGTATGGAATGGGGTCTCACAAGAAAAGCAGTTTATAATGTAAACAGCTGTGTTATATAAGGTATTATATTTCAGAGTAATCAAACTGGAAAAAATCAATCCACTCAAGTAAATGGTGAAAAAAAAATTTTCATAATTTTACAAGGAAGCATCTACCAAAGAGAGTTTTTTTTTGAATAAGAGGAAAAGTCAAAGGTGGTTTTGGATTATGGTGTAATTATATTTGATCGATGTGCCCACTAAGGTAATCAACAGTGAAAGTTAATAAAACTAATATTAATTGAGTTAGAGCTTAACTGGCCATGATATACTGAGCTGATTCACACCTCTGGGTGATATTGTACCATGTTTTCTGTATACTAAAATGCCTTGCTCTGCTCTAGAATAGGACTCTAAGCATATAGATAAAATGAAGTTGAGACTTTGAAACACAATTCTGCTGAATAAGTGTATTAAACAGGAAAGAATTGAGCATGCAAAGATAATGTCGTGAATATTCAGTTGCTTTCACTGTCTGAACTGGCACATGTCAGCACATGTGCTGTAGAAAACTCTCACTGCTTTTTTTACTTTACAGCAAGGATGCATGCCATAAGAAAGTTTTATCAGTTGAATCAGGTAAATATTTTGGAGTCATGGGAAATCAGTCATCACAGACTACTTGTTCTGTCTGAACTGGGTACGATACCACTACTGTGCTCTCATGTCAGTAGGAATACTTTTGATGTATCAGATGCCACTGCCTAAGGCTACTAGACTGTACACCCATGCCTTTTTTTCATGTCATAAGTCCCATGGTTTCCCTGCCAACACCTACTGCCATGTCTAGTGATTCTCACGGTGTCTTCTTTCGTTAAAGATACTAGTGCATCCTTTTCTCCAAAACATCCCAAGATTAAACTTCTAATCAATGTTGTGATCCTTTTTCCTTATTTTTTTGCTTTCCCATGTCAGCTACATCAGTCTTTATCACTCCTGTTCTTTCCTCTCCTAGAGATATATCTCCTGCTTTTATGCCATTTAAGTATCCAAAGCTTCCTGAGTTTCTCCATTAGAGTTTAGTCTACTCCATGCTCAAGTTATTAAGATTCTTCTTGCTATGATTCCTATTAATAACTTGCTAAAAGGTAATATATTAAGCAAATAATGTGAATATAATTTTCTTCACATCTATTTGTTGAAATTGATGCATATTTCTGCACCCTCCTTAATTCTGCTTTGTTTGCCTTCAGACGGTTCCTTGGGAAAGAGGTCCTGACTGCTCTATCTTTAATAAGAGTTGGTACATCATAGGATTAAGTAACAGTAAATAACTTGCTTTCCATTTTCTGTTTGGACAAAGGGCTTTGATCAGTGACAGTAAAAATAAAAGAGCATTGAAGAAATCTTTGGTTTGTCTTTTTAGCAGTCCTTTAAATGTGTGCATAAATAAGTAAATAAATAAATAAATAAATAAATAAATAAATAAAGGACACCCAAACTTCCTAGCTGAGGAAAAAAGTTAGAACTGGCATGAGAGGCATCTGTGTCATCCCAGGTTACCAAAAATTTTAATCAATTTTTAGCCTCAAAGCTACTAAACATAAATAGTCAGCAATATTCAGCTGCCTTCTCATTCTGTATATTGGTATTTTTAAGTTTTTTGGAAAGTTTCTCATCTGACATATCACTGAATTCCTGTCAGGATTTAACCTTTTTTATTTCTTTCTTTTTTTTTTTTTTTTTTTTTTTTTTTCACCCTTAATTTATGAGGTTTAGACAACAGTATTTCTATTACTAACTGAGCAAACAAAATGCTTGTGAATGAATGGGCATTTATTGAATATGTGTTTCGGGCCAAATCCAGATTCTGTGGAAACTTCTGGAATACTATCCTTTGTCTTAAATGAGATTAAGATACAGTTTTTAGTTACAGATATTTATTTCCTTCCTTCCTTACTTTGTTCTCTCCTTTTATCTTCTATTTTCTTTTTTTTCTTTTTTATTCTTTTCTTTTCTTTTCTTTTCTTTTCTTTTCTTTTCTCTTTTCTTTTCTTTTCTTTTCTTTTCTTTTCTTTTCTTTTCTTTTCTTTTCTTTTCTTTTCTTTTCTTTTCTTTTCTTTTCTTTTCTTTTCTTTTCTTTTCTTTTCTTTTCTTTTTCTTTTCTTCTTTTCTTTCTTTTTTCTCTTTTCCTTTTCCTTTTCTTTTCTTTTCTTTTCTTTTCTTTTCTTTTCTTTTCTTTTCTTTTCTTTTCTTTTCTTTTCTTTTCTTTTCTTTTCTTTTCCTTTTCTTTTCTTTTCTTTTCTTTTCTTTTCTTTTCTTTTCTTTTCTTTTCTTTTCTTTTCTTTTCTTTTCTTTTCTTTTCTTTTCTTTTCTTTTCTTTTCTTTTCTTTTCTTTTCTTTTCTTTTCTTTTCTTTTCTTTTCTTTTCTTTTCCTTTTCTTTTCTTTTTTTCTTTTCTTTTCTTTTCTTTTCTTTTCTTTTCTTTTCTTTTCTTTTCTTTTCTTTTCTTTTCTTTTCTTTTCTTTTCTTTTCTTTTCTTTTCTTTTCTTTTCTTTTCTTTTCTTTTCTTTTCTTTTTCTTTTCTTTTTTTCTTTTCTTTTCTTTTCTTTTCTTTTCTTTTCTTTTCTTTTCTTTTCTTTTCTTTTCTTTTCTTTTCTTTTCTTTTCTTTTCTTTTCTTTTCTTTTCTTTTCTTTTCTTTTCCTTTTTTTTTCTTTTCTTTTCTTTTCTTTTCTTTTCTTTTCTTTTCTTTTCTTTTCTTTTCTTTTCTTTTCTTTTCTTTTCTTTTCTTTTCTTTTCTTTTCTTTTCTTTTCTTTTCTTTTCTTTTCTTTTCTTTTCTTTTCTTTTCTTTTCTTTTCTTTTCTTTTCTTTTCTTTTCTTTTCTATTTTATTTTTCCCTTTTCTCTCCTGTTTTGTTTTGTTTTTGTTTTTGTTTTTGTTTTTAATAACTATTTCAAAGTTCAGTAAGGCCTTAAGAATTTCAATTATACAGAATTCGAGAAAATTAGATAAGAAAATTTTTACCTGCCAGAAATTTAAATCCTGTTTGTTTGTGCTTCTGCACAGGTTGATGGCAGCACAAAATACTGAAGGTTGGAACAGAATATAGTCCTCTTCCTGTAGCAATAGTCACATCATTTACTTTCTGTCGGTGATATATATTTTTTCAAATATATTCTGTTTTAAAAGACACTTATAATTTAAAATAGTTGGTGTTATTTGTGTTTTCAAATAATTATTATATTTCTGGTTTCAATAGAGAACTCAGGGCATCTCTGCTTTATAACTCAGCATGTTCAAAAGTAGATTACTTTTATTGATACTTCTATTTCAATGTTGCGGCGTTTTTTTGCTTTTTTTTTTTTACTGTACTGCAACAAAAATGATTGTATAACCACATTAATTTCTTTTTAAGAAAGTATTTATGATATTTTGATATGACCTCATTCTACTCTCAGAATAAAAACTGACGTGTGGTAAATGTTGGCTTTTCTATATGCTACCACTGTACTGTTACAAAGACTCATGCAATGATGCTTATTACATGTTGTTAAGTATGCCTAACAAATCTGGGCTAGATTCTGTCACCTTTGTGCTGGATAAGTAACACTTTACCCAATTCAAATAACTCATTTTGAGTAAGTTCCTACTTATCATAGGAATGACAGAATATGGCCCTCAGGATTTATCATTTATTGTATATTCAATTCTTATACATATCTATATGAAACAAATGGACCATGATATGCTCAGAAAAATAACTGGAAATTCAGAATGAAACAAAGAAACAAACCAACCAACAACAACAGAAAGAAAGAAAATAACAGGAATAAAGTCCCTTAGGCATCTTCCCAAGAACTAACACAACACAATCAGGAATTCAGAACATTTATTGCAAGAGCTGAATAACTAAATAACGTTGAACTGGCAAAGCAGTAACAAGGATAACTGGTTAGATATTTATTCTGTCAAAGTCATCAAACACCCCTCACAAACTGACATAAGTACTGCAATAAGCAAAGTACCCCTAACCCATTTTTATGCCTTTATACTGTGGAGGGAAAAATAAATAAATAAAAAAAAAAAAAAGTAAAAAAAAAAAATGAACTGCTATATACAAAAGAATAAAGAATAAAAAAAAAGTTTTTGTTTTTGGTAAGAATAAAAACACCTTCAGATTAGCTAAATTTGTTACTCTAAAACTGATGTTTCACTGTGGCATAAGTAACTTTTGCTTTTTTCGGTAAGGACTTTTTTTTCTTTTTTTTTTTTTTTTTTTTTTTTTGCATGCTATTTATTTGTGTAAATCAACTGTCATGCCTTAAAAAAAACATCTAAAAATGTCTGGATTTGGATTTGCTTTGCGTGCAACTTAGATCTTATTAACATTAGGAGTCACTCTGCTGGTTTGACTGAGGTGACATGATACTGGTACCTGCCAGGCATTGACCAACTATGATAACAAACAGTTAAACAGCAATAATTAGAGATTTAACCCTTTAGTTCCCCCAACTAGCCTACCAGGAGATTGTTCTGTTACATCATGAAGGCACAACACATTAAATATTCTGTGGCTATGGTCTAAAAACACTTGTGTTACTACAACATTAACGCAGATGAAGATCAACACAAATGCTGCTGTTTGAGCAATACAAACTGTCTTAGGTATAGACACACACCTGCCCAATTGGAAAAAGATGATTACTTTATTTTGCTCCTGTAGAATTTCCTGCATATACTCCAGCTGAGTTCAATGTCAGCTACCACTCATTAAATGACAGACTGCAGCTAATTTGATCAAGGATTCCAAATTAACAGCTTTCCTTCTCACCCACCACCACAAATTCAAGCATTTTTCTTTTGTTTTGCAGTTTCCCTGTTTTATGAAACATAATGGAAGTTAAAAAAAAAGAAAAATTGCTATTTTTTTAAGCCCTTACACAAGTCCTTTCACTTCTTAATACTAAAAGAAAAAGAAAGAAAAAAAAAAAAAAAGAAGACATTCTACCTGAAAGTTGGCATCATTTTTGCTACTACACAGAAAAATCTTTTAATTTCCTTTTTACAATCAACCTTTCCTCCCACCCCATCACTCCTTTTTTCACTTTTAACACAAGTGGTTTGAGTTCCTTGGAACATTGTGTGTCAGACAGACTACTAACACAGAAACACCTTCACTGAAAATAAAAGCAAAACAACAGTAAGCAAATGAAAGAAAATAAAATGCAACTGTGAAACACAGAAATATGCTACAGTATCTTTTCAAGTGAACGTTATAAGTACACAAAAATTGTAAGTAATAATTGTTTCTATTTACAAGTTTTCGAACACTGATCGACTTATAAGTGTCCACTAATATTGTTAATAGCACAATAGGTTTAATGTTTACAGTTTCAGTTGTTTTGTTTGCAATATGATCTCAAGTATAACGGTCCCAGCATAGATCAATGACAACAAAAGCACAATTTTCTAACTGGATATGCTTTTCAATCATTGCAATCCACTGAACTTTCTTGCTCTCTCACTCTCCAAATACCTCTTCTGTTGTTCATAGCAGCAGTCCAGGGTCAAAAACCAAACAAACAAAAAAAAGGATATTTGCAAACTGGAGAGATCTCTGTAGATTTTAATCATGTCTATTTAACAAAACCACACAACTAGTAGAAACACTCTTTCATGTTGCAGGACATCACACCTTCCACGGTGCTAACATAAAGATATGCATATCTCTGCTAGGTGAAGCATAGTTCTAGAGGTCTACCCAGTACATAAAGCTCTGACACACACACAGTATTAGCAAGTCTAAGTAGGCTAAAGTCATTGGTCCAAAGTAACCATTTCTTATAGCTGGTGCTCCTTTGGACTCTCAACAGCTCCTGAGGCCTGTTTATAAGACTTCAAGTTGGCCAGAGGAATGTCAGTCATGTGGTTGCCAGTGTTGAAATGACCCTCACTGGAACCATACTGCTTTCGGTCACTGAACTGGTTTCTGTTGCTATCTTCTTTCCAGGTCCTGGTCAATGTGTGTCCATTAACTAGTTTGTCCTTCTTAACCCATTCTTTCTGAGGTGCAAAGGTAGAGAGAGGAGACTTTGGCTGTTGGTATGGGCCCAAACTGGGAGGCATCCAACAGTTGTCTGAGTGACCCAAAACCAGGCATTCTTGAGTACACATCTCCGTAGCTTCAGCTAATCCTCGTGGCCCAAGAGGCCCATCTGTTGAAGAAAAACAAACAGAAAGAAGAAAGAGGGAGAAAGAAAAAAAAAAGAAAGGCTAATATTAGATTGTGATATTTGGTATTAAATGTATATATATACCTCATGAGAAAATGAACAATGATTCTGCAGCAAAATATTGTGCTGGTAAATCCTACATACATTTAATTGCATTAGACAGTAGTTGCTTTGTAGGGCATATACTCTCTGTACATGCTACCTACATAGTTTCCAACAGTGGAAATACAGTTCATTTAGCCCTAATTTATCAGTCTCTGACCCTACTATGAATAAACTTAACTCCCTTTTTCAGTCACACTAAGAAAATAGAGCTAGGTAGGTGAAAATGTCAGAGGAAGTAAACATACCCTTGCGAGAATTAATGCTGCTTATAAATGTCTACAGTATGAATGTATTCTCTTCTGCTTTCAACACTCTTTACTACTGCAGAACCTTGATGAACTAGCAGCCTACCTCAAACTGAGAAACAACTATCCTATGTAAAAATTATCATGACCAAAGGAATGCTCTGTATGCAGGATTATTCTACTGTCTACTATTTTACAAACTTGGGTTGGTGTATAGTTCTATACATCTACCCAGTGGATAAAACTCTGATGCACACTCCCAACAAATAAGAGAGAAGTTAAATTTTGCTGAATTTAATATAAATCCATGAAACACTTCAAAACCTTACAGAGAATAAAATATGTAATTCTTCTGCCCAATAAACACATCTCAGATAGCTGCTATGAAACCATAAAAATCAAGGGGTAAATAAAAAAAAAGAAGGCTTATGTAAATCTTATGCTTGATAATGAACTGATTTCATAATTCTTTGTAAATCAAGAATATGAGACCACAGGAGACACACAGGAGACAGAAATGTGCTGACATACTATGCATATTAAATATCCACATAATTTTTCACACACTACTGAGGACACAGCTGGCCAGTTGCAGGCATCTTGTAATCAAGCAGACAGGTGACCCATGTCTTCAGCAGCACTAAATTCCTCTCAGTCTTACTACATTTCTAAATGGCTGAATTTGTTGATCTGATCAGACTGGATGTATGAGGAAGGGCAAGACAGGAAAAAGGCAGAGAAATCACTTTGTGTGTCTTTGCTAGATATTTCTCAATATCTAAGATACTCTTTTTCATGATTCTTTGCTACCTGTATTGTAATTTTGATCAAGAATTTTGAGATGCCTTTTCTTGACTTCAAAGTAAATCGACTGGCTAAAGCTGTAGACATCTGAGGAGTTAAGGAGACCTATTTCCTTGATTAAACAGCCCAGTGACAGGACAGAAATTACAGATTGATTTTTGAGAAAGAACATTAGCAGGTAGACATGAATAGTGAAGTTATGAAGCATCTTAAAAATCAGTACTAATCAGAAGAAAAATGCCATTGGTGTATCAGCCAAAAAAAAAAAAAAAGTATCTATGTATCTATATAATAGTATAATATAATAGTATAATTGAGACTTAAAATGATAAGTGAAGACACTCTAACAAAGATTTCTGTGTTGTGATGTCAAAGACTATTTAATTCTCTTGTACTCCATGCATATACAATAAATTACCCTAAATACTGAAATTACCCCAATTAATTTTATGGAAATTGCTATTCTTTCCCAGTTTTGTTTTTATTGTTTTTTTTTTTTTTCCTTTGTTTTTTTTTTTTTTTTTTTTTGGTTGGTTGGTTGGTTGGTTGGTTGGATTTTTTAACTGACACATAACAATTTATAGTAAACTTCACAGATTATCAACCCACAGCTTTTACATTCACATATAGAAAATGCAATCATGTATATTTCTACATGATACAATGTAATTAGTTAATCTTCTTATCTCTGAGCAACTCCTCTTTTTGAAAATCTGAAGAATAGACAGCAAGTTGTTGATGTGACAGAATATAATAAAGCATAATGAAAGTTGCTTCTTCATTCTCCCCTATAAGTGTCCTGTTGCTGACAACTAGAATATGAAAAATGTATAGAATTCATGTTACTTTCCATTTAGATCAATACAAGATGAAATTAAGCCAAAATCATTAGGAAATAAAGAAAAAGCAACTGGATCTTTGCAGAGATTTCAGTAAGAAGCAAGAACCTTCATTCTAAAATGAGAACTGTGATAATTCCTGAGAAGTGAGTCTTTATTCTATAAAGCTCTTCTCTGAATTGTCTAGTATGAAGTTATAATCAAACTGAGGTACGTACTTAGTACAAAAATATAAATAATAAGTAAAGGAAGTACTCACAGTATATTGTTAATGTTTCCAAAGCTTAATCTATAGGTTAAAAGCTTTTTTTTTTTTTTTCTGACAACAAAAATTTCATTTTAATTAGCTTTTTCCCATTTTCAGAGGAAAAAAAAGAGAAGACACAGAAATATTTTCAACCTGCCTACTCTTACAGTACAATATTATCTTGCTGACCAAGGAGAAGAGGTTTTGCAGGGATTAAAACTTTCAAAACACAACGAAAACCTTTCATCAGAGAATGACACATTTCAAGAAATACAGTGCATGCACTTTGTGCTTCCAATCTACAGTGGAATAAAAGTTAACAGGACACCCTTCAATACTATAGTTCTGAAGAGGATAAGTTAGGTTTTCTGTTAGTTAAATAAATTTCAAGAGATAACCCATTTATTTCCATTTAAAATTTAAATGAGTAATAAGATGGTTTTACTTAGGACTGAATATGCATGTGGCCCTATAAGCTACATGTCAAACTGGGAGATTTACTTCTTGTGTTTTGCTTTCTTTAGTAACAGTTCTAGGCAGTTAATGCTGTTAAACTCAGAATGGATTTTAAACATCCTTTGCTTTAGCCATCATTAAGTTGATAAACTTTCTGGAGAGCACTGGAGTATATTATATATCTCTTACTGAGAGTAGCAGACAGGAATGGGGTAACGATGCTGAGTTGATGGCTGTTCAGGAGAAGCAGCTCCTTAATATTTTTTTGGGTTTAACAACATTTCATTGTCCCACTTAGATTTCAGAAATAAATTATTGTGTGCAAGTCCTCCTCCAGTCAATCTTATCTATGTAGAGATTTCAACCAAAGGCAAAACCATGGCAGTCTCTTTATTGGGACAATTACAATTTCTGTATGGATGTAGGTCACACCAAGTGATAGTTGTAGACAGTGAGGACTTCTTCTTTTAGGAGACGACTAAGAATCCCAGGGGAACACCTGTAGGACACTTCTTTTAGCTGTTCAAATAGTTGTGAGGTTTGGTTTAAGTCTGCATACACTTCTACAGATGCCTGTATGTGAAAATCTATGAATAAAATGCATGTCCAGAATTGAGAACAGGTTCAGACTCCTATTCAACTGAGTATGCATATTTTACAGTACTCTGACTCATGCCTTCCAATCTGTAAAATACAGGGAATATTTACTTGCCTTACTAAAATATTGTGTGTTTTTTTTAACCAAATGCCTTGCCAGACTTCATCTAAGATATAATTAACAATTATTATTTTAATCACTTTTTGTTTAAACCATCATGAGAGAAAAAGAATTCCACAAAGTATTTTTTTAGAAATGCAGATTGTTAATATATTTGACTGTTGAGGTACTACAAGGAGTGATATTGCTTACTGATTAAGGAAGAAGGCAGCTTCATTCATGTGTGTGGTGCCTGTCACACCTGCTCTCTATTTAAGACCCTTAGATACAAGCATAATATTTTTGTAAATTTTATTGCTAATAATGGTGACAATCATGATTCAGGGGACTCTGTAAGTGTCCTACTGTGAGACACAGGAAAAAGATGAAAACCAGATGTGGAAAAAAAGGATCTCACCTACAAGAAAAAAAAAAAAAAAAAGACAGTCTTCCACCAATATGTTTTTTTTCAGCTTCTGTTTTGTGTAATTATGTTCTCAAGTATAGACAGTTTATTCTCTTCTAAGACTGCTTATTATTCAGGTTGCTATTCAGTAACATAAAGTGAAATGATCATGAGCAGTATGATGGGAGAGAGATCTTCTGGGGGTAGCTTGCACTGAAGAGTTGGCTGCTTTGTACTGAGAAAGCATAATGTTGCCTTAATGGTAATTATCTTTCTCCTCCACCACGACTGAACAATAGCTTTCACCCAATTTTCTGAAGTTGTTTCATTACCACATACAATGACACCACTTAAAAACCTGTTCCTGCTGCTTTAATTTTATAATTGCATTAATTTGTTTCCTTTCTCTTCATAAAAATGTCACAGAAATTTCTGTATCAAGTTTTTCCACACTGAAGTACTTTATTGATATGTGGGGATTTTTTTCAAAGTATTTGTTCTCTGAACAATCCGTAATACACGAGGCTGGTTATCAGTCTTGGCTGCTTGAATATATAATGACACAAGTGCTGATAAAACTGTACAAGCCATCTGTCTCTGGAGTTAAATGTTTTGAAAGCAAACACAAAAGTGCATAACAAACACTCCCTTAAATTGTCTTTGTAAATATTTATATCAGATCTTACCCAAAAATGCTTTTTTGTTGTTATTTTATTCTGTTAATAGCTGTCAAGCAGATGCATGACTTGCCTACTCAAAAGCAGACAGGTGTAAGAAGGAAAATAAAGTATGCCACTCAAAAGCTGGTCATACTCTAATGCTGGAACTTCTATATGATCTTTTATCTCTTTTTATTTTACCCAGAAGCAAAACTGCTATTTCATTGATTAACTTACTACTGCAATTAGCAACTAGCTTCTGGTGTGTTGACTAGCTGCTTTTCAACCTGCTTCTTTAAAATTTTCTTGCTTAAAGACAGAAAATTCATTCTTCAATTCCAAAAGTCAAGACCACAAGATAAGTTCCTCTCACTGAGACTTTTTGGTCTCAAATGAAAGAGTACTCTTTGCCTAAGGGTACTAACTTTAAGTATAGTGGATTTGAACATGGTCAGTTGTGCTTCAGACAATCATATTTATTTAACTTTTAATATTACATTTTTAAAGGAAAAAATAAAAGAAAACAACAGCAACAACAACATTTTCAGCTCTATTTAACATCAAATACAGAAAGCTTTTTTAAGTGTACATGGGCTACTTTACTAAATGACCTTTTCTGAGACCACATGTTTTTACAGCCTTCCCCACATATATTGGAATTGAAATGACATTATTACATTTCATAGAGGTCTTGCAACTACTGTATATTTTAAATATAAATACTGGAAAACAGTTTATAATGAAAAAGATTTTTTGACATTTTTTTCTCTTAAATATCAGCCAAATAAATTAGAAATTCTGTTCTTTATTTCTAGTCTGTTAAAAAAAAAAATAATCCAAGATTACAAAGCCACATACATGCTGTGTTGGATGTGTTTTCTTAGTATTATTAATTAACAGCAAGATCCAGGGACTACTAAAAATATATTTTTAGTGACTTATTCTATGGTCATTCCACCTGGCACAGTCAGTGCTGATAAAATCACATTCTGTTCCCAAATCACCTTGTTCCAAAGTCCCTGGATTCATGTCATTGCTGCTGCCAGTTTTGGTAGACTTATCACCACCACCCTGTATCCTGCTGCTTCTCCCTCCCCTGCCTGCAGTTGCACCCTCTGTACTCAGGTACAGATCAAGAAACCCCTGCTAGTTCCTGTTCCCTGTCTTGGCCCCAGCATAATTTTCATCATTACTGACCTAAATAATACTGTAAGGCTAGTTTATATCTGCATTACTTATCAGGGATAAGATGCCAGAATCCTTAATTAACACAATAACAGGAGGGACAGGAAGCAGGGGGGTAAAGGTGTGTGGGAGGTACTGCCCAGAAAACAGAAATGCAGTAACTAAAGTATTTTCTGAAAAGCCAGGAAAACCTGGCAGAACAAGATTTTCTACACAATTCTGTGAAGAACTTAAGTGATCCAGATGGGTTCCACAGAAATGCAGCTGTCTAAGGTCTGAGCTACAATTTCAGAAATCATTCATGACTTCTTTGACTCCATGGGCAGCTCAATTTTGAAATACAACTTTATTCAACTACTTTAAATTCTGTTTCTACAAAAATGTCTCAGTCTTCTGATAACTGAGACTGCTTCATGTCTGAATCTTTTCAAAGTTAAGAAAGTGTTCCCTTTCCTTCATATCTTGAATATATAAATGTGTTTGGCATTTTAAGAGTACAACTAACATATACCAACAGGTCATAGCTTCGAACAATACAGTAGTGTAGTAGGCTGTTTTTTTTCTCCCTCTGATTTATACCCACAGGCTGATTACAGAAAAGGCACCTGCCTTTTGTTTTAAATGTTATGCAGAGTCCACTTGTGGTTAGAACATTTCTGGAAGTCTCAGCCCCAGTTCCCTTTTCTTCCCAGTAGATTCTGGTCCCTGTCTCCTATAGATGTACAAAAATCAATCTCGATCTTGATAACAAGAGATCTTCTGACAAATAAGAAACAGTTCTCTAATCCTGCAGAAAAGTGGACTTCTTACACACCTAGGGAATGCTGAAATTGCTAATCTACTGTGGAAAAGGTAGCTATAACACTACAGTCACTTACAGAATGTAGTCTGTATTTCTTATCTTAAGTTATTTTCACCTATAGCCGATCCACTATAAAAACTACAAAGAAATTGATTGTTACTTATGTAGTTATATCTTTTTTTTTTTTTTTTTTTTTTTTTTTTTTTCTGGTATCCTTCCTAAAAATTTAATACCACTATGATTTACAAGTTACACTTCCATCAGTAATGGATTTGTTGTCAATATGTTATTTTTATCTGGCCTAAATTTCTCTGCATACGTCGAATTACTTTTTCTGCATTAACATACATATACATAAACCTCCATGCACTTCCATTTGTGCATGTTCAGGAAGTAGTCATGTACCATAGAGTCCACACTTTGAAGCATTCACAGCCTACAAAAAATTTTGGTTACTTGTATTTTCAAAGGCATGACATCTTCCATGAGCTGACACCTTCCAATATATTGAAGTAATTTTACAATGCTTTTGAGAATAAAAAAGCAGGTTTCCTAGACCTGCTTACCTACACATTCCTTGGAAGGAATTTTGTGGCCTGTTTCTGCAGATGGGAACAAATAGGCTAGTTTATCTACTGTCCAACTAGATGCAGAGCAGGTGACAAAAGACTAAATGTGTATGTTGTTATGCCTAAGCAAATACACTTAGAGAAATCATATAAGAAATTTCAGAAGAGTATAATAGTTTAGAGTTGTTAATAATCCCATGAAGTCTCCCAAACCAGGTTGTCTGGAAATGGAAAGTTCAACCTATAGGGAGGCCACAGTTACATCTCTCTGCCCCTGTCATCTAAAAACCCCCTTGAAATTAGTTCAGATGTATGTTATTATATATCTGGTTTAGTTCTGGGGTTTTTATAACAGAAATGGTTTAATACTGAATTTGTTTGGAACAACTTTTAGTGACATCTCAGAATAAGAAATACATTTTTGCAACCTCCTGGTAGTTCCTCTTGGTTGCTTGAAAAGTCAGAGATTTAACCAAATTCTAGCCCTCAGTTGCCCATAGAAGATATCAAACAGACCATTTCCTAATCTCTCCTGAATACACTTTATGCAACTGCTGAGCTTGTGAGATATTAGGGTTCAAGTTTGTCGAGTCTTTGTGAATAGATAGATGAATTAATTAATGTTAGACTTGCGACCATTCTGCAGAGAAGTTACAACACTCTTTGAAATCACAAGGGCATGATCCATGCAATCAAGGGTATAGGAAGATGCCACAGGAGGCATTCCAAAGCAGTCATGGTCCAGAGTGGTTCTGAGCTTCCACTGCACAGCTCAAACCTGGATGATGCAGTGTTCTTCAGTGGTCATAAAAATCCAGCTCTGTTACTTATCATGAATTGAACATTGCCTATGTTCAGATGCCTATGCCACTTTTTTTTCTTTTTTTTTTTTTTTTTTTTTTTTTTTTTTTTTTTCTTTTTTTTCCAGGATTTAACTGGGTGAAACTTATACTTTGTAATGAAAAATGTAGGTTCACTAGATAATTCAGTTGTTCTTTCTGGTCTTAAAAGTCTATATATCAGCAAATATTAACATAAAGCTATATTCTATATAAACTTTCACTGACACATGAAGCCAATTGTAGTGTACCTTTTAGAAATACAGAAGATACAAAATAGTATCTGGGATTGTTATTCTGTTTTAATGTATTCTGTCATTAAAAAACAAACAAACAAGCAAACAAACAAACAAACAAAACCCCACAAATGACTGCAATTTGTATTCTCAGCTTAAGTGTCACATTGTGGATGCAGACAGTCACCTTCCAGGGAGAGCAGGAGAAAAGAAATGCAAACAGGATTTGGCAAAACCCCCTTTTGATAATAAATAAATAAAGATTAAATGTTTTACACATATCTCACACAGATTTCATTCTTTGGTCACAATGAAAAGTCAACATTTGCAAATGGAGATAGTCCAAATACAATAATACATGGGCAGCCAGAACAGCAGATTCTCTCCCTGAGAGGATATTGTTATTTAGACAGACTTTATGGCACACAAAGAGCAGACAATATATCTTTATGAATTTGCACCCATCTTCAGCATGGCATGGAACTCATTCATCTCATCCACTGAAGCTAATCCTATGAAGAATGTTAGCTCACCTAATCTTATTTCTTCAAAATTAGCATTTTTTTTTCCCTGCCATACATTTAATTTTAGCAGGACAATCTAACAAATAAAAACACCACAGAGGATTCAAATGAACCTTCTAAATTTGATTGGATCACTTAATGAGACCAAAGCACAGTCAGTGTTCAAGTATTTGGAATAATACTAATTTTCAGCATTACTATTTTTTCATTCTCTAGTTCTTAATTTTGATGCCTAAAAAAGTCTTTATTCCCAAAAGGTGATGATGGATGGTGATAATAAAATATTTATAAAGCATTCTATGATCACAATCATTTACTATCTTTTTTCTCTCACACCTAGATATTTATGGCACTTGATCAAAATATTTTGTTGAATTGATTTACAGGTAACCTGCTGAGATAGCACCACTTTTGACATGGTCACATTTTCTCATCTATTAATATGCTTCAAACATGAACCTGCTATCAGTCAAAAACAACTTAAGCCTCAATTTGGAAGATTCTGTCAAATGTTCATCATAAAATAAAATTTTGATGACTAATATCTACAAATTGCATGTGAGAAAAGGTAGGATTCAATGTGTAAAAAAAGGTATTATTCAATATGAGGAAAACTAGCAGATTTCTGTGAAATGGACATCAGCAATATTTATTTCAACACTACACAGTTTTGTAAACTTTTTATGCAGTTGCTATATGCCTGATCATTAACTCATGTACAGCAGAAAAAATAAAACCAGTCAACTTGAATTTGATTTTTATGATTTTTAAAAGAAGTCTAAATTAACAAGCTGTTTTTCCTGATTGCTCCCTAATTTACAGTAAAAACCTCATCTTCTGACTTGTGACAAATACAGTTCATTCCTTGAGGGCAGGCAAGATACCTTGTGTTTTTATCAAAGTAAGGATATTGGCTTTACTAATCCATAACTGAATAAAAGCACAATTCATCATCACATACATATATATGATGAACTGTGATATCTGTATAAATATATCTACATATAATGGCTTTATTTCTATATATATCTCTTATATAGCCTATATTTTTACTGTTATATATATTATATATATATACATACATATATATATATATATATATAGTGTCTATTCATCTAAGTCCTTTATCTTCATTTAACAGAATGGAATGAATAGAGTGATGCACATTGAAGTGAATGTAATTACTCACAAAATGAGCAACTTAATTGCTGTGCTCAAGTTGTGTATGCAGTCACCTTAAACTCATTCTGTTATCAGTGGAGAGAGAAGCATTTGCTCAAAGTGATTCAGCTCTCTGAAGACCTGATGCACTTTCTGGAGGTGTGAGCTTCTGTCCATTGATAAAAAGAAAATCCATTCTCTATTTAAAATGGATATGATGAGTCTAAATCTATGTTGCCATACCAGAGGTGTTAGATTAATTCACTCTGATCCCTTGAAAACGCACTCTAATAAAGTTTTTCCATTATCGGCAAAATGGTTCCAGCAGCCAGTTGAATAACCCAACAGACAACTATGCTATCCAAAATACCCAAATGGCAGTGCATCTCAAGCATACTCAGGAAGGAAGATTATCTGAAGTCTGGAAGAGAACCTAGTGGAGGGAACCTACTATAGTGAAGTTACCTTCCAGAAAATCAATACTTCAAAATGATTCTTGTTCTCCACACTTGGAAATAGGTGGAAGACCCTGAAATGCTGCTATTTGTAAGAGAGAGAAGAGCATGATTGTTGAGGTTTCCTGAAGTCTTGAAAGTAGGACAGATCATACAATTAAAAGCATGGAAAACATAAAACTGTGAAAAAGTGAAAATTATTAAACTTATGGGCCACATTAAGAAAGGTATCTTTGTAAGTTATTTACTGCACCACAAATCTATTTGAGCTTTAAATTGGGGAAAAACTACATTCAGCCAGAGATGCAAATGGTTTTATTTACTGTATTTATCTCCAGGACATTCTCAGCCCACACATAGGGTTAATGAAAGTCAAACCATCTATTAAATTTTAGTAGTTTTGTTAGTTTATATTAATATTATCTGATGAGTAATTCAGTAGTTCTCCCCAAATATCTCCATTTCTCTTCGAAGTCCCAAGTATTGCCTATTTTCCTGTAATCTTGAAATATCACTGATAATAATATTTGGCCATTAGTTTAATAGATACTCGATAGCTTAATAACAAGGGTTTCTTTATCCTATTCCAATAATATTTTTTAATAGGAGGTATTATATTATAATAAAATGTAACTTTTTTTTTTTCTTTAAAAGGACACCACATGTTTTAAAGTTGCATTAAACATTATTCTTTCAAGCAAGATCTAGAAATAGCAGTAAGCTGAGTGTCCAGCAGAACTTGATGAAAAAGACTGGAGAACTACAGAGTCTCCAAAACATAACCTTACTGCTCTTATTATCCATCACAGAAACATGTAAAGAGGAAACCAGTACAGGGATCACAACAATAGTTCTTATCTAACCACAAAGAGTAGCATTCTTCATTAAAACTAATTCCCATGGAAAATGTTATTTTACCATAATCATAAAGCTTACTTCACTATCCTACAACCTTTCCAGACTTCCAGGAATTTATCTACAGATTTCAGTGTATTTCTGATTTCGTCTAAGTTTTACTTTTTCTCAAATCAAAGCCCCACAGTTTTATGAGGCACACCTGGCTTGGGTTGTCAGTTTGTTTCTCTCCAAAAGTAACAAATCTGGGCTTTATTCATGGGAGAAATAGTTCTAAGTGATTAACTTTGGGACCTTTAGCAAATTTATAATATAAAGCTGCCACCAGTAGTAATCAGTGTAGCTTCACTTCAAATTCTATAGTTTAGTTGTACTTTTAAACGTTCAGCCTTATTTCCTAAGTATTATTTTCATAGCACTAGATTAACTTCTGTACAGCAGCAAGTGCCAAAGTAAACATTTTCCCATGATTTTTTTAATAAAAAAAAAAAAGGAGGAAAAATCAATTGCCTACTCTAAGGAATAAATGAAAAATGGAAAAAAAAAAAAAAAATCTCAAAAAGCTACAAATCTTACACTCCAAACAACAAATCATGTAGGAGCAAAATGAAAACACAGACATATACTATGGTGTTTAAAAACACAGTGTTAATTAAGAAAAGTAATTAAGACTATTTTTGTATAGAAATATGAAATTAATTCCATAATTAGGTTAATCACAGCTATCTAAACAAGCATCAAATTTAAGTTGAAACACATATTTTTTATGAAGACCATACTAACATATGCTTCTTGTCACTTCTGTGTTTTCCTATTTTTCTTCAGTACAACTCAGACCAAAATCAAATTTAAGTTAAACTGACTTTGTTGCAAATTTGTGGCAGATGCCTTATGTGTAAGTGCTATTATGTAAAGAAGTAGTTTAACTGACTTGAAAAGACCTTCTGAAGTGCATTTCTCTTTGCAGAATTAAGACTCAAATCTGGGAGCTCATTCTCCTAACTTAAGCTACATGAATCTGAATAACTGAAGTACATAACAGAAGAAAGTGCTTAAATAAGGTGCCTAGTAAGCTTGATTATATTGTTGATTTTGTCCATTTTGTCTTCTATTCTACACAAAAAATGTATGCTTGATAAATTTCACAGGACACAGATGTCAGAAATGCTATTAAACTAATTCAGACAAAAGAATCATTTCCTAATTCTACTTGTATAAGAGCATCTCATTTAGTTCATTTTGTAAAATTCTGTTCACTGCCAGCTGAGTTGTCAGAACTGAAGTCATATTACACAGAGAATACTAGAAAGTGCTTTCCTTCATTATATATGAGCTACACCCATGCTACAGTTCCTTTATTTTCTTTAAAACTATATTCATTTACATCATTTTTTCAGGAGAGATATCCATGAGTCTCTTAATGAGCTTATATAGTTTACAGTAACGCTCCCATTAAACAAATGTTCCTGAGTCAAAACACATTTTATTAAACTATGCTTGCAAACTAATCTGTGCTGCATTTAGTTAATATATTCAATATACTGAAAATTAATACAGAAGCAATGTCTGTATACATTATCTTCCAAATAATTTCGGTTAGTCACACAGTCCTATTGTAATCATTGGAAAGAGTTTTACTTCCAGGCTTTCAAATATTACCTGGAATACTGAAGAAAAAAAATCTTTGTGATTCTAAAGAGGAAATCAAACCATATTTCACATGAATAGTGAATACATATTTAATGCAGGTTGAAAAAATTATTTTGTCTTCTTTCTATTTAATGAAAAATCTCAGCAAACCAAGCCTTCCAAACTTCTTACACTTGTTCTTTACTGTATTATATTTATTCATGCAAGAGAAGCTAGAAAGCAGGCCACTCTAAGTTGCATGCAAATCTAAGTACACAGTAAAAAGGTTGTCTGAAATTAATGCACATATGGTAGGTCTTCATTAACACATTTAGAGGAATATCCTGCAAGGCATTTCCAGGTACCTGAAATTTTTAAATAAAACAAATATTAACAAATATTATTGATTTTTAGATGGATTAAAATGGATTGAGAGAGATGATGAAGGAATTATTACTATGAGCACAGATCATTAACACTTTTACACATGTAACAGGCTCTTTACATTCTCCTTGATGATTGTACACAGCTTGGTTTATCAAGTATTCAAAAAAAAAAAAAAATCACTGGAAGTTTGGGAAATTTTGTTCATGTGTAAAGCAAATTTTGGGTAGGAGCATACCAAGAAAAACTGTTGGTTTGTTTTCCCTAAACCATTGTTTTTTTTTATGCCAGAAGACAGTATTTAAGACCTGCTTACCTCCTTAGAATTAATTTAATTGTTATAAAATGTGGCTAGAAACTTATATTCTGTGCCCAATCATATAAAAATCTGACAATTCCTATATCATGAGTCGCGAATACTTGGCAGTTCACTGGACCTTTTTTTTGTTTCAGTTTGAGACATAAAGGTAAACAGTAATTTCATAGATTTGAATTTACTGGTTTTATTTTCCATCTTGTAATAATAATAAAAGGAAAAAAAATAAAATTCAATGAATAATGTAATTTTGGGAACATACTTAATGAGATATGTTATAGGCTTGTAACACTCAAGTTTCTGGAGATAATGAGCAGTATGAACAGATTTGTGGTTACTGAACTTGTAGAATTGAAAAACTGTGAAGTAACTCAGATTAACAACCTGAATGAAATCACATATTTTCCTTCTTGCAAATAAAATAAAATAAAATAAAATAAAATAAAATAAAATAAAATAAAATAAAATAAAATAAAATAAAATAAAATAAAATAAAGCTGATCTGCCAAAATATGAAAAGTAAATGAAGAATTCCTGCTGTCGGATTTACACTTCTAGTTTCACCTCCCTGACAGGAACTGCAGTGCAGATGTTAATTACCATTTAGAGAACACCTTGTCAAAACACCTAGGAATTATTGTTCTGTTAATGACTTTGTCCTGTGCTTGGGTTCAATGACTGATTCAAGCTGAAGAATGCGGAAAAAGATCTCTGACACTTGGTTAGGACAGCCAGTCTTTCCCTGAAAACCCCAGCTAGTAATGCATAGCTTTGTGCAAAAAATTTAGCTTTAGAAGAAGAACTACCATAAAATTGTAGTTATGAGGGAATTAACAGTCACATTTAAGAAGATTATTACCCTTGTATCAAGTGAGTTAATTTATTAATGGTAACTTCAGAGGCATCAAATCATTTAGAAATAATACCAAACACTTAAGAGCAAAATGACCTACCTGAGATTACAGAATACTTTCTTGGTAAACAGACAGAAATATTCCAGACAAATTTATTTAGTGGAATAACAGATAAGTGTCCTGGTTTGGGCTGGACTAGAGTTCCCGTTGGTCTGGCAGCGGGAGGGGTGCTGCAGCACCCTGAAACCCCAGGGGCTCCCCAGGTCCCAGTGCCCTCACCTGTGTGCAGGGGCGGGGGGAGCACAGCTGGAGGGCTGGGCCCGGATTGGCTGATATTCTGTGTCATGTGACACTGTGCTCACTATATAAAGGCAGGAGTGGGCCTGGAGGGGCTCCCACTTCTGGGAGTGTTGCTGTGGTGCCTTTGTGTTGGGGATTGCCAGCCAGGAGCAGGCAGGTGTTGGTTGGCAGGTGGTGAGCAGCTGTATTGTACATTAACTGCTGATACTGCTGTCAGGGTATTGTTCTGTTACTGTTATTAAACTGTTTTTATCTCCACCCGTGAGTCTCCCTTTGCCCCTCCGATTCCCTCCCCGTTCCCAAGTGGGGAGAGGGTGGGTGAGTGACTGTGTGGTGTTTAGCTGCTGACCAGACTCAAGAAGTGACAATAGGGGCAGCTGCTTCTCCATATATTAATTGAAAACATACCTCTTCTCCTTTGAAATAGGTCTGAATTTTGCTACTGCCTTAGTTGGGTGTAAAACTGTGTCTTTTGTCTCTATACAACACCATATTAATTTTACTAGCAAGTCTGATTTAGGAAAGCATGCCCTCAAGGAAACGGATCAATCCCCTACAAGTCATTGCTTTACCTTTTAGCTTCCCTATATACCATACCAAATCTTCCTTTACAAGTTCTTCAGCCTAAGACTCTACTTTTTCCAAGTTGTCTGTATATAGTTCTGATTACTCTCTTTCTGACCTGTTTTTAGCTCAGGTCTCATCAGTGTTCCCATTTTTTTCTCCAAAAAACTATTTCCTCCCACCATCTTCTCAGCTGCCTGGATGATAAGTCCTTCTCTTACACATTTGTATCACTGAATTTAGTTACCACATTGCACTTAAAATGAGTGACGGGCTTCTTTTTGTACTTCATTTAGGTATAAAACTGAAAGTTACTTAAATACAGAGTCATAAGAAAAGTAGGATTCATTATACCCTAGGGTTCATCTCTAGAGACAGTCATCTGATTATGCAAAGAGGTTTCATCTTACATATTTTCAACTTAAAATGTGATGAAGTGCTACATAGGACAGAAGTATAGGACTGAGATTCAGATTCAAAATTCAGATGTGTACAATGTATATTTCTACATGGGAACCATAGATATGTATTTTCTAATTTTGCATTTTAATTAACAGATATCCTGCCAATCTTATTGGTCTAATCAATACAATATGATAATTCTCCAAACCAAATGTAGAAAAGTGAGTCTGTACAGCTCTTTATATTATACTGTTTTGACTATATTTCCATTAACGATAAGGAGAAGTTAAGGCACCTAACTCTAAGGGACATACCTTCATTATAGATAGCTAAATTTAGCATTTGACTCTGGAGTTATGTCCTACCCTTGGCTTTGCTGTAACACTTCATCAATTTGATCTCTTAATGTGCGTGCATAGATTAGGAAGCCTTCCCTTACACAAGTGTTTCTTTAAAACTAATTGCTATATCAAACCACTGACTTTTTTTACTTACAAAATTAAACCCACTGAACCAATTAATTTTTCCTGAGCTGTTACTTGTGAGTGGATTCCATTTGGACAGAACAGAGACCCTACTCTAACAAGGCTTTCAGATGTGCTCAAAGCACATGCTGAAGAGTTTCAGGACAATTTTTCTAGAGAAAATTTTAATTTCTTCTGCATAGTGACACAGAAATAGAATGGAATTTCATAGAAATACCAAGGACAGCATTCACTTTCACAGTATTGCAGATGTCTATCACAGCAGTATGGATTTCTGCAGTATTAAGGGACCGAAGCTGTAGCTGTAGGACAGTGGGCTAGGCCAACAAAACTGAAACCCAAACAGTTGTAAATTCCACTAATGCTAATTCTTGAGTGCAAGGTGAGATGAAGAACCCTTCAAAAAAGTTTGAAAAGATGGATTATATTGTAAGTTATGTTGCATTTGGTCCCCCATTCAGGAATTAAGTGCTAGCAGTATTCCTGATTAAAATGGAAAATATTGTTCCCTGCTGTGGGGAGAAAAATAGCAATGGAAGTGGAAAACACCTGGCAGGAAACTTGACTATTAATTTTTTTATTAAGCACTGCATTTTTTTTTTCTTTATTAATTAATCTATTTCACAGTTGCAGGTAATCACTTTACAACTTCTCAGTAGTCTTCCTTTCAAAGGAACTTTACACTCTGTCAGTTTCTATACCTGTGTTGTCAAAGAACATGGGAATGACATAAACACCTTGGTAATTTGTTCACTGATGGTTTGCATATCCCTTCCACAGTGCTCTTTTTACAGAAAGTAGTAACATTAAAAACATTCTTTGTGCCAGTGGTTATTCATAGACAATGTATTCTCTGGGTCTATGTTAGTTTACTAAGTAAACCTTCAAGGTCCTACTATTTTACAGCTGAAAGATGGACATAGTAAGATCTCCTTGTTGACAGGACTGAATAAGTGACTGCAACATTTGTCTGCACAAATGCTCACCTCAGCATGGCTTGCAGCAGTCACAGCACCAACTAGAAATACTTGCTTAAACGTCATGCTAACTCTGTCGGATATCATCTTAGGATCCCTGTCAATACTTGATGTGCTTTTGTCTGATACCTGCTGTTTACTGGGGAGGCATTTACTACAGACAAACAGGCACAATTAATCAGAGGAAAACTCCAAATTCAACACCAACTGATTTTATAAATATGTGAAGTATGAGATGAGTGCTACCTTACTGGGATGTCATAAATGTACACCTAATCTTACAGGAGAGACAAGCAAGCACAAGTTACCACAAATCTATAAGAATTGATCTGAAGGAATTAAGCAGAATTAAAAAGGAAAATATAACACCATGTCAACTGATTAATTGGAAGATCTGAAACCTATTTTAAGAATGATAGATAATATGAGATTACTTCTACAAATGAAGTAATTTACAATGGTAAAGGAAATTGAGTAAATCTCATCTTTCTGGACTTCAGTAAAGCATGTGATGAAGTGCCATATAGGAAATTATTTTAGTTCAGCTAGAATATATGCTAATAGAATCTGTAGCTTGATTCAAAGACTGAATAGATAGTGCTGAAAGGGGAAGTATGGGGCAGGAGAGAGGTTCCGCACAATTCAATACCAGAACTAATCCTGAATAATATTTTCAGTAATGACCTTGATATAAATATAAATGAAAGGCTGATACTATCTGCTCCTGACACTAAACTGGGAAGTACCATCAGTAAAGACAAAGTTATCTTATCAAAAGGACTAGAGAACTAAAAAAAAAAACAACAAAAAAAAAACAAAAAAAAAACAGGAGTCTTTCTTAGTAGGGAAGACTAGGTGATTTAACTTGTTTCACTGAGGAAAATGAAACCAGAGAGAGAAAAAGGTGAAGAGCACAGGTAAACAAATAGAGATGTAAAATGACTTTGTAATTTAATAGATAGTGTTGTCATGAGAATAAATCTAATGACATGGTGTCTATGATAACAGACTACTGGACCCCTTCCCAATATTTAGATTGTTGTATTTGCAGAAATTCTACAAGAAAAAACAGTAGACATTTTTATTTTGCATATCCATGTAAGTTCATATTCTTACATTTAATTTCTTAAAGTCTGACTACAGTCATGGCAGCTGATGTACAATAGAAGTTTGCACTGTAATAAAGTATTAAGACACTATAGTCACAATGTACTGTTTCTAATACAAGATAGTTAAAAGGATTTATAATTCCATACAGAGAGAATATGCAGCATTAAGAATAAGAACTCTTAGCAAGAAGGTGTGATTTTTCAGTATGAATGCTGTCCAGCATTCATGCACTTTTGAAAATCTCACCTAGTAAAAGAAGGTACTAGAAGTAGGAATGATCTGATGAAATACTGGCATTTATAATTGCAGAATACCTTTCAGTTAATCATCTAGATTCTTTAAACAGGCTCTTTTACAATGTGATTCATCTGAACTCCTTTAGGTTTTACTTTATTATGAGATGAATTGTGCCCTGAAAGTGTCTACTTCTCCCTGCTGATTATTAAATTACCCAAAATGCCTAGTTCAGATGTATACATGGGATCCTTAGCTTCTACAGCTGAAGCAACAGAAGACAGATCTTTCAAAATATCTACTAAATCAAAGACAATGTGTTTGACCTTAGCTATGTCATTTAGTTCCTCTGTGTCTTTACTACTTGTTTATAAAATGAGGATAATAGAATGTCCATACCTTATACAGCAATTCAGTGTGTTGTGGAATACATGGTGCTCTAATACGATGGCAATGGATGCCCTGTAAGTACTTAAGCCTTTTCTGGATTGTTAAATGAGGAAACCAAGAAGAACAGACAGTAAAGCTCACAAACTAATTTATTTTCAGAGAGGGCCATTTGACATTTCCCTAAAGCAAAGCATCATTGAAGGATGGTGTTCATGTAAAGCACGCTATGATTAATTATAATGACAGTGATGTTTTTGAAAGATGGGGTATCCCTCCCTCCTGAATAAGAGAATTCACATAGGGTATGTTTTTCTCTCTGTCACAAGCTGTTCCATTTGTCTCATGATTCAAGTAAACAATTGCTGCATCAACAAAAGTATCTTTTGTGTTTATTGCCCACTGATACATAACACATACTTTTAAATGTTCTTTGTCCTCTTTTAAGACAGCTATCAGGGAAATGTTTGCCAGCATTCAAATCTTCAGTGAAAAATTAATTGCAAATGTTACTAGTGTTATACAGTGACTCTAGTGATATGTGCTTGTTTCATATATGCAAGGGCTGATTTAGATCTTATTTACAACAATGCCAGTTGACTTCAGTTGAATTACTCTTAATTTACCCTAAAATCACTGTCAGAATCATCCTCCTATTTCAGCCAGACCTCACAAATCTCCAGCAGGAAAGTGCTTTTTTATTGTAAAGCTAAATTGGCATTCATCCAGAATTCCCTGGGAGAAAGGGTTTTTTAACCACATTGATTTAGAGAAACATAGAAGCCTTATTTATTCAAAATCAAGGATATAAATATTTTAACAGCAGCAGGAGCCATAAAGAGAAGGCAAGCATTCAAAGTTGTTGCAAATAAAAAAAAACTTCCTGTTAGGTTTTCTAGAGCTAATGGTTGATGATAGAATTTGGAGAGTGCAGAGAAATAGGTACAAAGAAGTACTTGTCAATAATAAGAACAACAGCACTGTGTTTACAGTCCAATGTTTAAAGCCAAAATAGACATTTTTTTTCTTTGTTTGATCTGAGGAAAAGTTATCTGCAGCTCACAGGCCTGAATTTGAGTCTTCTTATGTCACTCAAAAGGAGTACTGAGATAACTGTGCTAGAGATGACAGTCTAGTAACCCCTCTAGCAAGGCAAACCTGGGGGTGTGTGTCATGTTCTCTGTGTATGGGCTGAAAGCACTCTTTCTACTTAGAAATGCTCTCTTTTGTTCTCCTATAGTGTCTGAAATTAATTCTCAAGAGATATGAAAAGTTTAAATTCATCTCATAGAAGAAAGGTCTCTTCAATTTCCATAGGAACAAAGAATCACAAGATGAATGTAAACCTTTTTTTTTAATTCTTTTTCTCTCAAGGCAGAACAGCTCACAGAAGTCATAAACCAGATCCCCAGCTATAGCAACTGTTATAGCACCATTAAAGTTAGAGGGTTCCCCTCCAATATCTGTCTCTGTAAGACACACATAAGAATAAACCAATACTGTTCAATCTCAACTACATAAAAAACTATGAAATGAGATCAGATTATTTGTAATTATACATTTGCAACATACATTATTGCTAACCAGACAACTGCCAGGACAAGAAACAAAAACGGATCACTTACTGAGCTACTGTACTATAATAGAAAATTTTCCTTCTCTCTAAGCATTTACACAGCATTATACTTGTTATAATAAAATATGACTCTAAATAAAATAAAATAAGTAGAGAAATTTTATAGATTAAAGAGACAGAAATTTTGGAGACCAAGATCAAATATCTAGACATGTCAAATCACATTATTCAAACCGTATTCTGAAAGATCAAAACCAGAGTTCTGAATCCTGAAAGCTAGTGACATTACCAATTGAGAGCCATCCAGAACTACCTTACTCCGGTTTGGCAATTCTCCATTAAATTTTCCATGAAAGCAAACATATTCCTAAAACAGCTAAAATACATGGCTAGAAACATGAATAAATATAGATTTAAAAAAAAAAAAAAAAAAAAAAAAAAAAAAAGATATAATTCCATCAGATACACTTTTCAAACTCTTGGTGCAATGACAAGCTTTCCCAGTTTTATTTTCAGCAAGCAATCTAAAAGAGTGTCCTATTAATGGCTTTCATTTACAACTCCAATGATCATTCACATCTATTTTGGTAAGATCTTAATAACATGCAGTTTCTAATTCTAAAATAATGCCTATGCTATTTGCAGATTTATCAGGGGACTAAGGAGCCTCTTTTCTCTTACATTTAACCCATAGGCCTTCATCTCTTGCTTCCTCTCAATAACTCTCTCATTCCCCACAAAATTATCAAAGCCCACTTGCTTGCCCTGAAGTTTATCTTCTGTTGACCTTATCTATTAACCACAAACAAACAATATGAGCAAATAATAAATAGCAAGCCCACTCATAGTCCAAGACAAGTCAGAACAGGAGCTGTGCAAGCACAGCAGTGTCCACCTCTAACTTGCATCATGAGCCTATGGCCCTGAGACCAGAGGCCTGAACATAATCTCCATGCACAGACTCCTCCACCACTGCATGGTTTTGACAGAGAGAGAACTACAGTTACTCTCTTAATGGTGGATTTTCAGATGGCTTTCTTTGCTTCTGACTAAGGTCTGCACAAGTTTTGGAAACTAAGTAGAAGATGGATAGATGTCCTGAAGACCTCTACATAAAAGTCTTTTATCTGTCAAAGACTTCTGAGCTGTCATTGTAGAAGAAGTTACAACTTCCCTTGTAATGTAAGCATGTCGTGGTTTGAGCCTGGTCAGCAGCCAACCACCACACAGCCATTCTCTCTCCCTTCTCTTCCGGCAATAAGAAGGGACAGAGAGACAGGCTTGGGGTTCGAGATAGGACTGGGATGGGGAAAAAATCCCCCTTTATGGGCACGAGCAAAAGGCAGACTCGTTAGGGGAAGAAAAAAACCCATACGTTTATTACAGACACTAACAACACTTAGTAGGACAGTGAGAAACATTGCCACATCTTGAGAACACCTTCCCCCCAACCCTCCCTTCTTCCCGGGCTCAGTTCTGCTCCCAATATCTCTACCTCCTCCACCCAGTGGTGCAGGGAATGGGAGGTGCAGTCAGTGCTGCCACTTCCTTTATCTTCAGTGGGGGAGCTTCTGGAACTTCTTCCCCCTGTTCCATCGTGGTCCCCCTCTCACAGGAGACAGTCCTCCACAAACTTTCTCCAACAAGAGTTACTCCCAAGGGCTGCAGCGTTCCCCACACTACTCCGTCATGGGTCACTAACTTTCTCTGACTGGATTCTCTCCCACGGCTGCAGCCCTTCCCAAGCTGCTCCGGCGTGGGACTCCCCCGCATGCTGCAATCCTCCCAGCGCTGAATTACAGCAGCGGGGCTACCTTTTCACATGAGACCCCGGCATTCTTTGGGCACAGCACCTTGATCAACAAGGCAGAAGCCACAGGCCATAAATCAATGTCTGCTCCACCGTAGATCTTCATGGGTGGCAGGGTGGGCCGCCCTGCCATCTCACCACAGGATACAGGGGGGTCTCTTCTCCGGAACACCTCCCCCCTCCTTTCTTCCTCTGTTCCTCCACTGACCTTGGTGTTCACGCAGCTGCTGCAACTCCTCCTCACAAGTCCCACTGCTCATCACCATGTCCCTTCTTAAATACATTATTGCAGAGGCGCAGCTGATTGGCTCAGTTTCCAAACAGAAGTGAAGCTGACTTGGAGCTGGGGGAGCTTCGAGAAGCTTCTCACAGGGGGCCGCCCCTATATCCCCCACCACCACCACCACCAAAAAAATTCCACCTCTCACTCAACCCACAACAAAGCACTTTACTACTTGAGCATTGATTAGGTGCTTGTTCAAGTAGCCATCAACAAGCATTAATGACTTTGTTAATTATTTCCCTTTTCAAGCATCCTAGTCTTGGGTCACTGAGAAAGCAGCAAAGGGAAAAGTGACTTCTGCTTAGCCTACACAACAGAGATTTTACTGAAATTAGCATTGATACAAGCTTTTAATGTCTAGCTTACAACAGAGAAAAGTAAATAGAATATAAGACAAAAGACACAAAAACCCTCACACACAATCCTTAGAAGTTCTGGTAAAGCTACTCTATGAACACAGTTACAGAGCATCTGAGATAAAAGCAATGAAAGTGTCTTCCAGCTCTGATAATGGGGATGCTGTTTCTTAGGCATAGCCATGCTGTAAACCTACAAGATCTCTCTTTGTGTTCACACATCATTCCCAAACTCTGGACATATAGACCCTGCTAGCTGGATCCTCTAAGGGGCAAGTAATTCCTCTTTTCATCCTTACACTCAAAATGCTTTGCTCTTCTTTTACATTTTCTTAAGCCACTTGTAACACATGTAACACAACAGAGGGACAGATTCTAAAACATTCATCTTCCTTAATAATTCCTTTGTATATTTTTACAGAATGTTTATTTATAATTTGATCCAGATTAACAGTGAATTTACAGAACCCATCACCTTTAAAACTCTGGACAAAATAATAGAATAAAAACCAACAGACGAACAACAAAACATACATCCTTAAATGCTCCCCTAGTCTACCAACATCTATTAATTCTTTTTTAAATTTCAAAACAGAAATAACTGAAGTCTCCTACTCTCAATGAATGAAATAAAATAGGCAACCTACTGTATTTCTAAATTATCTTTCTTTAGTCTTTTTTATATGAGGAAGCATTTAACACACAACCATACTGAACACCGTTGTAATAAATATACTGGGAAAGTGAAATTATTACTCTTTATCAACAGGTTTTATTTCTGGATAAGTAACAACTAGAAAATATCATATCACTTTTGTTTCATCAAAAGAATGGTTATGATTATGGGTATTCTCAATATAATCCAAATGCATGAAGAGAAACAGTATCTGAAAATATAACTGTAAGGAATACAAAAATTATTTTATTAGGCTAATTTCCAGACCATACTCCCAGATAAAGTTTTTGGAGATGAAAAATACATCATATTATTTTCAAATCAGGAAATGCAAAAGACTCAAGACACTCCAGCTCACTCTTCAGAGTATACATTTTATGTGAGATTAATATATATAAAAAAAAATGAGATCATAGCTAAATGTGCAAAAATGTGCCAAATGTGTCACTCAAATCACTCATTAACAGTAAGCTGATTAGCACAACATATTTTAGTTCAGAGTGAAATTCAAAGCCTGTTATGGCAAAACAATTTAGGTTTACAGAATTGCATCGAGCACTGTTATGCTTGACCATGCTAATACAGCAGTTTTTATTTCAGAAGCACTGGGGAGGGAAGCATGAAATCATTAGTAATTATATAAATATTAAGGCCACACAACTGGCTCTATTACTGTTTTCAAATGGTAGCATCCACAAATTCAGCCTGTAATAAACACTAATGCATCCAGAGACGAGAGTGCTGACACATGAATGGGGTGCTTTGTCAGACTTGCATAAAAATGTAGATGAACTGCAGGAAAAGAAAACCAAAGAATTCAAAGGGTTTCTTGATTGCCTTCTTTAAAATGCCAAGAACTTAAGCTGGCCTTTCTTATCTTCCTCTACATGCATGTGACACTTTAGGAGGTCTTTCTTATTGTACTATAATTCAGTAATTGTTCCAGCTCTGTGCACCATGCCTTCCTTCCAAAGGGCAGCATGAGATATATAATTCTGGTAATGAACAGCTGCATAATTTAAGGGTTGAACTAGCAGGGCACTTTTCCTTATTTGTGTTTTTTTTTTAGCAGTTGCCAACATATTCCAAGCCTATATAGGAATACAATCCTTTGTCTGCCTTATTTCACATCGATGATATATGTTGAGACTCGGTCATGTTCCAGAAAGCAGATTTTATCAGCTGGAGTACCAGAGGAAGCTTGCCTCTGATTTTGCTTCAAAGGGCAGCAGTACAGAACTATAACGAGGTATTTTTTTTTCCCCAGTCATGAACATTGTCTGTTCTATCATGAGGACTTGTTCAAACCTGGTGCTATCCACTTTCCAAAGCACAGTAGACAATCACAGAGCTATCAAAGGCATTTCCACACAACATTTCTCTCACCAAGGCTAATCTTCCAAATGTTAAAAAGGTCCAGGCAGCTAGGCCCTTCAAGATGAAAGCTGCATGCTGATTAATCAGACGCTTTTTTATTCTGTTCTGGCAAGTGTTCCCTATTTGTAAATAAAAGGTTTACCCTGGATTTCCTGTAAACTAAGGAGCATAAGGCAGCTTTGGACCAGACTCATAAAGCAACAAAGCCTTCTGCTGTTGCATCCACAGGGGTAGGTTGTTTGTTCTATCACAAATATACTTTCAGGTGTCCTGGAGAGAATGAGCTAATCTAATGCAAACATCATTCCAACATGAAAAAATTATGTGGCAACCTCAAAGTCGCATGCTTATTAATTACATTCTTTGGCTTCCAGCAGCACTTTAATTGTTGCTTGCTTGAGGAGACCTGTCTGCAATTTCTGTCATTGCAGAAGTTCAGGCTAGCTTATGATGTTTGCCACAATGTAACCCAAGTCCTTCACAGAAACACACTTATATTAAAGACGAACACATTTATTTATGTCGCAGAGTGCTGGCTCTCTATTCAGATGGTAAATAGGTAGTGTGAAAGAGATGTGACAGACCCAGGAAGACTAGAAATTGTCTTCAAGCTGGCAGCCACTGTGGTTCACTGACAGCCCGAATTACTTTCAGGCAGTTTGGCACATCTCCATTTGTCACACTTAAAAGCTTGAGCCAAAGATATCCAATTAATACAGAACACAGTATTTCTCCCTCTTTGAAGCTGGAACAGAAATGCAAATGTTTAAGATTCACAGCGTGCATCATGTCACCTACACATCACAAACAGATGTGAAATAGTTATAAGTAAAGCATATGTAACTTAACTTGCATCACACCCTCTTGGCTGCTGCTTACCTCAGGTTATCTTCTATGCTGTGCATACCACCAACGCACTATTTATTCCAGACAATGATTTCTCATGTAGACCAAATCCCTCCTGCTGTAAATCATGCAAACAGCTAGCATAAATAGTTTGTGAATATAACAAGTATCAGGGAATGAACATTTGAAATATCTATCTAGACCAAGAAAGGGAAACTGTTCCTTCCTCCCCTGAATTTTGAAGGCAAGGTGAAGGTTGTTTATTTTGAAAGTAGCAGAACCTTCATGAATCAATATCAACTTTGGATGTTATTATATAAGTCCATCCATCACTGCACAGCAATAACAGCTGTATCTTTTGCTATGACCCTATGCCAGTTTCTATATGATTTGATTTGAATTATTGGTAGTGTAGTCATGTGGGTCAAGCTTATATAGCTCCTGTATGGACAGAATTTTTGTCGAATCACAGCTTTTCCTTGGAAAATTTTCACTGTCTATAAGTAAGTTTACAAAAGTCTTCTTTTATCCAGATGAGTTTTTGGTGTTCAAAGAAGATGAGAAAAAATGCAGCACTTTCACAGACTATAAATGCTTATCAAAAAGACCTGTGAGGTTCTTCTTTAGATTTTCACAGGCCAAATTAGGTACGTAAAATAGACACATAGAAGGCTACATTCCTGTCAATCTATAATCAAAAGCTTAGAAACACTCATACTTTTCAAGTAACTGATGGTACAGATCTTTTGAAAATGCAATGAAGAAATAATAAGGGTTAAATAATGAATAAAGAATGAGAATGGTACTTTCCCTGCTCTCTGTTATCTGAAGAAAGCTGCAGCTGGCCCCCTTCTTTGTTTGTTCCCCTTGAAGCAGCCATGAAAATTGTTTTAAAGAAAAATTTTCTGAGATTCTTATCTGAGTTACTGCTTATTCCCAGACAAAACCTGATATTGAACTCAATCTGCTAAGAGCTCTTCTAATATTATTTCAAGTTTAGTGGTGTAAATAAGATCAGAATCACTGGCTTTAATTGCCAATTAACATATTTTGCCAACACTTTTCCTGCTTAATGCCATGGTATTTTTGACTGCAAACTCCAGTAATAAATATAGCAAATAAAATGTTTGCTAGGCAGGATATTTCAGAACAAATTTTAAAACTAATCACTGGCACATATTCAATTTTTCAGATATTTTTACACTGAAATGTTCATATATAATTTTATCTGCTTTACCTTCACCTCTCAACATACATGGTATTCAGAAAAATAAATCAATTGATAAATATTAAATAAGAAGGAATGCTATTTAATGATAACTTATTAAAGAGAGTAATGCATTATAAAGAAAAATATACAAAAATCTGATGCAGTTTTTTAATTATATGGTAAGCATAAGTAGTCTTGTAAATACTCCTAAAACTATTTCACAGTTTAAAACAATACCAGAACATCAACTATAAAACAGCATTTAAAGGTTTAAGAAGTAAAAACAAAGAAACAGATTTTTTGTTGTTGTATTAAACTAGAATTGTGAATTTTGAGACAAAATCAATGCAAAGTAAAGTATTTCTCCCCTTCCTTCATAAGCATGTTAAGCACAGGAAAGGAAATTAAATCAAATCACAGAAATTATAAAAGTTTTGCAGAGCAACAACCATTAAATAAAATGTTCATAAATTGACTGGAAAGAGCCTATGACTCTAATATAACTTTAGAGCGAAAAATAATTTTTTTACTTTTCAGAGGATAGCCTCCAATAATGAAGGTGAAATTCTATATAATACAAGGTTCATTCAGGTTAAGGTTATGAAAAAAAATCTAAATTATGATCTAATTTATTTGAACTTGATTGTTTGGGTTTACATTCTAGATCTAGTTATCATTATGAAAAGAAAGTACAGGTTTGCCTTCTTTTTTATTCACAATGTTGATTAGCAGAGGAATAGTTTCGAGCAGTAGTCCGCTTTCTACATCACTGACATATATGCACTTTGTTACGCAAAATCTTCAATAATTAGCCTTTGTGAATCATTTGATAATATTCTCTATATGAGAGAAATGGATACGATTGAACACAGGTAGAATTTCATGTCTAGCCTTATATATCTCTTCAGCAGATTATTTTAGATTTGACATTATTTTTTTTCCATTTTATGTAATCCAGTCAAATAGCCTAGAATGCTAACCCACTAAAAGTAACCTCTTAGTGATTTCAGTGGCTCACAGTCAGCAAATTAAAAAACCCCAGTGCCTGAGTGAGATTGCATTTGGGATGTTTTTCTCCTGGAACAACCTGTCCCAGGCACAGAAAGGAAACAAGCATGGGGCAGGGATCATTCCTAGCAGGCAGGCGGCATGCAGCCATGCTGCTCTGGAGATTGACCATGCTGGCTCACATAGATGAAGGCTATTGCCTTGACACAGTCCCAGGAGTATTTATTGTATAGGGAGTCTCTGTAGCAAAACCAGTATAATACATCAAAGATTTTTTTTAATTTGTATAATTTTCTGCTAATAAGAAAACAAATTTAATCTTGGTTGTCTGGAATTATATATGTGAGCAAACCATTAAAAATGTCCAGTAAATAAAAATAAACTTCGACTAAAGGAAAGAACATTTTTTCCCCCAGAGATTTTGGTCTGCATTTGAAAACTTATATAACTGTAAATACATTTCCTACATTAAATGTTATTGCTACAAATAGTACCCTTGCCTGTGTCACATTTTATCCAGTCCTTGGAATTACTGCTTATATTTCACTGTTCTATCAATACCTTTCCAGAAACACTTTTGTTTTGTTTTGTTTTGTTTTTTTGAAGGAGGGAAAAAAAATGCCTTTCTTTAGAAAAGAAGTTTGAGGCAACTTCCAGAAGAAAAGACTGTAATGAACTACTCTGTCACAAATACCTAGTGGAACTGAAAAGTGAAAACAGAAGATGATTCATTACACTTGTCTGCTTACAGATGATTGTTTGAAAGGTCACCCAGAAGAAAAATGTCCTCCAAACCAAAAAGGTATGCCTGCTAAGGAAAATGACACTCATAGGACAAAAAATTGCTATACTTATTACTCACATTAAGAAAATAAGTTTTTCACTGTTCAAATACACAGATTTCACTGTTAGAACACACTATCTATCCGGTAAAAAACCCTCCATATATGAATTTCTTATTTTCTTCCTGTATACACACACACACATAATCAGGTTACTCAACAGCACCATGAACACTAATTATGGTGTGAATCTACAATCTACAAAAGTCTTGAGTAATCAGCTATCTTTAAATCTTCCTCTACTCTTGTGTGCTTTGCAATCCATACTCCATTATACCCATTCGTTGCTGTAATTGCCGTCCCATGATGTTTACGGTGAAAAATAATTCCATTAGAAGATGCAGCATTCTCTCTCAGCTCAGAAGGACATTTTCTTCAGATACACCCCATTTCATTACATAGGCTGAGAAGTAGTAATGTTACATGCATTTAATTGGATATAACTGGAGAATCTAGATCAAGGTTCTGATCCTCCATCCTAAAGAAATTGTTTGTGAAATATGAGGAATTTTAACCTAATGTAAAGTCTATAAATAATAGAAAGAATTCCCTCAATTAGTTGCTCCTGAATGAGAATGTGCTGTAGGGTATGGTCTGAATTCATAATGTAAAAGAAAATTTGCAAAGGATTTATATGAACAAATTGTACAGTGTCTCAAACCCAGAAATATTCAGCATGAGATTTTTCTTTTAAATACTGTATATATGCTTCTTTTGTCCTAAATATGTCATGTCAACAGTTATGTGTTTACTTTATGCACTGCAACACTAAATACCTCCTCAGCTGAAGTCATCACGGTTGCACACCAGCATACAAGAGCCAACTGGCTGTTTAATGATAACAGAGATGCTTTGCTGAATGATTTGTATAATAATACAAGGACACACAATTTAGATAATGAGTTCTTTTAGGGATTTCTATACTTGGATGTGATGTTACTGGAATCATCCTGAAGCTGGAGGTTTAGTAGGTAGAGGAATTCCTATTAATGATAACAATAAAAAGGCATGCTGTGAAGGTAACATGGACTTAAGAGAAGTCCAAAGAGCTCTTAATTTAAATTATTATATTTCACATAAGTTGAATAAATATACTTAAATTGAATGCATTAAAGAAAATGAACAAAATTATAGGTAATAAACATCTTAGTTCTTTTGGACAAAGTATCTCTAACTGCTAAATACCTGCTGTCAGTGCTGGTAATCATCCACCTTTAACTGAAGTCCTAAATTTTAGCAAGGATAAAGTTAAAACTAGAGTAAGAATTAGAATTAGAAGACAAAATGAACAAAAAAAATATTCATTCTTTACTGAAGACCACATAAAGCACAAGGACATGTATATATATAATTTCTTGATCATAATTCTACTTACAGAACACATTCAAAATTGTGTAGGTGCACATGTGTATGGATAAGCATGTCTTTCTACACATGTATACTTCCATATAGCAACAGTTAAACACATTTAAAGAGAAAAACAAAACTAAGCAAAAGTATTGACAGCTCTTTTTTGAACTTCAATGAACTTCACAGCTTGCAAGTCCTTTCTACTTCAACTTTATCTTTCCAGTTTGATAACACTCCCTTATAAATTGTCTCATAATATTATTACTTCAGCATCTTTCAGTTCTGGACAGAACTGAAGATTTGCACCACTCTGTGAACATGTGGTGACTTATTAAAAGGTAACAGTGCTCAAGTAATTTCTTTCAATTGAACTATCCATTACAGTGTAATAATGACCAAGCACACAGACTTGATCAATACAAAGGTACATAGTAGCTGTCAAACAGCTCCACTAACCAGGGTAAGTAATTCAACATTTTAAAGACTTAAAGAACCAACCAATTAAAGACTGGATAAGGTCAAATATTATTGATCATAGATTCAAGTGAAATTTCTTTTGTTGCTTCTTCTTTTGATTTTGCTTCTAATCCAAGTATTATTTCATTGAAAATAACCATTTTTTTTTTTTTTTTTTTTTTTTTTTCCCCCAGTGGCTGCACTTACATAGCAATAGGATATGAGTGGTTTCACAGAACAACATAATGATGCATTGACTTGAAGATCAATACTGCTACAAAACCTTGGAGACAGAAAAATAAAGAATAAAACATTTTTCAAAATCCACTAACAGTCTAACTTCTACAGCTTTTAAACAGCAGGGTTTGACAATCCCATGAACTTTTATAAAAAATACCAGATAACTATATTTTGTTAATCGGGAATACTAACAAAAGTTAATTTCAGGTTTCCACCATCAACAGTGGAGAGGAAGTCTAAAACAGTATAAGGAGCAAGACCAAGGTGCTCTTAATGAATATCCTTCTGTGTCTTGAACATGCTAATGCCTTACTACATTCTAGTCCTATTCTTCTAATATACACAAAAGTCCAAGGTATCAACTACAGGTTAAGTATGCTATGCACTGGTCTTATGTTCTTTGCTTTTCTGCTGCCATAAAATCTTTAGTGAGTAGTAGCTTTCATAGTTTGGAAAGCAAAATATTAGGTATTACAACAATTACTCAGATACAAAACTGTTTGCAATAAAAGCCACATCTACTGTTTATAATTTTTCTAATCCTTTAGTTCTTGGAAAAATTCACATAAAAGGCAAATTTTTATGAATCATTTTTGTTATACACCTCTCTGGGACATTTTGTCTGTAAGGTAGTTAACATCTTTTGTCTTTCCTTTCAGAAACCTCATAATATCACCAATATGTGACTCCTATTTTAGACCCATTTAAAAAAGGGAATAAAAATATTCCTTCCCAGTCGGTAAGGAGATCACCTCCAACCTTTTTTCTTGTAAGACTCTTTCTCTCTGAACACAAAGTCTCTTTGATGAAGGTTCACAGTGGCCAGATATGCCCTACATCATGTTCCTGAATGGGAGTCTTCAGCACAAAGAAGGAAATGGAAACCTTGATTTCTTTTCCTTTCTGCAGTTCTGTGTGGGAGACCTACCTTTGAAGCTCCAAACTGGTAGGGACTAAACATATACTACAGCAAACTTCTGGGTTCTCTGATTCAAAATAAGCAAGAGAGCTCTGTCAATCTGACAGTCATCTAGTGTCTTTTTGAACTTCAAGCAGCTGACTGTAATGTAATAGTTATTTAAAGTTCACTATAATCTGCTATGAACACTGATAATGAGGGAGGTTAACATCATTATTTATTTTATGCTCTTGCAATACAGTGATTTATTATATTTGGTATAGATCCATCTTTCTGGTTTGCACGTTTTTCTTTTTCAAACACATTTAACATGTTGCCTTAGGTTTTTCCTAGCTTTCAAATACCAATTGCATTTACCCTAAAATCATTAATAAACTCTGGATTTCTACTGCATTTTTTAGGCTGCTGTTAAATTAGTTTCAGTCTTATATGCATTCTCATCTATCCATGGGTAGAATGATATGCTGATGTATTTTTATCTGTCTGTCTCCAGAAAGCTGTGAACAGAGACATGGAAATATCATATATTTGGAGAAATGCCACCTGGCACAAGTCAGTCACTACGTGGCTGAATATTGTGAAGAAAAACAACTGACTAAATACAAAATCCACTTCTTAGAATCCAGCAGTGCATCTGAGTTCCACATTTAAGAATGAAACAAAATATTTGTCTTAGTTAATGGCTTTTTTTTTAACGTTTTCTCCCTAGTTTTGCCTGTCTCACTAATGTAATCTGTTACAATTTGCCTGATGAAATTTTACTTCTTTGTTTGTTTGCTGTGTTTGTTTGTTTGTTTTTTTTCCCCAACTCATACCAAAAGAAGAGTAAGAAAAGTTGTGTCCTGTTTCTATTAAACAAAGCTCGCTTAGTTTTTGTGGGACTACATAAACCACCACAGACAATCCCTTTATACAATACTTTTAAAATTTACTTTAAGTTCAGTACAAAATGGAAACTATCACAGCTTCTCAGTCACACTGGTGTCCTTTAATGTCATCTCTTCCTATGGTATACACATCCTACTTTTCTATTTGTGCCAGACTTTTCTACAGGTCAAACAGAAACAGAAGTGAAAAACCAACTATCCAGTTACCATGAACAAAGCATAAATTTTATAACATATGTGCTATGTCTATCTAATTGAAAATTTGCCACAAACCTGTGTTTTTTGGTTTTTGATTTTCTTCAATGGAAATTAGAACTTTTCATGATGCAACTGTCTGCCATTTCTAAAAGGGAAGACAGGTTACTGCAGATGAAAATCCAGTAACGAAGGTCAAACTAAAGAAAGGAGCATAAGGAATCTGCACTGAAGACCTTCTGAGGTACCAGCAGATATTTCTGAATTAACATACTTGATCATTGTCTAGAAAATATTTTGCTTGGAATTTTTGCCCCAAAAGATTAGATATATTCTTCCAAACACCTCTTTTCATATGATTCTAGGGTATAATTTGAACTGAGTGCAAAATTTGAGTGACTTTTTTTATTTACCAGTTAGCTCCTGCATGTCTTAAGATGAAAGAATATAAAGGAGGAAAATTAAACTAGTACCAACAAACTTTGCATGTCACCAGAACTATAGTCTGATGTTAGAAGTTTTACAGCAGTTATTCAGCAAGTGACACTGAGCAGCATCATACATAAAAAATTCTGCTGAAGTCCTACTTTCTCTGTTACCCTATCACCGTGCTTGTTTCAAGCCCAAAATGATGTCAGTAGGATAGCCCATTTTGGAAACCTCAAAGATGACAGTGAAGAATGATTTGCAGGAAAAAGGATATCAAGTTAAAAGTCAAATGAGTATTTACTCCAGCTAAATCTGATACGATGAGACACATGCAATAAACTTCATAGGCGTAAAATTAGATTGCATTTACCATGCTTCATCTCAACTGTGTTTGGCCCACAAATTCTATTCTACTAGGACTATTTTGTATGTTCCAAATCTTTGAGCACCTGCCAAACACCTGGTTTTTTTTTTCCTTTAAAGAAAAGCCAACTACAAAATTCATGTTCATTTCCTTCATCATGTTATGTTAATTCCTGTATGGACACCCAAGATTTTACTGTAGTACTTGCAGTTAGAAGACAGCTCTGAAAAGACTTGCACATGGAATTAAACACATCTTTTTAACTCAGCTAAACTACTTACTATGTGTAAAATAAAATTTTGCGCATGTACAAATCCCTGATGATTATTTATAATGTTAATGAACGTATAAGTGAATGTACTCTGTATATGGGACTACTTCCTTTTGGGTCTTATGAAACTATGGTATTAGTTTCCCAACTACAGTGAACTTCTTTTACTTTTTAAGTAATCATTCATCAAAACATTTACTGATTGCCATGCAATTTTCTGTGAGTTCATATGTAAAAGAAAAAAAAAGTCAACTTTCTTCTGCAATTTCCCTCAAAAGAAAAATTCCCTTATTGTGTTCTAAGTAAGCCTATTGCCTCTCCTCTAAATGTTTAGAAGCTTTAAGAAACTGACTCATTCTGTAGGATATGATGGCCAAAAGAATGGGAAAAGTATGACATTGATAGTTACGAATGCTTGAAGTACCACATGCATCTAACAAAATTGTTTTAAAAAAAGAAAAGATTCTAACCTGTAAAGATTTAATTAGATTGAATTTCCACAACAGATAAAGCATCTTAAAAAAAAAAAAGTTCTAACAATTGCAATTTCAATACACTTTTTACATAATTATTGTCAGTATTATAGCACCTACTATGAATTTTTATTGTTTATAGGGATTAGGAGTATCATAATTTACAAGATGTAATTATTCCTGCTAGAGACAGAGTTCCATAGCTTAATATCAGTTAATTCTTCAGAAAGACTGTCCATATCCCTCTGCCAATGGCAACTTAACTTTTCCATCAGATACTTAATTCTATCCCAAAGCAATTCTACTTTTGTTTTTCCCCTTTAATTATTTCCTTTGGAGGAATACATGCAAAAGAAATTTTCTTCCTTTGTTACATTGTGTAGTCCAATGCCAATTCTGAAGCCCACAGTGATCTAAAATTGCCTTTATCAAGGGAATCAGATATATCAGTGCTAAACTTAAATCTGAGAGAATCCTGGCTAGAACTGGAAGACAGTTAGCACAGGAAAGTGAATGGAAGATGCACAGACTGCACACTAGCAATCCTTTAACAAAACTGTAATCTGAAACAGTTTATAGCAGCAGAGAATTTGGTTCACTGATTCAATCCAAGAGAAAAAACAAAAACATATCTCTGCAGAAATGCTTCTCCTTGACTTAGCTCATCAAGCACATTGTTTTATCCACTGCTGTAAACAAAGAAAAACTGCCTGTGCTCTATGTACAATCCTGAAACTCCATTTGATTTCAGCAATTTCATGGTTCATGTACTAGCTGAAAGAAAATCTCTCCCAAGAAGGCTACGTGCATGAAGCACTGCCAATCTCACATGTTTAAATTCCTGAGTCCAGGATCAAAATTTATGCAGGCTTACAAAAAACAAACAAACAAACAAAACAAAACAAAACAAAAAAAAAAAAAAAAAAAAAAAAAAGATAATATTTGATTTGTTAGATATGCCTTTTGCTTTCTTTGACTTCTTAAGATAACTTTTCATTTCCAGATTTCTTCCTCAGATCACAAGTACTAGTCATTTATTTATTTTTGTAATAAAATATGTGCTCATGAACATTCCCATCATTCTGGACTTTTAAGAAAAAAAAATGCTTCCAATCATATGAACATGTAACTAAAGAACTGCCACTGCTCTTCTCCTACAGAAAATGCCAGAAATACTGTGTTTGCAGGAAAAATTTCAACAGACTAAAGATTTTAAAAAATACAAATCTCTGAAACAAACTACTGATTTACTTAGTGGCCTGAATTCAGATCATCTAAGTTGTCTTAGCAAAGTATTCCCACAGAACCAAACAAAGAGAAATGCTGAACAGAATGATAACGAAGGTGGCCTGCAGTTCCTTCACACAATGTTATGGAATTTTATATTATCTTTCCAGTACTATTGTTGATTTATGTCCTCTGTGCAGTTGGACATTATGCAACTTGCTAATGTTTTGCATGACAATAATTTATCATTCTTATTTTCTGGGCCTTCTACTATTATTAAGAAATTATAACAAATTTTCTAGTAAATGTCTTTACCACATAATTACCCAGGGCATGTATTTTTTATTCAGCTTCTATATGATGTATACGTGTTGTGCACTTCCAACAGCAGAATAGCACCTCAACTGAGCTGGGGGATGTTCAAGCTCTTTAAATTGTACCCATTTTACCACTATGTGGGGAAAAAAACAACCAACCAAACAAAAAAACAACTGATTTTCATCATTCATGGAAAGAAAATTAATAAAATTTAAATAACATAGGAAATCGTGCTGCTTAACACCTATATATAGTTTTGACAAGTACAATTTAAAGTATAATAAAGCAAGATTAGGATGATCTTAAACTATTATTGTAGGAAGCCAACAAATTTTAAATGCCTATAGTTGCATTCACATTTGTATACTTTTAGTGGATTCATGAGTTTTCCTTTAAATGCAATATTAGTAACTTGAGTATGTGATTGTAAGGTCAGATCCACAAACAGAGGGCAAGTATGTCACCATTTTAATATTTCCCTATTTAATACTTCTTTAGCAAAACACACTTGGCAATGCTTATAAAGTTTGTTATTTTTTTTCTCTTTTTAATTTTTTATCAGGTAATCTTTAGTAAAATACTGAAATTAAAATGCCCAGGAGAGTTTAATAAATGTCATAGTAAAAGAAAAAAAAGTGGTGTTGGACAGAAATTCATTGGGTTTACACCTACTGAAAAATTCTTAAATGGCAATACATTTGGTGTTGTCATGATTGTAAGTCTAATTAAACCAAAAATTAAATCTTATGTATACATCATAATTAAATTGCTTGCAAAAATTATGGGTTTAATTTAAACATTAAGAAATTGCAATGTAAGATCTCAATTCTAAACACTTCAGAATGTCAAGTTGGGGGAAATACTAAAGAACTTTAATTTCAAGGAACTGCTGATTAAAGAAAATAATGCTATTTATAGCAATCTAAATTGTGAAAATAGCCATATACCTTTTCATTTGAAATCGTAATCTCTCACTTTTTTAATACTTATTAGAGCCTGCAGCTAAAGGGTGCACATAGTAACATATCCTGTAGAACCAAAACTACAAAATTGTTTATAAGCAAATATGTAGAGAGAAAGAGTATTGAATTCAAAATCTGCAATAAGTGATCTTAGTTCACAAGAATTATTTTCTACTTCATTGATAAAAATGAAGAGAGAAATAAATCCAGTATGTAGTCTACTACATATGTATATCAATGAAAACAATAAATTCATTACATTGAAAAGATATTGAAGTCTATACTTTTTCAGTAGCAGTAGTGAATGAAGATATGATTGAAAAAGCTTTAAGTATTAGAATAAAAATTGTGTATAAAACTTGACTCACAGTTCAGAACACTTTATTAGTAAACTGAATTATCAAAGTAAAAATAGAATCACTGTGGAATGAAATCTCTCAGGAGAAGAGAGCTAAGACAATACTGAAGGTATTGCTTTAATATGTATGTGTATTGTAAGAAGATGAAATAGTGTCAAGTGCATTATGTATGAAGTGCTACTCATAGGCAAGAATTCAAGCACAGTATCCATGGGATGATGATCTCTTATGTGCAGGAACACAGCATCCTGACAACCTTTCAGTGGATATTCTTGCACACCAGACAAGGAATAGTTACAAATTCATTTAGAGACAAATCTCTCTAACCCATCCCATACAATAGGCTCCTTCTTGAGAAATCCATAAAATCATAGAACTTTAAGAAACCTCCAGAGGTCATCTAGATTACTATTTTCTGTGGGTAGAATCAGTTAAATTTATGGCATTCCTGGCAGATGTCTGTCTTACCTGCTCTTATAGCTCACAAATGACAGAGACTTTATAATCTGCTCAGAGCAATTCTTTCAGTGTGCTTCCCTACCTGTACTGTTGGAAGATTTTTCTATTGTTTAATATCAATCTTCCTTGTTTCATTATTGCATTTTCTTATGCACTATCCACATGGAGAACAGACTTTGCAGCACTGTTACATATTTTAAAATGCTCATATCCCCCTGTCATCTCCCCTTCATGACAAGTCTAATTTCTACAATATTTACAAGCAGATCACTGTTTTGAAATCTGTTCTTGATCCCTTCTGTACTCTTTCCAAATGGTCCACATCCTTCAAGTTAGGGTTCTGCTCAGAATCAAGTGAAAGAGCTTATTTCTTTCCATGGACTATTAAGGGAGCCCAGGGTTATTAGCCTCCTAAGGATAAAGTTAATCTTTGTGAAGCACTGAAGTAAATAAATTGTATTTTGTAGTTTCTTGCTAGATGTCTGTAATGTAAGGACCATTGATCCTACAATAGCTCCCTGACTGTTATTATATGGTAAATGATGTGAATGACTTGTTGCTATATTCACAATACAGCTGGTCTCAAAATCCACAACTATGTGGCTTTATTATGTGACTACCTTCTGAAGTGTGCTACTCGGCTATTTTATTAAACTTACCATGTGGAATACTTCAATTCAACAGATGGAAATCTCTAAGTCATGTTATGAATCAGAAGGCACTCACTGGGTACAAAATATTTGAAGAAAAACTTCACTGAGAAATAACCAGAAACTGTATCTCAAAACCTCTATCCATTTCATGGTGTTCTTTTGCTCATCATTATTTCACTGATAATGCATTTAATTTTTTTTTTTTTTTTTTTTTTTTTTTTTTTTTTGTGTGTATGTAACTCCATCATGTGATCTAAACCAGGGTCAATTTTGTCTCTTCAGAATAATATTTTAAAATCATCGGGATGCAAATTCTAAAGCTCCCCCACCTTTAGCTCTTAGGCAACATGTGGTCTCATGAGATTTCTAACACTGTTTATTGCCTCAGAAAAATTAAAAATAAAACTGAAATCCAAAAGTAGAAGAAAATACATTTCTGCTCACAGTTTATTTCCTTAACGTTTCTGCCTGTAGGTCAACCAGTTTTTGGATGACCATGGATCTATTATATCTACTCTAAAGATTTTATGAATAGCAACTAAGAAATACTGTACACATAGAATGGATATCACTTCTCCCCTTCTCCAAGACAGTTTGAAAGGCACTACTACAATAGATCAAAATACTTGGGCAATCCATAAAAATATATGACAGTTACAATTTTTCCACTTGTATAGCGAAGTCATCATTCATAATAGTGAAAACACACAGCACGTCCCTAAAAAAAATAAAATAGTTGCACCCTTAGGAGCCTTTCCTGAACAATAATAAAAATACTGCTGGTTATAAAATTGGTGAGTAGGTCCTGTTCTCTCAGTACAGAACCAAAGAAGATGAATTGTGTCCAAAAGGAAACATCCAGAAGACCCAGGGTGAAAGAATACGAACTCAGAAACCCAACTCGTACAATAATGAGAAGTTACTAGTATACTTCCTTTTGCTGGCTGTCTATCACAATAGGTTACCTGTGTTGACTATCTATCTTATGTTGGATAAAGGTTAATAAATGTTAGGCACTCTATGAATTCAATATGAATCTTTCAGCTGACATCAGCAGCTATTGAATTTGGCCCTAGAACAAAAAGAATTGTATGAGGGCATCTCTCAGAGTTTTTCTTTTATTGTCTTAAAAGAAACAGCATTGAGAACAACAGAGGTAAAGATGCTCTTTTGTATATCTTGTGGATGATTAAAGCTGTAAAGTAATGTTGGTAAACTAAGAAAGAAAACAGCAAGGTGTGCTATTTCCTTGTAGCTGGTATTAATGGCAAGTTACATATTAAGTAACACACACTTCTGTTTCAGTGCTTCAACCAAGGTCAATCCATGCAAAATGGAACTCACACTCCAGATGTTGAAACTAGGAGAGTGTTTATTAATCTCAAGATGTGTTGTTTATAACGGGTTATCACCTTCATGACTGTATACAGTAGATCTCACAGATCTCTTTATGTTGAGCAAATGTTGATCACAAAAACAGATGCATTGTCATTGTACTTGACAGAGCATGCTTTTGACATTATTTTTTAAGGTAGCAGTTTCCACACAGAGAAGTCACAAATCTGTACAACAAATGAATGAGGACAAATTCAATCTTTCATAAATTTAAAAGATATATTTCAAACTAACAATCTTGGGTGATTTGAAAATACACTGAAAACAGATTTAACTCATGTACTTGAATAGTTATTGAATTTATATAGGAAGAATCCAAGGTAAAAGTGTTTAATATGAATTGCGGAATCTGAGGCCATCCTCTCTAATTAACACTATACAAACATATATGATTTATTTGTATTCTCAGGCAGCTTGATCCTGATACCTCAAACAATAATCCCAGCTCTATAAAAGTTTTTTTTTTCCTTTCAACTGAAAAATCTTTACATGTAACACACCCAAAAGGTAAGCTGATTCTTTGATACAATCTCTGATCAGAGAGTCTTTGAGAGAAAGCTGAAGACAATTTATTCAAATGGGGTACTACCCTTCTTTACAAATACTCAAATTAAGACCTATATTCCTATGTTGGATAACTGATGATATAATCTACATAACAACATGCGCCCACTGTGTATTTCTGCTGAATCAATACAACTCTCAATCTACACAAAAGCACCATCACCATGTATAAAGCAGATAGAACCTGCACTCTCACGATGACTTTCTCTAGTGATGTAAAGGGTTCTGTGCTAATCTCATAATTTCACTCCTCAAGTCCTTCATTTGTTCCAAGTTTTGCCTTTTAACAGTAAATGTGTATAATTCAAACCAGTCTTTCTTCTACATAAATTGAAATAAACTGCCCAAATATACAATAGTTTGATTTTAATATATGAATAAGAACTGTGCAGATGGTTTTTCCATAATAGACATGTGCTTTTCATTTTAGTTATTAAAAATATCACATCACAATCCAGATATGAAAAGAGGTCCACTTAGAATTTGAAAATGGTACTTATACACATTTTGCAGATGTGTTACTAAATGTGTCTCAGTGCTCCGATAGGATTCAAAACATTGGAATTGATAATTATAGTTCTGCCCCCTCCCGCAGAAAACTTATATTTTTTGAAGAAGTCTGTAAATTTGGAGTAGGTGTTTTAATGTATTTTTTGCTGAATTTTCACTGAAGTAAACTGTAGGTTACAACTCTTTCATAGCTAGGCTTATTTTGTCATACTGGATGGGATATCTCCCTTTCAGCTTCCAGAATCCAGTCTGTTACCACTGTCTATACCCACAATAGCAAGTAGTTAGGAACAACAGAAATGGTTTAGTAAATCACTCCAGTTAGTACTAAGGCCCTTGAAAAAGTTTCTGGGTGCAGGAGGATGTTTGTTTTGAATTACATTCTCTTTGGCCCTCTGGACTGAATATCCGTACCATGTGTGTTGTTTGAAACCCCCCAAAAGGTCCAGTGTTTGGTTCAGATGCCTTATCCCATTAGGTGTAAGAAAGCATTTTGTGTGCACCTGCCAGAGCTTAGCTCTCTCTGAAAGAAGTCTACCTTAAAACAGAATTGGTGCACCTAAACTGTGCTGCAGATCAAAAGAATGAAAAAAAAAAAAAAAAAACAGGGAAAACCAGAGGATTTGCTTTAAAACAGTACAACTAATCCAAACCAAATTACTAATGCAGATATATCCACTAAAGAATCACTGTTATGTTTTTTTCTTCTTCCATGCAGAAAATAAATTAATTAATAATGACCTTGATAGATCAGTAACTGCAAGTCAAAGGTCCTATGTGGTAGCATTAAAAATTTCACACTACCTCTGAGCAGCTATTCAGTCCAACATGATTAATCAGAACACCTTATGAAGAGAAATAACAAAATTCAAAGTACCTAATGTAATAGCTATATGTTGTATTTCTTTTTTTTTTTTTTCCATATTTTCTAATATTATCAATATGAAGATTGCTTAAGAATATAGACCTCTGTCAGATATGACCGTTCATACTGTTGTCAGGAAAGTACAAAAAGATCCCAAGGAGACTTAAGACACAAAGCTTATTTTGAGGTGAGCAACTACTGGAAAACACAAATTAGCACATAGTTCTGTGAGACTAAATTGTAAGCACAAAATATACTTTGGATAGGTCATTCTCTTTCCTCTTTTTCTCAAGGTGTTTAAAGGTACACAAAGGTAGCAATGAAGTACTAGATTTTGTTGAGAAAAAAGTAGATTACAGACTTAATGTCATGTCCAGAACGAGAGCAGGTCCTTGTCAAATAATCTCATGCTTTATACACAGAGGGCCCAGATCTCCTCTGCTGCCCCAAATATATGATGTGATCATACCCTCACAAGGGGTATAACTGCAAGTCATTAAATTAAGGGAGAAGGAGGACCCCTCTTCTGACTGAGGCCAGTGCAAGCTGAATGTTGACGCTGCACTTGCACTATTCAAAATTACTCTGCTCTTTCACTTTTTAAAATCACCCCATTAAGAAAAAATACTTTTGTTAATGAATAATAATGTTTCTAAAAAACATGTCTATATGGCCAGTTTCTGAACTTTCCTAGTCTAACTCTTTCTTGGAGATATGTTTTTTCCTCCTGATCTGAATGGAAGTGGGGATATGGTTTGGGAGGGTGGGGTTTTTTGCTTTTCTGTTTTTCTGGGGTTTTTGTTTGCTTTTAAAAATCATATTAGTACCACTACAGCAGAATATGATATTGTAAGGATATTTTAAAAGTCAAAAAGAATGAGTATGGTTTAGGCAGAGTGCAATCAAACAGTTTAACTGGAAACAATTAACAGGATAAAATAAATTTGTAAAATTTTCAGGTAGATTCAGGAAAAAAAAAAAAAAAAAAAAAAAAAGGAGATCATGCAGAAATTGTAAATACCTTTGGTACTACTTACATATTTAAAACTTTCAACATTATGACCCCTGTCACCTTTAAGATAGATAGTGAAGCAGATGCATTACTAAACTTTGCCATTCAAAACAGATTTCCCCCTGTATAAAAGTAGAATTTACTAGGGGAAAAGATTATTTGTTTTAGAAAAATATTTACTTCTTATTGCTATAAATTTCTAAGGATTTTTATTTTACTACAAGTTGTGGAGATATAATTGTCATAAACCTAACCTAGTAAAAGTTCTTCATTACTGCTAAGTAACCAAATAAAGTTTTGCAGCAAAGTTAAAATATTAGTTGATATGAACATCAGCTGGAATTTTAGCACCTCCATCCTTGTAAGAACGTTAACACAGATGGTAAAGGATATATGTTTAAGGCTTTTATGGAAGTAATGATGACTTCAGTCATACAGCAGACTGAAATAGGGTATTATCGGCAGCAGGATTATTTTTTTTCCCTAATGTTCATAACTGAAAGAATATATTTTGGTTATATTGGAAAATAATTAAGAACAGCTACTTTCTGCCCAGCACATTAAATTGATACATTTTTTGACAGCCAGAGCTGAATTATTAGTGTACACTGAGACATGAGCCATATAGGAAGGAAAGCACAATTGCCAAATAAAGAATTAAAATGAAAGGGGAAAAAAAAACCTCTGTCAGGGAAAAAATTTGCGTGAAGGAAGATCAAATGGCAATATGTTGTTACAGCCTTTGAACGTGCAATTTGCAGATTGATTTCCCTGCTCTCTTTGCATAGTAGATGTAAAGATTATGCTGAAATCTAGGAAAATTTTATTGTACATGTGCCAAAGTGAATTGAGAACTGAAGTCAAATGCCTGTCCCTGTTCTAAGAAATTCATAATGAGAAAATAGCTCTGCAAGATATTTCTTTGTAAACACATCCCACTAATTTTGCAGCTATGCATTTTAAGAGTGTAGGCATGCAGTATGAGTTTCCCACATTAATTCAGTTTGTTCTTGTAACATGACCAAATCTGTGCAGCTTTAGCCTTCTGTGATAAGCAAGAATGTCACACATCTTATATTTCTCTCATCTCTGTGCTATCAGTGTTATTTGGTTATGTGTTTTTTTAATTACTCACTGTCCCTATTTCTAACTCATGTTTGGCAAGCCTGTGGCCATTCCCACAGCAGAAGGTACAATTAGTGAAAACCCTTCCCACCCCTACACCTCAATAACAAACATTTCTCAAGTGTCACTCGTAGTCTGCTTGGTTGATAGATGTACCACCTCTGGAGCAAAACTCACCACTTTTGTTCCTCAATCATCACTGTTTATTTGGAGCAGTTGGATTTGTCCCTTCAGATACTTGTCAACATTTCCGGAAGATGTTTTAACTGACACCCTGTCAGCTGACATATCTAAAGCAGGAAGGCTGAGTAGCTGTGAAAGATGTGACTCCCAACCCCAGCAAGTCTCAAAGCACTGGAAACTGAAACAAACCCCTGAAGACCATATGTTACCCTACTTACAATGAAGTTTTTGTGACATCCTTTTAATTGCAACCATATGACACTTGCTTGTAAGCCAGAGGCACTGAATATGAGTGAAAAGTCTCATGTGAAGTACTAAGCTGTGAGTTTTCAAAGGTACCTTCTAAATAGATGAGTAGCTTCACTTACAGCACAAAAATAAACAAAACCCAAAAATCATTTTTCCAAGATGATATTGATTGTGTAGTTCTATACAGTGGGCATACATACAAATCTTTCCTGGCAGAAACTGATAAAATACTGGCCAGCAACCAGATTTTTAAAAAGATACCATTAGCAGAGTGCTTGTTCTGTGAATAACTTGTATTGGTGGGAACACAGTTATGATACAGGATTCAGACAGGAGGCAACATAATTAATTACTTTTAATAAGGGTAACGTATAGCATTCCAAAATGCTTTTATTCTAATGCTAGCCTTAGCTGTGCATATGTTAAAGTAGCATCCTCCTCAATAACAGTGAATTTAGTCCATGTTTCATCTAGAATAAATGAGAATTTATTCATGTCTAGACTCTCAAACTTTCTTTCTTGTTTTCCTCGTCTTTAAAAAATCCAACACGTTTTAACTAAAGCATACTACCAAAGAATGCTCTTTGTTTTTCACCATCTCCATTCCTTTCTTAAAGTATTTCTATATCCAAACATATGTTAAAGGATGTAGATAACAGTTCCCTGACTGATTTATTTTGTAATATGTTATGAAGCTCCAGAATGGTTTCCATTAGCATGTCTTGCTGACACTGTGTCGTGTAGGAATGAAAGACAGCTTTATGTGACAGTGTTATGAGAAATCAGAGAGTGAGATGACATGCTGAGATACGTAATTTCAGCAAAGTGTGATTAATTTAAAAAAAAAAGGATTGCAAACTCATACAGTCTTAATTATAAAAGAGCATAAATAATATCAAAGTATCAAATGGGAAAGGTTAGAGGAAACAGCTTCTAAGATAAAAGGAAATAATTAAAATTAAAAGCATGTATGCGAGATTAATCTCAGTAGAGCTACCTGAGTTTAGCCCTGGATATAATCTGGTCCCTGAGTCAGGAAAGCATTTAAGCATATGTTAAATCTATCTCCATTTAGAGAAGCACTTTAGCACATGCTCATCTTCAAGCATGTTCTTTAAGAGCCATTGTCTTCTGTGAAACTTAAACATAAGCTTAAAAATGTAATCATGTAATTAAAGCTCTCTATCAAATAAAGATGCTTCCCTGAAAGGGGCTTTTGCCACATACCTGCAAGTGGTTAAATTGAGAGAATTCTAGAAAATGAGAAAGTAGCATCAAAATTGTCTTGGTAGCTCAATGCCTAAAAAGCAGAATAGAAAAGAAAAAGCAGCTACTTAAGTAGAATTTACAGCATATTCAGACATAACAAAATTGCCTTAAATAACCATATTTCTCAGATAGTCACGGTTAGAAGAGGCTTCTCCTATGCTTGTGTGCAAGTCCCACAGATTCCTAAGTGTTTTCCTGTTTCCAGATTGCTGTCTGATTTTATTCATCAATAAGCAGGAACAAAATTATTCTCTCACTTTTGTTGCCATGTTGGAGACTGACTACACTGTGTTTTCCTAATGGCTCTCAGGAAAGAACAAAGCTGGCAAAACTATAGCCTACCTCCTTGAAAAAAATGTTAAAGTTTTGCAGCCTCCTATCTCTCAGGGATCCAAAAAAGTTGCCAGATTGAAACAACACAAAGGTGGTGAAGATAATGAAAAGAATGCCCAGTGGCTTTGGGAACAGTAGAGGTGGGAAAGAAACTTTAGCAAAAGATGACATGACTAGCCAGTAATGACCAGTATTTTTGTTTTGGGGCTGATATTGAAAACAGCAGAAGACCCTGGCTTATACTGGAGTTGTGTTTCAGATATATAGAAGACTAATGGATTTATTCTCTGATCAGCAGAAGGAAATGAACTGCCAAGACACAAATGATTTGCACAAAGTGGCACTGGAAATCTAAGTGAAGAAGGAAATTGAATATACACCAGGAGAATCCCAGGTTAGCTGCAAAGACTGAGCCATTTTTCTTAGGTAAAAAACAAACAAACAAACAAACAAAACAAAACAAAACAACAACAAAAAAAAAAAAACAACAAAAAAAAAAAAACCAACCAAACAAACAAAAAAAACCCAAAAAACAAAAAAAACGGAATTTGAAAAATAAGACAAAGATAAAAACAAATGTTTTCAATTAGAGGAAAAACAGACATAAAATTTTTTACTAAATTACTAAAATAAATTAAATTAGTAAGTCAATATATACATGTAAATATTGGAAACCAAAAGCAAAGACAAAGAGGAAGAAAATACTTAATATAAATGTGCAGAGAATCAGATACATTAATTACAATAGTAAAAGAAATAGTAGAAATGAAAATAAACTTGGTTTAAAATTACTTTTATGTAGTAAAGGCTTTGCTGATTGAACTAAACAATTCAGAAGACGAATTATGTACACACTTTCTAGAAAGCACTCTTGAAATATATGGAAAAAATGATCAAACTGAATGTCAGAAAACATATTTACAACCCCAAATTAAAAATAGAATAAATGCAGAGAAAATTGATGTTCAGGAAGAATATTATATGCAGCATTAAACTGCCAAACACGAACATTCTGTTCATGAGCTGCTCTGTGTGGATTAATACAAGAAGGTATGACTAATATCAGAAGACTACAGTAATTCAGAGTTTTAGATATCAATGGAATTCATGTCACCTAATCTTATGTGTGTAGTGGTGACATCAGTTAGTGGATAGTCACTGCAGAGCAACTGTTACCTTCAAATGGCAGCTCCTTCTTTTCCAAAATGATTTTCAAAGACAGGCAGCATCAATATGCCCTGAAGATGTCTATTTCTTTCTTTGGATAGAGGATTCTGACTAGATTAAATTTAGGTGACAAACATATACATGGCCAGAGTTAGATGAGATGAATCTCACACTGTTGTTGATTAAGGACCTTAGATAACCTAAGTGTTTTGATAATGTTTCCATTGTAGACAGTCATTTAGTGGATTAATTTAGGCCAGATGATAGCTAAATTAGAACTAGGGCTCAAAAATAAATGTGGCATAATCTTGTAGAAAGGCAGATTAAAACGTCTCAGCCAGACCTGATGTGCCAAAAATGCTTTTCAGTATCAAAATAGCTTAGTAATCTAATTTACTTGTAGAAATTGATATTGTTACTGCAGAAATTTATATCGTTCTCCTGTCCAGAATCTGGTGACTAAACTCATAACACCAACACTTCAGGTCAGTGGTGCATTTAAGAGCAAGTACAATCAACGATGAGCACATCTTTAGGTAGTTCTGCATACCTGAAATCTGAATCACTCTCTGCAGGTACTGTCTTCTGTTACAAAACAGTGAGCTAGCAGTTAATAAACTTCCATTGAGGTACCTGATAATGTATCAGGTAATAGGATGAATCTAAGCCTAATTATATAGACAATCCTATCTGTAGACAACCTCTAATCCACTAAGAAGCTTTGCTGAAAATAGGCTAACCATGAACTTAATTTTCCTTTTCTAAAAATGTTAGTTCTTCAGCACCTCATTCCCTGAAAAAATGAGAATGCACTTTCTTAGTATTGTCTTGCAAGAATTGCTACTTCAAAACTTACTTGCTATAAATGTTTTTGTAAGGAAGGAGAAATTTTTCATTAGAATCTCATAAAAGGCTCACAGTGCCCTTAGACGTGGATTGTTTTAAAACTCAGATTTATTTTTTTTTTTATTCTTATATTACCCAGATACTAAATGTTATGGTTACAAAGGTTTTCTCACCTCAGTCCTTATCTGCAAATCAAGTCAAATCTGAAATAACTTACTGTGAAAATCAGAAACAGAACAACTTTACTGAATCAGGGCAGAACACTGAACTAGATCATCTGGTTCACACCCATTTGCTATGATTCTGTGAGTGAATTATGTGCAAAGGCCTCAGATTAGACATTTTACTATTTTAAAAGAAGAAAATTGTTAAAGCAGAAACAGGATAAAGCAGAAACCCAGCTAATCCAGAGGAGCTCATCTGTAGCATTTAATCAAATACAGCTCTTCTTAGCTTCAAATATAGAAAAATTTTACTATGAAATATGAGAGATGAACATTAATATTTAAAGAAAGGCTTGTGATATTTTCAATTTACTCAGACATCATTTAGAACTAGTGCAATTTAATGTAAGCATTCTTTACCTCCATTGTGTTTTACTACTATTCACATAATCTTTTCTTCATAATGAAAGGATCATCAACACCTATTTATTGTCTTCCACAGAAAACAAAATTTTCATAATGAAAAGCAAGGTTTTACAGGCTTTTTAATTCTTCCTACACACAATAGAGACATGGCCTAAAGCATCACATAGATTAAAGCAGTCTTAATTAGTACAGTTTTAAATTCAGTTAATTGTTAGCTTTCAGTCTAATAAGCTGTTTAAATAATAAATTCTTAGCTATCAAATGAGGTAAATACTTCTCTGCAACACAATATTGGCAAATTCTGGTCAGAAAAAAGTCTGAAATATGCTAATTGTTCATCTTTCTCATAGAAAGGAGAACCTTGGCTACTATTCAGCCTAATTACACCTACATGTGTGTGCTCAAACATAAAAGTAAATTAAGCGCACAATTTGAGTTTATAGACAAACTGAACTGTGGCTTGGGGAAGGAATCCTTCTTAAATTAGTAAGATCTAGTAAGACTAACAGAGATGGGACTGAAACTTTTTGACTATCACCAAATACTTTCACTCCTAAAAATTCCTAGGGAAGTACCAACCATATTCACTTATTTCACTGTGTTCCAAAGGTCTCCTCAAAAGAAGTTATCACTGATATTAATCTGAAATACTGTAATGCATTCATGACCACACATATTCCTAACTGTACTGCTTTCTAATCTGCATCTCATAATTATTTTTGCCCTTTTGCTCTCTTTCCCATTTCTTCTCCCAAAATCTCCTCCAGCAATTAATAGCATTTTACATAGAACATTAAAAATATGTGACCTAATGAAGAAGCTGTTCTCCAGTAGTTAATTGCTTTAGTGTGGAATTTCACTTGAAGGTAGAGATCTTATCTCTGATGCTTAAAACACAACTCAAAAAGAATGGAAAGGAACTTTCTTTTTCCCTTGATGGATAATGTCACTGAAGCTGTACAAAGATTTTACAACATATCAACATTTAGCTAGAAATGATTCATACCTTTGAGTCCAGCAGGCATTTTTTACAAAATTTTGGATACACTGATTTCCACTGCTTAGGTTTTTGGGTATTTGTAAAATTACTTTTGAACACTTGCTGATTCAAAAGAACTTAAAATTCAAAACACTATTAAATAACAATAAAACTTGTCTGAAACCTGTCAGAAATTTTTGAACAACTTTAAAAAGAAAAATGAGGTAAAAATCAATCTGCAACATATTACTGGCATGTTCATACAATATACAACTACCTGCAATGATAGATAAACTGTAACAGCTGTTGTTATGTAAGATCAGTGAGAGTATAGCACTGAATTTAGTAGAAGATATTTTGAAGTATTCCCCATTCAATTTTCTCCTAACTTCTTTCTGAATCAGTTATGGCTGCTGGATATTCTAACTACATTCTTATAGTTTGCTTTTCTCTGTCATATATAAGCACTTCCAGTGAAGTCCTAGTCACTGCAAGTAACATCCATTATGTGTTGTTTGCTTTGGCATGATGATCCTTCCTCACCATGCCCTTGTTAATCATATTCAATCATTTTATCTGATCTTAGATTAGACAGCACTTCTGGGCAGAAACCATGTGTGTCTGAATTATAACAAGACCTCTGAGCACTTCTTTTTCCAGTGATGTCTTTTGAACATTCATGGAAGGGGTTCTTTAAAATGTCACACATAACCAACCACATGTGTTCTCCACTGCTTAATATATATTTTTCTACTGAACTGCATTTAAAATGTCAAATAAAACCAAAAGACAACAGTCTGCATATCATATGGAAAGAAAAAAAAAAAAAAAAAAAAAGAAAACATGTCCCAGAGTATATCTAAGGCTGCAGATGTCTGAAATAAATAGTAACCATGAGTAAACTTCTGAAGGTCTGTAGATTAACTGTGGAAATTTATATGAACATATTCACTTTTTATGTTACTCTCTTACACAACAGGTACAGTGTAATCAGTATGCGAATAGTTATCACAGACCATCACACACCATACACTAATTAAACAGAAGCTAATAAATGCAACCACCTCGTGAAAAAATGGTAGAATCCTCAGAGGTCTGAGAAGTATTCGTTACTTTGTACTGGCAAGGTGTAATGAGATGACAGAGAAGACATCAAATAAATCATATATCAGAAAAATATTTAGAAACTAGTGTATGAAAACTGCATTTAGTGTTGTCCTAAAGCCAATGCATGGAATTAGAAGATTATTAGGCAACTATTAATAATTCATTGTACAGAATTGATTATTTCTTTCAAATCGTAGGGGGGGCAAAAATCTGGAAAATAGTCTGCATTAATGTAATATTACATTCCTCGAGTCTTACAGAGGACTAATTTATGGCAAACTTATAAAAAAAAATAATTAGTAGCAACAGGACTTCACAGTTTTTCAGAAGAGGTAAATCATATGAAACTCCCTCTTTCTCCAGACACTTGCAAGTTCTTCAGAAGTTGTTTCAAAGCAATATTAATAGTTCTATGAGTAATTGCTGCTGGAGGGAGACTGAAAACGGACCTTCCTGGGAACAAAACTATAAATGAAGTTACATTCTTTCTCTCTGTATAAGCAAAAGTGGTTAGATATTAAAAATATACTTCCCAAGAAAGCTGAATTACACAGAAATAGAAATACTCATTCAAAATGTGTTTCTAGGCTACATTTTTAACTCCTCTTTATAGGAATGATTATGGAAATAACTTTGCCGAAAAGCCCCAAGGAGAAGGTAGAGCACAAAACTGTGTTTAAATGAAAATGGATTTAAACATGATATATTGGAATTGTTGTAATTCAACACTTTGGCAATATAATAGTATTTTATAAAGGCTTTTCTGATCTTCCAGTAAAGGAATAATCCATCTCTGATTCATGTAACAGTTGCTAGCTCATAGAGTTCACATGTAAGTATACTATGCTCCTTTCCTCTCTTATTTCTGGCACCAAGAAACAATATAATTATACCCAGCTTTAATATCTGATCAGTGTGCTACCTCCGGTTTTCCTTTACATAATAATTTTTCTACAACTCAAGTATCCATGTTGTGCTGCAATTAATCTAAATATATTCAAATAAATAAGAGACTACAAGAAAACAGAACTTTCACGTTAGGAATGAGCCACGTTCTCTGCCATTTATAGTGTGGTATTAAAATAAGACATAAACTCCTGCTGTGCATACGCTTTACTGACATAGTTTACCATATGGTTATACAACCACTGCATATCAATATTTCACTCATGTGCCGATCTCCTACTACTCAATTAAGAACTTAAATTTATATAGTGGTGACTGGTTCAAATCCTTTTCATGTGAAATACCTAGACAGTAATACCTAGAACAAAATGGTCCACAAGGCTCAGGGTGGAACATACAATGCTGAGGAAAAGTCGAGTGGTTTATATTTAGAGAAGATTTGATTCACAAGAGATTGATAAAACCCAGAAAAATAGCATATGCTGTGTAAAATATCCAGTTTTGGTGAAGACGTTCCTGCAGAATACTCTGTCAATAACATATTGATAGATCCATCTATCTGAGCCTGCTAGGTACAAATAGCTCAAAAGGGTGAAAATAAATGACCAACCCCCCCCCAAAACCTCCAAAATAATGAGCAAATCATATTACAAATTATCAATAATAAAGGAATAAATGATCTTCACTGCGACATTTTTGATACAGAAAAGACAGCAGAAGCCACTGTGGTTATGAGTTCAATATCCTGGGACTGCTCACTGGTGCTGAGACCATCAACACGGAAAATCTTGTGCTGCTGCTATTAACTCCTTTGCTTTCCAAAACAGTCCAGTTGAGAAAAGGCACATCTGAGCTGCCTACTGGGGATGCTCTCTGGTTTGCTCCAACTACTGGACTGTGCCCAGAGCTACTTGGAAGAGTCTTATTCAGTGTGGACCAAAACCATATGAGGGACAAATTTAACAATTTAACAATGTATACAATACGGTTCCAGTGGCTGGAAACATTTCTTGGAGCTGTTTTATTTAGCATAAATAGAGCTTATGTTGTCCCTAGAGATTTGCTATTGATAGTCAAGTTATGTGCAAGGTGTTTCAATGACATGTTTATGAATGATAGTATAAAGCCTTAATATAAAAGACAGATTTCTTAGGGAATCATTGAATAGATTTCACTTCTTATAAAGCAATAGCTCTTTACAGAATACAATCAGGAAAAGGCACTTGAAGCCTCCACTAATATAGAACGCACAAAATAAACCTTTATAGGTTTATGAAATTGTACAGAAAAAAAAAAAAGTCATATTTTAAATAATATATTAAATAATTTATTATTTATTATATTGATTGTATCATTAAAATAATCAACTTTAATTTAGAAATACGTATTTAAAACAGCAAGTTCTGAATTCAAGCTGTATGCATTTAGAAACAAACAAAAGACCCTTCTAGCTTCAGAGGCAATAGCTTTGATGTATAAAGTGACACACTGACAAGAGAATTACCAAATATAACAAATTTACCAACATGCTTGTGCTTACAGGCTAGTCTATAGGCTTGTCAGACATGTCCAAAGTAAAATATATTAAGTACCAGTTTTATTGAATGACTAAAAATAAACCTCTTAGACTTCTATTTATGAGAATTTATGCACCAAATAAAAAGCATTAGTAGAGTATAATCCAACTGTGAACACTTTTTTTTTTTTTAATTTATAAGAAAAATTCCAAGTTGATGAAAAAAAAAGCAACTTATTTACTTATGGAATGGCATTATAACCAGAAGATTTAATAAAATATTAGTTTGCCTTCTTAACTCCAGACAAATGGGTCCAAATCCAGAAAATCTCATTCCTCTTCTTCACTTTCTCCCAAACAAAACAAAACAAACTCAGTCTAAACCTACTTCCATATAAATAATTAATTCCTCTACTTGAAAAAATAAAATATCTTGTTTATTTTACATAAAAAATGTGAAAGCAACCTTTCTTTCAGTTTACAGAATAAAGAAAATTAACAAGTCCTTGGCCATGTTGTCCTTTTGTAGCTGTGCAGAAATTTGGTTTGACCTCTTTTAACTTCCAGAAAATAAATGGGACAGCACATGTTCAATCAAAGTGATTATATTACCTGAGGCTTTCCCCTCAAATCTGCAGCTGCTAGCTGGAAAGCAGTGAAATGGGGTCACGAGGATGAACACAATGACTTCCAGATCTACAGAGGCACTCCTGGATGTTCCACCACAGACAAAATGCAAATATACCCTTTTGCTCAGATATTTTATTACCAGTAGATAAAATCTATTTTGCCTGTTACTGACCAGACCTACTCTGGACATTTAATTCATGGTAGAAAGCAGGTCCTGGGCACAGCACATCTGCTGCACAAATGAATCAAGTAGTCAAAGAGTTCAAGTTGGGAGGGATCTCAGAAGGTCTCTAGTCCACCCTTGTGCTCAAAGTAACATCAGCTGTAAGATTAGCAAAGATTGCTCAGGGCTTTACCCAGTCAGGAGAATCCCTAGGGACGAAGACTGCAGACACCCTCCAGGCAGCCTATTACTGTGCTTGGCTGTCTTCACAGTGAAAAAGTTTCTACTTCTATCCATACATACTGCCAAATATGCAGAGATAATTCTAGACCTGTTGCTTAACAAATCTATTCTCACTGGTATGCATGCAGACAAACTATATAACATGTGAACTACATACACTGTGTGACATCACTTGCATCTGGACAGTGGCTGTCCAGGCTCCAAGTGCTCACGTCTTGAGATTTTAGGCATGAAAAAATAATCCCTTGTTGAAAATTAATAGTATTTGAAAATGCATAAATATACTTCACTCAGCGATCCAATGTACCATTATCTGCAACTGCTAGTGTTGTTTCTCTCAGGAGATATCACTGTGTCTACACATGAATGGGAAAAGTAAATGAAAATTTGCTTTGACATCGTTGGTCAACTCTCAAAATAATACAGCAAACATGAGTACATGCAAGTTACCATGCCCTCTTTAGAGTTATGTAATGCAAGTAGTGAACAACTTATTCTCATCTACCAAATTAGTTTAAGAACAAGAGGAGACATTTCACTTTGCCAGATGGCAATACACAGGGATGTTGAGGTAGGATCGCAGTTTTCTTTGCAACCTACACTTAAAAGGAAGTTTGTAAATTTTCTAGCTAATAAAATTTACTCTTGTAAAGAGAGGCTGGCTGCTCAGTTGTAACTTTTAAGTTCTTTATAGATGATAAAAAGACCTCGTCAGCAACTAAATACTACTTTCAAGTATTTTAGCATGTACTAAAACTTTTTATGATACAGCTTCTAAATTAGAGAAATGTGATCGTGTACGTGCTCAGGTTTCTGTCATCACCAGAATATTACCTGTCAACAAAGAACCAATGACAATTAATTTGTTTATAAGTATAACTTTTATCTAAAAACACCCCAGGGCAAAGCAGAAGAAAAATTAAAAAGAATTGTGAAGATACACTTATGTTCAGTTAACTGACTTCAAGTCTTGCTTTCAAGGAATAAAATTATTGCATCAGTTACTTTTTTTTTTTTTTTCTGAAAAAGGAAAAAGAAAAACTAATCTTTTAAAGATTTGTACACTCTACAGGAATGACAAAGTTTGGCAAAAAAAAAAAAAAATGGTTTTATTGTCTAAGTAATACCATGTAGTTCAAAAATACTCGATTGTGTGTTTGCATGCTTCAGAAATCTTGTTAAGAAATAGTAGAAAAGGTCTAATGTATTATCTTAAATACCCAGCTTTTTGAATTTCTTTAAAACTGATTGAATTTACTTAGTCCATTTCTACATCAAATGGAAAATATATTTTTCTTGTGTAAACAGACTTGGGAAGATTGTAGAAGCCTGTTAAATATAATTTCTGTAAGGCTGAGATTTAAATTAATTTCAATTATATGCATAAAAAGTTATGAACTGAAGTTCAGAAAGCAAAGAGGTATTGAAATGCACTAAAACTGATAATATGCACCAGTTAATACTAAGTCAAAGATAAAAATAATTGAGAGCATTGAGAATTGTGAGAACTGTGGAAATGTATATGCAAGAGAAAAAAATACATTCAATGGTAAGTGAAATACTGTTTTTCTTCAGTATACTTTATAAGAAAACATTTTTCCATAGTTAATATTCTTGTTGCTGAAAGATGGTTATCAAATACTTGCATACAAAGGGGACTAAAATGAAGATTGATTATAATAAAACATTTTAAAAGGGGGAAAGTGGTATGATTGGGGACTAAATTTTAGTTTTAATCACGGCATTATGTATCAAGTTATGACTTTCTTGTAGGTATCATTAAGGAACATTAGCAAAGGTTCTCTGAACACTATCACCAGCCAAATATCAAGAGTAGAAAACTAAAACATATATTTTTTTTTGAAGGAGTAAGCAGCTTTAATTAAGCTATATAATATTCTGGCTGGTAATATTATATGTCACCCTTATGCTAAGCAGGGCAGGAGCAGCAACAAGAGACTGAAGAAGGATAAGGATATTTTGTTTCCCATTCATGCCCATATTCCCAGCTACATTTAGAACATGTTCATAGCACAAAACTCTTCTCTGAACTTCTGACTTTAGCCCTTTCACAACTACAGCAAGTAGCGTTGTTCAAGACACCAGTATGCCAGTTGCAGAAAACTATAGAGAAGGTAAAATGCCATGTAAAGTCATGAAATGTGCTTTCCTTCAGATGTCCTTCAGATCTGCACTAGGCTCACCGCTGATCTGAGGTGAAGCATGAAAAGAGGTCCATGTTCCCCTACCTTACTCATTTCTAGCCTGAATCTAGCCTTGTATCCCAGAGGTATCGCAATGCCCTGTTATATAAAATACACTGAAACAAATAAACAAACTCAGAAACCACTGTAATCCTCATTATAACATTTCCTTTGTGGTCCTCAGAATCTGAATTTACCTTCTTTCTGACACGCCCACATAGAAGCTTTTAGCCTTGATGAAGGCTGGGAAGGTCATTTCTATGCTAGCCTGCTACTAAGAGAAAGTGGAAACAAAACTTGTACCAGTGCCAAAAATGCCAGTACCATTCACTTAGAGAAACCAACAATCTAATGCAAGGTCAGCTGTAGAAATCTATTTCTTCTAAATATAAATGTATTTCTTCTATGCAGAAATAAATGACTGAACAAGAAAATAATGTGAAATATGACAAAATGAAGCACAGTTACCAGCCAGATCTTACCTAAAGAAGGCATGATGTATGCCAGCTCAAAAGTCAACTCTTCATAACAATGCCATAGGGATATTATTTTACTTTTTTCTTTCTCTATGCTGAATATTTTAGAGTTGGAAATTATCCGGTTACAGTGGCAATGTTCCTAAAATTGCTAAGGATGTGATTATTCACTGATTTCAAACAGAGTAAAACATATTCACCTAATAGTAGTCTGGAAATATTATTCTATATTAAGATACAAGTATATTGTGTTATGTTATGTTGTCCTGTTCTTAATATATGAAGGGAAATGGAGAACTTGTAATTCATTCCATTTACTGAACAAGTAATCCAAATCCCTGCAGATATCTGACTGCCCAGCAGGATCTCCTTACACAGAGAAAAACAACGATGAAGATGACAACAAAACTTTAACTATACTCACTATGTAATAATCCACTTTAATCTGGATAGATAATTGGCATAGGCTAACAGTCACCATGAGTTTACCATGTTTTCAGTAATATGATAGATAATGTGTATTTTCAAATTCAGATGTATAGAGACTGAAAAAGAAAGCCCAGAATTACAGACACTAAAGTAATAAGATTCAATTAGATACTGTCAGATGTAAAAAAATAAATCTATCAAAACTGCCATAGACATGTATTTTAAATAGAAGCAAATGCTTTATGGTTTGTAAGACAACTGGAATGGAATTCATTATAACAAAACTAGATATCTACATCTGAGCTAATCACCCTAGGTGCCTTTTATGATGAATGAAAAATAAGTTTGTGTAGAATATAATCCATTTCTACCTAAAGAAGCCATCTATAATAGGTCAAGTGGATTATGTCCTAAAATGGACTTATTTCTTTTAAATATAAAGTTTAACCATTTCTGATGCAGATGTGTATACTGTAGATGTCTAAAGCTAGGCAAGATGAATCCCTGTCAAAATGACTAGTTAAGACACCAGTCGGCCAGTATATTTAAAAGATTTGGTCAGATTGCACTTAGCTATATTCACTAGTGCTTTTTGAAAAAAAAAAAAAAACAAAAAAAAAAAAAAAACAACCAACCAATGAATTAGTCTGAGAGTCCTTACTCCTTTCACTTCTCCTTGAGAATGAATTGGTGCTACACAAACCTTTGACTAAGTGTCTTACATGTCAGTGTTTTAAAACTGCTGAAGTTCTAAACTACCATCTAGTTTCCACTTTAAAATTGCAGTAAATTAAACAACAGTTCTTAAGTTGTCTCTAAGTGGCTATAATTAAATCTTCACTCCTAATGATGCCTTCCATTCCAAGGACAAATTCAGTATGGTAAGAGATATAGGAAAGGAGAATTATAACAAAATCCTATGGCTTGGCATACAGCCATGTGTAAAGGGCACACATTAGCACTTCAGCAGTTTCTGCAGGAGTTGCTGGAAGAGAATCAGTCTGGAGAGGGTACAAATGAGACACAGTAAAAGCTACAACCACCTTTTCTTATTCTGGCCCTCCCTACCCCTTCGACTATTTTTTATCTTGTAAATAAATTCTTGCCTTGTCAGAGGAGGCTTAACCAAATTCTACTTTATATACTTAATTCTCAAGCAAAGCTTAGCCATGCTAATAGACCAAAGGTATGTGATATTAGGGTATGTGTCCAAATCTAGGTATTAACACATTCTGTGAGATTTGTCTACTTTTCCTGGAAGCTTTTATGCTTAACCCTTCTTAGATTAGTTGTTGTCAAGAAATCCACAAAGCCTCCTCTTGGTAAAATGCCCAAGTTAACAATGGATGATAACAATGGATAGGAAAGTGAGTTTTAACAGTGTGTGTGAATGGAATATCCTATTTTGAGATGTTGCCCCAAACCAGAGATCTCTAAATAGGAAATTGTCAATGACAACTGACAAAAGCAGGACCAGAAGAGAGACATGGAGATGATCAGAGGGCTGGAGCACATCCCTTATGAGGACAGGCTGAGAGAGCTGGAGTTGCTCAGACTGGAGAAGAGAAGTCTCTGGGGAGACCTTATAGCTGCCTTCCAATACTTAAAGGGGGCCTACAGGATAGATGGGGAGGGACATTTATCAAGGAGTGTAGTGATAAGTTGAGAGATAATGGTTTTAAACTGAAAGAGAGTAGATTTATATTAGACAGAAGGAAGAAACTTTACTGTGAGGGTGCTGAAGCACTGACAGAGGTTGCCCAGAGAAGTTGTGGATGACCCTTCCTCCGTTCAAGTCCAGGCTGGATGGGGCTTTGAGTAACCTGGTCTAGTGGAAGGTGTTCCTGCCCATGGCCAGGGCGTTGGAACTAGATGGTCTTTAAGGTCCCATCCAACCCAAACCATTCTATGATTCTATGATTCTAAGAATCGTAAATTTTGTATGAAATTACCATCACTTAGATTAAAGAATAATCAGACAATTGCAAAGTGACTTTAGAGAAAAGGAGTCAGTTTGACCAGAAGAATAAAGAAGCATGACATTCTGTGATGGGAGAGACATGTTGGAACAGAAAAGTGGTAACAGAGCAGCAGTCCAATTCCAACATGACACTACCAGAAGTTATCCCACCACCATCCTGACTTCCTTCTGGGCCTAATGGAGTCTTTTCCTCATGTGACAGCATAGGCAGCTGCTTTCCAGATAGAGGGATGGCACAGCAAGGCTCCACATGCTGGGATCTACAACTCAGAGTACCTGTGTGTCCCCAATGGAACTTTTGCATCAGCAGTAGGTTGCAGGGAGCAGTATGGGTACAGGTCACGCACAAACCAGCACACTTGAAATCCCACTAGGAGGTGTGTATCAAGAGGGGAACCCACACTCATGGACAATATGAGGTGTGCACATAAACTTGGTTGTGCATGTGCAGTTAGAGCTTACTGGAGAGCATTTAGAAATGTGTAAGGATACACTCACATTTTGTAGGCAACCAGTACTATGCTTTATCTGTTGTACAGCTGATATTGATCCCAAATACATAGCTCACCAGTAGGCCCATTAATTACATATAATTCAGAAATCAATAAACCACTTTGATCCTGATGTGGTTTAACCCAAGTGAGCTGAGTAGTTCTTCCCTGCCACATTTGTTGCACTTGTAATTTAGAATAATTACAGCTCCGATAAAAACCTCTAATTAATTTCCACCTATCATGTACATAACTTTTTCACAATAAGGTCACATAACACCAGGGATTTGTAAACTAGATCATCTCTTAGACTATCATACACAGCTTGCTGAAATTTTTTTTTAGCAAATGATTCAAATGTCTGCCTAGCTAACAGAACTTCTACTGGATAGTAGTACTGAAAAAGTAATAAACCAATTCAGTTTTCACAGTACTGAAGTGTACAGATATTTTTTGTTTACATGTTTACATGTATACTTTAAGATAAATTTATTTACATTACAGTGAATAATTGTTATCCATCAAAGGTTACCAATAACAGGAAGACACATGACAGCAACAGTCATGCTATGGAAGCCAGTTCAATGGTCTAACTATGAGGCTCCTCAGCTTCATTTTGGTATTGACTGAGTGCTTTTGAGGCAACCCAATCTTTCTTTTTTCTTTTTTTTTTTTTTTTTTCTCCATATGTTCTTTGTACTTATATTTATGCAAAAGCACTTATGAATTGCAACTCTGATGGTGATTTTTATGATGGTTTCTCATGCAAATTAACCTCTGCTTGACATTATGGAGACATTATGACTTTAAAGATAAAAAGTGATATCAAATATAAAAACAATAGAATATGTTACTATTCTATTTTGTCAAAATCAACAAATAGTAATTATATTGTTGTCACTTAGGAAATGTGTGTACAGAAAGGTTGCCTTTTTCTTCCATCAGTTTCAAAACCAAAATTCTCCTTCCAAACTGTCTTACTTAATATCTAATAAAAATGTAATAATGTTGCTTCTTAGACAATTTTATGCCATAATGAGTTTGTTCAAATAATAATAGATTATATAGAAAAATAAACAAAAAATACAGCAATAATAAATTAGTATGGAGCAATTTTAAATATTTAAAAACTTCAAAATTTTTCTTTAAAAAAGTTTTGTTAATTTTTCAAAATTTTCCCTCCATATAATATTCTGTCAAAATCAGTCTGTTGACAAAAATGGTTTAGTTGAAATGTAGAGATTGTGAATTTGGCTTCTTTCGTTTCTCAAGCAAGTGGAGAAATATGATGTTATATAAAATCATTATTTCTCTTTTTCTCTTGTACAGACATTTGTCAGTGCTTAGCTGCTATGGATAACAACAGCAATGTAATTTTGGACAATGTTTGTCCTAAACCTCTGCCAGTTTATCCCTCTTTATCTGACATTGGGGCCAGGGAGTTTATTCTGAATGCAGAAGTTAGACTACACCATGATTTTGCCATCACATAATTCAGGTGAATTAATCCCTGCACCAGGGAATACATGGAGCAGTAACTGATCCTTTCTATAACTTATGTCTTACAATGTTTTGCAGTTCTGAAGTGCATCGTTTTTACTCCTAGATTTTACCTCCTAGGACTAGTGTCTGTCTTGCAGGCAAAAGTAAATCCTGATAAGGTAGAAACTGAGTTGATATACAGCTGCAAATCTGAGGGTTGTTACATGAATGCAGCATTTTTATTTATTTTAACGAGTTTTAAAAGTATACCAAAACTTTTATAATCTTTTTTTTTATGATGTAGGTTACTAGAAAGACTAGGTAAATACTTCTGTGGAGGGTGAGTGGACTCACTGCATTTTAATCATAGAAAGGAATATATCTAAGAACAGAGAAGCTGCTGTGTTACTTCCATCTGTTTTCTTCTACTACCTATTTTCAAACCTGAATTTGACTTTCTAACACTAATTGGAGTATTGACTGACCATATAAATGCTTTCCCTCATTGTTCTACTCTCACAAATTAACTAGTGAGTGCCTCCAGTTATCTAAATAAAATGCTGATTGATCGTGTGGAAATAATTAATCAAGCCAGAGCTGATATGATCTCCAGCCATGTCAGAACTTTCTTTTCTCATTATGCTTACCTAGTGCAGAATTTAAATTTACATCCTGTGGCAAAAGTTAATGTTTTTTTGAGATGTTTCTACAAGTCAAATTACATGGAGGAAGTCAGATTTCATTGTAATAAGACTTTAAATGAGTTCAATTACATTTCAGTTCAAGCAGTCTTGTTTCAAATATTGTTCTGCCTGTCTGGCAGCATTTAACAGAAGCCAACATCGAGTTTAGAGCACTGGGGAATAATATGCCAACTTTCCTGTCTTGAATCAGTGGAAGCAGGCGTCCTTAGTGGACAGGCACTTAAATGCATGTAATGCATAAACTGAAATGCTGTTACAACTGTATTTCTCCTTAATGACAAGTAGACATAGTAAGCAATACAATGCCTTTTACTGCAGCAACTCATTTATCATGAACAAGCTTACTGTTCTTCACCCTCCAAAAGTACACACACACACATCCTTAAAAACAGTTCTTTTTAACTGAAAAAGCAGGAGTAGCATACACTATTACTTTGTTCAGCAAAGTGCATTACATTCTCGGTGATCATACAAAGTCCCCAGACTTCTGCACAGTATCTTAGCTAGGAAAAGCACAGCAGAAACAATCTTCTGAATCATCAAATTCGGACTACTGCAATGACAAACAGTTGCTACTTGCTAGTCTTTCTTGACACACAGTCTTGGTCCTAGCTGGTACTTCAGCACAGATGTTCTTACAGAGAACTGGAATTACCCAGCTTCTCCTTCCAACAGACTAGAAATGAGACAAGAAGATAAAGCTTTCAACAAAGCTGTCATAATCTTATGACAACACAAGGAGGCTGAGAGCTAACCCCGCTATTCCCTCAGTGTAGAAGTGTGTCTGCTTTCTCCAGTAGTTACACAAGAAGTCTAGAGGCACGAGACCTGACCTAAACTAACATTAGATGTTGACCCAAACAGTTGTGAATTTCTGCTACATTCAGAAACACGGCACCACCAATGAAAACGACACAAAAGGTAACATTTGATTCATAATTAAGAGTAGTTCCTAAGCATGCATACTTCAGCAACATTCTTTCACATAAGTTTGGTGGTGAATCCAGACACTAAAGCGTTTCTAACTTGGAGGTGGCAGAAACAAAGGCTCTGTTTTAATTGCATATGAATCAGCTTTAAGCTGATTTGTACATTGTTAAAAGAGCACAATTCACAGCTTCCCACCAGCATAAAACAGAAAATTTATGCTTTTACCCTTTCAATGCAGAAAGCATGTATTTGTAGTAAGGAGGAAAGAGCTGGATTATGCACATTCAGATATATTCCTATGTGAATATACCTGTAAAGTGTTTGACATTAAAACATAATTACAACAAGGAACTGTCACACAGAGTATTTGAAAGCATTGCACTTAGTTTGCCATTTAAGATCTTCACCAAAAGGAACAGAACACAAATCTGCAACATTGCCCAACTGGGAAAATAAATGGTCATCTTGTTTCACTCATAAATGAGCACTGTTGGCAGTGAACAATTATGGAGAAATATATTACCTTATTTCCAGTGGTAGACCATTATCAGATGCTACCAGATGCTCATCTCCATTGTCAATGTAATATTTGAAAACTCTAATGATGCTAGCTAGTTTTCTACATAACAAAAAAATAGGGTTTCTTCACCTCAAAGCTGCTTATCCCAGGATACACTCCAATTTTCCAAGCAGGTTTGTTTCCATTCTGAATGCACAGCTTCTTCAGAATAGAACATAATTTACTGGAAGGTTTATTAACTGTTGCAGAAGATTTTCCTGGTAACTCTCCATAACTTAATTCCCAAGAGGGATATAAATATCTGAAGTGCAAACTCACTGGTTATGCTAGCAGTATTAAGTTAGTCATGAACGCATTATTTTATGTTTTAATCATGGTACAGAATTTTATTCATGTAAGTATGTTCAAGGATAATGAATAAACAAAAAAAAAAAACCTTAAAAGAGTATAAAAAATATTTATGTATTTATTAAAAACAAAATCATTCTGAACACAGCATAGCTACTTTTATATACATACATATATATATAATATAGGCATACTTTCAATGCTACAGTCTTCAATTATGTCTTAGATTCTAAACCAGCTAATCAGTTTTGGCCTCTCCTTGCAGTTTGTATGGCATTTTAAACCAGGATTGAGTAAAGTAAAAATGACTAGCACATTTGAAAGCCATGCAGTGCATAGCTGTGCTTATCTAAGTGGATCAAGCCATGAGTCAGAATGTTCAATGACCATTTGGTATCATAAATAATTAAAGGAATGCCATGAAATAATTTATTACAAATGGATTTTTAAAAGGGAATCACTAAGTGCATATGAGTTCCTTGCTAGGAGCTTTCAATGTTTCAATCACTGAATTCAAATACCATTACTGAGATCCTGCTGGGAGAGAAGCATAGGTGCTTTCTGGATGGCCTGTTTGTTCACTTCCATTTCTATACTTACTGTGCAAATATTCTTTGTTCTGTAGAAAATATGTGACTGCTCAAAAGGTGGCTAGAAACAATGACCTAAAAAGGTCTGCTAAAACCAGATTTCAAATTGAAGCTGCACTCCACATCAGACTACAGAACATTTTATCCACATTATAATAAAGTTTCATTCACAGTTAATTTACAGATCAAGCCTAAATCCAAGCTTACCAATAGAGACTCTGATATACATGCTTCAAATTGTATCTTTACTTGCTGCACTTAAATGGACCATGTCCTTTTTAAATTCACTGACCCCTCTCCTGCCCAGGCACAAGATATTCCAGCATCTCACTGCTCTTAGCAGCATCACAGTCAGAGGCAGAGTGACTCCTACTTTAAATAACACCCTTTATAACAGCTATGATCTTCACCACATTTTAATTAACTTCCATTCTTGTCAAGGCGTTCTTACTCATAATCACCCTGGGCTAAACATAGCACTTAGTTTTTTAGGAATGAAGAGCATATATCTATAAAATTAAATATATATATATATATATATATATATATATATATATATATATATAATCTTCAAGAACTTTTAAGATCTAAATGCACTAAAGGAAGGAGATAAGATCAGTTCAGAACTTCATTATCTTCTACAAGAGCCTACAATTTTCAATACATGTATGATTTCTTTAAACTACCGCTATGGTTTATTCTAATAATTTTCCTGGATCCAACAAAGCTGTCATGTCTCTTTTGTTATGTGAACAAAGTAAATGGTTCGAGCACATCAGTGTCAACAAGGATTGTCAGTTACAGTCACATGTTTCATTGCTTCTATAAGAAAAAAGCTTATTTCACAACACCTGGCACAGACATTAATATTCAGGCTGAGTGTTTCAAGTTAGTGTTGCATGGCAAGAAGTTTATGTGTATTCTTTGATGCCAGAATTTATAAGTGTTCTGTATTTGAATGACCATGCTCATGACTTCATGAGTGGCCTACAGCAACCTATAAACAACAGAATTAAGTTGCAGAATAATTCATCATATGTGGTATAGAAATGCATTTTAAGAGTCCAGACTTGCCAACAAGATACCAGCATGCATACAAATATTCTTGCTTCAAGTCCCATGGTATTTGCATAATCGTTTGTGAGAGCACACAGATACTCTGGACATTCCGAAAACATATTTGTTATATTAGCTAGGAACTAGGGACCCTCTTAAGCTTTCTAGATACAAGTCATATTTATATTCAACAGATCCTCTTTTAATATTTTCCTTTCTTTCATAGCATCCATATCTCTTCATCCTCTTCCTTACTATATTGGATTATTCTGATTTAGGGCATCCAAGGAAGCAAAGAACACTGGTTATGCATGTGAGGACATACAATCGCTAAAGTATATTCTGGTGCCTCTATTTCCATTAGGTTCATGGAATTTCCATTTCTTTGCCAGGAGCTCACTGACCAGGATTATGTATGAGTGCTGAAACAAATTCTGTAAGGATAGCCTGTGGTATCCACTTGCACAGACATTCTACTAAAATAAAAATATGGAGAGTTTATATAAAAAAGTTGCTTAGAGATGCCCTAAAGATAATGCCAATATTACATATGGACAAATAGGAATAGGAATGACAGGAAAATGGATAATCTTATCAGTAGATACAGACAAACAGAATAGAAAATACTACTAATATAAATAAAATAATTTTTTAGATTTGAAATATTATAAAATTCTACACTTGTTCTCAAAAGCAGGTAAGGAAGTAGGTAAAACAACAGCACAGAAAACAAGCAATGCACTATCATAATATATGTATAATATGGGTTTAGTAGGAGGGAATTAAAACAGTAAATGATAACTTTAAATAAATAAGAATCATTTGTTTTACCATGGTGAAACCATGTGTGGGAAATAAATTAGAGCTAAATTAGGTGATTAGATAATGTGGTGATGAAGACTAAGCAAGTATCCAGAATGAAAAACCAATAGTAATATATTGCTTATTGAATATTTTAAAAAATATTTATTATTAAACAACTATACATAAATATTATTTAAGTATTTAAATAATTAAAACTATATGTCTGCATAGAACAGACTTTTTCCACTTGCCTGATCTTTTAAACATGTGAATTGAGTTGTTTCATATGTTTATTGTTTTAGTGAAAGTAGTAAGAATTCATTAATTCGTAATAATGTTGATGAAAAAAGTTAATTAAAATGTTAATGAGACCAACACTAACAAAAAATGATAAGTTCTTTCAGCACTGAATCTAGACACTAGACAAAGCCCATTCAGTTTAGAGGATGAAATAGAAACATTTATAGTGACAAAATAATAGCACATTTGTAATTTATTGCAGAGGTGAAAATGACAGATCTATTAATGCATTGAGTACATGATAAGGATGCAAAGAACTGTTTGTAAATAAGCTTTAAATAACCCTTTTGCAAACTAACATGAAACATTATATTGTGTTAATGCTATTTCCTTTAAAGGATGCCATACTGTATTCTATTTTTTTTTGTTTTGTTTAAAAAAAATAAAAAGGCAAAAACCACCCCAAACAAAAACTAGATGGTTTTATGAAAAATTCAATCCTCGAAAAAAATTTTTTTTTAAGAAATAATGTCAAGGCAAAATGATAATATATTTCAAAAATAAGGTTAGAACTCAAATGGGTCTTGAAAGATTATAAAAATAGACTGGCTGAAATAAACTGGGAAAATCATAATTGAACTAAACCACCAAAGCCATGCTAAAATTACAGCACTGAAGCAGGAGAAGATACCTGTCAAGAAGCATCATGGAATCCAAAAAACTAAAGACTGGAGAAACATAAAGAACATTTTTATTCCAATCTTGAGCTATATGAAAGACTTTCCTGCTTAAACAGTGATTTGATCCATCCATGCAAATCACATTCTAAATACAGACAAATGTCTACGAGGATTTAAAGACATTTGACACCAGATGAGACCTTGATTCTTCCATTAATATAAAAAAAAAGTTACAATAAAAAATTAGAAAAAAACCCCAACCTGCTGCTGAAACAAATGTGATATTCTTTTTTTTTCTGGATGCCATGTATGTTTCCTCCCAAAACACAGCACTGAATTTATTTTTTGCTCCACAGGTACCAAATCTTGCCTTCAAAAGGTACCTCAGCCACACAGAGGGATCAAATTCGGGTTGCTTATAAAAGCTTAAGCCTAGTATTTTTTAATATTTAGTGAAACATCTTTTATTTTTCACACTTTGTAGGTTTATTTATTTTAATAATTACACATGTGAAAAGTCATACATGTATTGTCTTTTGGAGTTTTGTGATGTGATAATCTATTTCTGTAAATGTATACTTATTATTAACATTTCTTAAATGACATCCAGCATATCCACTCTAAAGTACAAAGTACTGCGCACATTTCATTTCTATGAAACACACAGATTCTTCATTCTGTTTCTATATGGGTATAAATATTTTTTAATTGACTAGTCACTTGCCAACTGGTCAACTAAGTTCTTATTAACCAGTTGTTCTACCCATCTTGTACAAAAAAACCTTTACTGGATCCTAAAATTTTACAGATCCTTGTTACTCTGACACTATCCACTCAATACATGCTCAGAGACAGAACAACTGGTAACAAAATAGAAAAGACAAATCTGTAAATGAAAGAAGAAAATGTTTTTTGTGTATTCTCTAATGACTCAATGTTCTGCCAGATGGGAAACAGGTGCATGTATTTAAAAGTGAAAGCTATTGGGGCAAGAGTAAGTGTTCTTTACAATAATAATTTGCCACGGATTAGTCTCAAGCACAAAGTACTTTACATTTTATTTTCAATAACTTCAACAATAATTAAATGGTTAAGAGCCTCACAGAAACGCAGAGAGTCATATTAGAAAGTGAACATGCAATTTTGTTTCTGTTTTCTAACATGAAATACAACCCACTACTGAAAAAAAGGTGGCCCGTGATACAACTTTATTTGAAAATCCTCTCTGCTTCCACTTGGCGTAGCTTTATGTCCTCTGACTGTTCAGGTGGATTCACATTCCCCTGTGACCCGAGGCAGAGCTGCCGGATGATCTAGTCTGTCCATCCCACTGCCGCTGGTGACAGCTGCACCAACTGGCTAAATAAAAGCCTGATTTAGACAAATCATCACTTCCCTCTTGCATGTACAGTCATTGTCTGGGATCTGAATATATGCTTAAAAGCAAATCATCTCCTGACACACTGTGATCTCAATGGGCAACCTCTACCGCCCTTCAATGCCAGTCTGCATGTTACTGAATGGCACACATTTTCTATCCCAAGACAAGAGACATTTACAATTTTGAATACACTTTTTTGGTTGAAAATTGGGGAGGTTTGTGGTTTTGTTTGTTTGTTTTTATTTTGTGTTTTGTTTTGTTTTTTTTTTTTCCTTTCTGCTGAACAGTAAATGAATAAGTTTCCAGAAAAAAAGCTCAGATCTTGTGATTTAATCTAATTCAATTAAGTGTAAGCTCCACCTATTTATTTCCCATTTACAACATACTGAACTTAATTAATTTAGGTGAGCTGTTTTTTATATGGGAAGGAAATGAATACAGAAAATGTATGGTTAAGGTGCTTACTGAAACTGCAGAGATCTGAGGCTAGTTTCCCCATTGCCAAAGACTTCCTTTGTAATCACTGGCAACTCGTTTTATCTCCCTCTGTCCCAATTCTCACTCCATTGCTTGTTTAACATATCCTTTTCACTTACTGATGGTATGTTGGCTTTTTTAAAAATAGATGCTTTTCATCCAAAAAAATCTGTTTCTAGAATGATATAAGGTTTTTTCTTCGAGTTACTGTATATATACATTGTTTTGTGCATATGTGTGTAGATGTATGTGTGTGTACCTATATGCATATCTACACCTATACCTATGTATTTTTATCTATCTATCTATCTATCTATCTATCTATCTATCTATCTATCTATCTATCTATCTATCTATCTATCTATCATCTATCTATCTATCTATCTATCTATCTATCTATCTATCTATCTATCTATCTATCTATCTATCTTTCTAGATATATAGCTACTAAGAATGATCTTCGGCAAGTTCATAGATAGATGTGTCTAAGAATTTTTATATATATATTTATATATGTATTTCTCAACCAAAATAAATATTAGATCTATGCTAACAAAACTGAGTATCAGGAAAGTTTTTTACATCTATTATAGCCCTGTGGTGCTCTGTGGTGAAAAGTGGATACAGTAATACCGTTTGGTCCATAGCTGATATATTTATTTCTTTTGTGCTAAAATTTCAGTAATTTACCTATTAGTAGTTAATGCCAGATGGATGTACAGAGGGATATATATTGGTATAAAATTACAGAGTTAAGAAATGTGCATGTTTTATGAATCATTTAATTATTATCATGCCAATATAAAATCAATAAATAGCCCCTGTGTAATTTTAACACAAGTATTTCTACATGAAGGAAATTGTAAATATTTATGATTACATACCTGTTCATACTGTTTTGTTATGTAGGCCAGCTATTGTAAAAACAAGCCATGTTATAAATGTTGCAAACAAAGAGGAAAAAAAGATAAACACATGAATGGACATGTGAAAATAAAAATAGATAACTAACATACTGCAAACCTAGAAACCAAATAAATGATGTTGTCCTGGACAGCTTATTTCGAATTCCCAATTAGTAGCTGTTTAGCAGCAGACATATACAATAAATTAATATTCTTTATTACTACATATGGGAAAACTGAACTATATGAGAAGGAATTTTAGCTCTGAGGATAAAAACTATGAACTGAAAATTCAGGGAAAATACAGCTATAACTGTTACTCAGCAGTCCAGGTACTTTATGTTAAGTATGCCAAAACTTTCTTTTGAGGTTAAAAAAAATATCCAGTATTTTGAATCTTAATAAATGAACGCATATTTTTCTGGTGCTCTTTGTACTGATAAACTATGACAGTGCAATTTGATTTAACCATTAATATTAAATCTCCTAATTTAAGTATTTGAATGTTATAATGTCGTGTTTTGAGCCTGGTCAGCAGCCAACCACCACACAGCCATTCTCTCTCCCTTCTCTTCCGGCAATAAGAAGGGACAGAGAGCCAGGCTTGGGGTTTGAGATAGGACTGGGATGGGGAAAAAATCCCCCTTTATGGGCACGAGCAAAAGGCAGACTCGTTAGGGGAGGAAAAAAAAGAACATACATTTATTACAGACACTAACAACACGTAACAGAGTAAGACAGTGAGAAGCATTGCCACATCTTGAGAACACCTTCCCCCCACCCCTCCCTTCTTCCTGGGCTTAGTTCTGTTCCCACTATCTCTACCTCCCCCCCCCAGTGGCGCAGGGAATGGGAATTGGGGGTGCAGTCAGTGCTGCCACTTCCTTTATCTTCAGTGGGGGAGCTTCTGGATCTTCTTCCCCCTGTTCCATCGTGGTCCCCCTCTCACAGGAGACAGTCGTCCACAAACTTTCTCCAACAAGAGTTCCTCCCACAGGCCGCAGCGTTCCCCACACTGCTCCATCATAGGTCACTAACTTTCTCTGACTGTATTCCCTCCCACATCTGCAGCCCTTCCCAAGCTGCTCCGGCGTGGGACACCCCCGCATGCTGCAATCCTCCCAGCGCTGAATTACAGCAGCGGGGCTACCTTTTCCCATGAGACCCCAGCCTTCTTTGGGCACAGCACCTTGATCAACAAGGCAGAAGCCACAGGCCACAAATCAATGTCTGCTCCAGCGTAGATCTTCGTGGGTGGCAGCGGGGGCTGCCCTGCTGTCTCACCACAAGATACAGGGGATTCTCTGCTCTGGCACACCTCCCCCCTCCTTTCTTCCTCCGTTCCTCCACTAACCTTGGTGTTCACGCATCTGCAGCAACTCCTCCTCACAAGTCTGCAAGCCACCACATTCCTTCTTAAATACGCTATCGCAGAGGCGCAGCTGATTGGCTCAGTTTCCAAACAGAAGTGAAGCTGACTTGGAGCTGGGGGATCTTCAAGAAGCTTCTCACAGGGGGACGCCCCTATAGCCTCCTCCCCTGCCACCAAAAAACTCCACCACTCACTCAACCCAGGACATATAAGAATTTCCAATATTGTTGATTGACCTGGATTTTTGATTAATTAAATCTTCTGTGCTGGTTTTGTCTGAGCTAGAGTAAATTTTCTTCATAATAGTACTATGGAGCTGTGTTTTGAATCTGTACTGAAAACAGTCTTGATGACACAGGGATGTTTTCCTTACTGCTGAGCCGTGCTTACACAGACCCAAGGCCTTTTCTGCTCCTCACACTACCCCACCAGTACTCACTGGGGCTGGGGGTGCACAAGGAGTTGCGAGGGTGGGGTAAGGAAAGATGGGACATCTCACCCTAACTGACCAAAGGGATATCCCATACTGTATGACCTCATGCTCAGCATATAAAGCTGGAGGAAGAAGAAGGAAGGGGAGGATGTTTGGAGTGATGCCCTTTGACTTCCCAAGTCACCGTTATGGGTGATGGAGCCCTGCTGTCCTGGACATGGCTGAACACCTCCCTATCGGTTGGAAGTGGTGAATGAATTCCTTGTTTTGCTTTGCTTGTGTGCGCAGCTTTTGCTTTAGCTATTAAACTGTCTTTATCTCAACCCACAAGATTTCTCACTTTTACTTTTCTCCCCCGTCTCACCATGGGGGAATGAGTGAGTAACTGCATGGGGCTGAGCTGCCATCTGGGGTTAAACCACAACATCTTCTTAATGGATGGTGCATAGAGGTCACTATTCATGTTGTTATAAACTAGAGTTCCTATTAACGCTGACATGCTGTGAAAAATGTAATATGTTAAACTTACCTACACTAAAATGCTTCACTCCTAGTGTTTTAAATCAATATCATGTTTGTATTTAATCATACAAAATGCACTTGAAGCGTTAGAACACCAAAACTTAAAGTAAGAGAATGACAGTGTGTCTCAGACTTGCTAATATTAATATCCTTTCAACAAAACGGATTATAAGAAACTAAGTACAAATCAGCTTTGTAAAGTACATTATTTGTTTTCACCTTCAAAACATTCATGATTCTGTATCCTTAAGATCATGCAGTTTTGATGCAGCTGGGGTACAGCAGGTGATTTATAGGTAGACCATTTACAGGTATTCTTTATAACTATTATTATAAAAAGTACCTATATCTGTTGAAGACACCTGTATATCATTGACAGCTAATAAATCAGAATAAGTGCAAATGCTTGATCTTCTTCAATACCTAACAGTCATCAGGTTTTATGTGTCTTGTGAATTAAAATTCTTTTACAAGGTACTTCAGGAACATTGACTCTAAGAAGATAGAAGGTCAAACCAATGACAAGGGTAAACCTGGATCTTATTACTGTCTACTGTTTCTATTTCCCACACTCATTTTTTTTCTGTAGAAAAGTGAGTTTGCCATTCTCACTGTTCACATACAAGAAAATGACCGTGATTTATTTTCAAATTCAAACAGCAACAAAGATTTTAATTAGGTTACAAGCAAAAGTTTGTAGCATCAGAAAACACATGTTAGTTTGCCTGTCTGATTCTAGGCTGATTTTGTTGACCTGGTATTTAGAATTTTTTTTTTTTTTCCTGACTGATAATCTAGCCCATCTGAGAAAGAGTAAACAAAACACAAATACATAGGGCCATACTATTATTTTTACAGTCACTTTATATCTCAGGACTGCACTAATATATTCTCCACTGTTCCAAAATTTCAACAATGGGCCTTTCATAAAGGCATTCTTACAGAACAGTACTCGGGCCCCACATTCAAATAAATTCAAGCCAAGGCTTCCAAGGAAACCTTCTGGCCACAATTCACATGACCAGTTAGAAAAAAAGACTGCCCAACAAAGGAACAAAAAGAAACAATATCCCTTGGAAACAGATCATCCGTTCAAGTAAAAAATGAAATACACAGTACTGCTATAACTGAAAAGACCATGTGTAAAGAATATCAGAGGGTAAAACCTTTCTGCTAAAGCAATGTCATACTACTAGCTGACCTTCACACTTTCACCTCCAGTGTAAGGCATTATGCACAGTGCAGTGTTTGAAGGACTTACAGAACTAACAAGGAAGAGGAAAAGAAGCAATTAGTATGCTCAGGCCAGGCACAGCATAGGAAAAGAAAAAAAAAAAATAACAGCAAAACGACAAACACCCAAACTGCTATGAAGCTATGTAAGAGCACTGTGTTGCAGCTTACTCCCTCCCTGCCTTCCCCCTCTCAATGCTCTCCCCTGCATATTAAACATTGGGTTCAGTAAGGGACACAGCATTTTGGATTCTCTAATGGAGAAGCATCCTTTTTCCATTCCAAATACATTATATAACTGTGTAAGCGATGGAAGCCAATTCCACTGCCATGCCCTCAAGCAGCATTCATCTAATGCAAACAGCCATGGAGAAGTCTGCTGCTGCCTCACATGTGATCCCAATCTAAAGAAAACATAATTCAGGACTTTGTCACACATCACAGCCTTAACCATTTGATTATAACTTACTGATTTCATAGAAAAAAATGCTTATTTTCACTGTGCCTAGTACCAAAGTAATCAAGTAACCTCCCTACAGTCATAGATGATCTCCTATATGGAAGATTTAGCTTGACTCATTGTAGGCAAACAGTTTTGGTTGAATCTCTAACAAGATTCACACTAATATTTAGAAATGAAACAGAAGCTTAAAGTGTTTGCGTTTATCAGTTATCAGAGCAGAAATTTACATATCTGAATCTGCTGATAATCTACTGCAGATTATATGCTAACATTTCCAATTATTATATTGCTGGACAGTAAGCAATATTTCCTTTTAACCTGGGAAAACAAAACAAAACAAAACAAAACAAAACAACAAAACAAAACAAAACAAAACAAAACAAAACAAAACAAAACAAAACAAAACAAAACCAACAAAACCTACAAACAAACAACATCCACCCATCCACCCCCCCATTAAAAAATGCTTTCAGGTATAGTGTCAGGTAGAAAATACGGAGTTAAAGACAAATGAAGTTGCAAGGAATGGATTCTTAAACAACAATTTTTCTCCATACAAAAGGGTTCTTCATGCACTACCTTTTGAGCCTAACAATTCATATCAACTCTGATGGCCTCTGATTCCTGGGGTGCAAGTTCACAGAAGACCCCTAAATTATGAACACGGCTTGGCATGAATAGTCTTTGAATGTATTTACTTTTCCTTTGTGTGATGGAGATAAATTAATTGATTAAAAGGGCATGGTTAACAAAAAAAAAAAAAAAAAAAAAAAAAAAAAAAGTAAGATTGAGAGACTGGCAAGAAGAAACCAGAAGCTGAGCATTCTCCTTAATGGCAATACTGGTTGAGTTTGTTCACATATGGAAAAGATGGTGCATTGCAGTAAAGCACAAGAAGCAGGCAATGTATGCTACTGTAGTTTTTTTGGTGGTAAAGACTCATAAAGGAAAAAAATATTTATATGTTTCCTGATATGAGGGGACTAAGATTTCTAGATTTGGTAGTAAAAAAAATAAGTTATTAGTTGAGCTTGTTGCAACGGTTGGAAGTAAATATTAATTGGTTACTATCAAGTAAGTAAACTACATGCATAAATCTTTAAAATAAGGTTAAAACTGTGGATTATTTTTTGGCACTTCAGTTACACTGCTGAGATTTGTAATGCCAAATGAATGCTAAATCCATACCAGTGTTGCTGCCCAGATTAAACATTTTCATTAATAAATTTGAGGCTTTATCAGACTGAAAGGGTAGGATTTCTGTCAAATAACTTCACATATCTATGCTACAGAGATGTCTGTATCTGAAGACAATTTAGGCTCCTTTATAGTTATTTCAGAGAAACGGAAAATTCCTGGATGTGATTCATCTTGTACTGAAGGGGATATCTAAACCAAGTCACATGAATTGTTCCTTAAAAGTGCCTATTTATCTCCACTGACAATACAGAGAGTGACTGGAGGTGGACACATACAGTTCCAAAGAAACTAATTCCAGATCTTTTGTGGCAGTGAAGATCTACTATGAAAGAAGTTAGCAGTGAACACTGAAGCTACCTAACATTTTTATGGCATTAAAAAGGAGTCTGTTTGAGATTCCTCGACACATTGGACAAAGCTGTCATATGTTTCAGACATCTCAGTACTAACATCTTTTACAAAATCATGTGCAGTGTTAATACCTTGCACAGGGGTTTTCATAAAGCCATTGAGGTAGAGATGTTCAAAAATGAAGTAACAGAGTAGATAATCAGTAAAGAACAGGCATTTTTACACATACCCTCTCTTTCAAGAGAAAGGAGTCTAAACTCAGCAGATCCAGTCAATTAGTTTTAGATTTCAAGTTTAGCCTGTGATCAGGTGAACACTATCAAAAAGCAGTAATGGAAAAAAAAGGTATTTTTCTCTATTTTTTGTTCTTCCTGTAATGGAGTTGTAAGCTACTATTTGAAAATCTTAGCATTATTTTTAAATTACATTAATAGTAAAAAAAAAAAAAAAAAAAAATTAAGAGGTCAAAACCTGAACAGCACAGTCAGCTTTTCAAAAAATCTTTATGTTGCATTTTTCTTTGAGTCAGCTTTGACATGGATGACACAATACAAGGATAGAAGGTTTAAATACCACATTGATGACCTGTTAGACAGTAGCCCAATGTACTTAAGAGTTCACTAGGTTGGGGTTTTATTTCAAACTCACTGCTCATTCTTTTATTTCATTTTCTTTTTAATTATTATTTCCATTTCCTGGATAAGTTGCTTTGGTTTGAAATAATTGAACCCTGGAGTTCCAGAATAGTGGAGGTCTGGGCAAACTTGGAAACCAGCCAGGTGCCACAATTTTCCCTGAAACTGCTTGCTGAGCAGGTCAGCAACTTGAGGACCGTGATACTGCTGAGTATGAAACTAGAAACTAGTTACTGAGAAGCTATAAATCACAACTAAAATTTAGGGCCTACTAAAGAGATTAAGAATAAGAAGCATGTGATGTTTATGGCACCTGCAGTGCAATAGGGACATTGCTTGTAAAGGAAAAATTGTTAGAGCATTAAGGCTCTTTTTGCCAAAATAAACCCAGTATTGTAGTTTGTTTCATGGTTTATAAAGTATCTGCTTTATGGTTTGTAAAACCTGATGAACGAAGTCAGGAAACAGTACAAACAGATTTTCTAGGGTTAGGCAAATACGTCGAAAGTTTCTGGAGATGGTGGGAGAAATGTTAAATGAAAATAAAAATAAAAAAAAAAAGTAACTACGGCAAAGAAATACTGATATAGTTCTAAATGCTGACTATGAGGCTATTTTTTTCAGTTCACTGAAAGATATCTGAAAGCACTGAAAACAAAGTTTTATCTGGGTTTGTGTGTGTGTGTATATATATATAGATATATCTTTGTATAGAATGTAGAAAAAAAGTCAGTTAAATGCCAAAGATTGGATCAGCCTTAACAATGATGCAACTGTTCAGTAGTGCTATACAAATACATAGATAAGAAATAAACATAGAGTATATCTGTACTATTAAATAAATGAGACTAGGGAGCAAACTGGAGCATAGCCATCACGACTGCAGAAGTGTTTGCAGCATTCTAATCAGCTCTCACCAGGACTCAATCCCAGCACAGCTCACAGGGCCGTTCGTCTCAGAGACCCTTCCTAAAATTCAGCATGGTTGTAACCATAGCAGTTTTGGATCCCTTTGCCCTGTGCTGCTCTGTATCAGCACTGTCCCATCAGTCTAACACTGGTAGTTTAAAAAAAGCCTTGGTGTTCTTTAGGACCTCATATGTCCACACTTGAAACACAACATGCATTCTATATTTCATGCTATAAAAATGTTTTGATGGTTTGTAACACAGCTTTCACATCAGTTTGAAATGTTCTGAACTAATGCCTCATGAAGCAGTCCCAGTCAGGGCTCTAAGGAAACCCATAACTCAATGCTATGCGAAGTAGACAGAGCCACTCTGTTCCAGGGGGACACAGTCACAAATGATGTGTGTATGAACCACACTGCAGCACTTTTCCCATGTAAGTAATGTATTTGTTCAAATATGGATATGTCATAGATAATCTAGTTGTTCACAAGTGTTACTAGAAGTACTACTCCGTGAGTTACTACATAAGTCAGCAGTAAAGAAAAAAAAAAAAAAATAGGGAGTAGAAATGCACAAAATTTGGGGCAACTGAACCTGGATCACTACTTAATTTTAGGTCCTTATTTCAGGCAAATAAATTAGAAGGCCTTCAGTTACCCTTCTTAAGCAATGGAAAGGGCCTCGCATAGCTCCATATTTCCACAGACAAATTAAGGTCTGCATAGTTAAATGCCTAAACTTAGGTAGGACACTTCTGAGCCCTGGAGAACTGAGAGCTTGAGAGAGTGAGTGTGAATGTGTGAGAATAAAAGTAACAGAATAGCAAAGGAAGACCAAATTGATGTTTGAAACATATTGCTGAACAATACAGGGAGGTGTTGATAGTCTATGGAAAGAAAAAACACCCTTACAAACCTGTTAAGTGAACTACTGTGATCTTTTTTCTCAACAGGTGGCTATGAGAAAAAAATATATGCTTAGATGATGAATTGAAAGCAAGAGCACCAGCACAAAGTTCATGAAAATCTGTAGGAAATTTTAAACAGTTTTTGTTCTATACACTTTTCTAATAAACCTGTTCTTATTTTTGCTGGAAATCTGTGAAAAACTTCAAGACCAGCAGGTTTTGTTCTCAATCCCATATATTGCCACATTATGTCTTTTCCCTGCAACCTAAAAACCCCAAAACTCAGGAAGCAAAAACCCTCAAGAAATTCAGAGCATATTCATATGCAAGATTTTGATATTTCAGATAATATTTAGATTGTATATCCTTCTATTTTTTACCTAATTCACATGTTTTATTTCATATTAATCTGAATACAGTCCTTTAGATACTTCTAAGAGCAATGAAACTGAAATTAATCATTATACACCACAATTTGTCTTGCTTCCACAGGAAAATAGATAGTATTCCACTATAGAGCATTTTAAAGGATTATGTTTCTACTTCTTTGGGAAAAAAAAAAAAAAATCATGATGTAAAAAGAGAGCCTAAGGAAATACATAAAACAACACTTCACTTTTTACCTTCACATCACTGCACAAGAAATACCAAACCCTACTTTAGAGAAGAAGAAAAGATGAGGAAAATCCTACACAATGGATAAATTAAACTTCATGTCTTAAAACCTTTTTTAAATGAATGATTAAACAATAAAACATTATACAATGAATGTGTGTTGTGGGTGTGATGAGGGGGTGTAAGTGAAGGACAACTGAAGTAAGCACTTTTGTGGAAAACAGGAGGCGTAAAAATAGCTGTATTCTCACCCTTTGTCCCAATCACAGTGATTTGCTATCAAGTAAAAATCGTACAGTAACTTCTCTCCTGCAATAGTCACTATGTTCACAAACACATGTATTTCAGGAAATATGGGATTAGATTTTCATATTTATCCTATCATTGCTAGAGGAGGTAACTAGCTCCCACAAAACCATATTTTAAATTTACAGCTGTCTAACACTTGCAATATGAGGGGTGAGAAAAAAATACTTAAAATTCTGTTTAACATTTATAAATGTTATCAGATACTGATTATAGGGCTTCTGATTAAGTAAAAAGAATCATTAAGCCTAGCATCACATTATCAATTTCATACAATATTGAAGCCTCATTGAGTTGAAGAACTTTAACCTTAAATTTCTTTGAAAATTTCAAGGAAGACCATTTAGGCCTGATCAGCCTTCAAATGCCTTCACACTTAACTCTTATTGACTTCAAGGGAGTTGCTCAGGTATGTCTAAAGTAAGACTTGGGCCTTCAGTGCTAAACTTTCAGACAGATTAAAATAGTGGCATGCACTTTTAGATAGCGACATAAAAAGAATATACACCTGAAATAGCCAAGAAGAAATTAGTGAATACAACACTTAATCACTGGAAATCTCTGCAAAACATTTTTATAAATTTGACATACCATTGAACATATTTTAAAAATTGTCATACTGTTTTGGCATTGTAGACCATACCACTTCAAAATATGCTTTTAACTTCATGGCTTTATTGAATATGTTATAGGCAAATAGATCTTACATTCTATTTTTATAGACTCACTATAACAAATCTATAGTTTTTTCCAGGCACCATTCAGTCCCAATTCAATTGTTATGATTGTTGCACTTCTCCAATAAAACCAGTATGATTTGCTCTGAACTTCAGGATTCTAACATTCCCAAAGTAAAATACCATGAATCATAAGGCACAGTGAAGAGTGTTTCAGATTTCCTTTGAGTAAGCAGAAATATAATGAAAGCAGATGCTTGAAAGTATATAGTACATTATTCTGGCAAATCTGACGCCTCTCACAGGTGATATTATGAAGAGGAGAAGATCAACATAAATAATACATAAAAAAAAAAAAAAAAAGTCTGGTATTTAAATTGTAAAACATGTAATTCCATAGGCCAATGTTCATAAAGGTCTTAGTTCAGTCTTACTTCATTCAGAAAGGTTTGATTATCATTAGTATCACACAATTTCTGCATTATTCAATTCAAATTCTATGTGGCATAATAAATAATATAAAACATGACAGTAAAAATCTCAATTTCTACTCAAAATATAAACAAACAACTATGCAGAGCAAAACAATACTAAAACTAGCTGTGTCAGGAATTTATCTTCCACACACTCCAGGAACCACCTGGACTGTTTCCTCTCTGCTGTACTGTATTTCCAACAGACATCTCGCAAGTTGAAGTCCCGCACGAGGTCAAAGGCCAGAGATTGTGAGACTTCTCCCAGCTACTTATAGCATATTTTGTCTTGCCTCTTCATCTTGGTTGGGTGATCTATAACAGAGTCCCACCACGATATCTGCCTTTCCTCTGATTTTTACCCATTAAAAATTCATCCCTATTGTTACCATCATCAAGCTCTAGATGATCAAAGCACTCCCTAACATACAGGGCTAACTCATCACCTTTCCTTCCTTGCCCATCCCTTCTGAAGAGTTTATAGCTATCCATTGCAGCACTCCAGTTTTGCAAGTCATCCCATCATGTTTCTGTGACGGTAACTATATCATAGTTTTCCTGCTGCACAATGGCTTCCAGCTCCTCCTGTTTGTTGTCCATGCTGTGTGCATTGGTGGAGATGTGCTTTAGTTGGGCTGTTGATCCCACCATCTTTCTTGGGGGGAGAAGCTCTAATTATTATGTAACAATTCTCTGATGCTTCCATGATTTTTAACACATTAATAACCCTTGTGGTTTTGCTGCTGCATGGATCTCCATCCCCTACCTCCACCAAAGGATCTTGCTAGCCCACCATCCCCCAAACATTGGAATGCTACCTCCAGGCTTACCTCTAGCAAGTCTAGTTTTATCCCTTCCCCCGCTTCAAATCTAGTTTAAAGCTTTCAATGAGCCCTTCTAACTCCTGTGCAGATCCTTTTCCCCCTTTGAGACCCGTGTACCTCCTCTGTCGCCAGCAGGCCTGGTGTCATGCAAACTGATCCATGATAAAAATCCCAAAATTCTGCTGGTGACACCTGGCTCAGAGCCAGGTATTGACCTGCTGACTCCTCCTGTTTCTTTCCTCATTCCCTGCAATGGGAAAGACAGAGGAAAACACTGCTTGTGCTCCCGATCCCTTAACCAGTCGTCCAAAGACCTTGAAGTCTATCTTGACTGTCCTTAGACTTCTTGTTGCAATTTCATCACTGCCTACATGAAAAATCAATAACGGATAATAATCTGAGGGCTGTACCAGGTAGTATTAATGATTTAATTAATTTTGAAATTAAGCAAACTATAGCATGTAAAAATAGAGATAATTCTAAATATACAAATGTAGTGCATCTCCCTTTATCTTATAAACATTACCCTTTACCTTGTAAATGTTTGAAACCTTTTAAATAATTACTTCTTCCACTAAGCTGAGTTGGTTGTGAAAGAGGTTAGGACAAGGAATGAACAGTGGAAGTGAATATTTTCATGCCACCTTTAGTCAGCTGAAGGGGAAACAGGCACTTTCATAATTAGGTCTCTTGATACATTAAAAATTGACTGGAGAAGGTAACCTTGACTTAGTATTTGTGACTGAAGTACTATGTATATTTACAGTTGTGTAATTATAATTTCCTTTGGTGTTTAGAACTTGTGGTAAGGACAGATGTAACTCTCCTGAGTTCATGGAATACTTAGTCCAAAGATGACTTTCACGCTGTTTTATTTATCTTACAGTACTGTCTTATCTCTTGGGTGTAGAACCTCTACAGTTCCCTTGAAAGCATATATAAAACTCCAGTTTTACAGGATGAAAGTGTAGGTATATCAGTACAGATATGACAGACTTCCTATGCTTATACTCTATGTTCTTTGATTTTTTATTTTTTTTAAAGAAAAAAAAAAATCTAGTTAAGCAGCTTAGAATGCACTGATGTGAAAAATCTCTAAGAATTCAGTAATGATGTGTTCATCTTTCTGCACATCTGCTCAAATACCAAGTCACGATGAAGCACCTATAAAAATTCCAAGTCAATGGGAGAGAGAGAGAGACACTCACAAAATGCTGCTGAATCAGTATTTCTATTACAGACTTTTTATGGCTAAGGAAGTGTAGCAGTTATAGTCACAATTTCCCAGCTGACACATGGGAATGCATGAGCAACAAATAGAACCAAGGAGGCAGACCTGGACAGTTTCCTGTACCTTGTTATCTTCATGATTTGTTCAAATCTCACAAAGAAGGAAGGGTGAATTTGGACTTTGCTGATGTCAGTGGAAAGTTTTGCCATTTACTTAAAAGGTTCAAAGTTACTTATCATCTTTCTACTCTTTCTGGTTTTAACAGAATCTTTCCAGTTAGGAAGCAAAGCTCTTCTTTTTGTGTCTGAAGATGGCCTTAAGGAATAAGTCAAAGAGAGGAGATCCATACTACTCATTAATTTATTGGATCTGTTGATCTTGAAACCAATATAGAAAACTTTAAAGTCAGAATTACTTTTGACTTGTGTAGCTTGCAGGAAGCTTGCAAGAAGGAGCTATGAGGAAGATGGCTCTCAGTGAGAAGAAAAAGTAGGAGTGTATTAGAAGAAAAAGAAAACCCAGTAATTTAGTTCTCAGGACAGCATATTTTTAACTCGGTTGTGTTGAAATTAACAATATTTTCCTTTCCAACCTTTCTAATATTTTCGTAGAATTTGATACAACTCTTAAAATATTTTAATTTTCAGTAATTTTCCATGAATAATCACGTTCATTATAAATAATAAAAATAAAATAGGTAATGTGTTAAATCATAGATCATATTCTTACTGATTTCATTGACTGCTCCTTTCTCTGTTGTGGAATGCATCTCTACACCACCCTAAATTTATATCCAGTTCAAAGACTATGATTGAAATTACATTGATGGTTTTGTAAAATGGATATATGTACTACTGGGCAATGAGGTAAGGAATGCAATTCATATCAGCTAGACACAAAGACTTTGAAGACATAAAAAATTCAGCTGACCATTAGATCAAATTTTCAACATCTATAACAAAATACAGCTATATGAGAAGGTACAACACTGTTCTGCTAGTCTCAAATTACTAGCTAGCCTGACACTGCATTCGTCCATGAAATTTTCTTCTGACCTACAGTGCTGAAGTGATATGGACAGAGCAAGTGATGCAGAATCTTGACCCTTTACCTTAGGTATGTTTGATGAACCAGAAGAACCCACAGAGCTTGGAAAATTGGTTCGTATAGGAATGGTTGTGGTCATCTTTTGCTTTTGTTATTTTCACCTTCTTTATCATTTCTGACAATTGTTGTTACAGAGAGTTTCTTTAGACACTGGGTAGGAGATATCAGTATTTACTGTGCAAATAAACACAGTTAGAAATATCCTAAGTATATGATTCACTTTGCCATTGGTATGATTCTTACAGTGAAATAGAAAATATGTATTTAAGATGTCTTTCTCCACAGCCAATCTCAAAAATAACCCCAGAATCTCAGCATATATTCCTTTTGTCAGGCAAAAACCACAATTAATAAATAATATACAGACTTCATTGTAACATTTAAACTGTCACACTAGAGTTCTGATGGTTTTAATTAGATTACAAGTATGAAGTTAACAAATGATTTATGATAAACTACATATAAATAAGCAACTAAAGATTTGCTAAGGGACAATGCTGAAATTATCAACTTAGTTCTTCCTAATACCAACCTCTGAAATGGATTTTAAATCTGCACAGGAATGCTATGCAAAATATATACAAATACAATAACTGTGGTGGGATTAATGATAGATGCTTTTCCTGTGGACAGTCTCCAGAAGAACCAGGCTGACACACTTGGGTAGGAAGAAGCATATCTTAAATTGCCTCAGGTTCCATAAAGGTAATAAATGTTGAGTGAGGCATACCCACACATAGATAACTTTTTTGTTTAAAATACTGTTTTTCTCTGGAATTTTGTATCTTCTGTTAAAGTAATTGATATTTCATTTGAACAAGGATGCCTGATCATTAAATACCACTGCTCAGAAATATCCAGGACAAAATACATTGTTGCCTTATCTGCAAGGTTTGATACATGAAACCGTTTGGTACTTGTGAAATTGTATTCTGCAACCCAATCTACAAATAAGAAAACTATGGAATACAATTTTATGAGAGATAAGAAGTGAAGAGCTAACATCTTAAACCATACTCAACTAATACCTTTATGTAAGCTAAATGTAAGCTTTGTTGCCATTTACTCCCATGTCCCCAATACCTAATTTTCATTGCTACACAAATCTCAGTTAATTTGTAACTTTCTAGCGTAAACTAATTAATTGTTTCCAAAAGAAAACCTGTGTATGGTTTTCAGAACAGCTTGCTGCAGGGATCACTTGTACAGACACAACTATATCAGATTTGTTTCCTTTGCCCTACACAACCCTCTAACACTCTTCCCACTGGTTGTGTACCTGCAAGCCTTCCTGCCAGCCCTCAGGCCACATGAAAGGAGAGGACACCCTCACACCCTCTTTCGTGCCTTAAAATTCTTATGCTGAGGACTGCATCACACCCTTCATAGTATTTCAGACACCCTGACTTGAGAAAACACACAAGAAATTATTGCTTTGTCTTAAATAGGCAACTAAATATAGGCATTACAGAGAGCCATGACCGTGTGCTATGTAGCATGGATGCAGTGAGTCTGGTCTGAGAAGTGGTAGCCCTGAGTGATGCTCTGCACAAGACATTCTGCACTACTTGGCATGGGATCAGCCTCTTGGGGTGGGTGCATGTGCAGCCAAATGCTAAAAATAAATCCAAGGTGAAAGCAGCACTAGAAAGTGACAGCTGATACTTCTGCTACCTGCTCTCTTCATGAAAGTCTTAAATCTCCCTTGAAATTCTGGAGATTATTTTCTGTTTAGATTATAGAATCATAGAATACCAGGTTGGAAGGGACCTCAAGGATCATCTGACCCAACTTTTCTTGGCAAAAACCTGGTCTTGTACTTTTGTACAAGACTTTTTGTACACTTGTATTCAACATCATTGTAGTCAACACCTCAGCTGCATACACTTAGAGAAAGAAAACAAAACAGAACAAAACAAGCACATAAAAGGCAAGGTCTACTTTATTGCACTGCAGCTGAGATTTATAAGACATGTTGCAGGTAATTTCACCACTGTCTATATTCCAATGGTACGTGAGGAGAGTATGCCTATAAGCGCATACATACACAGAGAAAGACAGTATAAACTTACCTACCTCACCCTCAAGGCACCTATAAAGCTATCAGTTGAAGGGGGGCATAAGGTATATCAGGCCTGGTTTCTTCAGGCTCATTCACTTTTAGGAGCAGTGAAAGTCTCATCGCTGAAGGAATGCTAAAACACAACATGCTGCAAAGAGACCCAAATTTATACCTTCAGAAGCAGCCCAGGTAGAAATTAACACCCTGTCTTTCTGTAAGGTTATGTGGACGATTAGATGCGTGGTTAGCTGCAATGGAAGAGTATCACAACAGAATTAAAAATATGAAAGCTTACAGAGTGTAAGTGTCTGGCATTAGTCTGAATCTGCAAACAAAACATGACCGGCATTTTGTAGTATGAGAATCCCAAGTAAATCTTTCCCTTGCTATTCCTCAGTAACTCTGTGACATCTATGGGATAGCTTTCATCCATCAGTGTAGAACATGTCAAAACTCACAAAATGATTCCCAAAGTTTAAATGGAGCCTTAAGTGTTACTTGGTTTTGTGCCTCTGCCTTCATTAGGGTCTGCACTATGTGGCATACCCCACAGACCAGTCTCTTATGGTTCCAGCACCCCCAGGACATCAACCACATTCAGCATTAACAGAATCATTTTTCTGCTCCACTTTATGCAGGGAAGCTGCATGTCCTGACCATGAGTCTGTTGCCAGTATCTGCAATGATGTTTCTCACAGATAATTGGTCACACAGAACAAACTAAAGGAATACAAGGATCATCAGTAAAAATGAAACACAACAACCAGAAAATAAACCATATGAAGGTACACTAAATGATCTAGTGTCATCTACCAAACTGGGAAATCTAGGGACATGATCAGTCATTTCAAATACCTCAAGGTAATAACATATAAAAGAAAGAAGGGATTTATTTAGTCTAGAAAATGGTAAGGACAGGGGGCATTGGCCAAAAGCAAAGAACAGAAAAGTAGTGGCAGTAAATAAGAAAAAGGTCTTAACTTTAAGATCAATTGTTTGCAGATATAAGTTCTTTAAGAGCATTTGGTCAAGGCACAATCATTGCAGATGCTACTGTGAAAGCTAAATAAAACATTAGTTGGAATGATGTGACATGGTTCTGCAAGGGGCTAAGCAGCTGCCCAGTCTGATGTTGTTTAGAATTATTACTGCACAAATAATATGATACATACAACTCACTTGCCCCTAGATTTCACATTTGTATTGTAACACAGGTCTAAAATGGGCCAAAGATGGGAGAAACACTAGTAATTTCAATATCCAGCTGTTTTTTGTTTTGGATGTCTTAATTAATGGTTACATTTTTAGCATCTCATTTAGATACTTCTGAGACTCTAATTTTACACCAACTTTTTATGAATAACAGTTGAAATGTTTCTCAATGCCCGCTAGATTAATGTTAACCATAAATCTAATTGCTCAAAAGTAACTTTATGGAGCATGCTTTTTTCCTATGAAGTTGCTGTCTTTGGCAAAACTCCATTTGCATTTTTTCAAATGATTTGAGAAGTGTGACAAAGAATGACCATAGAAGTATAAACTGTTAAGGAACAGTCATTAAGAAGGACACCTTTTTCTTCATTCATGAATACAAATTTGTAGATAAGCCATTATTTAAGCAATTTTTTAAAAAAATGAAGCAAAGAGGAGGGAAATCAGAATCCACTCAAGTCCTGAATATCTTATGTTAATTTCTTATTTAAAAGAAGACAATTACAGAGTTCCTTTGACACTATCAAGATCAGGATTTCATTAAATTTCATGGACATCAGCTCCCACAAGCACACAGATTAAAATGATAGGATTAAATAAGCAAAACCAGATTGTGTAATGCTATGAATATGTGCTCCTAGTAACAACTAAATCTATTATGCCTGATAAGCTGTTAAACATGTCTAACAATCATTTAAGTACTGTGCCTTTTTATAGAAAGGAAGTGTAATTTCAGATGCACTTTTTTGGTTACAGTGATAGGAAATGATATGGAATAGGGATCAAATGAACTTGTCTATATGCCAAGCCATTATCACATAATAGCAAAAGTAACACAACTGCCTGCACTGTAACTGTGTTGTGTGAGTATGAGAGCAAAGCTTATTTGCAGGCTCCAGAGAGACAAAGTCTGACACCAGCAGCTAATAACTAACAGTACAATATTGCAATACAACTGGGCTAGCTAGGATCATTGAAGAAGAGCATGTCTGGGGATTTTTTGCAAAGATGATAGATGGGGTTTACATTCTTTCTACTAAACATGTGGAACTACACATCGTTCAGAGCAGCATTTTTTTTACAACTTTTCTCACTGTGCAGTGCCCAATATATAGCAAGAATCAGTTTTTACTTCTCTCAAACTATGATCAATTCTCAACAATAAGGTCATTTAGGAAGACCTGGAAAATAAATGTCTCCAGACCTTATGCTTCAGTAGTCATTGTATTAAATACTCTATTAAAGGATAACTAATTTTCTTCTTTACACCCTTTGTCTAGAGGTCACAAATGAGTGTCCTATTTTTTAATCTTGCATCAGATTTCAATGTTTGTGTCTTTATATGATCCAGATACTTTGTTACAGGCATAAAACATTAACTGTGTCATATGAAGCATTTATTATGATTTGTTTCCCTAAATACATTTTAGAAATGTAATAAAAACATGTATTAACAAAACCTTGTGGCATGTGAAAATAAGTCATGCATGCTGGATATAGTAAACTTGTGACTTTAGACTGATAATTCTGTGAAATTAAAAATGCTAGTAAATAGTAACTTCACTAAGTGTTCTTGTTTCCATTTCATGGGGTACTTACCTTAAAATGGATGTGTACTTAGAAAGTGAATTAGGATTGGTAATTCTAATTAGTGTTTAATTTAGCATGTGTTTTTTTTTTTTTTTTACTCAGGTACAGCTCCCAGAAGAAAAACAGTATTGCATACAGTAGATATTCTAAAGCATGTTTTTTTTGCTCTCAATATAAGGAACTCAGATTGGTTTCTATCATTTCTTATCTGCTTTGTGTTGTCTGATACTCCAAGATGTGCACAGCTCTACCACTGGAGAAAAGCAGTACTGAAAATTTTATTTGCAGCATTCAGCAGTTTGGACAGATGTACACCAAAGAGATTACAGCACACAAGGGTATTAGCCAAGAGGGCCTCTAGTCCATCAGTTTTCACACGAACTTAATGGTTCAAGAGGCATACTGTGGCTACTTCATCTGCACTGTATTAGGCACATGGTCTTAAGAAAGGTCTTTTAATAAATTAAAACAAAGAATTTGTTGTAGTGAGGGGAAAATGGTAGGGCATGGTTGCAACATAAAATAAACAGCTTGGGTAGGAAGGAAGCATAAAGAGGCTTAGAAGAGGAGGGAGAGGAGGAATAATGAAATAGATACACAGGGAAAAGATAGCCAGGAACAAGAATACAAAAGTTCATGAAGTCTTGGAACTGCTTAGACTTTGAAATATTGTCTAGATGTGTGATTTATTTTGCCAGCTTGATAAGGAACCCTATTCCAAGTATTTCATAGTTGCTATTCGTCTTGATTCCACTTAAAAGTCAATCACAAGGCTAGCATATTTTGTCCCTCACACTCATCTCACATGTTTGGCTTCAGAAGTGTTTACCATGATTAGAGCAAATCTGCATAATTCAGTGTACTCTGTAATCCATTTTCCATAATTTAATCAAAGAAGTGTTTCAAATCTTCTTTAAAAAACAGATCACAAGATGAGTTGGACAGATTTTTTTTTTCATTTACTGTAAAAATCAAAAAGTAAATAATCAATTATGTATTTCTTATCTCCTTTTATTCATGGTGATCCAACTCGATGTAAACATATAGCCATGAGTTATTTTTTCTTGAGATAAAGAAAAAAAAGTGTCACACTGCTATGGGTTAAATCTGGTGGGCAGCTAAACTCCACACACCCACTCATTCACTTCCCCCCATCCCACTCAAAGTGGGATGGAGGAAGAGGAAAGGAAGAATAAAAGCAAGAAAACTTTGGATCAAGTTAAACAAACAAACAAAAAAATAGAAGTAATTATTTAATAAGTGGAAAAAGAGAGAAAAAAAAAAAAAAAAAAAAAAAAAATGATGCAAAGGCAACCACTTGCCACCTCCCAAGAACAGACAGATGCCCAGCCAGTTCCCGATCAAAAGATTGCTAACTCTCTTAAAACCTCCTCTCTTTTCTTTTATTGCTGAGCATGACATTATATGATATGAAGCATCTCTTTGGACAGTTCAGGTTACCTGCACTGCTGCATCAACTCCCAACCTATTGTGGAACCCCCAATATATTCACTGGGGGAGCAGAGCGAGAAGCAAAGGTGGACTTGATGCTGTGCAAACACTATTCAGCAAAAGCTACAACGTAAGTTTCTTATCAGTATTGATTTGGTCACAAATCTAAAACGCAGCAACATATGAACATCTATGAAGAAAATTAACTGTCCTAGTCAGGCCCTGTACACATACATAATATTAGAAGTTAATAAGAGGTAAATTAATTAAAAGCAGAACATATTATTGTCTATTTCCCTTCAACATCAGCACAGCTTCCATTTTAAAAAAGGGTTTTAATGCTATATTTTACAAATTTTCCATCTACCTTCAGAGGTTAAAACAGCTGAATTCATACTGAAGTTCAGTCCTTTTTGTGGGGCGCTGGGAGGTGGGGACGCAAAGTAAAACCCTCTTGACACAGACCAACTGTAGCAAGAATAAGTTTTTAGGTTAAATTTTTACAGATTAATAAATCTCTGAAAGAACTGCAGTTTAATATTTTAATCTTAGCAATCATGCCTGCTAGCCTCCTTTTATGATGGCTCTAAACTATATACCGAATGATATACTTATTGTGAGTGTTCTCTGATGTTATACTGCATAAATTATCAGCTTAGGTTGATAGTTGTCACACAGAAATAAAGAGAAAGCAGTATATTTTTAAATTAATATATTTATTAAATTAAAATTACCAGATTATCAACTAAATTAAAAATCTAACCTATAATTATCATAGTTTTAAATGGCAAGTAAGATGTATAATCATCGATTGAAACCTTAATTCATTAATATAACGAGAATTTCAGCATTTTTTTTTTTTTGCATTTGTACTTCTTTAATTATAAAAGAATAGGTCACACTATCTTGTTTTTCAACAATGTTCATGTAAAAGTTACATGAAATTAATATACAATTAAAGAAGGATGAAATGAACTTCTAGCTTTGCAGGGCACTTATGTGGCTCCCAAGGGGATAAATTAGGGGAGTAAAATCCAAGGGCTTTATGCCAATGTGGAAATTTATTATTACTAAGCAGAAGAGTATTAAGCAATGAATAAACTAACAAAATGATTTTTAAATGTTTTATTTTAGTGGAATTCATCAAGAAAGTTTCCATCAAAGCTGGCAGAGCTATCTGTCTTACTTGACTGACCCATGAAGAATTCTATCATATGTGATATCATGCACCTTTGTGTGAGCAGCTAATTCAAGCTTTAGGTGCTTACTTACTGTGTCTAGATCTCCACTGACTATAATGGGACTAACCTGTCTCAGATGTGGGTGCCAAATTTAAAGTATTCAGTGCTTTTTCTGTATGTAGAAATACATGTATGGGTTTATATTTCCTAGGAATCATGATCTTTGTGTTTGCCCCTCAAAATTTTTTCCTGAGTTCAGCTGGCAACAGCAACTTGAGACAGAGAATTATATGGAACATCTCCACTCCTTGCTTGATTTCAGCACTCCTGCTCTTCGTCATTATATGTTTAAGAAAGATAAAATTAAGCTTGTTCCTTAGAAATACCACATTCCTCATTTCTATCCAGAATATTCTTGACTCTTACTTTTTACATAGAGACATGACAGAGGATCATTAACCATAGGTGAAAATAATAATTTTAAAATTTAATATAAAATTCACAAATTTCCTAGGAATCACAAAATCAGTGATAGTTATAGTGTCAGTGATTTAAAGTATTTAAAGATCAGTCACTAAGACATTATCATTTTCTCTAACAGGTTTCTCTTACACTTATATCAGTCCCAACTACTCACATTGTATATATTTTTAAAAAAAAAAAAAAAAAAATCCACTACATGCTTAGAAATTCACAGCATTATGAAATGCACCATCTAAAATAAGTATATGACTTTGAGATGATCCAGGGGAAATATTATTATAGCAACCAGAGCTAGCAATTACATTGTTGAATAATACTATTAAGCAGCTTGTGAGCTAAATAATGTATGCGTTTATCAAGGAAACTTTTTTAAGAAAGAATATAGAAGACAATAAGCTCAGAAAGATACAGCTGTTTGGAAGACCCAGAGGAAGAAGTTCATTTAGACAGATTAGCTTTTCACATTTCACATATTTAATATGACAGTAGTCAGGTATTTTGATTATTTGAGAGGTCTCACTCATAGTATCTATCAAATTTTTAAAAGTACTAAATAGCATTATTGAATGTGTTTGCCACTTACACAGAGAAATTAATTCATTCTGTTTACTGTATTCTCAATTTTTGTCTTAAAGATTAAAAAGAGATCAGTATCTCAGGGTGAGCTTTCATGACCCTGGTTGAATAAATAGGAGAGCAAAGAGCTATATTCATAACCTTTAGATCCCTGAATTTATGCATCAGTGAAACATACTTCGCCAGAGAAGGAATTAAACTAGAAACTGCCTCTTAAAGAAGGGATAGAGAAATTCATTAAGTCTCGGCTGGATTCCTTGGTGTTTCAGGGAATGTCAACAAATTAGCTTTTATTATTTGTGCCTCAAACAATTACAAGCTCAGTGATGTTTAGAATATAATCTAGTGAACTGAAAATGCAAATTGCAAAAGAACAATTTAAAAGAAAATATTTAAGGTAACATAATTAAAATAGAATTAAAATACACATAGTAATGCTTTACTCTCAAGGCTCCTTGAGTTCAACATCTATTTCAGAAAGGGCAACTTCATCTCATTTGTGAAGAAAGAGAAAGTAAGAAAAGAAACACATTGGTGGAGGCTTTAATTCTTTACTTTGAAAAAGCAAATGAGTGTTTAACAACTTCCTTTTGGCAACCAATTCAAAAAATTGTTAACTAAAAATATGATTAGCTTTCCTTAACTGCTGTCACCCAGACTGTAAATCTTGCATTCATCTTTTTCCCCCAGTTTTAAAATAAAGTCAGCTGTGTCTTCTGAATTCAAGCTGAGAACATATTTGAACATGTCTTAGAAGGCAGCATCTGCTAGTCCTACTCTCTTCCAGCACAGGGTGCCAAACTTATGATCAGAAAGAAATTAAAGAAAATGTGCTTTGTGTATGGAAAGAGTAATTTTCACTTTCCTTCATTAGCTTTAGATTTTCCACTGTTCATTTCTTTTTAATGTCTTGCCTATCTGTGTTATGACATAGAAAGAATCAAGTTTCCTTATTCACCTGCTCTGCATTGCTTGTTTCTGCATTTTTCTTTTTATTATATTTCTCTTTAACTATCTCTTTTTTTAACTATTCCACCTTTTTTTTTTTTTTTTTTTTTTTTTTTTTTTTTTTTTTTTTAATTAATGAATGCATCCATTAACAGACTTGCCTTAGTGGAAAAAAATCAGAAATGGAAATATATACTATCTTACATACTATAGTTTTATAGTGACACAACATGACAAACTTCTGGAGATCCCATGAAAAACACAACCCAAAAATCACAAATTTCTGTCAAAATACTTTCAACATTGCTTCAAAGTAGGATTTATTGTGTGTTTTAAAGATATAAGACTCCAATATAACTTAGCAATATATGAGGAAACCAATATCTTAATATGTTAAGCAGCAGCACATGAAAGAGACCAAAAGATAAAGGAAAATCTACCAACTTTTAAATTTCACCACTGTTAAACTCTAATAGGAGTATTAATGATGCATTCAGAAATCCCTGAAACAATGTACTGCACAGGACAACGACATCAATAACAAGGAAACACATTTGATTATTTTTGTGCATATTTATTTTTATACTATTTGTCAGACTGCTGACAATGGATATAAGAACATCTAGTAATACACAAGATTTTTTAGGATTTATATTTAAGGTATGTGTTCAAGCTCATGTGTTTACTGAAGCATACTCACTGCCTATGAATATGCATATTATGTGAACCACTTGAGCTCCACGTCTCTCAAAAACAAGATTATCATGATGTTCATAAGAGAAGCATGAAATCAGACACTTCTTTCACTCCAGGTTAGATTATGAAATACTTGTATTTTAGAGGGATGATAATTGTAATATTCCAAATGGTCACACAAAAAATAATGGAAGGAAAAACATTTGAGCTGAATATTTCAGACATAATTTAAAAAGTGCCAGTTACCTATGAGCTTTAGCTGTAGGCTGGTAATTGAAATGTTTTCAGAGAAAGACGTAATCTAATGTTCTCCAAATTGTTACTTCATTGTTGATAATGCTACAAGCCGTACAAAGAGTAACAAACAAATCCCTATGATCTTCTTTGGTGGACATTATGAAAAAACTATCACAATTGCAATGAAGAAGCTATTGAATTACTGAGTGGGAGGTTTTATCAAAGCCAGCAATATTGTGAACAAAGGTCTTATCACATACTTGCTTCTGTATCATATTAATTGGTTTCTTATCACATTAGCCAACTCCCCTCTCCCTAATAGCACAGAAAAGTGAATATGTTAAAATGTTGATAATACTTTAAGACTTATTAACAACTTTCACGAGATTAGCTTCTTCGTTTTTCACTAGCACAGTAAAGCGCTCAGACCATATACTGTCAAATACCTTTCATATCATATTAGTTTAAATTAAATCATTAAGACAAAAGGCAGGCCAAAGATAAGTAACTTCCTAAGTATACAGGCTTGTATTTTATTACACTAGATCATAAAAAGCATTTGTACTGGCAATATTTCCCTCATATCATTAATATGATGATAGTTGATTCTATTTCGTATAACAGACAAATGAAAGGCAGTCTTAGCATCCTCTCTTCACGGTGCAGCCACTGTAATAAATCAGGTTCCTGGAATACATTCACTGTTGTATGACTATTGCACCAAGCTGTGATGATATCCTCAGTCCTTTTCCTGTATTTCCAGTTGGTTGCTCTCTAATAACTGCCTACCATACTAGTAGTCAGCAACTACTTAATAAAAGAATATGTTGAAGCTAATACAATCACTGACAAAGGATGCAAACATGGCTTTACAGCTGTGGTTTATTCATTATTCATTTGGATAAAAAAATATTCCGAGTTGAATTAACACAAATTTAAAAGGAAACAGCATTTTTGAAAAGATAGAAGCTGCCAAATTTCCTCACATAAACATATCTCTATTCATTAAGCAAGTTAAGGGGAAATTGTCAAGGAGGGAGTTCTCATAACTAAATATGCAGGATGTATTATGTCATTCTATAAAGCAAATGGTACATTTTAGGGTCCCAAGAAAGCTGGTTAATATTCAAGGATCAGATCCTCCAAGCTCAGGAGTCCGACAAAGAGGAAGTCAGGCAAAACCACCAGGATGTCTGCGTGGATGAAAAAGGAACTCCTGGACAAGCTCAAACACAAAAAGGAAGGCTACAAAGGGTGGAAGCAAGGACAGGTAGCCTGGGAGGAATACAGAGAAACTTTCTGAGCAGCCAGGGTTCAGGTTAGGGAGGCCAAAGCCCTGACAGAATTAAATATAGGCAGAGACAATTATGGGAAACCAGAAAAGCTTCTATAGGTAGGTCAGTGATAAAAGGAAGATTAGGGAAAATGTGGGCCCTCTGTGGAAGGAAATAAAAGACCTGGATACGCAGGATATATAAGACCTGGTTACCTAGGATATGGAAAAATCTGAGGTAGTCAATTACTTTTTTGCCTCAGTCTTCACCAGCAACTGCTCCAGCCACACTATACAAGAGGCAGAAGGCAAAATCAGAGACTGGGGGAATGAAGAACTGCTCACTGTAGGAAAAGGTCAGTTTCGAGACCATCTAAGGAACCTGAAAGTGCACAAGTCCATGGGACCTGATGAGATGCACCCATGGGTCCTGAGGGAACTGGTGGAGGAAGTAGATAAGCCACCATCCATCATTTTTGAGAAGTCGTGGCAGTCCAGTGAAGTTCACACTGACTAGAAAAGGCAAAACATAACCCCCATTTTTAAAAAAGGGGAAAAAAAGAGGACCTGGGCAACTACAGGCCAGTCAGTCTCACCTCTGTTCCCAGCAAGATCATGGAGTGGATCCTCCTGGAATCTATGCTAGGGCATATGGAAAATAAGGTGATTGGTGTCTGCCAACATGGCTTCACTAAGGGCAAATCGTGCCTGACAATTCTGGTGGTCTTCTATGATTGGGTTACACCATTGGTGGATAAGGGAAGAGGAACTGACATCATCTACCCGGACTTGTGCAAAGCATTTGACACTGGCCCACACAACATCCTTGTCTCTAAATTGGAGAGACATGGATTTGATGGATGGACCACTCAGTGGATAAAGAATTGGCTGGATGGTTGCACTCAGAGAGTTGTGATCAATGGCTCCAGGTCCAAGTGGAGAGCAGTGATGAGTGGTGTTCCTCAGGGGTCAGTATTGGGACCAGAACTGTTTAACACCTTTGTCAGGGACAAGGACAGTGGGATTGAGTGCACCCTCAGCAAGTTTGCTGACAACATCAAGCTGTGTGGTGAGGTTGACATGCTGGAGGGAAGTGATGCCATCCAGAGGGACCTTGACAGGCTTGAGAGGTGGGCACATACAAACCTCATGAAGTTCAACAAGGCCAGGTGCAAGGTCCTGCACATGAGTCAGGGCAATCCAAAGCACACATATAGGCTGGGCAATGAGTGGATTAAGAATAGCCCATGTGGAGAAGAACTTGGGGGTACTGGTGGATGGAAAAACTGAATATGAGCCAGAAACATGCACTCACAGCCCAGAAAGCCAATCATATCCTGGGCTGTATCAAGAGAATTGTGGCTAGCAAGTTGAAGGACGTGATTCTCTTTCACTACTCCACTCTTGTGAGACCCCATCTGGAGTACTGTGCCCTGTTCTGGGGCCCCCAACATAAGACAAACATGGACCTGCTTGAGCAGGCCCAGAGGAGGACCAGGAAGAAAATTAGGAGGCTGGAACACCTTCCTTATGAGGGCAGGTTGGGACAGCTGGGGTTGTTCAGCCTGGAGAAGAGAAAGTTATAGCAGCCTTCCAGTATTTAAAGGGGGCCTAGAGGAAAGATGGGGAGGGACTCTTTATCAGGGAGTGTAGTGATAATACAAGGGTTAATAGCTTTAAATTGAAAGAGGGCAGATTTACATTAGACATAAGGAATAGATTCTTTACTGTGAGGGTGGTAAGGCACTGACACAGGTTTTCCAGAGAAGTGGATAACCCCTCCATGGAAATGTTCAAGGCCAGGTTGGATGTGGCTTTGAGCAACCTGGTCTAGTGGAAGATGTCCCTGCCCTTTTCAGGGGGATTGAAACCATCTGATCTTTCAGGTCCTTTCCAGCCTAAACCATTCTATGATTCCAGGATAATGCAAATGGCTTCCCACTCACCTTGAGGAAACATGGTGCCATTTAGCTTGGGATCCAGAAAAGCATTGGGAGGGTGACATCAACAAAAGTAGATGGACATGAGGAAGTATGTATGCATCAGTGATCACTGTTTCATGACTGACGAATAGCTATATTTTAATAAATCTGTCTGTAAGTGTTAGCAGTGATGTAATTTGACTAATAATAACTTTGGTTTTATTTTGTCTAGACAGTTCAAATATTGATTAAACAATCAGTAAATTCCTGGTGCTTCATAAGGTGTATTTCCTTAGTCAACACAAATTTCACAGGAGACAGCACCTGTCCACAGAAAAATTATCCATAGTATGCCTATTGCACTTAGGGTGTAATCTGAATTTATTTAGCTAAGCATAAGCTCAGTAGAGGTACCCCTGTACCTTTGACTGTATTCATGGAATGATCTGTATTCATCTCTTGAATCTGAAGGCAAGACTGCTATCTGCTATTATCTGCATTAGCATGCAGGCCAGAAAAGGGTAAAATGAACCCAAAGGCTTTTATAATAGCTATCTCTATGGCCTGAAACTTCTTCTGAAAATCTGGGAGATGTGGGAATGAGTGGATAGAGACACAGTCAGGGCTTTTACTCAGCTGTCACACTGAAATGGCTAGCTTAGCTGAGTTAGTGCAGAAAGAAGCAGTGAGGCAGATATCTGAAACTGGCATAGTTTATTTTCCTTTAGGAACAAGGGTAGAAAAAATGACAGCTATGATTTTCGAAAGAACAATCTGGTCTCAGCTCTCTACTCCTGAATAGCAAGAATTGCAGTTTTTCTAGAGGCAAAATTTAACTTCACTGTTTCTTCAGCAGAAAGTGTAATAGAGGTACAGCATTGCAGATCGAACTACAGTCTTGAAAACTGTGGCAGTGACCCATTATCTAAAGTTTCAGTTCTAAATTTATTACTTTTTTTATTCAGCTGTGTTAATAGATCTTCTCTGTAGCATTCCACCCTCTGGATTGTAGCTATAATAGGACAGATAAATCTTACTATGTAATAAACCACCTATGATACCCTCCTTTTCAAATACATAATATTTGCATATGAATGAAAGCAGAACTGTTCCTCAGCACACATTTTAGGCATGACTTACATTATAGTGCCCCAGATTTTCTATTTAAATAAGTTTATAGTGCCTCTGTTGCCTCCAGTTAGATTCAGATTGTTAATTTTGGGTTTAACATTTATTTTCCTAAGAAAAATATCTTGAAGTAGGAGATGCAACAGATACAATATATTATACCCTAGCAGTAACTTGGAAATCAATGGATTAAAAACAGAATACAAAATCCCTCACCAAAAACCCCAATAAACAACCAAAACCAACAAACCCCAAAAATAAAATAGAAATAAAATAAGCAACTTCCCAATATATAGGTAGACATGCATTTATAAAGAGATTGAGATGAAGATTACAATTATATAATCATGAAAATAAGCATGTAATCTTCTACTTAGATATAAGAACATTTGTCTTGACTAGTACTATAGGTCCCATTTCTAAGAAGGAAAGATAACAGATATGCAAACATATACCTATGCCTACATAAGTATACATTTACTTATGTATTATGTGGTTGAATATATATATTCATAAATACTTATGCATATATTCCACTAGTATCAGTGGTTTATTTTGATATTGTCAAAGGACAGTATTGTATATTACTCATATACCATTTCTGTAAGGTAATCATCCTTAAAATTGAAAACAATAGAGGTATGGAAAAAACCAAAAATTAACTAACTTTATGTTTAATAGGTCCTGTATAGACACAAATTTGATAAGAAAATAAGAGTAATAGTTAAGAAAGTAATTAAATTGCATAGTTTTAGCTTTAGAAACTTCTCAATAATTAATTGTATTTCACTAAGAGAAAATTAAAGGTACTGCATTTTCCTAAATCTGCAGTCTGAACACTTGTCTTCGGTATCACACCTTGTTCAAGTTAGTATACTTGGCTATCCCAGTCATTTTCTACTGTTAATCTAATATCTCTGTAAAGTATCAGCATAATTTTGTAGTCCCATTACAGTCTTTCCAAGGGGGCTGTCTCCCCATCTGTTTCCAGATGAATAGTCAAAACATTAGACCATAGAGAGAACATGGGTACAATTAATCTTATCTACTTGAAACAAAACTACAATGTAGGCAATTGAGCTAATCAGTCTAGTTTCCTTTATAATCAGTGGAGAGAAACAGGTGCTGTTCGCATGAAATTTATTTGATCTTTTAGATATCTGCTTTAGGATAAAATGAATTATGCCCAGAACTGCCTTCTTCTTCTGTAACCTGTAATCAGAGTCTAGATAGGTAGCTCAGACATACATGATGCCTGTAAGATAAATACCATCCCTTTTTACTCTCATCTCTATAAACATAGTTCCAAATAAAAAAAAATATGGCATATTAATTTACATAAAATAAAGGATTTAGAGTACTCACTCCTGATAAAGAATAAAGATCTGTTCCAGTGCCTATTTAATAAAAGGTTTAAAGAGGGACAACCACAATGAGACTGAGAAAAACCCATCCTAAAGGAGTTAATAAATGATTTTTTTTTTTTTTTTTTTTTTTTTTTAACTTATTCTAGAAAGCAAGCTCTGAGTGTCTGCTTGGTCTTATTCATGACAATTTTGAAAAAAAAAAAAAAGTATTACCTATTATCTGAAACTATAGTAGTCCTCAGAAAAATAGCTATTCTGAAGTAAACAGGTCTTATTTTCTTAAAGAGTTTCAGAAGTCTTAGTTTTATTAAATGCAGACTACAAAAGTTAAAAAATCTTGAAAGAATTCACAGAACAGAAAAATAATTTCCCATTAAAATGGAGATCAAAACAGATTTTAAGAAAATAACAGTGTACCTCACAATAAAGCTAAATAACTGCTATGAGTTCATCTTTGCCATTTAGAAAGTAAATTTTTATTCAATCTGCATAACTCCTTCAGCCAAACCTTTGGTAATAAAAACATGCCAAGGTCTTAGTTTGTCCCTTTGAGCAAGACGGAAGTCAAAGTATTGGAGCTAACTGTATAAATGAAAAAAGATAAATGTATTAACTGAAATTTAAGGTGACTTTGACTGCCAAGAAACAACATTAGAAGATTCTCACTCTGGCTCTGCCTTGGCTTAGTGTCAAATGTGAAGACAGAGCCAAGGCAGCCACAGGTGCTGAACTCTAATTTAACTTTAACTTTCATTACACTACCCACCATGTTGTGGCCAAAACAGCAGACCTGCCAAATCTTCAGCTGGAGCCAGAAAGGCTCTTAATTGGCCACCAAGGGTGAAGACAATAAGAAAGAAGTCCTGTTTTATTTCCCATTGGGAGGCTGAGAGTCTGATATTATAAAGTACAATGACAAGTTCCAGAGTTGCTCCATGTTTTTGGATTCCCACATATCAGTACTTCTTCTCATCTTTCAAACTATTAGACTAGGCAAAATGTTTCCTTCTTCATTTTTTATTTATACAAAATCCAGGAAAATAACTATGTTTACAGAGTTTATATTAATCCAGTCACACACACGCACACACACACAAAAAAAAAAAAAAAAAAAAAAAGCAGATCCCAAAACAACGTTCCTGTTAGCATGGCTTTAGTATGTTGCTATACTAACAGTGATTCATTCCCAACAACTTTTCATTCCAGATTGATATTGATCTTCCAATCTGTTGTACAGAGAAAACTATAAGCAGTTGAATACTTAAATGAGTGTGGCATGTTCTTTTTAAAATGTTACTGGGGCAATATCAGACAAAGAGAACAAGTGGCTAATCACCAAGTCACTTGGTCATTTGTGAAGATCCTCAAGTTCAAGGTTTATTCATCTAGGTTAGTCTACTAAAAGCAAGTTGAACCTATCACCCATGCTGTCTTTATAGTTAAAGGAAATAAAAAGCCACTTTGAAACTTAGGTTAATAACACCATTTTAAAATGCAGTTATATCATTGTCTGGAGGTACCTATCTCTGTTGTCTACAGGAACAGCCTGGAAGAATAGCTTGACTGAGACAACTAATTGCTAAATATCCATGTATTTTACTGTAACTGAGTTCACTGGGAACTAAGTGCCTAATTGTTTTTCCTCTATTAAAAGAGAAAGGAAAGAGGTAAAATAACAGTTATTTACTGATAAAAAGGTAAAAATACCTTTTGTTCTACATAAAGCCAAGCAAAACTATTACAATTATTTTCCATATAGATACCTCATACATTGTTTCCTCACTCCAACTTTGTGATGTTTGCTGGCTTTTTGGATCGCTTCTTTTTAGCCTTTCTGGAATATGAACCACAGGAAAATTGGAATTGTAGAGTTTTAATGTACAAGTATCATGGTTTTGGTAGCACTGCTGTCATGTATAAACATCAATTTGTGATTTAAAAAACATCTAAGGTCTAGAAACACCAAATGCCAATCAATTTGCAGCTGTTTCAAGAGATAGGGAATTCCTGGAAAATGATGGCCTCTCTTCTGCCTTGATAATCTTGCTATAAACAATAAATGCTCTTTGTTTGAATAGTAGAAGTTTGTTATAGGTTTCTATGACATCCTCTCAAATCTCTGTAAAATATTTAGATTTCAATGTTTATTACAAATCATGGCTATGGTCTCTGTCTATCAAACTTTTTTTTTTTTTTTTTTTTTTTTAATAAAAACACAGCATCTTTTCTAAGTCTATTTTGGCAAATTAGCTATTTACCTGTCTAAACACTAACCTGTGTACAACATTTTTACTACTTTTTCCTTCCAGCACTAGGTTTTAAACTAGCATTTCACTGTCCTTGAAACAGACAGTTAATTTTCTCATGTCAGCTTTTCTTGTAGCTCCTTACCATCTAGAAAAATACCTTTATTTATGTCCAGTTCCTGGATGCTGCACAGCTGATATTGCAATCTGCTAATATCTGAGTTTTGGACAGCTAGTTGTTCTTGTCTCGTAACAAACCACTCTTGCTCTCTAACACACTAAGAATTAATATTTACCCTTACTGAACCTTTCAGCCTGTACCAGAAACTTTAACAAAAGCTGTACAAATCTCCATCCACCCTTGACTGGGAAGAGTAATAATAATTCCTTTTGATCAGAATTACTCTGTTGGCCAGCAATCGTTTCCATGGTAATCAGGTGGTAGACAGAGCTGAAGCAGATTTCATCAGCTGTAAAACAGCATTAGAATTATCCTACACTTCTAATTATATCTTAGTAGGACTGTTATATACTGTAGCTCAGAGGCATAAAAAGAAGATAGTTTTAACTATTGGAAAGCTTCCACAAGGAAAGAAATTGCAGTGCCCTCTTCTAATAGCTGGGGCTTTTGAGGGTGTTTTGGGGTGGCTATTTTTTTTTTGCTTGGTTCTTTGGTTGCATCTTTTCAGATAAAAGAGTGTTGTGAATTAGAGGATTTTTATAAAAGGAATTAAGTATGATGAACTACAGTTAAGATGGACCTGCTATATAACACCGTGACTTTTAGTCAGTGTTTCATATGCTAATGGGAGCAATTCAAACTGCTACAGGTCTTAGGAATTTCACATCAGAATAAATTATATATCTTCAAAACAAATAGGTTTAAATGTGAGGATAGGTGTTTCCAGCAGCATATTTTCCAACTCATGCTGTAAATATTTGTATTGTATTTTTTTTTTTCCTGATTATTTCTGTTTGTTTCTTTAAAGAAAAAGTCCTTAGGAAAATCCAGTATGAGATTTTTATTCCGCAGTCCAGCTGGTTCCCCTGGCATAGCAGTAGTCACCGTATGATAAGCATGCCAAATGAATACTTAATCCTTATTTTAGTGGCAAACTCAGGAGTTGTTTGATGCATGTTTAGAATATAAATTAAACTTGAAAAGAAGGCAGCTGAAAATTACTATCTATGCCTACATTTACCACAGCAGCGCTTAATTCAAAAGATGGCAGTATGTTTACAGTAAGTATTCCTGGAAGCTCTAGATTGACTTAGGAGTGAGAGAAGGGGGAAGAAGAAGGGAATAACCAAGAGATCATTACATGAGTTTATTTTGCAGGTGAGAAAGACATGGGATAAGACTGAATGGAGAGAAAGAATGCACATTTGATGAGACTTTAGGATGACAAATTTGGTGACTTTGGCTCAAACTTGAATTTTCAGCCTATAGGCCTTGTGTACACATCTGACTGCAAGCATTTTTATTACATGAACAGATATAGCTCTACATAACCAAAATCAGAGATGCATCTTTGCAACAATGACCTTCACAGTAAGTCATGTAGTCAATAACAGGAAATGACAAAGGGGAATGATAATGCAACTTTTCCCTGTAGTAATGACTGTAGAAGTTGCCATGAAAGGACAGAAGAAAGACATCAAAATACTGCAAATCTATAATTTTTCAAGTCTGATATTCTAGAAAGTTTAAGACTGCTAAAATTCATGCCTGAGTTAGTGGAGCAGGCCAGAATATAGTCAGAAGTTTGTTTCCTAAAAATACTACCAGAAATGGAAACGTTATTCTAGTTCAGGGAGTATAAACAATCAGTGAGTGAACACCGTGAACACCGTGATCATGCTCTGCAGCCAGGAGATACCAGGTGGTGGGCAGAGGTTTGACCTGTGGGGCTGCAGGGAGATGCCAGCAGGTGGAAGGCCCTGCAGCAGGATTCTGCGAGTCACAGACTGGTGGCTGCAGGGCTGACAGATCCTCACTGCTCTCTGTTCTTGGAGGAAGGTGCCCCAAATCCTTGGCTTAAGTCATACACTTCAGCTTTTCAATTACAGGAAGGATTCCTGGAGCATCGGGGAACTCCTGATGCAGAGACAGGACTCCAAACCTGGAAATGTTCCAAATGTGATCTGAGATCTGAAGCTCCAGGATGGTGCATCCAGAGCCTATGAGCAGTTAAAGAATCATTCTGATGACTGTGGAGAAGCAAGCATTTCTACTTCCATTTTTCAGGTCTAATTTTGCCTCAAGATGAAGTCGTTATTTACTCTTAGTTTTATTAGTTTAATGCTCAGGAGATGCAGTCAAATTCGAGGACCTAAATGTGACTAATACATTATAAGCATGGAACAAAAAGTATCATGTGAAAAATAAGGCTTTAGGACATGGCTTAGATGACAGGTAAAAAATAATATTATGAAAAATAATAAATTGAGAGAAAAAACAGGAAGATAATAAAACAAAACATTTCAGAGTACTAAAGGGTATAAAGACTGATAAAAGGATGATGACCTTTCAACTTCTGACAGACCATTAGTTTGTATGTGATCCAGTTCATTAATATGTCCAAACTAAACATCATTACTGACTGATGGCTATTCAATTGCTTATAAAAATTGATTCTGTGGTCTCAGTTCACTTCCTGTTGGACAGATATCTGCATTACAACTGACATTCTTGTTGACAGTATCAGGAAGAACACCATGAATAGAACAGAGGTGGAGAAAACCTGTGAAGAGATTTTGAATTCTTGCAGAAAACAGTTTGTTTGAGCTTTTTTAATATAGGGCTTTGAATAATCTTTCAAAAGATATTCTTTGTAGCTAATCTCAGATTGACAGTAGTTCTCTCCTCAGTAGAAATGTGGTGCTCAGCAATATTTCAAGGAATACGTGTAAAGGATGGAATTCTGCATTTAAATCACTTTCATTATTCAAAACATACTTTTTTTTAGATGTGCTATTTTTGCATTAGGTAAAAGGCTATTCCTTTATTTACAGTATTTCATAAGTGCTTTTATCCTTGTAATAGATCATTCGGAAAGCAGTGCCTATAACTAAACAGTAATTACAGACAACCCTAACCTTCATCATGAGCAGTCTCATTAAATTCAGTATTATTCCTAACACAACTGTGTATAATTGTAACCCTAAGTATCTTTCTGGATCAGGGCAAAGCTAGGGTAAAGTAATTTCTATAAGGTAAACTGACAAGACTATACAAGGGACCATCATACACCAGACTTCAATAAAGGACACAAAGTTTAGCAAAAAAATAGTCATATGCTTATCACTCCATTTGTTTAAGAGGGAGCACACAGAACGAGCAGCAAAGGAAATAAAATGAGTTCCAGATTTGCCTTGTAATTTGCAAATGCTGGGTAATTAACAAATTAAGTTTAACATTGCAAGGGAAAGCACAGAAGAAGGACAAAAGTGTACCATAATTAGAATCAAATTAGAGTAAGAAGACTGAAGACCTGATTCTGCATTTATTGGAGGCAATTGCAAAGCTCCATTATTTTGACTCAGGCAAGATTGGATCCCTTAAAAAACTGACATGTTTCCCAAATACCTAAACAACAGCTAGCAACAGAAAAAGGAAACAGATTATTCAGATGTTGCAAATAGAACACAGCTAATAGCATCAGAAGGAAACTCAATCATATATTTATTAGTGTGAGATGCAATGTACTATAAGCTATACAAAGTCTTCAAGGACAACTGGACTGGAATATTTTAGAAGTGAGGAAAATCTAGTTTTATACTTTCTCCTATCCACTTAATAAAAACTGAATTGTAATAGAAATATCCTGGGGAAATTCAAAAGAAATGTTTCTATGTGAGATTTATCTGAGTAAATCTACAACTAAGACAAAGTTCCTTATAGTCAGTAAAAAGAACTAGTATTTTTAGAGTATGACCTGCTTTCATTCCCAGGTAGCTGTTTGTAATATATATTCATTGAATCATATCCTAGAAAAGCCTACTACTTTCAGTAACTAAAGAGGTAATCTAGGTAACAAGGTAAAGTTAGGCGAGATGAATCTCAGAAGACATGTAACTGGGGGGAAAATGACACAGTATATGACCTGATTTAGGGTAGGAGTACCAATATTTCATAGGGTTGGCTAATTGCTGCTGAAGATCCTTGAGTGGGGACAGGAGACTCAAATTAATGTAAGACACTATCTTTACCAGCAAGTGATCCTTCTATGTCATTATGTTCATACAGAAAATATAGGGAACCAAAAGCATCTTTCACCTCTCTGCTCTTTTTGCAGAAAAATACCCCTTTCAACAATTTAGCCTACAACAAATCCAGCCTCAGACCAGCCATTTGCATCATGACAGGAAACATGCCAGTCACTGAGTTCCCCTTACAGGGAAATTGGGCCTGACCAACGTGACTATCTTCTATGATGAGAGAACTGGTTGTGTGCATGAGAGGAGAATAGTGGATGTGGCACATTTTGACTTTAGCAAGGCACCTGTCACAGTTTCTGATTGTATTCTTATAGCTAAATTCATGAGCTACAGACTGGATAAGTGGACAATAAAGTGGAGAAAAAATGTCTGCACTGTTGGTCTTAAGAGTGGTGATCAGCAGTAAAAAAATCAACTGGCAATATTACTGGGGCGAATATTGTTCAATGACTTTATTAACAACCTGGAGGATAGGAGAGAGGACACCCTCAGTATATTTGCAGATGATACAAAATTGGGAGGAACAGATGATATGCTTGAGGGAAGGGCTGCTATTCAGAGGGACCTGGACAGGTGTGAAGAATGGCTTGACAGCAACATCATGAAACAGAACAGTGTAAAATCCTGCATCTGGGATGGAATAACCCCATGCCATACTATAGGCTGGGGGCTGGCTGGATAGAAAGCAGCTTGACAGAAAAGTGACTGAAGGTTCTGACGGACAAATTGAACACAAGTCAGCAGTGCACCCTTGCAGCAAAAATGGACAACTGCAACCTGGGATGCATTACCAGAAGTGTAGTCAGTAGGTCTAGGAAAACAATCCTCTGGTTGGAGGTTATGAGACTACACCTCAAGTTCTGTGTTCTGGTTTGGGGTCCCCAGCACGAGAAAGGCACTGTTACACTGAATGGGTTCAGCAAAGGTCACTGAGCTGGTGAGGAGGATAGAGTACATGTCTGCAAGGAGAGGCTGTGAGGTCTTTCCAGCCTTGAGAGGGATCAGGTGAGACCTCATTGCTGTCTTCACGTACCTTGTGGGAGGGCATAGAGAAGACAAAGCCAGTCTTCTTGGAGATACATGAAGGTACTGGTCTGGAGGCAACAGACACAAGTGGGAGAATGGGAGATTCTCCAATGGGGATGTGGGGTTTTCTTACCATGAGAGTGGTCAAACACTGGAAGACATTACCCAGAGGGACTGCGGGATCTCCATAGGGACATCAAGACATTCAAAATGAAACTGGACATGTCCTTGAGCAACTCTCTCTAACTGGACCTCCTTTAAGCAGGTGTCAGACAGACGACCTCCAGTGGTCCTTTGCAGCCAATAAGGTTCTGCTTCTTGTGAGTATAGCTTGCTCTGATGAAGTACTCTCTTGCCTTGTGAAGGCAGAGAAAGCAATGAAGGCTTTTCACATTTTTTCTACATCTAGCAGAAGTAATACTGCAAGAAAAAAATCAGTCAGGTCTGTCTCTGGGTTAAGGGGAAAGAGTTATGCAGACAGTTTAAAAACCTTAAAGTTAAATAAAAAGGAAAATTTATATATGCTGGCTCTCAGCAATGTAGACAAATTTGTATTTAGTTTAGATAAGAGCACTTCAAAGAAATCAGTTAAAGAGGCATAAATGGGACTGAAGAAAAATAAATGCGACCAAGATTTAAGGAAGCAAAGGAGTATGTTAGCCAAAGGCAAATCAATGGTTGGAAATATGACTATGAAAAAAAGATATCGTTATTTAAGGAAGTAGCAGAGAGATACATAGCAAGGGCTATTTGCGGAGGCAGCAACGTATAAGAAAAGATTAGTTCCTATGTGATTTTGTTTCAAAGTAGCTGTTCGTTGAAAATAAGCTAACAGATTTCATCTAGATGTACAGTAAGGTAACATTGTTTAAAGAAAAATACTTTAAAATGTTGTCTTGCAAGCTGCCACTGAAGGTCACACTTGTTTAGTGTAACATAGAAGCCTATTTTCAGTTTCTATCATATAGCCAGCTGCCTGCCAGAGGACAGGAGCCTAATATAAAGAAATTAAACCATGAAGACAATCTCTTTAATGTAGTCCAGAAAGAAATGTGTGTTTGCATATTAGGGATAAACTGCAAGTGCATCTGTTCCTCTCAGTGAAACCTCCTAAGTTTAGCTTACATATAAAAGGGGGCAGTAGACATCTGAATAGGATCTGCTTTTCTAAGAGCAACTACATGGATAGCCAAGGAGCTTAATAATTTCAAAAATTATAACTGCTTTGTGGTGCTATTAAGTAGTCAAAAGAACCTGAAAATAGTAAAGATTGTAAAAGCAGTTTCATAATTCAATGCTTTACACAATGGAACAGCTACAGTTTTAAGATTAATATAGTTTTGTATAACTGAGTACAAAGCTATGCTTTTTCAAAACCAGACTTTTTTTTCTTCCTTGAAATTATAATCTTGAAGTACCTGCTAACAAACAGTGTAATTCACTGCCCCTTTTTATTTTTTTACTCACAATTTAATTAATATGCTAGAAATGAGAAATCCATATACCCCAGCATAATGAGCATCAGAAATTAGAACGATTTTTTTCCTTCCCTTTCGCATTCCCTTTTACTGTTGGTAAACCCCAGTGGGCAGCTAGGCACTACACAGATGCTGGATAACTTCCCCCCCAACCATGACCCCTCAGAGGGATAGGGGAAGAGGAAAGGAAGAATAAAAGCAAGAAAACTTAGGTGTCTATATTTAAAAATTAAAAAGAAAAAAAAAATCATAAGTAAAGGATAAGTGGAAGAAGAGAGGTGAAAACAGAAGAAAACAAGTGATGCAAAGACAATCATTCATACTCCCAATGGCAGACAGATGCCCACCAAGTTTCTGAGCAAAAGGTGGCTACCCTTCCTAAAATGTCCTATTTTCCCGTTTGTTGCTAAGCAAGTCATTATACGGTATGGAGTATCTCTGGTTAGTTCAGGTCATCTGCAGGTTTGTGTCAGCTCAGCTCCCAACCTATCGTGCAACCTCCAGTCTTTAAACTAGGAAGAGGTCACAGTGGGAGCCATTGAGGCTAGCAAAGCTAGAACTTAAGTCTCTTACCAGTATTGTTTTGGTCACAAATCGAAAACACAGTACTATATGAGCTCTTATGAAGAAAATTAACTCTATCCTATCCAGGTACGCCTTCTTTACTTATCCTTTCCCTCCTTTCTCTTTCTTTCCCTTTCTTTCAAGAATGGCATTTCCAGCTTGCTGTGATTTGTACTCTTGTTCTTAGTAATATAGTGTAGTATATAACATTATATTTAAATTCTGCATGCTAATACTTAATATAAATTCTCTTTTTCAGACCGTCTGAAGTCTGGCTCTTCATGTTCTAGATATAGCCCCATAGGAATACACATTCCTATGCTCAGCAGACAAGATCATTGTAAAAGTACTTGTGCATAGTTTATCACTCCGGTCTTTTCCAAAACTGCTAGCTTACAGATATGAACAAGGGCATTGCGTTTGTGAAATAACAGCATAAACTGCAAAGTAATTCATGAATAACTGGCCTTCACTCCCAAAAATTCAATAAATAATATTTTTATTTTTGGAAACCTACTGAATCAATTGAAATGTTGTATTTGCAATTGTTTCTGCAAAATGTCCAGCCCTATCAGTATTCTTCAATTATGTCACTCAGAGAAAGTACCTGAGGGTCCCATGCAGAGTTTTCTCTTCCTTTAATGAAGCTAAGACAGATACATCAGAGTAAAATATAAATGCTTTCTTTTAACCAGGCATTACAAAGTAATAAATAGCTGACCTCTGTTACCATAGGCTCAGATTGCTTTAGACTTTGTATTGGTTTTAGCCTTGCAATATCTTTTTTACTAATGAAGTATTAAAATTCATATTTCAAAAATGGATAATTGAGGCAAAGGTAGACCAAAAAAATAGCTAGTGCACAATGTCCAGTGGAAATAGAATGTACTATAAGCAGGAAAAGCAAAGAAATCTGATTAGTATCCAGGTACTGACAGGTTTTTCCAGGAAAGCTTATAGCTGCCTCAAGTTCTGCTATTGCTCAGACCCAGGAGCTACCCCAGAGGCTACTTTACTTAATCTGAGCATTTCAGTATCTGTTTCACACTTGAAGCCCATTTGAAAGTCAGAAATGGACTTGCACCACAGATCCCTAAGGGATCTTATCTGATAGGCATGTCTGATAGGTGGACACCACTGAGTTCATTGTAGATATAGCTTCTGGCTAATGTTTGGTTTTTTTTTTTTTTTTTTTCCTTTTTTTTTTTTTTTTTTTCTTTTTTTTTAATAGGAAAAATATCAGTTGGGGATGAGAGGCACAGCAACCTTTCTTCAAGCAGGAAGGGAAGCAAAGGGAAGGAAAAAGAAGGAAAAATCAAGATGTAACTAAGTAACTTTGGCTTGAGTTACCACTCATCAGCTGAGCATGTCAAATTTGATGTTTGTGAGCTATTAGTATACCATGACGAAGAGGCAAGTTTGGTTTCGGTTTTTTTTTGTTTTTTTTTTTGTTCATACCACTGTTCCTGTGACTTTTTGTGTGAGAAAACCAAAATGAGATGCATCTCCCCTAGATTCATCCACCTAAAAGCTATGTATCTACTATACACTACTGCCTCAGACTCACTTTATATCCAGTGGGGTATTTTCAGAGGACAATTCTTTAATTTTGAGGTAGATGTCCAAAACAGAGTATATGACTTTCTCTTACCAGTAATGTCAGTAGTGGAGAAGACACTTTTTTTGTGATAAGAAGAGCTTGATATACTACTTACCTAAAGTGTTCTAAAATCAGAACAGAACGGTGCATTCTGCTTTTACTTTACAGGAGTAAAAATACCCCCACTCAAGTAAAGCTATACAATCGTTAGGAGACCTAACCAATCAGTACTTTAAGCAGACTTCAAAATATTTTATTTTCCCACCTAATCCTTCACTCCTCAGAAGACAAAATTCACTCTGTAAATACCGATAATGTAACACTATTCTTAAATGTGCTCTTCGAAGGCTTTGTCAATAGCTTCTATAATCCTATACCTAGTGATTAAGATAAATTAAGAAATTATTATACTGACTTATAAGAAATTGGCCCAGAAGGGAAAAGATTTGAGGAATAATTAAAAGAAGTGAATCTGCCTTGCCCCAGATGTTGAGCACATGGCGATATGATACACCTGCAATATTCATGTAACACTTGAGCATATTTACAGAGAGTAATAGTCAATCATTCAATAAGATATGCTTGATATGTTAGCAGGTTAGGAGTATATTTTCTGCAGAATTATCAAGCATAAATAATGTTAAAACTAACTGGCATTAAAAGTAAATAAGGTAGTTAATTATTTCTTTAAAAGAAATCAGATACTTTACTGGAAGCATTAGTTTTCATTCTTTCAATGGTTTGTTGATTTGTTTGAAGCCTCAAAGAAAGACCTATTTCCATGCTGATCCCATGAAATCTTAATGCAAGGGACAGGAAAGCAAATCAAGGAAACATCATGGAATTATTTTTCATTCCCCTGTCGCTTTGTCAACTCTAATAAGCATGTGAACTCGTTCTAAAAGCAGTTCCAAAACCATGAGGTGTGAGTTCATTGACGGGAAATCGGTAAGTTCAAAAGATAATGCTCATGTGATTATTTTTTGGTGTCTATCATCCTTCCTGCCACGAAATTGTCTTTTAGCTCTATGCAGTGTGAAAGTTTGAGTACTGACAGTGCAAGACCAGATCGTGGCATTCTCACTTCAAGAGACACAAAGCAGATGTTTCCACCTACTACCAGAAATGCATACAGTAACAATGCACTTAGCCCTTGCTTGTGTGCCTAACATTTAGAAAGTGTCAGCTTTCTGTTTCATATATAAAAACTCTAATCATGCTGTACATACATTCATGCAATCATACCAAAAGGAAAGTCTCTCTAACCTCTTCACAGTTGCAGTACAGGGAGTATTTGCAATGGACAGCCATTTTTACAGTTCCATTGGTCTATGTTTTCAGTACGCAACACCATTACTTCAATTATAATAGACCTACCTCTTTGTGACCTGGTTCCCTGAGGCTTGGCAGTCACAGGAGGTTAATCTGGTTTTGTGATTTTTGATTTACTCCAAGTTCCAGTATCTTTACTTTTATGCAAGTTTCCTAGGGGCTGTGCACTGGAGTGAATACATGCACAATCTCTCATCCTCTTTAGTTCAAGCATAAACTTGGACCAAAATAAAAACCTAGATTTTACAAAGCTCAGTTACTACAGGAAAATTATGGTAGAGTCACAAGGTCATTCAAAGTAAACAAAATCTATGGTGGGGAGGGAAGCAATCCCCCCCCCCCCAAAAAAAAAAAAAAAAAAAAAAAAAACAAACCACAAAATCTGTGTGACTTTGAAATAGACAGAATTTGGCTCCTGTGAGCCTCTGGGATTCTGAGACCCAGCCTACAGCCTTTCTTCAAAATATTTTCTGAAATGAATCAAATTCAAAATCTTACCATTTTTTGGGGAAGGTGGGAGGTGGGAGATATCTCACTCCCCATTAACATTACTGTAATCTCAGTGAGGAATGAAAAAGCTCCTGTACCTTGAGTAAAGGTCTCTGGGTAAAAAAGCCAGTAGCTATTTCACTCACACCTTATAAAAAAATAATACTATGTGCCATTACACATACAAGTATTCCCAGAACCTTTCTTGTAACAAACGCATAATAGCTTTTTTTTTCTGCAGACTATGAACAAATAAAAGATGCTATTAACAGCTTGAGACAAAACTCGAATACACAGTAAGTACATATATATTTAAAAGAAGTATAATACCTTAAGTGCCATTTCAAGTCCCATAAGCCCACTTAAATGACCATATGGATATCAGTGGCTGGAAACATGCTTAATTTACACAAAATATAATTCAGCTGAATTATCTGCAGGCATGATTTAGCCAACGATAAAACCAGTAGCAAATAAAATGGTCTATCTAGTATCTTATTAGGTGATCCCTTTAGCTGTATCCAGGGAAGATTATTTAATTCTTGACTGTGGAAAATTAAAAAGACTAATTTAAATATAACTAGTAAATCTGTAAATTGGCAAGCATTTTCAAGACAGCAGTTACAACAAGGAAAGCTACTTTGAAGTGCGTGTCACTCAAGCTGATATGGACTATTTTCCTCATGTGGTGATCATCCGCTCATCTTCTGACACCTCCACTTTTAAGCCTTTCTCATTATTCCTTTGGCTCTTTTTCTTTCTCTTCAATCCTATACAATATGTAATTTTATGCACCATATACTTAGGTATTTTAATAACATTCTGCAAAGCCAAGTAAATTACTAGTAGCTCAGACAAATTCATAGATGATGCTTTGTATTTGTTTCTCCTGCAAGTCCTCTAAACAAATTTTAGACAATCCTCTTTCCTCAATAACAGTGAAGTAAGCTAGTCCAATTAGTGTCATTGGGTATCACTACAATATTAATTTTCATTACCCACTCTTGCATGAGATGATATGGTGATGATACAAAATAGTATTACAGAAAAATATGTCGCCTAGCTGAAAACCCTGTTAAATATAATAGTACTGCCAGTGAGGAAAGTTTTATTGAATAACACTATGGCAATTGTTTGAATCAAGGGCAAGATAATTTTAATTTAAAAAAAAATATATATATATGATGAATTTCTTTTCTATGTCCTCCTCTCTCACAGTTCACTTGTGTGGGCTTTGCTTAAAGATAAACATCACTCCAAAATGAGACACAGTAATATTAGAGATAGTCAGAGCAAATTTATTCTAATAGATGTGAAAATGAACATACTTCCTTACCACTTACATGGTATTTTAATTACCACTTACACAGGCATTCATCACAAAGTTAATCCTAAAACCCTTGTTTTTAAATAAATAATAGTTTAATAATATTTTAAAATAAATGCAAACATTTGAAATACTTTTCTAAAAGAGTTTGATTTAAACTAAATTTCATATATAAGCAATGGGCTGACTTGAGTCATAATTAAAGATGTAAGTAATTAGTGCTAGGAAAAGAGGTTCAAAATGCATCAATGCAATCCTTTATAAATAATCATTTGTAAGAAAAAAAAGTATTTAGAAGAAAAATAACTGTTAAGGTATTCAATTCCCTTTTTCCTTCCTCTCTGTTAATGAGTTTTCATGTGTTGCTACAGCTGACGTAAAAATTAAGAACTTTTACTAATGCATCTGGATTTATTCCTTTGGGATTCAGTGGCAGAGTGCTACAATTCTAGCTGTTGAAATAATTTCCTCTTCCTTGGTTAACAACAGTCTGTTTATTAATCTCCTAGAAACGAAGTGTTCTGTCTCTGATTGCTGGCTATTATGAAAAACTTTAGCTGACGGTCCTATTGTTTTCCAATGCATTCCTTAGTAGAACTGCATATACTAATAAGAACTAGGTATGCTAATAAGTCTTTTTTACATAGGCATTTTACATAAGTGTCCTCAAGATAGCAGGTGGCTTGCTTCAAACATTCACCACAAATACCAGTAATGAAATGGATAACAACATACACTTTTGTAATTCTTCTTCTGCCTTTTATACAAAGAGTCTTTTATTTTTTACAAAAGCAATTTAGACCTACATATTTTAACAAGTTAAGGCCAAACTACAAACACAAGGTGTTCATTTCCTCAAAATATAATCTGTCCTGTTGTACTAGATTAAGAGGTTGTGCAACTGAACCTTCATACCATGACAGTACTATGAAATAGTGTTTTATTTTGATAAAGAATTTGGAGAATGAAAGAATGAATGTTGCATGTGTTATCTGTCATTAATCCTATGATCTGTGTTGCAGGGTCATGTATTGATGTAAAAGAATGCTAGTATTTCCCCTCTGATTTGCATCAGAACTAACTATACTATGCCTTAAGACATACCTTGATCAATAGTTGTTTTCTATAGTGATAACAAATCATAAGCATTGTTTGTTAGAGAGAAGTAACTACTATATGCAAAATGTCAATAAAAAGCATGGCATACTTCTGAAGAGAGGAAAAATAATAAATAATTTCTGTGTTATCTTTCCATTTGACTAAACCAGAGAACACTTACTCACTTAATGTCAGACTCCTATCCTCCTGTCCTGGTAATCTGCTGGAGGTGCCCTTGGAAGAACATGTAGGAGGATTACTTTTTGTTTAACTTCTCTGCTTAACCTTCACAGCATTTGCTTACTATGTTGTCAGTAAACACGGGTTTTAAAGGATATGTACTGCTGGAAATATAGTTAAGTGCAGCATTAAGCAACTTTTTCTTAATCTCTGTGTAATTTCAGGTTGGAGTGAGTGGATAAAAAACTATTTCTTAAGCAGAACAATAAATTTAAAAAACAAAAGATTGAGCAGAAATTAAAGATAAGTAGCTGATAGGCAAAAGTCTCTTGTTTTGATGCAGATTTCTCCAAGTGGACTGCAAGTTTAATTTATTTTATATCCATAAAAATAAATGATTGTCATTTATCAAGCCTCTTGTAGATTTGATTTATTATTTCTTTGTATGATAGTATCTCTCCACAGTTCTTGACTGAGACCAGGTATTTTTTTGCAAATCTTTGAGAAGAGCCTTTGGCTAATGTTACCTACATACACAAAACAGTCAAAGAATGGAAAGATAGATGGAACCAGAGGTTAAATTAATTGTTCTAAGTCCTATAATAGTCAGTGGCAGATTTATTAAGAGAGTTCAAGATTTCATAGACATAGCTCAGAGGTTTTACATTGTGCAACCAGTCTTTTTCACTGGATGAAATTGTTAGCAAGGACAGAGGGCTCTGTAGCTCTTATTTTAGTGAGAATGAATGTTTTTCTTCAGCAAGGATTGCAGGATCAAGAGGAAGCAATTACTGTTAAGGAAAATTAAAGTGTTTGAAAATTCCATTCTCCTGTTCATAAAGAAGCTATAAACATAATTTAAATAGACTGTCATATGAAAAGAAATTGATTATTCTGAAATTTCTGATTATTGTATAGATTGGTGAAGCAGTTGATTTACTGAAAGAAAACACAAACTTGAGTCAGAAAATCAAATGCTTTTGCAACACCTCCTCACACATGGATTCACTCAAATATGGAGACCAATAATATCTCTTTCCTTTTACTTACAGAATATTGAGAATTTTGATTTGCATTGGCTATATTGTAAAAGAGTTCTGTTTAGTTGCACAGCTATGGAAGCATGAAAATACTTTGATAGCAGTTATTTGCCCTTGGTGAAATTCTGTGAAGGATTGAGAAGCTTGCATGCTTATAGTAAAAATTAATTTATGCTCATCTGCCAGAGACACAGGAAGCTGAAATTACACTTTTATTTACCCATTTTAAAATACAGTTTTGTTGGAAGTCAATGGAGTACTCAGAATAAACTTATCAGAGCTTCAAATGGTTTAAGCCCAGAGGGAAACTGAACACCACCACCATACAGCTGCTCGTTCACTCCTGCCTCCTCAGGGATGCAGAGGAGAAAATACAACAAAAGGCTTAGGGAGCAAGACAAGGTCAGGGGGGGATGACTCACCAATTATGGTCATGGGCAAAAGACAGGCTCTATTAGGGAAGAAATAGAACATCAATTTAATTTGAACACCACCACCACTAATTTACCAACCAGAGTAGGATAGTGAGAAATACAACCACATCTGGAAAACACCTTCCCTTCACCCCTCCCTTCTTCCCAGGCTCAGCTTTGCTCCCAATTTCTCTATTTCCTCCCCTTCAGTTGTGCAGGGGGGCAGAGGATGGGGGTTGTGGTCAGTTTATCAGCCATTGCCTCTGCCACTTCTTCATCCTCAGTGGGAAGACTCCTCACACTCTTTCCCTGATCCAGTGTAGTGTCCCTTTTATGGGAGACAGTCCTCCATGGACCTCTCCCACATGAGTTCTTCCTATGGGATGCAGCTCTTCACAAACTGCTCCAGTGTGGGTCCTTTCTATGGGCTGCAGTCCTCCCAGCAACAGACTGCTCCAGTGTGGGCTTCCCACAGAGTCACAGCCTTCTTTGGGTGCAGACACCTGCTCTGGTGTGGGGTCCTCCATGGGCTGCAGATGGGCATCTGCTCCACTGTGGACCTGCATAGGCTGAAGGGGGACCTACCTGCCCTCTCATCATGGGCTGCAGGGGAGTCTGTGCTCCGGTACACCTCCCCCTGGCTCCTCCTTTCTTCAACTGACCTTGGTGTTTGCGTAAGTGTCTCCCTCACAACTCCTCCTCCTCTCAGGTTTCCCTTCTTAAATATGTTATCACAGAGGCACAGTCACCATTGATAATTGGCTCAGCCTTGGCCAGAGGCAGGTCCGACTTTGAGCCAGGGGAGCTGCAAGAAGCTACTCACAGGAGGCCACGTCTGTAGCCCCTCCTCCACTACCGAACCCCCTGCCACACACAAATCTGACATAAAGCGTTCTATTTTCTCTTAATTTAGTACAATTGTTAGAGCATACATTTTCTAATGAATTTCTGACCAGTTTGTGATGTTTGGTTTCTTAGGACTACTGTGCCATGTTTCTTTATAGCACAGAGGAAGATGCAGGAATTCCAGAACATCCACCATTCTCAATGGAAGCATGTTTTTCAAGAAGTACTGAGACCAAGGAGAGTCTTTTTTTCCCCAGTCCTGGCAATGAGCACAGAAAGAGCTCTGAGATCTTCCCATCATTCTGATGAGACTTTACAAAAAAAATTATGTTGCAGGCATGTAATCAGGTTTTAACTTGTTCCTGCAACATTATTAGCTCTCTTCCTATAGATTACCAAATGGAAAACACAACAGATTTAAAGATAACTCATTCCAAAAGTTATTCATGTCATTATTAAGCAACAACAAGATAATTAATCTATATCACAGAAATTAGCATCATTAATTATTACCCTGCTTTCATGCCTCTGAAGGAGAGATATAAGCATAAAAATAAGATTATTCCTTTTATATAGACTGATTTCTTTGTTTACAAATTGCAATAGAAAGCATACTCTTAATTTCTGTGGTTTGGCCACTATTTCACTTTGTTTCTTTCCACCCTACTGCTGAACAGGAGGTAAGAGACAAGTGAGTAAGTACTTACCTCATTTGAACTGAAAAGGAAGATGGACACAATAAAACTACATCAACAGAAAAATATGGTGTAACTTTGCTTCACTCTGAAATATTATCTGAAGATGATTTGCACTGAGTAAACTGTAACTTACCAGAAGTATGACTCCATTTCATACAGCAGATAAACAGCCAATGTGTCCTTCCCATTACAGTGACACAGCTTACATGTACTAGAACTGCATTTCTCAGAACAATTAAAAAAGGATTCACCTAGTATATACTCTCTTATGTAAATTATGCTCGGTTCAGTATATAAATTGCCAAAAGAAATCTTCAAGCTACCAACAATATCTAATAGTCTGTGTTTCAGATGATGACTTGTAACATCTACTGTCAAACCCCCAACATTTTATTTACACTAATGCGGTAGCTGTATGTGAAACTAAAGCAATATTCTTCAATTACTGTAGCTAATAATAAGTAAGGAGTAGCAGGAGAGTATCCTGATCTTCACACTTTTTTGCTGGAGAGTTTTTTTCTGCTTTGTACTTACAATGCTGCCAGCACAAATTTAGGGTCCTGCTATATCCTGTGTAAAAGTGAATTACTCTCCTTTAAGTGGCTGTCTATGTGGATGGGCTGACCTAGAGCAATAGATTCCATCCAGCTGAGCAAGACAATAACGCACATGCTCAAAGGGCTCTGCTCCAGGGAAGGTTGTGTGTCACATCACTAAGTTCAGCTGTCAGCAAGTACATAAGAGCACAGAAGAATAGATGAAAAGGCAAATAAAATAATTAATGGTATTCTGTATGACTGGAAAACAAAATACATGGCTTTCTGGTGATACCTCAATGGATGGTTTCTGACATGATCAAAAGCTCTGTATTTTTGAAATGGCAAGAAAAATCTAGGGTGTCTTTGTTCAGCCATTGTTGTAGGTCTGACAGCTACTCTCCTCAGTATGAAAGTCAGGAATTAGCTCAACGAAACTACAGAACAGACTACCATTTGCAGTAATAGAATTAGTACATGGATGCATAGATGTGTATCTAAACATTTTGAATTAATTTACTGTGTCACTACCCAGCAGCTTCAGTACAAGTCCATGCCTCTCTCTTTTTATCATAATACTATCATGTAGCATAACATTCTTTCAGATATTCAGGTATTTAGTGTTGCAGCAATTAGTAAGTATCTTCCTGTTGCATTTCAATTTAAATTCAGTATCACACAGTGCCAAATTGTCATATCTGCAGATATTAAAAATTTGCATAAATACAGGGAAGAGTAAAAAAAAAAAAAAAAAAAAAGTAAAGAAGGTATAAATGTGTATCTTCTGATGGTCTAATTTTCTTCATCATGTAATGCAGCTGTATCCTGAATTTGACTTTAAATTGTTGTGAAAGCCTCTTGGCTACAATGATACGTATGTTACAGTTTTGAAACAAGATGGTAAGTCTGAAAAATATTTTTTCCATTAAATGAGATATTCTAGCATTCTTAAATCTAAATCACTTCACTTTTTTTAGTTGTTTTGTGGTTACTATGCATAACAACTTACATTTTTTGAGACTTACTGTATGGAAATACATACTGTAGACATCACACAAAAATATTAGAAGTTTATTTTTTAATTATTTGTAAGCTATATCTCTCAAAAACAATACCAAAACTGGATTAATAATGAGCAAGAAAAATCTAGGTTGTCGATGAGCCTGTATAAGGGAACTGAATATACTATGGAGAAAGACACAGGGAAAGGTGAATTGTCACATAGTTATAAAAAATAATGCTAGGAAGCAGTTACAGAGTTACAGTTTTTTGTAACTGTCAGAAACACCTGTAAGGCTTTACCTGCCTGAAGTGATTCTAACCCAAGGAATCCATGCAGAAGACCAATCTATAATTTTACAATACAGGTTGATTGGCAAGAGTACCCTTCTAAAGTAGTGATTATAAGAGATGATGGCGGACAGAATTAGGAAAACAAGTTCAGGAAAGAGAATTTCAATGCTGATAGTTAAACTGAGTTTAAGAACAAGGAGTTCTCAGAGTACATTTGTTATCTGAAGTGCTGCTGAGTTAGAAAGGAAAGCCAGCATCACCTTCTTCAACCCTGGTTTTCTCTCTGCAACATACCCCTCCTGTAAGCTACTATTCTCATGTCGTCACTCTCATACTATTTAAAACTTGTTCAATTGTCAGTGTTACCAACCTCAATATTCTGTTTGCTTGAGTGGTAGCCCTTAAGGCATGTGGGAGCAACCTGTAAATGCATTGCTCTTGCATTAGGATCTGCTTTACTAATCAAGTTCAACCCAAAATAACACAGTAGATAGAGAGGTACAGCCATAACTTTCACTCAATTACACCCACAGTTAGAAGGCAATTATTGTAATCATTTAATAATAAGTAATTAATGCTGGGACCCATATTTTTCCATGAGCCATAGTGTGCAAAAGACATGCCATGCTCAGGTGAACAGTAATTGTGAAAGCATGCAATGGTCCAAACTAATTGTACACTTAATGCAAATCTTTAGTGGGTGTAAATGAGAATAGTTCTACCATCTATAAAAGAATAATAAGGTAGATCCTAAATAAGTCTCAGGGAAGAGATGTGGATCTTCTACTTTTCTGCTGAAGACAGGATTTTGAAAATGCCTTCTGTTGTCAAATTCTGGAAGCATCTACCTTAGATCAATGCCTCCACATCAGACCCTGTAATTGCCTGTATGTCTTAATTAGTGCAGAAGTAGGAGGCCCAGCCAGGGAATATCTCCAGTTGATTCAGGCTTCTCTTCCACTTCGAAATCATGGAAGTCTGTGCTCAAAGCCTGCCTAAGAATGTCAGCAATTCCATTAGGAATTGTGTAGGGTGTCCCACTGCCACTGCTGAGGCCAAGCCCATCAGAACACTAAATTGCAAATGTAACTCCAGGCATTGCCAACTGGTGTCCCACAAGATGTGCAGCAGCCTGGACACTGAGCACATTAATTCACCACCAAAGGAAAAATCGCTTCTTTGAATCTGAAAGCAGATCAAAGATCATACTGTATTCATGGTCTATTGCATGGCTTCTCTTTCAGTAGATTTAGAGATATCTGCCACCCTCAACACAAACAACAATTAAATACATTTCTACAAAGAATGTTAACAAAACTTTCTTGTGAATTGCAGAGGAAAGACTTAAAAAAAGGGATGAGTCTTTCTGTAAGTGCCACTGTTGTGTGACTAGGCCTGAAGGAATCATAAAAGGCCCAAAAGATAACGAAGGTAGCCATGGTCCTGCAGGGGCAGATAAAAGTCTGTTTTCAAATGGCTGGCTGTCATCACAGACAAGATAAATGGCTTGACAGAATCTGCTGGTCTGTCCAGGATGTTTACTTTAACATTCTTGTCACAGCGTCCAGGAGTGTTTATGTGCTTTCTACAAATATCATTGACTTCAGAAACTCAGTCCTGGGAGCTGGGGCTGGAATCACATGGTTTTCGGTTTTGCCATCTATAGTTCTTCTGAATTTCTATCTATGCAGTGATCTATTTCAGGTGAAAAAAAAAAAAAAAAAAGTAAACCATATATACCATCCTTGTGGATAAGTCTTCAGACTTTTCAGTATATGAAATATTATCCTGCCTCATCTTTTAGCCGTTCCAAAAAATATTTAGTTGCTCATACAAGTACCGAGAGAAAGAAGAAAAGAGATTGAGAAAGTCTTTATTCAGGATGAATCTATAGCCCAGTACTTGATGCAGTCTTGTAGAAAACTTGCATTTAGATTTCATCAAGTGCTAAAAGGATCTAAAAAAAAGTTTCTCATATGTTGAATGGTTCTTTAATCAGTGCACTGTTAAAAAAAATGTGCAGAACCTTGTTATTTTGTATTTTGTGTGAAGAAATTAGCTTGAATCCTTGTTTTCAGGACATGTTCACCTATGAATCCAGTGAGAAGGACAATACTCTTGCAAAGGTGAGGCTTAAAGGACACTCCTCTCAGTGTTCAATGCAACCCCAAGCTAAATAGGAGTCTGTAAATTCACTCAGTTTGTTACTCCTTTCTCTTCTTTCTGCAAGTAAATCTGTGCACTAAAGTTACTCAGTAGAAAATACCAAATGCACAGTAAGGTACTAAATAAATAAAATAATGCATATTTAAAATTCTTGTGAATCACAGTCTTTAAAAACTACTCCTTCTTCCTCTGGGACATAAGTAATGTACAAGCTTACAAAGAATATCCAGATACTTGGGGAAGAAGGATTCTTTAAGTGAACCATTGCCTCCTTATAGAGCTAGCCTTACAGCTATTAATATTTCCCTCAGTATATTTCCATGTTTCAGTGCGGTGCTGGAATGTGCATGTATCTCCCTATACTTATGATATGTAGTAAAATTGGTAAAAGTTACTAAACATTACAAAAAAATAAAGTACTAACTGCACATTCATAATGTAATGAAGGCACTCACCTTTCTCTGATTAACTAGAAAGGTTATTAAACCTAGAAAAGGGAAAAGAAAACAAAGGATCTTTTTCCCCCCTTCCATTGGTAATTATTCATTCTGAGCAGAACCAATAAATAAGCAAAATTAAACTCAACAGTCAAATTCACTTTATCTTCCTGCCATCTTACTATATGTAGATTAAAAGCGTTCTGTAAACAAAACCCACTAATATATAATTGGAAAACTGTCCTGCTTTCACCTGGAATAAAGTTAATTCTCTTCTTGGTATCTGGTATAGTACTGTGTTTCAGATTTAGGATAAGAATAATGTTGATAACAGAGATGTTTTAGCTATTGCTGAGCAGTGTTTATACTAAGCCAAGGACTTTTCAGCTTCTCATACTGCCCTGCCAGTGGAGGCTGGAGGCACACAGGAATCTGGGAGGGGACACAGTCAGGACAGATGACCCAAACTGGCCAAAGGAGTATTCCATACCTTATGACATCATGCTCAGCATATAAATTTGAGGGAGTTGGCTGGGAGGTGCTGCAGTTCAGGGATTGGCTGGACATCGGTCAGTGGGTGGTAAGCAATTGTATTGTGCACCACTTGTTTTCTGTATTCTATTATTATTACTACTTTTATTGTTATTATTATGTTCACTTCCTTTTCTGAACTATTAAAATGTCTTTTTCTCAACCCACAAGTTTTACTGCTTTTTTTTTTTTTTTTTTTTGATTCTCTCACCCATCTTACTCAGCAGTGTCAGGGGTGAGTGAGCGGCTGTGTGGTGCTTAATTGCTGGCTGTGATTAAACCATGACAGAGGCAGAATTCACTGCAGTCACTTTACATCTGCACAGTGATAAATTGTACTTCAAGTCTGACAATTATAGACCTTACACTCACTTAAAAAAACAGAAGTTACCATTACTTACAAAACACTTAATTGTCCACATCAGTGGTTTTGTGGTTTACTGCAATGAATAAAATCCATGTGGTTTCATTTAAGAGTGATGTCAATAAAAAAATCATATGCCAAAGACCACCGATTTGAAAGACTGAGGTCAGCCTTACAAGCTTTGTAAGGAGAAGCAGCCTTATGCCATGTTTAGATGAAAAAGAATAAAACTAATTGATTTATGTGGTGCTCATCTTTGATTTCCACATTTTTGTTAGCAAAATAGGCTATTACTTCAACACATTTTCCTACCATATATCCCCAGAAAAAGTATTTTCCATGTTACCTAATATGAATTAACTGTCAACATGGGTAAACATGGACAAAAAAAGTTTAATGTAAAATATGCTAAGCAAAAATGAAATAAACACTACAACTGATTATTCAAATGGGCCACCAGATGATCTGCAAAAATTCTTCATTCTTCAGAATTAGTCCTGGTAATAATTAGACAGGATGCGATCTACTCAGTAAACTGTAGTGGTCCAAACTAAAGTTTTAATATGCCTGCTTCAATCATTTGATACATAACAATACAGATTAGGAAAATTTTGAAGCATACATACAATTTCGAACTCACTAGACATATTTTGTGATCACAAATATGAACAGGCATTCTGAAGTCTTGATACATATTAGCTTATTGATATAAACATTTTATATCACAACGTTGTCTTGCTGAGAAGTTGCAAGGTGATCATTTTGGGATGGGTTCTGTTCAACAGCAAATGCAAAATGGATTCCCCAAAGCAACTAAGGGAGTACTACACAGACACTTTCCTGGGTGATTTTTCTAATGTTTGTAAAATGGAGTAATTCTGAAATAAAATCTAACTATATACAAAGATATGGAAGACTGATTACGAAGTTAACACAGCCATTCTCCAGGGTTCATTTTGTTAATATATAAATTCCATGAAATTGGAAGAGGGGCAATGCTCCAGCTCTGCCTCATTAATGAGATATGAATCAACACCTTGATATCTATACTTCTGAATCTGATAAAAAGTACAAATTTATTGACACTCTGTATTCATGTTGATTGTGCTCCAGGCTGTCTCATGTTTCCATTCCATTCTCAATGATTTTTTTCTTTTTAGCCTTTATTATCAAAACATATTATTTGTTTTTTGCTCTTGGGCAGAAGGACTCCTTGAAGCTACAACCAACAATAAAGACAAATCAGAATTATAAATAAGGCATGATATTTTAATTACAGTTTTTCAAACTGTGAGGGTATTAACTAAAACTAGACTTTTGTTGATAATGGTACTGAATACTTCATTATGGAACTTTTTTTAAAAAAATAATGTTAAATATTTTTTTCCTAAAAGATAGGCAAGCCTTGGCTACTCATCTTAAAGATCAAGTCAGTTCAAGGAACTCCAACACATTTTGTTATGAATAAAGACAGATGAAATAACAACTTTTTTTTTTTTTTTTTTTTTTTTTTTTTCCCTGTACTTAAAGCAACAGTGCTGATTTCCAAACCTCTGTCTGGTCATAACTTCCCACGTTCATTCTTTACTAACCCATTTTCATAAGATTTTCCCAGTCATTTTAAAAAACACAGAGTAATACTAAACTAATTGAATGCACACATCCAAATTAAACAGTTCTAATGCAGAAGTTGGCATTTTTATTGGCTTAGCAATATTCCACTATTCAATAGACTGAAGTCAATTCCTTGATGCTTCCTTTTTCTCTCATCTTGAAGTGGAGTTGTCTTAGTTAACTTCCTTGTGGCTAAACCTGTCCTTCTTATAAAACATCCAAAAGAATTGTGACATTTCTTGGCAGTCTGAGCAGTAGTGTCAAGCACTCAGTGTTAATCCATGCATAGCCATGGCCTCATTCATAGCCATGGCCTCAGGATTGTTGCCCACTGGCTAGGCACTGCAGAGAAACTTGCATTGATATTTGCCTTTTCAAACTAAATCTCCAAACCTGCCCATTCATGGTCACTTTGTGTAGGGATGAAGGCTCAGTTTAGCCAGATTAACTTCAGGTAATTACTGAAAACAAAGTAGGTTTCTGTAGACCTCTATGAAAAGACACAGACTCTTTCCAGTGGATGAATCATCCTTTGGAAATGCCTATTTCTTCATGGATAAAAACTAGGTACTTGCGACCCTAATTTTAGTGCTCTTAAGAGCATCAAAATTAATTTCAGTGGTTTAGGTAGCTACCCTAAATCAGTTGAGTAATTCCAGGCATAAATTTACACTAGAAGTACACTAGGGGTCCTGTTAGAGATTCATAGGAGTAAGGCAAGAAGCAAAAAAGGTGGCCATACCTCATTGTTTAGGATGAAGGAAAAACAAAATTACAGAGCAGGAGAAGACATAGGATTTAAACACATGGGAAGCAATTTAGGGAAGTACTGTGAATATTTTAAAAGCAACAATATTTAGTGAACAAATAAATTTTTAACTGACAGGCATTTTTCTGTTTGCAAGCTTTCACTACTTTTTTACTGTACAAACAAAATAGGATTTCTGTCTTTTAAAAACAGCAAGGAAACACTGACTGTTCCTATATTACAATGGAAGTAAGGCACAGGAGAAAGACACAGAAAATCTCAAATGATGACATAAGTTCTGAGACCCAGAAGCATACTTGGTGTTAATTGAGACCAGTATAGTAGGTCAAACTCAATGTCCTTTGTACAAAAGTGGAGTTAAACTATTTTTTTTATAAGTAGGAAGTCCTTACAAAAAAACCCTAAATATTTAAGAATGGATTTTCATTCTTCCTCTTTTTAATTTAAAGAAACACTGCCATAATATGAGAAGAAAGTAACTGAACACTCTCACATCCTATATACTTATTCAGATTTGTTGCTAAGGGTCAAATTCTGTCCTCTGATGTGCATCCCAGGAAAGACTTAGTGTGCAGAGACTTGCAAGAGCATAGTCTCTGACTCACTAATTTTTCTCTAACCCTAAGTTACTTCCCAAAGGAGCTGCTGCTTTCTGATAGATTTATAGAGAGATTTCTGTCTCCAGATGGCACACAAATGCAGTTAACCTTAAATCAGTGATAATATCAAAGCAAAAGATACCATGAAACACTTCAGTGTCTTTTCATACATAGAGCAATTTTGACAATGGTAGGTTTCTCAGCTTACATTCTATCAACAACATGAAAAAAAAAAATTAATCACAGAAGTCAGGAAGGATACACAAATGTTATATTCTATATGACAGGTGCTCTTCAACACTGGTCTATACACCCGGCTTCCCAATCACTCCTCTTAGGCAACATGCAGGAGAACAACAGTTTCTTCTAATCTAGAAACCCAGGTCTACCTATCAAGAAGTAGGAGCAAATAGCTCAGAATTCATCCCAGAAAAAGACAGGACACAACTGGAGCATGTAGCCTAACCCATGAAATGGGATTCACTCTTGCATTGCATCTCAACTTTGAAATAGCCAAGGAGAGACACACCTCTCCTTAGGGAGAATTGAAATATCTGGGTCCATGTTTCTTCTAAGTCTAGAAATTTCCTTGGGCAAACTTCACTGGCTTTCTTGTAATTTACACCAAAGAAAAATATGGACTCAAATATTTTTATGCCACAGGTTATATCTACTGAAAAATCAATAACACTCATGAAGATGGCTCGTGAAGATCTGATAAGTAAATTCATTAATACTTCTGAGATACTCAAGCAGGATAGAAGTCCACAAAACCAGGTATTTCAGACCAGAATAACTCCAAATCAATTCTCCTTTTTTTTTTTTTTTTTTTTTTTTTTTTTTTGTGATGGATAGAAAATATATAACTGAAAAGAAAAAGAAACATAAAAGGAAGAGAGTCATTATTAAACTGTACAGCTTCTTGCCACCACACATGTTTATATACTGCAAATCTTTAATATATTAAATTTAGCAGAAATGTAAATAGATTTCCTGAATTCCTCCAAGACACACTGAATTTCTGATAAACAGACTGTCAAAATATTCCACGGAGCTTCTTCTATATGATTTTTAGGTAGCTGTGGAAGCATTTTTTTTCAAGACTTGTTCTGCTAAAACCAGAAGGGACTGGGATCTCCATCTCTCAGTTTTCTATATTTTATAACACTGTTAGCATCATTGCAATTATGTTTGCTTTGATCTTGATGCAAGAGCCAGAATTCTGAAAAGTAGTAAGGATGTCTTACTTCATGTATATCAATGAATAATTCACTCTGAAGTCACTAACAACTCATTTATCAGTATACCTCACCTTTATTTGGGTCAAAATGAACTTTTAAAATCATCAAGCCGTAACTTTGGAAAACAACAGCGCTTTATTTTTTTAAATCAGAAAATAAAAAATATATTTAAAATTTTAATTAAAAAAACCCAGAAAATAAATCATTAATATATGTAGGCTTTACAATGTGTGAAAGTGAAGAGAAAGATAATGAGACTGGATTAGTATTGGTCCTAAACCTATAGTCCCCTACCGTGGCAGATCCATAGGCAATGACATTCCGTAAGAAGAATCTGAAACATCCTATTACATTCTTTCTATTGTTTCCCACATTATTATATCAATATTCAGTGAGTGTGAGCTAAATTAAAGCCAAAATTTTCCCTCTGTATCATAAATTGAGAACATTGCCTAACAGATCAGAGAATGCAAGAAGTAAAGGCAAAACATAATCTGATAGAATTTCCCTGAGTCTGGTATTCTATCAAACCCATTTCTGTTTTTTTACATCTATAAATTTGTAGGCATCTAGTGATGCTACAATGCAGGCTTACAGCAATTTCAGATATATATTTCCTCTTCTCATCTTTCTTCAGAAAATCCCATTTGGATGTGATCAGGACAGTCCAAAAAAGTATGGGTGTAAGAGAAAGGTTTGGGTTTTTTTCCATCTGTTTTTCAGTCTCCCTCCTGATTATACTAAAAAACCCTAAAGAACCAAACAAAACAAACATGCCCACAATTTTCCTGTAGATACATTAAGAGCTTATTTATGTTTTACTGGAAGAGCCTGGAAGTCCAGTTGTCTCACTGAAGAATTGGATGGGCAGCAAAAGTGTCAGTTCTGGTTTTATGATGTACATCCAAAATGCTAGATTTAATCCTCAGATTATTTTAGCAGATTGTGCTGAGAAAGGAATGACTTCAGCTCTCCATTACTCTTGGCTCTGAAATTGTTGAGCTAGAGTTAAGCTATTGTAACAGCTTTTTCAATCTTTTCAAACGTGCACTTGAATTAAGAAGTGCAGTCAAGTTGGTAAATTTAAATTGCCTTGACACTGAAAATGTCAGTTCAAGCTGAAACAAAATTGTTTTGAAAACTAGTAATTTAATACAAATTGACTATATTACAAAGTAAGCATATATTTGAGTATGCAAGCCCCATCAGATGCTATTCATTATACTCCCTGAGAACCTGTGAAAAAATAATATTCTATACGACTTTTCCTTATGAAACAGTATCAAATATATTATCACATGAAAGGAGAGAAAATGTGTGTTGTAAACCCACACAATCTGATGACCAAATTTCTTCTGTTATTCCCACATAGCAACAGAAGCATAGTACATATGCCTCCATAGGTACTGTCCATTTCATCCTTTGTCAAACAACCAAGATTTATAAGGTCTCAAAACCAATTCCCAGTTCTACATTATGCTGGATACATAAAACACTCAGATAATTTTAAAGAAATGTATTTAAGTTGCTCTGCCTTCTCTGTACAGTCGTTGGAGCAAAAGAATCACCTTAAGGGCATTTCAGCATTGAAATTGGTACAGTCACTGAGAAAGCTTGTCTTTCTTCACTGTCTGGTCATTAGCACTGATAAAATAAAATAAAAAAGATCTTCTTGATCTCAGTTCCTTTGGGACTCATTGAGGATGTTCTCAAAAGATCAGCTTACCTATGTGATACTATGCACTCAGAACTACACTCACACTGTCATCATCATCTGCTAAATTCACTATCCACTTTTGTCTGATTTTTCAAGAACAGTATAGTGTTCAGTCTGGTACAAAAAAACCTGCAGCACAGGCTATTTCTTTAAAATGCTGCATTTTCTCCCATTTTAAATAACTCAAGCAACAGGGCTTCCACCACCTCCCCTGCAAGACTATTAGCATTAAGTTTTCCTCATATGCTATTCTCCTTTGTATTACTAATTCACATATTTTATTATGTTCATTAATAATATGCATTGCTGTAATAATAGGTATTTAGTACTCCTTTCCTTCAACTATCAAATTTTATTCTTGTAAGCATGTAGTTATTAATGCTTTAGAGACTTTGTCATAAGCACAGTATCCAAAGCGGGTATTTTTTCACTGTGGCGTGACTCCACTTTTCTCGTATTAATTTAGCTTTTCCTATATACTTCTTCGCAATGATTATTGGTTTTGGTTTGCTGCATTATTATTCTTACTGACACTGTAATTGCTATCATATATAGCAATCTGTTTATAAATAAACATGTGGATGAACAGCAGAAAACAAGCCACCAAAATAATGTAATGAGTAGTAATTTGCATTTAGCAGAACATCACAAAATTGCACAAAGTAACAAGAGAGAGAAATAAATATTTTTCATATTATATCCAAAACTCTGATCTTCTCTAAATAATCTGAGGTTTATTGATTACCTACTGGGAACAAGCTCTGATCTGAGATAGGGACATACCATTAACCCTGACAGTAAACCAAACTTGACCACGAATAACGCTGCTTGGGAAATAATTTTCCCACCAAGGTTTACTTTGCAAGTTTTCATAAACTTTCTCATTTTACAACTGAACAAGCAGAGGCCTTTCAAAGTTTCTCCAGAGTAGGGAGAGAGCTTTGTTCACTCCAGAATAACAAACAAAGGACAAGAAGATGCCAGTGGGGCCGGGAGCCGTGCAACCCCCAGGAGGACTGTGTTCAAGTCCCTTACACAACTGAGGCAAAGCAGGGGTGGGAACTTTTATCTGTATCCCAGTGAATGTCAGTTACTGAATGTTATAGAGTAAGTATTTCCTCTCTCTTTTCTGAAAATGCTCAATGGATGTGGGAAATATTTCTTGGGACAATCTGGCATGTTTCTGATCAAACTATGATTTTGCTGAATTTGTGTTTTCTAACAAAAACCCCACACTCTTTCTGGAAAAAATCAGTTCTTATGGTTCCAGCCGTATACTAGAAAACAAAACATTGGTCTAGACAGCAGACCACACTGAGCCAGGTCTCAGCTGATGAACTCTTGTCCCAGTGTAGCTTATCATTACAGAAATGTTACATCTTTATTTACTCTTTACTCACAAGATATTAAGTATTTGTGTTTCAGAATATTTTCCTCCATTAAACATTTTTCCCTTAATTTTCAATTTTTCTTGTTTCTTCCCCCTGCCTCCTTAACTTTGCTTTCTTATTACTGGTTGTTCAGCATTTTCAGCTACATAATAAGAGGAAAAAAAAAAAAAAAAAAAGAGGTTAGGTCTTTCAATGGAAAAAGTGAGACTACTATTTCTCTGTTGAGAAAATATTAAAATATTTTTCAAATTGTTTTATAAACTTGTTTCAACCAGCAGTATTTATTGGAGAAACTCCTAATGAAAGCTCTGTTGATTTATGCAGGCAAAGGGTCTGACCCCAAGAGTTCTTGCTATAACAGAGAGAACAATAAAGCCAAGAAAATACTGTTGTTACCTGGACATACGTCAGTATATATCAAATACTGAAAGCATGGAAAGAGCATTTCACTCAGATTCATAAATAATTTCCATTCACTATATCTCCTTAGAAAAAGCCAGAAAATTAAATAATTAGATATAGTCATAGCTGACATTTTAATTTATTTTAATGAGGACAGCAATATACCTTTTTTCAGCACAAAAAATCATTGTGTTTTGACAAAAGCACATTATGTTGTCTCACAATGAAAGTGCTGCAGAAACAACTGTTGAGAGCATAATAATATAAAGTGAATATATGATGAAGATCTTTTTTCTGGTATATTTGTATTTATGAATATTACACATCAAAGGTTGCTGGGGCATGGTACTCTTTTACTTACACATTCACTAGAGAAGAAAAGGATCATAACTTAAAAAAGACAAAGCTTCAAATATATTCAGCTGTTCCTCCCCCTCATGAATGAATGAATAAGTATTAATATACTTTCAGCTATTACTTTAACCACTAAAGTGACAGTATTCTTTAATACACTTTTGTCACAATTTTAATAGTGGCAAAATGTTAGAAAATAATTAAAAAATAGCTATCTGAAGTTAGCTTCTGCTAGAGCCAGCTCCACCAGGACAAGGCCAGGACAAAGACAAGGCCTAATTCTGTGAGTACTGACATCTTACACAAGCCCAGGAATTCATCATGACTGCAGTTCATATGTGTTGGGGCAGTACTTGCCTGAAAAACATGAATAATATATAAGATAAACTCAGCTGAACCCAGATTTACTATCTACTAAACTGAATCAGTATCTGTCTTAGCTTACAGGTATCTCCATTTCTACTTCTATGAAAAAACAAAACAAAACAAAACACAAAAAACAATTAAGCAAGGTTCTGATGGATGGAGAACCTCAGAAATTCTATTACTCTGTTTAAAAAATAGGTTTCTCATACAATGTATTTCCTATGTGTGATCTAAATCCCTGCATCCAATATTAAATATCTTTTTTTCTGATATTTCCCAAATGCTTCTGGTACTGCACATAGGATTTGAGTTGAAATAAAGGAAAATTTGCACCATTGGCTTCCTCTTGGCCATCTCACGCAGCTGAAACAAGAAGGAGTGGTGCTGGGAAGGCATGGAGCTGCCTGCTCCAGCACCGGCCTCTGCAACTGGAAGACAAAACTTATGGGCAAAGACCATCATCTGTTTAGTCCTTCGCCTGATCAGCAGCAACCACTATTGGAGGCTGAAAACACCAGTAGGGCATCTTGACCCATTAAAAAGGGACCTCTGCTGGCCTCCAAGTCAGCCCACCCAGAGCCAGGGGAATTTAGTGAGCAGCTGAGTCAGCTATTTCACTATTTTTGCGGTGTGTCCCAAAGCAGATTAAACACAACGTAAAGCGTGATCACCTCAGTGTACCTGCACTGCTGGGCACTGTCTTGAGAAATCAATCTTAAATGGCAAAGCTTTGAAAAGATTTATATAGTTTAAACAATGAGAAATCAAAAGACATAGTAAGTTGACAGAACATAAACAATTTGATTTTGGATCATTCCCAGTTCTCAGTTTCCCAGTCCGCACAGATGGATATAGTATTTGTAAACAAAATTAGGAGGAAATATGCTGACTGTGTCTTGTTGAGAATTAAATCTCTAGCAATACTTTTTGTTGGACAGAGCAGAGTTATGCAGTCTAAAAGTAGAAATGACATCTTTCATGGCCACCTTAAAAAATGATGATTTCAAAGTACTATTAAAAAAGAAGACTTACAGTTCCAGAAGGGTAAAAAGGCATACAAATTTCAAAACTGTCAGCAAAGAAGTATGAAACAAGATTTAGTTAACAGCAAAGAGGACTTTGGTTATTTACTTTGTAACATGTGGTGAGGCCCAAGTACAGCACAATGTCCCGTGCTATTAAGTAAAGAGATTAGATGTAAGGATGGAAACTGTAACTTAGTGCATCCCAGTAAACACTCAGAAAGATGTCACACTTCTTGAAGATTTCCCAGTAAAAAAGGTAATCACAGGCGTTTGTTACAGAGATCTGTGACCTGGTCGTTACCCTACAGCCCTTTATCATTGTAACCCCTCTTACTTCTTATGCCTCACACTAAATTCTAGAACAAGATTTTTATTTTCATAATGCTCCAACATCTCCTTAACCTAACCTTTACATAATCTTCAGAAGACAGTTACTTTCATTTCATATTAAACATTTATTCTGAGACTAAATTACACGGCTGCTTGCTTCCAACCAACAAAATTGCTTTGCTGGGTGTTTGTTTCTGTTTTGTAGGTGTGGGGTTTTTTTTGTTTTTTGGTTTTTTTTTTTTTTTTTTTTTTTTTGGTTTGGTTTGGTTTGGTTTGGTTTGGTTTGGTTTGGTTTGGGGCTTCTTTTTCTGTTTCTCTCTTATGTAATGGTGACAAGCCTTAATGAATATATGCTGCCTCTTAGTGTATGAGCAGTCCTAGCAATACACACTAAAGTTAAACTTGAATTGCTTTAACATAATTCCACCAATAACTCCTGAATAATGCATTTATTAGACTCCTTACAATATAACCTATAATTTACTGTACAAGATGTGATAAATGACAAAAGATGAACTCTTCAGAATATTCGCAATGTCATTCAGTATTCACTTCACAAACTCTCTTATAAAAAGTACCTTACAACACTTACCATCCTTGCAAAATAAAACCTAACTCTAGTTATTAATATCTTTATTTAAATGCAGATCTTTATTTCCCCTGGAGACTGGTAAAGCTCCAGCATTGAGCTATCAGGGGAAAAGCAAACTTTGAGTCATATATTATCTGCAGAGAAAGGACTTTTCTAGGGTTTGATGGGTTGTTTTTTTTTCCTTTTTATATATATATTTTTTTTTGTATGCTAGCAATCTATAATTATACATGTTTGCCTTAATACCATATTGTACTTTCAGTCATAGGACCCTATGCAAAGCAATTGCTTTTGTATTATGAGTCAGTATGCAGATTACAGTCCATAAATGTAACAGTAATAGGGATAACAATATTTGTCTCTCCTTTAGCACTCTCTTATCAACATAATTCAATAACTTTTAAATGGAGAGATCTTTGGGTTATGGATGGAGAAACTGAGGCACTGAAGGAACTTAAGGACTGGATTTCAATGTTTGCAAAACATGTTATTAAGTTTTCTTTCTTCATAAATTCTGTATTCCAGGAAACTGTTTAACTGAAACAAATGTGTTACAAAGGCCCATAGCAGGTGCTGACTCAATGCAGTCTCTTCTCAGTATGCTGCCAGCTGACTAAGAACTGGTACAGAACAGGAGAAACTATTTTACAATCAAGTCAACCAGTACAGTCACTGAAATGGAGTCCTGGGTATTTTTCCTTACTATGACACTAGACTGTAATAACCAGTTCTTTAATCACATCATAAGCTTTGATTTAATCACAGTACATGCCCCCCTCTCCCCACCCTCCAAAGACTGAAGTAAATGTTACAAAGCAGTAGATAGAAGAAAAAAAGTTTTGTGATTTAAATGTAAAGTCAGAATAACCCTGGGGCACAATAGCATGGTTTTGCAATCTTATGTAAGATTTGAAGCTGGTAAGTGGTTACAGAAATGACACAAAAGAAATTTGAGATGCAGAACACTTTCTATTAAGAACAGGCAGACAAAATGTCTAAAAAAGGAAGATACATTTTCTAGATATGATCATTTGCTTCATACTGTACTGGTCATAAATGAAACACAGGATATGACCTAGAAGAGGTTTTTCTGCTCTGTTTTAGTTCTTTTCTGAAGTCAAAAGGGTCTTCCTTTGTACAGACGTGTGGCTCTGTTGAAAATAAAGATGGGTGGTTTGCAGAGATTACAGTTAGTATATATCTTCTAATAAGAAAGAGCACCGAAAAGGAGGAGAATTTAATAATCTGATTTAAGAAAGATACACACTTGATGTTGAACAAAGAGTAGAAACCAGAGGAAGAGGGTGCCAACTTATCCCTACAGGTTAGAAGATATGGAAACATTCTATATGACTGGAGGGAGATGAGAGTGAATAAGACGAGAAACACGTTTAGAGGTCCAGGGAAAATTCCACATGTGGAGAAGGTCATCCTCTAGGAAATAAATCTTATTTTGCGGAAAGGAACAGAAAATATTTGGAAACAGTTGCCTGTCTAGTCTTGCAGGATAACCATGGCTGCTCACAAACAGAAAGAACTTAATGAGTTGGAAAAAAAAGGAAAAGTATCTTTTTCAAGGACTCATTACTGAGAATAGAAAGAGCATCCTGCACTAACAGACAGATAATAGGATGGATTTATTTTCTTTGGGTGGAATTCAACTGTCTTCACTTAGGAATGTCAGCAATGTGCTGGAATGCCTACTGAATGAAAACAAATAGTCATTTCCAGGTGACTCAGTTAATCATTAAATGAGTCCTACCTCTGAACATGAGAGATGGTATTTTGGTTAATGAGACTTTATCCAGGCTGTTTCTTCCACCAGCAGAGAGATTCCAGATGATTACTCATTTCATTTCAAGAGTGCTTCTAAATTTGGTGAATGGAGCTACTTTTCTCCACTGACTATAGAAAAAGCCTAAAGAGCATCTTAGACCAGATGCCTGACTTACATTACTAAAATAAATATTATCCACAGCATAAATACAAGATTATTTATGTATCGCTAGTCACTGTGGAAGAATTTATTAGTGATGGTCTGTTTTAGTACAAGTGCCATTTATTCATCTGAAGTCACAGAACTTTTGGGGAATCAGCTGACTCAGCCAGTCAAAGGACATTAAACTAACAACTACCAAGGAGGGTGTAAAGGAGAAACAAATGAATACTCATTTAGCACAAAATCAAGATGTCAGGAATAAAATTAATCAAGGCACCAAGAATCTTGAACAGAAATGCTTTAGTTGCCTATATGTGAATGCTAGAAGCCTGGGTAATAAAAAAGAGAAATTGGAATTGGAATTGCTCTTTTATGATCTGGCTGGTATTACTGAGACCTGGTGGGAAGATTTGCATGAGCAGAATGTTAAAATCACTGATATAAAGTATTTAGGCAGGATATAGTGAGAAAAAAAAGAACAAAGGTACTTTATATTAAAAAAGGGGTATTACTATCTCCTGAGTTCTCTGGTAACTGAGAAGAAAACTATTTTGCATGTTCATAGATTCATGCTCTAACAGACAAACAAACAAAAAGCTTAGATAAGGTACTAGTTGGTTTTGTAAGAGACCAACAATTTAGTCTAGGAAAAGAGAGGGCTGACCTGTAAAGCACTGATTTCCACTGTGTAGGTGGAAAAAGTACATTATAATGTGTGACTTCAACTTGAACGGCATATGTTGGAAGTCTCATGAAGCTTATGATTTCTAAAAATTATCAAGAAAAATAACTGTTGCATCCTAAGTGTTCTATGTTTGCTACAGCTACGTCAAAAAAACAAGGAATTCTAGAAATACATGCAAACATACACACACACACCTCCTTCTCTAAAAGTTGCTTTTTTGCACAAATGGTTATGACTTCATTACATCTGTCACAGGTAAACAACACTAAGTCCAAACAAGTAAGATATGCATTCTCATAATGCTTGTAGATGACACCAAACTGGGGAAAACAACCAATATGTTAGAGGACATGACTGTCATTCAGAAGGATTTCTACAGGCTGGAAGAATGGGCTGCCAGGAATTTCAGGGAATGAAAAACAAAGTCATAGACCTTCATCTGCAAAGGCAGAACACCCTGTGCTGGTACAGCTGGACTGGACTGGTAGCAGCTCTGCTGAAACGGACCTGTAAATCCTGATGGACTGGAAGCTAAGCTTCTTTTAGCAAATATTTATTATTCTTCCTGACTATTTTACTATAGCACTCTCAAAGACTCTAGTCAAGAATGGAACCCTATGTTAATGTTAGAATATGGCATCTTCACCACTGAAATTAAAGCTCAAACTGATTATTCAAGGCCATGAAGCCAGGAAATACATATTTTTCACTTAGAAATTAAGCAAAATTCATGAGTTCACTAAAAAACATCTGTGGAACTTGGCATAGCACTTTTAAAGCCAGTTCTTAGGACATGAGAACACTTTATTATTATTTTTCTCTTCTGTTCTGAAGTACATTGTCAAAATGACATACTCCTAAGATTTAGAAAACCCTCTGCCTTGAAGGAAGAAAAAACACTTTCCTTCTTAACTGGCAAACTAGTATGAAACAGATTCAATAAAAGGAACGTGAAACATTCCAGGTAAGTTATGTTTTGAAGATTAAAAGAAAACTAAGCAAAGGCAATGACAAAGTTCAGTGTTATGGTGCATAACACCAATCCATAGGTCATTCTCACAGCAAAATTAACTTCTTTTTTTTAACTTCTGTATAAGGAATTCAGCAAAGCATTACTAAATTGCGCAGTGAAAATACTAATTATTGCAATATACCATTTCTCCTTTTTATCAATGTAGGGCATTTTGTTTGGTTTTTTTTGTTTGTTTGTTTTGTTTTCATTTTCTTTGGTTTTGTTAGGGAGTGATGTCATATTTATACCATTGCATGCTCATTGAGGTTTAAACCCAGTTGGCAGCCAAACACCATGCTCACACACCTTCCCCCAACCCAGGGATTTGGGGAAACAAATTGGAAGGGTAAGGAGACATAGGTTGAGATAAAAACAATTTAATAATTGAAATAAAATAAAATAAAAATAATAATGATGATGATAATAATAATAATAATAATAATAATAATAATAATAATAATAATAATAATAATAATAATAATAATAATAATAATAATAATAATAATAGATAATACGAATGAGTAATGTAAATGTGATTGCTCACCATCTGCTGAGTGATGCTCAGCCAGTTCTCAGCTAGTGATCCTAGAGAAGAGAGAATCCTGAAACTACCATCTTGGAAGTGAGTCGGCTTCTCAATCAACCCTCATCTATATACTAAGCACAATGCTATATGATATGGAATATTGCATTGGACAATTTGGGACCATTGCTCTGGCTCTGCTCCATCCCAGCTTCTTGTGTACCCATACACTAGCAGGACATGGGAAGTTGAAAAGTCCTTGATTTCTTAGCACCAACAAAAAACATCAGTACATTATCAACATTCTTCTCATATCTAATCCCATACTGAATCCAAAACACAGCGCTATTCCAGCTACTAAGAAGGGAAAAAAAATTAGGTCTATCCCAGCTAAAACCAGGACAATGCTTTACAACAGAGGGAGGCTATGTAAGAAATTAAGTGCCAAGTATTGAACATAGCTGGTATAATGCATATAATGTGAATTATTGGTTTGAATCATATTGTTTTCCTTTTTCTGAGATGGACTGAAATAGTAACTTCTATTTTTAACTATTTGGAATGTAATACTTCTTTCACTGTGATTTTTGAAACTTGATTTTTAAATTCATGGATATTTATGAAAGTTGATTTAATTTGCAATAGAAAATCAGATTATTATTTTTTTTATTAGTACACTTTCTTGTGTTCTTTCTCTAGTTTCAAGCAATTCAAAGATGGCTTAGATATTCTACAACATGCAATTTACTGAGCCTTCTAATTATACCAAGATTCCTCCAATTTTAAAACTTTATTCCCTTGCAAATTTATAAATACCTGATATTATTTCACTGTGCTATAAAAAAGAAAAATACCACCTTACTCTATATGGTGCTCACAGAAATGGTGAGTATGGGGGGGTGTGGGGGTGTGGGTGTGGAAATAAAAATACCTTCACAGCTGAAAAACATTATTGAAATGCTTGGCTCCATAGCTGCATGTGTTCTGCCATTTGAGTTAAAAGAGTATCATAGAGTAACAGTAATTGTCAGTTGACCTTTTGATTAGACCTAGTCCTATTAAATGTTATGAAAGTAATCAATTGGTACTAAACAATGGGCAAAACAAGCAAACAAAATTATTTCATTAAATGACCTTTTTTAACAGTATTAGCTTGAGAAGGGTATTTTTGTTTTTAGCTTGTCTGTGACAGGAAAGTAAAACAAAATAATTCCCTCTAAAGATGTCCAGCTGCAATAAGGACAAAATCACAATGGTTATCTAAATCCAGCAACACTCTTAAAACAGGTTCTGCATTTCCCTGTGTAGACCTTCGTCTTCCATCACTCTTAGTCCTTCCACCCCAACAGGCCCCATCAAATGCCAAGGCTGAGTGGAGAACAGGAGCCCAAAGAACTGCATGCAGGTCAGTGCATAAGGACACTTTTCATGAGGATGATTTGCCTGATGGAACTGGCTGTTGAATGGACCATGTACAGTGATGGAGTTAGTGATATCCTTTATGGACAAGGTAGGGCTTTCCAGTCGATAGCTTTAACTCTTGGAAAAGTCTCTTTTGTTAGGGAAAAAAAATCCTTACTTAACATTCACGTATGACAGTATGTATTTCATTTGGTTATTTCATTAGTTATTTTTGTTACAGTATATTCAATTGTTGCGGTAATGAATTTTTATGCTGACCGAAGGCTAGATATTTTTATTGCAGGGTGTTCCATTCACTCTTCCTCTGAGATAGATCCGACCATTCAGTTTTGCTTCACAGTCCCCTAACTCTGAAGCAGAACTGCTCGCCTTTTAAAACAAAAGTGGTTCCCCTCCGGGTACAATAACAAAATAAATTGATGGTACAGCATATACAAACTTATTTCAGCCTTTGGAGACTTCCTTACTGCCTTTCATACTCAGACACATATAAGCATGGTAATTCACTCTGATTTTATGAATTGTCTCCTGACTATCATTGGGGAGTGATGGTTAGGCAGTGCTAAATGAAAGCATCTAAGGCAGGTTGAGAATGACTGCAGCATGTCTCTAAAGATAGATGAGTTGGCAGGTAATGTTATAAATTACCATCGGGTGCCATTCACAGACGATAAGAGCTTCATCCTGCATGACAGTCATTGATCTGATGCAGAACTAAGATGCAACCTTTCATGACACTCCTTGAGGATAAAAGGTTATGCTTCACATTTAGTTATGAATAATAAGGTCATGTTTTAATTAAAGTAGTATCTCAGTGGAATATTAGGGCAGTGAAAATGTACAAATTAGTATGACTTGTACAACAATTGTTGCTGGAAAACAGCCTAGTGCTGAAGATAATAATGCAGAATAGCAATGCAATTACATTAATGAGGCAAATAGCCCACCTCATTAGATGGAGCTGAACTATTCAGACCCAAAATTAAAAGAAACAATATTTTTTCAGTTTACATTTGACATTAAAACTGGTAAACCAAGAAAATTTACATTTAGGTAAGAAATGTATAAGGCATACACAGACATTTTGGGATATAGTAATTTCAAAACATTTGAATTGAGAAATTTTTTGTGCAAACCCTAATATTTAAGCTAAAAATAAGCTTTGGGATTGACTGCTTATAGAATTTTCTGACTCTACTTTTCTGGCAAATCAAAGGACTGTTCACAATTTTTTTTCTTTTGTACAGTCCCAACAACATTCCTGACCAAGTTTTCTGAAAATTGTCCTGGGTTTGAGTGAGTGGTGGGGTTTTTTGGTAGCCGGGGAGGGGGCTATAGGGGTGGCCCCCTGTGAGAAGCTTCTCGAAGCTCCCCCAGCTCCAAGTCAGCCCCACCTCTGCACCAAAACTGAGCTGATCAGCTGCAGCTCTGCGGTAACGTATTTAAGATGGGATGTGGGGAGGAGGAGTTTCGGCAGCTGCGTGAACACCAAGGTCAGTGGAGGAACAGAGGAAGAAAGGAGGGGGGAGGTGTGCCGGAGCAGAGACCCCCCTGTATCCTGTGGTGAGACAGCAGGGCGGCCCTCTCTTCCACCCATGAAGATCTACGGTGGAGCAGACATTGATTTATGGCCTGTGTTTTTCACCTGGATGATCAAGGTGCTGTGCCTGAAGATGGATGGGGTCTTGTGGGAAAAGGTAGCCCCCACTATTGTAATTCAGCACTGGGAGGATTGCAGCATGCAGGGGTGTCCCACACCGGAGCAGCTCGGGAAGAGCTGCAGCCCGTGGGAGGTAATCCAGTTGGAGAAATTTGGTGTCCCATGCTAGAGCTGCTAGGAAAACACTGTGGCCCATGGGAGGGACTCCAGTTGTAGAAAGTTGGTGACCCACACCGGAGCAGTGTAAAGAAACACTGTGGGCCATGGGAGGGACTCACATCGGAGAAAGTTTGTAGAGGACTGTCTCCTGTGAGAGGGAGACCATGATAGATCAGGGGGAGAAGTTCCAGAAGATCCCCCCATCAAAGATGGAAGAAGCAGAAGCACTGACTGCACCCCCCATTCCCTGCCCCTACACCATTGGGGGGAGGAGGTAGAGATATCAGGAGCAGAACTGAGCCAGGGAAGAAGGGAGGGGTGGGGGGAAGGTGTTCTCAAGATGTGGCAATGCTTCTCACTGTCCTATTCTGTTAAGTGTTGGTAGTGTCTGTAATAAATGTATGTTCTTTTTTTATTCCCCTAACGAGTCTGTCTTTTGATCATGACCATAATGGGTGATCTATACCTCCTGGTCCTATCTTGAACCCCAAGCCTGGCTCATCTGTCACTTCTCATTAGTGGAAGAGAAGAGGGAGAGAGTGGGTGTGTGGTGTTTGGCTGCCAACTAGGCTCAGACCACGACAAAAATAAATCTGGCCATATAACCAACTTATATATTCACAAACTGATTTTAAATGAAGTCTTGCAAGCAAATATTATTAATAACTATTTGTGATATTTATATTATATAATATAATAAAATATAATTGATAAATATTTGAGCTGCTGATCCCAAAAAATACCTAAGCTTGTGCATAAATAAGTCATCTAACCAACAACAATTATCGAAACTTAATTAAAGGGTGTAGGGTGGGCTACAGTCTACTCAATAGTCAATGAATAGCACATATTCCAACTGATACTCCAAAAGGTGATTTCACTCACCCAAGTCTCAGGAATGAACGTGTCATATAGCAAGTGCTATAAAAGGTCAAGAAGATTGAAGATTTAACAAGAAGTACCATTACTACCTTGTGCATTCTGTCAGCATGGCAAATTTTATTTATTTATTTTGACATACTGCAAAGCATGTACCACCAAGCCTGTCTTTCTTCCCACCCACAACTGTTCCAGTTTATGGTGTCCTCAATCAGTCTGAATGTTCATCTTGTAATTACTCTGCTGTCAAATGATAACTGAAATATAGGATATATGCACAATAAGTACTTAATAGCTTTAAAAATACAGTTTCCATCATAATGTCACCAGTTACTTGTCAGTATTAGTAAATTTTAAAATGTTTAGTGTTCAAACTAGCAGAACATATCCAGATCAGAAACCAAGCATAGCGGCTCGGCAGGAGGCTGGCTATGCAAATACCTTGAAAATACATATTGCTCTGAAAAGGCTGAAAACAAGATCAGATTGGGAGGTTAAGAGATTATGGAAATGAGCTGTCCACCTCCTGTCGTGCACAACAGATTTTAATTTCCTTTGCTTTTCCCAACACGACTGGTCAGCCGTAAAGCAAAACACAGTTACTAAAGACACAGCATTGCTTGCTGCTGGGGTCTTAGTGTCCTGGTTTGAGCTGGAATAAATTTAATGCTTCTTTTTGGTAACTAGAAGAGTGCTGTGTTTTAGATTCAGCATTGGGTTTGTTATGAGAAGAATGCTGATAGCACACTGATGTTTTCAATTGTTGCTGAGAGTTCAAGGACTCTCCAACTCCCCATGTTCTGCCTTTGCACAGGTGCACAAGAAGCAGGGAGGGAGCATGGCCAGAGCACCGGACCCAAACTGACCAATAAAATATTCCACATAATGTAACGCCATGCTCACTATATAGAGGAGGGGTGGTCGGGAAAGGGCTCTCTCTCTCTCTCTTGCTTCCGAGAATGCGATTGTGGGATCTTGGTATTTTGGGATCGCTAGCTGGGAACGGGCTGGGTATCAGTCAGTGGGTGGTGAGCAATTGCATTGTGCATTGCCCATTTATACTTTCTGTTACTGTCACCATTCTATTTTATTACCATTATTGAACAGTTTCTATCTCAACCTGCTAGTGTCCATTTGCCCCTCCAATTCCCTCCGTCATTCCCAGGTTGGGGAGGATGGGCAAGCAGCTGCATGGTGTTTGGCTGCCGACCAGGCTCAAACCACAAATCTTAGTAAATCTGGGCACTTACAGAAATGCAAAACCTCAGGGCAACTACAGGACCACACCAGTTACTTCACACTTCAGAACTGCCTTTAAATCAACTAAAACTGGGGTAGAAGCTGTTATGAATTTGTTTATAGCTGTTTTACAGGCATATTTCACAGCTTTGCAGGGGAAATACACAACTTTCTCATTCTGACAAGAAATAAGTGACATTCCATATGAAAAATGTAAATCTACTGAATATTTATTTTGCTTATGCTATATATTGTTTCTGATATCAGACTATAGCTAAAATTGTTATATTAACACATAGCATGGTGTCCTGGGTTGAGAATCTTCTTCAGAAAACCACACAAAATTCTCCAGAATCATTAACTGAGCTTTGAGATCATTATTTGTTTCCTATAATTTTGAATTCTACTCAGCTTCATGATAACAGATGCATGCAAAATTAAGAACGTTAACTATGTAGCATAATGTGGTACTGATTTTTCTTCCTTCCAGTTTTAGTGAGGAAATGCACATTCCTTCCTTAAATAAAAATAAAAATATAATTTAGTATGTTTTAAGACATATCCTGGTTACTGGTAGTCATATTCCATGCCATAGACTTCTGCTCTATGAGCTACACAGGGTAACATCGTATTTACATCAAGGTCTTTTTTCAAAGTGTTACTTGAGAGCAGTATCTTTCAGATTAGAGCAAATATTCAGGGTAATCATGGGTGTACCTTGTTGTTGTTTTTTTTTTTTTTTTTTTTTTTTTATGAAGAAGATTTGCTTGTTTCATACTGGTTCATCCTTTCTTGTGCAAAAGTATGGATCAAAACAAGAATCGTCATCCATATTCTTCAACTGAAATCAGTGAGAATTACATCAATAGTTTTAATGGGATGAGATCAGGATCAATACCTGGATGATATTTGCACTATTATTTTTTTTTTTCTGGAATATGCTCAAATATTGCAGTTCCTAACCCAAAATAAATGTACTGTATTCATTGGGGCACAACAGAATTCTATCAGTAAAAGCTAAAAACGTTAAGAGGACAGACTATCATAAACATTAAGCTAAAAAAATCACAGGCAGCGGTTCACTTGTCACCTACAAATCCACAGCTTCTGAAATGGTAGAGGTTTATCTGACACACACAAAACTTGGATTTGATTCCCAAATACTTCATGGCAGAATCTCAAAAAGCCATTTTCAGGCAATCCAACAAGACATATAATGAGGAAATGGCAACAGATTTCTATACTGTTGAGTATATTTACATAGTGTTTGGAAAGGTAACAGATACCTGACGGGAAAATAAAAAGAAATACAGTGGTAAAGTAAAACAAAAGAAATGAAAAAGAAAAAGCCTGATAGCATATACTTTTTAATCTGATGGCAAAGGAGACTTGAATGCTGAATTTCCAGACACAACAGCATAGTCCCAGTAAATGCCAATATTAGTACAAATTCCCTGATAGCAAAAAGGTTTTTGAATGTACAGAATATTGTTTGAATCTCCTCTTAGTTATGCCTCAGTAGAAGAAAATGTGTAGAAACATACTGCAGATCAAAAATCTAAACAATTATATTCTTTATTAATTAATTCTAAAATTATATTTTACCACTGTCCCTGCAGTATGTATTTCAAAGCTATATTACCAACATTTTAATATGTTAACTTCAGTGCAGTCACCTTTTGGTGACTGTTTAATTATTACTACAACAAGAAGCCTCTGCCTTTCTTCATCCCTTTGGCAAAAATAATATTCCATTTTTTTTTTTAAAAATTTTTTTATTTAGGCATTTACCCTTCAAAGAGGTAACATAGAGCATGATCCCAATACATTTATTAAAAGGAAACTTGACTTTTTGAAGTACATCATTGACCAAGGGGATTTGGTAAGATATATCAAAAGGAATTATAAATCACATCAATGATAATATTTAAAAGCCTCCATATATTTACTTATGTATTTACCTTTATGCTAGAGTTACAACTAACGCTATGTTGAAGCTTCTTTTAAAATCTAAAAAGGATGTTGTATACTGAATACTGCAGTCTCCTGAATTTGTTAAAATGTATTAAAATTAACACTAGCATTTCATTTCTGTTCCATTTCCCTTCTGGGCAACATGCATTTTCCCTTACTGTGAAGCACGCAAGATCTATTGTACTGACAGTCATCTACATTTTATATGTGAATTAGGAAGCCACTTTGTCATTGGGTGATCCAGCAAATATTCTTTTACTCCACACAAGTCTTCTCTAAATTAGTATTTCACAGGCCTATATTAAAATAAAAAATTGCTCTAAAATTGTTTTAAAATAACAAGGACAATTATTGAGGTGGGAGTTGTTTGGTTTGTTTTTTTTTTTTTTTTTTTTTTTTGTTTTTTTTTTTTTTGTTTTTTTTTTGTTTTTTTTTTTTTCACTCAAATCCAACTGCTGATTTTAGTCAAAGTTCTGGTTTTATGACTACAGAGACTCTGCTAAGTGATTAGGACCATACCTAGCAAAGTATTTAATATTTATGTTTGGAATGTATGAGGAGATCTACTGATCCCAGTAAACTACAGGAATCAATCTATTAGAATCATTTTTTTAAAAATCTAGCACATTTTACTACCCTCAAAAGTAGTGAAAGAATGATGATGCTCCCTCTCCCATGTATATATGCCTAATTTTTCCTGGTTTGTTCCTTTCTATCACCTATGATAGGAAGCAAACTAATAGGAGGAATTATGAATTAGTATGAGGCTGGCTATTTTAAATAACAGTTTGCTGTTTTTAAGTTTCTGGTCTTTACTCCTCTATTTCATTCCTTCTCCTAAATTCTGAAATCCAAATGGTAAAGCCATTAATTTTATTAGAAATCTTACAGGAAAAGTGGGCAAACTATCCCCTGGAAAATATGAAAGAAAATAGCACAAAAGCTTACTCCCCAACACACATACATACAAATCTCTATAATCAAATATCTGTATACATACAGAATACCTTTTATCAAACCAAATGGAGCTGAGCAGTCAATAAGCATATTCTAATCTGAAACCATTCAAAGATACATTTCTAATTCAATTTTAAAAATATAATTTAATGAGTTTTCATTTAGATATAAATATTATTTTAACAACTCACAGATTGTTATTTTATTAAACACAAATAACAATTATTTATGCACTTTTGTGATTGTTCAAGACATACTGCAACATTGCAGCTGAATAAATAAGAGATCATATAATTATTTTGCCATAACAACTTGTCAATCTCAGATTTATGCCATGATATTGCACCATCAGGACTCAGTTTTGTCTCTTATTTATGTTACATCACAATGAAACATGGAAAATCCATGCAAGGTTTAAAATTAAAGTGATGAGTGGTGTCCCTCAGGGGTCTGTATTAAGTCCAGTGCGGTTTAATATCTTAATCAGTGACATAGACAGTGGAATTGAGTGCACCCTCATCAAGTTGACAGATGACACCAAGCTGAGTGGTGTGAATGACATGCCTGAGGGATGGGATGTCATCCAGAGGGACCTGGACAAGATTGAGAAGTAAGGCCATGTGAATCTCATGAGGTTCAACAAGGCCATGTGCAAGGTCCTGCATGTGGGTCAGGGCAACCCTCAGCATCAATACAGGCTGGGGGATGAAGATTGAGAGCAGCTCTGTGGAGAAGGACCTGCGGTACTAGTAGATGAAAAGCTGTACATGAGACAGCAGTGTGTGCTCGCAGCCCAGAAAGCCAATCATATGCTGAGCTGCATCAAAAGAGGCATGGCCAGCAGGTCGAGGGAGGTGATTCTGCCTCTGTACTCCACTCTGGTGAGACCTGACCTGGAGTACTGTGTCCAGCTCTGAAGACCTCAGTACAAGACATGGACCTGTTGGAGCATGTCCAGAGGAGGGCCACAAAAATGATCAGAGGAATGGAACACCTCTCCTATGAGGACAAGCTGAGAGAGTTGGTGTTGTTCAGCCTGGAGAAGAGAAGACTCCAGGGAAACCTTATTGCGGCCTTTCAGTACTTAAAGGGAACTTATAAGAAAGATGGGGACAGACCTTTTAGTAGGGCCTGTTTTGATAGGACAAGGGGTAATGGTTTTAAACTGAAAGAGAGTAGATTCAGGCTAGATGTAAAGAAGAAATTTTTTATACAATGACAGTGGTGAAACACTGGAACAGATTGCCCAGAGAGGTTATAGATGCCCCATCCCCGGAAACACTCAAGGTCCGGTTAGATGGGGCTCTGAGCAATCTGATTTAGTTGATGTCCCTCCTTATTGCAGGGGGGTTGGACTAGATGACCTTTAATGGTCCCTTCCAATCCAAACCATTCTATGATTCTGTGATTATGTTCTCACTCTGCTTTAATCCAATTTAATTTATTTTCATTTCTATTTTTGCCCAGAGTGACAGGTCCCTTTTATTTGCACCCAACTCTTTTCTAAATCTGGGACACAGACACGGTTAATGGAGGTTTAGCCTACGAAGACAGTAGTGAAGACCAATGCTTGGCTAGCAGGTTCCACTACAATAATTGCAACAATATTGTTGTCAACCGTGTTCTGATCTCACCCTAACCCTAGAATAGGTAAGGAGATACCCCAGAGAAAACTAATTTGGGGTTGAGATAAATGTAAGTAATTCTGACCACAAGTGTGAAAGTCCCAAGAGTGGATCATAGGGCCTTCAGTGCTCGTATCTGGGCTGCAGGTTGAAATAGTACAGCCTTGAATCATTTATAGAGAAAAAGTCATAAACTGCAAACCCAGGAAAATGTGAGGAATGCATTTCTCCAATATCCTCAGGCACTGGCTCTTTGCACGATTTTACATATGCTGCTTGTTATGATGATATTGATTAGTAAGTCAACAGAAGCTTTCACAAGGGACTGCAGATCTCTTTACTACTGCTCTGTAATATTAAAATGTCATTACTGAGTCACCAACTTTTTGCCCCTGCTGTAATGTTATTCTCTGATGATTGCCAGACTGAGCTGAAATTTGAAACTGTCACCCACAGACTTGTAGAAGTGATTCAACTTCACTTATAAGGAAAGAGAAATTAAATATTCATCCCTGGACTGCATTTCAGGTTCAAACTGACTGAAGTTCCTCAAGGCAAAATGTACTTAAGTCACAGAAGATTTTTTTCAGTTTTAAAAATTCAGGATGTCTATTTATCAGGGCTTGACAGTCAAATAATCATTTATCTGGAACTTCTGTACACAGATATTCTTTTCCCTGCTTTACAGTATGCTTTTAATTATTTTGGCTAGATAAATTCTTTTGCCATCATGGATTACTTTTAGCACACCGAACATCCAGATTGATCCCCTCAACATGTAGCTGTTCAGATAAAATTATAATAAATTGTGGAAGAGCTTAAGATTGGACCATCTGAACTTCCTCTCAGTGGTGAGCATTTCCATAGGTAGCAGCATTTGAAATTAAGGCAAATTACTTTTGCAAATAAGTGATTACAGTAATGACCAAGTCCAGTTAAATCTTCAGATGGATGTAATGTCTCGAGACTTAACTCAACTTTCAATTTATAGATTCACTTCAGGGTTTATCCACTCTGGAACCAAAAAGGTCTGAGTAAATAAAGATAAAATGTTAAATTCCCTCCTAGACAGGATTTTATCTGAATATAAAATTCGCTGATCCAGAACAGAGAAGAAAAGGATTCTTCTTCAGAAGGGAAAACTGGGGAGGGGGGCAGTTGCAGCCAAATTAATGGAACATGGCCCACAGGCTTGAGATTTGGTTAATTTACAGAGCTCAGTTGAGGAAACCTTATTTTGTTTAGCGTTTGCTTGCTTTATTCTCATTGTTCTTGCTATAACACTGGGAATCTAGCATAGGATTTGGTAATTTTTAATTACATATTACCAAATTCTACTCAGAGATATGTCATATTTTGTCAGTGTCCCAAAGACATATGTACTCACACAGCTAGAGAGTGAGCAGATACTGCAGGTACCAACATGGGCAAAGACATCAGGAGACTTAGTAAGATGCTAAATTCCAGGCAGCCTCAGACTAGCCTTATCAAGGCAACAGAACAGAGGGGAGACAGAGGGAACTGGGAAAACACTTAGTTCATGGATGTCCCCCCATGACCACTCTCAAATGACACTGAGAAATAAGTAAAAATTATAATATTTATTATCTTCCTTCCTGTCACTACTGTCATCATGTAGTCAAAATGCTAATATGCAAATACAAGTTTCATAGAATTGTGAAATCAGAAAAATAAAAACATATGTGACACAAAAGCAAATAAAAGTGCAAATGTTTATACATTCATGTGTTTTTCTAAAAATTACAACCATCTTAGATTTCAAACTTCTTATGTGTAGAAGGGTTTTCCTCTTTAAAATTAATTAGTATAGCATTTTTTCTCTCTGTGTAAGATAATTTTATGTTGTATATTAAAGATACTTCTGGACATATTTTATGGGGTTCCTCCTTGTTTTACCACAGATAAGGTGTAAAGGTTGAGGCAGGATATAAAATAATTGCCTGTAGAAAGTCAATAGCAGTGTAAACATATTTTTTGAAAGTCAGCAAAGTATATGACACATATTCAAGGTTCAGGCTGGTACTGGATTTAAATAAGAACCACTGGCTATAGTGAATAGTTGTTGCCTTTAGTGAGTACTGGCCTTTTTATCTCTCAAGTAAAATCCTAATCTTGAATTAAAAAATAATAAAATGTCAAGAACACATCAGCCAATAGCCTGATTCAAGCACAAACTCTAACACTTGGTTTGGAACTTCTGACTTAAGCAATGAGATATTTCTTGTAATATTAAAGCATGGATTTTCAGTTTCTCTTGTTTGGCCAAGAAGACTAAGAAAAGCACTGAAACCTAATCTAGGAGTCTTTGAGTCAGCTTGCTATGTATAAAGGGATTTTACTTCATTTTTTAATGAAGGACTGAGTATGATTACATAGCATTCCATTCACAGGTAGAGTTTCAACCCAGTAAGACAGAATAATCAGCAAGACTTTTCTTCTAGATTACATTCTCTTTTTTACAGGAATTTCCAACTTCTATTAAATTAATGATCTGCTTTGTCTTTGATCCATAGTGTACATATGAGTTCTGCTTTTCCAAGATTTTAAAATACCACACAGACTTGTGTTTAAATCTGTGACATACGTGCTTATCTTCCTCATATGAAATAACAGTATTTCTCTACTTAGGCTTCTCATCTTTATGAAAGAAATTCTTGGCCTCATGCTTTTCCTCCCAGTGCAAAGTCCTGTGTAGGAAAATTACTTCTAGATTAAACTTGGCTTCTTCCTAAGCAGGTGTCAGAACCAAATTACTAATTGTAGAAAACACATGTTTTATCTCTGCTTCTTTTTGATGAACAGCACTTCTAGAAATAATTAATTATTCTTTAATTATGTTTACCAGAAGTATATGTGAAAACTATAATCTTCCAGGGATGAATGCTGGGAAAGAAATTTTAATCAATGCTGTTGATGCACAGAATGTAATACTAAAACTTATCTGTCATCAGAGATAATTTTTTTTCTATTATTTTATACTCATAACAAAAACAAAGAAATTGTTCATGGTTCATCATGGATCAAAATTCCTACTTAAAAAGAAACTAGTTGAAGATGATATGAGTATCAGTAATGTCATTGAATTCTTTATCCCCTGGCATCATGAACTGTCCCTGAGTAATGGCTAAAGCTTTGTCCCTAAATCATTACTACATTCTTTTAGACTGTGTGTGTACCTGAAATCTCAACAGTTTTTTCACCTTCAAAGTGAAATAATAAAAGCAACTTCTAGCTATTAAATGCCAATTTCAAATGCCAGACAAATTAAATCTCTCATTCTGGGACTAGGTCTGAAGTATCTAAAGATAGGTACTTGGAAGAAATATTACTTGTTTATCATGCCACTACTTATAATTTCCCTCAAATTGATTCTGAGAGATTCAGCACAGGACAGTACTATACCACGCAAGAAGGAAGAGAAAAAAAAAAAAAAAAAAAAAAAAAAAAGAAATAAAAACAGTTATGAAAGGATTATAATTTCATAAAACATAAAGTGATTCAGCATTTCTGAATTTCATAGTTTTTCAAAATGGACACACTTTCCTCAATTTACAGAAACATGTTCTATTTCCAATCCTTTAGAAGCCTCATAAAAAATAGTGTTCAAACACAATGGTGAAGAAAGCTGGATACCTAGGTATTATAAAGACACAATTTATCAACGTTTTACATAATAAGCATATCTTTCTCATATTTACAACAGCGTTAAACTAAATTTTTAATGTCTCAACAAGTTACAAAAAATTAGGAAAGAGAAAGGATCATTTTTATTTGAAGTTTATATCAATGTCTTTTTTTTTTTTCATTTAAGTTAAACTAGATCAGGTAAAAAAATATATCACCCTTGATAAAAGCATTATTATACCTTTTTGGATGGTTCTATTTTATCTCTCGGTATACTTCATGCTCAGAATAAATTGAGAATTTTTTTTTTTTTTTTATGGGGGCAATTTAATACATGTGCTGCCATTTTACAGATCTGTAAATCAAAAAAGAAATTAATGAACATATGTATTCTCTGCTTTGTCAGATATGTTACAGCACTTTTATTAGTTTAAAGTGATAATTTATTACATAAAGAGAGAATCATCTGACTTGACTTCAGAATTCTTAAAAGCTACATATTTAACAGTGGTCATATGAGTGTCCTTTAATGTGTAGAATCAGAGAATAGTACAGAGGTGTCTTAAATAGTCATCTAAAAGATTGGAAGAGTTATGCTATCATGGAGCCCATGTCCTTTCACTTAGTACAAATATGGTTGAGTATGTCTTGTTCCGTGGATGACAGCTAAATTTAAGAATTCTAATGTAAATCAAACTATTCCACGGTGAATAAAACATTTTTCTTAATGCAACATATTTTTTTTTCAAATGTTATAAATGTGACAAAAAAAGTATAGATTTCCAGCTGACTCAGATAGGTAATGTAATTTTCTGAAATACCCAAAACTAATGAAAAAGTAACACAACCTCCTTTGCTTGTACAAAAATGTCACTGTTTTACCTTAAGAAAAAAATACCACTGAAATCAGTTATGCTATTGAAATTAGTATAATGGATTTTAAAAAAAGGGCAAAACAAAGTATGTATGGAATCATATGGACTCATCTACACAGATGAGAGTTACATGAAAACTTACAGAAGCCATACACCAATTCTTTAGTTCAAAATCATATTGACCATCCTAAACAAGGTCTGTTTGGTTTTATGTATTATTTTTTATATTTTTTTTTTTAGCATTACAATAAATAATGTATGAATTCACATTAGAACTTGAAAACAAAAAGGTACTTGACATATCTATAAAACCACATTTTTCCACTAGGACTGGACAGAGCTGTGATTTGAATGGGAAAGAAGAGGCTTTCTCTTTTTTGGAATGTTGTGGAAAGATCACACTTAATGAAAACAAGCAAGAGTCAGCTTCGTGCAAAAAAGCAATAGATGAGGACTAATAAACTAGCTAAATTCCCTAAACCCTGATAATGAATCACCTTTTACCTAAGCAAATTATTCTATAGCAGAAAGAAGATATCTTATACATGGATTTTCCTAAATTCCTGCATACAAACTGTTATGAGATTACAAATCTGCGTGTGTGACTTTGGTATTAGAAGGAACATTTTCTGAGAGGTTTTGTTTAAAATTGCTTAATTACTTCAAAAGAAATGGAGTAGATTTTCCAGTCCAGTGACAGTTTCATATTAGTAGTTAACCATCAAGCAAGCTACATTATTATGGTCCCCACATCTTTTATTCATCTGCCAGACCATATATTACAATAAAGCTGAAACTTGTAATACCCAATATCAAATACAGATCAGTATAGCTTGATTCAATAAAAAACATGCCAGAACAAAAATCTAAAAACTTATTGAAATAAGTTTCCTGGAATGTGTACTTAGTCTGACAAAAGAAAATTCATGCATACAAACAGAACTAAAATACAAAGCTGAATATATATCTGTTTATTCTTAAGAAATTTTCGCAACAACTGAACCAACAAAAAACAAATAGGAGCTAGAAGAATGGTGCATTTCATTATTTGAATGATCTAAAAGATTCTTGATGGTTAATTAAGGTGACAGAAACATATCTTCAGTTTCTTGAAGTTCACCAATTCCTCACTCACAAAACTACTGTATAATGACTATTTTCTACTACGATTAGCACTGCAATTATGGGCACTATTTAGAATCCATGCTAAAGAGAGACAGTAGGACAAAGCAATTGATGCAATAGTCTAATTATTATCAGTGACATTTCAGAGAAGCAATCTGCTCATACCGGTAGATTTGACAAAACTTGAACCTCTCAAAAGTATAAAAGTTTGCACATACTAAAAATACAGTAGGATTCTTGTTTTTGTATTGAAATGACAAGTGACACTGTATGCATGTATGCAGTGTAGAGTGCAACTAACATCTACAGTATTTTCCCCAAAATCAGTAGCTCAGATTGTGGTTTATTAGGTTTTGACTTAGAGCATGAAGACATTATTGCACAGCACATGTTGATAACAGAATTATTACTGGTTTGGTGTCTAAAAGCCACTATGCACATGATATTCAGACATATTCACAAAAGGGAAAGTACAGTACAGTAAGTAAAGAACAGAATTAGAACCTTCTCATCAGAAGAACCTCTTTTCCATTCTTCATCTTTCCACATCTCCCTCATCCCCTTCTTTTCTATTTCAGATGGGTACATGCACCCTACACTCTTACTGGTACAATAGGGCTTAGTTAGGGCTGAGGCACATGATCAAACAAATGAGGTTTTACAAACACTGGTGAGTCAACCTATCTGTGTGGCAAGTATCCATGTGCATGTTCTTAGCCCCAGTAAATGTAGGTACATCCATGCATTTAACATTCATTGTCAGTTACTGCAGTGCAATTGATGCATGATGACGTGTTCTGGCTGTAGTAGTAGTTTTATTCTGCATCTAGGTTAATTATTCTCATTGTTCATTTCCAATGGGTTCTGCAGTAAAGGGAATTTTTTTACTGCAAGTAGATGATGATGAAAACTCCACTATAAAGTTCTTTGCCTCACCTACAATAGGTGACATATATATCAGCACTTGTGAACCTAAGTATCACAAGATAACAAAATATTAATATCATTTGGACCTGATAAGTGTGTTACAGTATCATCTTTCTCTTAGAATGTTATGTTCCTCCATAAACTTACACAAGAACTATCAGCAACCAGGATTATAATATCAACTATAGAAAATATTACTATAGTACATGTTTCTATCTTGTTTTCCATAAATATATGTTACTCTCAATCAGTAATTTAATTAAAAAAAAAAAAAAAAAAGAAAATAATTTTTTTCTCTTGGCTCTCTAAACAAAGTAAAATTCTCCCTTTCTAGTTTGAATTTTGTACAAGTCAAAACAATGGGACTTTTTTTCTTTTTTTCCCCACAGAGAAATATTACTCTGACATTTAGCTTTTAAAAAATGAGAGACAAATTACACTGTCATCTACCTGGACATTGATAATGGCATGGGTGAACTGTCTATGAAATTTAAACTACATCTTAATGTACAACATATTTTGCTGTCAACTCAGTTTAGACATCTACAGTATCTTAAACAGCAATCATATCATTTTGCAACCCCAGTAAAAGAGATATGCAAAATATTGTCAGTTTTGGCACCAGAAACATGTCAATATGAGTAAATACGACTACTATACTATTTTTTCTTGAAGTTTCTGATTTTTTTTTTTTTCCTGGAAATTTACGTGGACTTTTTTATTATCTTTTTGCTTGTAGTGACAGATATATAGATGGGAATCAAATTATCTGGGATATCTTAAATTCAGGGATTGTGTATGAAAAATAAATTGTTCTTTTTTTCAGTACTGTTGTCCCTAAAGTTTTGTTTAAAATTAAGCTTCACATACATTACACGGTAATTTTAAAAGCATTGATATATTTTCTCTGTAGCCCTTTTATATTCAAGGATACCTGTTCCACTACCTGGATGTCTTTTACATAACTTTGCTTTCCACTAAAATTCCAATGCCCTTGCTCTTCCTTTTAGACAAAAAAAAATAAAGCCTATAGCTCCAGGTATATCAATCAAAAACAACAGAGTCAGCACTAGGTCTTATAATGAAAACCATGATTTCATAAATCATACTCCACAGGTTGGGGTCATCTTTTAAAAATTTCTTATCAGGTGCAGCTCGAGATTTCTCAGACTCTCATTCTTCTTTCTTTAATGAAAACAATAGGAAGGATGTCAGCATACAAATGATGTGACCCTCTTTAGCTTAAAAATATCCTGAAAATGAAAAGATAATGCTTTGCTTTGTCCTTGACATTGTAGAAGTCAGGATTTCTACCTCTCCTCCCACAAAGTCCAAAATAAAAGTTTCTCACACAGCTCTATAATGAAATAATCATATGTGGACTTAATTTAATAAACTGTAGGTTTAATTTAAAGAACCCAGTGCTATGGAAGACTTTCTCTACTGCCTGTATCTAGTGTATAACAGTTTCTAATTCCATAAGTGTCTTCTGTTACTGCATGTCCTTAAGCAAACCAGGAGCCCTGTTTAAATGGAATTACATATTTTTATTACCATTAACAAGTTTCAATGCATTACTTTACATTTTAGAAACTACTGTAGTTCAGAAAAACACTAGCAAAAAATAGAGTTCTTTTTCTCTCTTTCAAGCCTAAAATATGAAAAGAGATGAGTATAGTATTCAATCTCTGTTAATAAAAATCAAATTTTTCAGACTTCACTTTTTGGACCTGATGCATTTCTGTACTTTTACGCTCACACAGCATGACATAACAACAACTTGTAAAATTCATTTTTACGTTTTTACAATGATCTAATCTAGTCCTTCATGTAAAAATTAATTTTCTCCCAGTAGAAAAAAACTAATAAAAATCAGAGGCACAAAGACCTATGGGAAGGAAAAAGAAAATAAAATGAAAAAACGCTTTTGCCAATTTCTATCTGTAGAACTGAAAGAGAAGAATCTCTCAAATAAGACAGTTTTAAAGAAGCATTGCAAACCAGCAGTAATATCTATCTCAATTAATTGCACTTGTATTGTTCTGTAAACAAAACCTGGGTCTTTATTTGCTATTGATTTATTAAAATAATAAAAAAAAAATAATCTATGCTTATATGGGATGGATCATGATCATTTGTTCAGTTTCAGTCTTAGAGAAGGATACTGACTCTTTGGATATATCTGCACTGCTGGCTGACATGCATCGTTAAAAGCAGACTCAGACACTGCACAGAGGGCAAAACTGCAAGACCAATCCATTCTGATCAAAGTATACTTTCTGAAATAATGTATATGTGAACTGGGATCACGTTGGCTGAACTATGTACAACCCTTTATGAAAGAACAGATATAGTCATTGGTTGTAATGAGAAATACCGAGTTGTGGATGCTGTCTGGAAAGAAGAAAGATCCTCTCTGTGATATCACAAATTAAATTCTTCTACTTACCGCTGACTGAAGCAATATAATTAGCACAAAACTCACTAAGATGAAGAGATGGGAAATTCCAGGAATGGTTCACAGGCAAGAAGGGTCAGTGACTCTTGAAAGGTCTTGACAACTATATTGCAAATCTGACTTAGATCAGACCTCACCCTGACCTGACAATATCAACTCTGTAGCACCTTGCTCCTACATATAGGGATTTAGGTCACCCAGCACATCTTTGCTGCCAGCACATGTGAAATACACAATTTGAATTGCTGAAATGCTATTTGGTGTTAATCCCTCTTCTAAAGTCTATGTAGAAGTCTTTTGAGTGTGTTGCCTCGGGCAGATGTTGCTATTAACTTTATAAAGGAGTTTGAGATAATATACTGCAAAGTGAACAGTTCAGATACAAGCAGACCTTATGACTTACCAGTAAAAATAATTTGACTTTCAGAGTTCCATCACTTCATAAGTGGTAGAAATCTTGAGAAAAAAGTGTTTTGGTAGGAAGATACTATTTATGAAGATTTTATCTTTTCTACTTTGTCAGAATTTTGGAGTATATCTGTATTAAACTGCCCTGAACTCAAGGGAAGTTTCATTCGCACTGCCCATCTCTGGAGGCCTGTCCCCACTCTGTCATATATGATCCATGATTCTCCTGAACTATCAAAGTAAATGTTAAGATTAAATATATTTGAAATAAGTTTATTTCATCATTGTCTTCATTAACAACCTGTTATGAGTATCAAATAGTACTAAATACTTCCATAAACAAGGGAACAAATAAATTTTTAAGTTGTTTAATAAACTGCCAGTGACACAAACAAGCTTGGAAGCCTCCTTACAAGGGCAAGAATTGACTATGAAGAGGTGGTGATGACAGTGGTCAGCTGGTTCCTTCTGTAGATATTTTGGATGATCTCATAACTTCAATGTAAAGAAAAAATAGTGGAGCATATTCACAAACTCAGTAATTCCTATAAAGCAGCTGAAATGTCTCATCATAGTTACTGTTGAATTTACACAAATGACTGAAATCTCTTAGTGAAGGATGGAAAATGGTGAAGGTATGTACAGAGGAACAATTGAACGGTCATGACACCATAGAGTTTTACAGCTCCAGGCTGAAAAACCCCAACTCTCTCAGCCTTTCTTTGTAGATTTGCCAGCCCTCTGATCAGGCCTCTTCATGGCCCTCCTCTGGACCTACTCTAATAGGTCTATGTCTTTCTTGTACTGGGGGTCTCAGACCTGGATGCAGTACTCCAGGTGGTGTCTCATGACAGTGGAGTAGAGAAACAGAATCACGTACCTTGACCTGCTGGCCATGCTTCTTTTCTATGAAGCCCAGCATACAATTGGCTTCCGGGGTTGCAAGTGCACATTGCCAGCTCATACCTAATTTTTCATCCACCACTATCTCCAAGTCCTTCTCCGCAAGTCCATCCCTCAGGCTGTATTGATACCCAGGAGTTGTCCCAACCCAGGTGCAGGGCCTTTCACTTGGTCTTGTTGAACCTCATGAAGTTCACATGAGTCCACTCATACCTATCAGTGTTAACCTACAAGAAGGATAATGTATTTTTATTATCTATCTATCTATCTATCTATCTATCTATCTATCTATCTATCTATCTATCTATCTATCTATCTATCTATCTATCTATCTATCTGTCTGTCTGTCTGTCTGTCTGTCTGTCTGTCTGTCTGTCTGTCTGTCTGTCTGTCTATGTATAAATCACATAAAATACATGAGTTTGTAGGCATATGTACATAGGATGTATATAAAATCTGTACAAACAATACACTGTATATACGTATCATTGTTTAAGTGTTTTCATTATTGCAGGTCACATACAGTGCTGTAGATTTGCAGCAGATTTAACTCATTTTGAGTAAAGGTTTTGAAGGAAAGACCTTCAAAAGCATAAGCACTACAAGTTTATTGAACATCTAGCCAGACCCATATCTGAATAGCTGTTTCTATGTGAGTCATAATCTTATTATGGAATTGTGGAAGAGTCATCCTTTAGATTAGTATAAGCATTTACTCCTCAAAATTCACAATACAAAGCAAAATCCTACTCTACGCAAGACCTCCAAAGTTCTGTGTAAATTAATTGGTCTATAACACAGACTGGCAATAAATATTCCAGCACTTGATAAAAAAACTTGTAGTTAGGAACAAATACACTTGACTCCTTCTGAAAATGAAATACAGATATTTAAAATGCAAGTTCCAGGCAAAAATACAGTCCATCACTTTCCAACACTAACTGAAAAGACAGACATCTAACCTCACAAAACAAGGTTTTTGTCATGAAAGATTTTGTGTGCCAATACACCAGCACCAATCCAAACCCAGAATACTGTGCTTAGAGAAACAGACACTTAATGTTCCCTTTTGCATTCAATTTTTTTATAAAGATTTCCTGGTTTATTAGGGTGAATCTAGTGTATTATATAATTTGTAAGTTTTTATTCCTGTGTTCTGTGGGGCTAGTGTTGCTAAATTGAATATAATATATGGCAAAACATGATGGTAATTAAAAGAAATTAACTGGTCCTTGCTAAGGCTAAGAAAATGTCTTTTTAATATGATGAGAATTCTTTACATGTCATCCTGATGTGATTTGAATCCCCCTGTTTTAAAAGAAATTAGTGTATCGAAAAAGATTACTTTTCTCCTTCTCATTTATTACTAATCTAAGGAAGTATGTAATAATACAATTTAATTTATATTTCCCTGAAGAAGTACAGTTCAATGGATAACACATGTGGAGCTTCTGTATTAATAACACATAGCTGGAGACAGTAGAATACATAAGGTATGTAGTGGTTACAATTAAGCAGGAAGACCTGAGATAGAGGCATTTATATCAGCAGCTTTGTACTCCTTAGGAAAGTAATGGACCCTGAGGCAAAGCTGAGGGACTTCTTTATCTGCTATGATTAAAACTATTGATAATTCCCAAAGTGGTAGGTTCAGCTGCTGTTCCACATTTTATTGCTTAAGATATTAATGAGAAAACAGAAACACTGCCTGTGCTATTTATTTAGTACCAGAGGCCATATTCCATTTGCCATTTCTTCACAATTATTCTACATTACTATTGTTTTCACATTTTATGAAATGTTCCTTGGTTTAACCTACCTACTAAGAGACTATAATAACATTACTGGTATGCCAGGTCTTCTGTGATACCTGAAGAGTATCTTTATTGTGACTAGTTCCCCATTTCACCTATTTCAACTCATTGATATTTGGCTATTAATTCAAGTTAGAATAAAATTTGTGGTTTAGATTAAAATGTTGCTTCCATATATGATATATTGATTATTTGTAGGAAAATTGAAATGTTGAGTACAATAGAACAATGCTGTCCACTGAGAAGAGTGGTAGAGAACAGTCTTCCTGCAATCATTACACTGAAATGATGCTTGATGCTGATCTCCAGTCAACACAGACTTTGTTAACACTGAGAGTTATCCTTTGAAGTGAGATGAACAATGAAATATCCCATCTAAGCTGCAACACACTAAAAGAGCAGGGATTGCTGGCTCGGTCAGTCGCATGAAGAAGTATGGTGAGAAACCGAGCAATGAGAGTTGAAGCACTGACTATAAAAACAGATGAAATGAGTTTGTCAAGCTGAGGTGTCTGATGGTGAGAAACAGTCACGACAGTAACTCTACAGAGTGGCTGCTTGAGACATGAGATAGTCAAGAATATCAGACTCAGAAATTCAATTCTGATCGGCAACAACCCAGTAAAACTATAAAAAGTGTGAGTAACTATTTACTTTGTTTCCCTAAGCATAAGGAGACTTTATGCCATTAAATTACCAGACTGAAGGCTTTGACACACCATCTTTTCCAGGTTAATTGTTATAGTTTTATCTTCAAAAAGACTTTTGATAGATGTCCTTTGTTTCTGTCCTGTATGGGATGCTCCTTTCTGTGTCTGGTCAGTAAAACAATCAAAGATTTAAAACCAAACCAAACCACCTACAAAAACAAACAAACAAAAAGAAAGAAAGAAACAAACAGACAAACAAACACCCCCCTATTCTATAGTTCAATAGTTTGGGAATATATGAAACCATGAAAAATAATTCATGTTTTTATTTACAATGAGTCTTTGCACAAGAGTTCTCATATTTAACTAATATCATGTGGATACACCTTAAGAGTGAAATAATTCACTGGGTGAAGGTGTTGTGTCATTTTTCAATGTTCAGAGGACAGGAGAGCACCCAAATTTGTGATCTCTAAAGGCTATGCCATTATTCCCATTACATCTCTGGGGTGGTAAAGTTACAGTACTTTAAAATAAAGGCTTAGCATGTTTTCATATGTATTTATAATACCTGTAAACATGGCTTTATGCATTTACTCTGGCAGCCATGGGTAAAAGCATACAATAGCAATGTTTTGGGAATAGTATAGAGCTGAAGAGAAAAGGATCTGTCTGGTCTGCTGGCAAGACTTAGAAAGAAAGATATCTCAATATTTTCCTTTCTGAATTTGTGCTAGCCATTCAGATTAAAAGAGTTAAGTGATAACACGGTAGGCGTTAAGAAGCTAAACATGGTAGGAGCATAATAAGGCTTGAAGATAATGGGAGACTATTTGGAATGATATCAGGTAAGAGATTGTCTGTTTCTACCACCTATAAGGTGCTAAACAGCGAGCTTGCGAGCCATCCTGTCTGAAACAAATGGGCCTACACAGTCAGATAAGTTGCTCACCTTCCTTCAGAGCCAACACTCTGAGAGAAGAGACTGCAACATGATACCCCCACATCAGATTAAACATGCTTACATATTTCCTACAAAAAATTCCAGTTATGGTAGAAATATTTTTCAGACAGAAGCTTTTGGCTTTCACTAAAATAACCATTACAGAAATGTCAACTTTTCCATGGAAACCAGATGTCTTTCATACCAAAGGAGACTATACATACTATACTGTATACCATGTCTATAAATATATACAAATATACAAAAAACATTTTCATGATTGTAATGCAGAACCTATCTTTCATAAATATGTACGATTTTGCTATCACTCTATCAACAAATAAAAGAGAATGACTCTTGATTATTTTTAGAGGGAATTTTTAAAATTTGCAGGATTGGCAGAAAAAAAATGTTTAAATATTTCACCAGTGAAACACAAATTTGTTATCTATTTCTCAAAATGGCATGCCTTATATATCAAGTGGGATAGATAGACAACTCATGCAATATAATATCTGTCTACAGAATTCATAGATGTAGTCTGATGTAATAGTAACAAAACATCCATACATATGTTGAAAGTACCTGTTATGATTATTCTGTTTTATACCCTTATGGAATATTCTTTCTTTTTTTTTTTTTTTTATTCTACAATAACAGGGCTCGCAACAGGTAAAATTCGTTTAATTCTGATTTGATTGCATGGCAAACCATTTTTTTTAATTTCTCTGACCACTGTCAGATGTTTTGGTGATATGTCTGTAGACAGCAGTCATAGCTCGCATTTGGGTGTCTTTTCAAGACAGAAATACTAGCAAGTTTAAGCTGCACAACTTACCCTTTTTATTTGACATAACTGTGGCAGTCCCATTAAAATAAGATATATGCTTTTACATTAGCCTGACAAGGGATTACACTAAATAAAATGTTTTTGACTGGCATAAGTTTCCTATTACTCAATTTGTCCTTTGCTGCCAGAATAGGGATATAAAAAGGAGCATAACATGAAAAGTCCTTGTCCGCAGGCTCCTTGAAATTACTTGGAGGCCAACAGTCCTGTAACTCATATGTATTCTTTATTTAGGATTTACTAGCAAACTGTTTTCTAATCATGATAATATCAACATTTAAATGCATTAATTTCTCAAAAATAAATACCATTCTGATTGATAATTCACTAACAACAGTTATATATTGACATTTTTGCATGTGCAAAGAACTATTTTTTCAGATACCGATCTAAAAGTAAATTTTTGTCATTCATCATATGTCATACTATTATTTTTGTGTTGTATTTTATTTCTTTGCCAAGTCAGAAGGTAAAGGCTGATGAACTTGGGCTGTTCCATAATACTTTTAAGCTAAAAATAGTGATATTGAACCAAGGTCACCAATGGAATTGGTCAGTTGGCAGCTCTGCTCTCAGATGAATAGTTCATGGTCTGTTTTCTAATGTAACCAACATTACATCATTCAACAATTTATGTGACCTTCAAAGAATTCAGTCTTTATCATTCAAACTAAAGAACCTCAGTCAACACAGAAAGGATTATATGGGTCACCAAATCACCTGTCTTTTTTAAATGAGCCAAAAGAAAGGTTCCCACCTGCTCAAGCAAATATACAATGTGTGTCCTGACTGGAAATCATTCTTGCCAATTCTTTTCCTGCTTAGTGGAAAGGACACATCATAGTTCGTCATTTCCACATTGCCAGCTGATATAGCCACCAGGAAAAGCCAAAAGCTAAAATAGGCCTAACCATCCCACATAATCTTTCAGTCCATAGATACAAAGTGTTGATTCTTTATCCCACAGAAGAGAAAAAACAAATTCTTGTGGTTCAGAGAGGTACAAAGAAATCACAATTAAATCTAGTCTTTGCACATCTCATCCCCGGTTTTAAATCAGCAAAACAGTTCCTCAGTTTCCATGGAGTCAGAGGTTTCTGCCTCACCAAATCAAAAGTGTGAAATAATTATGCTTTACATCTAACAACTCAAGTGGGTTCACACCGGCTACCCACTTGCAGACACTGAATGCCTAACTCCTTTGATCCAACTCTACCAGCTCATTAAGCAATATTTTCTCAATAATTTTTTGTATGTAAACATTGAACAAAAGGCTAAACATTGTACCAAAAAACTGAATACTGCACAGCAGGGTTTGATGATAGCAGCCAATTGCTTCCCCTGCAGTTGGAAGACAGCTTGGGTAACTATTCCAAGGATTAATGAGCAATCAGTTCTAAATTAAACTAAGACCTATGTTTAAATCTTTTTCCCCTCACACCCTTTACAAGTCTGAATTTGAGTTACACCCAGAGATAAAATGCAGTATTTGGCTTTGTGTGTTGTAGAACATTATTAGCAGAGTGAAAAATTCCATCTTTAGCATTTCCTTTACATTTTTTAGCTTTTATTTTACCAAGCAATTTGAAAGGAAATGGTCTGTGATGAGGTTTGCTGCTTCTGCACCAGGCTATAAACAGAAGTTTCCTGTCAGTCATTTCTAGAAGCTATACAACCCCTTTTTGAAACTGGAACACAAGCATTAGGTCTGTGAGACTCACAACTGTTCTGACATGCCACTTTCATACTGAGCTCAGTTTTTAACTACTGACAAAGCAGTCAGGTAGTATGAAACAGATAGTATAGTGAACAATTAGAATAAATGTCACTGAGGGCTTTACAGTAGCTCAGTAAATAACAAGCTATTTGTGACTATGCAGCCTTTGTAACTCTACAGCCTCTACCTCTATATCAGTTCAAACTACAGTACTGATACAGGGCACAATACTGATCAAGTTAGGTGTTAGGTGCACATGCATACAAGCATGCAACACTAGTTACATATTGTAAGCACCAAAGGAGTTTTTAGATTAGACTAAGTAAAGGTTCTGTAGGATAAGAATATTGTTCTAAACATGACTGCTTTTGGATAGATGGCAGAACTAGCAGAAATCCATTACTTACACATTTCTGTTCTAATTTCCTAACTACCCTCTTTCCCTTCCTCCTCCCTTAATTCCAGCCTAAAAAGTTGAAGCAGGAATTAAAAGACACCTCAGAGACTGCCAAAGAGAAGATGGGAGATGCAAAAGTTACCCTACAAGAAAACTTTCAGGACATGTTAATTTGCTGTGTAATTTCCTCCTCCCAGTGTGAATTTGCCTCATTTTGTCTATGAACAGCTTATTGTGCATGTATATATCTACAATTAGGAAATGATGATATGTACCACCAAATTGTGTTTTTTACTTATTATTTGTACTGTGTAAAGAACAAAAATACTAAAGATAATTATGGTACAATAAATCAGAGTAAATAAGATTAAGATTGTAATGTTACAATGGATTCAGAAAAAAATTATCACAGTGATACTGGCCATTTTGATACTGAATAGCAGTCACATCATGAGCCACTGACATTCAGAAGTGGATTTTTCCTTCTCACTTTCCATTATATCTTAAAAAAGAGAGACATATTGATTTTACTGATTTTTTAAAAAATAACTAAATGAAAGGGAAAAAAGCAGCATTACATCACTTACCATTTTTGTACCTACTTTTTTTATAAAAAGTTGACAGTAAAATGTAGAAGTTTGGTTGTTTTTTTTTTAAAAGTAGTATATCTAAAGAGACTTTCAACAAAACCCATTCTATTCAATGAAAAAACTCCACCTGTGAAAATTACAACATACCACAACTGTATTACAATACAGCTATTGGAGGTCAACCAGGTGATGGTTAGATAAAATACAATATCTATTGTGGAGTTTAACTTTTATCTGAAAGCACGCTCTTGAGCTTTGTGAAATAGATAAGAGAAAGCACTTTTCTTTTGGTGGAAAATACATGAACTGATTTAATATATTTAGTATTGACAATGTGCTTAATATCATACAAAATACAGTTGCTTTCAAAATTCTGCCTTTTCCCTATTTGGAAAAATCATTATTATATGATTAACTTTTATTGATACTTTCCATATACTCATGCAAAATCTATTAACAATTATTTTTTTAAAACATACATAGAGTTATTAGATGCATACATTTAATTGTAAAATGCAATTATTCTTGAAGTCAGGCTAAAAAGATGAAATTTCAGTGAATTTCATAAAACCTGTGATTTTTTGCTTAGGTGTTGCTAGTTAAATAACCTCATTAGAAATTCCATCATTACTAGCAATTTTTGATAATCAGTTGAACCTGGGACATACATTGCTAACCCATATTTTGTAATGGGCTTCACATCTGGAATACTATGTCTGTGTTTGGACTGTTTTGGTCTGAAATAGAGTTAATATTCCTTTTTGGGAACTAGAAGAGTGGTGTGTTTTGGATTTAGCTTTGGGTCTGGTATGAGAAGAAAGTTGATAGCACACTGATGTTTTCAGCTGCTACCGAGACTTCAAGGACTCTCTGACTTCCCATGTTCTGCCCGTGCGCAAGGGCACAGGGAGCAGGGAGGGAGCACGGCCATAGCACCTGACCCTAATTGGCCAATGAAATATTCCATTTCATGGAACGTCATGCTCACTATATAGAGGAGGGGTGGTTGGGAAGGAGCTCTCTCGCTTCCAGGATTGTGATTGTGCGATCTTGGTATCTCGGGGTCACTAGCCGGGAACAGGCTGGGTATTGGTCAGCGGGTGGTGAGCAATTGCACTGTGCATTGCCCATTTATATTTTCTATTAATGTCATTGTTCTCACTTTATTACCATTAATAAAATGATCCTATATCAAGCTGTGAGTCTCCCTTTACCCCTCCAATTACCTCCCCAATTCCCAGGTGTGTGGGGGGAAGGGTGGGTGATCGGCTGCCAACCAGGTTCAAACCATGACAGTGTTCATCCTATCAGCAGAGTTAAGATATAGAAACCTTATGTCTGTGTTCATTTTCCTGTCAGGAGTTATCAGTTAGGCACAGACCTTTGTAAAAATAATTCTGGTTCTTCTAGACCCAAGATATGCAAATTTAGGAGTTTCTGTACCAAACTCACCCTCACCTACTTCTAGATATGTGATTGTAGAAAAAAGGTGAGATAGGACTTTTCTGCAGCTATCACCAAAGATAAACCAAGAGACAGTATTTTGAAATCTTGACACCTTGATTTTGTATGTGTCAGCATCTTTTCCACCTTTATTTTAATGTACAGTTTTCTGTATGTGTCTAGTTTCAGTACATAAATGCCGCACAGGGAGAAAAAAAAGTCTCTGTATTGAGTGCTTTCTCAGAAAACACCACATGCTGGAATTCTACCACAAATCTTCCTGAAGGGGTGTTTTCATGTAGCTCATTATAAGAAATGTTTATTACTGGTAGCTTAAGTTTTCCTATCATAAGCTAATGTTAGCAATTTATTTATCCATTACTATTTAGTTATGTAAACAAGAAATATGAATCATAAATAGGGAGACAATCATAAGTTCTTCTTTTTTAAAATCTCATGTTCACAATATTTTATCACCATCATGTTAGATAAATTATTGTGTTATATTCAAATAAATGGAAAGTAATGGAAAATGAAAAAGGAGTTGAATTGACTGACAAAGCTTCACAGTTTAATAAGTAATGATGTTGTACAATGGTTATTAATTTCCTTTAAAGCAAATATGCCCTTTTCTCACACACATTAGATTATAGTTTTGATTTTGTTTTCCATTACTTGTAGATGCTTATTTACTTTGGGTGATTGGCTATCCAAATGTGGCAGGAATATACCATTTTACAAGATTGGTTACAGAATTACAGAGAGTTTTCAGAAATGTAGTCTGTTTCTCTCATATATTGTGATTGAAAGCTTGACACATTTATTAATTTAATTATCTAACTGCCTAGCTGTCCCACTGTAGCTTCCACAAGAACAGCAAGTACTGTATTTCTTTACTTAGTGTTTTCTTGCCACCCCTCTGTTTCATTCATCATCTCTGCCTGCAAACGGTGAGATCTGAAGGGCAGATCAGCCACAAGTCCCCAGAGGAGGCACAGATGAGACATACAAGGTAAAAAAAAAAAAAAAAGAACCAGGGACACTTCTAAAGGAAAGGAGACAGAAAGACTGATCAAACAACTGAACTAAGAAGAGATTATGAGAAGATGTCAGAAAAGATTAATTTGAAGAGATGAGGCATAACGCATAATATTAGGAATTTTTATGGAACAGCTAGAGACAGGTCAAAAAAAAAAAAAATAGAGAGAGAAAAGGAGAAAAATAAAGGTGAATAAGATGAGCAAAGCCTTTCAAAGTATATCAGAATAGCCCTAGACTGAAAGCAAAAGAAACGTGTCAAACAAGGGACAGACAAAATAAGTGGTAAGCATAAAGAAGGAAGGACTTGTTAATAAAACACTACAGGAGGATTTTATGTAGAAATGCAAGTGAACTGGTTAAACGCATTAGTTGGAGTAGACTTTATCCCAACAGACTAGAACACCACTTTCAAAATGTAATTCCAATATCACCTGCAGTAAGGACCAAATAAATTATATGTCACTTTACCCAGAAGAGGCAAAGTTCAATCTGCCCACACTGCTGGGAAACTTGTTCAGAACCTACATTTGCTTTCCTTTAAAAAGTAAGACCATTCAGCCAATGCTGAGTCATATTTTAATGAATGCACTTCACATCCATGGGTCTAATTAGTTATAGTTACACACAGCTATCCTGAATGTCTATTTGTTAGCATGGCCCATTAAATTAGTTTTTTTTTTTTTTCTAAAGTTTACGTTCTGATGGTTGAAAATCAGGTTACTTACCTGAAAATTAAACACTTTGTGAACATTAGCTGAAATTTAGATTTCAATTCTCATGGGAGCTTATAGGAAATTTAAAAAGATATAGTTAACAGAAAGGTTAATCAAAGGTTAATAGTTTTTATGACTGAGAAGAGTGGATAGAAAGTAGGGACACTTTAGTAGTTTTTTCACATGTTAACTCGTTTCAGCTGGAAAACTCTGAGGTCTGTAAAGTGACTATCATACATCTGTTTCTCAGATGAAAACAGTCTAGGGACATACTGGGGCATTAGTGTCTAATCAATTTAACATCAGCTGAGGAAAAAGTGCAAAAAGCTGTATGTAGGAAATCAAGAGAAATCTATGCAAAAAGTATTACACAGATTAATCTTCTAAATAGATGCTGAATGTGAGTAATCAACCCTGAATATATCTGGAAAAATTCTTACCTTGAAAAAGTGTAAATCAAGACACTGGATGTCCTAGTAATTGGAGATATGCTGATATTTTACACAGGATTATAAAAGTCAGCATTGAATATGTAGAGAACAAAAGAAAGAAAACAAAAATAAACTAGGCTCAAACAATGTATGCCTGTGCTACTGAAACATGCAATACAATTCATATTCTTTGATATAAAATCTTTAAAAAAAATGTAAAATTAAATGTTTATATGTGAGACTTTTAAGAAAAATAGTAAATTAAGGGGTAAATCGCAGCATTTGCAAAATTGACAGAAGAGAAGGAGGAACAAGGTTAGAAGAAGAACACAGGTTTGACTTATTTGTTTGCCTGAAGGGATGTGACTCTTTTTTTTTTTTTTCTTCACAAAAGGATATACTAGAAACATTTCTGGGTAGTCCTGTCAATCTACTCCATATAAACAATTAAAAATTAACTGGAAGAGAAATAGAAAGCTGCATGTTTATCTCCTGAATGGATGCTCTAATTATCAGACAATAGCAACATTTTCACTCTTGGGTCTCATAAGTATTTGAATAATTTCCTATATTGAGCAGAATGTCTGCAGCAGGATGTACTGAGTAAAATCCAAGTCTAAAATTTTTAGACTCTGCTATTTAGGGACCTGTATGGAAAAATAATCATGTAAAGCTCCTCAGACACAGAGTGGATCTTGCTCTCTGTTTCTCATTGAAAAGCTTAGCCCCTGCAAGTTGGTGTAAAAGGAAAGTCACAGCATACTTTTCAGCTCAGGATAATCATTAAATGCTACCTTAAATTCACAAATAGTTCCATGATAATGAAAACACAAGTTTTTAACATAATAACCACTGAGAAAATGTCATTCTACTCCAGAAAAGACAATCTGAGAAAATACAAAGGAAAGGGAAATCATAGATTCTTCTCTTCAGTTATCCTATGGCAAACATTGTATTGATGATGGAATAGAGATGAATTAGGAGACATCTGGATGGCTACACCATTTTCAGGTACTATAGCAATAATGTAGCTACACTAGGTTCCTCATGAAGGAGGAACAGCTCCATTAAGATCAGGACTCTGATATGACTACACCCTCACCGTCAATATCGTTGGGTGTTCTTTGATATCCCTCCAATGTGCACTAAGAATACTGGATAGCCAATCACCCATCACAAAGCTGGTCAAGGATCACAATATCTCACTTTCCTCCTAAACTGCACTTAACTGCAGTGACAATAAAGGGGAAATAAAAACAAATAACATAATTGAGGAAATATTAAATATGGAAGACAAGTAACCTCTAAAGTAATGAGAGAAGGTTTTGTTTGGTAGTTTTTTTGTTTGTTTCTTTGTTTCTTAATTCCCTTATGGATAAGAGAACTATTGTTTTGGTTTGTTTGTTTGTTTTTTGTTTTTGTTTTTGTTTTTTCCCTAGAGACAGGATTCTTTTGATTATGTTCTTATTTCTCAAAACTTTTACAAGAAAATGCTAAACTAAACACTTATCTAAAGCTAAGTTTGTCTTACCTGTTATTGAATTGCTTAGGGAACCTTAGAAACACCTAGTTCAAAACTGGCCTAATAGAAAGCCTGTACATTAGTTACAAATGTCCAGTATTGTCTCTGATATACAAATTTACTATCAGTATTTTATATCAGCTTTCAGAACACTATTCAGTCTTTTGTTATAAAACAGAGAATGTGGGCCTCTAGACGATTTCTGTATTAACAGATCAAACCGGGCAAACGCAGAAGACAAGTCAAAAATTGGCAACAATTTTAAGACATCTTGGATTTGAAGACAGAATGTCTCCAGCAAAGCTGACTTAAAACTGACAGAAAGATTAGGCCTACAATAATCACTATAATTTGAATTTTGGATTTTTTTTTTTCCTTTCTCTCTCCTCTCCATCTCAATCAAGCACATACTTTACGCTTCCTGAACTAAAGCAAAAACATGAAAAAAACTGTACCACAGATTTTGAACACTATAATCACATGGGATAAGCATGGTAACCATAACTTTGATACTGCACACTCACAACTATTGATCATTGCTGAGTTTTAAAATTATTTTAAGAGACAACACTATTTTATTTTCCTGATGGACATTTTTCAAATCTTACAATGGCAACACCCAAGCAAGCTGTTCTACACACGATTCACAATTCAGAGTCTGAAGACATTTTGCAGTTTTTCACTACTAATACAAGAATTCAGCTTTCGTCTTCCTGTTCTGCTGCATAGGAAAAATTGAAAAGTTCCAGAATTAGAAGAAAAGGGTACATTTGCACTTTAATCACTTGTCTGGATTTGATGCACAGAAATCAGACATTCAAACCCCATCAGCTTAACAGAAATTATACTCATACAGTCCTACTGACATCACTTAACAATCTTATATGTTATGTGCCTTATGTCACAGACATTTATGGAATCTGGTTTTAGGTGTCTTTTTTACTTTTTTTTTTTTTTTTTTTAAAGTTTGGAGTTAAATAAAGAGAAGAAAAAAGAAAGGAGTTTTAACTTTGTAATTTGTAGGAAAAAATATTATATCAACAGACAATTATAAAACCAAAACTCTTCAATAAAAACCTGTATAATTTTATAAAAAAAAAAAAAAAAACAACTAAACAAAACAAAAAAACAACAAAGAAAAGGATATAGAAAATAAAGTTATGCATTGAAAATGCCAGATATACCTATTTGACTGTAGATATGCATAGTATTTACTCAGTCCAAGACAAGACTGCTTCATGTCTGTGTGCCAGCACTGACACCCACTAATCCTCAACAAAGCTTTCCTGACAAAATTTCTTCACAGTATTGACAAAATTTCAAGAAACACATGATTACTTAAAACTTCTGTTGTGTAATTCTATGAATCCTGTACAAGTTGTAATCACTCCCAGAGTACAGTAAATCACTGTTAGTGGTCATCCTCTTTACTTACACAAATGAAATAAATACACTGCAGTTACTGGTTATTTCAAAGGGAGGGGAGGAGAGGGGGCATGGTCATCAGGACAGGAGAGTAAATTGCCCTTTGTTTTTGGAGTATAAACTAATTAAATACTGGAAGTGTGTTGAACTGTTCTCTGCTATAACATCATATCATCTTACAGCATCTTTATAATTGGTACACATATATTTCTCATTTCTTAACGCTTATATTGAACTTTCATGGAATACTGAATTTATACGTTCACATTGACCTTTTTGTGTATCATAAATATCACGTGATAGCAAAAATCCTTCTCAGTGCAATGAGCTCTTTATGCATGGACACTAATTAGAAATATAAAGTTAGTAGAATTAAAGTAAAAAATTATGTATGTTCAGAAGTAGGACAAAATAAAACAATGTAACAAATTATCCTCATTATCTTAATAAAGCTCATAAATATCCACCATGATAATCTAATATTTCAGACTAGTTTCTCATAAAAGGAATACTGAGAGACAGACTTGTCAGTACAAGCTTAGCAGATAAGGACCATCCAAATACATTAATTTTAAAGCTAAATAGTACTATTTGATCTCATATACAAAAGCAGTGGAGATTCACCTACCAATCTCTTTTTCATACTTCTGTATGTAAAAGTATTTATTATTTTTAAATAAAAATAATTCCAATAACCTTTCACAGATTTTAAGGTGCAGTTAATATACTATGCTTTCTGGTAAATCATGCCTACAGTTAGATACCTTCATCTTCAAAAGTGACGTTTAGTTCTCCTTATAATTCTTCTGTAATCCCCAAAATTCAGTTTTAAAAATCTGGATCTTAGAAGGATTCTAAACTAAAACAACTGATGACAAAAACAAAGGAATAATCAGAATCAATACTGATACATTTGATATAAAAGCACAGTAGATATGGGTGTTCCTTAGAAACTGAAATTTTTGGAGTGTTCATTATACAATTATTTTCATTATCTGATTTATCAGAATTTAATCTACTACATATATATCTTCAGAAGCTCACGCCTCTTGCTAAGAAGTCCCTCTATGATTTTTCCTTTTCAGGAAAAAAAAAAAAAAATCATTATTCCATATCATTTTTCTAGGATATCTATTTTGAAGCTACTATTTAAAAAGCCATTATCCCAGAACAGTGAATGCAAATAATACCTGTCTGAAAATATATGACATTCTACACTTTTCCCCCAGCACACTGTAACTACTCTGCCCAGCACATAGCTTCTAAAACACCTCAAAACTCCCATTGAGAAAAAAAGTATCTGTTTTTTTCCAAGCACATTCTTTAAACACCTCCATCACTTCCACAGTCTGCTGGCTCCTATAGCTAGATAGGGATTAAAATCTGCCTGGCACTCACTCATATTAATTCCACAGAGGAGTGGCAAAGTCAGATGGCGCGCCACTGCCAAGGCTTGAGTGGCACTGCTCCCACACAGTCAGCTTCCCCAGGGATTGATTGCTACCACAGCAGCAGAGAATCTCTCTGCTAAGCTCCTCTAACTGTTGTTGACCTACCTCTGCCGTCCCCTCCCAAGTATACAATAAATCAAGCACATTTTACATGAAAAATGAAGTAATTACTCGGTGAATCCAATGGCTAATTGCACATTGAAGCCTCTGGGAGACATGGGACAAATCCGTGTCAGATTTCAAAAGGCAGAGAAAAAGGAAACTAAGTTAATAACTCCTCAAATACTGACTGACTGAGAGGAATTGAAACACACCATTTCTTCAGAGAAACCAATACTCCACTTAAGGGAAATGGAAAATTCTAACTATATAGTTTAGCTTTACAGCAACAACAGGAGTAATTTTGAGGAAATGCAGTACCAAAAGCAACAAGTTTCTGTAGAAAAATGTCATAGAGCTGCAGCTTCTTATGTCAGATATCATTATTACACCTTACTTCAACTAACCTTCTCTTTTTTTTATACTCTCCTTGATTTCCACCTGCTCTGCAATGGTGTACTTCTGAGTCCCATGACTCCTTGTTCAATTTAATTCAGTTCACTTGCTGACTCTTTCCCCAGCTGCACCTTCAATTGCTCCTTATTCAGCCAAACCTTCCCCAAACTCCTATTATCAATGTATCTCTCTGGCTGCTTAAATGCCGTGTACCTGAGCTACCCAGCTTACTCAGCCACATTCTGGAGGGAGAGGGTAAAGGGGACTGGAACAGGGAGAAAACAGGTGAAAGACAGACAAATTCCCTTGCTCCCATTTGAATTCCTAGACAGATTTTGCTCAGAGAAGACCACATCAGGTGTGATTAGTTTAATCCTTGCAGCTCTGTCCTGAACAAAGTACTTTTGTCATATTTCAGCATAGCTTCTCATCACCTGGACAGTACTAGGAGCTGTAAGAGACCACAACATGATCAGTGACTTTTTTAGAGGTAATACTAGTAAAGCCCTGGTAAGTATCCACTGAACATATGTGCTTTTTCAAGTTGGCTAAATTTGCTTGGATTGTCACAGGATTGCAAAAGAAGCATCCATGACACAAATGCCACTCCTCTGCCAAATTTCAAGGTCACTTACAATTTAGCTTTCAAAAACAACACATTTTTCTCCAGACGAGCTTCTGGAAACAGCTGAACCATTTTGGTGATTTTTTTCAACTTGTCATCCTGAGGTAACTAGCCAGCATGAAAAATTTTAGCCCAAATAGATATAGAACCTGCCAAGCCTCATATGTTTAGTGTGAGACACACATTTTCACTTATTTCTTAGGTGTTCCCATAGCAGTTACCTTCATCTCACATAGCTACAGGCCAGTGCTGAGGTCTTGCCCACAATTCATGACACCATCAGCAGGATACAGCTGATCAGCTGATGAGTTCTTTTATTGAAGGGAAAAAAAAAAAAAAAGTTGCTGTCATTCTTGGAAATTAAATTTGGATGCTTGCACTTCTCTTTATTGGTTAGACTTCTCAGCAGGTACTACAAGCCTGGTTACATCAGGGGAGATACTATCATGAGAGAGAAAAAGGGGAACTGAAATCTCTGACCTACAGTTTCTTTAGCTACTTGAAATAAAGCACATTTCAATTCAAAAAGTTTGGATTAAAGATTTTAGTTTAGCAGTGGAACTTGAAGACTTTTTAAAAGTAGAAAACAGGAGACATTTGCCCAAGAGTTATAATGTTTTAATACAGAGAAATATTCAAAAACAAAAAGCAAAAAGCTCCTGGGCATTGGAGAACTTGAGGTAATCAGATTTGATCAGATAAAGAGGAAGGCAATTATTTACATAACAAAAATATCCACAGAGGAAAAATAATCTTCCTTTCATGATATCTTAGAAACAATCAGACATCAAAACATTACTTTCATGCAGCCATGTTTTATTGTCTCCTTAGGCTTCATCAACGTGCAGGGATGAGTTTCAGATACTCAGAAATTAAAACTTAATTCCTGCTATCTATGTCTCCTTAAGTCTGCTACAAAAAGTTTTTGTTAGTCTAATGTACTTGCTTATGTAAAGCAAACACAGTTTCTATTGCTTTTAACATAGGAAGACAACAGTGACACATGACACAGATATGATAGATGAGACAGGTAGCATTACAGTTGTTGCTGCAAAGATGTCAAACTTGGAAAGTTTGTACCAATCAGTACTACAAGGTGAAGAGATAGATGGGCATATTCAGTGGACATTATACTATGTGTTTTTGTGTCTTTGAGTGTGTATGCTAGAAAGGAGAATATATTATTCTTACCTCTTTTTAACAACTACTTTTTCAAAACACCTCTGATTTTTGTTGTTTTGGCTTTCCAAAACCAAAATTCTGTCATCATTTCAGAGCACCTGCATGTCTCTGTCTACATCTGAAACTTGAGAAGATAGGAAAGACAGGAGTAACCTACTTTGATGCATTCATATACCTCATGGATTAGAGGCAAAAAATGGTTTACACTGCTGTTGATTGGTTAGACAGAGGAAGAACACTCCAAAAAAGGTAAATGAGTTTGCTCTGAACTTTGTGCTGACATGGCTAGCACTTCAGTTAGCCTGATTACGTATATACAAGCCTGAAACACAGAAACAACACAGGGAGTCAATGGTAATATATTAGTGTCACTTAAAGACTATTTGTGGTGAGGTGGAAATGTTTTTATTTCTCATTTCTGCCAAAATCCTGAAGATGTTCAGAAAAATGAAAATTTTAATGCTGTACAGAATAGCTCTTTTTTAACCCCAAATACTCCAATTTAAAATTTATGAGAACCAGTATTTCTTAATTATATTGAAGATGGACATCTACATAATTACGTATATTTACATGATCAAAGCCCAGCAATGTCATATCTAATCCTAAACATTTTTATATTTACATATTTAAAGCGTTTTTCTGCCAAAATATCTTGCCATAAAGGAACTGTGAGTGCAGTAAATGTATGAGCTTCTTAAATACTACTCCTTTGCAGAAAAAAATTAGTAACTGGGAATAAGATAAAGGAGATAATAAATTTCTCTGTTTTAAGAAATGTGTATGCGTCCTAAACTCTATCAAGTGTCATTTCAGTAGATTTTTTTTATATTACCATTTTTTTAAACTTGACATTTTTTTTGTCTGTTCTTAATAACCCCCAAAAAGTTGTTGCATGTTTTATGCAGTGAAAGAATATGATCTCAGGCTGTTTTCTTTCACTGTAATCCAAAATAATTTACACTGTGTGGAAAGTATTAAAAATGCTTTCTGAAGTACTCTACTAATCACTTTTTCCTTTTGAAGTATTTGTATAATCAGTGTGGAAACTGATTTTGAGAAGAGGTTTTTATTTTCTTCTCACTCACCTTCAGTACTTCCACAATGTCTCTAAAGGAAACTCATTTTAACTTCACATTTGTTTTCTAAACACTTATTACTATGCCAATAGTTTTCTTTAAACCTCAAAAAGGACAACTGTAAATCACTATGGAAAAAAAACATATTGCTACAGATTGAACCAAATATTCAACCTCTGAACCTCTTGCAGCTCAATTCTTGGTGTGTTCCTGATACAAGACTGGGCAGTGATAAGGCAGTGAGTTTGACGATAAAGCGCTGAATCTGACACACTAAAGATAAATGAGAATTACTGATAGAAAGCTGCTCTACTTTTGCTGTACTGTATGAGAAGGTGTGTTCATTTCCATCTCCCTGTCAGGTACCTGAAAACAATGGGCCTTATCCCTCCTTAATCTCAATGGGTTACCTTCATAAGCTCTTTAAAAGTTATATATGGAAGCTGGAGTAAGCCGATTAGCAGTGGTTGTTTGCAATCAGACATCAGCAAAGTACGTAATAATACTGCAACATTACTGAGAATACAGAATGAGGATGATGCCAGTGGGAAGATATAGCAATGTTTTTTAAGTAACGAAAGGGTCACATAAAACTCAGAAAGTAGCCATGTACATTTTCAAATACCATCTTTTCCATCCTGAAACAGCCATTTAAAGTTTCCTGGCTTTGAAGAGTGCACCTTAGCTGACACTACTCAATCTACAAAAGCTTCACTGTAGATCAGTTTCTAGGTAGACACACTCATTCTCAAATTTTGACTTTCTAAGTTCTAAAACAATGCTTGATTTCACTCATTTATGTCTATTAGGTATATTTTATTGAAATACCATCTGTATGCCTAACACTCCCCAAAGTACATTTTATATTTTTACCAGATTAATGCAGCTTTTAAAAATTTTCACTAGCATTTTGTACTGGACCATTCCCTCACTAGTATTTGTACTGTGACAATAGTTCAATTATGATATATATATCTTCTTTATCTAATGTGGCAGTAAAACCAATGTTGAGCAAACTATGATGCCTAATATCCTCTTCTGAGCAGATTTTAGCTTGCCTTGCATCCTTTGAAATGGTATCTGTGTCATGTTTGCCCATTTGTCAGTCCTGAATAACACTGAAAATTGAGAGCACGGAAAAAAAGAGGGAGTTGATTAAAAATAAGGCAGAATAGCATATACGTTGGTTAAAGTTCTGTATGATTCTCCTCTGACATTGCACAACCTCTTGATTTAATTTTTCCTGACAGTTCAGTATAATATCATAATAGACAGAATGTCCTTTGTTATCAATTTTGCTTCCTCTCACCGTTTGTCCTTGTCTAGTGCAGATGTTTTGTTTGGACCACACCACTGAAGGGTCTATCTATGATCTTTGTTGCATTTTGAAATATTGAATTCTTTTATTTTCTTTAACATACAGCTTTGTGGAAGGGGAACTAAGACATATGGTACCTGCTAATAGTTTAATGAGCATATATGACAACTTTCATAGCTAGACTTACCCCCTATTTACATTAGAAACCCTCAACAGTATGTTCAGTTATGTGCATAGCCCAAGCTCCTAAATATTCTGAGCATGTTGGCATGTTTCTGTAATTGGATTGACTAAGCACGACCACAGCCAAGCACAGAATAGCCCAGACTATACAGTAATTCCTAAGTATTGTGGGAGTGCTTTGAGACTTTACCACAGCTGTGCGATATAAAACAATGTGGTAAGAAATAATGAGTGCCCAAGTTGGTGAAGTAAAACCCTCTCTTCATGTTGTAATATAGATACAGCCAGAGATACTGGCATAGCCACTTAAGAGATATAAAGGTATCTAACCTTAGGGGGGGGGTTGATTATGGGATGTTAATAACAAATAAATGCTAACATGCAGATCCTGAAAGAGGTTTTAATGATATATTCACAGTAACACATGATATCTGGAGTGGATTAGGTCATATGACATAATTATACAATTGAAACTAATTCCTAATGCTGAAGTTAAAACAGCAAACATTGTTCCCTCTTCCTTAACATATTCCTGTACACCTGGATGTAGGGAAAAAATAGAAATATTTGTCATATGATTTCTCTCTAGAATCCTACTTTCAGAAGGAGAAACCGTGCTAGATTCAGGGATGCAGACTTGTACATTGTATTCATAATGTTAGCTTTGTTTATATAACCCACACAATTTAGTTCCTGAAAATATTTAGCATTATACATGGACATCATGAAAAGGATAAAAATTATAAACACATTTGAAGTGCTACATGAATGAGGCTATCACCCTATCCTTAAAACAGTGATATCTTTATATTTCAACTTGCAAAGATATTAAAAAAGTGTATATTTTTCATAATAATAATGATTCTTACCTATCTTTTCATTCATAAACCTCTAGTGCTTTGTTAATACAGTCATTTTATCCTTGATAAGACTACGATAAATGACATCTCCTTTCCTATAATAAATCAGTAAACATGGGAAAAAAACCCCTCATTAGACAAGACCCAACATCTAGTCACTCTGTTTCCTTTGCAATCTTTGAATAGAGAGATGGCAATGCAATATAAGAAATACGGTAGATGAACCACTCTGATTAAACAGAAAGTGACTACAGTCTTTACAAGAATATTCAATTATTCTTTTTCAGTTATTGTTTCACAACCTACTAAAAATATTTCTAGGCCTCCGAGCATATTCTAATTTCTCATACTGGGAGTTGCACTTCTCCCTGTAGAGGCTCGGTATCCTACTCTTCATGGTTCATATTCCTCATTACTTGACATTTCTTCATTGTAATGATTGCAGAGGTTTTAAAGGGACAACAGGTAATTTACCTTTGAAAAGAGCTAGAGATGGATGGAAAATACTTGCTCTTCCCTTTTGTGCATTCAAGGTGTACAACTGTAAATATTGTGAGAATGAGAGATTGATTGGCTGCAGTTTAAGCCACCAGTAGAAATCTCTCAAGAATACACATTAAAGATGATTTTAAGTAGGCTGATATCAAAACCCCTCTGAGATTGATGATTTTTAAACTGATGCCTTTACTGTTTTTATTCCATTAACTATTGCTTCTATCAGTTAGCCATACTGAAAATCTGAGAATAAATGTACTGGTAAACCAAAGAATGCATAAAACTAGCTCTGTAGGCTGTAAAAAAAATAAATAATTTTATTTGATTTAAATCAATGATAGCTGCTACAGAAGGTCATGCAGCTAAGACCTGTCTAAGTTCTGATAGCACATTTGTTTCTGTAGCACTGAAAGGTAAGTGGAAGTCTTTGTGAATGACTTAAAGTCCTTTTAAATCTATGGCTATGTACAGTTTGCATATCCAGAGAACAGGCTAGTTACATTCCCGCTCCTACCCAATTCTGTACACTCACATTAACTCTTGTGAATGTGGATATGTACAAAAAAATCTATGTAAAAGGTGATGGATGACTGCCTACTGGAGAAGCAAATCCCTTTTTTAGCTCTCAGTGCAAAAAGATAGCTTTGTATTGCTTACAAATATTGCCCTGTCTGTTTCTGGTCTCATCTGCCTTTCAGCACTGAGATAGTCACCTGTCCATATATTCAACATGACCAGTTGTCTTATAACAACAGCAATAGAATTACTCTTGCTTCTTTTAAATGATGGTAAAAAAAAGTAATTAACTACATAGACATTAAACAGACCAATACAGATAAGGACTGACCTGCTATCATTGCCAAAAAAGTATTTCAGTTCAAGTATCCAACTAATGCCATTTGGCTGAAGAATCACTGTGGTGTTATCTTTAATTTATCTCACCATTTGCATTTATCTAGAATGTGATAAATAATGAAAACAAAATGGATTGAAGTTCTTGAAAAGTGCTCAGACTGATCCTTATAAAGAGCTTGTTCCCAGGCATCCTGACAGGTTTTGTTCTTATTTTGATTTTTAAAGGCAAAGCATAAACAAATACATAGTTGATCTGTATTATAAAATTAGGTGTAACAGAAAGTCTACCGGATAGAAGTCTAGAATTAAAATAAATTTTTAAAATCCCAGTCAAACATACACCAAGTCACACACCCAGCTCACTAGTCTACTTTTCTGGTAGCTGTATTTGGGTCAAAAGTGAACAGGAGTAAGATAACACATTTTTAACAAGATATTTGATTGAATGACCCAGTCTTCCAACCTTACCCCTGGCTGTAAAAGAGGGATATAAACACTCTTCTTCTTCAATCCTTTTGTTGTTGTTGTTTTTGTTTGTTTGTTTATTTGTTTGTTTTTTTCTTAAACTGTTTTTTAAAAAAATGTATTTACTATATATATTTTTGTAGCCCATCACACAAGGGAGTTGCAATAGCATTTGAGGTTTCTGGTGTTTCTTGAATACAAATAAAGGAAAGAAAGGGCTTACTTTCATTTTCTTTGTGAATGCTGTTCATATATATTAATAAGTTTTCAAGCAGTGAATTAGAACACCCCAAAAGATAAACTGTATGAACTCCTCTGATGTAAGGATGTAGTGGTCTTTATCTTTACAAATACACTGGCCATATGTGAGACAGCTTAATGTAGAGTAACCATAGCAACAATAGAGTTTGTTGAGTAAATCAGCTTGAAAACTGTCCTGTGCATTAAATATGTAGGGCATAGATGTATTTATTTTACCTTGTTGTTGGATCAGGCCCATACTAGAACTTTATATTAACCATCTCTATTATACATAAAAATTTCCTAAACCTTCCCAAATTAAGCAAGAATCACTTCAGGGTCTAAAAATGTTTGCACTCTTGTATACATTTAGAATAATGTTTTGTTTGTAGAATGCATTGAAGATAAATTATAAGTAGAGCTTTTAATCTACATAAACAGTAAAATAAAGTGCAGGACTGCACATATTTGTGTCAGAGAAAATTTGGAGCAGTATATTGTGAGTGATTTTGAGGAAAACACTGTTGAAAGTATATGGTTAGTGCAGTGTTCTAAAAAGCAAATAACAAAAAAAAAAATCATTTAAAATAGATTTTAAAAGACAATAGAAGATCTGACATCTAAAACCACAACTGTTTTCTATTTATCTTCCTTCAAACTATAACCTACACATTTTTTAACAGCTGAAAAATCTGTTCTGATCATTAAAATACTTGAAAACTAGAGAACTTAATCTGATTCCTGGGATTTGATCACATGGGATTATGTTTCTGAATGTGTCCATAAAAATGAAACAAATAGATATGTCTTCATGAGACTGTATCTTTTATTATTTTTATTAATTTATACGGTTCTTGATGTATTTTGTAGAAGACAAATGTTCACTAAACTAACTACGTCAAGTGAGGCTCCTAAATTTTCCCATCAAATACAAAGTAAATCACTTTGAGCTCTAGGAAATTTAGATCCTTCACAAGGAAAACTTGCGGTCAGTTTCAGTCTTATTTCAGTTGTCATATTTTACCCTCTCACATTTAATTGTGATGAAGTCCAACCCTCCAGTATCCCTTAGTAAACATTGTTGGGGGAAAACAACTGGTTTTATGCATCTTTCCTTCACCTCTGCACTTCATTTAGCTGTAGGCAGCATGGTGGAACAGCAATAGCCACAGCACTGTTGCAGAGATGGCAGCACACATCGGTACTCATGGACTCTAGGGTGCTTCCACAAATGTACCAAGGAAATCTGTTTTCAGAGTTATTGAAATGCACCACAAATTTAAAAATGACTTTTTTTGTAAGGAGTGACAAAAGATATAGTCATTAACACCCAGCATCATTTTTCTTTCTTTTGTGGTTGAATAAGAGATGCTTAGAAATAATTTTTTTCTGTTCTTTCCCATGGTGCCTTCTCTCCCTATGACTTCCATAGGCCAGCTGTTTCAAATCATGTTTTTTTACTAAACCATGCCTATAATAAAAATCTTCAAATAAAAGATGGACCAGGTATGTCAAAAGCTTCTAACTAAATTCAGGTTGCCCGTTAGGAAGCCTTCATAACCCGTTAGCTGCTATAAGGTATACGTGATGACTGAGAAAGCAACCTCTGACCCACTGGCTTTTTCATGCTCTAACTAGTAAGTAGGAAACAACAGGGGTTGAGGGGAGCTCTATGAAACAGTGCTCGTCAGAGCGTGACAAATTGGAAAATGGGCTCTTCTGTATTCTGTAATGACAAGAATATTTAATAGGCTATGTAGGGGGTACATTAAAAAAAGATGTTAGCTAGCCTGAAAGTACACTCCTGGGGTGAAGTCCTAGTCCCACTGAAGTCAATTGCAAAAAGTTCCATCAGATTGAATAGGGCCATAATTTCACTACTGGTGTACACCCGAGTGAAAATGTCTATTTAATTTTACAATAGATAGGAATTCCAAGGTTTGCTTTTTGATTCTGCACAAAACACTGAAAATACCTGTTCAGGTGAAATGGCATAGGCCAGCATTATAGCTCCTGAGGCTTAAAATAAACCAATTTAATTTTGTCTTCCTACTTCACCACTCTCAAAATGAGAGTCTGCCTTTAGGTGCTCAGTGGTGAATTATGTCAGCTGTACTTTTTTATCCCACAATTCAACAGGGTGTATAGAACCATAAAGTGGATTATTGAAAAACGGCTTGCAAGAGTGCAAAATAAAATTTATCTAAGTAGGCTTTTCCCCCCTCTTGGCTCATAACTCCAATATTAGTAATTTTGCTCCTACTGACATTTATAAGAATTGTGACTGCAGAAAGACTGAAAAAACTACTGTAAAGAAGTGATCCAAGGGATGGGGTATAAACCTAGGATCTGTGTTAAAGTCCTTTCTCTTCTAGTAATATCTTGGCAAAGTCACTTTGGACTCAATTTTTAAAGATGTTAGGCTTCAAGAAATACAGACAGGCACCAGATTAGATTTTCAAAAAGCATTTAAAGTATCTAACTCTTTTTAACTTCTATGCTGACTTTACAGAATGAGGGGAAAGGTACAGATTTCTAAAATGGCCATAATAGAACTTGAATATTTTACACATGCCTCATAAATGTAAATATATTGAACACTGTGAAATATTTATGTACACATAATTCACAAACACCTGAACAGTCACAAGAAGAGAAAGACAGTGACAATCAGGTCTGTAATTATTATTTCTTTCCTTAAAATTAACAATATCTTATTACTCAATCTTATTTATATAAACAGACATACTGTGTGGTAAAGTGATAAAGTATGAATAAAGGTAGCAGACTTGGCCTGAAAATAATTTTGTTTTCACATGAACATTAATTATCATTTGGATTAGTCTAATGTACCACTTATCACTCAGAAGTGGTGTACAGGGAGAGGAGGAATTGAAGTAATATTAGTGTAATTATTATTCTTTCTAAGTGAATCAGTATGCTTTACATGTCTGTTTTCTTTAATTTACTAGTGTAAAAATCCTTTTTTGCAAACTGCTGAAGAGTTCATTTCATTAATCCTTTAGGAAGAGTTTCTGTCAGATGCTTTAACTAATGGCTTTTAGCCCCCGGATGAGTTTGAAAGGAAAATATTACTTGGATCAATAATTAAACACCCGAGTTTTGGGGTTACTTTTTAAAAAGGGAATTACATATTATTATTCCTGTCAACCTTGCTTGGCATTGACTAGTGACTTTAGAAATCTTGTTATAAGACAGATCTTTTATTTGCCATTGGCCATTTCCTTTAAGCTTAAAAGTCCTAAACATTCTGCTTTGGAGAACATACCTTCAAAGTGCTCTTTAATCACTACTATATTAACTGCTGTCAGTAACCAGCCGCTTCCATGAATGTTTAATACTGGGATGACTGATTTTTACTAAAGTTTGTATTAACGGTGGGTAAGTAAACAATTACAGTCCAGAAAATCTATGAATAAAAGCCATAAAGCACACTTTGAAATGGCTTAAATTTCTCTTTTTCAGTATGACAAAATCTCATATATTAATTCTGGTCTGCAAATGAGTCCATCAGTTATGGATCCTGAACACTGTTATTACAACTTTAAGATAGATTTTAATGTTCTTACTCATATTGGGTAGCACTTCAATGTGAAGCAGTTTCATTATTGATTTTAATAGTACTATTTATTAATTGTTTTAGCTATTAAGTATCTATTCATATAGTCTAATTAGATATTTTAAGTAAGGAACGTCAACACTACCATTTTAGTTTTGATCAGGAGTGCACTTCTGAAGGGAATATCTTGAACTTCCCATTTACTACTCTTTGCCTCAAAGCATAGAGAATTCTTGGAGCAGACAAACAGAACTTTTCTTGGATGAAATTAAGACTCAAAAGACACTCTATTTGTCACCTTTAATAATAGTGGATACTCAGTCCACAGGATCAAACCAGAGCTACTTTCAAGAGTACACATACACACCCCAAAACATGTTCAGTGAGGACACAGAGTCCTCAACACCATCTCTTTCACTCTATAAATCTGCTCCTACTAAGCCACAACACTTACTACTGTAGGCATGTTTCTAATGCACTCTAAGCACTAACAGGCATTGAATCTAAAAGACAAAAACAAAACCAGTCCAGAATAAAAACTCTGAAATGTACACAATATGTACACTGTAGCCTTTGCCAATTCATTTGTATTGGTCCACACTACTTATTAGTGAGAAAATAAAAATAGGATCATAAGTTCCCCATATGCTTAATGGAGATAGGAGGCATCTCTAGAGTGGTGATTTGGAGCTGGCAAGTCAGTGATATAGAGGGACAGTGTTAATACTCTTCTGTGACTACTTTATTCCTTTTTCTTTGACAGCTGTGTGGGTAATTTTAAGAATAACAGTGCAAAATAACGTAGAAAAACTGCTAAGGACCTCAGGCTGGACTGTTCCAAGATGCTCTGGCATAATATATTCCAAGTAGAGCTGAACACCAAGCTGTTAACAGGAGCTGTAAAACCGTAAGTATCTCCCAATTATCATTTCATGACTTATAAACACTTTATCTCTCATCATCATTTTAAGAGTTTGCTACTCTATTTCTATCTACTTATCTCTCTATGCCCAGCCACTGAGCTCCTTCTCACTGCTAGGTTTCTTTCTCTCACTTAATGTTTATCTCCATCAACAGCTGATTCAGCTGTTGGCCTAACTGATGGGGTGGAAAGTTTAAGTGGTGAGGGAGGGAGAGAAGAAAAGGAAACAAGATGAATAAGTCAGGAAAAAGTAAGCCTGATTTGCTTCTGACAGAAAGAGGTAGTGCTTTTTAAGTGTTCCTGTCCTTACTCAATACGTAGTACCTATCCCTATCTTTCATTCTTAGTCTGTTTATTATATGATGATATACTGTAAAAATAAATAATGTTGCTGTATTTTTATTCTGGTTTATTTTCAGGTCTTGAGGCTTTTCTTGTGTTTGTATGCTTGTTAGTTTTGTTTTTTCCACCACCTGCTGTGACAAAACTATAAGACAGAATTAAGCCACTGCAGGAGGAAACTGAACATAAATACTATTTCACAGCTATGTTCTATGCAGATATATGGACAGAGAGATAAAGTTTGAGGAACAAGAGTCTCTGTCACTCTTCCTTGTTTCACACAACTAGCTAAAAACTAGGAACTCAGCTTATCTCTGCCATAAGACTCCACTGAAGTAAAACAGAGTTCTATATAGTTGGGTTGTGCTCAAGTTGTCCTCAGTGGCACTTAATTATTGTAACAAAAGTATTATTTATACTTTGTTCTTAAGAAAAAACAATATTCACTTAACATGACTATAAAAACATGTTGGGTTGGGGGGGCAGGGAATAGATGTATGAAAAAATAATTGGGATTTCAGAAATAAAGTGGAAGTTTACACTGTTAGGATTGTTAGACACACCTTCTTCCTACAAACCTCATTAAAACAAACACAGCAAGCAGCTGCTTTGACCTTGATTATATAAATGTGAGAATGTAGTTTATTTTTTAGACAATTAATTGTCAGGAAAGACACATAATCTCAGCAGAATAGTAATATGTCAACCAGCATTCTCTTCCTGAAGAAAGGAGAAAGATTTAAAAAAAAAAAAAAATTGCATTAACAAAGGTCAGTGAAGCAATACAGACTTCAGATTCAGTCACTGTGACACTTGCATTTTAGACAGCTATAGCAATTCTGACTATTATTCATGATGGTTCTTGGAGGCAGACAAGGAGAGGAAATAGGCTATGGCTTAGTATTTGTCTAAAGTCTGCATCCTAATTCACCAACTGAACATACTTTTACATCTTTAATTCCAGACTATATATTTCACCTCTTGATACTCACTGGGCTTCCCAGGCTTAAAGGAGTTCCTCAATACATCAAGTAGACAGAATGGCAGGTTACAGGCAGCACCAGTTGGAAATCTGCTTGTAGCTACCTCAGCTTGTATTTGCTGCTTCAAATCTGAGTCCAGCATTTCAGTATATGAGTATTCCTGCTTCACTTCATACATTGGAGGTGGCAGCTAAAAGTATAGTTTCCCAACTAAACCTGATGCCCAGCTGCACTTCTTAAGTAATGCATGCACCCACATATGTGGGATGCAGGTCTCGGGAGTGGACCAGTGCTGTTAACTGATCACAAATACCGTACTAGTGCTGTTCTCTCTCCAAGATGGAGAGAATCACATTGACTCTCGGAGGACACTTGGTCTGCTGGTTCCTGCTGAGTGAAAGTGAGAAAACTGGAAAACATTCACAATGGTAGTGGTACTTTCAGTTGCTACTTCCCCACCAAAAGAATCCTCACCCTAACTTGTCCTTTGCTCTGTCCAGTAACTGTCATTTGGGCACAGCAGATAAATTAGTAGTCTTGACTAACCCAAGGTAAAGATTTAAGACCAAGACACTTAATGACATAGAACTTTAATCATACAACTTAAATTAGGTTCCTAAAGAAGGCAGACCATATCACTTATCATTCTCAAACCTAATTACTGCTCCTGAGGTTGGTTCTGAGATGAGAGTGGTATAAGAGCTGGTGTAAAATTGAAAAGAATATGCACACTCATCAGTCCTTTATTTTTAAGAAATTGGTTGAATATTTTCATGATGTTCAAACTGCTGAACAAGCTGATCAGTTCAGTGCCAGCCCATCTCTCACTGTAGGGAAGACACTTAATTATTTTGCAGTTCTAAAAGGTCAGTTAATTTAAATTAAATACAAATAATTTGCAGGACATGATACACAGCAAACAAAATGTACCAAGAATCAATACACCATAGGGTTGTTTCTGATTCAAATAAATCAATTGGACTATCACATAAAGCTTGCCTTTGCATGCTTTTCCGAAACAAAAGAAAGCTTAAAGGAGGTATGAATCAGCCTGCTTAGTGCCATTTCTTATTGTCATATTTTCAACTGTGATATGAAATAAAGTGTCAAGCTACCTGGTCAACTGCCAGGATCCCACCTCTCAGTAAATGGCCAATGCTTCTATTACAAGTGAGATGAAACAAAAATGGACTGCTTTTAAAAACTCTGGTCCTTATGCATCAAATCACAGTGCCCCTGGAGACAAAATGCACTATGCTTTTCTCTGTAACATTTTAAGGTTACCAATTACTCTTTTGCTAGATATACACACTGTAAGGATAAAACCTATAACAGATCGGAACAGTTATTTTAATTAGAATAAATGAGTGGTTTAGCCTGGATATCTTTGATCATTGTCATGTTAACAAACTGAATAACAATGAAGTCTTCGAACAGCAGGCTCTGCTGGGATTTCTGTAGCGTATAATGTCCAACTACAGCTAAAACCTACTAAGCCAATGCTTTTTTTTTCTTTATGCAGTTTCATCGTAAAGGTAAATGTTATCCAGTACAGTCATACATTAAACACTATCAATGACTGTTAAGTCTTTTATAGAGAATTGTCACTGTCAAAGGCTAATCTTCTTTCCTTTTCATCATTATTTTTCTGCCTGACAAAAAGCACAGATAGGGTTTATAAAGATACAAGAAATGGCTGCTCACACTCATTAGACTTATCCTACTTGTCTAGGTAAGAGACAAAGGTGCACTTAAATAAAGCTTTCCATCCTAATGACATATGAGTAGACAATGCAAATGTTCTACTCATGCTTTTCATTAATTTAGCTCACTTCTGTGTGGCTACTTTCCTATCTACCTTCAGAGAGAAGAATAGAAAAAGACGGAGTCAAACAGTTATGTAAACTTGCATACATTTTAATGTTCCACCACTGCTAGCACTTTATTGTGTCGAAGATGCTGGTATTTTCATAGCAGACATTTCAGATCATAAGATGAACTGTTTGTTCTTTCAGTCCCCAAGTACAGATCATCTCTGTGTGTTCTATTTGATTTTGAAAAAGCAAAAACATGTGACAGCAGGACTTCTTATCAAATAAGGCCAGTAGTTTAAAGAAGCTTTAATAGCTTTAAAAAACTAAAATAAGAAAGCCTATCATCCTTCAAAACCCCTGTAGGTTTTATAAAGTGCTGGAAACAGAGTGAGCAGGTGATAGGCATCTGACAGAAGTGTTCACAAAACATAATAAAACTTTCTAGCTAATAACAATAATAAAAAAAATCTTCTAGCTCATTATACAGAATGGTTAAAGCATACCACAATTTGACCTTGCAGACAGAGTCATTCAGAACTGTAAAATAACAGAGTGACCTCCTTGACACTGCTTCATCATCATCATCATCACTTTAACATTCCCACAAGCTCACAAGTATTGATGCACTGCTTCAAACATAGCCACGCATTGTCACCACTCCACACTACAATCATGGAGCACCTTGCTTTCAGCCTCCATATGACACAATGGGATGTCTGTCCTTAAATGCCCCAAAACCTGAGAAGAGTGACAGAGAAATCTGTGACCAGATGACTCCTCTCACTGTGAAGACAGCACGATACCTTACTTGTAACACAAAAGGAAGGATAAGGGTTTTCTTTTCTTGCCTTATTTCCCTTATTATCAGTGCTGGCCTACTGACTCAAGTCCTGCTGTGGTCCTGCAGAGGGGGTTTGTAAATCCAACATGATTCCTGTACTTTTTACCAGTAGTTTACTGGATAATTTAACATTTTTACTAGGAAAATTTACAGATGACACAGACTGATGTAGTAGTAAATACTAAGGACACATTACTTTTACAGAACGATGCAGATCACTGAGTTCAAAGGCCCCGTTGAACAAAATGCATTTTAATAGAGCAAATAAAAGCTAATGCACCTGGGAATTAACAGTTCAAGCTGTACTTAAAAATTAGGAGCCTCAGAAAGCAGTGGCTTAGAAAAGAATTGTCAAGACCCTGAGGCCACTCACAGGACTCACTTTCCCTGCCCAGGTCCCCCAGGACTTCCCCAACCCTGCCCACGATCCAGGACCGCATGTCAGCCCCCCAGGGCTGTCAGTCCCTGCCCCAGTGACAGTGACAGTCTCCAGCTCCCCACAGCCCTGCACTGCCCAGCCATGGGCCCCACCGAGCTGTGTCCACCCATGGGCTCACAGCCTGGCCTGGACCCTGCACATCCCCATGGAAGTGCCCAGTGCCCGGTGCTGGGGCTGCTCCAGTGCCCCCAGATACCCTGCCCCTGGCTGGGTGGTGGGATGGGCCCTGGCTTCCAGGCCCTCCCCTGCCAGACCCCATGGGGAATCCCCACTGCTCTCAGCCCCAGGGAGCCCCCAGCCCACTTTCTACATCAACAAATATTTGGGAATCAATATAAATAATTGTCCTGAGTGCTATAAGCAGAGGAAATACTTTAAACTTTGCAGACTTGACACTGGTTGAAATGACAATTACTCAAGCAGTCATGCATACTTCCATAAATATCAAGAAAACACAGCAGCCAGCTCAGAGGTCATTTATACATAAAAGTGAGTGTGCAACTTGGTCATTGTTTGCAAGTACTTGAACATCCAGAGTGAGAGGTCTGATAGAGGCAAGCTTCAGTCTTCCAGACTTAAAAACAATATCAAGTGTCTTGAACCTGAATTTAGGTAAATTCAACCTTAAAACAAGACATTTTTTCCAGCTTTGTGATTGAGTAATCACTGGATGACAGGATAACAGTAAGGACTTGTACCAGGCCCTGCATGTGTTGTAACCATAACTCACCATTACTATTCAAAGATTACTTGTTTTTTGGAAGGCTATCATCCAGTCCAGATGTAGGCAAATATTTATATGGAAGGAATTCACTCAAAGTAATAGTGCAATCACTGGATTTCTGAAGACTTTGACTTGCCTCATGTATGTCAGGTGTTTGCTCATGCAATCAGCAATTCATCCACATTGCCTGAAAGGAGGGTGACTAAAAGTCATTCAAATAAAACAATAAGCACTCTAAAATAATTATATGGGGTCATTTGAACATCTTTTTCTTTTTACATAGATATAGATGTGCAGATCTTTTGATCTGTTCTGTTTTAATTTCATAATGTTTAACTGTATTTAATTCTGTGCTGGTGCTATGCTTATTCAGTAGTCCTGTAATGAGCTGAGACATAGTCCCATGTTTCTGTCTAAATTTGATTTTTCCCTCCTTTCTGGACTTGAATCATCTATGGCCATTAATACCATGACTTGGGAGAATAAGTAAATAGGGAAAAAAAAATGAAATTGGTGGATTCACAGGTTCAAATTGTGCAAATGTTGCACCTTTCTTATATCTGAAGATATAGGAAAATGTGAAAATACAGAAAAAAAAAAAATGAAAAATGAGCTCACACAGGATTTAAACCTCACTTCATTGAGCATATTACAGAGACTGGTAATGGAAATCACATTGGTATTGTGATTGAACTGCATACTGCAATTGTTATATTTTGCTAAGCGTAACTTACATTTGTATTGTGTTGTCAGTATATTTTGTATCATTCCGCTAAATCAGAAATCCCGTGTAACATCAACTGTCTTCAAATAAATAAATTTGATACTAAACTTTACACCCTTCATGTGTGGAATATCTAAAAGAGCTGTATCAGAGCATTTTGGACTTTGACACTTTACACTCAAAAATTCAAATCTCTTCAGTAACCACCTGCAGGTCTTGATGCAGAGGCTAAGACAATCCTAAAGCTGCTGTAAATAAGAGTGGTTTCTACTGTGAGTGAAATTATACTAATTTACACTAGCTGGATATCTGATATGTGAAGTCCACCAGATATGGAAGACTAAGCACATGCTTATATGATTTACTGAATTAGAATGATAATGAAATTAACTATTGTTAAAGTGCCTTCTCTCCATCAACATTGGAAGGAAATAATAAAATCTTATATAAAAGTATGCTTACCTTATTTTAGACATGCAGAGGCTGAGCTGAATAGAAACAGCTGAATGGCACATCACATAAGCAGGAGGATACAGAACAAGGTTAATGGCTGCAGAAACTTATATAGAACTTTCTCATCATCAAAGAGGTCATAATATACCAGGAGGAAAAAATCCTCCCTAACATCTATCTGAATATACATTATACAAACATTGTGAGGTGTTTAAGGTACCATCTCATATTTCACTGTTGTTTTTTGAGCTGTGTGATACAGTTTTCTTCTGTTCCCCATTGCAGTTTCTTTCTCCTCAGCAGTCATGGATTTAGTAAGTCTAATAGATTATCATGTTGCCATAGCTTAATAGGTACTTAGCAATGGTCAGTCAGAAGTCTTCATTTTTTGTTTGGTTTTTGGTTTGGTTTTTTTTTTGTTGTTGTTGTTGTTGTTTTTTTGTTGGTTGTTTTTTTTTTTTTTTTTTTTTTTTCTGATAACTAGAGGTAGAAACAGAAGCAATGGTCAGTCAGAAGTCTTTTTTTTTTTTTTTTTGTGTGTGTTTTTTGTTTGTTTTCCTGATAACTACAGGTAGAAACAGAAGATCCTTCTTTGAAAAAATGTTTGTCTTTTACAAGAAGATAACCTCTTTTTGCTAGCTCCCTGGCACTTTTTTCATGGAGACAGCAGACCTTCAAAAGGTAGAACTGACTGCGGGAAAGGACAACTTTATCACAGTTTCTTTAAATGTATGTTACCCTGGAAAGGCTGCAATCTAGTTAAACTAAGTTCATGACACTTATCTGTTTCTGCAGCAGTGAACGGTAGAAGCATTCTGTGATCTTAGAAACTTCACTGGTAGTGTGAGAGCCTATGAAAATCTGAGAGGGCGTATTCTCTCTCACAGGGATCTACAACTCCAAGAAAAATACCTTCTTCACTCCTAAAACTAAATAGAAATTAAGAACATAATAAATGTAAGATAGAATGCAAAACCTGATGGTCAATCTCCTCCTGCTCAGAGCATGAGGCAACAAGATTGGTAACAAAATTTCTAAATCCCCTAACATTATTAAAAAAAATATATGGTAGATTAGCACATTTGATACGGCTATGTCACTTTTGCAAACTTAGTCATTTCAACAAGAAATTAAATTTGACCAGAATCATGTATGAAATTGCTACTTCTATTCACCCAAATTCAATGCAACTTATGCTGTCTGAACAATGCGATCAGCAAATTAGTTATTTGGTATTTCTTACACTACACCTAAATTTTAAAGTTCCCTGAGGAATTTCTGAGGTTAGTGTTACATGTGATGGCACTGAGGACACAACTAAATGTTTATGTACTGCATCAAGGAAAAAACCAAAAAAACACAACCAAACAAACAAAAAACCCCAAAAACAACAACCAAAAAAAAAAAAAAAAGGAAAAGCTCTGAAAACTTGAACTACTTTTGTTTCTCTGTAAGAGCAATTAACACATATTCCCAAAGGAACTACTGAAAGAAGGAAAGAAACTGAGGACTCCCTTTGGGGAGGACAGTAACTGTAGGAGGCATTAAATATGCAAGCAGCCATTAGGCATGATTAAAGATTAATTCTGTGTCATAGACACAGACCTGGGGTCATTACAGGTCATGACTTTCATCTTAATTATTTGGCTCACTGTTTTTATTTAATTATCTTGGCTAATGAGTCTTTGGTTATAGATGTCTGGCACACTGGATTATTGTGCATCACTTATTAAGTAAAAGGCTCAGATACTTAACTTCTTCTTAGCAGATAACTTCCATAATGTCAGCAATAAGATTCTGGATAAAACCAGAGCGGATCCTAAGTAAGAACATAATGTTACAATCTTACTTATCTCTCCAAAATCAGCATTAGAGGTTCTACTGAAATTGGTGAGACGTGAGCTCATAATTTGATGGTAGCATTTTGGTGCTACCTATTATATTAATTACATTGATAAAATTTTCTGTAAGTCAACACCCTTGGCTCTCACTAGATGCTGCATATTACATTGGCCCTGTCAGAGTATTTCAAGGCTGAACACAATATATTCAGTCAGAACATGAGAGTACTGGCTATGTTCAAATTAATTTAAATTATGGTTTTTATCTAAACTGCAGTAAATATTTCTATAATAGAGGTATGTTCAAGACCTTTACATACTTCCCCAATAGAAAATATTTTCTTATGCATTTTTTTAATTTAGGTTTTGCATTCTGTTTTAATGGCCTATCTTTTTTTTTCCCTTTAAAATCATAAAAACTAATCTTTTAATTCTCCTACCTCTACCTAAACTTTGCCTAACAGTCAAATAAATCACAAGTATGACTGAATCTAAATGCAGTGTATTTTTCCCTCCTGTTTCAATTAGAGGACTAATTAATCAAACAAATAATAATTAAATAAAGTACCTGTAAGAAATAAAGGATTGGGGGGGGAAAGGCTTATGGTGCAAACATAGCTAGGGTAACCAGAGATTCTCTTTATTCTTCTCAGATCTTCTGTCTTCCATACCAGAATAAAAAGAAAATTACTCTGTCCTTAAAGGACTTGAAAAAATAATCAGAATTTCAGAAAAACAAACAAACAAACAAACAAACAAACAAACAAACAAACAAACAAAAACAAGTGAAGGGGGATTCCCTTTCTCAGTGCCCCAAAAAATGTATAGACTTTCTCAAGGCAAAAACTAGTAAAATCATAACAGAAATTTTCCTGTGAATTAAGAGTGCTTTTAAGGGACAGCAGATACTAAGGAAGAGAACTAAGGCCATTGTGGCCCAGAATAAAATGAAGTGAGCTAAGGCTTAAATCAGACTTAATGAAGTTCACAGAATTAACATTAGAATAAATTTGCAGCATATCTGCTGCACAAATTAGCCAGATATACTGGTAAGCTACTAGGTAGCCTGATACACAGTGATTTAGAATTTTTAAGGACACTAGGAATCCCAGTTCATCTAACAGTTACATTCAGGATTGGTTGAATGAGGCTAAAGGACATGAATAACAGGGAGAAGATAATAGCCCTAAGGTCACATAACTAACATTTTTTGAAATAATGGAACAACTTAAGTAACTTTTTTGTTTCTTCCAGGCCTAGCAAGTTCTTTTCAGAGATAGCAGGGACACTTGTATGAGCACTGTGGGAAGGACAAATATTTTGCCTACGAAAATAAAACTTTCTTTATATTGAAATATTTGGAGACAGAAAAAAAGAACAAAAGGTTTTAGAAAAAAGAAGGGAATGCATTTCCTGGTACCAGGCCTGTTAAGAAAATGGAAGACTATCGAGCAACTCTTAGCATAGATTTGTCTCAGTATTGGTACAGCAACAATAGGACAGATGTTCTTGGCTATTGATCCCTGTAATCATGTTATTAAAAAACTTATATCCAGAAAGAAAGTTAATGATTTAATGGACTCTTAACAGTTAATGATTTAATGGACTCTTTTATCCATTGAGCCCCAAACGCAGCCAAGTCAGATGCAAGTTCTTAACTGTGCATGAAGGATGAAGCCATTCTGTTGTTATGAAACTAGTGTCTCTTCAGCACCCACTGATGGCTGAGCAACAGGCAGATTAGATCCTAATTGTTTACATTGATAGTGACCAGAAGGCTTACAACAGAATAAATCTGAAAATTAAAATTCAGAGGACACCAAATTCAATGGCAGCTATTAACAGTGTAATTAGACAGGTTGATTAGAAATGTTTATGAAAGTTTTGCAGACCGTGAGTTTGTGCCAGACTCTAAAAAAAAAAAAAAAAAGGCCTGGAACAATCTGAACTATAAAGCTGCCAAGACAGTATCTTTTGATAATGTGGAAATTGCACAGAGGTCTATCCCATATATCAGATAGATGAACTATTTAGGGATGACAAATTCTACCAGCTGAACAATGTGACCTTGGGGACTGACTTGGGCAAAACTACTTAGACTAGGAAGAGTTCAAACAAGCTAATTTTTTATGCAATGGCAAATACTTGTGTCACGTATAACTAAGTGAATTTGGGGTCAGGAATTAGCTTTGTACCTAAAGTTGCCACAAACTGAGCTTCTGACTTAATACCCTTTCTTCTCCCTGTAGAAGGAAGCAAATACATTCAAAGCTGAAAGTGTCTTACTTTAGTTATTAGGTATTTAACTGAAGAACAGATTGTTAAATGAAAGCTGAATCTCCCACAGTGTTCCTCTGCCTGAACCTATACTGATAAATTCTGTATACCTACCACCTACATAATTTCCTTTATCACCTATTTCCCTTCATCAATTACTTCCTTGGCTTCATTCCCATCTCTATTTCCATTCTGAATTTCTGAAATAAGGACTGTTCCTCACTACCAGGGACCTGCATTTGGGTTGATATTAATAGAGCTTTACGATAAACACATGGTGTACCGTGCACAAGAGAGGACTCTTTGGAATGGATCCAAGATCTATTTAGTTCAATATCCCAGCTCTGACAGAGGAGGATATAAGAAACCTACAACAGTCAGATCTAGGGTTATTCAATGTAAAAGACAAATAATACTTTAACCTTAAGATTGAAATATTAATTTCAAAACAATGGCTTAAGGTTTGTTACAAGAAGTTAAATGTGTTGTCAATGTCATTATTTCTTTCTTTAAAATCCTCCTCAATATTTGATCTAAATCACATCCTGCCTTAATGAGCTCTATAATCCATTTACATGTGCATGAAAAACAATAGTAAACCTATAGGCATTTCTGGACTGCACAACATTTAATTTCAAATTAGTGTCCCCTTTTTCTTGTGTTCAGAGACAGGTAGGATTTGCCATGTGGAAATATGTGATTTATAACATATATCAGAAAAACTATTATAACAACATTCCTCATATAGTCATTTTCTTTTGGAGTAGTTTCAGTTTCTTTCATCTGAATTTTTCCATACCCTTCATGATGGCATTACCTATTGTTGAACCTCTTTTTGTTCTGTGATTTCCTTTAAGATACGGAATGGTACTACATAGCATTCTAGAAGAGGTATTTAAAGCATTATGATATTTTTTCTATTCTTTGCTATCTATTTTCTTATACATGCTAACATACTCGCTGAGATCTTCCTTTTTTTTTTTTTTTTTTACTACATCTATATGTTAAGCTGATTTGCTCCTTAAGTTCTATACCATTATACATATATTTATTTTTAAGTTGGTATATCCAAATTAAAAACTGTAGATTATATGACTGAATTCAAATATAAGCTATTTCTCCTACAATTTGAATGTATTTTATTAAGTTTTATTTACCATTTGCTTCAGCTCCCTTGGATATCTAAAATACCCCATGATTTCTATGATCCTAAACAAACATCTCCCAGATGTTAAATATGTCATCTGCAAATATATCTACCTCACTACTCTCTGTATTTTCAGTCTATTAATACAGTTATTTAAAACAAAGGTGAAAAGTAAAAGACCAAATACAAAACCTGAACCAAGCCTTATTGCTGAAATTTTCACATGAGAAAAAAATAACACATCATTTTTTTCTTTGCATCCTGTTTTATCCGGTATTTGAGCTGTAACAATATTTCACTTCACTATGTATAATTACTTAGTTCTTTTAATAACCTGTCAGATTAGTAAGAATCGTTGTGCTATAATGATATTAGCAATACTGAGAAATGAATCAAATTTATTGATAATGGACTACTGCTCAGTCATCAGAATATTCCTTCGGTTATAATCCCATATTGTCAAAGAAATTCAGTACTGAATATCTTTCAAACAATTGTTATTGCTCTGTTTTTCTCAAAACAATTATGCGGAGTTTTTTTAGTTTTCACCAGGTGAGAAACATAGAAAACCATGTAGAAGTAAAAGTAGAACAACTAAGAAATGGCCATCACAACTATCATTAGCAAAAATGCATAGTCCAAGCATAAATCCACAACAGCGCGATACTGGAAATGGTCTCTATTTTAGGTAATAAATAGACAGTAAAAAAGTCAGTGGTTGTCTGGAGGTGTATTTAGTTATTTATTCAACCCTCAGTTCCCCATGTTTTGTATTGGTAGCTTATCTTGAATACATGTCTGAACACAAACAATAGAAAGAGTCAATTTTCCATGTCAAGGAATAGACTATGTTAAAGCTTAGAATAAGCCTTTTATATTCAGCAGCTAGTTTAATGAAGTGCTATAAACAATTTATATGATTGAGATTTCAGGGAAAAAAAGTTTCCTCCTTTCTATTTTCTCATTTTGCATAATGCTTTTCCTAAGGGAATGGCATGAAGGAATAGGGAAATCAATTGTACATCAAATTGTAGAAACACTGGCACTTTCCTCTAGATCACTAAAGTTGTCAGGCAGTAAGTGAAAATTGTACATAATTCGTCCATCAGAAATTGTCAAAATATTATATGACAATTCATTAACCCACAACAATTCTAATCACATCTGGCACTAAAATTTTGTATGTCTTGCTAACAGAACATCACCAAGCCAAATTTCTAGAGGGATAAAAATAGTGCAACATAAGTAAAAGTCTAGTTTTACTGAGGAGAAAAATCTGCTTAGTACTGTCATTATTTTTTTCCCCCTGAATTTCTCAGTGATTATTTGAGGTTAATTAAGGAAACAAAGTCCCACAAAAGATGGAGTCAACATTACAGGCAGAAAAAAGGATGACATGAAATATAGAAAAAAGTAATGGAGCAATAGTAACTGAACAAGGAATTGGTTCCTTGGAAGAAAATGTATCTCCATGTAACTGCACAATGTTTGACAACTCAAAAATACAGAATTGTTTATTTAGTAATGAATAAGCTGAATTCACTCTACTGCTGCATATGTTTCAATTGTGTATTGTTTATGGATATTGATGTCATGACTGGTATCAATAGAAAGTGGTTATAAACACCCAACTTACCATTATTGAGTTATTTTTTCTTAGATTTTTTAGTATTTATTTGTAATAATTTATTCTTCATTTATGACTCTGACTCTTCCTGTTATAGTGAAAATACACCATCTGTTTTAGAAATTGGTATTGACTATCATTGCTATATGCACCAAAAATACAAATCAGAGAGGTTTTCAGCAATTTTCCCCTTATTCATATAAAACTATGCTTATTTATTTTCTTTTTCTAAAGCAACAGTATTTTTACAGGTTCAGATCTCATACTGTGATTAAAAAATAGAAAATCTGATAGCATTTCTAGAGTGGTCTGTTTCTGCTTTTTCTATGCTTTGGAATTCTTTACTAGTCAAAATTATTTAAATGAAAAAGTTTTGTCTTTGAATTTTAAACAGGGAAAGTCCACAGCACTTGTGCATTGTGAGGAAAGAAAGACAAGAAAAAAAAAAAAAAAAAAAAAAAAAAAAAGGAAAGAAAAAAACCCCAAACACACAAGAAATATGTTTCAGCCATTTTTTTGGATTTACGTTATCCATGAGGCATGAAACTTTCCCTGTGTTTCATATATGAAACTAGTATTACCTGGACTTGTTTTATTCATGAGTACCGGATGAGGATCAAAGCAAGAAATTAGAGATGGTAGCTCACAGGAAGAAGATGTGAAGGCAAGGTATATAGTGAAAAGCTATTCCTATTGATGAGAAAAGCAGCCATATTCCTCACACTCTGAAACCTGTACTCTGTGTTTACATTCATCCTCTGATTTTATATATATATCCTAGAGCTCATAAATGCACACCTGAGACTGGATGGAATTCACATGAGGATATTAATCATAGAAACATAGAATCATAGAATCATAGAATGGCTTGGGTTGGAAGGGACCTTAAAGATCAACTAGTTCCGAATCCCCCTGCCAAGAGCAGGGACACCTTCCACTAGATCGAGCTGCTCAAAGCCCCGTCCAACCAGGCCTTGAACACTTCCAGGGAGGGAGCAGCCACAGCTTCCCTGGGCAACCTGTGCCAGTGTCTCACCACCCTCACAGCGAAGAGCTTCTTCCTTACATCTAATCTATATCCACCCTCTTTCAGTTTAAAACCATTGCCCCTTGTCCTATTACTACATGCCCTTGTAAAAAGTCCCTCTCCAGCTTTCTTGTAGGACCCTTTTAACTACTGGAAGGCCACTATAAGGTCTCCCTGGAGCCTTCTCTTCTCCAGGCTGAAGAATCCCAATTCTCTCAGCCTGTCCTCGTAGGAGAGGTCCTCCAGTCCTCTGATCATTTTCATGGTCTTCCTCTGGACTCCAACAGGGCCACATCTTTATGTTGGGGGCCACAGAGCTGAACACAATACTCCAGTCAGGGTCTCATGAGAGCCAATTAGAGGGGGGAAGGTCACTTCCCTCAACATGCTAGCCACAATTCTCTTGATGTAGCCCAAGATGCAGTTGGCTTTCTGGGCTGCAAGCACACACTGCTGACTCACATTCAGTTTTTCATCCACTAACACCCCCAGGTCCTTCTCTGCAGGACTGCTCTAAATCCACTCATCACTCAGCCTCTATTTATGCTTGGGATTGCCCTGACCCACGTGCAGGAACTTGCGCTTAGCCTTGTTGAACTTCTTGAGGTTTACAATTAGCTTGCTGATATGACTGACTGCAAGGCTGAGGATTTGGCTAATAGAAATCTAAAGAAGTTCAGCAAAGAAAAGTGCATAACTATGCACGTACAACAGAATATATCCATGCAATGATACAGATTGGGAATCACCTGGCTGAGTACCAGAATGTCTGAAAATGATCTGGGTGTTACAGTGAACAGCAGGTCAAGTAGGATCGAATGGTGTGCTCTCATTGCGAATGAACCAAACCACATATGGGGCTACATAAGACAAACTGTGGTCAGCAGATAGAGGTAAATTATTATCTTCTTCAACTCAATCCCAGTGAGACTGCACTTGGAATATGGGTCCAGTTTTGTGACACAGTTCAACAGAGATGCTGGAAAAAAAGAAATTATTCAGTGGAAGACAATCAAGGTAGTGAGGTACCTGCCTGCCAGAGGAAATTGAGGAAGCTGGATTTGTTCAGTCTGTTGAAGAGAAGGTTAAGAGGAGGATAAGCCTACAACTACCTGAAGGACATCTAAGACTGCAACTGTCAATCTCTTGGCAATGGCAAATTGTAAAACAAGGAGCGACCTATATAAGCTGTGACTTGGGAGGTTTACATTTGGCATTAGGAAAAACTTTTGTACATCACTGGATCAGGTCACACAGTGAAGTTGTGAAATCTGCATCTCTGGAAATTTTCAAGACTCAGCTATAGAAAACCATGGGTAACCTGATATAGTCAGTATTCAAGAGTCCTGCTTCTTGACTTCATTGGGGAAACTGAACTATACAACCTCCTGAGGTCTCTTCCCACCCATATTTCTGCAAAGCAGATACATATCCTCCTGTAGGTGAGTAATGTTTCTTATAGAACAGTAGGAATAAAGACTAAAATAGAAAGATGCTGAAGCTACTTGGCCATGTACACTGACTTTTAAGTAAAGCAGGGACACAATGTCCTGCACTGCCAAAATAAAAGCTTTATGTCTTCCTTATTAAGGGAAGAAAGCATTCGGCTAGCTTTCTGAATCACTTTCCTTCAGCCTTACCTAAGACTAGGAATAGCTCGCAAGAGGTTCTAAACAACAGAATCTAAGGAAAAAAAAAAAAAAAAAAAAAAAAAAATGGTTCAATTCGTGATTTGATCCAATGTCATCATTAAGACAAAAATGACCTCTTTTAGTTATTACACCTATTAAAAAAGCGTTCCTTTTTGACAACAAAGTACATTATTTTCATGTGTAATTTTATTAATAATTTTTATTACTCTATGTTACTAATATGTTTTCTGCTTTGGCATAAAGGTGCTTATGATGCACAAAACATAAATACAAGCACTTAGGTTAGAAAAAAGAAAAGACCCATTATAAAGTGAAAATTTTGCATATTATTACATGATCTATATGTTAGTCACCAACTATGGTAATACAATATTTACAGATTAAAAATAAAAGCTCATATTACCAGATCTAGCTCTGAAGTTAGCCCTGTTTTGAAGAGGCTAGCTTAGACGACCTCCAGAGATTCCTTTGAACACAAATGATTCTGTTGGTCTATTATTACTGATAACAAATAATGGAGAAGGAAAATAAAATAAGTAGTACTTCTAAGACTCACAAGCCCTGCTTAGGGCTGAAAACCTACCCTGTTCATAGGTACACAAGAGAAGCCTAGATGATATACAGTTGGAAAAAAAAAAAAAAAAAACAACCTTTTTTTTTTTTTTCTCCCCAGAATTAAAGTAACTTTAAATCACTCAAATGTCAACAGACAAGTCTTTGAAAGAATGACTGATGTTACATAACAGAGGCAGTAATGTGTTGTAGTGTGGCAGGGTGAACTAAGGACACAGCTTTATTTTGCACTCAAAACATCTTTGTTATAGTGGGTTGAAGTCAAATCCTTAATGTGAGCAAAATGTGGGTTTTATGCATTAATAGTAAGTTAAGTGTGGATACACAAACACAGAAATGCATCCTCGATATTTATCAACCCCTTTTTTTTTCTCTTCATATCTAATACTTGCCTTCACATCCCATTATGTCAAATCAGGTGCTATGGTGCTACATCATGGATATAATCTAATGTGACAGGTTACAATGTAGCATATTATTTGGAGATTGGGAGAAACGCAGTTGTTATGAAATTGGCTGTTAAAGATGTCCAGGCTGGTTTGTTTGGTGGTTTTTGTGTTGTTCTTTTTGTTTTTTTTTTTTTTTGTCCGTGTGAGTCTCCTCGGTTGGTTTTGTTCTGTTGTCTTTTTAACTCATGCAGAAGAAAAACCTAAACTGACAGATTTTATTTTAAAAAGTATAATTCATCTCTAATGTAAGAGCTAGGGATTTCTTCATGTGCAGCAGATGTTTAAAAGGTGTAAACAATTAGAGATGGGATCACTAAGCAGGCATTCCCTCTAACGAGCCAGCAAAAGGAAAACTTGTGCATGTTGCAGTGATGGTGCCTTGTCCATTTTCCTCACAGGGAAGTTCCAACTAGGCTAAAGCATATCTCTGTCATTATAAAATAGGAAATAAAACCAAATAAAACCTATGTTCAACTACTTTGAATGGATACAACTACATCTCTTGCCTTTTACCTTGTTTAGCTTTCTGTCCCATTTTTAGCATTTTAGAATCCATGAAACATGTTGGCAGCAGTTGGGAACAGGAAGATTCTGATAAGGAACAGGAAGACTCTTTTCTTTCTCTCTCTTGTTCTGGTATAGAGCACTCGGCTGTTTATTTTTTTTTTTCTTGAAGGTCTACTCCTGCCCATTTTCAGAGCTAAATACAGTCTTCAGCAACAAAAGACAGAGCTTACAAGTAAATTTCACAGGGTTTGATGAAGCAATTCTGCTTGGACATTAGAGAACATAAGCTTTGGTGGCATTTTTTTTTTTTTAATGATTTATTTATTGTCTTTTGATTTCCTGTGTTAAGTTTAGGCTTCAGATAAGAGATGGGAAAAAAGACATATGGTTCTTGCATAATACTGAGGCCTGTGTACTAAGGTTTTCAATCAGCCACAGAAATTAAGTCTCTGACATTTGATTCTGCCTTGGAAATTTCAGACAGAAAGGGGAGCAATGGAAAGACGTAGATATATCAGAATTATTTAAGAAATTATTCCAATAGCAAGAACTACTTAATTTTATTCTTATACCTATGATGCTTTTCATCTACAGCAAAGTATTTTGATATTGTAATAACACAGGTACTACAAGAATCAGGATAAAAAAGAGAGGAGAATATATATTATGTATTAATAAAATATAATTCCAGTACTTACCTTGGTAGGTTGTTCCTAGATTATTCTTTTCCTTAAAAATTTGGAATGGGTTCCACAATATAACATCTATCATGGGATTAACAGCAACACTGAACCAGTACGGAACACTGTAGCTTAATATATGTATTGATAAAAATATCCATAGGAGACCTAATTGCTGAACATTCAGAAGACCATGACTTCATTCTCTTTTGGAAGATCCCATCTGCATAAGTTTGAGGAATTAGAAGAAAGGTTTTGAAAGTTTTCCACTACAAAGCTGAAAAAATACCCCAAATGGAATTATGTACACCCAGAATGTATGCTTGCATATGTATATGTGTGTGTGTGTGTATGGAATATCTATTTTTTTGTTTCAGTGGTGGCAAAATGTGACAGGATGCTATATTATTAAGAATATTTGCATGACTAATGCATGACTGCATTAACTGTTGGATAGGTTAAAGTTAACAAAAACTGGTATAAACTGTACTTTTCCAGATTTTTAGAAGGATTTATTTTGGTTTTGGTTTTGCTTTTTTTTTTTTTTTTTTTTTTTAACCCAGAAGTAGATAGCATAACAGATACTGTCATGCATTTCTCAATAGAACTACAATGGTGTCCATCATTATAAATTTCTATATTTCTATAATTTATATTTCCGCACATCAAGTGAAGTGAAGAAGTATGCAAATACATGGGCCCATGGGAAGAGATTTTCTCATTCTCTGATCAATCTTCAGAACACTACATTTTATAAAAACTGTTCTAGTCCCTTGATATAAGTGAGGATACATGATGCCTTTACTACATCAACCTGTTAAATAAAAAGTGTTATCTTGGGTTTGAGAAGTGTAACCTCAAAAATAACATCTCAAGAACTGAACAAAGAACACTTGAAATTTCTGAACAAAAGCAGCAACTGCTGATACACAGAAGAAAGAACCATTCTGTAAACCAATGCAACTGAAAGGGATATAGATATTCAGGTACTGTGAAAGACGTTTCTTTCACACTGTAGTTTTACATCAATGCAATCCCAACTCTGGGGGGGAAAACATTTTATTAATTATTATTTCTATGATTATTGCAGAAAAGATAAACAGCCCACTTATGCATCTTATCATAATCTGTCCTAAATTACTATCACAGTTTAATATCCATTCAAACATCACAGTAGTGATAGTGTATTATTGCAACCATGAATCTTAGGTGGTATTTTGCAAAGGTTCATCATTTGTTACCCCATTAACAGCCAAATAATCCAATACGATTTTCAGAGACGATATGTACCTAATGCTAAGTTTCTTCAAAGTTAATGCCCAAAACTCAAGGGCCTGCAAAACTTTTGTATCTAATCATATCAGAGCTTTTTATGAGGCTCATACACTTTCAGAAAAGCATAACTGTACTCTGTGAATACAATAGTTTCAACCTCCAAAAAGTAAAACAATACTGTCAAAATTACCCAGTGGATTTTTTAAGTTTTCCCATAATAAAACACCAGTTAAAGAATTTCAAGGTTTTATATTTAAAATCCCTAATCATAGTAGTTGATTCCTTTAGTAGATTTCAAGAAACCTCTTAGAAACAAATAGGGAAGAATTTCTACCTGAGAATCAGACTGACATTTCAGAGCAGAATAATCTTTCTTTGTATTTTAGGTCATTCACAAGCTCACTGGAAAGATGTCGAATAATGTAGCAGCATGAATGTTTATATCTCTGTGAAAGACACTCACTACTGTCTAACACCCCTGCATTTTCTATTACACGATGTCTAATTAAGCCCCATGATGCCACTCTCAAATCTGACAAAGCAGAGATAATTCTTGACATTTTCAAAAACTTGGCTTATGTTCCCCTTCTTTTTACAGTGACACAAGCTGGGGCTTCAAACTGATAATGACATTGCAGCAAGTTTCTGGATTTTCAGTCTTTTTCACACAGTAGTTTACTCAGAAGGAATGGAATCACACAGACCTTTATTTGCCTTTGCAATCTTCAAGCACAGAATCACGGCAGCCAAAAGACCAAATTTTGCCCTTACTTGCCTCTGTTCAACTCCCACCAAAATCAATGGAAATTATGTGTTATGCTACCCAGGGAGTGATTGGGTCCATAGCACACAGAGAGAACCGCCACAGCACAGATGAGGTGATAGGTCACGTCACTTCAATTGTCCCTATCTTCTTTCAGCACTAGACAAACATCAGAAGGACAAACATAAAACAGTAAAATAGCAACAGTAATACTCAGTGTCCTGGTGCTGTCCCTGTCACTGCTACTTCTCCGATCCAGCCATAATGCAGAATTTTCTCTACCACATGTGGTGCCTCACATCTACCTTTCTTGGGCAGCAGCAGGAGGCAGACTAGCAATATTTGGAAGCTGTCTTTAATTTAAGACTCTTCTCTTTTACATGAATCTGTAGCTTTTCAGATAGAAGGATATGGACAAGGATGAAAAAGGTCCTGCATATGCTTCTAAAATTATGAAAATAAACAGAGAGGAATGTGCCTTTCTTTTTAAGAAAATACCAGATCTTTAAATTCCTTTGTTTTCATTACTTAAAAGATATCAATTCCCCCTTCCATGTCCTGTGTTCATATTTATTTTACTATCTTCACTGTGACACTAGCAAGAGACTACACAAGATCATTTTCTCCATTAAAAGAAACAATAAAAGGAATTGGTAATGACTTACACGATGTTTTCACAAACGTCTTACAATGATTAAGAGCTGGCTTAGAGATCTTCGGGGAAAAAATAATAAAACTCAACTAAAATTACAGAAACCTATACAAATCTCATTAGTATATGGTTTAAGTAGGCACAATTTGCCATTTCATTTCTCAGTCAAAAAGGACTTAATCTCCTAGCGTTAAGACTAATGCAAAAATCATTAATATTTTCAACTGTAAACTCTTGAGACCTGTGAACCAATAGTAAAATGTCTTGCTTTTCCACCATTTTCTTTTAGAAATTGCTTTATTACAGTTTTACAAGAAACATCATTTGTTCAGATTGTGCCCCAATTCACCCTGCAAACACAGACAACAGAACTAATTATTTTCAACCCCAACCTTCACCCAACTATATCTTTTGAAGGCAAACACCAAATTGGTGGAAAATTACATCTTACATTGGATTTCATGCTTATCACATTTTTTCCCTATCTTTCTTTCTGTCTATTTGATTAAATCATTTCACATCTTTCAGAAGTCATAAGTTACAAAGGAAAAAAGAATTCACCATAGAAAGATTTAATGTGTATAAAGAATGTCCCCATTACAGTTTTGGACTTGGTCATTTGAGCAGTCAAGCTAAAGAGCACACAGTAACCCAACTTATTCCTGAGCAACAGTAGAGTTTCACCAGACATAATGTCTCTTCCAAAACAAGTTTAAAGACTAGCAGATAAAGCTGTTTGCAATGAGTTTGTATTTACTTTAGTTTATTATTCTTATTATTGTAACATTAAGGTTCTAGTGTAACCAGGTACTGGGCAGACATAAAAGAAGAAAAGGCTCCTGACTAAGTAGATTTATATTTGAACTGGGAAAATCAGCCACAAATGTTGAAGAGAAACATAAGCCTAGAGCAGAGAAGTGACAAGACCATGGAGGAGGTTAGTAGTATATTAATAACAGACCACAGGTAAAAGCCTTCAAATTTACATTTCAAATCTTTAGTGAACAGGCTATATTGTTCCAAATAACTGAACTCAATCACTGAAAAGACATATTTCTCTTCTTGCATTTAAATGTCAAAAACTCTCACTAAAATCAAAGACAGTAGGGAAAAGGAAGGCAGAAAACTAAGAATCCAAAGAAACATTTCTGTTGGATAAAGACAAGAAGTGATACTAAAAGAAAAATATATGTATTTCTTATTTTTTTTTATTTTTGTACTTTTAATTTAAATATAAGTCTTGCAAAATTTTCTGAGTAGATATAATAAATACAGTTCATGGGGATTCCATTTCAATATGATACATTTACTACTGTCAAGAAGCTGGATTTGAGCAGTACACTTTTTAAGAAGGAAAAGTATAAAGAAGGTCCAAAGGAAAATGTAATGAATTCCTTTATTTCATACAAATCAGTAAGATTCAGTAGCTTATTTTCAATGTTTTGTCCTGCTTTTATGTTGTGCACCTAATCCTCTCACATTTTAATGGTCAAAGACATTACCCATACAACACACACACAGACATGACAGTGACTTACACCCTTTTGTAAGGAGACAATGTATACCCTTGCTATAAGTTAAGTTTTAGGCAGTATATTATCCTAATAATCATATTGACCAGAACAGGCATATACATATCCATATATTTGTAGAATGTTAAATTCTCTACTGTAATACAAAATAAACTACTGCTCTTTGCATTACTCCAAAAAGACCACAGGAACCACAGGCCTGAAAACTGTCATTCACTGAGGAATGGACACACATGAGAAGTTCTATAAATACACCGATACAGTGGATTCTTCTTTCACAAAAAAAAATAACACTAAAGGTTCTACATGAACTATCCAACATTGGCACTGAAGACTGAAGTTTTCTCGGGGAATTTTATGGAACTATTTTAATGGCAATAAAATAGGTGAATCCAGGATTGCTGCATTTCTATTTACTTGGTTTTCAGATTTAAACAATGGTAGAAAATACATTATTTTACTTGAAACTGATTCAAATGAACTGCTTTCTTGAGTCTTTCTTGAGTAACGCCTAACAATGACTAGCTTGATTTGACAGCTTGTCTATTCTTCAGTAAAGCTGGATGACAGTCATGTACAAAAGCATTTGATTAGTTTATCATTACCTGTGTCTTTGTTTAGCAGATGTTTTCAAAGTACTTTGCCTCAGTACTTGGTGTAATTTGTCACCATATAATGTGAAGTGGGCAATTCTGTTGTTCAAGTTACTGCTAAGTTCTTTCAAAATTTTACAGCAGTTTCTTTCATCACTGAATATAAATTTATATAATCTGTAAAGTATAATATTTGGGCTTATTTTTAAAATAGAAGGAACTTTGGAAATGCCTAATAAAATAAACTGCAATAATTATTAGGTAGAAGAGTTGGAGAGCGGGTAGGAGAAAGTAGTAGTAAAACAATATTTTCAAAAATCCCTATGTGCATTATTCATACACTAATCCCAATGGACTGTGAATATCCAGCAATCACAGCATATGTTGTGTCATGTTCTACCCAAAAACTGAAGGATAATACCATCATGATAATGAAAATATTGCATATGTCACCAGGTAAAGGTATGTTTGCAAAAAGAAACCTTAAACAGTCAATAGTAATATCTTCAAAGGACAGAATAAGGACTGTCTCACTCATCGAATCAGAAACCACAATATTATTTTGGAGTAAGCTTTTGCAAATAAGTGTTACCTTTACACAGCAACTTAAAACTTAACTGTGGCCCCCCAAACCACCAAAACACATAACTTTCTGTGTTTGTGAAGCTGTCTGTTTCATGATGGACACCTGATATTTCGTTTCCTCTCATTCATGGAAGACAAATTTGGAATGATTTAATTCAAGATAATACATCTTTTTATTGTAGATTGTCCATTCAAATTTTTAGGCAGGTGGACTAGTTAATCTAGGTAGTCTAGGAGTGTGTTACTATAGACAGTCAAGTGCTCCCCAACATATCTGTCAAGAAGGAATTAAATTACTTAGCTATTCTGTGATGTACTGCATTGTGCAGTAACCAGTAACGCTTTTTTTTGTTTGTTTTTTTTTTCAGAAAAGTTAGTGTTGTACCCTGTACCTCCTAAATAATACATTCACAAGTTTTAATCTGAATGGGAATATATTTATGTTAAGAAAATACGCTGCTATGATAGATCCACTTTATTTCTTTATAATAAAATTAAGATTTAAGAAGTGTTTATTGACATATACTATACAGTAAATACACAGTTTTTTACTAGAGAAAAAAGATAATTTTTACTAGTAGCAACAATATATATTTATACAGACATAAATAGTATGGGTACACATTCTATTATTATTTGTATCTACTTGTAAAAATTTTGGTGTTGGACCAGATTTTTCTAATCCCAAGTAGTTCACGTAGACTGGGTGACACAGTGCACCGAAGTTAAGGAGAAATAGCAGAAGAAAAATGTGGAGGTTTGCCACAGCATTTCTTTGCTTGCTCAACTTCTGCTAGAAGAGTCTATTTTAGCAGTTGGTTGTGCTGTTGTGCTAAATCCTGAAAACAATTAACTGAGGTTCATTCATACTGCCAGGAGATTACAATGGTTTACTACCAAAGAACTTGAATTAAAAAAAAAAAAAAATACCACTAAACCTTTCAATGAAATTGCAGTTTATCTTTTATCAATTGCAAATTTTTTAAACAAAAGTAATCCAAGTGTAGAAGCCACAGGGATCAGAACCTTCCTTTGGGAACTCTCCATGGGCCATGCAATGTCACCCTCAGGATCCCCCCAGTTTCGTCCTCCACTGCTCCTTGACTTGTCACAACTACCTAGCAGGGCAGGAGAAGCATCTCTTGAGACAGACCCAGGCACAAGACAGAGTCCAACCACACTGTTCTAAGTCACTGCCTAGTGCCTAAATAAGTCCCTAAAGCAGTTAACTATGCTTGACATTTTTACTGAACTACATGTATTTTTGTTGAAAAAGTCAGAAACTGTCATGATGAGTATATTCAGTTTGATATACAGAAAAAAAGGATTAGCATTAATCTAAGTGAAAAAAAGATTTAAGTTCATGCTATATAACTTCCATTCTAATTTTAACACACTTTCCTTGAGCTACTTATATATTTAGCATAATTTTTAAACAATTTCTTGACACGTAATTTTCTTAAAATATAAGTGACAAATATGAGTAGATTATTTGGGATATCACTTATGCGAAGTCCTGTGTATCCCTGGCTCACTGTGAGGATACACTGACTGACATTATAATATAGCTGCACAAGTGTGCTTCTTTTTGTTGGGACAGAGTTAATTTTCTTCATAGTAGTTGGTATGGGGTTGTGTTTTGGATTAGTGCTGGAAACAGTGTTTATAATTCAGGGATGTTTTTGTTATTGCCGAGCAGTTCTTACACACAGTCAAGGCCTTTTCTGCTCCTCACACCACCCTACCAGCGACTGGGTTGGGGGTGCACAAGAAGCTGGGAGATGACATAGCCGGTACAGTTGACCCCAACTGACCAAAGGGATTTCCCATACCATACAACACCATGCTCAGCAAGTAAAGCTGGGGGAAGAAGGAAGAGGGGACATCAGGAGTGATGTCATTTGTCTTCTCAAGTAATTGTTACGTGTGATGGAGCCCTGCTTTCCTGGAGATGGCTGAACACCTGCCTGCTGGTGGGAAGGGGTGAATGAAATCCTTGTTTTGCTTTGCTTGTGTGCATCTTTGGCTTCACCTATTAAACTGTCTTTATCTCAACCCATGAATTTTCTTACTTTTACTTTTCTGATTCTCTCCACCAACCCATGGTCAGGGGAGTGAACAAGCAGCTGTGTGGGACTGAGCTGATGGCTGGGGTTAAACCACAATAATAAAAGAAAGATACATGTACTTTCCAGTCCCTTACTATCACTTTGTTATTAGATACAGTGATGCTGAATAAAAGATATAGATATAAGATACAATTCTTTAATGGTTTCTTTCTTAATGAAATAGCTTTCATGTTTTGTTTGACGAGAAAGACAGAAGCCTCTACATGTGGGTAATTCCCCTTCAACCTAGCCCCCATTTAACTAATTAAATGTTCTTTAGGATTTGAAATCACTAAGTGTAACAAAGCTCCTGAGGATCATAAGCAAAGTCAGGAGGACATCTCAAACACAGGAATGGTTAGTATAGGACAGTCTAGGGAGTACATGATGCTTTCAGTATCATTTTGTACTGTACTTTAGGGCTTTAATAACCCTTCCAGCAATGTTGCAGCAACTGCTAATCAATACCAATTATTTTTCTCACCATAGAAACGAGGTTTAGTTAACCCCTTGAGTGCCCTATCCTGAAATAAATGGAGGATATATTTTTTACATGGGTGAAAAAAACAGTGCATCGACTACGAAGAAATTATTCCTGTAACAAAAATGCTTCTACATCCAAATGATGGATGAACAAATAGTCATTGAAAAAATTACTCTGGCCCATCAGTTTAAGGCCACTTTTAAAAATTATTCATTTAAATAAACAAACAAACATTGTATGCTGCTATCAGACTAATCCTTACAATGAGAGAAGTGGGAAAGGCTCCTGCCCTTGGGTGTCTTCCACTGTTTCAGTCACAGGGGTCTTCCCACAGAAATTTTAGTAGAATAAGCAAAAGCTCTAATGGAACTCTCAAAAAAAAGAGTATTTTTTCTTAATAATTATGTTTTTGAATTGCATTCAGCTCAAACATGAGTTAAAACAGGTATAGGAACAGTTGTTTTACTGCCAAGCTATGTTATTAAGAACATTTTCATTTCCCATGCAGGTCAGGAGAGAATTTACGCAGAGAACACATTTCATTACCAAAACTGGGGAAAAAAAAATAATAAAAAATCACCACAGCCCAGAACAAATTTTTATACATTCCCTTGTGCATTTACATATTTTTATCATAACTGCCTAAATAATTACTGGTGTAAGTAAATATTTCTTCTTCTTTTTTTTCAGATTCATACTAGACATAAGTTTTCAGACCAAACATCCAAGTAGATTGATCAAGATTATTTTTTTCTGCAAATAGTCAGGTAGCCAGTAGAATTAGTGAACTATCTAAATATATCAGAGGTCTTAAATATTGGTGTTCAAGTTATTTCCATGTAACTAATATAAAGGCAACATAAAAATAAGAGCATTGGAAATTACAGGTATTGGGAAAATACCTATTTGATAGCCTTATTGATTCTACACATTCTCACCATCTTTGTGGTAATAGAAATCTAGATTTTCATGAAGTAAATACAAATATCTAAGGTTCCATTAATGTTTTAGGTCTGTCTGTCTATCTACCTCTATCTGTAAGCATGCACAAAAAGTTTAATTCTTACAGACCAGAGAACTTTGTATATATTCATTCAGTACAATATGCCATAAAATGTGAATAAATTAGGACACAAAATAGTTTAGTTTGATAGAAGAAAAAAGTAATGAGTCTTTAAGATCAAAATAGAGAAGCTGCTCCTGTAACACTTCACTAAGATGACAATTCTAACAGGACTGAATGATAGAGAAAAAATAACCAATGTTATTGAATAGTCTTCTGCAATTGATTTATCAATACATATAAGTAATTGGCTTTACATTGCTTTGTTGTAGCTACCTAAGATAATATATCATTTAACTGGTCATTTTATAAAGTGAAGCTGTCTACCACCATACAGGACTATGTAATTATTCAGAATACAGTGCAATATTCCTTCACGCTCAGTAGACCATATGGAAATATCTGAAACAGTTTTCTCAACCTAATTTAACCAAAAGCAGAGGAACAGAGGTTCTAACAAGCCATTCCCCTCTGGATCTGCCATTGTTCTCTGCATAAGCTTGAAACACTGTTTACATCATTAATCATTTCTGGCTTTCATAACAAACTGGCCCACATTATTACTGTTGTTTGCCATATCCTTCAACTCTTTGGGGGCTATACGCTGTTGTAATGAAATATATTTCAAAGCCATGTGAAATTTTATTTCAGGTATTCTAGAAAAGTTTTCCTAAGGAGCATGAATTTTTCATGGTGGAAGGAATATAGTCTGTACTAGATTGACAGGAATGCTTTGCCAAAAAAAAAAAAATTAGAGACTGATGTTAAGAGGAGGTGAATCTTGCTGGAAGTTTTTAATAAAACTTCTAAGGATTTTTTTTTTTCTTAATGTTTTAATTTCACCACTGCTTTTTCTAGGTAGTACTAGAAGGAAGACAGAACAAAGGACTTAGTATCCTAATGACTTTTTGAAACACAGAAAATAATAATGCTAACAAACAGTGGATATAACTTCCTTTTATTACTTGCTCAATCCACTGCAACCAAACATGATACCATAAAACTTAATGCCTTAAAAGGAAAAAGTAAAAAGGCACAACCAAGCTGCACAACATTTGTCTTTGCTTTCATCATAGCTGTCCATTGCTTTACTAGAATACCATCTTAATTCTGATGTCATGCAAAAAAATCGTGATACATATCTAAAAATCGAATGTATTTCTGTACTTCAGAATACAAAAGTACTTACAGATGGCAACAAATATGACCAGTTTGTCTTTAAAACCTTCTTTTGACTCTAATAGTAGGAGAGTCCACCACTTGAGGTTTCCCTTCTGTACTTTCTTCCTGTGTTCGAGTTTATTTGCTGACTAAGCATTACATCTTCTTTCACCATGGAATGCCGTTCAATTTATTAGGTTGACACTACTATCCCCTAAATAAAGTATCAATACTTCCATTTATAACTACTGATATCAAAATACTGGTGGATATTTACAATAGGAATTTTGTGCCTACGTGCTTTTTTTTAAAAAACAAAAATATTTAAAAGAAAACTGAGAAATGCTGAGTAGAGAGGGGAGAAAGAAAACAAGAAATAATTTTCCAAGGAAAAGTTCTTAATTCAAAACTTGAGGCTGAGGGATAATTGGATACAGATTACAGGCAATTCAGTGAAAGCCCTTGCCAGAAATAATACTTGCTCTGTTTGGGATAGCTTTACAATTCTATCTGTATCAGAAACTGAGAGGCTGAGAGGGAACAAAAGCTACAACAAAACATAAAAATATGATAGGATTTTACATTAGGGAAATGAGTAACTGGAATCTGCAGACAAATTTAAAAAAATATATTACATATGATTTAAAAGTTCAACTTTTTTTCTGAAGACCAAGCAAAACATAAAATATTGAACGACCTTTTACTCTGGATTAAATTTGGTCTTTTAGGTGGTTTACTGAATTAAGATCACCATATTACTCTCAACATCTTTTGTAAACTGAAATTGCTAGAATGACTTGGTGGCATAATAGAGGGAATGGGAGAAATTCCCAATGAGACAAAAAGCATCCATCTGGATTTCATTAAGCAGTAATTTTCTTATAATTTACTCTATCATTTTAAATCATGACAGTCATTAAATGTATTATTACATAATGATAATTCACAGAGATTATATAAAAAGTGTGGGTTTAGACAAGCATTTATTCTATTCTTGTATGGGCTAATATTTCATAAGTTATCTGAACAACAGCAACAAAAAGTTATTCACTAATGGTGTTCTGCCTTGAATCTGTCAGAAATTTCACTCAGTTTGAATCAATCATTGAGCTAAAAGCTAATATTTACTAAAATGTAGTATATATATATATATATAACTTTATATACATTTCTATATACAAATAGAAAATGCCACCCACCAACAAACATATGGTATGTATCAAAAGAAAACCCTATTCTTTTTAACTAGTTAAGAAAAGTAAATTTAAATAAACATTTAAAATTCTAATAATGAGTCAATTTTAAGAATATTTACTAGAACTTCAAAACCACAGTTCTACTCTGATAAAAAAGGCAGCAGGCAGGAAATTTTTTAATTTGTTTGTTTGTTTTAATTGTGACTAAAAGAAAAATTAAGAAACTGTATGTTGCATCTTTAGCCAAAGTATTATCCTATTACCTTAATTTTCTCAGAGAAAGAAAATAATTTTAGATAACCTGTACTTCTGTGGTCGGTCTTTATGCTAGATCACCATCTCCACATGGCAAGCTAGCTAGGACTGAATTGCTCAACCACCTTCAAATTCATGAAGCTTGGATGAAACAAACTTGTATTATCTCAAGAGACTATTCATTTGCAAGGCAGAAATAACTGTCCTGGTTTCATCTTTGTGAACCTTTCTGCAGTCTAGGTCTGTCTCTTTCCAGAGCTTGCACAGCAGTGTCCAGTATTGAACTACATTCCTTGGATGTTTTTCTCATTCTTGCTTTTTTTACACAGTACCAATATGGATATACAGAAGTTAACCAGGGAGCACAGAGGGCCTAGCACTTAAATAGGGCCAGCATAGGTATAAGCAGTGAGCGTGTTACTGGAAAGCTGTATCTGGCTCTAGAATCCTTGCTTTCAAAATAGTGCTGAAAAAAAAAAAGAAAAAGTGAGGGGGGGAATAAAAAGGCAAAAAAAAAGAAAAAGCAAAATTTTAAGGGAATGAAGAAACAGTTTAAAGCTGCTCTTGAAATGAGACATTTAAGACAGTCTAAGTTCTCTGTGAGAACACTACCTAGCACTTTGATCATGGGCTACAGTATTCATGTGGGGAGAAGATTTCTAAGAGAATTCAGGCTGTACTTAACAGAAGTTACAGGCTGGCAGCAGAGATTATACTGTTGTAATTTATGAATTTTACATATTGCAGCTACTATAGAAGCACAAGCTTATTTCAGTGCTAAAAGCAACAAGTCTCTCTCCCACAAAGTTAAATATTAGGGTAGGTTAAATATTAGGTAGGTGTTACCTATGCAGATACCAAGTTATAAACTAACCTATCTTTACAACCTAAAGTTGAAGAATTTTATAATTTCACTGAAGTACTTAGGAAGGAATATTTGTATTCTAATAAAGGAAGGGGAGAAAAAAATGTTGCTAGTGAAGGGTGAATAGAGTGCTTAACATTTGTTTCAGTATACAGGTCGATTTTAATTTTGTGTTAGGGATTACAGAGAAATCTGTCAATAAAACAATTGTATAGAAAACACCTGAAGGCAGTAGAAAAGCAACTCTTATTATCTAATGTAGAAGTTCCCATGTAAATCATAATACTGTAAGTAAAATAAACTTGTAAATTGTTCAAACAGGCTATCTAGATTTCCATACTCTCAGAGGCATCAAATCTCTGGCTGGTTCAAACACCTGACTTCTAGGTGTCTTACATAAAAAAAGACAATTCCAGGTATACAGGACAACTAAGTAAAATCAGGCATTTAACTGCAAAAGTACACAATTTTCCTCAAAAAAAAAAACCAAAACAAAACAAAAAACAGTGCCAACAAAAGCACTTGGAATTAATATAACTTTATAATGCTTCGAGTGTTACTCTAAAATCACCTTTACTGAAGCAGCTCTCATAAGACATTTCAATTATATGCACACTGACAGGGTCAGTTACTTGGAAGTTGTGTTTCTCTGTGCCTTGCCTGCACCAACTGGATTCTGAGCACAGACTGAAACCTCTCACCACCACAAAGGATGCTGTCACTCACATTCCCTTTGTGTGCCCCAAGCAAGAAGACAGGAGTAGTAATGTTCTAATTCCCTGTTAGTAATTGTTCCCAAATAAATTAACTGCAGCGCACATTACTAGATTTCTTAAACAAAGTAGGCATTTAATATATATTGGTGCCCCAAGACAGGAACTGTAGAGAAAATAAAAGATGGGATTAAACCAGAACTTATTAGGACTTATTTTACCAATTATGGATACACCCTTTGCATTTTTACCATACCTCAAAAACACAAAGATTTAAACTAGTATTTGAGTACACTGACATATTAATTATGAAACACTTACAACTCAGTGACTTAATCAAAATAAATTTGTGTTGTAATTACATTATTGATTACATTATTTTAAAGAGAAGACAGTAGGAAAAATGGTCTGAAAATACAAAGTGTGATACAAACTTCAGAAAGTGATCATTTTGGGAGGGGTGATACTTGTGGAGATCCCTAGCAAGACTATGCAAAAATCCTGAGAATAAAAGCACTCAGAGGATGATGGAAGTATAAGTAAACGGTTTACAAGAAATGTCTGGTAGCTTTCTGAACAAAAATAAAGAATTTTAAAGGAATTCAATCCAATGAAATATAATATAGGCTTTCAAGAGCACTTCCTGAAACCATATTTAAAACCAGACATCCAATGAAATGTGTATTTATCATTACTTTGTTTCTTAGGCTTATAAATCTTTTAAAATAAATACCCATATATGAACACTGTTATTTGAATAGCAATACTTATTCCCTCTTTGATAAGACTGAGAATTGCAAATGAAAACTCTGTTTAAGTAACATTTTCTCCTCAGATCCTGAAAATTTCCCTTGTATCATCTCTTGAAAATAATACAAATTTCCATGAAACATGGCTCTATTCAATACAGTTTCGGATTTGTCAAGATGCAGTTTGCTTAAAGATTATAACAAACAGCAAACAATATAGCTGATGATAGTTGAGAGAATAAACCTCAATTCCAATTGTCTATTTTTTCTCCAAATACCCTTTATGTAGCTTGTTCTTTCTAATCAAAGAAAAAAACTCCACATTTTTAATTTATTAGAATATGTCACCTCTTTCAAAAAGCAAGGAAAGTAGTGGTAGGGTACTTAAAGAAAATGTATAAAGAGTAAATATAAATGCAATATTTTTAAAGAACTTGGGAAGGAGGTAGAGTGAAGTTAGTTTGTATCTGAAGATTGAGTATCATGCACTTCCTAGCAAGCTTCATAGCTACCAAGTAACTGAACTAAATGTTTTGATATGCTGCAGGAATAAAGCTATTTCCAAGGCAACCTAACACAATACAGTGTTTACTGTATTTTGACTATTAACTTAAGCATTTGTTTAAAAAATTCACATTTACCAACCTATTGAGACCTGTATTTAAAAATGTTATTTTCCTTACTGTTTCCCTGACTGTCCAAATCTTTTTGGCTTCCGTGCATACATAATTATATTTGTATAAATGAAAACTAGTGAGTTGTATGCACAGGGAAAAAATGCAACAACTTAAACACAATATGAGATTAAAAAAAAATAAGTCCTTATGGAATATCAATAAATAGAAAGTGTTTCCATTCAAGCAAAGAACACAATAATATTCAGTTAAACTGAGTTGTTTGCATAATTCTCTTAATTAGTAGAAAGTCATTAGTAGAAAAAATTTTGGTCCTGTTTCTAATATCTTTATTTATATATAAAACCAATCCAGTCCATAAAAAAAATCAATCATTTAAAAAGCAGTATTCACCATATAATTTTTTGGCCTTCATAAAGATTAATTTGATTCAAACGTAGCATAGATGCTTTTCATATCTGTTATTTAACGCATGTTTTAGTTGATTTATATGCTATTACTGTTTAATATTAGTGGCAGCAGGCTGAAATTGTCCTCTATTCATTTGAGTATCACAGCAATTTGTAGGGTAGAAAAAACTGTGAAACTTTCAGGTAAAATAAAACATGGAAATGAAAACCATGAACACTTGAGCAGCTATTAATGTGAATTAATGGAGATAGAAGGTGAAGGTTTGTTTGTTTTTAATTAAGGTTGGTGTATTGGGGTTGTGTGGCAAGGTTTTAGTAGCAGGGGAGCTACAGCGGTGGCTTCTGTGAGAAGCTGCTAGAAGCTTCCCCCATGTCCAACAGACCCAATGCCAGATGGCTCTAAGACTGACCCACTGCTGGTCAAGGTTGAGTCCATCAGTCACAGTGGTAGTGCCCCTGCAATAACATAGCTAAGAAGAGGAAAAAACATGTGCAATGGCAGCAGGAGAGAGAAGTGAGAATATGTGAGAGAAACAACTCTGGAGACACCAAGGTCAGTGAAGAAAGAGGGGAGGAGGTGCTCCAGGTGCCAGAGCAAAGGTTCCCCTGTAGCCCATGGTGAGGCAGGCTGTCCCTCTGTAGCTCATGGAGGTCCATGGTGGAGCAGATACCCACCTTCAGCCCATGGAGGACCTCACACTGGAGCAGGTGGATGCCCGAAGGAGGCTGGGGCCCTGTGGGAAGCCTGCACTGGAGCAGGATCCTGGCAGGACCTGTGGCCCCATGGAGAGAGGAACCCACACAGGAGCAGGTTTGCTGGCAGCACTTGTGACCCCATGGGAGACACACGTTGGAGCAGTCTGTTCCTGAAGGACTGCACCCTGTGTAGGGGACCCCACACTGGCGTATTTTGTGAAGAACCGCAGCCCAGAGGAAGGACTCACGTTGGAGCAGTTCATGAAGAGCTGAAGCCCTGTAGGAAGGATTCACAATGGAAAAGTTGATGGAGGACTGTCTCCTGTGTAGGGGACCCCATGCTGGAGCTGGCAAAGACTGTAAGGATTCCTCCCCGTGAGGAGGAAGGAGCTGCAGAAACAAAGCATGACGAACTTACCACAACCCCCCATTCCCCATCACCCTGTGCCTCTGGCAGGGAGCGGGTAGAGAAAACGGAGAGTGAAGTTGTGCCCGGGAAGAAGGGAGGGATGGAGGTAAGGTGTTTTAGGATTTGGTTTTATGTTCACCTTACACTGATTTGATTGGTAATAAATTAAATTAATGTTTCCCCAAGTAGAGTCTGTTTTGCCCGTGACAGTAACTGGTGAATGACCTCTCCCTGTCCTTATCTCAACCCATGAGCCTTTTGTTATATTTTCTCTCCCCTGTCCAGCTGAGGAGGGGAATGATAGAGCAGCTTTGGTGGGCACCTGCTGTCCAGCCAGGGTCAACCGACCACATCAGGTCAAAATAGAGTTGGATATGCCCGATGCAATTCCCTTTACAGTCTACCCCCTCTGACAGACTTCCCTTGAGCATGCTAGCTGAAGCTGTGGCTTGTCAAGATGCCTGAAGACAACACTCATGAGTCAATCTCAGCAATGCCAATGACACAAATATAAACTAACTTTCATTGAAAGTAATTTTAATGACATATATTCTTGATTTTTGAAGTGCATGACTGATGTTTGTCATCAGTATTCAAATTAGGCAGTGGGTAGTAGCGGGAATTTTCCCTCTACCAGAAGCTCTTGGATTCCTCAGAATTCTAAGTTGTGGTTCAGTTGGAAGAGACTGGAGGAAAGAATATGGTTGCACTGATGATCACACCTGAGCCACCAGGCTCCCAGCTGCATTAAAATGAACCGATAGTAATTACATTGACAGTTACTACATAGAAGAAAGTGTATATGTAGTTGTCTTTCACTGCTGTGGTTACTGCTTTTAAAAACAGACTGGTTTGATAGAAGGCCCACAGACTCATGGAATCTATTAAAGTACAATAAACAGGAACCCTTAAAAATTTCACTAAGTATAATAATTTTAACAAGTAACTTCTCTTTGTTGGGATTAAAGAGCTCCAGTTGTCAAACTGGAGGTGATGATGAATGGCTGATAGATCAATAAGAATTGAGAAAGCATGAACATTTTCCATGTTGTTTGTGGAGCTGATAGAAACATATTAATAGAAGAGGTGTTACCTTAACTGATCCCCTTTACAATGTGAGGGAAATTGCACTACTGATAATCCATACTAATGTTAAACCATCATAAAACTGTTAAAAAAAAAAAAATCAATTACAATCTGTAGCAGAAAATGCTTTGATGTGGCAAAAATGTCATCTGTAGAGAGTCATTTAGCCAGTCTGCCTGGGAAGGTATCTCCAACAAGTGTTAAAGAAAAATAAAAAATAAATATGTAAAAAAAATGCTAACACTTTGTAAATTTATTAGTGGTATTCAAAATTAAAGTTCCAGTTATTTTAGATTAATTAGGGGATCTGAAAATGTTTATTGTTTCAGATTGTTGAACTGATATACACAAATATAGTTCCAGTCCCCATGGGTCATTATAAAAAACCTACTAATGAAACAATCCCTTTTACCAGTTTTGGGTGTTCCTACTCCATTCTTGATGGTTGAAACCACACTAAAAGTGAGAAGCAATCTGTTTTGTTTTGAAACCATAATTACATATTGACAAGTTAAACTGTGAGACCTAAATCAAGGGGATTTGGGCTATTATGTGAGCATCCTCATGGGGCAAACCTAAAGGGACATCAATTATTTTGCCACAGCCTAACTCCTTTTCAATTTTCCTTTCTTGGGTGGCATTAAATACTTAGAGAAAAGGAACTATAGAAATTAAAAATGCAAGGCAATTGTATCATGGATGTCAGAAAGAGTTGTTACATATAATAAAAATAAAAATAGATATGCTTTATTTGGAAAATGTTCAATTAAAAGTATTTTTATTATTATAAACTATTTCCTCTGCTTCTTACTTATTTTTCTTTGTTTAGGTTTTCCCCATCTTAAATAGTTTTATGTTTCTAAATCCTTACCCAAAACATTAGAAAATATCTAATTTACTGAACAATTACTACTCCTAAATTAGTAGTCAGACTATTTTCAAGTCATTCACAAGTTGATAAAATAGAGTTTATGATTAACGTATAGTGAAGAAATGAATCATCCAAATATTTTTTTTACTTATATAAGATGTCAAAATTGAAATGTGATTTACATTTAAAAATATATTGCCCATGTTCAGGACTAATTAAATTATTACATCTTGACATATTATAAAACAACTCCTTAGGAATAAATTTTTAAATTTTAAATTATGCATATCCTCCCTGTGTTCCTATTGTGCTTAGACTTTAGCCATATTTTTGGTTTAATTTCAAGAAGATGTCTATACAGAAGTAATAAATATCAACTATGTTATACCTAGAATCTACATGCTTAAAAAAAAATCTTGCTACCAATCATTTGGCTTAAATTTCTAAGTAAAAAGTCAATAAAAATATCAAATACAACAGAAAAATACACTCCTACCTAAGTACTAACAAAGTGCAGCAAAAGTCTTTAACTTTCTGAGAAAAAGAGAGAACTTCAGTAGAAACTTGTTACATAAAGAACATGAGGAAGTGCGGAGCTGCGGAGGAACGACATGCCGAGACAGACTCAATGTGGGTGATAGAGCATCGTATATCGTATATCTTTATTGGTCCAGGGTACATATATTTATACAGACAACGCTAATTATTATGCCTACTAGTCACTAGCTGATTGGCTGAAGCTCTAAAGGTCGTGTTTGCATGGTCCACCTACTTGCGGTTAGCTAGCAGTACAAGCTTCTCATAACACTAAGTTTCTCAGGCCACTATTTTTAATTCCTCTTAACTTGTTTTCGATACACAACGGTACACAAGGCCGAAGCGTCCTTGACATTCCTCATGTATCAACAGCTGTGAGCAGCTGCAGGCAAACCCTAGTGAGGCCCAGCATCAGCGAGGCAGCAGCAGCCCTTAGAACAGGCTCTGATCGTACAACTGCTCGGTGGGCTCAGGACCCTTGTCTCTGAGCCATTCTCCAACAAGGAAGCACTGAAATAACTTTGAAAATTTGCATCTAATGATATGAATAACATAAAAACATACAATTTTGTACACTTGTGCCATTTGTTTGTCTGCAGTATTTGATCTTCTGCAACTAAATCTCACTAAGAAAAATCCCACTATAAGCACTATTGGGATTGATTTTACTGAACTCGTATTAAATTTACCTTACAAGCATAAAAGTATATTGCCCATAGCATGAAAATTCAACGGAACTACATTTTAAGGTTAACTTTAATTCTTGCTTGAAGGTTAGAGTTTGTCTATATGGGAATCTAAGATTCCTGTTTACATGTTTCACTGACTTGGGGTCCCTAGTCTCTATCAATGGAACATGTGAGGCGCAGTGTGTCATAGCTCATGTCTGCATTTTGATTACTTGTTAAAGCTCCATAGCAACAGAAATAGAAGCAGGCTTTTCTATCAACAGGAGATTGCTTTCATATTTTACTAAGATTGGGTGTTCCACTTGAGTTGTATAGTAGTGGATGACTTTCTGGATTAAAAAAAAAAAAAAACAAAAACAAAAAAAAAAAAAACCAAACAAACAAACAAAAAAACACACAAAAAAAAAAACAACAAAAAAAAAAACCATACCCCAAAACCAAAAAAATCCCCAAACAAACAAACAAAACAAAACAAACAAAGAAAAATGTTTACAGAGTAGAAGTTTTGACTCTTTATAAACTTAGATGTATGACATTCATCAACCTTTGCTGATGCCCAGTAAGGTATCAGTTTCAGGGAGAAACAATCAAAAGAAGATTATATGATTGCATGTTAAATTAATAAACTTTAGCAATTAATTTTAATTAAAAGAGAAAGAGTGAGCATGAATCTAAACCATAGAAGAGGAACATAAAATCAAAAACCAAACCAAAGTGAAGCAAAATGAAGCAATTATAAGATGACATAACAATTCTGCCATTTCACAAGGGAAGGTATACACAATCAATTGGATGAATGAAAACCTTGAAGTTTCCACATGGAATTTTTATCAAATTTTTCCTTACTGAGACTATAGTTTGAGGACTATACCCTTTCCTTCTCTCCTCAACTATAACTAGCAAAGCCAAGTTTTTGGCTGATTTTGAATTCTATTCCTGATCTCCTTGGCAGGTTTCTACACTGACTGAAAAGCTTTCTTTTATCCTAGAAGATATATTTACAAAGGGAATAGTGAACATCCACAGTTTCTTTCATCCTCACTGCTCCTCTTCAAGCGTAGTGAAGCCCACAGAGGAGTTTGATGTGGTTAGAACTGAAATAGGTGAAGCATCCAATAAAACATTTCAATTCTATTTATCCAAACTGTTTAATGTGTGACCACCTAACAAATCATTGCCTGCCTGCACACAGAAGGCTTGAGGGGACAGTCATTCCCCAGGAAGTACCTGGATGATATATACATAGGACACAAATTCTGGTTCACTGATACCTGCTATGCCTCATGACCAGTTGAATGCCTCCAAGTGAGAGCTACATGAGCATATCTTGAAAGCTGTAGACTGCCTTGTAATTTTCTGCCTACTGAGTTCTTGGCTCTCGTTCTGGATTCTGAACCCTGCCTCTTCAGTTTACATCCTTGAATTGTGCTATTTTATGCCTAATTCCTATCTTTAGCCAGTTGACATAGATACCAAGGCAATGCTGTCTACTTATTAGTCCTGTTTCTCCTGATTATTTGAGCTTTGAAATTATTTAGCATTGCACAGAGGTCTTGCTCTCTCTCTTTGGATTGGTTCACACATATTCACTGATGTACTCGTGGATTCTGTGACCTAGCATAATCATTAACTACGCTTTTGGCTTCTTCTTTCTACTGACTACTTGCTATCATTTTTGCTTTATCACTCTCCCTAGTGCATCAAACCTGTCTACGGGCTGAATTCAGACCAAGACTAATAACTAGGCATCATCCACATGTCATAAAACTGTGGAACTGCTGTCAGCGTGTTGTCCAATCTATGTTCCAAGAAAGCAGACTGTAAAAACACCCTTTTCTACAATTGCTGCATATTCTCTGCACTCAGGGAAGATTGCACTGGTTCTCCCCACTTACTACCTGGTTGAAAGCATTTGTTCTCTACTGGTCAGTTCCTTCCATTATTCTTCCCCTCTACTTTGCTTTCCAGATTTCCACATGTAGTGAAAAATGTTAACCCAGGAAAATGCTCCAGGAGCCAGAAAAGGATAGGTTGGTACTTCTTAAAGCTTTTCTTTATACATTATATTTTTATGGTTATAATGTATCCAGTGGTCTCTGTAGGAGCAGAGAAGGCAGAGTCAGTTTTCTGTGGTAGGACAAGACTCCAGTAACCCACTTCTTTCAGGGGAGTCATTCAATACTCATCTCTCTGACCCAATGAATTTTGCATTCCTCTGTGCAATCTCTTACTCTCTTGGGTGATGCTTCATTTATTAGGCTATTATGTAAAAGCAAACATTCCTTATTTTCTTTCCCCAGCATTATTAATGCTTCAGCTACTTATTCAAAGACACAGAAGCTATTTACCTTTAATCTTAGAACTGGATTTTTAACTGTGAATCACAGCCTCACTGTTGAAATTTAACCTGAATCACAAATTAAGACTAGTGACATATAAAATCTTTCTTCTTACCATTTCTAATTCCCAATCTTAGACATATTTTTCCCCAGCCTACTGACTTCCAGAAGTCAGTATGAGCTCCATATAGATTGTAGAAACTAACTTTCTAAATTTCCAGCTTCCTTGTGTCAGGTATATGCCTTAGCTGTTTCCTGACTTCTCAGCAGGGCATCAGCTGTGTTATCTAATGGTTAGCCACATAAAGAAAATTATTGCATACAAGATAGGAGAGAGTAACAGAACTGTGGAACATTCCAACTGTTGTCTATATCAAAACCTAGGAAAACTGGACTGTAAATGGCATAATCATGCACCCTGGTATCAAATATAGGTGCCTAAATTCTCCTTTATGGTTGTTTATTCTTAACTCAAACACCTAAAATTGATCTCAGTGTAACTGTTCAGAAGGATGTGGTGTCTGATTCCTGTACACGATATATGCTTTAAACTCTATTCACATCTTTATTCAAAATATGAATCAAGTGAAACTTTTAAATTGAGAGTTTCATTTTGCCATTAATGAGCATGTCCAACTCCAGAGAATTTTAATATCGTAAATGAGGACAAAATGTATCCCTTAAATAATTACTTGTAAGTCACATTCATAATAAATACTGCAATTTAAATTTTGCTCTACAGCTATTCACTGTCAATCAATATCACACTTGCTTGGAAGAAATAGACATTATGTTATTATTAATAACATCTTGATATTGCTATTCTTTACATTCAATAATCACAGTTTGACAAAATCCTATAAGGGGCAATGGCCTCAGTTGGTTTTCCCAAGCATTTTTATTCAAACTCTGAAAACACAAAGTAAAAATCTATCATGCTGATACATACTGTAATGAGGACAGTTTATTCTGAGTTTAATGTAAACTTCTGACTGAAGAACAAATCTTCCATATGATTTCAGGTGCAAATGTATGGTTTTAAATTAGGCAGAAATGATTCTGAGTGATGTCTCCTCTTAACATCAGGGGAGTGCTTACCTCTCTCACTTTATTTTGTACATGGCAGGCCACCAAAACTCCTACTGTTCAATATTAATTAAGTAGCCTTAATGTGTATGTTATTTAATATTTTCAGAAGCTATGCATTAAATCTGTAGCCTAAAACTTCTAGTTAAGGAATGAATCCAACATTTTGGGCCTTTATACACATTTCTTTATCTTTAAATCCTCTTGCCAATTGGATGTTTAAGTGAAAACTGTATAAAAGTTCACATCACCTGGATCTGTTTCTGCAAGATTAGTGGAGTAACATCTTACTCTGAAACTGATCTTTTCCTTCCACAGCTTTTTAGTCTCTGAACTCTAAGGCTTGTATTAAATATGTAATAGGAATAATGAGTTTCAATTTTTAAAGACATTAAATACCCTGAACAAGCTGGTTAAGAATTGTAGAGCAACTGTCACCAAAATAGAGTTTAGCAAATGCAGTAAAGTACCATATTAGTTTTCTATATGCATGATTATATATATTTGCTGTGTTATCAATTTATAATAATGTGTTCATTCTTTGAAATTGAATTTTTTCTGAACAATGTTAGATAAAAAATGAATGAATGACATCCCATTTACCCACCCAGCATTCTGCCACTACACTGCTAACCCTTCATGTACTACCCTGACAGGGTGTTTACATGTTCTGAACATGTACAACATTCAATAATAATGTTATTAGTAAGAGTTTCTTTCCTACTTGTATCCCAAACAAGTGAATTCTTTCCTTCCTTAATACTATCAAAAGACCATGATAAAATTGAGGTATCAATGTAGAGTCAATATTATGGTCATTTCTTTTCATTCATTTATTCACTTTTCTCAACATGAATTTACATTCAGTTCTACAGTCTTAGTTAGCAATCAAAGTTACATTATTTAAATGTCTAAATAACAACTATCAATAATAAAAAATGTGTTTGTTTAGTAGAGAAGATATCAAGAAATATGTAGTTTCATCTTATCTGAGAAAACTGATAATGTGTGATAATCTGGGTCACAGTTTGCCACTTTTCCTGCTTTGCTCATAATCTCTTTCAGGACTGATATTTCTACTGTTGATGCTAGTTAAGTCTCTGGCAGATCTGGAACTATTGCATCAGTGCTTTATGATAGTTCATACTTCAGTTGGCATATCAGTGTGATTTTGTTTCTATTAATATCTCTTTTTGTCAAATGGTGTTAGCACTGTAGAAAAAATAATGAGACAGTCCCTGGTCTATATATACTTACAAAAGTATTCACAAAGTAAATGTCAATCTCAGAATCTGTACCTAAAACTGTATGCATAATCTGGTCTAAAGTAACTGTTATTTGTACAAGTGGACCAAAGAAAAAAAAAAAAAATAGGAAGAGCTTTCTATTCTGTTTTAGACAGAAAAGTGATGGAGAAGGGCAGACAAAAGCTAAGTGGACTGATGAAATGTTGTATCCCATGGATCATTTTAAAGGAATCAAACATACCCCAGAATACTATAAAAGGGACCACAAGTACATTTTTAATAGGGTCCAAAGTGAGGATGATGAAAAAACCCCCCACAGTTAAAATCCTAGTGTACACCAACAGCAAGATAAATAAAACCTTGTAATCTGTGGGCTGGACATCTGTTAATGATAGTTCAAAGGAAACTGGAGGGTCACATGTTGTCAACTCTCCCATAAAACAATCAAGCTTTGACTTTAGTAGTATGGTGGATTGATCTTGGCTGGCCACCAGGTGCCCACCAAGCCACTCTATCACTCCCCCTCCTCAACAAGACAGGGTGAAAAAATACAGCAAAAAGCTTGTGGGTCAAGATAAGGACAGGGATATTCACTTAGCAAGTACTATCATAAACAAACCAGTTTTGATTTAGGGAAATTAACTTAATTTGCTGCCAATTAAACAGAGTAGGATAATGAGAAATAAGAACAAATCTAAAAACACCTTCTGTTGTCATTTGAGCCTACTCAGCAGCTAAACACCCCACAGACGCTCACCCACCCTCCCCACACTTGGGAATGGGGAGGGAATCGGAGGGGCAAAGGGAGACTTGCGGGTTGAGATAAAAACAGTTTAATAACAGAACAACACGCTGACAGCAGTATCAGCGGATAATGTACAATACAGCTGCTCACCTCCCACTGACCAACACCTGCCTGCTCACAGCCAGCGATCCCAAACACAAAGGCACCACAGCAACACCCCCAGAAGGGAGAGCCTCTCCTGGCCCACTCCTGCCTTTATATAGTGAGCACAGTGTCACATGACATGGGATATCAGCCAATCCGGGCCCAGCCCTCCAGCTGTGCTCCCCCCGCCCCCGCACACAGGTGAGGGCACTGGGACCTGGGGAGCCCCTGGGGTCTCAGTGTGCTGCAGCACTCCTCCCGCTGCCAAACCAACGGGAACTCTAGTCCAGACCAAACCAGGACACCTTCCCCCCACCATCTTCCCAGGCTCAGCTTTACGCTGGAGTTCTCCAACTCCTCCCCCAAAGTGGTGCAGGGAGATGGGGAATGAGGGTTGCAGTCAGTTCATCATGCTTTATCTGTCACTCTTGCTGCCTCATGCTCTTCCCCTGCTCCAGTGTGGGTCCTTTCCACAGAGCGTAGTCCTTCAGGAATGGACCTGAAGGATCCCCCACAAGGTCACAGGTCCCACCAGGAGCCTGCTTCAGCATGGGGGCTCTGCAGGCTGCAACTTACTTTAGGGTATATCCACCTGCTCTGGTGTGGGGACCTCCATGGGCTGCAGGGGCACAGCCTGCCTCACCATGGACTTCACCACGGGCTGCAGGGGAACCTCTGCTCTGGCACCTGGAGCACCTCCTCCCCTCCTTCTTCACTGACCTTGGTGTCTCCAGAGTTGTTTCTCTCACATTTTCTCACTTCTCTCTCCCAGGTGCTGCACAGCATTTGTTCCCCCTTAAATATGTTATCACAGAAGCACTACCAAAGTCACTGACAGGCTTAAATTTAGCCAGCAGCAGATCCCTCTTGGAGTCAGCTGGAACTTGCTTTGCCTGACATGGGGGCAGCCTCTGGCATCTTCTCACAGAAGACACCCCTGAAGCCCCTTCACTAGCAAATCTTTCCACATAACCCACAAGGAGCTGCAAGGATATTATGCGATCACAAATGATATAGGAAGTGGTGAAGATATGGAAGAGCATTTCTATATTAAACTAAAGCTCACTCTATGAGCAAAATATTAAGGTCCTCCCACAGTACAATTCATTCTCCCACAGTACAATTTATTGTACACTATACATTAGAAGATAAACTTAAAATGGCATTTCTCACTATTTACCCTCAAATAGGATTACAACACATACCACACTACCTGCTATTCTCTCTAAGTAATACCTTAAGGCAAACTGGGAAAGCAAAATATTCTTGATGCCGAAGACTATCTTAATACCCATTTTCCATGTAACTGCTGTCATCCTAACAACATATTTCCAACTGTGAGAACACAGATAGCTTCCTGCGGAGCTTCTAATCTCAGGGCCATTTTGCAGAGCAGCCAGGAGGATGTGCTAGCATAATGAGAAAGCTGGTAACTACTGCCTAGAGATATAACACTTCATGTCTACTCACTTCTCAAGCTCTGTTGGCTTGAAACAGGGATCCTAGCTTGGCTCCTAAATCTTTCCTTCCCTAGATAGCAACACATTATTCTCACACCAGATAGCTTAACTTACTGGCTGCCTACAGAACCCCTGAGATCCCTTTTAATTATATACAAAACTAACACACAAGGTCCATAAAACACTTCCAAGTCAGTCAAGACTGCTAACTACTTGGATGTGAATTGAACATGCTTCTGTTTGGATTAAGTTGGTACTTATGTTTACACTGCAGATGAACACAAAATATGCCAAAGATCAAGGGGGACTAGTATGCACAAGGCTGTACAATGGACTTCAAAGTTAGTGTCCCAGATTTGCTTCATTTAAAAGACAACATAGGGTTATTCTAGGGAAAAGACTCTAAAGTACATAAAGAAAGGATGCTATTTCAGTACTTTTTTCCCCCACAATATGTTTAAAAAAATCTTCTTTTTGCTTGACATAATTTCCCTGTGGCATTGTGCCACCTCCACATAGCCATCCATAACTCTTGTCCTGCTTGAAACAATCTTCAACATGCCACTCTTGTTAATGACTGAGATACCCCCTGATGGTGCTTAACATTTAATAGTGCTAGAGTTCCACGTTTGCCCAAACAACCTTTTCCATTTACCTTACCTCAAAGGCGTTCTAATTTTTCTTCAGAGACAGAAATCCTTTAAGCCCATTGTATCCTTAGGCTACAAATTTACTGAGATTTAGGTTTCCAATAAGAGCGCTGAGATGAATGCCACCTTCTCATTTATGAATCAATTTTTGCCCATCGGCTTTTCAGTGTTATTACTTTTTATTTTATTTTACACTCAAAGGAGAGAACCTCAGGAATACATACATACACACACACACACAATGTTGGGGGGAAAAAAAAGACAAACTTAAAATCAGAACCAAATAAAACATATGGCACATTCTCCTCAATGTATCCTAAATACAAAAATCTCACATAACATGTAGTCACAGATATAGTATCTTTCTCATCTTCAGGACTCTTGTTTTGATCATCAGCATTTACCACAAAGGCAGGCATGCTATTTCTAAGCATCATGAGCTATGTTTCTGTATAATACTTGCAAGTGGTTAAAGAAGCACTTTTCTTTTCGTGCACCACAATTCAAGTGACACTGTCATCCATCTTCAGTGGTTAGCATGTCTTTGGTCTCAATGAAGACAACACTGCAACACTTTGTAAAATTCTGTAAAGCAGTTGCACATGAAAAAAAATTATTTGCCTGAACTAAGTAAAAATCCAGTGCCCCTCCTTTGTAGCTAAATTTCAAACAGATGAAGCAATAAATTGGATGGCTTAGAAAGCTTAGTTTCAATAATCATGATTTTCAAATCGCTGACTTTTAAATTCTGTTTTATTTTAATAGTGTCTTGACTGAAGTGAATATCAAACTTTATGTAAAGCCCAACAGGCTAAGCAATTCTAATTAGGGAATTATGTGGTCATGGTCATGTGTCAGGTCTAGATAAACTATAATCCAGTTTTAACTGTTTTCTGGGAATCAGATACTATTTCTGCTGTATGGCTCAGGATTCACCCTATTTAAGGAATACCATGAAGATCAAAAGATGGAATCAAACTTCTGTCAGAACTCTCCATGGCTACAGAAACACCCTGTGTAAAAACAGCATTGCCATACTAACCAGGCAACACATTTGCCAAATCCTGATGGCATGAACAAATTAGAATTTCAACTGCATTTAGGACAGCTGTAATGTTACATTTAGTTACATTGTTATACCATAAGAAATTACTCAACAACAGGAATAAGTTCAGTTGTTGGGAAGGGAGATATCTTGAGAGTTCAGAAGCCACCTAGAAAGCTCAAACAACTGAGTAGAATCTTTCTGGAAGTGTGGCATCTGGGAATTTACCTCTGAAGATTTTTTTGGAGACAGAAAACATCTTCCAGGTTAGCTAAACTATGTTATTAATAAAAACAATGACATAGAGTTCAGTATCTTATATATATATATGCCTAAAGGATACTCCTGATCAATGGGTGACTAGAGCCCAAAAGACTTTGCATAAAAATCTATAAACTGACCCATAGGACATATTATAAGATAATGAGTCAAGATTCTCTCTTAACATCATGAAACTTGGCACCCTGACCAGACTGTTCCATTTATCTCTATTCCCTGAGGTTTTTTTCATGTCTTTATTCTGCTTGATGTATCCTGCATCTGTATTTCCAGTTGCACAGACAAAAGGTGGAAGTGATGTAAGCAATTGTGGGCTTACACTCTTAAATATGCCTTGTAGTCAGATTAGGAAAAAGAAAGGGGAAAAAAAAATCAAAGAAAACTGAAATAAAACAAACCAAAAACTGTCTCAAGAGTGCTGTTGCTTGCATTTGGAGAACAGGTCTTGCATAGCAAACATCAGGAAAAGCCATTTTCAAAGGTTATCTGAACTCACGTTAAATAGTTGACTATTCAACCAAGCGAAAAATAGATCCAAAGGATGAAATAATAAAGCACTAGGGACAAAAGATCCACACACTATTTAGCAGAGAATGAGTCTCTCTATAATGGAAACATAAGCAGAGTCTCTTACAGTACTTTGAAAAAAATGATTGGAAGAAAAGCCTTGTGAAACATCAATGTATTCTGTGACAGCTATTTACAGTTTTTCCTTTTAAATTGTTCACGGTTGTATGTCAGGGCAGTAATCTTAAGAAAAAAATAGAGATCTGAATGCCTTTCCAGATACAGACATGTAATAAAAATATACTCACCTGGAAATAAATTATAATGGTATTGCTGGGTTAAAAAAAGTTTTGTGCAATGTGACTTGGAAGATTCTAACCCTTGAGTTTTCTAAAATGCATTTTTCAGATTTAGATATACATTATTTAATATTCAGAATTCATTTTCACAGTTTCTGGATAAGCCATTCAAAATGGCAATGTATTATAGTTGAGAGGGGAAGGAGGGAAAGTGAATATAGCATTTGAGATTTCTCCTTCTTCATTTTCAGAAAAAAAAAAAAAAGCAAGTATGAAAACCCAACATTTTTTGTTCTGATGAAGCAAGAAAGTAAGATTACAGTAATGTCTTTAAGATAAAGATAGATTCTAATACAAAAAGTATCACTGCTACACAGTCAGATATCCTTTGGCATCCGTATCTTAATTTTATTTTATGACAGTAATGTAGGACTTCTATTTTCATTTATAGATGTTTTGTAAGAACTGAAACTAAAAATATCCTTAAAAAAAAAAATAATATGAATATTGCAAAGCACTGTTGTTATACTCTATCACTGTGTAAACCAGTCTTGCAAATCTCTGGGAAGCAGTGTAAATGAAGTGAGTGATAGCACAGCACAGGTCATTTGGAACCCGTAAGAGCTTTTGTTGTACAAAGCAGACTGGCAAATGTCATAGTTTTTCTTCCCAGGCTCCCTTTTAATTATATGGAAAGAAAAACCTTATACTACGGGAGTGTTTTATCTGGATGGTATGATTACATCCTTTGTAAGGAGCTGAAATGGCAGACTGACTTAGAGTCTCTCTAGCTTCAGCACACAAGAAAACAGGAAAATTATCTGTGCTGAATAGATTTTAGTTTCTTGCTGCTGCCTCTCCCTACTGACACTAACACAGGTGAGACACAGCTTAGTATCTTTGGCTTTACAACTCCAATAATATACTTGTATGTCACTAAGGAAGTTTGCCTTCCTAGATGGGAAACACAGAATAATATAGCTCTTTTAGGACAAATCTTGCTATTCCACATGGAAAGATATTGTTGAGGAAGCAAAGGCTTGAACAAAACCTCACCCTTGAACTGGGTGGTGATAAACAAAGACTCAACTCACTCCCCTCTTTTCTCCAGGCTCAACTTCACTCCTGCATTCCTGATGCAGGGACAAACCTGCTCTGGTGTGGTCTCTTCTCCAGCAGCTGCAGAGGAGTCTCCGCCCCGGTACCTGGGGAACTTCTTTCCCTCCTTCTTCTCTCTCCTTGGTGCCTGCAGGGCTGTTTCACATTTTTTCTTCACTTCTCACTGCCAGGAAACATTTTTTACCCTTTCTCAAGTACATTTTCCCCCGGGATGCCCCCACGCTGGCCGAGGGGCCGAGCTGTGCCCTGCGGTGGGTGGGTTGGAGCCGGCTGGAACCGGCTGTGTCCGGCCCGGGGCAGCCCCGGCCTCCCCGCACGGAGGCCGCCCCTGTGCAGCCCCTGCTACCAGAGCCTGGGCAACTACAACAAATACATTTCTATATAATCCTGGAAAATGCATCAAATATATTTATTTTAAAAAAGGTGAGGGTGCAAAATATTAAGTGAATGAGGTTGAAAAATATGAGAGTATTTAGAAAAATTAAAAAGTACACACTCGTTTCATAGCATAGAGTCAGGCTTAGTAATGAGACAGAGACTCTATATAGTTGTAGAGAATTTTTCATATATTGTTCTGATTTATAGTCAAGATTAAACATGAAAAATGAAATATTTATCTTTTTAAAATCTAGTTGAAACACTTGAGCCAGAAAGGTTAAAAAAAGTTCAGGGAACAATCACACAAACAATTTAAGGCCATGATTTATGTAGCAGGTTCAGAGTGATAATGAGCAAAACTGCTAATCAGTGCCCACAGATATTAGATAATAAATTCAATAGGTTGAAATGGGTATTTGCAGTGCAACAAACGTTAGTCTAATGATTGAATTAATCTCAAGATGTGTTAACACAGAGAAATTTTTGCATGCCAAATTTGTTTACCACATAACATGTTAATGAAGATAAAACTTGTAGGTCTTCTTTACCCATATGAATTAAAACTATTATTTGGGAAGACTTGCGAAGGCATGAAGTGCTAAAGTTTTGTAATAAACACATTAAAAGATTTGACCAATAGGAGATAGCAGTAGATAAGGTACTCATTCTTTATTAAACTTTGTATGGCTGAATAGAAATTATTTGATTAGTACAGTGTATCAAAGAGCCTACTATGCAAAACAGATCTAGAAATAACCAAAGTGCTTCATAATTAGCGGATCATTCTGGTGTTTCCTAAAAGCACACATGTTGGATAAGGAGGAAAATCCATGTATATCCATGCACACATGGCTGGAAGTTTACATCTCTATGCAAATTAACTTTTTATTCCTGATCATCAAACAAATGTGCTTACAATGATAATTAAGGACAACTTTCCTCAGATGTCTTGCCTAAAAAGGCAGCGCCTTGAAAAAACAAACAAACAAATCCCCAACAATGAAAACCATTGCGTTTGTCTCCTTTAAAAATATCCAGTTACTATTATGGGACACAACCAGCTATTACAGTAGAAAGCACTATTTTCAATTTGCTTTCAGTTTGGTCCTTTAATATACAGATCAGTGGCCTAGTCTGACAAACCCTTCAGATGGCAGATTATCAGCAAATCTGATACTTAACTACAGAAAGAAGCTCAAGCTTATTTTCAATTATTTATTTTAAATTTCTTTTTTAAACTGGTCATCTCTCAGCTATTTCAAACTGTGACTTTACTGAAGTATCATGTGGAGACATACAATTAGCTACACCAATCCACACTTTTTGATTGTGACTGGCTGATTCAAATGATCAAAGCTGTGTAATAAACTCCATCAAAACAAAAACACTGTTAATGACTTAGACACTAAACCCAAGTTTAGTCACTTATCTGTTCCAGTGGAAAAGAGATTTTAATTTTTTTCATGCAGTAAAATAATTTAAATGATCCAATTATTTAATCTGGGCTAAGAAGCAGTATATGCCAAATTTATTTGAAAAAAAAGGTACGGTATTTTGTCATCTTTACTATATTTTCCTAAGACTGAATATACCACTCTGTATGCCTGCCATGTTGAAGAGATTCATTTGCATAAAACTTATACTTTAATTTCAGATGCACTGAACAGATGTATAGAAATTATACATATTTGAGGAAGTAATACCACGTATGATTAAAAAAAAAAAAAAAGAAAAGAAATTAAAAACAAAACCATGTTCTTATACTACTGTTAGTGTTAGCAGAGATGTTCATTATGCAAATATTTCCTCAATACATTTCAGAGGTCAGTGCTATCTGCTCTTAAGCATATCTGGAACCATGAGAGTTTAACACCATTGGCTAGTCTAGACATGCTCCTCAGATCTCATAGTCTCAACCTATTTATACAGATTTTAATGGGCAACCAGGGTAGAAAAGTAGAACACTGCTGTTAGTGAACTGCCAGATTTATGAAATGCCACATACCTTGTAGCAGAATACAACACTGAGTAGGTTGGCATCTTGTGATAGGCAAACATTTGACAAGACCAAAAAGGAAGGAGGCTGAATTAAGCAATATGACACTCATCTTTTCCCTCAACTAAGCGCTCTCCTTCTCAATTTAGGTTGTTTTCCAGTTTGCTCTGGAATTTCACAGTCTTCTGAGGACAAGCATTTTTCCCTTCAAGTTTGTTTAGTTGACAGAATGATTCATGGACATTTTTGAGCCGTAAATAAAACAGCTTTCTGACTTTTGAGAAGCACAGACCTGTTCTAAAATGTTTCACTGTATATGGAAGAATTACCTATACCAGTGTCAGTTCCCCAGCACTCCATTTTTCATATGCCATGCTTATGCTGCTGTGCATAATCTATCCAGCTGGCAGTTTACCTGACACCTTCCAAGACAATCCTTTCTCTGCGTCTCCAGTAACACCAGTATAATCTCTCTCCTTTTCTTTCCCTACACTTGTGCAACAGAGTAGGCAATACCAACAGTCACTTCTGGACCTGTCTCACTGAAAAATACACTCTATCTTATCACTAACCCAAACATATTGATTTCTGAATGAAAGACATGAGATATAGACAGACATCAACATACAGTGCAGCCAGGATTTATTCTTTTAGTGTGTGAAGACCCACAGCAGCTGAACTGAAGTAGACAGAAGACTAGAATCTACTTTTAGCCAAACAAGCAAGCAAGAGATACAGACTTATGAAAAGTCACAGAAAATGGTTTTTATTTATTTATTTATTCATGTATGTTCTCGTGGAACTAGCTGATCACCTTTAAACCCAAAAGTGAAGATAGCATGCAAAGCAGCTTACTATTTGGACATTCTAGGATTCTTCATTATTTTTTGCTTAATCAGACTGCTTTCAAAGTATAAATTTTTTGTAATTATGTTGTCACTGCAAAGTAACATGGATAAACTCAGAAGTGTCTCTAAAGTTGTCTTTTTCATCCTATTCCCCTCTTTTGACATTACCTCTTCTTTCACCATTTACACAGAGACTAGCTCAGAAACACTGTCTGACTTTCAGGATAGAACGTGAATAGTAATATATTTTTTTAACATCAAAGTATTTTGCTCTATTGGGAGGTATGACTCATATTATAGGCTAGAGACTTAAGTGTACATAATGTATAATTAGGGTTAAAGAGATTATTTTTGTTAGGTTTCTCAGAGATGAACTGGACAGGCATCCCATGCCTAATACAGCAGTCCCTATATTCAGAAATAGAGCTTGTAAGCATAGGCTTCTAGCTAGAATTTCTTGAAAATGTGACCATAAGAATCTGATTAGACTTCACAGAGTATTAACAGAACATAACCACTGATGCATCAGATTATTTTTAACTATGTCCATCTTTAAGACCAGTCATGCTATCTCTTTAAATGCTGAAGAAAAGTTGGGTAGCCAAAGGTCAGTATCATTAGTAAGCATCCAGATTATCTGAACATCTCTGTACCCTCGCTGAATGTGTTATGTCTATGCATGTCAGAATGCATAGATATGCATATATTTATCTTTTACAACTGACACAGTGACCTATATTCATCTGTAACGTTAGATATTTTCACTCTTCTGAGAAAGGTGTCATGAATGTCTCCAATCAGTGTATTTGCTCATGCAAACAGAGATTTATATTAGTAACTGTATATTTACAACTGAAAAGATATAATTTCCATTCATAATGAAGCAATAATAAAGGACACGCATGTATAGTATAAAAAAAAAAAATTACCTGGAGTAATGGAACAAAGCAATTACCTCATACTATTCCTTTAATTTCTCAATAAAAAAAAATATATAAACTGTGAAAGTATCATTCACACAACTAATCCACTGTGGTATGGATGATTATTTTTGAGTTATTTGGTTCTTCTTCTGAATGATCCAAGGAATCTGCAGTTAAATCAGCTGAAAAAGGCAGCAGTGCAGGGAAATTTTTGATTACACTTTTAATTTCACAAGCTAACCTACAAATGACTTTAAAATTGCTGGTAACAGTACAGTACTACTAACCACCTACACATTTTTATTGAAAGACTTTAGCTACAATCCATTAGGTAATGACTATGCTGTGTTTGCCAGATCACACTGACAACAACTAGTAAGTGGCTGGGTTTCAAGGACCTTGCAATAACACTACCTATGGGTTAAACCTCTTTTGTTACAATTTTGCAAAACCAATATATAAAAATAAACAAACAAACAAGCAAACAAAAACCCAACTCCCATACACCCAAATTGTATTGGAGTCCCTACTGAAAATAAAATCTATTTTGTATGCCTTTGCTGTGTTACAATATAAGCCTTTAGCAATATTGAAATATGTTCTTGCATATTTTAAGTATATTTTAAATTGCAACAACTTACTTGTTTTGGCCAACAAATTACTTCCCCTTAAATTTAGAAATTGACCACTGCTCTTTAACAGAAAATTAATTGTTAATATTCAGTAAAAGCTAAACATCAAAACTGGTCAGTTATTCTATCACACCATAATGTCAGTCATATATAATCTCACATAAGCAAAAATTAAGGATATGTAAAGTGATTAACATGCACACTATGAGTTTTTTAGATTAAAGAATATGCAGTGATTATAAAGTTGAGAAGGTTTTAATTTTTTTTTTCCAGTTATTTTAGACAGATGAATCATAAGTGATGCTTTTACTTGATATAAAAGTATGTCTTCAATAGCTGTCTCCATGGCATTTTTCCACAAATACAGCTATGCAATGAAATACTTTAGTACTGTTTAGTAAGGATAAAGTAAAAGAAAGAAGTTATTCAGTCCTTCTCAATGAACTTAAACACTTTCTTTAAATCTTGAATACAACACAGATCTAATCTAAAAGAGTAATTGGGCATATCACCAAGAGAGCAAAAAGAATCCTTCCCTAAATGATAGGCATATACAATTTAATTTCCAGTCTTAACCTGAAAATGACATTTTTGTGAGTTTTTCAGGGTAAAAAACTTTAAAATTGCCATAAATATGCCGGGAATATTTAAGCATGCAGTATTTGGATGGTAGTTCAGTAATATAAATTTATTTAAAATGACAGGTGAGTTGGCCCATGGAGAAAGAAATATATATTACTAAGAAGTATGTCTACATTAACTTTCAGGAGTGTACTTCTGACACTTCTCTCCTAGTCATCTCCACTTGACACACTTGGCTTTGTACTGTGAAGCTGTTTCGGTGAACAAGGGTGGGATTTCTTTTGGATGAAATGAAACCAGAATTTTCCAGTAACTAATGGGCATTCAGTCAATGGAACCACATAAGTTCAGAATAAGCACCACAGAAGTGTACGCAGTGAACACTGTATCCTTAGCACCAGATTCTTCACACTCAGACCTGTTCCTACTGTGCTTTGTATTACTTGCTAATGTAGTTATAGCCACTCTGATTAAGGTATAAAAAAATTACATAGGTATATGCAAGGAATTAGGGTTTTTTCTACTTCCTCTCAAAGATGACCAGAATCATCATGGGTCTATTACAGAAAGACTAACATTTTTGAAAACCTGTGCTGATGTAGCATGGGTTTTATATAAAAAATATTTTTTGCAAAACTGCAATATTTCCTAACCTTCCCGAAGAGTTAAAATATTATTTATGTCTTTATCTGTCTATTTAATTGATTTCAGATGGATTTCAAAATCACAGAATGGTTGAAGTTGGAAGTGACCTCTGAAGATTGTTTAGTCCAACCTCCCTGCTCAAATCAAGGTCAACTAGAGCCATGTCCAGATTGATATTCACAATGTCCAAGCATGGAGACTCTACAATCTCCATGGGAAGCCTGATTCAGAGATCTATAGCCCTGACAGTAAGAAAGTGTGAGTGATTTTTTTCCTTAAGTTTAAAGAGAATTTCTTTATATTTCAGTAAGTTCTCATTGCCCCTTCTTTTATTTTGTATACCACTGGGAAGAGTCTGGCTCTATCTCTACTCTCCTTCTCCCCACCCCATCAAATATTTACACACATTAATAAGATCCTCCCTAAGACATATCTTCTCTGGAATGAACAGTCCCAGTTCTCTCAGCATCTCCTCATGTGACAGATGCTCTAATACCTTAATCACCTTTGTGGCCCTTTGCTGGACTCACTCCCTATTTCCATTTCCCTTCTGTACTGGGGAGCAAAGCACTGGACTTGGCACATCAAATGTGTCTCACCAGTGCTGGCAACACCCTACCTAATGCAGTCCAGGAGATTGCTTTTTTCCTTCAAGGGTGCATTTCTGTCTCATGATAGGTTTGTTGTCCACCAGGATTCCCAGTTCTTTCATTGTAAAGTTGCTTCCCAGCTGGTCAGGCCCAAGTCTGTGCTGGTGCAATGGGGTTATTCCTTCTGCATGGACTTATTCCTCTCATTGGAACCATCAGCAATTCTAATTCTACTTACAGTTTGTAAGCATTTGAATGCTGAAATTAACAATTCCATGTTAAATTTGACACCTTTATTCTCACAACTATAATTTTTCTTTTAAGCAATTAAATGTTTGGCATTGTGAATATGAGTTTCACTGCTAAGACTCCATTAGAAACAGAACGTGAAACACCAGAAAATGAATCTGGGTATCAATGTAACAAAGAGTCATAGCTGGCAATAATATCTTTAATTGAATTTCAGAAAACTCAATCTCAAAAATCTCAAATATTGCTTCCATAATCACACTATTACACCTTTAAAAGGTGTGTTGTTGTCTCAAATATAGTTATATGATAGAGTATCTAGAATATTAATAAAGACATTTTAGTATATTTAGTATATTAAAGATATATGTATTCAGTTGTGCTTTTTACTTTTATTTCCCATGGAAAGTCTCTAAAGAATAGAAAAATCTGTTGCTGTTCTACTGCTAAAAAACACTGTTAAATAGCATGCTTATGAGGCATAGAAAAATACCCACATGAATTCTAAAGAGAGAAACTGATTTTTAAGTCTGTGATTTAGAAGAGTTATATTTTATTTTTCTTGTTGTGAATATTTATGTTGAAACAGTTGATGATGTCATTTATCTGTAAGAGTGTTAGGAAGGACTGAATGATCTACTCTTTTGTTCTGGCCAGATATGGGACCAATATTAATAAAGAAAGAAAAAAAAAGAAGAAAGTGATCAAGAAAAAATATTGCAACATTCAAAATATTAAAAAAAACTAACAAATTTACTACAGATCCAAAATGAATTGAGCACCACATATAAACTATGGACACCAAACATCCAGTTTATCAAAGAAAAGGCGAAAAGTTGATTCAGTCAGTCAGAAAGCTTTGGAATACTGCTTAATCTGTCACTGAAGATCATTAAATCAAGACATCATTCTGAAACATATGCTGTAGATACAAGCAGAAGATACACATTTTTATAAATTATTGGTTAGGATTTCTGACCTGTATTATGCAGGAAGCTGTCCTAGTCAAAATAGTTCCTTGGGCTTCAAATATCTATGCCCTTCTGGAAGTCAAAGACTTCCTGTTGAGAAAGGGAAGTTCAGTCTCACAAACAAGAGCTAGATACTGAAAGTACATGCTTTCAGACTGGGAATACGATACCCACTTTAACACTCTGGTGGGTTAACCTTGGCTGCTGCCAGGTGCCCACCAAACCACTCTATGACTCCCTCTCCTCAGCAATACAAGAGAAAAAAATAAGATGAAAAACCTCATTGGGTTGAGATAAGGACAGGGAGATCAATCACCATTTACCATCACTGGCAGAACTGACTCAACCTGGGGAAGATTAATTTAATTTGTCATTAATTACAAATTGAGTAGGATTGTGAGAAACAGGAAAAACAAAACTAAAACCACCTTGTCCACATCCCTTCCTTCTCAGGCTCAACTTCACTCCTTCATCCCTACTCTTCTGACTCTTCTGCTGAGTGGTGTAGGAGGACAGGGAATGGGAGTTGCAGTCAGTTGATGACACTTTGTCTCTGTTGCTCCTTCCTCGTCACACTGTTCCCCTGCTCCAACATCGGGTTCCTTCCAAAGAGTACAATCCTCTACTAACTGCTCCAGTATGGGTCCTTTCCAGGGAGCGCAGGTCTTCAGGAAAAGACTGCTCCAGCATGGATCTGCCATGGGGTCACAAGTCCTGCCAGGATCCTGCTCCTAAGTGGGCTCTTCACAGGCTGCAGCTTCCTTCGGAGCATATCTACCTGCTCTGGGGTGGGGTCCTCCATGGGCTGCAGGGAACACCATGATCTTCTCCACAGGCTACAGGCCAATCTCTTCTCTGGTGCCCGGAATACCCTCTCCCCCTCCTTCTGCAGTGACCTTGGTGTTTGAAGGGTTCAGGGTAATTTCTTTTACATTTTTCTTACTCCTCTCTCCAAGCTGCTGTTCATATTTGGGCAGCAGTGGGTCCGTTTAGGAGCAAGTGGGAAGTGGCTCTGTCTAACATGGGGGGCAGAGTCATGTGTCTTCGCATAGAAGGATGCCCTGCATCCCCTCTCGCCCCTCCACCCAACATTGCCATGTAAACCCAATACAAACACCAAGGGAAATAAATCACTGGACTATTTTAAAATACAGACTTGGTTTAAGGAATCTTGTGTGAAATTCTAGGCACTGTGCTATGACAGAGGTTTGACTAGATAATAATAATGGTTTAAAACTTAAAAAAATCTATGGATCTCTGCAGTAGATTTGGGCTTACTGTGATAAGAAGAAAAGCCTTGTGAGAAGATAATTCTTACTGATAGGAGAAAATAACTCTTAGCAACTCCTTAAAACAGCCTTTTGTTTTAGCCTGCATCACTGGCAAAAGCATCTGTGGTTTTAAACCGTCCTAAGTATCATCAGTGATGGCAGTCACAGGCACCAGCTTTCACCTAACATGCAACTTTCCCCTTCCTTTAATCCTGTAACCCTTCTAAATTTTCTTACAAGTCTGAATAGTCCCCATGCCCCATCTAGCCTCTTCAGCTCACTGATGAGTACGTGCAACTTCTCATCTTGGATGGCAGCAGTAGCTAGAAAGTTCAGACACATTAGGTGTTCATCTTAGAGAAGCGATGAGACAAGTTTCCTTCTCACTGCCCATTCAATGACTATGCCATCCTGATTTACATCCCAATTAGCTTTGGTATTTGGGGGAAAAGAGAGTAGAATAGAAACAGATGTAGCACAGTAGCTTTTCTGAACCAGGACAATTTTTAAATCTTCACTGTAATGAGGCAGCAGAGAAATGTAAAAAGATAGCAATACCTCTTATGCCTCTCAGATTTTATTTATCTTTTTCAAGAAATAAGTGCATGGGCTAAGATTGAATTCAGACTTCAGACTATTTTATAGCTCTTCTGTAGGCTAATTCACCAACTTGACTTCAGTTTTTCTTACTCCTACTTGCCTGTAGCTAAATGTGACAATGTTAGATTCTGTGTGAGGTATGAACTTGTGTTTAATGAAATGGAGGAAATGACTCAAAGGCAAATGTTCGTATTTTAGTTCACATAGAGTCTCATATTATGAAAACAGAAGAACTATGGGCAGTGATTTATCTAGTGATAAGCATTAACAGAGTAACATTTCTTCCTATACCTTAGAATATTCAGCTATGGGACTCCAGTATTGCCAAGTAAGACAAGAAACTTTTGAGGTAGCAAAATGAAAGGCAGGGTTAAGCAGAGGGTATGCCTACAAGGTTAAACCATCATCACCCACTGGGTGTAATGATAGCAACACTGTAAAACCAAAGCTCTTGTTATGAAAGGCTTAGTTTCTCCACATGGGACCTTATCATATGACCAAGTGTAATACAAGATAGTCTTGCCATTACTCTGAACTTTAATCATAATTAAATGACTACCACAGAGATATTCCTACTTATTACCGGAAATATAGTATGATTTAATACCCCTGACATCACTTGACTAAACCACTGAAGTATTAGGTTTATTAAAAGGTAGGAACTCAGGTATTTATCAGCCATATTTTCCATTCAATTTTTAATGAACTGGAAATAAAAAAGCTATCCACAAACAGAATTATTGGTAGACAGTTTTATAACATTACTTCAAAGAATATAGAATTGCTTTGGAATTTGTAATTAATAACTTAGAACACAATAGAATATTCTACATAATTTGAAGGTCATCCTTTTTACCAAGTAGTGGTTTTTGTTACAATTTTTTTTACAGCTCCCTGTTTTTTATAAAGCTATTACTTTGTGTTATGTAACTTATATTGATACTACTTATTAATGAGGCATAGAAATTAGGCAAGCATTTACTTAGCTTCATAAACATATATCAGAAGACATAAATATTATATTTCTGTCTGGTTTTAAACCTTTGGAATTATTACATAGATTCATCCACAGTGTATAGTAAGCTTTCTCCCTAGATCAGTCTAACACTCCACTAAATATATGCTATTCCTCTTTATCTCTTTGAAGAAAAATGAATCATATCCACAGCTTGCAGCTATCAAAATGTGATTTATCAAGCATTTTCATGAAAGTGCATTTTTCCCCTTCTTTACACTAGGAGGCACATTTTTCCTTCATACAGTTCTGCTGCATGAAACCCTTAGATACATTAACAATTCCAATCTAAATTTAGGTCCCTGACAACCTTTACTAAACCACAGTGAAAGAAGAATTCTTCACTAATAAGGTGGGGGGTTTTCTACACCAATGAAAACCATACTTAAAGTAATGAAAAATAACATTCTGCACTTGACTGCTGGCAAACAAAACCACAGTTTTCTTTTGAATCACTACTGAAGAAATAATTCACATTTAAATACATCAGACAGCCATACACATTTAATGTAACTGATGGTAAAGAAGATGTTTGTGTTAAAAGTGAAATTCCTGATAAACTCATTCAAAATCGTTAAAACCCAGGATTTTTGGTAACAAGAGAGGCAATAAAGTCATACCAGTAAATAAAATTTTAGAGTGACATTTTTTTTTTTTTTAAGATCCTAAAGAAACTTTATGATTTCTAAATTCTTATCTGATATACTAAAAGGTAAAGAACTTTAATGAGCTGACTGTTCTTTGAAATATCTTTCTTCAGTTTTTATATGAAGTATAATATACACACCCTCCAAATTCAGAAGACAGTGTTCATTTGGAGAATATGTGAGGTCAACATTCCACACATCAAAGCACAGTTCAGATTATTCAAATCCAGTAGTTTCCAAGAAATTATAAAATCTCCTTTTTTGCATGTGCTTTGTTTTGTTTTGTTGGGTTTTTCTGCAGACTCTCAACACTATAAAATTTGTAATTTTTCCCTTTTGTTTGAGAACATGGTAACAAACAGTGTAGCCAGGTACGGTCATGCTGCTTTCCTTTCCTCTTGGCCCATGCTTCTGGCAAAGTCATGGTCAGCAAGGCAAAGCTAAGGTTTTTAATCACTGCATTTAAATGCACTAAAATGTAACATACACAAGGCTTGCCTTACAAATCAATATTGTATGCAAAATTAAATCACCATAACCATGACTCTTGAATAATGAGACTTCCTGTAGTAAATTTGAATTATTTGCTGTTATTATAATTTAACAATGTATAACAAAACCACAGTGCTAGTGCCACTCTGTAACATTATGTTGTTTTTAAACACACTGAATTGTTGCTCACTGATGGAAGAATTCTTATAAAGCACATCAGGGTGCAAATGAGACAAAGGTGAAATATAAGGAAGTTTCAACTGCCAGGTTAACATCATAGTCCTCTGAAAGTCAGTTAATACTGACCAATTAACAATGGTGAAATGGAAAAGATGTCTTAGTGAAGTGAATGGAACCCTCGAGTTAAAAGACTATAAAAAGAAGACAGGTTAGAGTGATGCAAACCAAACCTGGAATATATACATCATTATAAAAGTTCTTATAAATTTTACTTTTTACTTCATATTTCTATCTTGTTGCCTTTCCTTCATAACCACGGTGACAAGTGTGTGGCTGACAATACTAGTGTTTGGCATCTCTCTTCATTTCAGTTTACCCTAGTGGGAAAGGTTGTTATTTTAAGTTGAGGTAGATGAATGTACTCTCACTGTGTATGTTCCTTTCATTAAATCATGTAATTGTATCTCTTGTGTATCTGTAGAAGCTAATGACTGCAAGAAAATATGGCAATAAGGTTTCTCATACCTTTGTGTAGTAAGTTATCAAGACCTTTAGCTTTTTTTTTCCTATTTCACATTTTGAAGACCTGGGCCTTGGTCACTCTTCAAGTATAATTAAAATAGCAACATACATTGAGAAACAATGGCCGCTTTTTTATTCACATAACTTCACAGAATACAGTAATAAACCACTCAATTCACTAAGCATTAAAAACATTAACCAAAATTGCTCTCACCATGAGACAAGGACTTTACTATCAAGATTAACATCATATTCCCATGAGCTGAAGCAAACTTTTACTTAGAATGAACTTTCATAAAAATACATTGGGACAAATCTGTATTTTTTTTGTGTAGATTTTATTCTTGGAGATCATTAGAAAATATTCCCATAAACATTTCTCTTTCTCTTCAGTTGAAACACATAAAATAAAAATAGAATATTGTTCTGCAACATTTATTATTCAAAGCTGGCAACAGTACATGTACATGGTAATACTATTACTCTGCATTAAGACTTTTTCCTTACTTTATAGATGTATATTTTACCTCAGCATGCTCCCAGTATTTTCATAAACAGCAACCCCTTAAACAGCCACTGAAATAAAACTACCTCTACTGTTAAATACAGCTATTTAACAATTCACTACAATAAAACTAGAAATTCAGTTTACAAGTGTCAAAGAATACAATGTTCAGATGATACTACATCAGTTATTTTAACCATGAACATATGTAAATACTCCCAAAGTAATTTTGCCCAACCACCAAATGGCATTTTTCTCTTCTGAAAATTTCACAGGATCTTCAATAACCATAATCGGCTTTGAAATCCATTTCACAGTTCATCCAAAAACTTGTGCCTCCAGCAACAAAATAACTTTTGACACAATGCCTAGGCAATAAATTGGTACTGAATAAGATAGAAAAGTCAAATCCATCTAATGGGCAGCATCACTCCCTTCCTTCCTTGGGTTTTCCTAGGTTGGTTTCTGTCACAGTAATGGTCATATCATTCCCTTCTTAGTTTGTGAGATTTGATGAGATATGGAATGCATTATTTCAATGTCTGTCCTAATCCAGTCTCATAAAAGGTAAAAAATCTATACTTCAGTACGTTACTAATCATCAATACAGCTTGATGGTTAGATTTTCATAAATTTGCCATGAATTTAGCATCCCCAAGGATAAACCAGATATAACCATAGACATACTAGAAGTTTTCATATAGCTTTTAAGAACACTTATTCACTCTGACTAATCTTCTATTAGTCTCTGTATTAGGGATTAATAGATCATCATGATTAATACACTACATTTGCACAATGTTCTTGACACAAAATTTCTAAAAACACAATTTTAATAACTTGGTATAAAGTTTACTAAGCCCATTTTTCCTAACTCTCTTGGAGGATTTTTATGTCACATTTTGAAGAGATGTGTAGTTCAGAGTCAATGAAGAAAATATGACAGTGCCAAGATGCAATGCTGCCTTAAAACTCTTCTCTGATCTTGTTAAATCTTTCACACGTCTCATACACGATCAGAGAATTAACAGGATAATTCCACTTAAGCTCCTCACTTGCTTAAGCAGACATATATTCTTGCTCCAGAGTCAATCCATTCATAGTTGCTATTCTTTTATAGTTGTTTGTATTTCTACACATTTAGGGTTTAAGATCACAGTTCCAACAACATTTCTGTTTTAATAAAGAAAATAAAATGTAGGTGTCATATCCAAAAAAAAAAAAAAAAAAAAAGGAAAAGGAAAAGGAGAAAAGGGAATAAGAAACCAGAATACAACCTGAGACAGTAAAACATTTCAAATTGTTTCTTCGTAGAGTTTCACTCAACACACTGTCTCGGTCTTCCCATAAAAAAGTATGAGAAAACTATTTCTAAGGTCAATATTCCACAGTTCGGATTCTTATCTGCCATGATTTAAATGTCATAATTCAGATCCAGCTCTGCTCAAATGAGAACATGGACCTTAATATTGTTCATCAGATCTCAAGGCCACCCTCTCTCCTGGTTTGTGCAGGTCCAGTGACAATTTAATCATCTATACAAAAGGAAGAAATGCCAAAGGGAGAAACTAATTCTTATTTCTATACTCCTGGGATGCAACAGAACTCAAGTTCAATTACCTTCCAAGAGCACAGATAAGACTTTTAACCTTTGTCTCCACCTTCTATCCAGAAAACAAGAGGCTTAAGGGCAGTGTTACTTCCCCCTCCCCGTTTTCAGTATGTCCAGGTCTCCACATTGCAATGACAAAATACTAGCCACAGTAGTGGTTAAGACCTCACTTCATTTTTTAGTACCGACTGTCACAAAAACACTGCAATAATGTAAACGCAATATAGAGAAGGAAAGAAGAAGAAATGCAGAAATTCCCAAATCAGACAAACTGCACATACCTGGTATTTGTATGAAAATGCATTTCCAACAGTTCCAAAAAGCAGAACATCATCCCATTCCAACCTAACACAGAAACTGTGTTTCTTGTTGTTACAATGGGGAATTTTAGGTGTGTTACATAAGTCTGTATTCTTTAATTTTTTCAGTGCTTCACTGATTTACTGTTTTCTATGTTAGTCTAACAGATACTGCAACCTCCATGTCCTTGCTCTTTAAATTTGTATGTAAAATGACTTTCCTAAAACAAAGTCCAATGATAAATACCAACAGCATCACAACATCAAGAAAAACTTGCTACCCTGTAGGACTTCATTCTTCCCAGCTGTTCTCACTGTGCAATTAGTATGGAGCTGTTTTTTCACACCGGTTATATTTTTGCTTCAACAGTCAAATTACAACATGAAGCACTTCAGGCAAAGTACATTATTTCCTACTAATGTTTATGAGCTAAGATGACGAAATATTCATGCATGTGCTCAAAAACATCTCCACCATTGCAAAGCTCAAAGGGGTGAAAAAGAAAGTAAATGAGTTATCAGAACAACTCAGATAAGCAGAGCACTGATGGTGACTCACCCGAGTTGGGGTCAGAGTTGCCATCAGCTTCAGTCCTCTTGTCCGGTGATGCCTGGTCGTAGAATTCGTCCTGCGGCTGAACCAGAGGGAGAGGGTGTGAGATCAGGGTTCCACCACCCACCGGCTCGTGGTCTCCCAGACCACTGTCACTGCAGCTTTCCTGGGAGCCATCGGGGAGGTGAAATGTAACACGGCGCTGGGACTACAAAGAAGAGCACAGGACACGCTGATTAGTGCTCTTCTTTTCTGTTCTCCTGACTATTATTTTTTTTAAAAAAACTTTTGACAGACAAATAGATTTGTGGCAGTGCTTATGAGGCAGTCATTATTACCGTGTTTGCTTGTTGGGTGGTTTATTTTTTTTTTTGGCTTGCTTTTAGAGCAACCCAGGGAAGATGGCAGGCAGGAGAGCCAAATTTCAAAGGTCTGCACATGCTCATCTGTGAAATAAGCTTCTCATAAGAAAGTGATCACTAGGCAGGTATATTTCTCATAACTTTAAAAGCATGATCTATGAAAACTCTCTGAGAAGCAGAAACCATTGCAAACTGTTATAAAAAGCAAATGACACCAGAAAATGTAATAAGTATATATTTCTGAGTTTAAAACCTGTATTATCGTTGTTCATAGTGGAAAAAAAAGTCCACCAATTTAAAAAAACTAATAAAAATCATTGTAATCTTTCAGGAATAGAAGGATATATAAATACATATGTATAAGGATATTTAACTGATTTCAATTATTTAACATGTATACTTAGGATTGGTAACATATCTGTGAAATCACAGTGGTCAGCAAAGAATCACAGAATGCAATGATAGAATAACTAATTATCACTCTGGTCAGAGAAATAAACATAAATAGCACACACTTTGTTCAAAGCAACACAGTGAACGAGAGCCAGAATTACAAATTTTCCTGACCTTCTTAAAAAAAAACCCTACATTCATCTAAAAAGGAAAAAAAATCAGCAGTGTACACTTGGATTAGTTAACCATTATTGATTTTGAACCTCTCTCATCTGGAGAAATAATCTGACTTTGTGAATTGTGGCCACAGAATGATACAGTGATTCCCCATGAGCCTCAGAGCCAACAGCACTGCTGCAAACTGTTTAGCAACCGTGACTGTGGGAATCATGAAAGGAATATTACAGGTCTTCATGGATCAAAATACTGCATCTTTGATGCATCGGAAACAACTAGTTCAAGAGTTTCTCAAGAGAGTGATTAAATTAAGTTAAGCACATGTTCCCACAAAAATGAGTTTCAACAGCAGGGAGCCTGAGTGATCTGGTTAGCTAGATTGGTTTAGAATAAAGAAGAGATTCACAAAGTTTGCCTTAAGCTTAATAACTTTTTAGTTTAGTGGATACTTGCTTATCGGTATTAGCCATCTGAAAGTTATCAATTATAACTAAGCTAATCATTCAAGATTTCTACAGAGTCAGTAAAAAAAGGAACATCAGAAAGATACTACAACAGGTATCTACCACTAGTTACCAATTTTTAAGTAGTTAAAATTAGGTGTGTTCATCCCAAATCCAAGTAAGTTTTCCTGAAGTTAACAGAAAAAGCATCAGGCCTGGACACTCCTTTTTTTTTCCCTGAATCTCTTTTTTATGCACTTTTAATTTTTTTTAATGAGGAAAACCTTGAGTTAATAATAATAACTGTATGTTTGCTTATTAAAAACTATTTGTTAATGGTAATTGCTACCATTTTATATGATGATCAATATCCTCTACCAGGTTTCTTTTTATTCATCTCCCTTGGGTGGACATAGATACTTGATTAAGTCAATTTTGGATTACTGTGCAATTCAGTATAGAAATAAATGTAATACTATTTGCTCTTGGCTGTGATTTTATAATTAGCATATTGCTTTTAAGTTCCTTTTCTAGCTTTAGGATTAGAATACAGCTGTAGCAAAACCAAATAGATCCTTTGAGTCATTGCGTTGTATTCATTTACATCAACAGAAGACCTAACTCTATATACTATCACTAAGCAAACTTTTACCTCACACTTTATTACTTCTTACACACTTTATTACTTCTTCTTCTTTATTACTTCTTCTTACTTCATTCTAGAATTGCCACCCTGAACAATTTTTGGGGGAATCGCTAGAAGGCTCTTTCTCTTCAGTATTAACAAAATAGAAATATACCTAATACAGCTTAAAATCTTATTTTTCTGCATTTATTTTCAGTAACCCAAATTTAAAGCTCTGTTTTTCCAAAGTAAGAGTTTGTGTCACTAGTAAAATCAGTAAGAGGCACAGCAAAGAAGATCACTTTAGTTTTTTTAAGCTAAGACTCTATAAGAAAATATGAATGACTGACAAAATAAATCCTTAAAGTAAGCAAGGAGGTGAAAATTTGAATATAAGGTTATGTGAAATAATTAAACCCCTGTAATTAACTAGCCACCTAAATAAACAGAAAAATACATAATTACAGAAATGTCCAGTTTCATGAGTTACGTAGTAAAAATACTGACCTTAGGTAACAAAAGCTCCTCATACTAGCCCAAATCTGCTGTGACTGTATACTGACAGAGACCAGTCAGCCAGTGAAATGGCACAGGCCTAACAGTAATACTGGAAACTTCTTAGCTGATAGTGCTATAAATTTTTAAAGCCATACTTTAAACGATAAGGAAAAAAAATATATTGGCTTGGCTTTCTGAGCCTCCCACTGAGGACCCCACAAATCATAAAGGATTATAAAAATATCTGAAGGTCATGTAAACAGTGATCCAGTTCCAGAGATGATGAATGGACAGCATGCAGTTCATCAAACAACTTTAGACTAAGCTGTGCCATCAAAACAATGAGGGGAAAAAGCCTTCTACAAAGAGAGATTCAAAGGAAATGTTTAAGCTTAGGCATATTATATTAATTGCAAGGGAAAACTGTCACTCAACCTGCTGGGAGCTTATGACAGTGTTAAGTAATGTGATACGTGGCCAACTCCTCCAGCTGCCTGGTCCAGGACCCTCCTGCCCAGGTAATGGAGCCCAGCCCAATGCCTGGGGAGTGGCTCACACTTTCCCCTTTGCAGGTTCAACCAGTAGTGAAGCTGAACATGTTTCCCAGACACACACACACACACACATACACACAGAAGACACTAACAAGGCTCCATGGGTGCCCGACTTACCAGCTGGTCCAGCTTGATGCTCACTAGCAAACATGCAGCACTCACACACTTGTCCCAGAGGCACCCCAAACTCACGGGTCCCCCCAGATACCACTGCCTGATACCCCTGACCAGACCCGGGCACTCCTACTCACCGGCTGGTCCAGCTTGGAGTCTGCCAGTGACTACACACCCACATCCCCCACACACCCTGTTTGGGGAAGGTACATTCAACCCCAGCACCCAGCACACGGGCTGTGACTTGCAGCCACAATTCAGTGCTCAGCCCCTTGCTCATATATTGAATTTCTTCTCTCTATAATAGTATCAGGGACTCTCAGAAAAAAATCCTACTATATTTGTATTTACCTACTCCCTTGTACAACCAAATGCACCCTTGAATTCTTTGTACCTAAAGACAGAATCAAGTTATTCTGAGTAATGAGGTTTAGAGTTGGTACAACACTGGGACTAATGATAACAAGTAATTACAATTTTAATTATGCTACAACATATGCCAGATTATATATCGCATGAAGCAGGGTTATGGTTCAGGTACACAACACTTGGCCAAAATTCAAATCTAATATCTGTGACATATTCAATCATAAACCATCATTTGGGGGAGAGAGAAATAGGGTTTTCTTCAGGTTCTGAAAAGCATCTAGTCTTTATTTTTATTCAGGAAATAGCACATCATTGTTATTTGAAAACCAAAACTGAAAGGAAAATTCAATCAAAACAATATGATTTTAACTTGTGTCAAAGTAATTTCAATATATAACTCATAAAAATTTGGCTCAGTATCACCTATTGCAGCAGATTCTATCAAGCTCATCCAGATGAAGCATGACTTCACACCCACAACAGATACAGAGAAGAATTAATTCTGTAACTTACGTGGTGATAAAGGATAGCAAACTCTGGTGCTGATAAAAGGACAGTTCAAGCGTAATAGGAAAATAATTTTTTTCTGTTTTCAGACCAGGTAGTCAGACAGCCAATACTTTTTCTAATTATAGTAACAGCAAAAATTATATCAAATCAGCCACACATGAAACTGGTTGAGCTGCTTCTTTCTTGCTACAACAAAACCAAATTCATATCTAGTACTTTCTAACAATTATAATTTGTGGAATTACTGAATATAAGTAATATCTGTGGTACCCGACTATGCCAATAAGGATATCAACAAGATTTCTTGGTTGGAGGGGTGGAATGGATGGTAGAGGGTAGGGATATTCCTAATGTTATTGATCAAATACAGAAAAGTAGAACCTGTGCTTGACATAGCATATTGCATTTTTCTTAATTACAATGTTTTATTTGGAGATACTGATAACATTTGAAAAATATAATTTAGTCTCATATTATCATTTTCCCTTCCTCATATTCTGTCCTATTTTTCTCACTTCTGTTGTCTTGAAATGAGGAATTGCATAGTGCCCAGTGATAGGATAGATAGTAATGAGCACAAACTAAAACACAGGAGGTTCTGAACATAGGAAACACTTTTTACTGGGAAGGTGATTGAGCACTGGCAGAAGTGGTCCAGAGAGGTTGTGGTGTCTCACTCCCTAGAGATATTCAAAATCTGATTGGACATGGTCTTGGACAATCAGTTCTAAGTGTCCCTGCCTGACCAGGGGGGTTGAACTAGATGATCTCCAGAGATCCCTTCCAATCTAAACCATTCTGTGATTCTGTGAATTCTAAATTAAAATAAATAAAATCTATAAATACCTGTAGTAGTTTCATAACTTTCCAGTGCTGAAAAGATAATTTTGTACCAATGTGCTTTATTTCTGATGATCCTAGCTGAATAAAATATATTCTGACACTACAATTTGTAATTCCACTCCATACAAATCTATTTCTTTGAGAAGTGGTATAGAGCATCCTGAAATCCTTTCTTCAGCAAAAGAATTGGTAGGAATTGTACCTCAGCATGGATTTCTAGAAAAGATGGGCCAATACCAGTGAGGTTTGGGCACTGCTTGTGAGACTAAGCTTTCTGCTTCTACCTTATTTTCCCAGAAATCCTCAAACACAGACAGAAAGTGGGCTGGAAATAGTGTATGTTATTTTGTTGACCTGAGTGCTGAAAGTCTGAAGTAGAGGAAAGATCATGCCATGTGATATTGAGTGTTTGAAATGTTCTATGGCAGATGAGTTATGAACCGTGTTGGAAAGAGAACTTCAATGTAGGAAGTATAAACATGAGATTTCAAAACTGTTTGGTGCTTTCCATTGTATACTAGCTTCTAAAATTCATTTTACTTCCAATTATGTGCTTGAATCAAGTAGCAAGTTACAGAAATCAGCATTAAAAGGAACTTCTGCATAGTGAGATTCTTTTATTCTGAAAACCAGACTTTCAGGCTTTGTGCAACTATTGTATTGTTTTTGCTAATCAGGGATCCAAGAGATAATTATACTATTGTTCCATTGCTGAATGTCTCACAGGGACAGATTTGGCTACAGATCCTATCCATTGTTATAAAACAAGCTATAATTAAAAAAACATTTCTACACTGGGTTGTTGCAAATAGAACCTGCTGAATTTTAACCAACTGAGCTGGCTTCTGAGTTTACAAATCAGGTACTTTGAACAAAATGCCCTTTTCTCTACGCAATATAGTTGTAAGTTAAGAGCCTTGATTTCTATCCTTTATTTTCCAGACAGGCAGAAGTCACCATAACATTTGAGTCACAGCAAGGCAAATTAAGCTTTACAGAATGGGCCATATGTTTGCACATTAGAATATATATTCAAGCATGACACATCTTCAATTGTCATTGAGATCTTTTATTTCAGATATGGAAATTTTGCATTGACAAAAATTCTTCCCTTTCCTTTCTGAACTATTATGCCATACTTTGAGTTAAAATGACAAAGGAATATTATGAAGGAAAAACAAAGAAACATTCTGGGAATATTTTCCTTATGGAAAGATTGTTGATATGGAGGCTTAAAAGAGAAACTTGAATAAACAATTTACTTTATGGAAGATAAACAGAATATTCTATACATGACATACTTTACTGAAACTTAAAACCCACTCGAATAAAAAAGTCAAAGAAACATATTAAAATAAAATCAAGTGTAAACATTAGGCAAATACTCTAAAAACAATATGAATTGACGATGATGAAGAAGATGTTGTTTGCACAGAATTTTGAGAAAATATTGTATGAACACAAAATCTATGTTTCATCAGAGGTCTTCTGTGGAAGATATCTGTTTGATAAGGTTTGTTCCTCCCAGAATCAAAACAAAAAAGTGTGTAGTTGTAGTGCACCTCACAGGAAGGCCACAAAATGCCTTAAATAGAACTTCATATAATTCAGCTCAGTGATCATTTATACACACTTTCTTTTGAATTCACTCAAGCTTACAAAAGAATATGAATCTGAGATAAAATCACTCTACTTTCTTAGTAAAAGCCACTCTTGCTTCTCTCAGATAACCTTGCCTCAACTCTGTGTTATGTACAAATTGTGCAGTAGATTCCTACAATTTGCTAAGAAAAATAAAGTTATTTTTTTCTTGGCTGGATCTAAACTAAGCTTCCTTGTGTAGTCCCCATGGCAGTTCTTATTCAAGGATCTTACTTGCAACACAGGATAATCCATTCTCCATGCCCATCAAGACCCACAGAACAAAGTTAATGGAAATAGATAAGGTTTCTATCAATCTCTCAGGCTAAATGAAGAACAAAAAAAAAAAAAAAAAAAGTAATTCATACTGCATCTTCATGTTACGTCTTTGGTTTGGTATTTACTTGTTTTTTCCCCTAAGGTAACAAGGTTGGTATTGATTTCAGAATGTAAATTGTTATACCAGAGAATCATTTGATGTTTTCTGCTCAATTTCACAGTACTAAAATTTCATAGAAATCAGTAAATTACACTGTAGTATATTAAAAGGAAGCATAAATATAATCATCTATATTACCTCTCTCTTGTTACTTAGGCTGCAGAGAACTGATCTTTTCTTCAGGGTGAAAAATATTATCAATTACAGTCTTCCCATTGACTGGGGAGGAAATGACTGCTTGATGGTCCCAAACACATTTAAACATATTTTATTTTAAGTTTTGCCTTCCTAATATCCACTTAGAAGGCAAATATTAATTTTCCTAATCGGCATTGTTATCTATCTGTTCATCTTGACTGCAAGGTAAATTTGACCTAACAAGAAAGCTGAGTGTTGCAATTTAAACTAGTCTAAATCAGAGTATTACCTTGGGAGTCTGGCAAAATACTATTAAGTTTTCAACATTTTCAGTCTTAGCCCCCATCCTCCTGAATTAATTGTCTGAGACTCAGTAAATCAGTTCTAAGCCTACATTTATGCAAATTAATATCTCAGATGCATGGAAAGGCAAGTGGGGGGAAGAGATGGAAACTGCTGTACACAATAAAACAGAAAATAAAATAGCCAGCTATGCTACCAGTAAGCAGGTAAACTAATGTTCAGAAACATTATTCACCCAAATGGCTAGATGTTAGTAAACCACAGTTTACTATATTTATTACATGTTTCTTACCAGAAACTCTGTGGAAAATAACCCTGAGAAAGGATTAATTAAAAATGTAATGATTTTTTAGATACCTACTAAAAATTAGTGTTGCATCTAGGATTGTTTTCTAAACATATTTATAGTTAATGGAGAAAGAAGGGCAGCTCTGGTGAACATTCATGCCATCCTAAAAAATATAGGAGTGTAAAATAACAGTAAAATGCTTTTGTGAGGTGTATGTACTCAGTCACTGACTATAGATGACTAGGTAAACTTAGGACATGTATTAGAAGACTTAAGACAGATTAATTTTTTTGACAACTCTATTGTTATACTCCTTGACAGTAGAGAGACATGAAATATATAGTTTTCAAATTTTAATGCCCAAAGTTAACCTACCAGTAAGAAAAGGTAAATCTTGCACTACGTTCATAACTATTTAGGCACCTGAGTTTAGACATTCAACACTTGAAATTTTAGCTGCCATTAAGTATTTAGGATATAAGAACCTGAAGAAAGACATCTCACTGACTTATCTGTTCTGGAACATTTTATAAGAGCTTATTTGAATTACAGCATGCAAAGAAGCTCACATATAAACAATTTATTTGTCATAGGATTATATTTTATGTGATCTTTAGTAATTTAAAAACTTCAGTGATCTTTAATTTATTTGTTTAGTTTGATTTTGGTGATGAGCTCCTCCTAACAAGACAGATAATGCACATTATTAGTGCACTCAATTAAAGAAGTATTGCAGAAACACTATACCAATTATAACAATAACCAGCATAGCTTCTCTACACTCTGAGAAGTTTTACATTAGTAAAAGCATGTGTTGATCAATAACGTATACGAACTACCAAAATGTAGAAACAGCTGTTGTTGAAACTTTACAAGTTTAATTATAATAATAAATTGGCCCTGATTTACATTCTGTAAAACTCATCTAACTTCAGTAATGTGAACAGGGTAATAAAGCTTCTGTGTCTTTCTTTTAACTATAAATTATGTATTTAAATGTGAGAAGAAACAATAGAGAATATTTCATATCTGAGGAATGTACATTATCTGGAGGTTACTCATAAAAATAACCCTACTATTGTCATATATGAAAATATTGACTGCTATATTTATAATGTTAACATGAATTATGTTTACAGTATTTAATGAGTTACAAAAGTATTCCATCAACTAAGGTTTATTAATTGAATTGAATAAACTGTCACATGTGCTATCATGTCAATAATCATTCTTGATACTGCATCTTATTGTTGAAGCTGATAATTACTATGTTACAGAAGTGCTGTGTATTTATGCTTTCACCACTGTCAGTCACTACAGCAGATATGCAAAGTTATGCAGTACCAGGACACAGGAAACTTTCCAGTGATCTTCAGGAAAAAGAAAGATGTGATAAAAAAACCCTTTAGTATTCTGTTCCATTAGCATTCTTTAGTACAGCATATAACCTTGGAAATCAAGCAGGCCATGGCTCTTGTGAAAAAGTAGTAATCTTTTGTCTGTCCTTGCTCTATCTTAGAACTAACCTCAGGTTTTGAATATTTAATTTTCAATTGTGTATATAAGAGGAAGAAAAAGTACTTCAGAATCCACAGATTCAGCAGCAAATGGCCACTAGGAAGTTTTGTATCACAGGGCTTTAAAGGTAGTCAGATTAACACTGTTTTAAAAGGAAAAAAAAAAAAAAAGAAAAAGAAAATTTGAAGCCCTTTAAATGATCACACTCTAAAGCAACCAGTGCTTGTAGTGACATCATGATGTCAATCTTACTTTTATTTATGTGAGTTTGAGGAAATGCAGTTAAGATGATCATACTGCTCCTCACTACAGCAAGGATTAATATTTGCCTAAAAAAGCTGAATTCTCATAAAGATTCTAAGGATATCCTGCATTAACATGGGGGTGGGAGGAGGGCAAAGAAGGAGGCTCTCAATTTAGGGATGCTGTAGGGAGAATAGTATGTGAGAACATTGTCTCCTGAACTAGTACTAGCGCATGTAACGGGTATCTGTCACTGACAGCTCACTCAGTTACAATTAATTCTGAGTTAACAGTCATGTCTTCTCCTACAAGCATGGAAAGCAGAAACAGCAGCAGCATTGCCCTTTTAGGATAAGACCTTTTACATGCTATGATTCTAGAAAGCAGCTGTACATCTATTAACACAATGGACGCTATAGCTGTCACATTAGATAAATGGATCCACACTGGAAAAGCTGAAAGTGGACATGATTGTCAAGGATAATATGGTTAAGTTGGTGCATTCTGGGAAAGATGCAATTTCTATAATATTTTAATTTTGAAACTAATATTATTATCCCAATCGATTGCACAAACTATAAGTTAATTAAAACACCCCTGTTAAAACATATCTGCATCTCTACTAGAAAATGAACTAGACAGTAATGTATTTGAACCATACAAACCTATGTTTTTTTACCTGGGACAGGATGTCCTTAAGAACTGTTTGCCTAAGAGCAGATTACTAAATTTTTTTTTTTTTCTTATTTGAGTTCCCAAAGCTCTGGAGTTTTCATTTTGCATATGTAAACACATGCTACAGAAAATTAAAAAAAAAAAAAAAAATCCTCAGCTTTTCACTTAGGATTCTTCAGAGAACAATACATATTACAAATACTGACTACAAATTCTCCTTCCATCACATATAACACATATGTACATCTGCCTGGTAATATCTTATGTTGTCAAAGCTTGGAAAACTAATTCCACCAAGAATGTTAGGACTTTCACTGGATGAATGGGGTTTTTATTTTAATAATAGGTCTTTCATTCCCATGCCATGTTGGCTATTGGGGAAATACTCTGCTACATGAAATTACAGTCCCAAATAAGATGTAAAATGAAGAGTAAGCGTATTAAGGTGTTTCCACACAAAGAATTCCAGAAAAAAGCATAAAACACGCTTCAGCAGCTTAGCCAGTAAGACAGCTAAAACCTCATGTATTAACAAACAAGATGAAAAAAAGAAGGAGGCAAAATAAGGCCTCTTTGCACAGAAATCAGGTACACAGAGAAGACAGTGGTACTACTCTACTATCAAATCAGCAGACACTCTCAGAGGTATCTTACTACAAGATTAACTAGCTAGAAATGTATTTTATACTGGCCTCAAGTAGAAGTCAAATGAGAGCTCACAAGAATCACTATTATTATCAGACTTCATCCAATTTTCAGTATTTTCCACAAGTTACATAATGGCATGTTCTCAAGACATTAAAATTTATATGGAAAACAAGAACTCTGACTATCATCTGGATAGTTTTATAAAATGCTGCCAATGCCATGGATCCCTTTGGAATAAGCCAAAAGATAAGTTTGATAGTCCTTGTTCATGTTCTGGTGTTGGTCTAACCTAATTTGTGCCAGCTGAGTTTAACATTAGTAAAGTGAACTGACACTGGTGAATTTATTTTTTTCTTCCAGTGGTCTAAAAGAATAACTTCACAGAAGTCATTGACGTTACATCAACTGATGCTAATAACCACATACTTCTGGTTAGCTTCTATTGGAAACAGAGTCACTAAGTCACGTATCCAAAACTACAGACCTTCATTCGATCTTGGCCTGTGACTTCTCCAACATTATCTCTCTGCAAAACTAGAGAAAGCGGGACATTGGGCAGTTACTTTGAACAGAAACCATTTAGTGATTGATGCATATTTTTTTCATATTTACATACCAGCAAGTTTCTCATTTCACAGAATTTGTTGGATGCCATCACCTTTGATCTCAGTGTTTAAAACTGATGGACTTATTTGTGCACTTTCCACCTACAGCCCATGATCATGTCTATTAATACAGATAGCCAAAGACTGCTGACTTTTGAGCCCAACATTTACTAACATTTCAAGGGTAATTTATATGTATTTTGTAAATGCTAGCTTTTCATTAGGCAAACTGACAAGTACGAACTTTCTGTTTCACATTTTTTTTAGCCAGTAATATTTATTTAAATAAAAGCATGAAAAACACAGAGCCACAAAGGAATGAAATTGCACTTCACAAAAACATTGTAAATGTATTTGCACATGCCCTGTCTGTTTTTGTTTTACAGATAATATTTTAAAAAGAAGTCCAAAGAGGTTGTATCTAAACCTAGACCAATGGTTTATGAGTATTGCTGTTATGTTCTGATACATCCTACGTTACATTACTACAGAACAGACAGGACACATTTGTGAGTGAGAATACAGCACTAGAACAATTATCTATTTATGGGCAAATTGAACTGAGTTGCACTGTTGTTTCAATAGCAATTTCTCACACAGCAATAGATCAGGATCCTTCTCATATGTACTACTATGACAGATGGAAGGAAATGCATGGTGGCACTTTGAGATTTAAGGTGTTATCAAACTGTAGAATACATCACAGAGCTCAGTGCCTGTGGAAGCCACCTTATCTCAGCGTTCACAGGTTGACAAGGCACTTAAAGAATGCATCCAAACCCCCTGGTTTGATCTCTATTGTTGACAGATCACAGATATGGAAGTCTGAGATATTTCCACAGAAACTGCAAGTAGGGTGATAACTAGTCGAAAATGGCAGATTACCACACCTACTTCAGCAAAGATCTGAAAATGGAAGGGGTTTTTTTAGACAGAATGAGCAGAGGAAGATGTCATTACTACACTACAGTTACTAATAATACAAAAAAGCAGTGAAAAGAGCAGGCAAAATGACTTCAAGGCTGAGTAAATCCTCTGAAATGGAGACTTCAATACTTGCTCACACAATTTTGAATTTAATTTGTAGAAGGAATAAACATGGGCCTATCCTAGAACCTAGCAAAATCACTGGAGAGTTTCCTGATGATATCGATGGGATTAGGATTGGTTTATCAGCATTTTCATTATCACTAAAACTAATAAAATCCCAAGTTTTTCTTGTCATTTGACAGTCATTGTTCTGAGTGTTTCTGACTTTACCATCCTTTTTAATCTAAATTATGTTATTCACAGATATTATCTTTTTTTATTGAAGACACTCACCATATATAATCTATTCTTTTGTTTTGTAGTGTTGGATTTTCTTTTCCAATGTGTGTTAATAATTGTTCTTCAGATATAAAAATTTAAATCTGATTATGGCTTCTTAAACAAGCTCTAAGTATATTAAATAATCATTTAAGTTTGACATTAAGTGTTTTGTGTGTCAGGTTTTTTTGTGTGTGAGCAGATTCCATGCTTGATCTTCCTACACCTACAATCAATTAAATACATAATCTTTTAATAGCCTATCTCTCTAGTTTCTAAATGGAGTTCAAATTCTTATGTGTAATTAATAAACTATATATGAAGCATGCCCTCAACTTCTGAATGGCCAAAAAAATCTATTCAAAAATTATGCAGAAGTCAAAGTGAGATTGACATTTCAGTATGAAATGACAGGCATGTTTCATTAAAGGCCAAATCCTGCAGTTATTCTTCAGAAGGTAATGTAGGCCTTGCACTGCACTGAGGATTGTTGATTTCACGGACAGGTAATTCCATTAATGCCTCCATTATGCAAAGACAGACTGGCCAAGCTACTAAAGTGTGAAGCACACATCACATTTGGCCAGACCAGTCCTCATTTACATTCAGGTTATAGAATAGCCATAGAAATCCCATTTGGAACTGATGTATTCCCTTTGATCCTTAAACCAGTACACACATTGCACCAAGGCAGAGTAAAAACAGCTGTAACAATGTACTGGAGAAAAGCAGCAGGTAGGCTTATTAGATCAGTCTTTTTGGTAGCAGGCATTGCTCTGGAAGATTCCTGAAACTGAGGAAAAAAGCAGACATGACTACATTTGGATAACGGTTTATCACAAAATTATTTTTTTTTTCCATGGGAATAGCCATGCACAATATTTCTCGTAACTAATTTTATTGAAATAAATTTAATCAAAATGATTTAATAATTAATCCAGCATCTAATACAAGCAAAAGGCTAAAACATGTATATAACAGTATAGAGAAATGTCTTTGTGTACTTTGAAAAAGACCAGAGGGTATGGGCTTTATTTTGTAAAGGCAAGGTTATTTATCATTGTTTCTTAGGAAAATGCATAGTTCATCTCTAGAATTGAAACTAGAAACCTGCTGGATAACGTATTTTGAATAGTAGTCCTAATAACAACAGTAAAAGTTACGAAAATAATCCAACATCAAACTGTACATAGTTAACTTCATAATGAGGAAGCCAAATGTTTCCCACACTAGTTAAAAATTGATATGGTACATGCTCTGGGTTGACAGATGGAAGAAAAAGAAAGACAGATGTGCTCTAATTTCTTGAATTTTTTTTTTTTTTTTTTTTCCATAAGATGACTATCAGTCATAGATAAAACTGTTTACTCGAGAACACTCTCTACAGATACTCATCAGAGCAGTATTGCCAAATATCCTCTAGGACCTTGCCCACTAGTATCATCTCAAATGATCTTAAGTAACAAGCAAAATGTCTAACAGCTGGCACTTTCATTAGAAATGGCAAAACACCAACCAGGTCCAGTTTGTACAGCCCTTGTAGAGGGGACCATATGGAATGCTAGCCTGAATCTTAACAATTAAAATCAGGGGCCAGGTCAGACAAGTAGCTTCTTAAAGAATTCATGATACTGAGTTTCTAAGCTAAACTGAAAATGACATCGAAGCTAACATGTGAGAGGATGTAAGTAGTCACTCTCACCCAGGGGAAGGAGAGTGATCATGTGATTAAAGTACAGGACATGGAGTTAGAAGACTGACACTGTGACAGATTTCATGTGTAATAAAATGTAAGTCACTGTAATCAATAGAAAGTTTCCAATTAGACTCAGAATCAGGTACCTGGGGTCTATCTTCCATGTACTGAGAACCTCTTGACGATGGCCGGCTGCTGTCAGCTGCCAGTGATGTGAAACACTCAACATTTTTGCTTATTGATAAGTGGGAAAGATCACTGCCTTTTTTCAGCTAGGCATGATGCTTATGAAAGCTAACATGATATTTGCAAATGAATTTAAGATGCTCAGACAGCAAATGCTATCCAAATAATAAATATTTTATTATTTTATAATTTGAGGTAGAATAAATGTGTTTATAATTTCCATTTACTTGATTATAAAAGGTTTAACACTGAGCAGGGGAAAGATGGAAGAGGAAACAGAAGAGTGGCACTGTGAGAGGTAATACTCAAATAATATGTGAAAGAATGTTGTTCCCTCACAAAATTTACAATCTGATTGAAAACTGGGTGAAGTAAAGACAACAAGAGAGGCATGGGGAAATATCAAAGGTAGTAGCAACAGCTCCATATGATTACTATGGTTAGCTATGTGTCCTGCTTGATGGACTTAAATCATTATGCTTTCTGGTTGTTTCTGGAGATATACCTTCCTTCCTTCAAAAAAAAAAAAAAAATCCTTTGTTTCTTTTCATAACCTATTGCTCTTTTCTTTAATCTTCTAATTTAACTTTTATGATGATGACTTTAAGATATTTCTTTTCATGTTTTGATTTTTAAAACAATAGCAAATAGAAATTACGTTTACTTCTCCCTGCTTTAGACATCTTCTTGCAAAATCCAGTAGTCATCTACCTGAGAACAGCTAGGGCACCTTTGAGAAAATAAACATAAGAAGTAAAGGTGAGAACAGAATATTCTGCATAAACACTTCTATTAAATGGCTGTGAAAATACCTAAATGTAAGTTTTCCAATAATTGCAGAAGCTATTTTAATCTCAGAAGAGGTCATTAGTGTTTGATACCACTCAGCTCACTGTGTTTACAGGCTATCCTTTACTGCCATTTTAAAGATATTCTTAACTAAGATGCCTTCAAATATACAAAAATCATTGCTAAAATGATATGATACTATACATGAGTAGTCCAAGTGAAACCACAGAACTATTAATTTCTAGAAAAATATGAATAGTTATATACCCTGCATGATACAGACATTTATCTGTGATAATATCCAAATATTGTTTATATAATTAATGGTGAGAAACTCCTCCAAACCAGCAACTCAGAAACTGCTTTATTTGATCATGATTTCTATCTAAACTTAAATATGACAAATGTGTATGTTGTGCCAGCCTCCAGAATAAATAATTCAAATGGCACCAGTGACAATTTTCACTAGTAGCTATCACAAAGATCCTCTGTGTTTACTTGTGATTGTGTTTCATTTCATATTGAGATGATTAATCAGAGTAAATGTCTTTATTTTCTGCTGTTTTAACTTCAAGAAATTATCTCTTCTGGTTTTATCCTATTATAAGGATCGTTACAAAAATGGGAAACAATTAACACTGGGTTTAATGCGTGAATGCCATAGAGCTGAAGTAATTGCACTCAAGGTCTGCTAACTTTTTAATCAGGCATTTGGTTGCAAGCTGCTCACGATTGATTCTGAGAGAAGAACTAACACAATCTAGGCAGCAAAAGCAGGTGTGCCAAAAAAGCAGACGTGTTGGCAAAACCAGTGAAAGAGTCTAGAGGGTAAAAGAAACACAAACTAACAGAAAATTCTTCTTAAAAGACTTTTGCTTGGGATCCAGTCATAGATGAGTGAAATTAATTGAGGCAAATGAGCATAGAGAGAGGTTTTTGACCAAAATAATTAAGAAATATGAACAGTAAAACCACAAAAGCTCAGCCTAGAGAAGACTTGCCAGTCAGAATCTTAGTGAGCAGAATTAATTAGATTGGGGAGTTGAAATTTTCACATGTATTTTGCTACATAAATAAATAAGAAATACCATGAGAGGTTTCTGGAATTACAATTAGAACACTTACTATTCTCAGCATTTATGCTTTGTTTGGGAGAAAAGAACAGAACCATTTTTATTTCTATTCATTAAAAATATTTTTTTTTTATTTTCTCTAATAAATCTATTCTCCATGACTAAAAGAGTCTTGAATTCAAAAGTGCTTACACAGCATAGAACTGGGTGCACTTATAAATTACATGTGTTAATGAAGACAATAGCTACACACACATATCTCTGTAGAATCAAATTATGTCAAAGAAGCAAGTGTATTCACTTGCAAGAATATAGTCTAAATGAAGATTGCATGCTTACATCACTTTTCAAGTGAAAGTACCCCTCCCTGGTTCATATACAGCATTATAACAGAAAGCTCTTTTCAGGATTGCCCTTAAGGAAAATTTTGTTAGATTTATGTTTGCACACTATCTTTGAGGTTTGTATTTGGGTTTTTGAATCAATATCTTTCCGTAACTCATCTATGTACTTAATTTCAATTATCTTGTCACACTTTTATGCTAAATCCATAGTTTATATAACCTTATATAGCAGTTCTGCATCAGAATCTTGACCAAACTCCCCCAAACTTCTAGATTAGAAGTAGAAAATCATATTGATATTAAGGTTCTGACCCTAGTTAGCACAAATCAGGAAAAATCTTACTTGTGAATGGTAAACACCATCCATCTTGGTAAAAAAAATCTCAAAACCTAGATAATAGGTAATGCAAGAGGTTTGGAGGGTTTTTCTCAGAGGTATCTCTGAAAACCTTGTACAGATAACAGTTTTTAAAAGACTGACAAGAAATAGGATTGAGCTGAAACCCAGGCATTTCTAAAACAAAAATATTTTGCAAAATCCTAATCCTTCTGCCTATCAACAATTTCCCTGTAAACTCCAGAAAAAGGTTTCCTATCTTTTTGGCACACTCTGGTGAAGAAATGACTACCAAGTCAGCTTCCATGCTTTGCTATTTCTAAGGCAAAGCAGGCAATCATGACTTAGACCCAGACTAGTATGTTATGTTAGAAGTAAGGGTATCTAAATATTGTCCTATACTACAAGTGAATCCTATCAAGTACAATGTGTATGAATTAACTTAGATAGAGTCACATTATAGAGATGTTCACATCAAAACATATGGATCCACCAGTGTCACTTCAAATTCTTTTAGAGTTAGCTGCATACAGAAGTGGTATGATATCAGAAGCTTTAATCATTGCTCTATTTGATTTAATCAATATCATCATCTATTCTGAAATTGTTTACCAACACTGGAAAACAGCAAGTTGCAGCAGCATGACCATCAGTACAGGTAAATAGCAAGGATAGCTTCTAACTAAGGCAGATGACTTGAGATGCCTAAAAGATTTTCTTTCTTCCAATGACTAAATGGAAGTGATTTTGCAAAGCAATATCCAGTTCAATGGCCACTATCTCGCCCTGGGATAAGTATGGAAGAATAGTCACATATTTGTGAATCTGCCAACACTCCAGTGACAGCTTTGTTTCTTTCACCTTCTTTCTAACAGCTATCACTCAGTCACTCTACTGTCTGTCATCTGCAGGTGAAGGGTTTCACAGAGATGAAAGACAGTGGTCTGGCACAGGGCCACTCACATACTCTCACAAATAGACCCTTAATCATAAGGGACTTTCACATTTCTCTGATCTGGGAGCAATTCAGGATAGATGCCAGAAGGAAGAAGAACAAAGAAACCAGCATTTGAAAATTCCCTCAGTGGCTTAATAATACTGCTGAGATGGCTTTTGCCAGATTAAACAGACATGCTTCTTTAGACCCTAAATATTGCTCCGAAACTAATTCCCCAAGCATTGTCCAGAGTTTAACAGGGGTTGGGATATCGACAATCAAACTTTGAAGTAATTCTTCAAATTCCAGTGGAGTTGGCTGCAGAGACAGCTAGAATATTCAGGTCTTTCCAGGCCAAGGAGAGAGAGGGCAGTTTGATTTCTTTGCAATTGTTGTCTTTAAAGCACTTGGACAAAGCAATTCCAACACAACAGCTTATTTCTAAAACACTTTAAAGTAAAGGATAGGTGTGGGGGGTAGTGAACTAGCTGATATTTTTTAATGGTGCCTACATTCAGCACAGCACTCTGACACTTTAGGAGAACTCTACAGGAGCTGCAATACATTAGTGAAGCCTGACAGGGTAAAGATCTTCCTTCACTTGCCATTTTGTTTTGAAGTGACAAGAAAGCCACAGGCAATAGAGTATTTCAAGATGAGGATTCTATCTGATACTCACATAAGGCATCACTGAATGCAATCCTTTAAGTGATGTCAATAATACAAATCATAACTGTGTATAGGCAGAAAAAAAATCTTTTAAAAATCTTAGAAGCAGCATATTTTTAACATGGCTAATGCTTTAGCTTCCTACATGCCAATACTCACCTACATAATTCCTCTGAGACACACTCAAATGTTAAAAGACCCCATTTGCCTATCTATGTTCATTCAGTTGAACACTCAGCAGGATCACTTTCTTGTGATGTTTCTAGTACTTGAGTTAATTTTATTACACTCTGTGAGATATTCATCATAAAGAAATATCAGGATATCAAAATGCAATGTAATACTTAATTCCAGTCCACTTATATGGCTGAATCAAATTAATGTCAACCTGGAAATTTGCTCTGAGTTATTAGTGAATATATTCACTCCTTCCAGGCCCTTATCAGCTTCTACAGAATCTAAGCTTTTTTAAAAATTCTGAAAAGAATGTCTCAAAACTATAAACTGAATGAAGGCAACGCAGTACTTGCTTTCTAAATCAGCACACAGACAGCTGGAGTGCCGCTGCTGTAACCCAAAGATTTGACAGGCTACAGCAGAGTTAAAACTGATAAGAGCCTTTTGTCATATTTTCCTGCTGCTATTCAAAACTCTCTGAGCAGTAGGAGGCTGACGAGAAGGAGGTTAATTTTGCTCTGCAGCAGTTTAGACTATAGAAGACTGAAGAAAGTAAACAGTATAGGACTGCTGCTTCTCTCCTATAAATTGCAGCCCATACGATTTGGGGGAGATGAGTTAGCAAGGCAGCTACTTTTTCAACCAGACTTCATAATGTCATTAAATGTGGCTTCTTTGTTTGTGATTTTTTTTTTAATTTCTTAATTTATCTCCTTTTATCAGTAAAAATACAGGAAAACAAGCCTGAATATCAATTTTAATGTATTACATTATTCCAGAATACAGTCATTTATGGAGAAACAACTCTTTCTGTTGTCTTTTGGAGCAAGATATAAGAAGCAATAGTTAGACTGCCATGGGGACATGGGCTAGATCTCTGCAGAGCATGCAAGGCATGTACATTATGACCAGGGAAGTGACAAGGAAGCTGAGTCTAGACCTAAAAACATAACAGGAGATGACTGAAACTGGACAGAAAGAGAAAGATTTGAGTCAGGGAAGCAGACTGAAACTTACAGGTAGGAAAGAAGAATGAAATGAGAGGCAGCACAAAGATAGTGGATAAGACCAAGGCTGTATGACAAGCCAAGGGCAAAATAAGAATAGATATCAATTCTAATTTACCAGTGGTAGAAGAGGAAGGTGGTGAAAGGAAGCAGATGTTACAAGGAACTGGGAGAAAAGCCTCTAGCTGGCCTTCACAGTTAAGACTAGGAAATGGGTGGAAGAGACAAGGGGAAATCCACTGAAAAAAACAACTGTCTAAGAGAAAACACTCCCTGATTGAGTGCAGTGGGACAGAAGTCCTGGGAATGAATGAAAATTTACTAGTGAATAGTATTATAGTGATCAGAAACGGATCATTTGTTTCAAATCTAGGTATTAAAAGATACAGGTTAAAGGATTAAAAAATGCCCATGGGAAGGCCTATATGATGAATCCCACTCTGAATTAGATTTTGTCCTGATCTTCACAATACAAAACGTGTATATGGTACTAGGGAAATTGTTACACTTCCTACAAAGAACCAATTGGTGTGAAAATAATAGGCTACTTTTCAAGTCAGTAGAGAGAAACGGGATTTTGCCAAGGATGCCATGTTTAAGACATCATCCTTGAGATGGGATGAATCACTTCCTGTCAGTGCTACTTACTTTCCACTGACTAAAACCAATGTCTACATAACATCCTCTAAGGAAGATGAAATGTTACTGAAGTCAGGTAACTTCACCTTTAATTTCTGTTCTTTATTTCCTGAACGGTTAATGTAGGGCCTGAGAGTTGAAATCATGCATGCAACTGTGGCTTATGCTCCACTTCTTCAAAGCTGCAAAGGGTACTAATATCCTTTTGATTCTGCACTGAAGAATAGATGTGTTAATATTTGTAAAGCATTCAGATACAATAGTGATAAATGTCATAGAAAATTCCATGAGAAAACCAATAGCTCTGTCTTCAAAACAGGATATGAACACTGCAGCAAATAACATCAACATGTAGTGAACAAGGAGGAAGGCAAATATGGAGGTTAGCTCATTAACTTGGACTGAATATTTTGTGCACCAAATAGGATCAAGATTCTCTGGAAATAATGACTGATATATGATTAATTAATTAAAGACCATATTGTAATTCCAACACACAAAGGGGATGATTTGTGTTTCTAGTAGCAACATTAATATTGGCTTCTGGGTACTAGATTCTGCAACATTAAAATGATGATTAAATATACTTTGTTCTTAGTGGATATACCATGGAAACTTGCAAGCAGGAAGGGAGAGAGGATGTCTTGCCCAGACTTCCACTCAAGTATGAGATACAGTCCTGCTAGGGGGAAGAAGATCAAAGTAATTGGAAACAAAATCTATGCTTTATATACAACTTTTTTCAATCACCTTTACCAAGTCTTTTCAAATCTTTTGGAAATATAGTTCATTTTTTTCCTGTTTTTTTTTTTTTTTTTTTTCTTTTTTTGTGTTTTTTTTGTTTGTGTGTGGTTTTGTTTGGGTTGTTTTTTTTTTTTTTTTTTTTTTAAATTGATATCCTCTTTATCCTAGCCCAGGAGTTTTAATTGCTTCTCTTCTTTATGAATGAAAACCAAACTAACATTACAAAGACATTCAGGTTTTTGTTTTTCACTCTGCCTGTTAAAGCCATCACCGGAAAACACTATTTTTGACCATACTTCCATTAAATCAAATGCGTATTTGTTTGACATTCCCTCACATTTTTCAACACTGACTGTTTAGTTTCTATTTATAAGTCTCATGGATTGCAGACTAAAATACTTCCACAAAGGCATACTTGGCTCAATTTGTATGCTAGTCTAACTGGCAAGAAACAACAGTGTTCAGGACTGACTCGCTCCTCTCTTCCGAGAGAAAGCTGCTGTGAAAAGTGAACCTTGCACACAGTCATTGAGAAATCTGAAAGTGCTGTCATTGGAAGTGACAATATGGCTTAGTGGGGATTTGTTTTGAATGTGCAGCTTCAGAATTATTTACTAATTAAAAATGTTTTACCACAGGGAAACCCGTTGAGATTTGCCTCTTGTTTCCTAGGGTGCAGGAGTGTGAAATCATGGATGAAAGAGCTATAGCACCATAATTTGCTTCTGTCAGTTTAAATGAAAAGGTCTGAAATGAACTGGTGAAATTAGTTCACAACATTTTTACCCAACAGTAAATGCAATTTAATTTTATGGTAAACTGTAAAAGCATACCCACCTTCCACCAACTTCTAATCTCACATCAGACAGCAGCATTACTTGCTCTATATCTTATTCTATGCCCTCTTTAGGCTGGGGAAATTAAGGTATCAACTAATTGACATTGAATTCCCAACATCCAGCATTGAGAAGAATATGTTGCTTGCACGTGGATAAGGCTGAAATTAACCTATGCACACAGAGAGTCCCTACTCTCCCTTCTGCTTCCTTCTCCACACATAGTAAGCTGAGGCTGTTTTATTCTGATGTTTATTGTGCTGAAACAAACAGCAGCTAGAAAGAAAGACCTTAGCTATTGGGGTGGAAGAAGAAAGGACACTTGCTGGCAGTAACAGATATACATGTGACTAAAGAGGACTAGTATCACTCTTACTAACAGTAGAATAAAGTCACTCAGCTGTGAAATGACTCATAATTAGGATGACCTAATTCAAAACCCAGTTACAGAAAGATACTAGGATAAGCAAATCAAAATCATCACTTCAGTTCTTTAAAGACAGATAGCATGCAGTATCCATCTGTTAAGAGATACCACCTGTTCTATCAACTCACTGCATCGCCTCAAGTATTAAGCAGGAAAGTCAATTAAGTCTATCCATGTGCAAGAGGACCTTCACGGAGGGTGAGCAATTGTTCTCTGCTACCTGGTATCTCACCCCAGCGAGGAAGAAACAGGACAACTCCAGAACCACTTCATCTGTCCCCCGTCAGACTCCATTTCCACCTCTTGATTAATATTATAGGAGGCACTGAACAAATACAACACAATCTATATAAAAAGTAGGCTATCTTTTGTTATCAAACCAAGGTCATTAGTGTCTATGTCATACCCAGAAATAAATCTAATTAAGTTTTTTGCTGTTTTCCTCTGAGTGAAGGCTAAATTTTATGTGCCCAGCATCACCTCAAAATGTTCAGTTACCAGCATGTGTTATTTCAAAGCCTAGTAATAAGTTACACGCATAACCTGTGATTGCCAATATATGCACGTTTACACAAAATACACATTTCAGTGTATAAAGAAGCTATACTCCATGACTCAGAGTCTACCTCTGTAGATGGAAATTAGTATCTTCACACCGAGTTAACTATTTCATTGCAGTCAGCAATAAGAAGGAAATCTAATATACTGTCTGGTCAGAAAATGGCAAAAGGCTATTAGCAAATGTAAAATCATGTTTATGTGGGAGCAAGGGAAAATTCTTCAGGAAAATTTGAAGATTTATATCACAACTAATTTACATTTATCAGATTCCTCAGTGAGGTTTAGTTCTTAAAAATGCAAGCTGGAATTGAATACAAAAGACACATATACCTCAAAACCTCTTTAGTGAAGACACACTTACGAGACGTAATAATAACATAAGAAGTGAATCCCAATTACATAGCTGAAAAGTGATTTTGTAGCTGAATGCCTGCTAAATACAAAGCGTATGAAAAACCTCTCATCACCAGCAAAGCTGACAGGGAACTCACTCTTCCTGGAATCTAAGAGGTAGTGTGCCAGGCTGAGTAACTTCTGAAAAATCATGGCAAGACTGACTGTCCTGGTTTGGGCTGAAATAGAGTTAATATTCCTTTTCAGGGACTAGATGAGTGCTGTGTTTTGGATTTAGCTTTGGGTTTGGTATGAGAAGAATGCTGATAGCACACTGATGTTTTCAGCTGCTACTGAGATTTCAAGGACTCTCCATCTCCTCATGTCCTGCCCGTGTGCAAGTGCACAAGAAGCAGGAAGGGAGCACGGCCACAGCACCTGACCCTAATTGGCCAATGAAATATTCCATATCATGGAACATCATGCTCACTATATAGAGGAGGGTTGGTTGGGAAGGAGCTCTCTCTTGCTTCCGGGATTGTGATTGTGGGATCTTGGTATCTCAGGGTCGCTGGCTGGGAACGGGCTGGATATTGGTCAGCGGGTGGTGAGCAATTACGTTGTCCATTGCCCATTTATATTTTTTCTATTATTGTCACTGTTCTCATTTTATTACCATTATTAAACTGTTCCTATCTCAGCCTGTGAGTCCCCCTTTACCCCTCCAATTCCTTCCCCCATTCCCAGGTGTGTTGCAGGGGGGAAAGGTGGGTGACCGGCTGCAGTGGTTGGCTGCCAACCAGGCTCAAACCACAACACTGACTTATTGTATTGATGGGGTTTGATTAGGGAAGGATGTGGTTCTCTTGGATAGTGTGACATTGCTAGGGAAACCCTTAAAACCCCTGATTAATATTTAGTAAAGCTAAAAAGCAAAAGGAGCTTTGATGTGCCCTTCAATGATATTAATTCTCTTTAGCTGCATAAGATTTCTCTCTATATAAGCATAAGATCCGTCTATCTGCACTATGGTGCACTTATATAAATAGAAGTCAACATTTAGTTTTAATGTGTAGGTAAAAATGTAGTTTAGTCTTCTTCAATTTTTATGTACAATTTTATGCAGATTTTTTCTTCCTTTTTGGATACTGGCAAATATGAATAATGAATTGCCTGGGGGAAAAAATAAAAAACAACAGAAAAAAAAAAAAAACAGGCACAAAGGCTCCTAAACCCCCCACCTTTCATAGGTCAGCCATGTCAGTCTTTAAATAAAATATTTGTAACAGACTGTATTGCGTTTGTGTGTGGCAAGGGCTTTGGTATCAGGGGTGGGACTAAAGAGATGGCTCCTGTGAGAAGCTTCTTGAAGCTGCTTTGGCTTCAAGTTGGACCCAACTCTGGCCAGGGCTGAGCCAGTTAGCAATGGTGGCTGCACCTCTGTGATTAATGTATTTAAGAAGGGGAACCTGAGGGGAGGAGGAGTTGTGAGGGAAGTACCTCTGCAAACACTGAGGTCAGTGGAAGAAAGGACGAGTTGAGGGGAGGTATGCTGGAGCAGAGACTCTCCTGCAGCCCATGGTGAGAGGGCTGGCTGTCGCCCAGCTGCCCACGGAGGTCCACAGTGGATCAGATGCCCACCTGCAGACCATGGAGAACCCCACGCCACAGCAGATGTCTGCACGCAAAGGCCATGACTCTGAGGGAAGCCCACACTGGAGCAATCTGTTGCTGTGAGGACTGCAGCCCATAGGAGGGACCCACAAGGGAGCAGTTTGTGAAGATCTGAAGCCCATGGGAAGGACTCAAGTTGGAGAAGTTCATGAAGAGCTGTCTACCATGAGAGGGACCCCATACTGGAGCAGGGGAAGGGTGTGAGGAGTCCTTCCATGAGAAAGGAGGAGCAGCAGAGACAGTGGGTAATGGACTGACTGCAACCCCCATCCCCTGCCTTCCTGCACTGCTGGAGGGGAGGAGATAGAGAGATAGGGAGCAAAATGAGACTGGAATGAAGGGATGGGTGAAGGGAAGGTGTTCGCAAGATATGATTGTATTTCTTACTGTCCTACTCTATTTGATTGGTAAATTAGTGGTAGTGGTGTTCAAATTAAATTGATATTCTTCCCAAATTGAGTCTGGTTTTGCCCGTGACTATAACTGGTAAGTGAGCCCTCCCTGTCCTTGTCTCCATCCCCAAGCCTTTTGTTACAGTTCCTCCTCCCCATTCCACCACAGGGGAATGAGTGAGCAACTGGTCGCATGGTGCTCAGTTGCTCTCTGGGCTTAAACCATGACACAGACACATATGATTATAAGGAAAATGGTATTGTACCATACAAACCAATTTCATTTTACTGTTTCAGTTATCCATTCCTAATATAGCCAGAAGGTGCATTAGCACCTCCAACCAGATTCCAGTGGACCTGCAGAGTCACAATGAGATCAAAAGTGACACATGTCCTCATCTCCACCGAGACTGGAAAGGAGGAAGCCGGACAACAGCAGTCTAAAGATCTGGTTAGGCACAAATTCTGAATAAAATGAAGAACAACATTCTATAGAATAAGTTTATGTCATCCAAGCATACGTTGTTGAAACTCCACCAAAGTCCCAGATTTGCCAGTTGATAATTTATTCCATGAAATTGCTTTTATATTTTTAGTTTCTTTCTGAGACTAAGAGATTTCCAGTCTCTCAGTCAATACGGGCATTCAGGGAAAATTCTGTGTTCTTGAAAGTTATTTTCCTATGTTTGATAACATAAATGTGTATTGAATCTTTTTTTTCCATAAACAACTTTATTTTGGCTACCACAACATTATTATATAATCTCTAGTTTTTAAGAAAGTTATAATCTCCATCTGAAGAATTCTGTGCACTTAGAATTTGTGTTTGCATGTAGGAACTGACCTATGGGAAAAAGAATTTGTTAGTTGCTTGTTATTTTGCAATTTTCTCATTGTTTTCCTTATTTTTATTGTGTCACTTAAAATAATGGTATTTTATGTAATGTTTATCTCTAGATTTTTATCTAGGTCTTTACATCCAGACACTGTGTAAATTTTAAGGATTCTTTCTGACAGATTGAAAAAGACATTTCTCAGCTATGTCTGCACAATTAAAATCCATACCCATTTTGTTATCTTATACCTTGACTACAGCAACGTCACTACCTCACACATCATAAAATACAGTCTTGCTCCATTTATTTCCATTCAGAATACTATCACAAAGATCACCTAACTGAATTATTCCTACCTATGTTTTAATGACAATACATAAGAGTTTGAATTAAAAAGAAGAAAATAATAACGTTTATCCACAAAATTCTTCTCCCCTAAACGCATGTCTGTTGATCTTCATAAGGTATTAGGCCCATCTCACTGCACAAGGGCAGCAGAGCTAGCAGTGCAGCATCCTACATCACAAGACCTACCTTCTGAGTAAATCTTCAAAGCTATAGCAAAAGCAGTCATGCTGCTCAGTGAAGAAGAGGGCATGGGGAAAAGGTTGGCAACGGCTGGAGTGAAATGCAGTGCTGATTCCTCTGTACATATTTCAGGAGCTAGATCTGTTTTCCAGTTATCTTTATTTTGCCTCTACACATCTGAGAGTGGCAGTTGTTTTCCTGTCTGGAATATGTATACAGAAAGCAGGAATATTTCCACAGAATAAAAATTATCCCACCTCTGAGGCATTTTCTAATCAGCTTCTATTCCACAGTACTTTTTCAGCAAACTTTAGTGAAGCCTCTACTTCCAGCCTGTGACTGAAACATACTGTTCCACCTGTCACTGAAGACATGCAAGCATTTTTCTCTGGTACATATAGGGTGCAAGATAACATGGAAATGGGTACAGACCCTTTTGGAAACCCACTTACATTGTGGTTTGCAGAAATTCCTCAGCTCAGTGGCTGTAAATGACTCAGGCCCTTACTTGAGACTCATTAATAACCTTTTTTTAAGAGAACCTGTTGACAGCTAAACGAACCCTTAAAGACTCAGAAAAAGAATTAATGTCCACCTTGTATAACAGTTCTCATTCCTGAGAACAAAAACTGTGAGTTCTTCATTTAGGCAAGCCACACTCTGGAATGTACTGTTTAGCATACTTCTTTCAAGCATGAGCTTACTTTCCAACAGTTTTCTTTTTTCACAAAACATGCCGGCTATAACATGAGGTGCAGCTATTTCAGATTCCTTTGCTGATGTTCTTTGGCATACAGTGGCAGGATGAATCTCTTCACAGCACTGAGATGCTCACAGTCAGTCTTGTTCTCAGGCTGCAGCCAAGCAGAAGGTTTAGTTCAGCATTTATCACTGTGATCTGTGACACTGGTGCTAGCTTTACCATATTTCAGGAGTCTACATAGTTTCATATGGTTTAAGGTGAGAGGGGACTATTAGATCATTTGCTCTGACCTCTCATATATCATAAACCATTAAGCTTCACCCACAAGCTCTTAAATTAAGCTCAAAGACTTTAGTTAGCACTCCAGTTCTCAGAAGACTAAGCCTTTTGCCAAAGACAGAACATGAGAAAAACAGATGCTACCAACCCAAACTCCTCTGCAATGGCAGACAGTTGATTAAGTGAGGTAAGCAATTTATATACACTTTCTCTGGTGTTAAGAAGGTGTCTGCTCTAGTGGATAAAACTGGGAAACATGAATTTTATACCCTGATCTGGTTGCTGACTTCAGACAAGTCTCTTCCCTTTGTTTGCCCCAGGTTCTAATTTCTGAAATAGTTGTAATTAAAATTTCCTTTCTAAAAGCTTATTATTATGCTGTTCATGAGGCAGACTTACTAAGTACTTATATAAACCTCTTGTCTTTCTTTAAGTAGTGCTTAGTTAGGAAAAGTCTGAGTAGCATAGGCCCTTAGCATAGCATTGCTGTTTGCTATTCTGTTTCTTAATTCTCTGCTAGCTTCCACAGGGCCATGAGTCAGTAAGTGAACAGTCTTCTGGTTCTGCATGTTGCCTTTTCTGTCTGCTAATATTGCAGTTCACTAATAACTGCCACTAAAAATGAGATGGTCCATTCATTCAATCTAAATTAAAACCCCATAGGAAAGGGAAGAAAAATATAGGTAGAGGACTGTTACAGGATTACTGAGTTATGATAAGAGCAATTCAAGGTTAGTAGCACAATTTTCTAGTAATTCATGCTGAATAAAAAACCCAGCACAAACCGAAAGTGCTGCTCTGCATACACCTTACTTAGAAAATGTAACTAACTAATTACTTCTACAAGTATCCTTTTAAAACATGTATTAAACACCTAGAGTATTTTGAGAAAAAGAAACTGTTGGAAGCATTTTCTATTGGAACAGTGAAACAGCTCACAGAGTGTTGTAATTTTGCTGAAATTTTGTTTCACAGAAGCAAAAAGCTGACGATGTCAACTGTCTTTAATCCTTTCTTCTGAAATTACTATTCACAGAATTGAAAGAGATCTACTAGGTTAGCAAATCCAAACCATGCTGTCATAGGCAGCCATGAAATGTCATCCTGTTCTATTTTCTATTTATATTATTCTGTGTATTACAGTCCAAAATAGAATTTAAATAAAAGTGATTAATCTGAAATTATTTTTTTTAATCCCTTCATATAAATTCTCAGATTTAGTTCCAATTCAGAAGGAATACACATTTCAAAAGCTTGAGATCATTCACCAAAAAATAATAAAAAAAAAGGCCTTCAAAAGACTGTAATAAAAAATGCTTCTTATAAATGGCAGCCTTCTTATAAAATTTTTTCCACTGTTCCAAAAATTCTTTCAAATAAATCTGACAAGGCAGCAAACAGGAGAAAATATTAAGGTAGCAAATATTAAGTGCAGTTCCCACTGTTCATCTGAGAAGAGAAACCAGCAGAGAAACAGTATGTGAGCCTGGTATGAGCACCGCAATTAAAAGCACAGACGCCAACTCAGCATCTCCATTCATGCCTAAGTTAGTCCCATGCAGAAATCCCTGCACACAGAAATCAGAACATACTCTGTTCTCCATCTCCACACTGCACATCTGACAGTTTCTGCATGACACACCTTTTAGAGTACAAGCTGTTCTTTTATGCTAAGCTGTAACTCCACCATACAGGCAAACCTCACTGAATTTAATATCAACCAAACTTCATTTTAAGCCACAAAGGGCAGCATGTTTATTGGATGTCAAAGCTTCTAAGATGTCACATTCAAAGCACACACATCTGGAGGAAATATGCAGTATTGGTTTTTTCTTTTATTTTCTCTCTCTTTCTTTCTCTCTTTCTCTCTCTCTTTCTCTTTCTTTCTTTCTTTCTTTCTTTCTTTCTTTCTTTCTTTCTTTCTTTCTTTCTTTCTTTCTTTCTTTCTTTCTTTCTTTCTTTCTTTCTTTCTTTCTTTCTTTCTTTCTTTCTTTCTTTCTTTCTTTCTTTCTTTCTTTCCTTTCTTTCTTTCTTTCTTTCTTTCTTTCTTTCTTTCTTTCTTTCTTTCTTTCTTTCTTTCTTTCTTTCTTTCTTTCTTCTTTCTTTCTTTCTTTCTTTCTTTCTTTCTTTCTTTCTTTCTTTCTTTCTTTCTTTCTTTCTTTCTTTCTTTCTTTCTTTCTTTCTTTCTTTCTTTCTTTCTTTCTTTCTTTCTTTCTTTCTTTCTTTCTTTCTTTCTTTCTTTCTTTCTTTCTTTCTTTCTTTCTTTCTTTCTTTCTTTCTTTCTTTCTTTCTTTTCTTTCTTTCTTTTCTTTCTTTTCTTTCTTTTCTTTCTTTTTTTCTCTCTTTCTTTCTCTCTTTCTTTCTCTCTTTCTTTCTCTCTTTCTTTCTCTCTTTCTCTCTTTCTTTCTCTCTTTCTCTCTTTCTTTCTTTCTTTCTTCATTTTATACTTATGCAACATTACTGAGAAAAGTATTACAAAGCTAATGAGTAATGAATGAAGGGGAAAGTGAGCAGGTGTAGAATTTTGCTTTTTGGTGCGTGACAATATTTTGTATGAATAAAATGTTTCATGCTTTTATTCTTTGCAAAGAATTCAGAATTCTATAATTTAGAAGTGTAATTCTTGATAAAAAAAAAAAAAACTGAAGCATAACTGGAATATATAGAAACAGCTTAGGCAATATTGTTTATGGATCAGATTTGAACTCTACTATGATAAACAGCAGTAATAATCGAATTGTTTGATACACAAGTCAAACAAAGAAATTACTGTATGCCCCTGCAATTACAGAGTCAAAGTCTTGTGGGTTTCACCAGTCAACTTAAATTCTGAGGCTCCTAGGTATCAAAGATAAGAATTATACATCGTGAGACATTTTTGTGTCAGTGTTAAACTAACACACCTAAATCTATTTTGCTTCCCAAAGTAGTTTGCAATAAGTAACCTTGTCTTCAATTATATATTCAGATGGGAATCTCATTTTACATTTTATTCATCAACAGAAGAGATAAAAGCAGTTAGAAAATACTTGATAGCAGAGTTTTATTGCAATAGTAAATCATACCTCTGCTATAAAAGTTGAGGGAAGCATTATGTGAGGTTGTGTTACACTCCAGGATTTTATAGCCTTGAAAAAAATCAGCAATAAATTTGAATAAGGCTGAGGAGGAAAGCAGTTGTAGATGCAAAAGACAAGTGACACCTTTATACTGTACTTCTATTTACCATTTATCTGTCATTTTTACCTCCACATCTTGAGATTAGAAATCTTTTTTGCATAGATAAAATGTCAGTGACACCTTTCTATTTTAACATCTTAGGCTGTTGATGACACTTTGTTTTAATAACTCCCAAAGAACTTCTAAGTATTCTTTTTTTTATTGGTAGAAAAATGAGAAATGCAGAAGGGAAAAATGTTTCTGGATGAAATACTCTTCCTCTATTTCCTTTTCTATATAACTAAAACTATTACAGGTTAAAAGAATGACCAATGGCTTGGAATAGTTTGTTATAAATAATACAAATTATTACGGGATACTCCAATTACAATATTTACATATAAAAATAGAATTGATAGCTTGAATGCATCCATGTTTTAGCTAGAACAAATTCCACTACTTGTTAGTAGTAGAAATAAAGATACTAAAATCTGAGGATAATACAGTGTTTGATACTGACTTCGTGTTTTGTTTTGCAGGGGGTGGGTGAGTTGCAACACCTTTCAGATAATGCTAGTAAATAATTTCAAAATCTAATCCTGAGCTACACTATAGGCATAATCCTCTTCTCAATAGTTCCAGAGCCTATAATGCTACCAGTGAATTTAATAAAGGATTTAGATACCTTTGTAGCTAAGGGTCAGTAAATGTTTTGTTTTTTTTTTTTTTTTTTTCTAAATTCCTAATTTCACATGTTTATAATTTACAAATCCTTCTGAGCTAAAGATATTCTCACAAATGTATCTGTGGGTATTTCTAGAGTACTAGAAAATTCATGGCATAACACAAAGCCTTTCCTTTATACTTCCCACTGACTCAAGTTACTTTTGAAACTAGTTTCAAAAGCTATTAGAACAAATTTCATTATTATCTTTTTAAAATGATTAAAGCAAAATGAACATAGAGTCATTCCTAATATCACTGAAGCCAGAATTTTTTACATCTTTTTTTGTGGGGAAAAGATTTCCCATCCTTTATGAATAGAAAAATCCCAATTTTGTGAACATTTTCTACAGCTGTCTTTGTTGTACATCTAGGACTTCTATATACAAGTATATCCCACTAGTGTTTCTCCTGTAACAACTCTAAAATCTAAAGAAAATGAAACGACCTTTCTCTCTGGATACTACTTCATGTAGTCTTCTAGTAGGTTTAACATTCAGATCCTTTTGTGGGCTATAGTTAGAGAAAATTTCATCTCATATTTAATAAATAAGAAGGGTATATTTTAAGATGTTGCTTAGGAAAATAAATTAGAAACAGTCCAAAGTGAAAGTAATGAAAGCAAAAGTATCTTTTGTCCTTTATGAATTTGAAAATACTGAAAGCTAATTGTATGTGAGCTATCCCAGGCACTTTTAAATTTGCATAAATCGTAAACGATGTGCACATGAAATGCAAACACTTTCCATGATCCACCAACCCCCAATCTGTACCTGTTGTTTTAACAGGTTTAACAGGTGTGGCATTAATATAACTATGGCACCAATATCAGCAATAATTCAGGTAAATTTTACATGGATAATATACTCCTTCCCCCAAACTGACCAACCAAAATCCAATAGTATCCTTCAAATCCTTCTTAACCATACATGGAATAATTATAAATTATTAAAGTTTATGTTTCATTATATTAAAAAAAAATAAATAAAGCTTTTTCTAATTACAACTAGCTAGCTTTCATTTACAACTTCAGATAAAATTTTGGCCTAGAATACACTTGACAAAATACTTCAGTTTCACAGACAATGTATCTGTGTCTGCACAGATTTTGTGCATCTGTGTATTTACATGTCTTTGTAAACATGTGGATCGGTAGGTAGATAGATAGACCACATTCTAGAAAGGTGCACAAAGATTTTATATTATACAAAATATTCATAAAAATGTATCTTTACATCTCATTATCCAGGGAAGGTACTGAAAAGACAGTTTGGGATTCTGTAAAAAGGGCATGGGTGTGGATGTTTCTTTTAATTTTTCCACAGATCCACGGAACACAGCCAAAATAATAATCTACATAGAGTACTAGTCTGTTTTATTTTAACCTTCAGCTAGCCAAATATTTTCTGTAGCATATTTTTTTAATAACTTTGTTTTAAAGTAGGCAAATCAACATCATTTACATTCACTCAGCAGCTCACAAAGTGAGGTATTCAGTAAACAAAATGACAAACACAAAAATCTGTTCATGAAGGAAAATAGCATGACATGGCATTCAGTCGAAAGCTTTATTCCCTGCCCCTCACTTCTGTGCTATGTAATTTCCTACTATAAAAACATAAACATCATCATCACCATGTTTGGCAACTTATGAACCAAAATGGTATAGCTAGATAATGAAAGTTCATAAAATAAACTTGGGAGGTATTTCCAGGTTACTAAAATAACAGAAAAAAAAGTGGGATTTTTGTTGTTTTTTGGGTTTATTTTTCAGCCAAATAGTGGCTGTTTGTCCAAGTCTGGTCAGAGGATATCATTCAGAGCAGTCCTCAGCTAAAAATCCTTTAAGAATTTCAGATTTCTTGTTTCAGTATACAGACTGATGAATATTTTGTGGAATTAATGAAATGCTATAACCAAATGTCACTATCTCTAGGTTGAATCACATTGTATAGGGGCTGCTTTCCATTTTTATACTTTGAATTAGAGAGAAAATTTTACACATTTACTTCTGGCAGCTAAACAATGTGAAACTTTTGGAGTCACATGCTTCTCAGCTAACAGTAGTTACTAAAATTAAGGCTCCAATCTCAGCTAATTGTGTAAACCTAGTTCAAAGTAACTGATATACATTGTCAAATAATGATAAAAAAATAAAGTTTATGATGTATTTGTATTTAGATACAAATATCTAAAATTGGTGAGATTTAGCAGCCTGTGGAGGTGCATATATCTTTCTACTTCATCAGAAACTTGTAATGTGCCTATTTTTTAAGACAGTTGACTCTGTTAAAGGCTAGCCCTCTGCCAACAGTGTTCTAGGTGTGCATCCACATGATGTAATTTTATTGATTGCTTCTGTGATAGGCATTTTTAAAAAATCAAATTTACTAATACAGAACAAAAAATGAAAATAACCATTTTGTATTGAAAGTCACATTTACAAGTTTGACATCTCACTGAACCAGTGTTTCAAAAGACAGTGAAATGACAAGAATAAGAGTTTTTTCAAGCCTGAGAAAAAAAGTTTGCAAGTTGTCAGTCTCCTGTTTTTAATAGCAAATCCTGAATTTTCTAAATGAATTTATTCAGTTTTGCGACCACCTATCTACTGTTACTGTCAAAACTGATTCAGGTTCTCTGAGTGCTCAGAAATCTTAGCTGTGACACTGTAAAGTTTTAACTCTTTCAGATGAGTGAGTGAAGAACACCTGTACACATACTTCTAATAAACTGGCATCTTGATTAAAAGAAAGGGAAAAAAACAAAACAAAAACAAAAAAAAAAAAAAAAACAAACAAAAAAAAAACCAAAAAACCACAAACAACTGAAACACAATGGTAGCATGGTAACACTGGTCTAGAGCCTTCTTTCATGAACTCGGTGTGGGGTCTGACTACAGAACTGCAATGTAAGGTACTGAAGTTAACTTCCCTTTCAGCTGAGCTCTTTGATGATACTCAGACACAACTGTCAAAGTTTAGAGAACAGTGTGATCAATATATTTCAGTCTTGAAATCAAAGAATCACATCTTTAAATTGAAATTGGACATTCTGGATAACTTATCCATAAGTTTTTATTCAGAAGCAAAAGTAGTTAGAGAGAAATAGACATCTCTACAGAACAGTGCATCTATTCTATCCCTCTGACAACAGAAAGGTGATTCTTCTAAGGTGTAGGACTTAGATATTTAAAGCAAGGTAGAATAACTACTGTTTGAAGAAGAAAAATCATCTTGCTCACCTTCCCAAATCACTTGCTGGTTGAGGATTTGAAGCAGTGGTGCCAGCAGTGAAAAATATATATGCTGCTTTACATCATGTAATTCAAATATATATAATTCTACATCATGTTAACATTAATTTGAATTTAAATGACATTCTCAACATCTGGTGCTTATTTATGAAAACAGAGACATAAAACTGCATGCAAAGCCATAGTATACATACAGTGCACTCAGCTAAGAGAATAACTCTTCTGACACGTACATAAAAATAGATAATGCATACTTATTTCACAACAATATTTGAGGATTGCTGTTTGCAAACCTCTCAGAAAAAGGTTTCAAAATCCCATGAAAAAAAAAGCCCTCTGTTGGTATTCAGCATTTCTGAATTTATGGGATTTTTAATTTACATCCGTTATATCAGCAAAAGGAGACCATATCATGGAAGTCAGTTGATTACCGTAATTTCTTTTTTTTAATACTGTCCTCTGAATATGCCTCATTTGTCTTCTAATGCTACAAGCCAATCACAAAAATGCATAGGTCAATTATTTTAATGAGGTGATGCAATGCAGTTATTACTTACTGGTAAATCTTGAGCACAGTCTTGATATTCTGTGTAAAATTCAGTTCTGGTGAGTCATTTACTATGGGTACCTTACAAATTTGATTCATTCTACCATGCAACTTGAAGCACAGAAGCGAGACCTAAACTAGGAGTCTGTTTAATCTAGGCTATCAACTTGGGTGCCTCAATTAACTGCTAGAAATGAAAGCATGAACCTTCAATTTGTTGTAATGGCAATCCAGTTTTATCTTAGTGCAGGGCTGGATTCATGCAGGAAGATATCATCCATATACAATCAAGCATGCAAGTACCGGGGAATTTGGTTCTTAGTGGTTTTTATAAGTCTCTGTGAATAGTGTAAAAAAATATTATTGCAAAATTTACCACATTGCCTTTTAATATCTTCTATGAAAAAAAGTAATTAATGACATTGAAGCATTATAAAAGAGAAGTGTCTTTGGTTTATATAAGTAATATACACAGCTACATAATTTTTTCAGTAGCCTTAGAGAACCAGTTATAAACACCTTTGGTAAAAATTAATCTTAGTATGTATAACTAAATGAACAAATCCTGAGAAGAAAACACTCAGAGCATGTACATACTCTCAGGTGCTGCAGCACTGAAGAATTTTAGAAGTAGAGGCTACAGAAGTTGTGTCCAAGAGAATACTGGTTTATTTTAAGTTTTTTTTTTTTGTTTGTTTTTTGTTTTTTTTTTTTTTTTTTTTTTTTTCTGGCTAGGTAAATAACTGCTTCTAGCCACGTTTTATCTGTGGGACACATCCATAAAATGATACTGCACTATTAATTATAATTTCCTGTTCATTTTAATGACATTTGAAAATCTTTTGTAGCTCACTAAATGAGCTACTTGGACTTCTTTTCTGCCTGGTTAGTGACTACCAGCAAGAAACAGTGTACAGCAGGGATAGTCTAATTACTGCCAAAACCAAAGGTCACCTAATTCCAGGCAATGCAAATAGACTAATTATATTGTTTCTTAAGGAGTCTTCCATATATGTGTCAATCAGCGAAAACAGAAAATGGCAGAATAAGAAGTCCTATACCAGCATAAATTCTACATATTTCCATTTAGAATAATGCAGTGAAATGACACCACATGAAATTGGTTAATAGGGAATTTAATTACTATGCTTTATAAAAAGGAAACCATGGGATATTAAAAAAATAGGAAACTCTTTCTGTGACCTTTAAGTAATTAGTGTTTCATAATTATGTACATGTAGTATGTATTTATTTTAAATAAAATAAAAATCCCTTTCCCCCTACCCTCCCCCAGCTACACATCACGGCTATTTTAATTTTTAATATAAATAAGGAAACTTCTTATTGGACCAATATTTTTCACCATTAATACGGAAGGAAATAAAACAGAAAAGCACCCACATAAATTCAACATTACAGAATTCTGACTTCTGCTTTCATGATTACTTGAGCTCTATGTACATTATCTCTACATTTTTATTTAACATCTTTGGAAAAATTGCACTAATTATCAGTGACACACATACCCAAATCAGCAATGGATATTCCAGCGTGTTCACCACATCATTTCAAACAAAACCTCCCACTAGAACAACAGTTTTAGTTTAGAACTATCACCATTCATGATTTGAAAATTCTCTCAGAAAAAACTATCCGCAGCAGCCGAGAGAACTAGAGTCACCACACCATACTAACACTGGATTATTCTACCATACAGGTAACAAAGTCATTAATAGCAAGAATTAAAAAAATAAAAAATCATAATGCAAGAATGTTGAACAAGCAGTCAAGCCTGTGAATGCTATATGTGATGTTCAGCTATCATCTATCACACTAACTAAATGTACTGCCTATCCTGCTTTCATGCATATGCCTGAGTAACAAACCATCCACTGGCTCCTGTGGATGATACTGAAAAATAACGTGAGCCCTGAGCTACTTCCTTAATTCTCTCTCCAGCATGAATTATATGTGAAACAGCACTGAAATTTCCTAATATGCTACATGAGTTTTAATTCTATCTTTCAAAGTTGCTTAGAAATGCCATCTTTACTTAGACATAAGGCTTACAAAGGCTTTGAAGCTGCTGATAGGCAGCATGTATGCGTCCACAGTACCAGAAAAGCCTGTTTCGGAGAGCTGGAAGATGGTCAAACCCTGAAATGTTGAGACAGAAACATAGAACATGAGAGGCTGCAGTCCATCCTCTCTCAAGGGCTGTCAAGAGGAAGTGTAAAAAAAAAAAAAAAAAAAGAAAACAAAACAAAACACCCAACTCACTAGTCCTGGTATTCTCTAATCTGTCAGTACATAGGCTACTAAGAAACCAAATAATAGAAAAATGTTACCAGAAAAACTTGTAGTACCCGTGAGAACTGCTAACTTGTTAGCTCAACCTTCAGCTGTTGCTTAATTTTTGGTGTAGGACAGGTTGCAGTACAGGAGTGGGCTGTCTGCAAATCCCACAATCAAGAAAATTTCAGATTTGATGGCAAGCCTATAAAACACTTCCAATTTGTATTTTTTGGCCCAATGGGAAGTCACAAACTGTTGGCCTAGCACCAGTCTAGCCCAGACACACTGTCAATTTACACAGCTTAACCAGCAAGTCAGGCTTGTCACCAGTCATTGTTCCCAAAGGAGTTACACAATACCTCATTGGATACAAGGACAAATAGGTAATAGGGGAGAAAAACCTAAAAAAATCTGCAGCTGCATGTTCTGTGTTGCTTTGCCCCTTTCTCAGGATAGAACAATTTAAAGATATACACAGTGTGATATTACATTTTATAAACTGTCATCCCAAAGTAATGTAATCAGTGTCATTACTTTGCATTGCCTGAGTTCACTCTTCATTACTTAACTTATTGTGCTGAGTGTCAAATTAGTGTATTCACATTATAGCTGCAATTCTACTGATACATTGCTTTCTAGGGGTGTAGGTAACTGTATAGGTTCAAAGTAGTGAAAAATGTATTGCTTTTATCCACCCATTTCCTATCGTACTTAACTAAAATTTGAGAAGAAGCAGAAGCAGGCTTTCATGTGGTGAAGTGTCCACTACAATGTTTAAATGAATAATTTACTATCCAAATTGACTGCACTGATCATCTAAATTTAGAGATATCAGACTTTTAGCAGATGGTACACTACAGACAGTAACTCTTGGTCAAAAGTGCTTCTGGAATATGCAATTTGCTATGGTAAACTGGTCCATCAAATCAATCTGGCAGTCTGCTTCTGGGGAAGGGTAATACTTAATCCTCTATAGAAAAATGAACTTCTCCCATAATACACTTGGTCAACTGTGCATTGCTATACATTCTTGAGTTGAAGAAAAAATATCTGTATGCTTTCAGGTAAGTAGAATTTGTTATGGTAACAACTGGAAGATAGCCAATATCCAAATAAATTATATTTTATATTAAGGGTATGACCCTAATATCCCCTAATCTTATTGACATAAATGGAAGCTCTCTACACACAGTATTTTCAGGAGTAGACAACAAATTGGCATATAGTTTAACAGTTGGGATATAGAAAGGAAATTAAAAGAAACAAAGTGTGCATGTTTTCTATTTTAGGTTAATGCACTTCTAAGGACAGGAAATACTATTGTGGTTATTTGACTTCCTGTATATTATAGATACTACACTTTAATTATTTCTGTTTCAAATTCAATATTTAAGCTTGATTTAGACTATATCTTTAAAAGAAGAAAATGAATAAAGGTCACATTTTTATTTCAAGTGACAGAAAATCTATCAATTGCATCAGAAAGTAGTTTCCAGGATTAGTTAAAATATCCAGCTTATTTTTAGTTTGATTTGGTCTATGTTCTGTTTTTAGCCATTACACTTCAACATTTTCCTGCCTACAGACTTAATAGACCAGCATTAACAAATTTTTGTTCTCCATTAAGGTATTTATAGCTTCTAATCAAATATCTACTAAGTCCATTTACTTTTTTTTTTTTTTTTAGACTAGGCTCAGCTTCTCATTGCAAACCACGTGTTCCAGTCCTTTCAATCATTTCTTTGTGCTTCTTTGACATTTAGTGGGTTATTTTTCCTAACTGATGGCACCAGAATAGGACACAATATTAATGAAATAGTCACACTAATGCCAAGAGACAGGACAATATAATCTCGAGTCTTACTCAATATTTGCATAGTCACATCTCTAAAAACCTTTCACTTTTGTGAGCTCACATTCCACTGTTTATCCAGTATTTCTCTACGCACAGTCTTAGTTTTTGTGAAAGTGACTGCTTTCCTGAAGCAGTAGTTTCCCATCTGTAAATATGGTCCATCTTCACATGGTTTTACAGTGCTCACAGTGGAATTCACATCAGTTTACTAAGTCTGATCAGAATTATCCATTGATGTCTTTATTACCAAATACTTACCAACTTATGTGGCACCAGAAAACTGTACCAATACTGAGTTTATGATTTAATTCCTCAACAGACAACGTAACAGCAAAACAAGAAACAATTTCCCCCATAGAGCAATTTCCCTATTGGTTCATTTTCTACATGTTTGAAAGTTTAGCTCTCACTTTATTTGTATAATCAAATATGAAGCTGTTTGTTCATGCTGTTCACACTTGATGCTGGGAAACCTGCTACATAGTCAGATAAATCAATAAAAGAAATTAAATAACTGGTATCACAAAATTTCTTTTTACCTTCAGTTCTTCAAGGACATATCAGTAATGCACTAATGTTACAAAGTGCTCAATAAGATCATCCAGAATGGTCAGTTCACAGGATATTAAGCCCTGCTTGATGTCAAGCAAAAAAATATAATTAAATAAGCCCTGATGCTCCTTAATCAGATTATTTGTGGGTTTCCAAGTTCCCTATAAATGGTACTGATACTGTATGCACCATCAAATCAGAATAAAATATGTAATACTTTGCAAATCTGAACTATATTGTCCCAAAATTTCCTTTTAGCTGCAGTGATAGCAGGAATCTGTTACACATTTTTAACTTGTCCATTTCTGGACAATTTATTAAAGTGCATCCCACTTTGCTTGTTCAGTTTTACAGTATTTTCCTAACAGGAAGAAAATACAAAATCTGTTGGGACAGTGTTGACTCTGATTTACGTTTCCAGATATGTAAGATTTCTTTTTCCCCCTCTTTGCCCAGATTGAGTACTTATTGTTTTCCTCTCTTGTAATGAATACCTGGCAGCAATAGCTGATAACAAACCCTACTGGCACTGTATTTTGATGGTTGAAAGCAGCAGCAAAAGTTTTAATATTCTATGCTAGTTTGAAACAAAATCCATTTGATTATAATACACAATAGAAGAAAATACTGTTAACAAGCTGACCGTTATAAAACATACCAGAAGTATGGCAGACTGGATTCTGCATTCTTTACTTCCCATTTTAAACTGTCACATAATGTCAATATACATTGGTAAGAGCTGCCACTCTCTACTCAATAGATATCTGACTTTCATCATGATGTAAAAAGGCCTCACAAATAATATAAGCATGGCTTGACTGAATTTACAAAACATACTAGGGCTTCTTACAATAAGTTTTATGAAAATTGTCCATGGTTTCTATGTCCTGAGCCATCTAAGAAACCTCAAAAGCATACTGAAAGCTCACTAAGCATACTGTTGCAGTTTCCAAAAATTCCATGGATGTATAAAATTAAATTAAATCTATTGCAAGAATGAGGTGACACAAAGGGAAAAAAATAAATTTGCATTTAAAATTAAGGTTTGATCTAGAGAGCAGAATATTAATATACTGATTAATACTGTTTATATAGCATGCTATTAAGGGATCTTGAAATCTAATGTTTGAAATGGAATAGTTATTTTTGAGTTCTATAGCTTTGAAAGCAAGGGGAATTGTTCCCAGAAAAAATAATTCTACTTACAGGACACATAAACTTACAACTCTACAAAGAATTGCAGAAGTCTTTAAGACCAGAAGAACACACAGAAATTATTTTTTTCTGCTTCTGACTTCCTCCAATCTTATTCAAGATCTCCAAGAAAGTATATTACAATCCTTGAACATTTTCCAAAGAGACAATGTCAAGTGAGTGGTGGTTTGGATAGCGGTGGCTTCTTTCTAGGTGTAGTTGAAGTATAGTAAGCAATACTGCTCCCTTCGGAATGTAACTTTATATGACCTTGTAACACACAAAATTATGAGGATAAACTCCTTTTTTTTTAATGAATAATCATTTTAATGTGTTATAATATGCTATTATAATTTAGCTTTTGCAAATATATCTTTAGCAAGTAGCTGATCTGGCTACTGATATGAGCTCTACATTGGGTTGCACCTTAAATCAACCTAGAAACAATCTGGTGCAGGAAGGTGCCATTCTGCTTGATATGCTTTGTATCCCTTTATGAGCATTTGACATCTGCTCTCCAAATCTGCTCTGGTTGCCTGTTGTTCTTCAAGTGGAGTTTGAAGTGCTGCTTTTGACCTATAAAGCCCAAAATGACTTAAAGTTTGCTTTTTTGAGAGACTGACTCACTCCCCATGTGTTAAGATTACTGACAGCACTGAAGCACCTTTGAGTGAAAGAAAGGGAACTAATGACAAGGTATATGAGCACTCTCACTGCAGAATTCACTTCCACACCTATCTGAAGTGATCTCAATTTGTTAATTTTTTAGAATATACCAAAACCCCATCCATCTATACAGACATGTAGATAGGATGGCTGTCATGAAAAGTGAAAAGGGGAAGGGAAGGTTTTCTGTGTACTGTTTTCTGTAGCCAGGGAATGACTGTTGCCTACTGACTAATGTTCCTGTCCATCGTGAATGGCATTTTAATTTGTCAAGAGCACCAATAGGTCAAAAAAGATATCTGAAGGTGTTCTGAAGACAACATACAGCTTTTTAACACTATATATACAGGGATGGGAGCATTAGAAGTATCTCTGTGTATGAAAGTGAACCTAACATCCTGCCCTAAAAAAAAAAAAAAAAAAAAAAAAAAACAAAACACAAGCCCACACTCACTTGCTATCAATTAAAGTATGAAGTAAAGTAAGAAAGAGACAAATGTTATGCTGAATGTTTCTATAAAGTAACGACAATTACTGCATTATTAAAAGTCAGGACATATAAAGATATAATTGCACTTATAACTAGATTTCTTGCACTCTGGTAATTTAATGTCATTTAAAACTAATACTGGTTAGAAACTTGTTTAGGATGTGCATTCAGAATTCCTGACTTGCACAAGTACTTCCATTAGCATCACCACTTTGCCCCCAGAAAAAAACCAAACCAAAACAAAACAAAACAAAAACAAACCAAACCAAACCAAAATCTTGACACCTGTAGGTGACTAGAAAAGACTTCTACAGCCCTCTAGTGTTGCCAAACTACAGACCCTGGCTAAAAATAGACCAAAGCAATGTTAACTTCTGCCCCACATTCTGAAGGAAAGCCTGCTGACTTTGGCACTGCTGGGCATACAAGTTATTCAAACAACTAAAATCACAGCTTTGGCAGAATGAGTTGCACTGGTCTCACTCTCACATCACAAGGGAGATGGTACCAAGTGGCCAAAAGCTTAGAAGTGGCCGTTGAAAATAAAAACATATTCACAGAAAGGGAAGGGAAAAATAATACCAAAGATTCAGATTAATTTGTTATGTATATATTTAAACAGCTGACTGGAAAGTTTACTATGCCTGATTGCAGGCCTTCAGCAGCAGTGATAGCTCGTTTCTCCTTTTGCTCCTTCCCTGCTCCTTTCCCAGGGAGTTTCCACTGACAGACCCTACGGCTATACTCTCAGAAATCATATAAAACCTGACAGTGCCAAAATTTCAACCGCAAAAAGGTGTTTTAAGGTGTTGCCTTTCAAATCTAATTTTAACAGACAAGTGTGTTCAGCGAGCGCATCCCAGGCTGTCAGTGTGCGGCACTCGGCGGCCCATGGGCTGCAGATGGAGCTGTTGACAAAACAGTTCAACTCACCGGAGATGAGCTGGGCTGGCTCCGAGCGCTGCGGAGACAGCTGCGGTGCTCTATTATTATTATCACTGCTATTATTATTCACATTGTTATTGTAGTTGCTGATTTTGTTATTACTTTTAAGTGTTTCTGCACAACCGAGAGTATGATTTCAAACCTTCTAACCTTAGAAAGCCAGAGCAAGGCACCCTGGCCAACCTTCAAGATATCCTTAAGAACATAAAAGCACATTAACAAATCTGGACAGGTGAATAAAAATTCAGATCAGAAATTATGTAATGAAGAGAGAGATATAAAAAGCATCAATGTTTCTGTTGCCATCATTAACTCCTTTTTGAAAAGAACTTTATGAAACATACATGGTTTCTACTGTATGAAAAAAATTATGGGCTACACTCCGCTATAAAAATTGTATTTATAAAGTAAATGTTTGTGCATCAGAACACCTGAAATGTGCAAGATTTATTGATAGGAGAGGTGTAACGGTCAAATTCACACTGTTTAACTGTATATTGCCACTTATTACAGCTGTACACATATCACTGTGCAGGCTGACTGCTGTAGCACAACAGTTTATTTTGCACTTGAAATTTCTGATAAATATTGCCTGAAGATCTCTGCAGGGAACTAAGAGAATCCCAGCTGTTATATTTACTAGCAAGGAAGTGAATCCAACCTTTCTTTGGACAATTCAAATTAAAGCACTGGGTCATAATTATGCATTAAGCAAGAAGGATGACACAGATGATCTTCCCATTCTCATGCTATTGAAAAAAGCTACATTGTAATTAGTGTTGCAAGCATGATAATGTGTTGCTACAGCTTTGAAACTCCTCATACTTTCATTTGAGCAGATAAGTGCAAAAAATAAGTAATTGCCTAACCTGAATCAAATGTTTGAATTAAAATTCACGTCTGGAGATTAATCTGGATTTTCTTATTTAGTTAGTTAAAATGCTGAAAATATACAGTCAAATTCTATTCCCAGTTACTGTAAGATTTTTTTCAGTATATGTGAGAAAGTGTGGCCTATTAAAATTCCTAACTACTACTTCATTAAAAGCTTATGAAACCAAATTTCAAACTCATTTTGCTGCAAGATGCATTATGTCAGTGGCACTGCCCCTTTATGATTGCTTTTTAAATGATACTCAAGTATATGATACACATTCTGCAAACACTCTGAGTATAAACACCATCCCCAAAAGCTAAAATTATCTGCATCATAGACTGCATATGACTTAGTGAGTCAGTATAGAAAAAAGTAGCAAAAGAATAAGGTTATAGATACCATTTTACTAGAGAAATTTAGGAGAGTTAACATCCAATAGTACACATAGCAGTCTTTTTTTCCTGGCTTTTTCGCATTTACCCTGTATCCCCTACATTATATCCCTGTTTCTGCTTGTTTGCTTGTTTGTAGTCCTTTGTTTAAACTGGATGAAAAATTTTGGCCTCCTTGTACCATTAGCATTTACATAGCCCTTTAACTATTTGGTGTTCAGACCACAATAATCTGCTTCATATTCCATCTTGCCTAAGTAAAACAAAAACCTCTACTATGTTTGTGCAAGATTTAATTTCTTTAAACTTATAAAAGTTTTTAATTTGTTTAGGAAAGACATATAACATAAAGGAAGTATTTTTTAATACTGTGTTGTATTCCATAACTTTTATCCAGGACAAAAAATGGGAAGTTATGAGTGGTTCTGGAACATAACAAAACAAAGCTTAAAGAGAACCCCTAAAATCTGAAAAGTACCTTGCACTTGCCTTGCAGGATTTTACAAGGAATATTCAAAACAGGTACCATTCAGTGTTGTATTTTTGAAAAATCCAAACTCATTTGATCTCCAAGAGAAATCTGCTGTAGAGAGGGGATACCCTTACACAATTCAAATGTTGACTCAGCCTCTGGGCCATGATCAGTCTCTGGGTCTCTTTTATTTAGCAATATAGAGTCTTAAATTCACGTGTCACTTCTGGAATTCTTAGACCATGTCTATACTGTGCACAGATACAGGCTGAGAGTTAAAGACATAGCATTATCTAGTTGTGGAGAGAATTAAACTAATAAAATACTGTATAAATAGAAAAATAACTCCAGTGATAATATAATTAGTGCTAAGTCTTACAACAACATGCAAAGTTCTTACAGAAGATCCCAACTAAATAATTCAGTGTACTCTGATTTGCAGTGGTTGAGGATTAAGGTTCACCGCTGTCCATTTAACTGTGCAAAGAGGTTGTGCTACACATCTGGTGAAATGGAATGGCACAGCCCAGTGAGGCATGGTGAGTAAAAGTGGACTACAAAATGAGGTCATAGATAACTAGTAAAATGTTTCAAATGTATAGACAAAGGGGAAGAACTCTTAAGAAAAAACTTCCATAAGAAAGTTGCCTCATGATTTGGTAAAAAATATGGTAATCTTGATGCAGGGGAAAAAATGGAAAAGTTGAAGAAGATGAAGTCAGGATTTCAGGCTTATAAATACTTCTGCACAGTAATACTGTACATGAAAAACAAAACAAAGCAAAACCAAATAACTATACAACAGAAGAAAACCACAAAATTAATCATTGACAGTATTGTAAATAACTTCACAGGCTAAAAAAGTTTTACAGAAAGATGAATAACTATACCACAAGTTTTAAAAAAATGCAATTTAATGGGATATAGATATTGGAGAAAATGTGAATAAATTTTCAATAGATTGACATGGTAAATGGTAAATATTCGGAGTCAGTATTACTGTAGTCAAATAAGATATGACCAGGAAATACTAATTTTAAAATATGGATGGACAGGTATATTTTTCTATAAATGTCTTCTCTCATTTCTAAGTTCTTTTATTCCTACTCATCACTAATGTCTGGTTTCAGCAAGTCTATACATGTATATTAAGACTGTATTGCATTTAACACAGGTGACTACAGTGAGTTCAGATGCAAAAACATAATCTTATTTTTTTATTTTAATTGGGAAAATATCAAATTTTGATTTGGATACATCAAAATCAATTACTGGACTACCAAAAATAAGTATGTTGTGTGAGATCTTAGCCCTGTTGGACATTCTACTAAGACAACAGGTTGTACATATCTAATTTAACTTTTGACATTTGTTTCTGTATTTTCCTTTTATTTTATGAAAATTGTAAGAATTGTGTTAATATAATACAAATACTATTTGTGCCAAGTACATAACATATGATGATGCATAATTAGAAAATAAAATTCCAAGAATTTAAAATAAAACAGAAACTATTATCAGGTGTTATTAATGGGTATTAAATAGATTTACTGTAGAAGTAATGACCATTTAAGTGATTACTGATATTGTTTCCTGAAAATTACACTGAATACATTGCACACCAAATAGCTAAGAAGCAGACCCAACAATTTTGCAAAATTCAGAATATATCCAGACATAATTAGAAAGGAACATGTATCAAATTGAACATAGAAAAGTCATTTGAGGTGTAAATGATACCTATTAACATGCAATGCTGGTTAAATGTGGGATGAAAATTGACAGAGTTCATAATAAGGATCCAAGGGGAATGAGGTAGCCAAGGAAGAAGCTGGTATTCTCTGAAACAAGAACTCAAATGCACAGGTGTTTAAGAAACATCACACTGTCTTCAGTGGTCTCAGGAGCCTCACCCTTGTGTGCCACTCAGAATACCAGCATTCCTACAATTTCACCATTGACCCCCTCCCCGCCCTCCCTTTTTTTTTTTTTTTTTTTTTTTTACTGCTAGCTTATGTGAAATTATTTAGGAAAGGAAAGGATCTTACACTGGTTATTCTCTACGTTTTTCTCCTTCAGTATGCGGGAAGTGAAAGAAAGAAAGAAAAAAACCAAAACAAAACAGAACTGTTTCAACTGTTTCTCTAGCAAATGAGTTAACATATCAAAAAAGTCTAGTGTCTGATGTGAATCCTGTTGAATTTGGCATGAATGTTGATTCTTACTTTTTAAAGTAATTAGTGTTAACTATAAAACACTGTGTTTCTATTTACTTATCCAAGCCTGTATTTACCTAGCCATTTTCAACTGCTAAAAACAAGCTATTTATAAATTAATCTTTAACCAGCTAAAAAGAACATCACTTTACTATTATTTAATAATAAAACAATTTCAGTAAGTCAAATCACCATGTAGATGAACAAAGAAGAGAGCCTATAATGTTGAAACTATATCTTAATTTGTGAGAAGAACCATTCAATCTTGTCTTGTGGGCACGGAGAAGGGAGAAATCTGATCTGAATTTTAAATAAAATTCTATGATGGTAAACTACCTACTCACACTAATTTTATTTCCATTTCACATCTACCTATCATTCCTTTGTTTACTAGAATAACAAGAAATCCCATTAAACAAAACAAGATGGCAAATTTCATAGCTGTTCTAACCCTATCAATTTAAAGCTCCTATGAGCTATGGTAAAACTATGTATCAGCTCCTACTGTGCAATGACTGGTTTATACGGTTTGACTATGTGATGAAAGAAACTAGTTGACATGCACTTACTGTATTAAGCCCTGGCACCTGCATTGCAGACACTAATCAAAGTGCTCCTTCAGAGGGGTGAAAGAATCGCCATTTGTAACACAATAATTAGGCTGGGTAGAAGGGCCTGAAAAGTAAATCAATCTCGTCTGCTCTCTAAATCTGACACCATTCTCTAGGCAGATTGTTAACATAATGAGACAGAAGCCTACAAGAGGTCCCATAAAAGACCTATGTCTTTTTTTTTCCCCTTCTTTCTTTATACTTGCAATGTTACTAAGAGCATAATTACAGACAATCCTACCCTAAGTCACTGGCATAAAAGCAGCTATTTCTAAAAAGCTCATCAAAAATAAGTTGGCAGAACAGACGGGCTATATAACACAGCAGCAGGCTGACTCTTTTTGCCCAACTGGATGAAGATTATTTTAACCTATTCGCTACTAAAATTATAATGATAATGTCTGGCAGGGAAAAGTAATAAATTCCTAAAACATGGCAAGAAAATAATTTTTGTGAATTAATCTAATTCTCTGCTCACTCTGGGTAAATGAAGAATAATTCCACTGAAATCAATATTATTATTACAATTGTGTGAGAAAAGAATCATGTCCAATGTGATCACCATGACTTTTAAATAGGAAAACAATAACAGAATAGCAACATTAATGGTAAAGTTTTTAAACAAAAAACTTTTTCTTGCACAGCCTTTCAGATTGCAAGAACATAATCTGGTTTAATAGCCAAAAATAATCAATTCTATTTTCCTTGCTAAAACAGTTGAACCACGTTTGATGCTTTGTAATACCAAAAGCTTAGGAGCCTTTCTTACAGACAAACCCTTGTGGATGTTGTACATACTTATGTTAAAAATCATATAAAAATATATGAGAAAATATAAAAAGAAAAATAATGTATGCTGCAAGTGGTGGAATGCAGTAAGCAGATATTTGTGTAAAGCAACAAAATGAATGGGATGAAACTTTCTTTTTTCACAGTCAAACACACATTAGTCATTATTTTCCCTTGTTTGCCATAATTTCATTTAATCACTTCCACTTACGTGTTGTAACTGTGCAGCCCAGTAATACAGTATTGTCATGGATAGTAACAGGCATAATCTTTGTACTAAATCTGAAAGGCCTCTGGACTGTAGTTTACCAGGTATGCTCTGTCTGAGCCTTCCCAGACCTGCAGCTTTGTTTTCCTTGGTTGAGTTACGACAGCAAGTTCCTTAACTGGCCAGGTGGCTATGGGTAATCTGTATCACTTTTGCGTGTCTTTGGTAGAACAGTAACAAGCAATTATTCTACAAGGAATGAGATATTTATGACTCTAACATGACGATATAGAGAATTACTGGCCTAGTATGATTGCAGCAGCCTTGAGAAGTGAGGATGCAGCATATAGCACATTGGACTTCTAAGTATAACTTCTAAATAACATGTTTTCCGGTGGTTTTGTTTTTTCAGCTGTAGATCATACTGGTTCTTTCAAACATCTTTAAAATTCAGGATACTCAGTGTGACCAACAAAGGCCATTCAATAATTACTATATTTTTTAAATGAAATTACATACATATTTCATACATACCTACCTTCTCTCAGTACTTTGATACTGTTCATCTCACTTTAAATGTCTAGAAGTTGTGTTTCAATGCAAGCTAGACAGCTTATCTTCTCTGTCTCCAGAGCATGATTCCTGCAAACTGTCTGACCTTCAAATGAGATTAATTGTGGTTGGTAGGCACCTACTTCTTTACATGGATTGGGTCATTTGGCTCACATTTGGTTGTCTAAATTCAGGTAAGAAAACAGTAAGGAAGTAAGAAAGAAACAATGTAAAGGTGTCAGACTTCATGCATACTTTTAATAGATTCAGAACTTTGTTTTTTATTTGCACACAGGATGCGTAAAATTTACACTTTGCAATCAAAATCTCACACAGACTATCTGCTGTGTCTGAATACCATTGTTCAGTGAAGATTTTCAAATCAATCTCTTCTCCTGCTTCTGTTTCTTTTACAATATTATACATTCTACACTGTTTTGTTGTGGTTTTTTTTTTTTTCAGTGCTGTAAACCAACAGATTTTATTATGTTAGACCAAGCTTTTAGAACTATACTTCACAGAAAAGACAAAAAAGTTTCTCTATTTCAACACCACTATAAATGTTCAGCATTGCTTTATCTAGAAGAGCAACACATACAGAATTGCTTTTAGAGTATTTATAAGATTTATCAGAATGCACTGCTTTAATTACATTAAGTAATAGCAGATTTGACAGTCTGTGTTAGTTATTTTACTATTCCTTTATTGGTCAAAATGTAGATAATGGGGGTTTTGGATGGAAGGGAAAGTTACCTTTTTTCTAAAAAATTTAGTTTTGCAATGGATATTTGACATTTTTAGAAGACTAACTGTATCATATAATATTACACAGCATTCAAAATTATGTGTTAAAATTTTTACTATATATTTTTAAGTTTTTAATAATGTGTTCATGGTTTTTGTGTTGAAAACAATGTTTGGGTTTTTCGTTTTTCTCATATGAATTAAATGGAAAAAAAAGTCCTTTTACTGACAGACAGACGTATAACCATGTTGCTGTTTTTTGTATAAAAACAATTTATCAAATAATTGTTTCAATTTCTCTAGGTGGCCATAACCTTCACTATAGCATACAGCTGTATTTCACTAAGACAGAACCCAAGTCTCAAATTATATGTGACAAGCACAGTTGTCAAGAAAACCAGGCCTTTTCTAGTGCCGTTCTTCTGTAAACTTCAAATATATACATACAAATTTGTACATATATGTGTATATATATATACACACAGAGAATATTCATGTTTTATTGAATACTTCAAATGAACACAAGTTTGCAAGTTTTGCTGATCTTGCATTTTCATGAGATAATATGCAGAAAGTAAGTGCAAAGTGATCACCATAAGCAATGTTTTGGGTTTTTTTGTAAGAACTCTTAGCTGAATTATCAGGGAAAACAATATTTCAAGGTTATTTCTTAAAGAAATAAATTGAAATAATTTCAATGAAAACACCACAAACATTAAAAGACTACAAAGAAAATGGCAAGCACGGCTTGCTGTATCCTAAAGGAGCACACGCCTCTCCTTTCTGGGTGGTTGGCAGATAAGGATCTAAGCACGCTAAGAGCAGTCAAAATCCCTTTAGAATTTTTAAAAATACAATTAATGTAAAAATCTCTTCCTGAGTGCTTCTGCAAAGCTCTTAGCTGCAGTGCTGATCATTATTGCACTTTTTGTGCTTTTTTGTGTACTGCCTAAGAACATTTTATGCAACGTGTTCAAATGCAAAACACAAGAGAAGGTGCCCAACTATTGCTGTGAGTTCACACAGACCCAGCACCACACTGGCTGAACACTGACATCAAACCGGAGCAATCTCAATACTTCTCAGGATAACAGGTGAAATTTAATTTTCACTGCCCTTAGAATGACACAGCAAACATTTTGCTCATCCTGCAACTGGGGTAGGAGCAAACCTGTGAGAGAAAGCCAGAAGGAAAACAGGTCTGCCTTGCTGCCACCATGAAGAGTGAGAGCAGTGAAAACTGCTGGTAGATGAAGCCTGATATCCAGCATACACACCCTCTCATAGGCATGCAGGAGCTCCTTGGGGAGCAGCTACAGCCAGGCTGGTTTCTGAAGTCTTTACATTTCCGAAAATAGTACAGCTATAGGCATTTTGCTGTTCCCCTCCTTTCACACCTGCAGTTTCAGAGAGCAACAGGAGCAGGAGTGGTTTATAGTAAAAGGGTTTTTTACTCGGATTTTGTCCCTAACTGCAGTTCCAAGGAGGTTCAGACAGATATTTAAGAACATAAATCAACTGTGTATATTCTCACACCTTAAAAGTGAAAGTTGCAGATATTACTGACAATCCTGGTTCAGTATCTTCATTTTTTCCCAGATAAATCAAGAAAGGACTGATGCTACATAAGTTGACTAAAAACATTAATGAGATGTGTCCATTTTAATCATTTCAGCCCAGCAGTTTCCCCCATTGCTTGAAGGTCTTTGAGAGTAGAAATTAAATCCAGGTAGAGGCCAAATTCTGTCTCCTGACTGCTGTTAGTATAGAATAACTTCTCTGACAATAGCCCACCTATTTACAATTTACATTTATGTAACTAACTGCAAATAGGTTATTGACAATTTCTTTCAATTAAGCTGGGGGAAAAAAAAAAAAAAAAAAAAAGGTCCTATCTAATGCTGTGCAAGGCTAAGTCCAATTCAAAATACAGAACTTGTTCTAAACAGCAAAAGCTTTTGTACAGCTTTTTTTTTAGTTTTCCAACTGAAAACATGTCCCTGAAGAAATACAGACCCTGAAAAACATGAGCCTGAATACAGATGTGTCTTATTTTAGGGTCATGCTTTGAATAGTAGTTCTTGGTTATTCACAGGCCAAGTGGCTCTGCAGTCCGTTCAACAAACTATAAATAGACTTTTTTCAATAGCATTTGCAGATTAAAAAGAGTGCATTGGAGCCTACCAAAAATTGCAAGGCCTTCACAATAGTTCAATGACCTAAAACATTCTGGCTCTATTAGGCTGAAGACTGCATTTAACTAACTATTATATGCATTCATTAGATATAATCCTCCCAAAAGTTTTGTGTGAAAGCCTAAATTCCTAATTTTGACAAAAGGACCAGGAAAGGTATGTTAGACACTTATTCCTACTGACTCTTACTGACATGTTATTAATGTCTCGCTTGCAATTTTTGTGAAGAGCCAACCTAATTTAAAAGGGTGAAACAATCTGGGAAATACTATAATCTGCTAAAATTGTATTAGTTAAAGGCTGGTAAGCTTAGAGGAGCCAAGAGAAAGGGTCTGCTACCTGCATTTACATTTTATAGCTCAGAGATTACCTCCAAAGAATAAAAGACAAAATATTAAGACAAGAACGGTGTGTTATCACAGACATATTTTTACTGGATAAAAAGCAGACCTTCATATATCCACTCAATATACCTGATAGTTAACATTACAAAGCAGTAATGGTAGAGCTTAAATGAGCAAGTGGCACCAAGACGTCCAGAGTTTTAGGTCAGAAGTCCCTCTGAGGCAGCAGGCCAGGGGCAGTACCGCAGTACTACAGCTCCAGTGCATTACTTGCCTAGTTATCACTGACTTTTGTTGAAGCTACAGTACTTAATGAAATTTGTCACCTTGGAGATGAATCCCTCACTTTTACATGCTAATATGCTCCCTTAAGTTTACCCTGTGCTCTGTTCTGGGTTTCAGTAAAACCTTTTATCTGAGCCATTGTTTTTAACAGATAAAATAAAGAGACCATCAAGGCAAAAACTGACCTTCAACAGAAATTTAATTAAAGGAGAAGGAGCTAATAAATTTGAAAACCTTCTAATTGCAAATTAACCCCTGACTCACCCACCTGATTACCAGTTTAGCCTTGATACTACTTAATTCTGCCCACACTTATAAAGAAGAAATACCCATCCCTCTTCCTAGCCAGAAATTGTTTCAGTCTGAGAATACAACAGGAAGACTATAGGTCCAGTTACTAAACAGCGATAATAAACCCACTTTAATTGCTTCAATTAGATCATCCACAGGGAATCACTTTACAGAACCTATAGGGATTAACAGGCTCTTCATAAAACACTATAAACAATTACACAGGGATGAGCAACCACCAAGAGCTGGCAGAGGAGCAGAAGTTGCTATCTATAGGCAGTTCTCAGTTGCTCTCTGTGCTCATCTGTGGGGAGAAATTATTGTTCACCCAAATACAAATACCTAGCCAGGACAAGTCTGAGGCAGAGTTCTGTAAGGACTTTTCACTGGACTTCTCTGAGGATCATGCTAATATTAAGCCCAAGAAAAAATGTAGTCTCATTGTACTGGATGTGTCACAAGAGCAGCTCTTTAGTATTTTGACACTGGCTTTTCTCAGCCTACGTGCCTTGCCCTTTTCAAATTGTGTTCTCCTTGTCTTTTTCAAAAGATGTTTATTTGGCATAGCAAGAGAGTCAAACAGTGTAAGTACAGAAAATCAAAGAGATTAATGTTCATAGAAAGCAAATACAGTGGAAGTATTTATTTTAATGGACAAATATTTAAACCATTTTAAACTTTATTTGATCATTTTTGTGAACATGATATTTTTAAGTCACTCCTATTGGCAATGAAACTTCAGAAGATGAGAAAGAACAGAGTAAAGAGTGTTTCCTATGTGGCAATTTATATATGTGTGTAGACACATAGACATGAACTTAGTATACACACACATTGTAGGTATCAAAGAATATGTGCATACACAGGAGGGTGATATGGAAAAATATGTATTAAAATACCCTAGGAATAATGAACTAATTCTAGAAATACGCTCTGGGCAACACATTCAAGTGGGAAGGATGCAATCTCCTGGATGCAGAAAATTCTGCCTTGCAGCTAAAACTCTGGCATCTGCCTGCTCTAGTGAGACCATGCAGGACTCCACATGCTTCAGTGACACTAAGCTCGTAGACTGAAACTTGCCCCCAAAATAAATTTATGGTGGTTGTGTTGAGAAGTCGATTATGATTGCACAAAATGACAAAGTAGAAGCAGGCTTGTCACAACTTAAGAGGTCACAGTGCATTCCAGGATGTGATCAAAAGTGAGACAGAATATTTCAGCCACAAGAAAGTCCCCAAGGCTTTTTAATTTTGCCATAAGCCTGGATGAGCTGGTTGATTATAGCATTTGACAACTTACATACCATTTCAGGAAGAGAAGGCTTATTCTGAAGCAGCGGATTAGTGACAAAAAACTTCTAAGTTCTGGTTGCAAACGATACAATTGCTCTTTAACTGCATCTCAGTCACAAGCACTTAATTTAGCATATTAATTATCTTTGAATTCTTTTTCTTCCACCTTTTTCTGATACATGAGATCCTTACGACATGTCACTTACACTGTGCTTCTCTGAGAAGCTGAAGCTGCAAACAAATGAAATTCCCACTATTTTCCTTTCCTTCCCTAGACAATATTTAATGAAGTAGGAAAATACCACAAAATGTGTTTTTTTACCATTCCCATTTTACCATGAGCTGGAAACAAAAATGACCAACACGTTAAATAACATTTAACCTGAAATGTCTTATATGGCCACTTGACAAAGACATTTTTCCCAACAGGTAAACACTATCTTTAAATTTATCAGTAAAAAATGGGCCAAAGGAATGAACACCTGCACTCAGTCCTTGAATCAATATACTTCAATAACCCAAATAATCTGCTAACTCTCCAGAGGCACAGACAGAGGAAAGTTCTAAAAGTTTTAGGCTGAGTTAGGTTGGGGACAAGGAATGTTTCTGATCATTTCCAAATGATGAGTGACATCCTAAAGAAAGAAGTATAGAAAGTAGAAAATGATTGACTGAGAAAAGTAGAATGAAACCAGCATCTGCTTTACAGTCAGACAGATGTTACAAAGGACAGATAATACTTCTAAGATTAATAACATTCCTAGCACTCAAACTGGGGAGAAGAGTTGTATCTACTATATGAACAGTCTTCCTACTTTATATCTTTTGCTCTTTGAGACAATCCTTTACTCCCTCTATCGTACCACAGTACTTAATTTGCAGCTATTGTCAATTCAGTGTTTCATCTAAGCGAAGTTGGCAGAAGTTCTACAGAAATGTAATGTTCACATTGCACAAAAAAATGATGATTCATGTTATTCCGCAGTGCAACTGAGACTGAATTTGATGCCCTTTTTTGAATCCTTTTTCTCTTGAGGTTGATATGGAGAAAGGAGTGATTTGAACTCAAGAACTAATCATTTCAATATCAGCAACTTTGCTGTGTGGTCTACATTTTGTAAATTCAGAGTTGATTAAGATATCATGTTCTTATATTCCAAATTTTTATTCTCCAAAATTTGTTTCTAGTACCAAAAGCATTTGGAAAGGATCTTTTCAATACTTCAGAAAAAATGTACTAAAGAGAAGGCATATATCAGATGCCTAGCAACCCAGCTGGAAAGTAAAATCTAAGACTTAAGAAAGTATTCCATATTATTTAGTGTATTTTGTTAAAAGAATAAAAATTATTTCTTGCACAGCAGAGTTCAGTTTTTCTCAGTAGTATTTTCCAGTTATGGTGGGTTTTGGGGTGTTGGGGTTTTGGCTTGTGTTTTTTTTTGTTTTTTTTTTTTTTTTTTAATTAATTATTGTTAAATAATTGTTAAGTTTTTATTTTAACTTTTTATTATTTCTGGGTACATAACGAAATCAGGTTCATTGCACTAGCTTGACTCTGAAGAATGTCTGATCTTGTTTCAACTTAAACAAAAAAAATGTGAAAAGAAAAAAAAATCTATGAAACAACATGACAAGAATGCATTCTTTGCCATATACAAAATTATACTCTCAGTGTGAAACAGACACATGTTCTCCATCTGCAAATACAAGTGCCTTTGCCATGCCCTTCACTACATAAAGGTTTTATAAAGCTGTATCCACTGCTTGTTTGTAACCTCTTCAACTGCATGCTAGATTAAAACAAGTAAAATTTGTATATTTAAGGCCTAACATGTACTATCATCAAAAAGAAAATGTTACTATGGAAATGGGAAAACCAGAAAAAGTGCTGAACATATAAAAGGAATAGTAGTTTAAGTAAGTAATTTAGCTAGGGATGCTTAGAGGTAGAAGTATGACTGAATGAATTAATATTCCAAAACTAAAAGAGAGAGAGGCATATCCATTCTCCTCCAAGAAAAAAACAACTCTAACTTTTTATTGAAAATATACTAAATAAGTGTTGAGATTTTTTTTGGTAGAAAAAACTTTGGCAACTGTTCAGAAATGTTTTGAGGGGTATCAAAAATTACTTGTTAGAATCTAACACTGTGGTCATTATGAGCAGACCTAGAGCAGCATGTGGTACCTGCCACAACCTGCTTACAGCACACACACGGGATGGTGACATTTGCTGAGCATTTACCCAGAGGAATAATGGAGCATAAGGTTAGGTTGCTCTCATGCTGAGACCACTGCCCATCATGCTGACCAATACTGTCTCATGGCTCCTTTATGATCGCCCATGGCCTGGACATATTTATTATCTCTCATCTTAGACTGTGCAGAGACATTTTAAATGAGTCACAGTGGCAGGTGGCCCTTATTAATACCTCTTAGGATGCGAGAGCTGCTGGAATGCTTAACCAGAGAGAACAAACCAGAAGGTGGGAGAGGAAAGGTCCTGTGAGGAAACCTAGGAAAACAATTAAATTAGGAAGATAAATACATTTTGGTGTCTTTTGAGTTAACAACAAAAATATAGTCCAAGAAAGGACAACTTAGGGTAATAATAGCTCAATATGTCCTCTGTTCAGAACAGGGTGGGGATATATAACATCTTGTACTAACCTTGTAAATAAGTAACAAAAATCACAGATGATCATCTTGTAACGGAAGATTAAATTATTATAAATAAAGTTAAAACTATGGACAACAAGTTCCATACAACAGCTGGAGTAAAACAATTCTAAACATTGATATTTAATGGAAGCTAAAAACTTCATTAGCACTGATATTGAAAAATAATTTCCAGCAGAGGCAAATTGGCTGTGTGTTTTCCAATACAAGTTTAGGTCCAGTAACAAAAGCACCATGGAATAAAAATAAAATATTCTCTTTTCTATTCTAGTTTACTGCAGATGGAGTGCAGTTATACATTCATCATCCTTTTCTTGAAAGGAAATTCAGAGAACAACTGAATGCCAGTAGGAGAGGTGCGTATTGTCTATATAGAATTTAAAACCACTAAAGCAAAAGGAGTAGAGAAATTATTATGGAAATGCAACATACAGTAGTAAGTAGAAATAATAGGCAAATACTATTGAAAAAAAAAAAAAATACCAAGAAATTAATCACTGGCATTAATTTGTTTCTGGAACAATCATGAAATATTAGTGTAAGAGCTTAAACGCTTTTAGCAAAGCATCCAAACGTACACAATAAGTGGCAGCATGGTTGTGTGAGTGATACACTTAATTTCTTCCATTTGCAAATCTGATTACTCTGATTTGCCATACACTATGCAGTATTAAACACACACCAAAAAAACAATTTTTTAAAAAATCCCATATTGTTTAAACAAAAGCACTCTCAGTGTGGCCAAATTAACCAGTTAACCAAATGAGTGTTATATTTAAGAAAACATACTAATTTGGGTTTGAAAGTTCTACAAATGATCTTTATGAAATATATTTTTTTCCACCGACTTAAAAATCAATTGATATCCCAAACTATAAATATAAATGTCTAAAAATATTAATAGGTATACATGCACACACATAGACCCTCATATACCCATGACAGTGGAATATCTGAACATCAGAGGGAAATGTGTTTTGGATGTTATTTTTAGAGGATAGAACATCATAAAACACTTTTAAAAAGTATCTCCAAATTAAGTGCTACAGTGAGTCATTGATTTTAGGTGATCCAAGTAAAATTAACTTATTTTAGTCACTGGAGTGGCCACTTACACCATCCAGTTTTAAGAATAGCTTAAGTTTTAAGGACATTCTACTATACAAAAGTAATGGCTGATTAACAATTGCTGTTGCTGTGAGATATACAGAGGTATACAAAGAATTACTTTGTATGTATTTATAAAAATGTATACATATATTTACAAAATATATATATATAGACAGAGAAGGAATTACATATAAAACTTTACTTTTTGTAGGTACTTACTAAAAAGACTTTTGCAGTATGTTTACATTTCTTTTTATATTAATAGGTACATCACTTTTATATGTGCAAGGCAATGTTGCTGTGTAAGACAGGATGAAGTTCTGGGCCCATAGAAACCAATTACAGTTCCTCTACAACAACAAGGAAATGAAAAACAATTGAAAGCACAGCTAATTCTCATCTTTGAAGGAACTCGGTGCCAAAATACTTGTCATGCACTGACACTTTAATACTCCTCACTCCTCAAGCTGAGTCATCAGACCTCCTCTGTCCTTAACCCTTACACCGTTCTGTACATTTCTTAATGGGAAAGAAAAAAAAAAAAAAAAAAAAAAAAAAAGAAAATTATACCGAGTGTGGAATTAGAGTTCTATTGTGTACCAGTTTGGGTTAGTATACATTAAAATAGGGAAGCCAGACAATATTTGGTATGCTGTTATCTTCTAGAGAAGAAGTAGGCCTTCATATACTTTCAGCTTTAAAAATTTGTTTCAACAAGTAAAAATGTGAGATTAAGTATCTGAAATGAGAAGGTCCTCAAAATAGCATACCTGGTGAAAGAACTCAAATGAGATCAACCATAAAAATAAAGTAACAGTTAGATGGAGTTCCCTAAAAGCTAAATAGGATTAATGGAGAAATTGTCAATCTCTTGGGATTTTCAAGAGAAAAGGCATCTAGAGAACTCAACTATTAATCCAAATATAATACTGTGATATTTAAAACTATTTCAAATAAATGAACTATTCAAATGAAGCATACAAGTCCCTACTACTGTCAGTCATTATGGAAATCTGGACAAACAAGTAATCAAAACCATAATTAAATTTTCATCAACATAATACAATTTTATTTGCAATATGTCTAAAAATCTTTAGAGTTCTCTTACGTGTGCTTCTGGTTTGAAATGTCTGAAGTTATTACAGAAAGTTGACTGCAATATTTGTTGTTATTGATCATTTCAGGAGTTGGAATAGGCATTTAACCTCTGCTTGTGAACAGCTAGATATGTGTGAGATTTGGTCCAAACTACCAAAGCAACAGCTTTATTTTTTTTTTTATACCTGTTTCTTAGTTCTCACTTTTCATGATCCCTTTCCACCTCATGAAACAATTATTTTTTTCATTATAATCTCTTTCATGGGTTACAGAACAGGAGCCATGATAAAAAAGCCCTCACTCATGAATTTGAATTTTATTGTTTAATCAGTTATAGTTCTGAAGTATTAAAGCAGGAATAAAACTTGAGCTGTCTGAAATGTAAATCTAGAACTAATTTTAACTTCAGACTGGTCTGGTCCTTATTTCTGAGAGTCTTATTTATTTTTCATTCCTATTCCATGTTCATTCTCCAAAAGAAATTTCTGTGCTTTTAGATTATTAGTAAAGTAATTCAAGAAAACGTTATCATGCTGATTAGCTAGAGTAAATGCTGACTGGTTTCAGTCTAAAAGTTATTTTTGATCTGGGGTTCAGATCCAAATAACTGTCTACAAAAAATGCTGGCATGCAGATTAGTAAAAGTTGGCCTCTGATCACCTTTCCTTTAAATTAATATTTTTTTTTCATTATAGAGAACATTTGCTTTGTTGTTCCTGAGGTTAGTTCCTGTCTTGCTTTAAATCACTGTTGGAATAGATCGGCCAAATAGCTTGCACTTGGCAAGTCAGTCGTGCATGCCTACAAAACTAACAAAATGTACCATGCGCTGCCTCTTCCCCTTCTCCATATGTACCACAATTTTGCAGGCTGTTGTGATCTAACTGATGCACTTCCTGACCTTTATCTACCTGGGTCTCATATTTTGATCTTAAGAAATGAAATCCAGCACTCATTTATTATACAATTTAAGCAACATAAATGTTGCATATGAGACTGCATGAAGAAATGCGAATAAAACTCCACTTGTAATATATCAATTGCAAGCATTATCCAGTTTACTAAACTCTGTTGTTTTTATTTTTATAAATGCAATGCATCATGTTTTACTGTAATGCTCACTAGTGTACTGCTAGCTCTTATTCTGCCATTTAGTTTAAACTAAGAGGTTTATCAGAGTGCTGTTGACTCCACACTAATGAACATTAACCTTTAACTAAAGTGGTTTTAGAGACACAGCTCTCAGGCTCACTTCCTTGAGATAACTCAAACACACTTACTGTTACTTTTGTTGTTGCGTAGACAATGTCAGATGGTTAGGGGAAAAGAAAAATCATAGTTCATTCTATTCCTGTTATCGTTAGCAAAAGCCAAAAAACACTGGAATAGAAAACACATAAGCAGAGCCTTAAAAATACCCAAGTTTGTCCTCCTAGGCTTCCTGGATAGTCAGTAATGACAGGTAGGTATCTCAATAAGTCAATTCAGATCTCAGTCACACTCTGACCACTGAAACTTGGAGCACCTGTGCTCGTGTTTCAGCTGTCTCAGTTAAGTGCCTTATATTAAGTGACATGAATCTGGGCCCCAAGTGTCCTCTTTCTGTACTGCAAGTGGACTAGCTCACACCTTCTTAAAACACTGTGCATGTGTATGGATTACTTACTTAGCCATTATACTTATTCAAGAGATAATATGCCAGCTACTTGCAAGAAGAAATAAAAGCTTCCTACAGAGAATTCTTCCATATACAATATTATTTAAATCTGTCACTACTTCTTGTGTACCAAGGGAAAAATTTTCTCAACACTAATGGATGAGAACACTTTTCATTTTGTTTCTGAAGATCGTGATTTTAGAAAGGTTAGCTAGGAAAGGGAAAATACCTTGATTGCTTTCCATGTCTCATTCTATCATTTTTTCAATTCATCTGGCTGTCCATCTGAAATAACTTGCACAAACGATGAAGAATAAAACATTCCACAAAACTTGGAGAATTATCTGCATTTAAATACAATTTATGCTTTACAAGAACTATGTTTGGTCACAGCCTTAATTACATAGTCTTGCAACATGGAGGTATTTTAAGATTTAGACAAATGTTTCCTATACCATCAACAATTAAAACATGTCTAAGATGTTATCACTAATGATGTTAATACCAGGTCTAATTGTGTTATTATGTTCATTATAATCTTGACCAAGTCACCTTGAAAAAGACTTGTGCTTTTAAGCACATTATAAGTACCATTTATTATATATATATATCTATGAAAATATGTATATTTAAGTACCATTATAAATGTCAACTGCACACAAGTCACTAGCCTTAAATATACATGATTAGGCTAGCATTGCTTTCAGAAGGACAGGAAAGGGCAAGGAGATTTCTTTTGTTTTTGAGATGAATAACAGAGTGACTTCTTTGACTACTGGATTCACAAGCTATCCTTTTATAACATGAAGTGTAAGAAAAGTAAAAAAAATTACCCTGCAATACAGTAACACAATCTTACGAAATGTGCAAACTAAAAATTTATTTCTGTAAAAAGTAGCAGCTGAGAGGACTACAATTAATTGTCAAACCCCTGTCAGTTTGATGAATGTAAATTATGCCATTTCCCCCATTTATACAGTCGTAGTATTACTGTTCTTTTTTTCTTTTTTTTTTGAGGGGGGTGGGGGGAATATGTTAATTAGGTCTATTTGTAGAGTCTTTAAATGAGACTGAAGGACTCTATAATTTCTTAAAAATATGATCAGGCAAATATGGATATTGTTCTATATATTGGTTAATATATGGTTCTATGTAGTAGTCACAGAACTCACAATTACAAATACTCATTGACTATTACTGAAACTGCAATTACTTCAACATTTCTTACAGCAATGGAGTGAAAAATTACTTACAGGGATCAGAGACTTTCATTCTTTGCATACACAGAGATAACTATCTAAAACAGAAAAAAAACCACATACGTGCAAAACTTTAAAGTCCTTTACAGCCTTCTCTCCCTCCTAAATTCACATCTTTTTGATGAAACAGTAATTTGTTATCCTGAGAATTCAACAGGACTGAATTCTAATTTCATACTGCAAATGCACTGGGAAATGTACGTTGCCTTTGTTTCAACCTCATTTTCAAATCTTTTTGCATGTCAGGAAAGGTCCATCTGTTGCTCCAAGGCAATCTCATGGAAACGTACACTCAGAACTTTTCCAATACTTAAGCTAGTAATGCATGGCATTATTTTTTATTCTGGACAGTGGTACTGGGTGTAAATGGCAAGGTTTTGGTAGTGGGGTCCTGCCTTGTGCCAGACACAGCCAATTCCAGCTGCCTCCAAATGGCCCCACCACAGAACATAGCTGAGCACATTGGCCAAGCTGGTGGTTCCTTGGGGAAAACATTTATAAGAAAGGGCAAAACACTGGACAAGAGAGTAGTAAGGGGGAAAAATGGTGTGAAAAACAGCTCTATGAATACCAGCATGAGAGAAGGAGGGGGAGGAGATGCTCCAGGCAGCAGAGCAGAGATTTCCCTGCAGCAGCAGAAAAGCCCACACTGGAGCAGGTTTATCCTAAACGAACTGCAGCCCATGAGAAGGACTCATGCTGGAGAAATGCAAGGAGGAAGGAGTGGAAGAGAGGAACTGACCATAGTCCCCCATTCTCCTGAGCTGCTTAGGGTGGTGGTAGGGACAGGTAGAGGAGCCAAGAGTGAATATGGGCATGGGTAAAGGCAGAGGAAAGGTGCTGGTTTAATATTTGGTTTTGTTCCTTACTACCTGAATCTACTTTAATTGACAAGAAATTAAATCTTCCTGAAGTCAAGAACAGGTAAGCAACCTCCCTGTCTTTATCCCAACCTACCAGCTTTCTCAGATGGTTTTCTCCCCCTGACCCACAGAGAAGGAGTAGTGACTGAGCAGCTGGGTGGGAGTTTGTCCCCTAGCCAAGGCTATCCATGACAGCAGTGAAATTAAATGTAGGTGTATCGCTCATACGACACAACAGCAATTCTATAACAAGACATGGCTTACGACCTTGGCAATGTCTTTAATTTTGTTGTAAATCCTACTTGTGCAGGATGAATCAAGTATGTAAAATTTGTTTGCTTGTTTTATTTTTATCAATAAAACACACCTATATCTGTATGAGCGCAGGTAATGGGACAAAAAACTAATTCCAGAAGATTAAGTATTGTACTTTGAGTTAATTATTTTTACAAATAACTCCATTGGTACTGTATATAATAGGATCAGGAAGAGGTCTCTATCCAAAACCTGTTCCTTTTTACTGACTGTAACAAGTAACCTAATATCACAAACAAAATGCAACATAACCTTGTATTGCTCTTAATCAACAATTAGTATGTAACAGCAGATTACCTCTATGAAGTTTGTGTCTCAATCTTTCCTCCACCTTCAAACCTGTGTTTTTTCAATTTTTTCATTAGCAAGAACCATGAATATTTTCTACAGTGGTAAATATTTTTATCATGGCAGTATTAAAATATCTATGCAGCACAAGCACTTGAATCCATTACTTATACTTCCTAACAGGGAAAACCGATATGAAAGATCTGAATATTTCTGTGACCAAATGAATAAGAAAACAGATATTCCCATTGTAAGCATATGATTTCCAAGAATACTAGATACAGATAAAACAAAACAACAACAAAAAACCCCAAACACCCCCCCCAAAAAAACAAAACAAAACAAAACAAAACAGAACACAACCCCCACATACACACTGATAAGGAAAGAGAAAGAAAAATTTCCTTTGAAATTCTGAACATAAGATAAGGCAGCAAACTTCTTAGAGATACTTCAGGAAAGAAAATTACTTGATGTCCTCTCCATTAGGTATTCTTAAATAATTTTGTCAATTAGTCCTGTAACCTTACTGCGAAATGATACTGAGTTCTAAAACCAAGTACTTGATAAGTATCTTACATAAAAGATACTGTATATTCAGCAAGGGACATATTAAAGCTAATTGCCAACAAAGCATTTCAGCCTTACCCATCTAAGATTCGTCACCTGAGTCTCATCTGCATATACAGGCTCCCTTTTTATCCAGTCCAAAGACTTGTGGCAGACAATTCCTACCACTCTCAGGCACCTGTTTTTAATGTTATTAATCACTTGGTGTCAATTTTTTTCTGTTGACCATAGGAGGAGCTAAATCTCCAGTTTACAGTTTGACAACAATTCTTAGACAACTGAGTTTGGTGAGATAATTCCTACTCTGGCCAATCAGAGGCAGCCAATTTCTAGAGAAATATCTCCTCTTTGCCAGAGGGAAGCTAATGCAAGGTCAACTTTGTAATGTATAGGTCTGGTTAGATATCTTTTTAGTTTGTTTTTGTTTTCTTTGCTTTCCTTTTACAATGTCCCCTTTATCTTTAATAACTTTTGATTTAAACCACATCACAAAACTAGTTCCATAGCCTTCCAAAGGAAAAAAAAAAAAAAAAAAAAAAAAGAAAAACAACCACAGACTAAGCACCGACACAGGGTTTGGAAGGTTTACTAGGATTTTAAAAGCCAATCTTTGTAGAAAATTGTTAGCCTGCAGGTAGTTCTGCAAACTCTAAAACAAGCCACTTCGTAGTTTACCCTACTGGACTTCTATATCTTTTTTGTTTGATTTAGACCTTTAGAGGGGATCTTATGGTTAATGGGTACATTCTGGTACCGCAGGTTAGACTCATTCATTACTTCAACCAGGTTGACACCAGAGGGAATGCACTTCAACCAGAGTGACGTAAGTGGTGAAATGACGACATCTATTAATTTCTTTTGTTGTAGAGTAGAAATAAGATTATTTTAAATGTAAACAGCATAAACACTGAACTTTAAAATCAGAACTCAGAAAAAAAAAAGATCTCCCATTTAACACACTACAGTATATTACCTCATTTCATGGGAGTAAAGAATAATTTCACAGCCCACCAAAGCAACACGGAACTGCAGCGAAAATGTGAAAATTAGCAATAAAACACCAGGGTGTTTAGCTATAGTGTAAAATATCCTAACAAAATTTTCACCTTGTATCTTTGACCACCCAGGAAGTAGCTTTAATTAATACAAATTGAAGCCTTATGTAATGAGGGGAAAGAGTATATATTTTGGAAAAGATATTGCACTGTGAAAATTTTCCTCGTTTGTTGCAGATTTTTATCATGTGTGACCATGACAAAAAGTTATTTATAAAACAGTAACTGAAAAACCCTAATTAAAAAGCATGTACATGTAAAAGACATTTGTTTAGGTGTTGAATTCCACCATGTATATCAAAAAAGACTAACTCTTCAATGTAGCCTTCTCAAGAATTGAGATTTGACCTTCTGTGGTGTTTTACCTTGAGTAATCATTTATACTCCTGCAAAGACAATGTAAATCACTGCTAAATCAGATTATTCTCTCAAATAAGACAGCAGTCAACTAACACAGCGACTGTTATCATAGCTTCTGTGAAGTCAATAGCACTGTGACAATGTGTGTGAGCAGCAGATCTGCTCCTGAGACTACTTCAGCCACTTTGTACAAGTGTGCCTAACTTTGCAGAGCAAAGAAGAGCCCAATGGTAATCAAACATCCTGAGACTGGCAAGTACCACAACCTCACAGAAAGGCTGCTCGGATAGAGCAGAATCAACATATAAGGTGTTTTCCAGAAATGGGAACTAGTATTTGTTCATGAACGGCCCAATACCGAGTCAAGTGCTAATATCAACATTTGCCCATCATGATATACCGGTTCTCCATGATCTACAGCTTTATACTGTCTTCAGGAGAGTTACCACAAAGGTGAATGGGAAGAGTTTAGTCCTGAATCATTTTTTAAATATTTTTTTATAACATAAAACTGCATTTTTCCAATGAAACAATGAATAACTGATTACTTATTTTCCTTCATGGGTCTCCGGATTGCATATAAAATATAATAAACAATTTAATTTAAAACAAATCAGGCTGAAATCTGGTTCATAAATGATACAGAGCTTTTGATCACAAGAGATTATATCTGTCTTTTCAGAAGAAAGGAAAAAAAGTATGAGGTCGTTAGAATTTATTTACTTTTCAAACTGAATAATTTAATGGTGATAAGACTTCATTTGAATATACAATTTTATAACCTATTCCTAAGTAGACTGATTGTTAAGTGTGTATTATGGTAAGACAGGTCTTTTACATATTATATTTGTCATATCCACTTTTTATCCCTTTGAGTTTCCTCTTACACCATTAAAGGTTTTAACAGTTAAAAGAATTTTTTGGGTTGGGTTTTGTGTTTTTTTTTTGTTTGTTTTTTGTTTTTTGTTTTTTTTAATAACCAGAGAAATCCCTTTTTGGTCTTCCTGGGACTCCAACAAGTAATGTAGTCAGAAATAAATTATGGCAAAATAAGAAAACATAATAAAGATAGCTATAGATAGTGTGTAGATCAATATGAACATTACAGTTTGCTTTCACAGTATTTTTCACTCAAAAGAAACCCTTGCCACTCATAGAGAAAATAATTGAGCTTCCACTCCACCATCTTCTCATTAAGAAATTGTCACACAATGTGATGAGAATAATTTTTTTCAGAATTTCAAAGGAAAATCGTACAGCATCATTCTGTCATGCTCATACATCTTAATACAAAGTTTTTCACTTTAAAGACATAAGGCTTTAAATGTCATTATGATGAAGATGCAAGGGGGAAAATACAATGGAAGAGAAACTTTTTATGCACTTTTTTAATCAAGGAATTTTTATAACTATTTAGGATTTTTTTAAAATCACACTGTCCTTAAAACACTATTTGTCACTCTATCTCAAACCACCTACTGTCTTTTAAGATATTTTCAGTCCAAGGTAGTGTATTGTCCTAAAATTGCTGTGAAGGACCTTCTCCAATATCTAGAAATTGAGGTCACCACATTATCCAGTTGTTTTTTCTTTATCTCTGCAGTAAGTTAAATTCTGTCTTTTTCTATGTCCTTAATAATATATTTCCTCTCAGCTTTTAAATTTATATATTTATCTTTTCCATCCTAAAAGGATGTGGAAGCCTGCTAGTCCAAAGGAAATCATCATGTTTAAAACTAAGTATCTATTTAAATTACATACAATATAAGAGGCTTACACAATTCACTTATATCAAATACAAGAGATTAAAACTTTCTAGTATTCCCCAGGCTTAGGATAATTATTTGTGTCTATTTGTAATTCTACAATTGTTTTGCACAAGTAACAATTCTAAACGCTATTTTGAGCTTTTTAGATTCCACACAGGAGCCAAAGCCAACAGACAACATTCAGCTAAATACCCAGGCAAACCAAAAAAAGCAACCAGACAATAAGATAAACTGAAATAGAGGTAGATAATTCTTTTCCATAAACAGAAAGTTTTCTGAATTACACGCTGGTAAAAGACAACAATAAAGTATATGAAATATGTAGTAGAGATTTTATCTTCCATGCTTTTGAAACATCAGAACAACTCAGAAATGTAATCCACCAGGAATATAACCTGAAAACTGTAAATAAGTGTGATGAGAATAATAAATCCCATTTAAAACTCAGCCACCTAATCCTGATCTGTCAACAGCTGATAGATACATGTCAACATCCATGCATTTCCAAGGCTCAATTTTGTTTATTTTGCCATGATCTATATCAAACAGTCAAGCTATTTTAAGGTATACTTCAGGATTGAAAAACCTCGAATCTCATAGTTGTGCTGACAGTTGGAGGCCAAGAGGGACAAATACTGCTTGTGGGTTCATTCTAAAAAAAATAAGGAGAGTTAATGTTTTCTCAGTTTTCTCACTCAAGACTTTATAATTTATAATGTAACATTCAAAGTCTTGAGTGAGAAAACTGAGAAAACATCTCTGTTACTGTTTTCCTCATGCTTCCAGACTTATTTATAATTTATCTGGAATGTCCTTAAAGTTGTAAAATAAAAGAAAAAAAGAGCAAAGGTAAAATTAGGGAAAATGGCTGCTAGATAAAAGCTAAAAAAATTGATTGTTTTCCATACAAAAATACATAATCCCTACCACAGAGCACCCTTGATGAAAGTACTTTGTTGATTAATGAGAATCAATTCCTCACTCACATTACCAAAATTATAATTTGATTATCTCAACCACTGAAAAGAATAACATAGTGTAATCACATTAGATGCATTGGAGTCTTAAAGAAGTAAAAGTTGATTTTATTTCAAGAATCACCAAAGATTTTGATGTCCGTATGTATTAGAAATTTTCCTTTTTGTTTTGTGCTTTTCTACATCATTTAGTAGACTATTGTAATCCTGATAGTTTGTGTCCAAGAGTCCAGCAGGAAAAAAATCTCTAATATTTTTGGTACAGATGAGAAATTACACTTACAATTTTTAAGTACACTACTGTAAAGGACAAAAAGGGCTTAGTAAACATCTTTAACTTCTAAGGAACAAAAACTTATTCCAATATGCCATTGCAAAGATACTGAACTACTTTAAAATGCAACAGAATAGGGTTTCAATTTCTAATGTGATGTATTAGAGGGGTGCAAGAGCAGATCACTAAAATCACTGCAGTTCTTCATTTACCTTCAGTTGATTTGGGATTACGAGTTTTTGATAATTTTTTAATACCTGGAAGTGCCAAATATTAATTATACATTTATTATAAATGACTGTTGATCCCTTTAATCATGAATTCATATCCTACCTCCACTGTGAATAATATGTTAAAGTATTTTGATGGAGTAAGATTACTTTTCATCCTCAGGAAGAAACTAGAGCAAGTTCCACAGAGATTTTAATCACAGGGACAGTATCTGTATAAATTGCAAAAATCACACCTTTGAGTTTTTCTATATTTTTTACTTTTCAAAAGCATAGGTCAATACTCTTACTCATCTCCAAAAAACCTACACTATTTACACTTCTGAGTCTCACACATATCAGAAACCACAGCACTTATAACCTTGCATAAAGATTAGTCAGTAGAAAGGTGAACATTGCAGTGCAGTAAAGCTACTGTTAACTTGTATTGGTGAAATTCTCACAACAATACTTGTATCAAAGTCACAACTTTTATTTTAACTACCTCTGCTTTTACTAGGCACAGAAGGTTGAAAAATTTTAGCTATTCATAACTCCAGTTAAACTCCATTAAACATATATAACAGAGTAAGAATGTTAAAAGTTTACTTCAGTTACTTTTCCTGCTCTGCACAGCACCTCCCTTGATAGAAAAACTGAATAAATTTGTATCTGGCAAATTGAATTATAAGAAATGGCATTATCCGTTACAATAACAGGCTTCTTTCATGGATTTTCTTTTCCCAGCAAAACTCTTAATGTTCTATTTCTAAATCATCAAATTCTTCCAATACTGAACTTTTATTTGGGCTTATCATATTTTTTTCTTTAAAAATAATGGGAGATCCTAAGATTCTTTTCTTCTATTATCTCAGATATTTTAAGAAGCCTTCTGCCTTAATTGCTGATCATCTGCAGAGAAGTTTTTGGATCCCACTTACAGAAAACAGAGGAAGAAAAAAATCTTATCTAGGCTCTTCTATTTCCCCAGGTATGAGTAAATGAATTAATTTGCATTCCGTCTTTATCCCATCACATATTGAACAGACACTATCATATATGACTTAATTAGCTCAATATTAATTTATCAGAATTTACTTGTGTAGGTTATATGATTTTTTTCATCAGCATGCTTATGCATTTCATATAAACCTTCAACAGAATTATACAAGAATTATCCATAGTCCTTTAGCTTAATGGTTTACTGGCCTGACTATCAGTACTAGCAAGGTGGGGATGATGCAAAAATAGTATGAATGTTTTTGAGGAAACAACTTCCTTAATGCTGTAAAGATATTATTAGCTCAAGAGAGAAGGAAGGTTTATTTTTTATTTTATAAATTCTTATTTTTATATTTTTAGTTTTATTTAAAAGAAACCAGGTAAATGTAAAAATTATGGATTACAATTTGCTTAGAGACAATTTCCATCCTTCTTATGATAGAATCAGAGAGCACGCAGAGGATTTCTGCAGAAAGATCACAGTCTAAAGGAGGCTACACATCTTTCTATTCCTTTAAAAAATGGCAAAACCAGATGCATGTAAAAATCCAATTCTGAGATATAAAAAATGAATATTCAGAGCCTGCTGAGTGCAAAAATAAATCACTCAATAAGGTTAAAAGAACACTGAATTCTGGGAAACTGATAGAATACAAGCTACAGCACAGATAATCATTAGGCAATGAGAAAGATCTGGCAAGATTTCTGTAACAAAATTAATGCTGATAACTCTGCATCATCAGTTTAGAAGTACAAGTGGGATTCAGAATAAAAAAAGAACCATGTCCTGTTTAAGTACTGACAGAATATAATACCATATGTTGAAAAGGAAACTATTAATAGGCCAATCTTTTCTGCGAGATGAAGAAATAGTTTAACTTACATAAGATGCAAAATTATTTAATTCAGAGGGTAAAACTTTGTACACTATAAAAGCATTAGATGAATCAGTCTTAATTATTTTTAAGGAAGAAAGTCTTAAGTTAAAGCACAGTTCCTTAAAACCAAACAACAAATAAAAGCTCCATGACTCAGTCCATGATTATCTATCATCTTTCCACCAACTGAGATGCTTCTACATCCTTTCACACAATCTCATTATTTTTGTAGAGAGTTTGTTTTCTGTGATCATTCAGACACTTGGGACAGTTTTCCCTCTGTGTCTTGACAAGTCTCCTCTATCTATTTTCTTGCTGTTCAGACAAAATCTACCTTTCTGGAAAAATAATTATCTACTACATTGGAATAGCTTGAGGATTTTTTTGTGTCTCTGCAGTTGTACAACTTTATACCCGTGTCAATTAACTGAATGAAATAAGTACTTATATTATTTTCTAATCACTTACAAACTTGCATACAGTGCAGGATGAATTTCACTGCTTGATTTAAATCTCTAGAATAGCTCCCTTAAAACCAAATCAAAACAGACATGCCACATTAATGCAGAATATCATTTGACTAGGAAAAATGCAGACATCAGTAAGACGATGTCTGCATAACAAAATCCTGTTAAAAAAAATCAGTAAGTTATTAGTTCCAAAGTTTGTAACCTGCAGACCACTGTCAATCCATTGTCAAACCAATATGTACAGTCTTTCCTTCAATTTCTAGCCCTTTAAACTCTCAGTATCCAACTCAGGTTCTGAGAACTCCCTCCTGGCCTTCCTGTTTAAATTAAATTTTCCGATTCAGCCATAGGCTGGTTCTAATACCCACTATATATAAACGATGTTTTACCCTCAACATTTTGTCTAGGATTCATTTTAAGGACAAGAATGAGAAAATCAACAATCCTGCTGCGGGTTCATGTTTCTCATCCTAGATGAGAAACCATATTATTCAACATTTCAGACCCAACTGAACTGTCCATATTGTTAAGTCAGCTCTGCCCACAAGGCCATTCTAGGGAATTCTGCCTTCTGCTGCAAAACATCCTTATTTTCATGTTTTGTTTTTCAAAACACCAACAAAATTCAGCATATCTTCAAATTGTTTTCATATCTAATCATTTCAAATGCTCAAACATTTATTTTCATGTATGCCTATAAGAAAAAGCAGCAAGGAAAGGATAACAGAAGTCAGAATACAGCTACTTGCTTACAGGAATTTTTTAAAAAGGCAAAATTAATTAAGATATAAACAGTTTAGTTTATACACTTATCTGAAATAATTTTTAAGAGTAATAATTTTGAACAGTCTCCCTTTTGCAAATGACAGGAGGCAACAATAGACACATGCATCTAGAAACTTTATTTCTTTGTAAGAAACATTGAAGAAAACATTTCTCTCCCTCTAACAAAGAAATCCCTGTATATATTTCACTTAATTCAGAGGACTGAAAGCAACCCTGAGGAGACACAGAGTATATAATCATGGAAGAAAAAAGGCTATTACGAAGTTCAAAAGATCACATTTCTATTCCTTTTCCCCTCTATAGAAACAACTACACTTGTTTCTAATCCTAGCTGATGTCAGTCTAATTTCAAAAACTCTGATCAGTGAAGTTTTCAAAAACTTCCACAAACCTCTAACCCAGTACTTAAGCATCCTTACTGTTACAAGATATGTCCTAATATCTAATCTAAATCTCCCTTGCTGATTTTAGTCTTTATTTGTTATGCCCACACAAGTTTGGTATTGTCTAGATTGAACTACCGCTGTTCTTTACAACTTTCCTCTTGGATTATATTTTCTTTAGACATCTGATCATTCTCATAGCTCACCTGTAGTGAACTCTTTTCAACTGGTCCACATCTTTCTACTCTGGATTGTCACCAGTTGAGCCTCATCCTTTCAATTATCTAATATCAGAAATCAAATGTATGCTCTGTCAACCCAATCTTTGTACAGAAAACCTATAATGGCCAGCATTTCCCTCAAAGGTTAGATTAGAAAAAGAAGATGCACTTCTACATGTACCACAATATGGGTTATTATTGCAGATTGACACAAGTACAACCTACAAGGGCTCAGGACTTGAACCTATTAAGTGTGGTATGGCAGCAACACTTTTAATTACTGAAGTGCACCAATCAGTTAAAGGCTCCAATATATGCACTTTTTCACAATTAAGAAAATATTTTCTGTTTTTTGAAATTAACTGATAGACAAACCTGGAACACAGGTACTTTTATATATACTTAATTCTAATAATGTTTGACAGGTAGGCTAATTTAAGATTATGAATCAATTTGACATGAAGAAAAGGCAGAATATATAGGAAAAGAGGAAAAAAAAATCTGTAGTGCTCTATGGCATAATTTTAATACATATATTTACATTTATTACATACATGCAATTTTGGGATGACATGTATATATATTCTTCAACCAAAGGTGTCATTGCAGGTTGCATATGATATATGCATGGGATTGCATATGCACTGCAGCTTGCACAGCTATACTTTGCTAATTACATCTAGCAGACTCACACACACTGTGGTAGCAGGGAATCTAGCATAAACAAGTATTTTGCAAGATTATATAGGTCTTATCACACTCAGTACTAAGTGAATGAACTGAAAGTTATCTTGAATATGTCAGCAGGAGTCATCCATTTGACCGCAATTCTGACATACCCATAAAGGGATGAATAAATCTAGAGACTAGTTACCAGCTCTGTGAAGTACAGCTTCACATTTGAAAAGGACATTGAAAAACATCAATCAGTCCTCCCCAAGAGTTAAATTAGCTAAATACAGATAAAATAGATTTTTCACTGTACCACTAAATGCAGAAGCACAGGTACTTTGGAGATTCTGTCATGTTCAGTTTCCTTCAGTCCAACCAATGAATTGTTGACATTGTTGCTCATCTCAAATTTGCTTCTGTGTCTTATTTTAGAAGAAATCTTTGCAGTTTTCCCAGTCTCCAAAACTGCAGCAAATTGTAAATATTTTTTCAGACACATTTCCCAATCTCCACAATCAGCCTACTGGACTGGAAATATGCACTCTATTTACATGATTTGCAGCTGTCTGTACTCTAGTATTTTCCTGTATGTTAAATATAGTGGACAATTCTACTTATATCTCAATTTTACACCTATGAAAGCTCTCTAATTTCAAAGCTCTTTGCTTACATATCAACAAAAGGTGAAGCAGGCCCCGGACACATTTCCTGCATACTATATGTAATTCTCTTGCCTGTAAGATACTAAATTACTTAATGAGTGTCCTTATCACTAGTTTAATAAAAGGATAGGAATTTTCTGTATTTGTGTGTGAGTGCACAAATCTGTCTGAAGTATAACTTTCTGAAGAATATGGCAGCCTTAATGAACTTGAGCAAGATATAAATATATAGATAGCTGTATATGTGTATATATATCTATTCACATCTACAGATATGCATATACGTGTATAGATATAAATATATATATGTATGCACACATACACCCCCCCACCCCAATAAATAAAAGTGCAGCAATTCACAAGCAGCACAGCATTATGATACATTATGGCATAACTCACACTAAAGATTGTTATTACAAGGTTTCAGTGTTTCCTATTTAAGTGGTTTATTTTTCTTTTTTTGACTACCTGACAATTCTGCTGTGTCATTTTACATTAAGCAGAGTTAAATGAAAGTTTGGGGAAAAATAGTAAAAACAACTATAAAATTATATATATACATACATAATTGCGTATAATAAATAAATATGTGTGTTTGAATAACCAAATAATAATTCTTGATGTTCCTTGGTATACAATGATATTCTTTTTTTCATTTTTTTTTCCAGGATATCACAGTATTTCACAGAAATCAAAACCTTTAAATGTATACAAACTTGGAATGCAATTGTGGGCACAGGGACATCAGGAGTTAAAAGAATTTTTGACCAAGGGATTTTTGTTCTATTTCTTTCCCTACCCCCACAGCTAGAAGAAAACTGCAGAACCATCATCTTGATTAAAATGCAGGGAACATAAGTACCTATTTTGTTTTGTTATTTCAGTTTTCTCCATAGCTATAGGTTATTTACAGCACATTTTTGCCATTATCTCTAGCTGTATACTGTGACAGAAAGAATTCTGCTCACAGTCCCCATGATGTCCTTCTATTGTACTTATATATACTTCACTTGGCTTTTCAATTTATTCCTATACTAATGTTTCCTTTCCAACCCTCCTCATTTTAAATGAGCTGGTGAAAAGTTGTTTCTGAAACAGCGATTTAGCTTATTTTCTGGGCCTAGAGGAATATAGTTAACTGATTTATTGCCCTACGGATGTTGTAATTGTTGCAAAACATGATGTATTCCCAGAACAGTCATATCAGTATGTCATTTTGAAAATGTGCCTCCCAGCATTCCACTGAAATTAATGAAGCATCATTAAACAGTTACAGTTCTTAAGCATGTTATACATTCCAGCATGCAAAGAGTTATTGACAAACTTCACGATGACAAGAGGTAATATTTCTCAAATCAAAGCTAAATACAGTAATAGCTTCTGAAGGGGTGTTTTAATAACATCCCAAGTTTCAGCTCTTTAACATGCACTGTAACTTTGAGAACCTGTAACAAAGAATGAGAAATGTTTGGGTTGACTTCAAGCAGGCAAGTAATTAAGGAATCACCATATAGCTGTTACAAATTATTAGGAAGAACCCCCCCAAAAAGTAAGAAAATTCACACAACTAAGGTTACTGCTTCCGAAAGATTTCCTTGATAACAAACAAGCCAAAAAAGAAAAAAAAAACATAACTGTTTATAAGATTCTTTCGGAATATAATTACTCAAGTAGAAACAGGTTGTTCTTGCTATCATTTGTAATTTGCCAAATGAAATTTAAAAATTGGGCAATGTCTTCAAGATCAGGTAGCAAGCATTTTAAGTATTCTCTAAAGTTCAGATTTAGATGATTACATAAAACACCTGGTTTAAAAGATACTTAATAGCTCCTATATGAGCATAATTCTGAAAATTAAGCCAGAAGAAATGCATTTTCAAAATTTGATAAAGTTAAATGAGTTGAAATTTACACTCAAAATTTGGAATCTATTTTTCACCGTATGTTAAATGTTATTCTTTTAATGTAATCTTAGATGTGGACTCATTCCATACTTCAGCCAAACCTCATCAGATGCCCAGAGTGCCACATACTATTCTGTAATGTGGCTTCACTATGACCAAATCAGCAGAATCTTTAAGGAAAATCAGAAATAGGAAGATTCACAGCATTGTGAACTCAATCACAGACTGACAGAATTAAGACGGAGACCAAGGTTCCAAGCTTACCTTTAGAAATTAAATCTAACTTCCTAACCTTGAAAATGTTATCCTGGACATCTAATTATGATTTAACCATCTGAATTAAGTGTCTCTTCTAAGCAAAGTTACAATATACATGTTACAGCATAGTTTATATGAAAATGGCTTGGTAATCTTATGTGACACAGATTATTTGCTTTTATAATATGAAAAACTTTCTTTTAATGGCCCATTCTTGGTATTGGTTGTTGATGCTCCGGTTAATACCAGTAACCCAAAAATAACTGCTATCTATGATCTTAATTTTCTGAATCAGCTTATTTAGGTAGTGCATAAATGAAGCATGCTCATGTTTTCATGCCAGCAGCCCAACATTCCATTATATGTCATATTTTTGTTTACAAGGTACTTACTAGTCTCCGTCTGGCTAGTATTCTGAGAAATATGGGAAGCATTAATAGTCTGTCTTTACTTATGCCAGACAAATGGCTGGGAATTTATTGATTGAGACTTTTTTTTATTTCATATAATGATCTGTCAATCAAAGTACAAGCAGGTATTCTATTACAGTTACTAAGTACTTCATTAACATTTCATATTACTTACTGTTCTTAAACTACCAGAGCAGAAAACAAAACACCTTAAATGGCTATAAATACAGTAGAAAATGGACATGGGATATGTGAAAAACACTAGTAGTAAGTAAGGGCTGCAGGCAAGTAAATATTGGAGACAAAACTTATATACATAAAACTTCAGATACACATTGATGAATGTTTATATTCACTTTTCTATTTAGAATATTCAGAATAGCTGGGCTTCTTAACTTTCTCTTTTAAGAATGTAAAAAAAAAAAAAACAAAAACAAAAAAAAACTAAACAAAAAACCCTGTACTTAAATTTCTATAATGTTTTATATATCCTACTTTTCTGCATAGATTATTCACTGTCACTCTTTAATAAAGAAGGGGGGGAAAAAAATTAAAACTCCCTATCAATCAGCCTACAAATAACTGGTTAAACAGACACCATCCACCTGAAACAGTCAAAATTTTGTGGATTCTGTATTGATCAGATTGCTGATACCACATGAAGGGAAAGTTTAAAGAAAATTGAAATGATAAATAAAACCCAGAAATATCTGCATAAACCAAATATTCCCATTCGCTACATACTATCAAAAGCAGAAAGCCGAACAATTGCATGTAGCCCGATCATACACCCCTGAAAATGCAAACAAAACAGTCACCTCAGCAATGTTTTGTCAAATGAGAGCACAGATGCCACCTATATGAGAAGTTAAATTAACAGTATCTCTTTTAAAGAAGGAAAACAATAACAATAGTAATAATAACGATAATAATCACCTTATAGCTTCCAATTATTCAGGAACCAAAGTATAATCTTCCAAGCTATATAAAATCATGACAAAATAGCAATAAAAATTTAGCAAATTAGAGAACTACCCTTTTCAGTCTAAAGTAATATTTGCATGAATTATCATAAAATCTGTATTAGCTTACTTTAATTCATTGCTTCATAATAACAGGTACAAAAAATAACCAAACAAACCAAACCAACCCAACCCAAAAAAACAACAACAAAAAAAACAAACAAACAAACAACACATAATGTCATCATAATTCCATCCTTACTAATGTACACGCAGATTATAATGATGGGTATGTGTCCAAAATTGCACTTGTAAACTGGGTGGCTATGAAAGAGATTCTCAAAAGAACTCACAAATATAAAGCTGATGATCTTTATTTCATTAAATTCTACAAATTCTACAAAATAAAGTTCTACAAAATTATTTTCTGAAGTAATCCTTTTACTGTACAAATGGAACTTAATACTGAAAATACGTATTTTAATAATCTGGGGAGGGGAAAACAAATCACTCCACAAACAGTAAAAACCTTTTGTGAACATGATGGGGGTTTTAATTATCTCAAATAAGGAGAGTGCTGTTGTTCAGCTACAGACTCTACTGCCATTTATTTCATTTAGAAGGCACTCGTATACCAGGGTGATGGACGGCAGCCTACAGTAAATAGATTAGGATAGATTTAATGCTTGCCTTCCCAGTTAAAATTCTAAGACTTAGTGAAATGGAAAGGGGGGGGGCGGTACTTGTTCCTATATTCTTCACCTCTCAAATGGTTATTCTCTGGCTAGCTGACAGCAAAAGGAAGTAACCATCCCTCATGTTCAATAGGGAGCCAAAGTAAGAGAAAAAAAAAAAAAAAAATCTTAATAACATTCTGACAAAAACATGATGGAAAAGGCATTGTAATTTTGAGATGCAAGAATGATAGACAAATCCTTAATTTTTATCACACAGAGTATCAGCATAGAGACTTATTCACATCTGGTATAAAGGAGAACTATGCACTTTTTAATTTACTCTTGAGTCTTACTAGTTTGAATACCTCCCTCATCATTTCGTAATGTAAAATGACAGCACTGAACTCTAACTGGGACAAAACTATTTACCTAAGGAAAGTTTATCAACGAGAACATATGAGTCTTATTAATTTGACTTTAGAATTCAGACAAAAAAGAATAACAAGTGTCCAGCACCTCAGCACAATGATAATGAACTCTTGCATTGAAGTAATAGCAATGAAACATGCCTGATTTCAGCAGCTGTTGGAAGCAGCAGGGTTGCTCCAGTCAGAATGAAGAGAAACTTCCACATCCCCAGATAAATGCATTACAAATCAAACAGTGCATACCAACAGCCAGCAGTACCCTGTTCTTATGTTAACAGTGATTAATCACACTGCTGATTGGTTCTCAACTATCTTCACTTCTATCCTTGCTGTGGACAAGATCACTGAGCTGCTCATTAAAAGAGCTGCACATGAGCTGCAGGAGGGAAGGATGGTGATCCCTGAAGAATTATTATAATCAGTATGAGGCCTTTTCAGCACTTTATATAAGCTTAACTGAGGCCAGGTGTCAGTGATTCCCCACACCTCTCCCGAGGTCAATACCACCTTGCACCCTGCTACTGACAATACTGTCCAAGTAGCAGAGTTCAATTTTATTGGTGGAACATTTGTAGGAACTACAGCATGGGGAAAAAAGACAGTTCACTCTATATATTTAATAAGTGGTCTTCAAGTACTGGAATATGTGAATATAGAAAAATGGCTAGGATATGGGTAGATACTTACACAGTCTTACTGACTGGATAATTTGTCACAGGTACATTATTACTTAACCCCTCTTCCACTGTCTGTTATTTTAGCCTTCCACGAGTTAGGCATCCAATCTAAATTACTCATACAGTCCACCTCTATAGACAAATGAGAAAGATCCCCCAGAGATCAGAACATCAGAAATGAGATGCCCCGGGCAGCACGATTCACTCCCTTGAGATGCTTGTTTTTCTACACCAACCACAGACAGACCTGGGATGACTAGTTTTGACCTAGCACCTAACTTTTAGTTGGTGAACTTTTGTGAGAGAAATCAAATTTCTCTGAAAACAAATGATGATTTCAGTCACTAGATTCTTTCAAGTTGTTGACCAATATATTTCTGATTCTTGGTCTGCAGGCTTTGGACAGATTGTCAGAAGTATTTGCTATATGACTGGACATTAGACCAACCTGACCACATTTGTCCAGAGTAACACTGGCCTTAAAGAGACCTTAAAAGATCATTAGTGTCTGCTTTCAGCTAGGTTTGTATAAGACATTGAAAAGACTCTGTATTGATTGAATTAATTTACTATTCAGCATTCTTCCAAATCACCTTCTTCCCCCATTTCTGCTTTCTGATCTGACACATGTATTGGTAAATCTTAAATTCAGATCTACCTGAGATTATCCAGTGCTGTAAGAATCCTGGCTTCTGAAAACTGAAATAAAACTGATCTACATATAAAATGCTGTGGAGGTCACCTCATTAAAGTTTTGCTGTAAGTTACTGAACAGTAACAAAACAGACGGTTTTAAAGGCATCTGTTACTTAGCCACACATCCTTGTGGATTTTGGTCTCTGTAACTCTTGACAGCTGCTTAAGTCATTACCATATCCTCATCTATGCAATAAGTACCCTAAGGCTGCCCTACCTCTCAAACTCACAATCTGCAATGCTGCTCACTTCAGTGCTTTGGGGCATATTAGCAACTCATGCTTTTTCTGCTTTGATGTGCATGTTCTGTACTACTGACCCCAAAATATGCAGGTCTAATGAATTGGCTTTAATAGTTTTCTTGCCCACTTAAATGTTTTTGTTTTAATTGGCTATACTACCATGTGTCCTGAACTACACAGAAAAGTTCACAGCATAGATGCTAATGGTGCCTTTCTAATTACTTCATAATGAACAAAGGTCTGTCAGAGCAATTTCAGAGGTTAGACTTCACAATTAGGAACCCCATTTTAATAAAAAATCAACCTAAAAATTTCACATGCTTAAAAGAAATAATCTACACCATAAAATAATATTTTTTTTAAATATCTGGGGTTTTTAAATATTTGTATAAATTCTGCTAGTTACACAAAATTACTATTTTCTTCATTCCCTTCTAATCTATCTGTCAACAGCCACAACCTCAGCTTTATCACATTGTCTCTGAAGTGTACTTAACTTTCATGGATCACCACTTTGAGGTTGAACTTGATTTCTCTTTTCATTTAGTTTAGGGAGCACTGATAACTGAGGGGCAGGGTCATGCTACCTACTAGCAAGTTTTACATCCAGGCTTCTATGGAGTAGAATCCAATTATTTGTTTCAGAAAACTCCAATGCTTTGTCAAAGTAAATTCTGTTTTTTTTTTTTTTTTTTTTTCCCAATATTTCCAGTTGCATAGGTAACAGTAAAGATATTATTTCTAATGGAAACAGAAAGTGTAGCAGCTGGTTCTTTCATCCACTGCGCCATCTACTTTGTGCATCAATGGCACTAAAATACTTTTGTATCACTGCTAGCCTGAAAACCTGAGATCATCATAACATAATGAAAGTTTAAGATCAGCATAGATTAAAAGGATGGAAGGCCTCCTCATAATGACAAAATACTGTGGATTAGGCATGAGCAAGGTCTAATATCAGCAATCTCCGTTAAAACACTATCTGCTCCTTTCATTCTCCTCATGTTACATTAAGTTTGACAGCTGGGGAGTTTAGTGGATTATTCATACACCTGTGTTGCACACATTAGCTATAATTAAAACAACACCTGATGTAAGGATAGTTAGTATGGTTGCACTTTTAAATATTCAGACACCAGAATATGTGGAGTTCAACATGAGTAAATATTGGGGCATTTCACGACCGTTTCCACTTGAACATTTAGATATAATTCACAGCAATGCAGTGTGATATCACACTTTCATTCCTAAAAATGTAGCTACAACATTCAATTTCCTGCTACAGATCCACCTGGCCATAAACTTTGTTGTTGTTGGTGGTTTTTTTCATGTTTATTAAAAAAATTCCCCTTAGAAACTAAAAAGTTACTTTAGTTGCAGAGTATGCAACTAACTACACATTAGCAGGAAAATAAGGTAAAATACACCTTTCAATAAAATTACCAATGTGGTACCAAATAGTTCAAGCATACTAAATGGTTTTGGACTGCCAGAAATCCATATTTTATTCAGATCAGTTAAAACCTGCGTGTACTTAGAGGTTCACCTACATGAGCATTTTGGTGTGAATCAGAAATGAATTTTAAAAATTAGCATAGAGCTTGTGTTCAACTGACTGAGCCTTGGTTTACAATTTAGAGACATTTGGAATTGCACAAACTGTCTTTCTGGTGAATTCAGCTGAAAGGTAAGAAGAGCTCCTGTATTTCAGGGCATCCAGCACAGGATGAGACAAGAGCAAGACCTAGCAAAATTCTAAAAATTCGTAAGGTATAGATTTCAAGACCTCAGCATCATCTGTTGATTCACTCCAAAGTGGTCTATTGTGTCACCCTACTTGATGATATTAGATGTAGTTTACATACTTGGGGAAAGAGTAAAATAGCAAACTTGAACTCCTTGTTTCTAGAAAAAAAAAAAAAAAAAAAAAAAAAAAGGAAAAAAAAAAAAAGAAAAAAAACAAGATGAGGAAGGTGAGTAGAGCTTATGAGGTTTTGTCGTCTTCTTTGTTTTGTTGATTGGTTGGTTTTAAAGAATAAAGCAATTTTTGCAAAGAGCAGAAAGGCACATGACATCAGCAACAAAATTACCTATGTTAAGTGTAACCACTAGACTTAATTTTAGAAGCATTTTAAACTGATTGGTCAAATGATTATTAAAGTCACTTTTTACTTTGCAGACATTGCTAGAATTATTACTGTATCTATGGAAGTCACAGAATTGCAAGCTGTTACAAGCAAATGAAGGTAAGACAACAGAGAAGAAACTCCTGAGCTGAAATTTGAAGAATTTCAAAACAAAATCCATATGATTACTTTAAGTAATCAAGTTTCTTCAAAGATACATCATACCCACATACACATTTCCAATTATATCATCTTGAGGGAGGATTATCCACAGAAAATCTCTTATAACATTTTTCTGCATTGCCCCTTATGAAAACTAGTCACACATGTGTCTTGTCTGCTTATCACACTGATCCTTGAAAAAGAAAGAAAACATCAGTGAGGTAAGTTCTCAGACTGTGAATTCCAAGGATTTTCCATGTTGTTCTCTAGCAAAAGAATTGAAGGGTACCAGTATGGAAAACCTTGGTCATACCCCTACTCAAAGCCTAAAAAGCAGAAACAGTCCTTCAGATTTCCACTCTATTAACTAATATCCAGAGGTCAGGAAAAAGACAGTGCACATTTCTTGTCTCTTCCTTTCTGTTCTCTTTAGTCAAGTAAGTACTACCACCTTCTCTATATGGACACCACCTGACAAAGGGTATCTGCAAAGTTTGAGGTATAAAGGGATGCAATAAAATCTGAGGGAGTTATAAAAGGCTTTCACAATTCTTAATTTCTGACAGAGGAAAAAGACATCTTAACAGTCAGGCACAAGATATCCAAGTGTTTTTATATACTTTTTCTCTAAACACACAAAATCATGATTTCTTCACTACTACACCACACTACTACCAATTACTGTAGAAAATATATCAGAGTCTCTTTTCTCTATAAGAATTATTTTCCATTCTCATTTATGTAGCCTACGTAATTTTGTAAAAATGCACGTTTGTGGAGATGAACCATAATTATGATTCTAATTTGGTTATTATTTTCATTCCTGTCTTACTGAATATTGCTTTCTTCCATGAACTTTACTATTTATGCATAAAGAATACTAATTGATTATTAAGTAATCCTTAAATGGTATAGTGATTTCTGAATGGGCAGTTATTTCACTATCTGTAAAATTAACACAAAAATAAACATTTACCAAAATGATGCAGGTTTCAAAAAAGAATTTGTTCATCATCAGAAGAAAATATTTCAATCAGTGAAACAGTGTAACACATACATAAAATAGAGTTTCATTTGATGTCTAAATTCCACAATTAAGAAGACCACAGTTGATCACTTTTCCTAGACATGAGTCACAGTTCCAGTGGGTAAACTGATTTTTTGATGGAATACAGCAAGGGAATATCACTGAGACACAACAGAGGACATTGTCAGATAAACCAATATAGCTTTCTATCACACCGACTGACACAGGAGTGGAGGGGTAAGTGAAATTCCCAACAGTCTTCAGATAATATTCCATTTACTGGATGTTTTTATGACTACTTAATGAAGCTTCTATTCCTGCTTGCAGATCCTTGTTATATAAAATGATTTTTCACAGGTGAAAGTGAGAAAGAAAATATGACTTTATATTCAACTTCCTCATATATGCATCCTCTTAAATATATGCATTAATGAAATTTAAAACAAAAAAAAAAAAAACAAAACAAACTAAACTAAAACAAAAACCAACAAACCAAACCAGAAAAATAAACAAAACAACAAAACAAACCCAAACCAAACCCCAAAACCCATCAAAAAACAAGTAAAATGCTAATTCATAATGTGTTTAGAATTACCTCCATTTCAATTTTGTGAGATTGGACTAAAGATAATTGTGCCTTAACATGAAAAAAACTTTAAATAATGGCTTTAGAACAAAGGAAGTGTTCACTCTCTCACTTGGTACATATTTACATTTAATTTTCATGTTTAAAGGACTTGCATTCCAATCTCCAAACTGAACTTTAATACAAGCTGTGGGTAAAGAACATCATGTTCATTAAGCATCAACCAGCAATCAAACAAATAAGAACATTTCAAAGTAAGATTCCCACCCAGCAGGGTTCCAGTGAAGGAAATAATAAAGTGGAATATGAAAAATAAAACTGTTCTTCAAGAAGAACAGATCTAATTAAAAGGAAGACCTAACAACTTCATGGATTAATTGGGAACCAGCTGAGATAATTAGACCTCTGGGAGTAAGATTACACCCATCATAAACTGCTTTTTTCACAACTACAGGTTAAGTGCTTAAAGCTTTAATTGGGGGCAGCACTAAGAGGAAAGTGGAACTTGCACAGAAGAATTAATATTTGGTGAAGCAATATCCTGAAGTACTTTGGCATCATTAAAACCCACATTATTATTATTTTTACCCAAGTGCATGGGATTCTTGGAGCCAAGTTGACAACGGTGGTTACAATTTGTACCAATCAAAAAATGCTCACACTGTTATACTTTGACCTATAAACCACATGTAGCTACTCTGTACATTAGTAGTTCAAATACAGTTTCACCCTCTGTGATTATAGTTTAAATGAGCTGTTATTTTAACGCATACATGCAACATGATAGTTTCTGCAGTCAAACCATGTCTTTCAGGAGAAATCTACCCTGAAAATACTACACTGAATTAAAATAAATAAATAAATAAATAAATAAATAAATAAATAAATAAATAAATAAATAGATAGATAAATAAATAAATAATAAATAATCTAAAGACCTGGTGAACTGCTGCAAAGAAGAAATACTTATCAGAATTACTCCAAGGACTATTTTTAGTTAAACCATTTGAAACAGAAACAATTTAATACCATAATACAAGTGTCATGGAAACTATGGCATCTAGCTGATGAATTGTGTGTCCATTAGACAACTTGGAAAGCACTGTGGGAAAGCTTTACTAATACAACACAAAAGGTGTTCAAAGTTCCTGCTTTAATCCCACTTTAGGGGTAGGAAAACACCTGCAGAAGAAAGAAATTACATATTTTCTAAAAGCACCATATGGTCTTTCCTAAATTGTAACATTCAAGATGAAGACAATTTATTTTCAATTACAAATTTTATTTGCATGCAAAATGACCTATTTCAATACTAACTCACCATTTTTATATTTGAGATTATATACAACAGATGAGAAGGATGAATTCTGTAAATGTTTTAAAATAAAATGGAGTATACGTGAGATTGGATTTATTGTAACATAATTTTGGTGTAAAACAAGTTCGGTGGTCCTTAAGAATCAGAGAGTTATCAGTGTAATTAATCACCCCTAAAAATCTAATCTAGAAAAGTTTGAAGAATGTTCCTAAAATACATATTTCAGTGGGTTGTAAACATGTTATGAGGTGCTTTCTGAATATGCATGGTATGGCCTGTGGATATTTGTTCAATTTACTAAAATATTTTCAGAAGGTCTCAAGACATTCTTGGATTAAAATAGGAAAAGAATGTGTCTGAGATTCCTTTCATGTAATTGCTTCACATTCACTTCATCTTGTCCCAGTCTTTGTCAAGTTGTCAAGCTCCAGCTGTCAGGCTCTACCTATATAATTAATCTGTAGTTATCCATTTAGGCATGATGAGTTTCTTGAAGACTAAAATCTACCCAACAAGCCTCATATGGTTATCTCAGCTAACAGGTATCTTAGGGATTTTCAGCCACTGCTTTGTTTGAGACGTTTGGATGTGCCTTGCTTCTTGTCTCTTTTTACCCTACCTTCTATTACTTGCTGCTGTGGCTCAGTATCCTCCGTTTTCTGCATTTCAAACTCCATCTAGTGACATGAATCTAGGATGAAGACGGAGCAGGGGTGGAAGAAATTTTTCAGACCAATGGCATCCCATATTCATGTCCTACAGACTGGCAGAATTCATTGTTCCCCCAGATCTCTGATGATTCTTCTGGCCTCTGACCATATTCACACTTTGCTCTTTGGATTAGTACACTTTGCAACTTTTCTTGTTCATTATTTTTTTTCTAGCTCCAAGAAAGTCTCCAGATTCATCTTGTTAGAACTATACCATGAAGTGATACATTAATTGACATAACTACAGATGTCAGTTTTAGTCAGTGAAATTGTGTGATGAATTTGGTGTAACACTATGACTTAGTAAGATAATAATAAACACACCATTATTAAGTGGCATCTAATATGTAACTTGGTGTGAGAAATAAACATACAATAATAAAGTAATCTATTAGCAATCTTATCAAACACCGTATAATCTTTATCTCTCAAAACAGAGACAAAACTCTCAAAAAACATTGTTAAACTATTTATAAGTGAATCGCATTCGAAGCCAAGACTGTCAGTTAATTCTAACTATTTCTATATGCCTTCTGGATTCAGGCACTAATGAACCAATAGCTATCAGCATGACTTTTGCTGAAATACTGATACATTAATGAGTTTGGATCAGCTGCTCAAACAGTTTGGCTGAAAAAGATGTCTGCTGAGGAAATATATTGGGGGAGGTGAACATAAATGTTAAGTTTTAGCCCCTTAAATTTAGTTGATTGCAAACACCATGCCTGAAACCTTTTTTTACATTCAGCTTGATTTGACACTGCACTGAATAAATTAGACTGTATATAAAACCGCCTTGTTTATCTTCCATGAAAAAACACTTGGACAAGCTCTTCTCTTCGTTATACAATTCATAACCCAAATTACATCCCATGTTACACCAGTGTAAACCACTGGTGAATTTGCCACTATCATATTGAAGTCAGCATTATTCAAACATAAAAGTTATTCCCTCAGTTCTGCTATACTTCTATACTATCCTGTCTGAGACTGACACAAACTCCAGTGGGGTCACATATCCCTAGAATTAACATTCTGGTGTGAAAAGGCAACAGGGATTTACATATGACATTGCTTAAATTAATTCTTTCTGTTGTCTTCACTACAGTACTTCCCTGGAGCACCTTTAGTCATTCAATCCACATGGAATGAGAAAGCTTTCTGTCTATTAAAGGAACCAGAATATGAGTCACCAGTCATGTACCTTGACTTTAAGGAAAATCTCCTCAAATAATAGTAATTATTAGATTATACCTGAATGAATTGCCCTCTGCACCTGTGAGAAGGTAAAGATGATACATCTGAAGCTGATGGCTCAGCACTGTGTAGTCCAAACAATGTCTTTGAAAACCATGTGTATCATCTTTTCACCTACACATTACTAAACTGTGCCCTTAGGGGAAAGAAAAAAAAAAAAAAATTTAAAGTGCATTCAAGCCAGTTTAACTGGACAACCTGAAACTGAAATTCCAAACACGGTGTTTTAAAAATATTTTAGTGATACTTGTCCTACATAGGAAGCAGCTGCATTTATCTAGTTTAAGTCAGACACCAGCACCTGGGATTTGTTCAGCTGCAGTGTTGTATCATAAATTCCTTGAGGGAATTCACAATTCACTAAATGACGTATTGTTATTATCACCAAAAGTGAACCATATTCAACAAAACAGTACTCAGTGGGCAGCAATTCTGCAGTGTATAATTATAGTTGCCATTTCCCATCCCAGGATTAAACGTGTTTTCACTTTTCAACTTCAACAACAGAAAAACAAACCCACCTTTCTTTGCCCCTCAAAACACCTAAGGAGATTAGTTTTAATATTTAAATAATTCTTTATCTTGATTCTTTGAAAAAATTCCACCTATACTATTCTTTCATTGGAACATCTGGATTTTTATTCCTTTTGTAGCATTACTCTGGGTTCTGTGGTTTGGGGGTTTCTTTTGTTTTGGTTTTTGAATATATGACATTGCTACCAAATATAATTATCAGCTGCATCTACACTATAATTAAGGTCTTGTTTCTCTGTTGATTACTGTAAGTGCCTTGCAAAAAGCAAAAAAAAAAAAAAAAAAAAAAACAATCAAACAAACAAACAAAACAACCTTCTCATTTTTTAGCAGTATAAAAGACTGTGATGCTCCGGTTTATGAGTTGCAACATTTTACGCAGTATTGTTGGCATCTTTAGCTAGCTAAAATTCTCCATATTTCTCATCTTAAAACCTAAAGTCATGTTCCATTTTCAGTTGCACTTGTGTAACTTCAGAAAAATTTTCTCAGTCTACAGACTTTGGAAGTTCTTGCAGATAATGAGAATGGATGAGTCCTATGCTTCCATTGGAATAAAGGTCAATAGACCTAACTCGTAGCTCAGGAAGTTGAGATGTGGTTTTATATATGAGACTACATTAAATTCTTTATTGGTGTAAAAGGATTAAAGGGTCTTGAAGTACACTGAATATCCAGTGATGAATAATATTTTATCACTCACTAGATTATACCTCATGTCATTTAGAAAGCATTGATGAGCATGCCCATACAACACGGGTGAACACATGACATATATCCCTGAGCAAACATGGACTGAAATACCTTTGGAATAATCAGCAACACAGACACGTTTATACAATGCTGAGGAAACAGGACCTTGGCATTGCACCAGTAAACTGCGACCTAGTACATTTGCGTGGTGATGTGCTATCTGATGCAGTTTTATTTGCTTGCATTAACATTAGCTCATATATCCATGTATCATAACTTGTGCCATTATGTTACTTTTATCCTTGTTCAATGTGGAAGTAATTCTCTCTGTTACATTTCTCCTGATATCCAAAAGTAGGTGTGCATTTCTGTGATAGAGGAGAAAGATGTGTGATAACAATTGTTCTGAGAATACTAAAAATCCACAAGACGAAGATTCTCATTCTGTCTCTTAAGGTCCCCTCCCCTTCTCTTTCTCTTCCTTTTTCTTTTCCATATGCCCATATGAATTGTGAGAGGATAATTCATTCCTTATCCATGTCTTCTCATTTGGAATTTTTCGTAATCTACTTGGCTGGGTGGGTTTTTGTTGTTTCTTTTTGTTTTTCTAAAGATGAGATGTTTCTTAAAACCTTTCAAAGGTACAGCTTTGCATCCATAAAAATTTTAGCAGTCACAGTAAGATTATGAATATAAATATGAGAGATGGTATCTCTGACTATCAAATATGGTTGCAAATCAAGTAGTCAGATGCAGTTATTCTACTGACCTAGTTTGTAGGCAAGGAATTGTGCGTCTGTTCCTCCACCTTTCTAAAAACATGCAACTGAAAACTGCCTACCACACCAATGAAAAACACACATGTGCTCTGAGAATAAATTTAAGTATGTTTGTAGAAGAGTAAGAAGAGTACGTGAAGCTGCTATCTGTTTGGATTCACCTTGCTGTTTAACATATACTTGAAATTACAGTAATTCTGGAATTGCTTCCTGCATTTACCTGCAGATTTGAACTCTGCAACCTTTCTAATTGGTCTTGCTTGTCACACTTAATTTGTTCTGATTTTATTTTAAAGAATTATTAAATACAAATGAAAACACTAAAAGCTATTTTGCTCCACTAGCCTTGTGCATTTCACTCTGTATTCAGGCCCTACATCAACAACTGCTGCAGCAATACTGTTTCTTTCAGGATAAAGACAAAACATGGACTATATCCAATTTTTAATCAGCTGTACAGATGGGTTTATTTCACAAATGCACTAGGCTGCACAGATGGAAGTTCCTGAATGCCTGACAAGGTGTTAAAATGGTTACTCAGATTATAAAGGAATAAAAAAAGTAGCACTGGAAATTGTAATTAGTAGGGACTCTATCTCTTAAGGGCTTATTAGTTCAGAACTTAGATTTTGTCCTTGGTGTATGGAAAACGGTCTGCAGAGGGGAACACATATCAGATTAGTTATGATAACTGTTTTCTATCCCTTACAAATATAAATATCTAACTCAACTGTTATACTTGATACAATACTCACTGTAACCAGCCAAAAGTATGGCATAATATTTTTGACTATGCAAAGGCACAACAAACAGAGCAGTAGTTTGTGCTCAATGGCATACTGAGCAGCAGTTAAAAAAAATCTTGCAGGTAACACTGGAGAAAAGTGTATAGCTTTATACATGCTTAATGGTATTATGCTTTTGAGCAGTGTTGTGATAAACTCCCAGATTTTATGCCTAAAAAAGTTAACTGAATTATCATACTTGACTGCACAGGTTACAGCATTCATCACCTCATGGAATACTATGCCAATTTACTATCATGATGCAAAATCTTCTATACTGTGTTTTGGAAATAACACAATAATAAAAGAGGCCATGAATAACTGTGATCATTACAGATTCCTGCACTCTTGTTTTCAAGAGTGCAGCACTGCAGAGACCATGCTATGTTTATGCTAAGACCACTAACTCTTTCTCCAACTTTAATGTGTAAAGTTTGGGGTCATTCAGGGAAGAAATAATGTATAATAAGTGCCTCTGCAATCCCTTCGTATATTCTGAGTTGGGGACAATTGTGTATGTGTGAATGCATTGAGAGGTGCACCATAATTTTATGCAGAGCTTTGTGCTGAATACTTTATTCAAAACATGCTCTTGTGAAGATCTCTGATCTTTCAATACTATGAATATGAGATGTTTATTGTCTAAAATTCTAGTTTTCATTCCATGCTAAAGACTCAATGCGATGAGCATAGTACATAAACATGCATATGTGACACCATATAGAAAGTAGATACCTTTAAATTCAGATAAAATTTAGATTTAGATAGAGGAAAAAATGTTTTAATAGATCCCAAAAGATACAATGATCAAGAAAGACAGTAGTACTCATTTTAAAATGTAGTTTAGAACAGAGGGGAAATATATTTAAGAAGTAGACATTAAATTCAAAAGAATTATGGTGTGACTGACATGGTAGAATAGTCAAAGATGTCACAAAGGCAAAAATATTCCATAAATAGTGTGGGTTTTTTCATAGAAAAAAGCAAGAAGATATAAAAGGTTGTAGAAGTCAACCTCATTCTGATTCTAAGCAAGGTAATACATGTCTGTAGGGATTTAGATACAAAAAATAAGGCAGACATGAGTAGGAAGGAAATAAGATAACAAAGGTTCATGAAAAACAAATTCAGCCAGAGTAATACAATTCCTTTTGACAAGATTAATTTCTGTATGACAAAAATAATAGTAGTTACTGACATCAGTTTCTATTAAAAAAAATAAAAAATAAAAACTTTATTCTGTCTCTCAACAACATTTTACTAGTGAAATTAGACACTAAAATGAAGTCATTACAAATTAAATAAATAATTTAAAAGTGTCTAATTATTAATTGTAAAAAATGTAAAGGTAAACATAGGTTCATTATCAAGCAGGTTTATTTCTACTGGTATCATTCAGGTCTCAGATCTTGGCACTGTGGGGATGAAACAAGAAATTAGGGATGAAGTTTGCAGATAACATAAGGATTAGGGGAAAGTGAATAAAGAAAACAAGTGACTGATTAGGAGGAATTTTGTATCACATTGGAATCTGGGACCAAGCAAACTATGTATTCTAATATGACTAGATGTAAAAAACATAAATGTGGGAAGGGAGTGGTGGTGGGCAATGAACAAACAGAAAACCTTGCAGACCATTGTTTACACAGCTGGGGAAGTAATTACATTCAAGAGGATTTGAGGGCTGTTATGGCTAATTAGCAAACAAGAAGACTGACATGGTTCTTACATACATAATATTCAAGACTCCTATAGTTATTGCAGATTTTCATATTAAAATATGACCAATACATTAGTTTTTGTTTTGTTTTGTTTTTTTATTTCAGGCAGAGACAACCATTACTATAATATGGTGTTCATCTTTACATATCAGGAGGAAAACTAATAGAGTAAGTTCAGAGAACTATAGAAGACAGTTTCAAGGCTCAAGAACTACACCTATAAGAATGTCAACAAACCAAGTAATAACCTTTATTTGTATTAAGAATTTGTTGATGGAAGATGCTTTAGTCTGGCATACATAAGTACAGCAAGACTAAATTACTAAAAACTAAAATTCAACATAGAACAAAAACCTGTGCTGTATTTGGGGTGGGAGGCGGGGGGTGAGTGTTGGTAGCAGGGGAGGGGGCTATAGCAGTGGCCCCTGTGAGAAACTTCTTGAAAGCTCTGCTGGCTCCAAGTCGGACCCGCCTCTGGCCAGGGCTGAGACAATTAGCTACAGTGGCTGTGCCTCTGCGATAACGTATTTAAGAAGGGAAACCTGAGAGGGGGTTGGGAATTGTGAGGACCAGTTAGGAGAAGCACACCTATGTGTAACACAGAGGTCAGTAGAAGGAAAGAGGAGGAAGAGGGGGAGGTGTGCTGGAGCAGATCCTCCTGTATCCCACCGTGAGATGGCAGGGCCACCCCCTGCCACCCATGGAGATCTTGCGGTGGAGCAGAGGCCTACCTGAAGCCTGTGGAGGAGTCCATGCTAGAGCAGCCAACTGCGCTTAAAGGAAGCCTGGACTCTCAGGGTACAAGTGGCCCCCACTGTTGTAGTTTGTCACTGGGAGGACTGCAAGATGTGGTGGAGGGGTGTCCCATATAGGAACAGCTTGGGAACGACTGCAGTCTGTGGGAGGGACTCACACCAGAGAAGGTTCATGGAGGACTGTCTGCAGTGAGAGGGGAGCACCGTGGAGCAGGGGAGGGATGTGAGGTGTTCACCCCACCTCCCGAGAAGGAAGGAGCGGCGAGCTGGCTGTGACCCCCATCCCCTGCCCCCTGTGCTGCTGGGGGAGGAGGGGGAGAGATGGGGAGCAGACCTGAGCCCGGGGAGAAGGGAGGGGTTGGGGGAGGTGTTTCTGGATGTGGTGGCACTTCTCACTGTCTCACTCTGTCTGTTGAGTGTTGGTTTTGGTAGTGTTTGAATTAACTTGTATTCCTTTTTTTCTTTACCTAATGAGTCTGCCTTTTGCCCCTGACCATGATGGGTGAGTCATTCCTCCCTCTCCTTATCTCGATTCCACAGCCTTTTGCTTTGTTTTCTCCTTCACAGCTCTCAGTGGGAAGGGGTGAGTGAACGGCTGCATGGTTCTTAGTTGCCCTTTGGGCTCAAACCAGGACAAAACAATTTATACTAATTTAAAAATAAGTTTAATTATTAAAAAAGGTTATTAAAAATACTGGGAGATTCACTGTCATTGAATATTTTTAATGCAAAACTATTTTCTTTTAAAAGAGAGATTAAAATTAAAGGAACAACCAATAAGAGGAAACCTCGTAACCTTTGTAATGGAGGAATGCATGTCAGACTATCCCATGGCCCCTCCTGTCTTTATAAACAAGAAAAATATGAAATAATATCACTGATACGTTAATAAATTCATATGGTGAAATACTGAAGTAGATAAAGCCTACGTAATGTCTGCACACATGGCAGGATCTACATTCCTGAAGGGGTAATATTAACAAACAGGTGTCATTCCACTGTTTAAATAAATTGAAGTTAACATTTTAGTCAATATATATAATGGCTTCATACTACTCTACAGAGTAATCTAATGAAATACAATTAGTTTTTAGTTTCTGAGGTTGATTTCAGCATAAAATTATTTGTAAAAAAAAATGTAGTATGTAAAGATTATGAAATTATTAAATAAATTTCTAAAAATGCATGACTTCCTCATTAAGAAGTACAAATGTTAGATTAATGGTCTTGGTACCAACAGATTCAAAATACAGTATTTAAAGGGAATATGTTTTATCCACACAGGGAATCAGATGTTAAATTATACACCATGCAGATCAGCAAGTACTAGGATGGAAGAATGACAATGGAAATATCAGCAATCCAGGAAGTTATGTTACATTCCATCAGTATCTACCTCCTTGTTTAAAAGAAAATTGCAAAGTGATGATGTGGTTGGTAAGGAATGGTGATAGTGGAGTGTAATGCTAATGTGCCATCTCTCATAAGAAAGAAAATCAAGATCCAGATCACCAGGGATTGCTTAAAATCTCTTGAAATATTTCCCCATATAAAAATACTATCAGTGTTAGACTTGGTGACCTTTGTAAACCTCATTTTGAGTAATTAAATTTTGCCCAACTCAGACATCCCTATCCTTACATTTACCTGACAGCACAGTCAATTACTCCATGGACTGTCTATTGCCATAACAGCTGGGAATTAATTTTAAAAATTTATAATATTAATAATTTCTATAAACTACCCACCCTTAATGAGGCATTTCTGCTTCTCACAAAAACGTTACAAAATGCACTTTAATGTCTTTAGAGTATAAGACAGAAGTCAGTTACATGAAATACACTTCAAACATAGTCTTTATTCCATCTAATTTTAGATGCCACAATTTAAGCCACCTAGTGTAAACTAGGTTAGTTAATCTCCTTAGCTAGACTTTGAAGAAAACCCACACAGTTCCATAAGTAAACCACCACCTAGCCTGTTGGAATTTATCCTCAGATCCACTTGCATCACTACCATAACTACAGATGAAGCTTAAATGACTGCATGTGAGATGAATCCAAGCTTCTGCTCTCCAATTTCACAAAAAGATACCTTGAGGCTGAATTTTAGAGCAAAAGTGCATGCCTTTATTTTCTAGACAAAGAGAACTACATATTAATTATTGCCACATTCTTCTTTTCTTTTTTTGTATGAGGCAATTTAAAAAAATCTCATGTAAATATAAGAGCATAGGAGTCAACTGTGGTTTCAGGTTTAACATACACATCTTTCCAAGAAACAAGAATCCTCTGTAAGTTTATGCAGTCCATTTATGATGAAGTTCTTGATGACTGAAAAAAAGCATACCTCCTGCCCATTTTCAAGAAGTAGGAGGATCATCAGAGGAACTGCAGGCCAGTCAACCTAGCCTCACTACTTGACAAATCCTCATTGAAGCCACATGCAGACACATACAGTAGAAGGAGGAGATGAAACAGCCTACATGCATTTACCAATGGCAAAATATGCTTGACCAAGCTGGTTTTCTTCTGTGATGATAGATGCTTGGTGAAGAAGGTGTACAGAGATGATTGTAAAACTTTTGACAATGTAACTCATGGTATCCTTACACATAAATTGGTGAGATATGGTTTGGATTGGTGGACTATTCAGTGGCTGGAAAAATTGCTTGGACTATCAGGTTCAAAGGGTTGTGATCAGAGGTGTACAGTCCAACAGGCAGCTGGTTAATAGGTATGGATAATGGGGCCAATGCTGCCTTTGCATCTGATGTCTTGACTAATAAGCTGAATCATAAGGCAGAGTGCATCCTCTGCAAATGTGCAGATGACAACAAGCTGGGGGCAAGTCCTCTGCTTGCTGCAAGGCTGGGCTCCTATTCAGAGAGAGATTGATGGACTGGATAAATGAGCAACAAGTACCTCAAGAAGCGCAGAAATGGCAAACATGGAGTCCTGCCCCAGGAGGGAATAACCTTATATAACAATGCAGGCTGGGGGTGAATTGGATAGAAACCAGCTTGGCAAAAAAAGGACTGAGGGGAACTCATGGAAAACGCTGACTAAAGCTTGGCACTGTGGCTTTGCAAAATGGAAGACCAACAGCATACTGGGCTGTATTAGCTAAAATGTAGTCAGCCTGAAGAGGATATGGATTCTCTCCCTCTTTTCAGCACTTGTGAGGCAGTATCTGGAATAATGTGTCCAGTTGTGGGCTCTCTGTTTTGAGCTGGGCTTTGGACCTTCAGAGATCCCTTACAACGTAAAATATTTTATAATTTTATGACTGCTACTTATGCATATCCCTGCCAGAACCATTTAGGATACAAGTCAGAGAGAATTTTATACTTTAAAGCTTACACACTTGGCTGAAGTCTTAGAAACTTGTCATCTTATAGACAATGTGACTTTTCACACAGTGAAGGACTTCATTTCACTTGAAGTCTTGAGATACAGGTAACAAGTACATTCACCGAGAGCTGGATCTACCAAGACAAACTGGGTGAAGTACAGAAGGCAGATGAAGCATTCCAGTGTTCTTTCAGGTCAAATTAAAAGCTCACATTTTGAAAAGCTGAACTTCCCTCTAGTTAGTCTTGGAACATCATAAATGATAATATGGATGAAAGTCTGCAACTACTGAAAAAGAACTATCATCACAGAATACTTCAAATTTGACATTAATCCAAAAGACATCCATATGCACATCTCAGTCTTACAAGAGATGATGGCTGAGAAACAAGTCTCTTGTTCCATGTTGTTGTTAGCAAAAATTATAAGACATGAAATGGAAATCACTTTTTCATGAGCAATACTACAGTTTGGACACTTACTGGCTGGGGAACTATTAGGAAATAAATGCACTATCTGAGGGTTAGAAGAAGGATAGTGATCTATCAAACATATATTATTCACTCCTTGAGGAATGCAACAAAACAAGTGCAAATTAAAATATGTATTCTGTGATGAGCTTGGGTAATATATGGTGCTTCAAACAGACAACAGAAACTTTATTGTAGGTAACAGAAATGCATAAATAGTACAGAAAAGGAGTAAAAAACAATCAGGAAGGAGACTTACTGGTATTAGTACTGGCAGTGAAAATAGATTAGTTTCACCACATCTAAACTTCTGGCTGTGAAAATAAAACTTCCTTGAAATACACATTCTTTTAAATTTCAGTAGATGAGATTCAGTAAATTACAGTCATCTCTAGCAAAATTCAACTTTTTTTTTTTTTTTTTTTTTTTAAAAGATGGCTATTGGAAAAATGAGATGGTCATGATGGTTAGCTTTAGCACAGGAATTATGTAGTTATGACAGTTACTCAAGAAACAGGTAACCTGGTCCTCCCAGTCTATACTGAATTTCTGGAGGATGCCCTGATCATCAGTCTAGAATATAAGTATTCTCTACTTTTCTTATAGAAATCTCTTGTAAAAATCCAGAATGGAGAATTTTTAGTTATGAAAGTAAAGCAAATGAGGCAGTCTAACAGTACAAGCACAGACTGAGGAGAGGGAAGTCCCTGGCTCCAGTCCCTACTCCCAAAGATTTTATCTAATGCAGTTCAAATAGATTAAAAAATAAATTTAAAAAAAAGTTAAAAAAAGAAGTGTAGAATGCATTTCCCTTTCCTAGGTTAGTAATTACAGCAGAAGACAATGGAGCGATGTTTTTTCTTGTGCTGTTGTCTTTTGGACCCATAAATGGTTTTTTATGTTTGTTGTTGCTTTTCTGACATATTGATGTTGGGTGAGAACATGAGAAACAATAAAAAAAAAATCTTACGATTTATTTTAATGTACAGTCATGAGCATATCATTCACTGCATATGTTTTTCTACATCTGCCACTGAAATATCTTTACCCTCTAATCACAATTTTGTTTAATTGTCTTAGTGTAATATAATACATTGCTAAAGTGTCCCTGCTATCAGTAACACATAGTGGCTGGACATGGTTTTCACCATAACTGTGATAATAAATTATCCAGCTGAAACAAATCTAAATGTTCAAGGAGACTATTTGCCAAGAAGACAACTACACTGACTAAATGAAAGAAACAGACAAGAGTTTAGTAGAACAGGATATTCTGGCACTGATTATTTTAGTATACTCTAATGGACATTGTACTTGTTGAAAAGGAGAAACAGACTACTGGATACACAAAAGTCTTGTCATACAAATTCAAAGAAAGTTTTTAACTAGTGGGATAATTCATTTTACTGCATGGCAACAGAGGGCACATTTCCCTTTAGTTTTTAATTAAGTTTTTTCTCTTTTTTTTTTTTTTTTTTTTTTTTTAAAGTGGAATCCACTGGATTTTATTTTGGTGAATACCTGAGGCAGTTTTTATTACTTAACAGCTTCCTCTAATCCATAGGAGTCTTAAATTTGAAAGCAGAAAAAAAATAGAAACCTAATTTCTCTGAAAAAGAATTGCACTGCAGATTTTACCATCTGGTATTGCTCTATTACTGAAACTGTATTTTTGTTGGTTTTTTTGTTTGTTTGTTTGTTTGGTTTTTTTAAAACTACTACATTCAAGAAAGTAGATGTTATTAACTTTAATACTTTTTTAAACAAAGTAATCTGTTGAACCGATAATGGATTTTAAAGTAACTCATTACATCGGTACTCATTACATTGGTTTTTACACCACTGTGTTTTCCCTGTTGGCCACATGAACCTCTAAACCTGACATTGTTAATTGCAATTATAATATGTAGTATGTGGATACTTGATTAACTTCATACTGTATTTAAGGCAGACATAAGGGTAATCGAAGAATTCTACCACCAAACTTGAAGGGTGTTATCATAGAAGCCTAAAAATACTGCTTGCCATTTAATTCACTTGGAAATGAGCTGCGCAAGATTTCCAGAGCAAAGCTACCATCTATTCAGGCATTGAAAATTAAAGTTTTATTTGAAAGGCGATCGGCTAGTTCTACAGGCATGAGACAGGCACTAGAACTCGTCAAAAATTTATCGATGGGAAAGGTCTGAAGCTGTCGTGCTTTTACATGTATACCCCAATTTAGATTTTTAGTTACTTTTACTTGAAAAATTGGCTCTGACTCTCCACATGGCTTGAGGCATAGTTTCAATACCACTTTTTTTGTGTCAAAAACACCTGTCTTTTTACTTTAGTGCCAGAAGGGCTTAGCATCTTGTCAGTGAAGTAACACAGCCTGCACATTTATAGGTGTCACTCACTTTACCATCTGTTTTTTAGGATAACAGTCACCACTATCACCCAGCCCCTCCAGAGGCTCTAACAATCTTTATAGATTAAGGTTGAAATCTACACTGAAGAACAGCTAAGGGTGTCCCACCACTTCCAGCTCATTCTATGTGTCCTTTAACCTTAACTCTGTGAATACCTCATCCTACATGAATTCAGTAACTATCCCTCATCCAAATTTTTCTCTCAGTAGCATCCTAGCACTTCTTTAAAGTGTTACAGCAAACAATTGTCAAACAAATGTCTGCATGTTGTACACTGAGAGAAAACTGCATGCATATAAACAGCAGTCCGCATACCACGTCCAAACCTACACCGCAGGCAGTTTACTTCTAATTTCCAGAGTTAGGAGTAACATCATCACTAATCCTAAATTACATTTAACTGATAAAGTTGTTAATCAGATAACCTGGCAAATGTGTTAATAATAAATAAGTATAGTATGAAAATCCAAGCCTAATTTACCTATTATTGAACAAAAAGGGGTTTATTCTAAAGTGGGTTTTAATTTTTATTTTCTTTCCCAGAAAGTACAATTTTTTTTAATCCTTTCTTCTCATTGAAATAAATAAATAAATACATACATATATACATACATAAATAGTGCCACAGACCCCATTACATGCCTTTTATGCACTGGTGCAGCTATGAATTTTTTATAGACATACAGTACCAAAGTCAGAAGAGATATATAGATTTTGATGTAGGGGTGACATGTCAATACTGCTGTGAGAAAATGTATGTTGGTAGCCTTCAAGTTGGAATAGCAGAACGAAAAAAGTTCTCCTTTATAATAGCATTTAAAGCATTTTCTAATGTTTGCCTGGATCGAGGACCTATCTAATCATAAAATTTGAGACACATTCAAGTCTTGCGATAGGGCCAAGTGGAAGAGAGAATATCAAGCAAGTAACTCTCTGTGATCTGATATCTATATTCTTCCAGAAACAACATGACTTTGATAATTCTTTGGCACATAAACATTGTTTTATACTCTCTCTTATGTTAAGATATTAATTAAGAATCATTCACGTCACCTATGACTTGTCCTTGGCCTGGCAGTAGCACTTTATGAGTTATATAACTAGGGAGGGCCAAATGAACATTACAAATACATTTCTATGTTAAAATCCCAGCAAGAGATTTCTAATGGTAATGTTTTCACTGTTAAAAGCTTAATGTCCTCAGGCCTAAAGGAACACAATAAAGAGACATTACAAAGGTAAATTTTCTGCTAGCTGAATTTCTTTCTGATAGATATCTAAATGTATAATCCTATCCAAATTACCTGGAATAACAAAACCTCCTCTTTTTTTTTTTTTTCTATCTCATGCATCATAATATACCATTCACACCTTATTATCCTGTTCATTGCTTTCCTTAGAATAGGACATGTGTAAGGGTGGACAATGATCAGTGAGACTGCCCTGAATAGCTATAAAGTTTCAGATAAAGTCTCCTCCTTTCTTTTTATAAAGCAGGCAGACAGATGCAGCTGCTGTCCCACATTTGTCCATAGCTGAGCTACCTGTCTGCCAAGCCAGTTAGAGAGTTTGAAAGCAATGGGAAACATGCTCATGTTGACAAAATTAATTTCTAAGCCAGAGTATACTGTACAATTAAGAAAGAATATATACTAAAGCTGAGTGTAGTCTGGAGCTATTAAACAGCACCTTTTGGACAGTCTAAAGAGATAATTCTGTTATCTCCCTGCGCTATCTTGCAGTGATTTGTTTCAGCTTCCTGAATGAAACCTGTTAATTTCTCTGATGGGAGATGGTGGATGCTGTCCAGACTTTCCCTTGTACACTGAACCCATTGAGGTGGGCTCTTCCTGTTCACACTAAATTTGTTGCACAAGTTATTTATTGGTGAAGCCATGTCTCTGTCACCAATGTAGCATACCTTTCAAAGTAATTTGAGCAATCCCATTAATGTGGCATCACCAGGACTCTGTAATTACTGTGGTCTGCATAGGGATTTCTTTTTTGTTGTCATTAGCTGTTGGTTAAGCAGTGCTCCTGGCATTGAGTTGTAGCTGGCCAGTGTTTTTCCACTAGGCCCAATTTTCTTCCCATTTTGAATTGGAAAAGAAGCAGCCTAAAATTCCTCAGCCAAGTCAGCTTGTTCACTACATTATGACATTTAGGCTGTGTGGGTGGAGGGGGTTGAGAGTGGTACTGCCTTGCCATCCCTGTAAAACATTTTAGTCTCTCACAGAGTAACACAGCAGTGTCAGCACAGTGCTCTCATTACTGTGGAAATATTACATGTAGCCATTAGTCTTCTCCCTTCAATTAGTGACAGTCAGTTAAGCTGTGCCCCCAGCCTGCTTTAGCTGTTGGCAGCACTACCAAGTCAAACTTGTCTCCCATTTGGAAAGAAAACTGGGGAAGCCTACTGTTCACCAGTCACACTCTTTGGCTGTGAAAAGGAAGTGGACAAGGGCACAGACTTGTTTGAAAGTATGCAATTAATTTACAGGTAAGCAAATGACACTGGAAAAGATTAAGGAAAAGATCTTCATGATACACAGATGACTGTTAATATGACACAACTTTTGGAATGCCACTTCACAGAGTTCCTCTTGTTCTATCTTACCCTTTTTTTGGTTAGTTTGTTTGTTCTCAGGGGTGTGGGAGGAGTTATATACAATGGGACAGGTCAGAGTTAAGGAATGTGATTTTGAGAGCTGCTTTTTTTCAACTGCATGTATCAGAACAGATTTGAAAGGTCAACTGTGAAAAGTAGTTCTGTCTTCTGCAGGTGAAATCCAATTCAAACCAGTAGAAAAGAGGATTCTCTAGCTTGAGTGATAAAGGAAATGCAAAACTGAAGTTCCTCTGATAAATCCTGTGGGACAAATAGTCTACCAAAATAACCGGGCATAGCCTAACTGATGTTAAATGGAATCTCATTAATTGATAGGAAAAGATATTTAGATGCTATATCTGTACAATGATCCCCTAAACAGCTGGTGCTGAGATATGATCAGACAAGATCAAAGTTTTCTTATGTGTTAAATCAACATGAGATTTTAGATTTAAGAAACACTATAAACTTTAAAGTGTTCAAGATAATGGCTCAGAACTGCATTTCTATCATCTTGAATACAGAATCAAAAAGCTCAAAGCCAGATAACAGTGAAAGCTTAATGTAATCTGTATTCTTTGGCTCTGAAAACATTATATTTATCTGTATTTGTGCTGTAATTATTTGGCTGTTTTGTTTTTCCACATGAAACCAAAAGCTCATGGCTGTTAAACACCTGAGTGTGCATAAACTTCATCACTGCTTCCACTGCTCATTCTATCAAAAATCCTACATCTTTTGATCAGTTCTTTCTAAATGAGGTACCCCTGTTAATCATAACTAGAGTGCTGAAATTTATACAAGCTATTAAGGAACTACATTTTGTAACAGTTCAATGAATGAAAGTACCTTTGCACAATCTCTCTTAATAATAAAAATAAACTTTGAACCTATCATTACATTTCTTTATGGCTTCAAAACCAATAATCCTAGTTTGCCAAGTCTGGCAATCCAGTTAATTGCTCTAACATGAAATATCATTTTCAAACAAGACTTCTTTAGGTTATCCTTTCATGTGAAAATACTGTATGCAGGTTTCACTACTAAAGGTCAGGTAATAGAACACTTGAATAACAAGCAGGGATCAACATACTGCAAGTAGTCTGCTATCAAAAGAGTTCTGCTAAATGACAGATGGCTGGCAAGCTGTAAGGAGGCCACTATTAAGATACTGAAAACAAACAAAAAAAAAAAAAAAAAAAAAAAAAGGAGGGGAAAAAAAAATCCAAGCCCCTAACAAACAGAAAGAAAATGTATGAGCAAGATCCATGTATTAACATATCCATATTGGTCAGTCACCTGTGGGCATTTGACCTACTTCCATGATGTCCTCCTACAGTGATACAAGCTTTTCTTCTTCTCAGCAGGTAGTAATCTTCAGGAAAAACTGCTGAGAACTGCAGGTATCCCTACTTGCTGATCTCCCAAATTGTTTTTGGTGATACGGGCATTTCTGTAGTGTATGTACCTTTTGCTCTCTCTTAATTTTCCATTTTCTCCTGACAATCCAGAAACAATATAGAAGCAGAAGATTACAAGGTCTGAGAGAAAGGTCAATATCAGGTGCAGTGGCAAAGTTCTATGCTCCATCAATTTGCAGCATGTTCAGCATTATTTTTGCATATTTTATTGTCATATAATACAGGTCATTAGTAGCTTGTTAGAATAACAACCCTTTGGTGTATCATGTTTGATTTATATTAGCTTACTGTTCCTTCACATTTTATATTTCCCACTGAACTCCTGTGAAATCCATATTATCACAAGGCTCAGGGATTCACTTGACTACTTCCACTTACAATGTGCATTAGTTTAAGCCTAATATAAGTAGATGTTCCCAGCTGCTGATGTGCAACTCCATTTTCACCTGTATAGGTGCATACAAAAGAATTATCCTGTTTAAAACCAAAACAAATAGGTTTTATATGCACAGTTCAATAAAGACTCTGTAAAATCAGACTGAGCAATTGTTGCTCTGAAAATGTCTCTCTCAAAAGTAACCTCTTTTCATCCTTCTTCCTCTCTCTCTTTTCTCAAATTTCTAACAGAAAATAGAAGGGAAAATCCTTCTGAATTCATAATTCAGGTAATAAATAACAAAGATAACAAAGTCTTCATAAAATAATGCAGTTGCTTCTAACTGTATTTGTAGTGCAGGATGCTAAGAACATTAGAAAATGTATCCTCTGTCATGATAATGATTTCATGTTGCACCACTGTAGGTCAGAAATAAAATAACAATATATGTTTCAACCTCAAATACTCTTTGGAACTGATTAATACAATTATACACAGTTATATTTGCATTGCAACAAATTTCCATCTAAAGGCAAAATGAAGTTTTACAATTGCTCTAGGCTATGCACAAATTAACACTTCATTGAATATTAATTAATTACTTTCTGTGACCAATTGATATGCAAATAATACGTGTGTCAGAATTTATAATTACATTTATTTCAAGATAAAATACAGGAGTATTAACATAAAAAAAGACTTCCATAACAAAGTGAGTAAATCAATTAAGGCATGTGCCACAGTATTACTAAAGTAAAGGTTTTGTTGCTGATTGTGCACAACCAGGTAACACTATATTTTCATACTAATTTCTAATGTTTATGAAAACTCAGTAGTATTCTAGAATTTTACCTCTATAAACTGCATCTGGATTTGGTTTGGAATCAAACACAATTCATATTATTTACATCATAAATCATTCTAATTTATCAGTTAAAAGCAAACTGATACTGAATATTTTTGTTGACTTCATCATACATTTTATATCATCAAGCCTAAGATCATGTAATAGTAGGTGGAAGCTACATCAGTGCTTGCATCCTTTTTCCTTCAACAATGAGTTTTTTAAATTGTTTATGTGATGTTTATAGAAGTAGGTTGAAGGACCAAAATCTAAATGTCTTTGTACTTCCTGTGAAGCCTTGGGAGAAAGAAACTGCTATACAATCATCTCAATACTGAATAACCAGTACTCGTTCTACATAAGTTATATCAGGTATCAGTTCCCTTTGCTTGAATTGCAAGATTGTTTCAACATGCTCCTAAAACACAGTCTGTCAAATAACAGAAACATATTTTTTCATAATAATATTTTAAATATAGTTCATGAAAGGTGGGAGGAAATATGTCTTAGGTTTCTCTGTTGCTCTGTTGGAAAACCTGAATTAAATACTTGTGTTTTGTCAAGTACATGTGAGGTAAAGAGAGAAAAATCATTTTCTTCTAACTTCCATTTTGCAAGAATAAGCCACAGTAGAGGCAATGATAAGAAAAAGTAAATAGCTAAGAAGTCAGAGAAGGAACTAAAATATTAGCAGCAATAATAGAAATTATCTTTTTTTTTTTTTTTTTTTTTTTTTAATTCACCCCATATTGTGGAGACTACAGTAAAAGAGAATTCTTTAATTTAAAAAGATAGTCATAAAGTATAGAAGCTTTTGCTAATCTCATGGCATACTGATGGTGTTGAGGATATTAAAGTGAATTATATAGTTTTACAAATGGGATAAATTCTGAATACACAGTAAAGTCAGGAGTGAATTTCAGTATTATGAAACAAATGGATATAATTAATTATGGTGTCAACCACTCTAGGAGAGGGCATCATGCCAGGAGAAGACTGAACAAGGATGTGTTGTATTCTATCTTCTGCCATAATGGCAATTCTTTCCTTGTGCTCCATTTCTCCTCTCACCTTCAAACAGATGTGTGATTCCCCAGCACAAGAAATAATTTTAAAAGCCATCAAATTCAGCAAATGTAATATATATTGCTGTCGCTTTGCACTGTTCCTGCTGCAGGGGTGAGCTATGTGAAACACCTACCACACAAAACTACATTCATGAGCTGTATTAACCAAGTATACTTGTCCAAAACAAATTTACAATAACTATCACTCTAATTTCACACCACTGCAACTTCATAATATTCTGAAACAGGAAAGCTTCATCTCCCAACTCTACAGAGTCAATGCTGAGCTATTAGCCATGCATTAGAGGAGGGACTGGAAGTCCCACCAGCAACTTAATGCAGCCACTGTAGCCAGAGCCATGCACTCAATGAAGCAACACTTTTCCTTTTGCTGTCAATCTTCAGTACCAGAGCAGCGGGGTTTTATTTTATCTTTTCTTTTTTTTCCCATTTCACAAGGGTATTTAAAATTTGATCACAACAATGGTTCAGTTCATATGCATATTACAAACTGCTTTGGAGACTGCTCAGTGCAAAATGGGCGGATAATGTTACAGATTAACTTGATTCTGGAGTGTGAACTGTCAGCTATATCCTTTAGCTGGGGAAAAGATTTTAAACACTACCTGGAAAATTGTGAGGCCTAATCTTTCTGCTGTGCTAGCTTGCAGTATAATCCGAATAATGTGGATGTGCTTTCCATCTGACTGAGGCAGGCATGCTGTTAAGTGATTTGAACGATTTGGCTGGTATAATAACAAGTTTTCTCTGTCTCACTGGATGCCAGGAACTTCCTGAAAATCTTCGCCTATGGCTTGACATAGACTGCTGAGTAGCCACAAAACTGTTTGATAAAAGCACCAGTTTTGTCCAGTATAAATCAATAGAATCCTGCCGCAATAGCTGTATTTGACTACAGCCCTCAGCTGTTATCAAGTAGGGGACCTGTTCTGATTATTTTAACTCCAGAGTATGTATCTTTTTCCCAGCTGGTCTTCAACACAGCAGGAATGGCTGTGGTGTGTGCTCAGTGTTTTAGCCAAAGAACGTTCAACATTCACAGCACTCCTCTGGCCTCCAGACAAAGATTAACTGAAAATGCATTTCAATGCAGATAGCAAATTGTTTTACTAAAACAGAGTATACAAAGTGTGATTCCTCAAATGTGAGCTCTAAAATCTGAACTGGAAAGATTTTCCAGTAATTTCACCTCTCCTTCCTACCTGATGCAATCCTATTTTTCTAGGAAAACTCACCACAAAATGTCACATCTCACACAAGTAATTGTATATGTTCTTGAAATTAGTTGAAAGAATATATTTCCAGTGAAAGGAAGCCAGAAAACATCTAACACCAATGTTCAAAACATTATTGTCCTCACCTCCTCTGTACCCTTTACTCAGGAAAACGCTTTTTAGGTAACAAAACAAAATATATTTACTGGATAGACTCATGGCACAGTAAGAATAATCAACTTTGTTTTCTCTAAAACTGAAATTAGTTCTGGAGAAAAATAATGTGTCTTTTCTAAAGTTCTATGCTGCTGAAGCTAGAAAAATGCCACAAGTTAAATGCTTCTTATTCTCCTATTATTACTTCTTGTGTCTTTCCATGTTGTCCTTTATACCTTCCAGAGCATGGAGATTTGCCCAAAGCATGTACGATCCCAATATGTTGATCTAAGAAAAGGACAAAGAATCTTGTGATAGCAAGAATTTACTTTTCCTTGAAAATTCACTTACAACATGGGGTTGATAATATTTCATAAATTTTTGGTTCCACTGAAGTTGATAGAATTGTTGATATTTACTCTAATTAAGCCAGTTCTTCAATATGTGTCAGACCTCTATAATACAAGGATATTTACATTTCCTTATGATATAAATATGCTGTAAACATAATAATTATAAATATGTTTGAGTTTATTCGGCTATGAAACCATAAGTCTCATGTAGCTTGCTAGTCAAGCAGATAGTTCTTCCATGTTCCCCATGCCACATGGCATATTGGGAAGGCCAATATCCTTTTCATTCCCAATTGGCCTTGAGAATATTATAAAATAAACATGTAGGATTCCAAGTAATGGAATTAATAATGATTCTACATAAATTTTACATATCTTCCATCTGAGCTTCAAAGATATTATTTGTAGCCTGAAATAATGAAAAAGAACAACTGAAGAATCCTCCAAGGGTTTCTGTCACTTGGGTGTAAAAGCCACCTCTATGAATGTGAGTAGCTTGAATTGTGCTGCCCCTAACAAGTAATGTCGTAAGTAAATGATGTTCTCTTACAATGAACAACAGAGTATGACAAATCAGGAGGTGGCTGGCAATTCAAGCATTCATTGTATACTGAACAAGCTCCACTTTGGACAGAAAACATGCAGAGATATCTTGAACAGTTTTCTAAAATACCTCTAGTTTTTCTAACCTTATTTGCAGCTGACTTCCAAATTTCAGTTTGCATAATTTGAAACACCAATTTAATTTTCCATTCTGAACCAGTATGTACAACACTGTTAGCTGCTCACTTTGACCCGAGTTCCTGTGAGATCCCTTACAAGTTATCCACACTATCCCAATAAAAAAGTGAAAAGATAAAAATCTACATTTCTGCCATAGTAAAAGAAAGAAAAAGAGAGAGGAAAGAGGGAAGGGAAATGAGAAAGAAAGTCTGCATGTTAAATTGTAAAAAAAAAAAATTAAAAATCAGCTTGAATATTGGTGTGCAGATATGACATGCTAATATAGCCAAACAGCCAAAGGGGATCTGCTGCTTAGCTGCCTCGAGTGATTTTAAGTAAAGTTGTCTCCTAAGCACACACAGATAACTTATGCACACAATTTCTGTAGGGTTTTCCAAAATGCTACAGGAGATTCATCATGTTCAATACCACAAGGTGCTTCCTCTTAGCAACAGTTTCCCCATTTCTTCCAATTACAACATTTTTCCAAGTCTCTCCCTCAATTTTTCAAGTAATTTATCTGTGGAAAATTGAAATTTACTCCCCTAGATGAATAGATATTAACAAAAAAATACAGAAAAAAAATGTATTAACACAGTTTTAATAGATATATTCAGAATAGCTTTTTGATTATCTCAAATTCCTACTACTTTGTGATTAAGGCAGACTCTCATGATTTCGAATTGCTGGTCAGGGAAAGAGGGTCCTCTTTTAAACTCAGTGATGGCTATCTACACATCATGCTCTGACATGGTTAAGAAAGTTCATACCTGCCTAAGTTTTCAGAACATTAATATCTGAGTATTCTCCTGTAGAAGCAGTTCAATCTGTGTTTGTGAAATATACCACATAGGTTCTACCTAAACTTGACTAAGTTATAATGAGACACTCCTTTTTAATATAAATTGAGTTCAACTGGAACTGTGCTAGAGATTTAACCTTTATTTGATGCATGTATGGGACTGAGTTTCAAACTATGTTAAAATATTCTTGCCTCCAAACCATGATTTGGCTTTACCATAGCCAAAAATGAGGCCTGTTGCATGCAGTAATTAGATGCTTACTGATTAAGAAAACTAGTATTTACTTGCCTGGAACACAGATATAAGCACACTAAAATAGCATAACCGAGTACGGTATATAAGCATACCTTAACATTATAAAAACATTAATACCATTTTGCAATGCAGCTCAGCTTTAATATATAAATAATTGCCTTAATTGCAAAGGAGCAGATGGAGTTGTGATGTAGTGGCACAAACAGGGTGCATAAAACATGTGCAAGTATTAAACTGCAAGATAATAACTGAGGATGCAGAGTAGGCAAGAACGGAGTCTGGTAAAACCAAAATAATCCTGCAGAGCAGGCAGGGAGGGTGTCTGATGGAACCAGAATAATCCTGCAGAATACGCAAAACCAGAACAATTCCTCATCCCAAAAATAAATGTCAAGAGAAGCTGAAATCACCCAATTTTCTTTTGGGGAGGAGGCAGAATAGCATAGAACATCAGTGGTGTTTTATGGGGAAGGACGGGGAGGAAAGAAGGTAGCAGACTCTGATCTGGCTTTCCCTCTCAAACTGTTCTCTGGATGGATGGATTATAGCTATCAGTATGAACTAAAATGGCATCACTTCAGTGGCATTTTACACTTGCAACTAATTTAAGATAAGCTTGTTATGGATCACTAATAGTGACTAAGTGCTAACTACTGGCAATGTTCATTGTTAATGAATCCAGTCAATCCAGTCAAGAGTCACTCTGAAGTTTGAAGCTGGATGGTTTTGGAGTCTTCTCCCATCACACTGTTCTCTTAAGTTCCTAGTTTATGGAGATGTACCTATATTCAGATGCAAGGTTATGTTTACATTCTAAATTTTCTTGAGACTTTTAAGAAATTTTCTAAATGCTTAAAGTTTCATCACATTAAAGCAAGAAGTGACATGAGATATATACAGCTTTTCCACATGACTTGGTTATTTTCTTACAGGGTAATGTATTCTTTAGGAAGTTCCATGTTTTTGTTCTTGTTTTCTTCTCCTTTCTGTACAAAATGATTCTAAAGTAATCACCTTGGAAAGACATGAAAAGCAAAGGTAATAGTGCCTATTGTTCTGGCCCATGTGAGAATAATACATATGTGTACACATCTAAATATATATATCAGATACAGGGAGCATTAGGATTCATTTCTTTATCTAGGCCTGAGATGACTTCGCAGTGTATGGACAATCAGTTCTTGTACCTTGAAGTACACACACACACATGCACATGCATATTATCGATTTTGTAGATAAATAGATGGTTTTTTAGTAGTAGAGCAAGAGAGAGATAGACAGATAATATGGTTCTTACATCCTTCTCACATTCTAAAATAAAATCATTATTAGGTGATCATTTTACAGAATATAGTAATTTATATATAAATAGTTAAAGCTTCCTCCCTCCCCCCACTCCAATTGTCTCTTTCTAGACTTAGCTGATATCATACAGTAGCACTTTTATGAGACAGACCTGCAATTAATTCTCTACAGAATAAATGCTTTAGCATACAGCAAAGCAAGAAAAAGAAGAAAAAAGGAACTACACCAAACCCCTCATATTTAATTATTTCAAAAATCTATACTCCACTTGCTCCAGCAGAAAATTTTTCAATGCATTAAAAGAAAGGAAAGAAAGTAGAGATAATAACTATATTTTCTTCTTATTCAGTGAAATAGTTTCTGGTATTTAATTCTACATCATCGAAATAGTTTATGGAAATATTGGTGCTAATGGTGAGGCTATCAGTAGGCTCGTCAATTTGTAGTGGCTATTTCTCCTGTCCTAATTTCCTTTCCCGCTTGAAAACTGTTTGAAATTTCATCTGACTCCAATCAGGTTTATTGGAAATATTAATGTCTGTGCTCTCCCCATAAGTCACCAGCAGGGTAATTGACTTGAAAGATGAATTACAACATCTGCATTAACAGAATATAGAGTTGTAGTGTGGAGTCTGTCTCTTTGTCCTTTGCTGCCCTCCCTTCCTTCACTCTGAATGTGATTCTGACAACTAAGAATTATTTTTTTTTTTTTTTCCAAGAGAGACAGCCCTATGAAAGCATCATTAATGATACGCATTATGCACTGTGATTTATGGTAGATGGTTGTTTATCCAAAGGTTGGGGAATGACTCTTGAAACTTACTTAGTCTGTGAAACAAATTGGAATTGCTAGGAACTACAGATCCCTTCCTGATATTCACAGGTGTGTGATACAAGCATAATTGATTAACGTTATTTGCCTTAAAACTAAAAAAGAGAAAAGAAGGAAATATCTACTCTTTTGGATAAAGAATATTCCCAAACTGCTCAGTGAAAATTCTTCCAGTGAGAAATTATTATGAGGGGAAAAAAATCTTTAAAAGCTTGTATGTAAGCCTACACTGAGGTTTGTCCTACTTACAAAAGTGTTTAAGCATGCAAAAACCAAGCACTGAATGCAACTTGGGAACAAGGATGTGGCAAGAATTTGTGTCTCCTCTAATGCAATGCTCATGGTATCTATGCTCCCTATCTTTAACATGACACTGCTATATGTAAATATAACTTTCAATGACACCATGAAATTTTATTTAAAAAAATAAATACAGAAGTATAATGCTGATGATATTTCAGCGTTTTCTGTTATTCTGTGAAGAACAACAATTTAATAAAAAAACTAAAATGGAAGTCAAGAAAAACATTTTGGTTTTGAAGACTGTAATGAACTGTAAATGATGCAGTTTATTCCTCTAAAATCATTCTGTAATCAGTTCTTACCAGTATTTTAGTACTGTCCTTCTTAACTATTCATGCTTTCAGGATAGCACATGAACAACAGGATTTGGGGGGAAGGAGGCAGTGGGAAATGTAATTCAATATCTGTAACAGAGCTACTTCAAATACCTCTCTCACCATGTCCATCATCATAGAACAGAGGATGAAAAGATAATAGGGGTGTTCCATGACACAAGACTTAGACCTCAAATGGAAAGAAGTACAAAAGCTACTTTCCTTGCACTGAATGAAGGAACCAGACAATTGATTAGACAGATAAATGCACCAAATTAGTCTGAAGTCTATTTAGTTTTCAGACACAAAACCCAGGCAACTGACTAGAAAGTCAGTTCAGCACTGACATTATCATCCATACTATCAATAAAAGTAAAATGGTATTAGCAGGCTTCTGTGTTGATTTCTTCACCCTAACTCCTTCTACAACCTTCAAAGCTTCCTCAACTCATAGACTATTCCTACATCTTTTGGATCATTTTCTGCAACTTGTCTAATACTGATGTGAAAAGGGATCAAGAATTTTTTCTCTCTCATTTCTAACTCCAAAAGTACTAACTTATCTCTTGATTACAGTATCTTTTCCCGTTTCTAGCAATATCCTCCCATGCCTTGAAACTGAATTTTCTTAATGCTTTATTAATAAAAAGCTGTTGACATACAGTTGACACCATGCATAAGCCTTTATATCTTTTTTAAGGAATCAGTTCTGCCTTTATACTTTTTGAGAGATCTTCAGTCATAATGCAGTAGTTAGACACTTATACAACTGTTTTTATGACAGAATGTTTATACTTATATAGCATTTATGTATACAATTCTATATATACAAGTTTATAACTGTAAACAGTTATAAAATTATGCAGCAGATTGGTTAAGAAGTCCACAAATAATAAATAAATTTAATTTATGTGATTTCCTGTCAGTTATCTAAGATGTTTTGCCCAGTTAGATTAGGCACACAATTACATCTGAAGTACAACAGTTGTTCTGGAAGCCTGGAAGCTGTGTTTATCCCTATAGACATCAGCTTTAGAATTACTGCTCTCAGCTCCCCAAATCCTGTAAAACATTAGGAAATCATTACCACAATACTGTTTAAAAAAAAAAAAAAAATATATATATATATATATTTCTGCTGGTCACAAAACCATTCAAAATATCTGCACTTAGACTTGGATGTTCAGGAAACATAAAGATTTATTGTACTTATGTTGGCCTTAATTTCACCTCAGTCAGTATAACCTCTTGGGTTAATAACTCTTGATGCTCACCTCCACAGAAGTCAGTATCACAAAAAGTATGTGATAGCACCTGCTTCAGTTAAAGTTGAATAATAGTTTCTATTATAGCTACCTGTTTTCACACTCCCTGCTTATTGCTGTCTCAATAGCACTCTGGATAACTAGAAGCACTAAAAAAAGCCTCTGCTCTATCCCAGTTATTACTCCATAACACAATTTTGTTCCTTTGGCCAAAGATGAGGAGAACATGGATAAAGTAGCCACACTATAGGTGGTGTCTAAAAGGTCTACATTTAGTTACAATTCTGATAGCAACTTTCGTCAATGAACAGCTTCACCCTTTCTCTTCAACTGTCAGCCTTAGCAAGAACTACATGCAGTGAATAACTGTTTTGCTGATGGCATACTGTCAGAATTTCTGTTCTTCGGGTTTCTCATTTTTTAAGCATGCCTTTGCTTGATAGCAATGACACTTAACTGCTGTTCCATAGTGGGTTCTTTACCCTTACATCAGAAAATCACAGTTCATTAACTTACTGAAAGGTTTTCTGGTTTCTAAGATTTAAAGAATAATCATGTGGTTTCTCTTTACTTTCAGATGTTTAGTTATGGAAACATTTAACAATTCATTCCAGAAGGAATAACAACATTGTATAAAAGCTTTGTAACTCTAAATCACATTTTCAGACATTAGAAGAAAGGTAAAACTAGTTTAAACACACACACAAAAAATATTGGGTGGAAAGGTATTTGAGGTCTCAATTAACAAAAGGCTGTGCTAAACCAAAGCAAGGTCCAATTTATCTAACCTATGTTTTTACAGAGACTTATCTCTCTTTCATTGTGGTATCATCCTCTTTCAGGAGGCAGTGGGAAATGTAATTCAATATCTGTAACTCTGCAAGGTGTTTTTAGATTTCATCAGTTACTTGTACATTAAGATGGAATTCTTTCTTTTGCCTTCCTTTTAGGATGCAGATGTGTCAGTCCTTCAAAACTAGGAATTCCGCCAAAATTTCTAAACCATTTTTTCTTTCTCTGTTTTGCTTTCTAACAAATTCCTATTTTCCAAGAGAAAAAGGAGTGAGATATTTTTGAAAATCTGCTACAACAAGTGATTATTACTCCATCTCTCTATTTTTATTTATTTTTTTTTTCCTGGTATCTGCATGATGGACCATTACAGGAGGATACTTCTCTGAAGCTGAATAAGATGGAGATTTTCCCCCACTTTAAAATACTGTTACAACAATTTGTTTTGGTCTTACACATTTTTTTGAGCAATGGAGATCTTGCAGTGTCTCTCAAGGTTGCAATTAAACTGCAAGCAGCAAATGGTATCTATAATTATTTTTGTAAGAGAAATAGAGGACTATTGAAGGAAAAGGAATTACATGCAAGAAAGAGCCCATTTAAACTTTAAAGTGCAATGTAAATGTCACATGTCCTTGATGCCTGCTCCTCCCCTTATCAACAACAGTTAGTAATGGTAAAAAAAAAATGGACAATTGTACTTCTGTTCAGCAAGTTGGATGTACTATTGAAAAAAGCAGAATAACGTGTGTGCCAATACTGACTTCAGCCCAACTTTACATTTAAGTCTAAAGCCCCCAAACTTATTATGGCAAAAGGAAATTTTCCACTGGCACAAACATTCCCTACAGACACAGCATGCATCCATAGCAATGATAATTCTGATTTCAATTAGAATTTACTAGCTCTCTTGTGCCTCATTTTTACAAGGAAAATAAAATTGAGAAAGGCATCGCTGTGATTAGCTCCTACAGCCACCTTTTCTGAGTAGTCTGAAGTGACAGCCACAGGGGTAAAAATGATTGTACTAAAATGTCTACTAATGAGGCCCCTGTAGTACTGCTCCAAGAAGGACCATTATATGCTACATTTGTCAATTTCATCTCTTTGGCTTTCTTTTTATCATCTGGAAAAATACTGATTAAGAGAGGGTTTCTTTTTAAAGCTTTATTCTTGTTTAACCTTCATAATAATGCTCATTGCCTTCCTGTACAGCTAAAATGTTCCAAACTAAAACATTAAAATGTGCGACACTTCCTACTGACTTTTCTCAGTTTCTTGAGACTTATATATACTTTAACAAACTTTCTGCTAGGTTATGGAAAGGGAGGCATGAAAAATACCTGCAAATATCCTTATAGATGCAAAGCATTGAGTCGAATGGAAAACAGTAAAACTTTTTCTGTTCTTGTGAAAGATATATTCATGACACAAGTCCTAATATCTCTGAGATGAAGAAACAAAAAAGAAAAAGGAAATGGGAATTAAAAATAATAAAAATAAAGTAAAATAGTATAAAAATGTAACTAAAAAAGAAAAATTATAGGGAAAAAAAAGGAAAAAAAAATAAAAAGGGAGTCAGAAATCAGCAGTAGCTATTTGGGTGACTGGGTGACTACAGAGGAGTAAGAAGAAAAAAAACTGATTTCCACACATGAAGGATGACAGAAACTGATAGTGGAATCTTCTGCTAGCATCATTCTGTACAGTATACCTAAAGAACAGATATAAACAATGTAAAATTACTGCATATATGGCTCTTAAGAAGAATCGTGATTAGTACTTGTGCACAAACTAACAGTTACATTCTGTGAAAAAAGACAAGGTTCTTCGGGAACACACATCTTATTTTTTTATATCCCTAAAATTGTAATATTAAGGAGCAACTTCACTTGTGTTGACATATAAGACGACAGTAAAGAGAAAACTGGAAGCAGGTAATGGATCAAATAAGGAACATGGGCATGGACTACACACTCAAAACTGAAGTTTGTTTTGTTCATGTCATAAAACAATAAATATAATGGACCACTACTTTGTAATAACTTTAAAGAACTATAACAGATTAATAAAATTATAACAGATTTAATAAAATTATCAAAAGTATCATAATGTCTCCAAAAAGTGTAATTGAAAAAAAAAAAAAGTATCTGTGCTCTTGGACATATATATACATATGCATATCTTTAAAAAACTTTGGGAGTTGAAGCACATGTTCATTATCAACTGTAACTTTTTAGAATGCTCTCTAAGTGAATTCAGTATTTACATAAATATTTTTGATGGATTACAAGGAACTAGCTAAAGTAAGGGCACATCAGTCTTGATTAATTCAGTTGTTCTGTCAACTTTTGAAAGATGTGTGCATTTTAGAAACATGCAGCTTGGAATGAGAAGTCTGGAGTCTTGATAAAAGTGAGAGAGAATGAATGCTCAGTTTTATCTCCCAGTAGAGACGGACTTGAAATTATAGTTAGTGAGTTTATATTTCTACTTCAAATACCTTAAAAAATTCTTAGGATATTAAGTCAGTAATGACAATTAGAGATGAAATGTCTTGGTTTTGTTTTCCTTTGGTTCTCTCACCCATTCTCTAGGCAATAGTTTATTTATTTTCCTAACAAAATAACTTTGTATACCTGATTAGTCACTGTGTTTTGCAGACTTATCATGTGATGAATAGACTTTACATTTTACACAAGTGAGTTTTCAGATATTTTTCTGTTCTGGTTACAGAAATTCAGTCATTATGTATGCCAAGTATAATCTTCCATGGCAAGGAAGATTAACCTGCCACTAATACCACTTGACTTTGTCTCACAATAAGAATGTCTTAGATTTCTGTATATCATTTGCATTTGAGAGATCTTCAAACATTAAGCTTACTTCATCAAAGATTACTTTATATTTTAAATATATATATTTGTAGACTATATTGACAGTCACTGTCCTGAAAATGGAAATTAAATTCCATTATCAAACCATCAGACTGCTTTATCAAACCAGCTTAATGCTGAATTATTCCATTTTCTAAGATTTTAAGAGCACGTTTATTCAAGGTTATGTGTTATGTTTTCCTGAAGGTGGGAATGAACACGAAATATAGTCTCCAGTAATCATACAACTCTATTGAAAAGAATCTAATGAGTTGAGACTTTTAATGTCTGCTAAATATTTTGAACCCTATAGGAATATGATTAGGGTATCCTTTTATTTATTAGGTGAAGCCTGCAACACTTCTTTTCATATGTCAGTTTCTGATTATTAAAACTGCAGTGATTTATTTCACCCTTAATATTAAGCTGTTGCATGTGAAAGTTTAGCCCTTCCATTAAAGTGAAAGTCCTATTCATTCTGGATGAAATGAAGATCTAAACCCTTAAATCAGCCTCTTTTTCCATCTGACTTCTCTGGCTGTGAAATGTAAAAGTCACTGGAGATACAGGGTAATCCTTTTCACATATTACATGTTTAGTTAAAACATTACTTCTTTTTTATCATGTGTCATCCAAAGTCTTTCAGAATCCTGTTTGGCCCTTCACCAAGATAGACACAGCCAGACTATTCATTTCATCCTTTTGGTCTTAACGAGAAAAAGTAGTCCTTCTATTCAGCCTCCATTTTCAGAATAGTTTGCTGGGAGTTCAACAGTTCCTATGTTGCCAACTGTAAATCCACAACTCTCTGGTTCTAAAATAAATGAGAAACAAAGCCAGGGTGGGTCTATAATTTTTTTTTTTTTAAACCATCCAGCTTGCCTTGTAACAAGTGTATCCTACAAAAGGTCTCAAACTTTTCTGTTCTGTTGTTAAAGAAGATTTTAATGACTTTTGTTGATTCTAGCATTGTACTAATATTTTGACTTCTGTGTATAAATTGCAGCAGTGCATACCAACCCTTTTAGCCCAGTCTTACCTATAATTAATTATTTTTACTTTATAACTTATCATAGCACATAATCACAGGACTGAGGACTAATTTCCTTTTCATTTGTAGTACTGTACCCCCGTATGCTCAAGTTAAGAAGCATTATGTACTTCTCTCTAGATCTTTTTCACCCCTTTATAAAATATAGACCTTCTGACCAGTAACAATTCCTCTGTCTCTACGTGTGCTAAATGCAATCTAATTTATTCAAGACTTGCTAGATATTCTCTAACTTGTATAACTTTTCACACCAGTGTCACAGCCTGACTTGTGTAGTTATTTAATCATAGTAAATGTCTTTGATTATTAAACTGCTTGTTAGATGCTATTAAAAAAATAAAAAAAAAGGAAAACAATTTGCTAACAGAAATATTAATTGATCAAAAGGAATGTAACTCAATACTCTGCACTTTTTTCTATACAGCATGCTGAATACCTCAGTGCCCACCCCATCAAACACAGTTACTTTTTACTGAAATGGTTCCCCCTTTTTCTTCATTTATTTCACAATGTAACTGTAGAATTTCTTTCAATTTATGTAAATCATAGTCAAATATATATGAGCTAGAATGTTTATACTGATAAGCTGTTGTCAAAAATGTTTAGGACACTTTGAGTCATTTAGTTCTGAAGTGTGATTGCAAAACATGAAGGTCAGTACTGAACAGTAAAAATACTGAGAAAATACTGGTTGATGAATAAGAAAGGTAGGAGAATGACAACACTGAAAGCCAGATTATGATTTTATTTCTTTCCGTTTGGAATCTACTGATAATATTTCTTTATTCAAGTTTGAAATTTTTACTGGTTTTAGCAAATTGCCCTGGTAATATTACATTCTCTCTGAATACAGTTGTGTGGGTTTTATTGCTTCACACTGTTGAGTTGAAAGGATTTACCAGCTTGGGAAAATGCCAGAATTTGCATTTTAATAAAGATATGTCAAACAATAAACTTGTTTAACATCCTGTGACGGATCTGGTGAAACTGTGTCTTGTAAGTATGTATTACTGCACTCACTACACTTCTCTGTGGCTGTTGTTTTAAGAGTGACAGAGCTAAAAACAAATTCATGCATTAATTTCTTTTTCAGCAATACCTGAATATCTACTACTCAGGTATCATAACTCAGAAGTGCAGTGATTTGCAGGAAATCTCTCCCAAATTCAACACCTAATTTAAAAAAGACACAGTTTGGAGTTGGAACAAAGGCCCGAATTTCACCTGCATTATGATGAGACAGAGCTGTTCCAAAAGGCAGCTGCAATTAGAAGTTGGTTAGAAACCCAAAGATCTAGCAGTGAACACAAGATGAGAGGGTGCAGTGTGTAGGCAACTGCTTTCAGTTTATAGGACTTTTCCTTTCGGGTATTACCTTTACTGTCTATTCACCTGTGAAAATATAGTACTACACCACAGTCACTCAGAAAAAGAAACTGGCTTAAAAAGCAAAAATCAACAACTAAAATTAAAGTAATTAATTATTTTTTTAAATTTTACTATATCAACCTTACACACCACTAACAATTTTACAACAGTGGAAACTGTCAGCAAATGACTGAGAGACATATAATAATTTGACATAGCTTAAGCGGAACCAAGCAAGTGTCTTCTGGATTTGATACATGAAAACTGAAAATGCTATGTCAAAAGATGTATTACTGACTCATTCCAGTCTTCTGTGTGTCACATTTTATTCAGTTACATGCGTTAAAAGAAACAACAGAAACTCTCCCTATACCAATAAAAAAATCAGGACCCCAGTAGCTGGGGTATTTTATTTCAGATAAAGTCTCTGGGACTTAAAACATTGCCTATAGGAATTGTTAAAGCCACATGAAGCAAATACCCAGCTAAAGAACTGCTGTGGAGACCAGCCAAAGCAAAAAGGTATTTTATAGCTCATCAACTTTTCAAATAGAGCATAGAGGTGATGAAGAATATTTCTTTGATCTCTGCTTCCATAGATAGAGAAAATATAACAAGCTTACAAGATCTTGGGTTTCAGTGAAATGCAAAAGAGAAAGTCAGCAGCTCTTCCCTATGAAAAACCCCACCTGGTTAAGCAACCTGCATTTGAATACAGGAATTCAGAAAAGCAGTGATTATCATGTTTTTCATATGATTTCTTGTTTTTATTCACTGGAAACTTCCAAGTAAAGAAAGGTAAGATTATTGCTCTGATTACTACTTCTTTGCTTTCATTCCTTTGCTTGCTGGCCAATAATGAAGCCAGTTGTGCAGGGATAGACATGGTGGAGCAAACTACTCCATAGCCTACCTCTGCCAACTTTCAGTCATAACTGCAGCTTTAATTTGTGTCAGCTTTAAAGTACCCATTTTCCTCACAAATTCTGAGTCCTCTTTTCCACCCTGAACAGCACTCCTTGCAAATGGCATGAAGAAAACTACAATTACTTAGGTACAGTGTGCTTCATGATAAGGTAGTAGCGTAGAGAAGGTCTGTTGTAACTCCTTATTCAAATCCAGTCATAATTCAATGCTGAAATGTCACCATCTTTAAAAAGGAACAGCATCTGGCAATGACAGATACCTAATTACCTTAATGTAATGATACATTTTTCATGCAAATAGTGGATGAAGGTTAGGTGCACCATAAGCTAAAATGTAAAAGCACCAAACTTATTTTACCTATAAAAATTGTGTCATTACATTTGATAGACATGTCCAAAATATTTTTTAATAGCTGGTAAATACTATTAAAAATAAAGTCTAAATTTAAAATTATTTCATAGCTTTAAACTGAGTATAAGAAAACTTCCTGACACACATTATTTGACCATGTTTTATTTTTAAACAGTACAGCCTTTGAGGCATAGCCAACCATTCACTATGGGGAATCTGATCTTAGAATTACAGACTTTTCTGTAATGTTGTACAAGCGTATTGATAAGAAAATCTAATATCCACACAGCTAAATTTTTTTTTTTTTGCTTATGCTCATTACTTTAAATTTCAGATTTTATAATTCACTTTTGGACACCAAAAGTGTTACTCTTACTTCAGATATTAAACAGTCTTTATTTCCAGAGCCTTCACCCTGAAAATAGTCCATTCCAAATTTTATGTTGAGGGCACAAGTTCTTAAAATAAAACACGGTGAGCAGGAGAGAAAAGATATAGTAGTAGCCTTGCAGCCATCTCTGGTACCAGCAAAATGTATTTTCTATCAAGTTTCAAGTACTTTAAGGATTTTTAAAAAAGGTTTGGGTTTTGGTGTTTTTTTTTGTTTGTTTGTTTGTTTTTTGTTTTTTACTTTGTAGAACAAGAACTGCAAGGTTCCCCTCAAAGTCTCCAACAGAGATCAGTAAGAAATATAGTCAGAATATTTTATAGGCAGATGCTCTTGCAAACTTCAGTATGCCAGCTAAGCCCTAGTTGGCTACAGTTTTAAAATCTCCTGGAACATAAAATTGTCCTTTTTCTAAATATACCACCTTCCAAGAACTCTGGGGAGATGCAAGGGTACTAAAACGATACAGGAGGTACAAGGTGGGGGAAAGAGGAAGGGAGTGGGTGGTAGCCATGTGAGTTGGCAGACTCTACTGGAAAAGGACCAGCATGCCATCTGCCAACATATTAGGCCAGCACTAACTGCTTAGGTAGGGGACTACAGTTTGCAGCTATAGTGAGGGAATCAGACAAATATATTTACATGATCTGGGTGGTAATTAGTGTGCTTGGAATAAGGTTTTCTTATAAGGTGATGAACATATTAATACCTGGGAGTCATCCCACTTTTAGCTTCTGCAAAAATTACTTTCTCTGTATTGTCAAGGAAGTGAGCTACGGTTCCCTGTATAACACAATTGTCTGGTTTATGAGAGAACACGCTGAAAGGGAATAAACCAAAAATACCAGCTTCTGTATTCAGCCTTTCTTACTTAAAGTAGAAGACTAATTGCCTAAATCTCCTCTTCAGTCAATGGTCAGGCATAAGAATCTCTAGAAGGCTGAACTTGTAAATGAAATTAAATGTACATAGGCAGAGTACTATATTCATACCTGACCCAACAAGGTAAAAAAACAACCAACCAACCAAATGAACTGCCAAATGCAAATTATTAAAGGATTAACCTATGTTTACTTTTGCAATTATTTATTAATTACTGAACTGTAGTTCAATATAGTTGTTCTTCAAGAACTTATATCCATTTATCATGTTGCATAACAATGTATTTGTATATCACTGGGTAAGCTATTTTGCTAAATAAAAGCAGCTTCCAATACTAGACCCCGATCATTCACCTTGCTATATTATCTTTGGGTGTCTTCTATACAGTTACAAAAATCCCTCTACAAGCAAATCTGATACAGAAGGCTTTAGGCATAAGTGCTGTTGTCATGAACCACTCAGTGTCAGAGCCGGACACATGGTATACTCTTTCAAATAACACTACAGACATGGTCAATATGTTTAAAAAGTACTTCTAAACTGAAATAAAACCAAATCCAATAATTTAATTTTTCTAAATAAAACTTTTTTTTTTTTTTTTTCCTGAAATAATGAAAAAATATTGTGCACTAATTTAATGAAAAGAACTAGTCATATTGTTGTCTAGCTGGACTAGATTTATATGATGGCTTCAGTCTCAGGCAACACTTAAGAATACTCATAGCTTTCATGATGTGTGACTCACTTGTTAAGGGGAGGTGGTTACAAGGATTAAAATTCAATTAACTCTGGAAAAGTACAAAGAGTAATTGAAGTTGTTGATTTTAATCTTTGAGGATCTTTTTAGCTTAGAACTTATCTTCCTTATAAGACACCTCTTTAACTGTGCCAGATGTAGCAATAGAGATCGGAAGAAATCTTGTTAATGGAGTCTTGATTTGCAGATGGAAAAAACAGAATATATGGAGATTCTACATAGGTAACTATTTGTAACTTCAGAAAGTTTGTTTTTTCATATAAAGAGTGATACCATGACAATAGTTTCAAAAGTATAGCTGCTCCTTCTCTGAATCTTAGTCCAAAAATTACTCAAAAAATTACAGTCAGTGAGAAAAAAAAAATATTTAGACACAATATAAGACATGGATTTGCCTTACAGGCATGTGAATGTATGCTACATCTAGTCTAACAACAGACTTGAAATAAAAGGACATACATGATGACATTTACCAGTGTGAAAGACCAAGAGACATTCAACCAATTGCCACTAAATAAATTACAGAAACTGATTTTTTTTCTGTGCAGACATTTACTGTCTGGCGAATGCACTACACAGTGCTTTGGCAAGTAACATATCAAAAGAGCAATCAAAAGTGAACTGATTAAAGACACTAAATTGCTATTTGAAGCACAGTTAATATTCTGACCTGGAATGAAATGAGATGTGTTTTTTAGTTCTCACAGCAGTTCTGCTTCTTGACTGAGATTCAACTATAAGATATAGATTTTGGATTTTAAACACCGCAGAATAATAAACAAAAAATATAGCCATATAACTCTTCTTCTTCTAGAGGAAATTATTTTCCACAAGACATTCTTGAGAACTTTATCTAATCTAGTTTCAGATATCTGAAGAACTGATTGATACTTTCATTGTTTTTTTTTTCTGCAACATTTACATAAGCCAATTTAAAAATATCAACACTCACTGTACTGATATTTTCAGTTAAATTAATTTAAAAACCCTTCTATGTATAAATTACTGAGTAAATGCCTTTTTGTAAAAAAGTTAAATAATTCTATTTTCCAAATATGTCCCAAAAAGCCTTTTTAGGGGCTATATTTTGCATATCCATTTAGCACAAGCTATATATACTTATTTATATTGAACTTTCTTTTAATGCCAGGCCCTTTTTTTCCCACTTTCCTCAAAATATCCAATATATCAATATCTTTCTGATACTGAAGAATCTAGATTAGGAGCAGACTTCTCAAATCCTGCAGATGAATACATTTTAGAAGCACTAAGTCATGAGTGCAAGAGTTCTCGATCCCCAGGTGTAAGAAATCAGGAAAGAAAGGCAAGAGACTGGCATGGATGATTCAAGACCTGCTGGTCAAACTGAAGGGTGAGAAGGAAATGCCCAGGCAGTGGAAGCAGGGACAGGTATCCTGGGAAGAGTATAGGGACGTTGTACGGTTGTGTAGGAATGGGTTCAGGAAGGCCAAGGCACAGCTGGAGCTAAACGTGGCAAGGGATGCAAAGAATCTTATTAGATGGGCTTCTCTAGGTATATCATCCAGAAAAGGAAGGTCAACAAAATCATATTCCCCTGATGAACATGACTGGCAAACAGATAACAACAGACGAGGAGAAGGCTGAGGTACTCAATGACATTTTTGCCTCAGTCTTCACTGGCAACATCTCTTCCCAGATTTTTCAAGTGGATGGTCTGCAAGACACGAGACTGAGGGAGCAATGTCCCTCTCACTGTAAGAGAAGGGCACGTTCATGAGATGCATCCCAGAGACCTGAAGGAATTGGCTGATGTAGTAGTTGCCAAACCACTCTCCCTGATATTTGAAATGTCATGGCAGTTGGATGAAGTCCCTGGTGACTGGAAAAAGGGAAACATTGCACTCATTTTTAAAAAGGGTAGAAAGGATGATCCTGGGAACCACCGACCTGTCAGCCTCACCTCTGTGCCTGGGAACATCATGGAACAGGTCCTCCTAGAAGTTATGCTAAGGCACATGGAGAACAGGGAAGCAACTCAAGACAGCTAGCATGGCTTCACCAAGGGCAAGTCCTACCTAACATACCTCATGGCCTACTAAATCAGTGGACAAGGGAAGAGGTATGGATGTCATCTATGTGGACTTCTGTAAGGCTTTTGACATGGTTCCCCACAACATCCTTCTCTCTAAATTGGAGTTATGGATTTGATGGGTGGACTGTTCAGTGAAAAAGGAATGGGTTGGATGGTTTCATCTAGAGGGTAGTGGTCAATGGCTCAATGTCCAAATGAAGGCCAGTGATGAGTGGTGTCCCTCAGGGGTCTGTATTGGGACCAATACTGTTTAATATTATCATCAGTGACATAAACAGTGGGATCAAGTGCACTCAGGAGATTTGCAAATGACACCAAGCTCAGTGGTGTGGTTGAAATACCTGAGGGATGGGATGCCATTCAGAGGGAAGCCATTCAGAAGTGAGCTCATATGAACCTCATGAAGTTCAACAAGGCCAAGTGCAAGGTCCTGCACCTGGGTCAGGGCAACCCTCAGTATCTGTACAAACTGAGGGATGAAGAGATTGAGAGCAGTCTTGTTGAGAAAGACTTGGGAGTACTGGTAGATGAAAAGATGGACATAAGCTGGCAGTGTTCATTGGCAGCCCAGAAATGAATCATACCCTGAGCTGCATCAAAAGAAGTGTGGCCAGCAGGTCAAAGGAGGTGATTCTCCTCCGCTACTGTGCTCTGGTAAGACTGCACCTGCAGTACTGCGTTCAGCTCAGTAGTCCTCAGTACAGGAAAAACATGGATCTGTTGGAGCGGGTCCAGAGAAGGGCCACAAAAATGATCAGAGGGATGGGACACCACTCATATGAGGAAAGGATGAGAGAGTTGGTGTTGTTCAGCCTGGGGAAGAGAAGGTTCTGGGACCTTATTGCAGCCTTTCAGTACTTAAAGGGCATTATATGAAAGATAGGGACAGACTTTATAGTAGGGCCTGTAGCGACAGGACAAGGGGTAATGGTTTTAAACTAAAAGAGGGTAGATTCAGACTAGACATAAGGAAGAAATTCTTTAATGTGAAGGTGATCAGCACTGGAACAGGTTGCCCAGAGGGGTGGTAGATGCCCCATTCGTGAAACATTCAAAGTCAGGTTGGACAGGGATCTGAGCAACCTGATCTAATTGATGATGTCCCTGCTCATTGCAGGGGGATTAGACTAGATAACTTTTAAAGGTCCCTTTCAACCCAAACCATTCTATGATTCTATGATTGACAAATTAGAAACCTTAATAAATAACATCTACAACACCAGAAATTCTATCATATAATCTCTAGGAGTACATCTTGCCAAGCTAAATGTTTGCTTTATTTTAAAATAGTCTTAGAGGCTAGTATTTGACTTGGTTCAGTTTTTTCTGGTACTCCCATACCTAGCTCTCACTTGGCAGAGACAAAGACAGCAACTCTGGATTATAATCAGCTACACTGCATTTACTGTTTATGGTTTTAAGTTCATTTTTCAGGCTGAGATTCAACTGACCTTAGACATTCAAAAGCTGGATATTCTGATGAAAATAAGTACACTCCTGGAGCACCTCAATTCAGTTATCCTCAAGAACTTACTGAAGAAAAAAACATTCTCTGAAAATTTACACCTACTCTAGAGAAAGCCTGTGATAACTAGATTAGAGCATACAAATACCTTTTAGGTAGACAAAGGTGTGAAAGAGGAAGTCCATCCTTAGTTTTCAAAATGCAGTGGATGAGAAAGTAGCCCCACAGAACAATACAATACTTAAAACTACAACGGATCTCCTTCCATGCTCAGACACTCCTCAGCTGCCATGCAATCCCTTTGATTGCTTTTGGTTCAAGATCAGCTGATAGATCGAGTGAATTGAAAAGCTGTCCTTGAATCTTGCTGCTTATCCAGATCCTGAGCCAAGTCACAAATAGATGGATACAGCATTCCTGAAATGGGATCTAAAGGGTGAAGGAATATTTGAGTCCCTGAGTTAATTCTTTTGGCCTGTCTGAGGTTGACAAAAACAAACAAAATGGCAGTAAGAATATCTTATTTTCTGGGACCTAAACAGAGGTCAACTCATTTAATCTAAGCTTCCAGAAGTATCAGATGGTGATTACTTTGTTCATTACCTACTCCTATATTAAGGGTTTAAATATAATGTGGGGTTTTTTTGCTGTGACACTCCCTATGCTGCTTATATAATTTTACAGATCTTGTTTTTCAAGAGAGAGCAGGTTGGTAGAGCTGTTGTAAATTTATTCTGTACAACTGATGTATGAGTTTAAATTTTGCAGATGAAAACCGGTGTGAAAATTGGTCATGAATTCCTTTCCTTCAAAATTACAGATGTTCACTGTTCCCAGAAGTTTTACTCTCCTAAGTCATCTTCATTGATATAGCCACAAAAAATCTATTCTTACAAATCATGAGAACAAAAGAGAGACTTCTGAGAAGGCCCTTCCACTCTATGGACATTCATGCATAAACTTGAAAACCTAATTTAATTATTTTTTAATCTTCAGGTGGAGTAAAAAATGAAATAAAAATCAATCTTAGTGCTGTACTCCAGAATGAAATTTGACCTTGCAATTCATCTGTTCCTACTGTGCTTATGAGTTACAGCTGTCCATCTTTCTTCAGGCATAATTTGACATTTTATAAAAATTATGGTAAAGCTTCCATGGATTTCATGCTAGCATTCTGGGGTTCAATAACTTGTTTTGGAGAGCCCAGGCAGCAGTCCATCTTTCAACATATCCTGCCAGCATTTGTAAACCTAACATCATTAACGCTTGCAATTCAGAATGCATCTTGTGTGGGGTGCTGAGCTATATTTTGGTTTCACAATAAACAAATTTATATTTTCCTCACAGAAGCAAAACCAACAGAATCTTTGTGGATTACACAGCATGACCTGGATAAATAGAATAACGAAGCAGCTGGTTCCAAGGGAAAGAATCATGAAGTATCACTTGATAACACAATATAACAAAATATGCAAAATTGAAGCTTTGCACCTAAGTTTCATTACAGAAGATGTGAAAAATTGCCATTGACCCAATGGAAGTTTTACATAATCTGCAGACAGTGATTTCAGGCCCTCTGAATGCTGCATTATTAAGATAAAGATTTGGGGCAGGATCATGTACGTTGCAATTTCCAATCAGCTGTAAGTCTCAATCTAGTCACTACAATAGAAGTTTAAAACAATCTTTAGAATTATTAGTTCTTTATTTCAACTTGTCAAATTTCTTTCAAAATCAGTATTACTTATGACATAAGAATTAAATTATTTGGAGGGAAGTATGTTCATTGCAGAGATCTTAGGCTCTTTAATGATACAAAACCAAAACATATATTCCTCTTGCATTTCTTTGTTCAGAAGCTTCCTAATGCCATGTCCCCTCATCTTTAAGTAGCATTACAAGAAAAATCTGTAACCTCCCAAATGAGAAATTTGTTTCTAAATATGCCATAGATCTGTGTAAAGACTTCTAAAGGGCATTAGGTGTCTAGGTACCTATTCTCAAGACACTTCATGAAGAGGCAGCACACCTAAATTCTGTAATATATTGAGCTCCTTGGAATGGAATTTGAAACTGTGTGATGGGACAAGCAGAGAGTGCTAGTCATGGAGAAGAAGAGTTATGCTGATCAACAGGAAACACACAACAGATGCATCTTTCTCTCCTGGACTTGACCATACCTGTAATCTTGAGCTAAACAGCTCGGTTAGACTACAGTCTAAAAGTTAATTTGGTTCTCCTTTATTTCCTATGCATTTATTCACACACAAAAAAAAAAAAAAAAAAAAAAAATTGAAAAATTGTCTTTTTTTGGTCTTTCTTTCTTCCTTTTTTTTTTTTTTTTTTTTTTTTTTTTTTTTTTTTAAATATTGTAGATGGGTTAGAGGTTAACAAACTGAATTTTTGCCCTGGATCCTATACCTCTTTTTAAAACTAATTTTGCATTAAAATCTTTGGGCAGATAACAGTATTGGAACTGAACTGAAAAAATGAAGAGCACACACATGCCAGAATGACTGAACATTTGCTACTAAGTCATGATTCCTTTTGTGTCACCTGGCTCTCTTCATCTACACCACAAATCTTGGGTTCCCTGCCATATAGAAACTGCACTAGCTTCAAGGAAAGGCACTAAGTGTATGTGATGCCAGATTCATTTCCCAATATGATTTCACTGAATAAATACAACAGGTTAAAATCTTTAATTCTGCGCATGTGAAGGAAAAAGATGTGCACTATGACCATTATGTGACAGGTCACAACACATGTTCCTCCCTGGACAGTGCTGTGCTGCACACCCCTGTGCTGGAGACCTGTATTGCAGTTGGCTCTGCCTTCGTCAGTCTCCAAGCAAAAATGGTGATGGCTGGTGCTTCATGCTGTACTCAGCATGGTCAGCACATGCTACGCATTTCTAAAATCCACTTGCTGGATGACATATCTTCTCACTGGGATCGTTCAGAGGTGTGACCACTTTGTGCCTGAACATATTTGGAATTCACACGTCTGACAACAAAATATTTACTTCAGTCAATTTGGGTTTTGCCTCTGTGCATCCACATTGGCAGATTTTTAGACATATAAACTTTACCTGATAAACCCTGGGTACTTGCAGACTCTCCAGCACTGAAGCTATGAAGTAAGTTATTTTGGTTTTCCTTTGAATTGCCTTCTATGATTTAGATACTAACCTCTTTAAACACCAATTTATGTCTGGGAATTTGCTCTCTCACTGTTTCTATAGTCTTCCCAACTTTCAGTTGTACTTCCAACCTTATATAAAAGCCAAATTCTCATGCCAAAGACTTATTACTTTGATAAATATAAACAGCTCTCTTCTTACCTGAATGTACAGTCTGTTGTCATATTAAAAAAAAAAAAAAATGGTGGAAGATAATTTAAAATTATTAGGTGATTTTAAAAAAGAAATTACCCCAGATAGCTGCAGAAGACACCCCAAAGCAAATTTAGGGAAAAAAATCACATAAGTAAATTTGAGATTTGCTATGTTTATGGAAAACAAAACAAAACAAAACAAAACAAAACAAAAAAACAACAAAACAATCCCCCAAAACAAAGAAACACTTCTTGCTGATACTCAGTTTCAGTTGTTACCTTCTCTGGCAATAATATGGAAAAGACACAGCCAGCTGTAATCACATACAATGATGAATATTTTCAAAATTAATATAATTAACCTCTTACAGTTTTATTAGTTATACTTCACATAATTTTTTTTGAAACAGCATGCCACTAGCAGTATATAGGCCACCATTCAAAATCCACACTATGACCTTATGTTCTGGGATTAATATTGAGGTAGGATTTAAAGTACAGTAAGAAATACAGAAAGATGATCTAAATTACTGCTCCTGGCTTTTCATTCCATTAAACTCCAAATTTACAGTGAATAATAGCATGTCAAAGCAATCTCCAGTTGCTTAACGAATGCCTAGCAAAAAGGAAGTTTAGGTAAAAACCTGTAAGCTTTCACTTTCTGGGTTTCCATTTCACATTGGAAATATTTTAAATGTGCTGAAAGGGCTTAAATGGTTTCTCTCTATAGACTGAATTCGTGCTGGTAAACTCAAAACCAATTTTGCATTGACTTTAATCAGAGCAAGATCAAACAGCTACTCTTCCTTCAGACCTACTTCCAGCAGGAGAGATTTAGCCAACTGGAATAAAATAAAAGCATGACATAAGAGGTTCCCTGAAAGAGCCTTCAACGTTAGTTATACCTGTAATGGAACAGTGTTATCAAAAGGTGTTTGCCTTTGACACAGAGCAGCATTTCGTAACCCATGGCTGCAATGAGTATTGCGCAGTGCGTCTGTCAGGGGTCTTCATGCAAGTAGTGAAGGATCTTTGCTACAAGCAGGCACCCATCGCTCCCACCTTCTCCCAGCACTGTGGTCTCTAATTTTTGTCCCTCTAGCCTTTGATTTCTGTCACTTTGATTTCTGCCAAAAGCTGTTCTGTTACACATTGTTTACAGTGCTTGGTTTTTGGTACTATGGATGTCTGGAGTCTGGATTTACACAGTAAAATGGATATGGGCACTGTAAGGCTCACAGAAGATCTTGGTTCTGTTATCAGGCCTTTTGGTGACTTGCCGGTACACTTTGCTCAGTTTCTTAACTGATCTCTGCATACTAGCTTTTAAATGAGCAATAATATATATAATAATAACCTATACACATGGCTATATGCAGTTAACATTATAGCTGAGAACTGTCTTTATTTGTTTTAGGTTTTTTCTTTCCCTCCACTTAAATCCATTAGTAAGACGGGAGAGGAAAATTTACATCATGTTACATTAACTGTTGTAATTTCATTGCTAACATTCAGTTTAACTGCCATATCAATTCATCAAGAACATTTTATATTTTTTTTAGCACAAAAAAGGCAAAGAAACTTTGTGAGAAACATGAACTGTCGCACATTAATTTTGTATGCAGTGAGTATGAATAATGTATTTTTGTATGTATCATTGTTGTATAAATTCATCTTTGGCCTTTTACCTTCCACCAATGGTATGATTTAATCACTAGACTGATTTAAATCAGCAGCAATGAAGGGTGTCAGAGCAACAGGCATGGTAGCTGGAACCTTGTCAGAAATTCTGTGTTAAATAACTATTTTTGCTCTACATTTTTTTACATTTGATATTTCTGACTTTGTAAAATTATAGTATAGGGTAACAAGCAGTGCTATGCTAAGCATACTAATTCTCCCCTCCCAGTATCAAAGCTTGATAGATTAATGTCATGTGATATGGCAAAAGGCTGGAGAATGAGGAATAAGTAAAATATAAAAACTGAACCTAGATGTCAGTTTGGCGTGCAATCAAAGCTGTCAACTTCTAACCGCTGCAGCTGCCTGGGCTTTGGTTAACCTCTCATTGATTTCCCCAAATAGGATTTAATCTAAAGTACCAAATTAAAAAATGAGACTGAGTGCTGGTTCTGTAAATTGAAAAGTGTACAAATGAATTGGTAGCAAATATACTTGGCAGCTTTCATTTTTGTAAAGACTCTGATTCTGAACCTAACAAAAGTTGGTGGAGGTCAAGTTGGTTTTTGGGAGGAGGGGAAACGGCAAGAGTATGAAGCAAAATGTTGTGATTTATTTTACTCTATGTTAAGGAAGTGTTTAGTGAGTGAAGGGTAGTTATTAATGGATTTACTGTTTCTGACAACGGAATGGTATAATGAAAATCACAGTAGAGATCATCTGGGGAAGAAAAAAAACACAACAAAAAAAAAAACCTCATGTAATAAATCCCTGTGATCTGCAGTACATTGTAATGCTGAAGAACATGCAGTAACAGCCATTTCATTTTGTGCTATTTCCTGATTGCTACATTCATGTACCCAAGCATATATACCAATCTTCTAAAGGAAGGTCCAGGCTGTGAGGGTTTACAGTGCTGCAATATATAAGAAATATGACAGCTCAAAACAGCACTGTATTAAACCCAGAAAATTGATTTAAAAGTATCAGCACTGTTGAAACATTTCAGAATAAAATACTTCCCATTTCTTTCCTACAAATATCATTGACTGCTTATCCAGTCTATCCCTATCCATGAAGCCTCATTAATCCTAAACTTGAAACAATTAATCTGATACATCATGCATGCAAAAAATTGAAACCTCTTTCTTATTCATATTTTGGATCCTCAGAGGCTACTAAATTCCCTATAAATGTTTGATCGTACTCTGATCAAATCAGGTGAATCATCACAAACGAGGAAAACTTTTTAAAGCTATGAAGTAATGGCTGCATATCTCACCCTGATGAAGGGAATAGTAACAAAGCTTTTACCCAGAACAGACTAAATTTCTACAGAGGAGACAAATCACCAGCACATACTTGGTCAACTTACAGTTCAGTCAAATAGAGTGGGTAAAAAACAGCATTATGAAGGTCAATGGCAAATGTCCTCTGACTTTAATCAGGATGAAGGTATCCTTATCTGTGCTTCTTCAGTCATTGACAAAGATGGTGCTGAATTACATTTTATATATCACTTCTGTTTATCCCCATAAGACACTCTCGCTAGCCTATACTGACATTTCATGTCCTTATTCAATTTCTTCATTTGAAAGCTTATCAAATTCTGCCCTCAGTGAAAACATTGTGAGATGTTTTTTTACAGGTCTTGCTGAGGATGTAATCTCACATCACATGGCACAAAAAAGACGGACAAAGATGTTAGGCATCCATACACTACTTAAAACTCTGTGATCAGAGTCTTCCCAAGCTGCTTTAACAAATTCACTGAATAGGATTTGGGAAAAAAATAACAACAACAGAAAAAAACCCCAAACAAACAAAATAACCCCAGACCTAACCAAAACAAACAAAAAAACCCCAGGATGAACTTGAAGGTAGTATTTCAATTCTAGGCTCAGGCACCAAAAGCCAGGCATCTACAATACAAGTGTTTAAGCTCCAGTTACAGGCAGTGAAGTACTAAGACTTCATTCAGTTGTCTAAACATGGGGTCTGCTAACATTTGAGATACTATAAAGTATGATGTATGTTCTCTAATACATTCAGCTACCCCTTTAGAAGTATATAAAATAGCATACCTTAGAAACAATTTCTCAGGTAAACATCAACAAAAAAAATATTCTTTTTGTGACACTATAATCTTCAATCAAAGAAAATGCACACCCCCCAACGAAAGAGCAAAATTAATATTACTGTGAATCACATTTGTACCTTTCTTTGATCCTACTACACCTTTGCATTTAATACTAGGTCATAAAACCTTTGAATTATGGAATGTAATGTTCTTTTTAGTTCTCTCCTCCTCCAAGTGAAAATGCAACTGAAAGAAGTTCCTTCAGTATGGAAAGTAAATTTAATTTAATAGGTATAGGACAGATGAAGAAAATTTGTGAAGAACTGTTCTCATGCATACTTCTTCACCTCTTCCACCTACAATGATAATTACTGGTTTAAGAAAACAAAATAGCATAAACAGTGGTATACAAACAGGAATGTACAAGAGACTTCTCATACAAATATATCATCAAACAAAATCACTTGGACAACCTCTGTGGCATCCTCCTTTCTAGAAAAAGACTGGCATCTTGGATATCTTCCTTAAAATATTCAGATACATGAAAATGATCTTTTTTTTCTTTTTTCAAAGAAAAATAATTTTCAAATAAGATAAACCTGTGAGAGTATTTAAAAATGTATTTTTTGGTAGTACAAGTCAGTACTATGGTTCAAATGTATTTATAATACGATACGCTGACAATTTTTAAAATTTATTTTATGTATGATTATAGTTCTGGAAGAAAAGAACATGAAAGTTTTATATCTAACTCTTTTGTTTTGAATCCCTATACAGGACCAGCATTTCTAAAACATTTCAACACCTTCTTTACAAAGAAGAATAAACCATCACCATCAAATTGGCCAGGCATATGTATGACTGCTTTCTGTTTCACACTTCAGCAATGTTAAAAAAAACAAAAACGCATTGACCATTTGAAAAATCAGACTGAAAGATAAGAGTGCCAGTAAAGCACGTAGGAGATAAAAACCTGAAGATAATACTCCAAACAAAAAGGTAATTATTCAGTACTTTAAGAAGTTTTTTATATTCTCCTCTTTCTCTTGCTGTGTACAAACACATAACAATATATATAAAGTGTCTGTTCTCTTCATGAACTTGCACACAGTATTTAAGCACAGGCAGACATTAAATATATGCACAGATTTTTGTATGTACATGTTAAACATATATATCAAAATATTTCTATGTCATGGTATATTTAATAAAGTGGGGCAAGACCCAGCCTTGCAGGGGAGCTTTCTAATCTAGTGAAAGGGGTTTTAAACACCTGGAGATGGTAGACAAAAGATCTGAGACTAAGAGGAGGGATAGGAGAAAGGGAGAAAGAAGCAAGCATGACATGCAAGGAATGTTCCCTATGAACACATCACAGCTGAGAGGCTCACCTCAAATGCCTGTACACTAACACATTCAGAGTGGAAAAAAAATCACAAGGAACCCATACAGGATCCTCAGGACAAGTGAGGAGGAGAGGATGCACTCTATGGAAAAGGGTCATTTGAATTCATGGAGCTTTTCACTTTAGCAGGTGACCAACAAGCCCAGAGCTGATGGGTCAAAATGAGGGTGGGTGCAATGATGAGTGTCTGATAAAGTTAGATCAAGAAGACGAAATGAAGCCTCCTTTAGAAAACTGGGGGAAGTCTCACAATCACAAGGTTGGTTCTCAGTGGGATATGAACAATCCCAGGATCTACTGAAAGGGCAAAATGGTGGAGCACAAACATTTCAAGACATTTCTGACAAGCATCAAGAACTGTTTTGATACAGGTGTACAGGTGGCTGACAAATTGACCAGAGGAGACACTCAGTTGGACCTAGTACACAAAAAAAAAAAAAAAAAAAAAAAAAGTCACAAATCTAGACTTTAGAAAAGCAGATCTAAACTTGTTCAGGGATCCACTTGGTGGGGGCTAATGGGAGACTGCCCTGGAAGGTAAAGTTGCTTGAGAGAGCTGATTGATCATCAATTACAACTTCCTCAAAGCACGGGAAATGTCCAGTGTGATGCCCAGGAAGTTGTACAAACACAGTGTAAGGTCAGCATGGATATTGGGGAAATCTAGACTGAGTTCAGCTGAATTACAGAAGCCAATAATCTCTTGGAGTTGATACTAGTGAGGACTGTGAAGCATAAAAAGAAAGTTACACTGTTAGCAAAAGGAAGACAAAGGAAAATGTGGGGCCACCACTCAAAGTGGTAGAGAACCTAGCAGCAAATGATGTGGAAAAAAATGTGGTACTAGCTGCCTTCTTTGCCTCAGCTTCTACTGGTAAAGACTGTCTCAAGACTCCCAGGTCCTCTGAGCCTGCGCCAGTATCTGGGGGACTGAAGAATTACCCACAATAGAAGATTAAGGTAGAAACCAAGTAAATTGGACATAGGACAAGATGGGATACCTCCAACAGTGCTGATGAAGCCAGACAATGATCTTGCAAGGGCACTGTCTATAGTCTTACAAAGGTCTGAGTGATCAGGGTAGGATTCTGATGACTGGAAAAATTGTCCATTTTCCAAGAGAAGTGGGGGAACCATCAGGAGAACTGCAGGCCAGTCGGCCTAGCCTCACTACTCCTCCTAGAAGCCACATCCAGGAACGTACAGTAGGAGGAGAAGACTGGAAACAGCCTACATGCATTTACCAATGGCAGAGTACTTGACCAGCCTGATCGGCTTCTGTTATAAGATGGCTGCCTTGGTGAAGAAGGTGTACCTTGATGTTTGGGGGGGGGGGGGGGGGGGGGGGGCGCGGTTTGTCCATACGAACAACTTGATGAAAATATGGTTTGGATGGGTAGACTACCAGGTGGCTGGAAAAATTGCTTGGACTATCAGGTTCAAAGGGTTGTGATCAGAGGTGTACAGTCCAACAGGCAGCTGGTTAATAGGTATGGATAATGGGGCCAATGCTGCCTTTGCATCTGATGTCTTGACTAATAAGCTGAATCATAAGGCAGAGTGCATCCTCTGCAAATGTGCAGATGACAACAAGCTGGGGGCAAGTCCTCTGCTTGCTGCAAGGCTGGGCTCCTATTCAGAGAGAGATTGATGGACTAGATAAATGAGCAACAAGTATCTCAAGAAGCGCAGAAATGGCAAACTTGGAGTCCTGCCCCAGGAGGGAATAACCCCATACAACAGTGCAGTCTGGGGGCCAACTAGATAGAAACCAGCTTTGCAGCAATAGTTCTGTTGGTCCTGGTGGACAATTATTTCAGCATGAATCAGCAGTGTGTCCTTAAACAAAGGGAAAACTGCACCAGCAAAAACAGACAGAAAACTCAGGGAGACAATTCTTCCTTTCTATTCAGCATGTTAGTCTCATTTTCCAAGTGATAAGTGATAGGGCAAGAGGAAATGGCCTCAAGTTGTGCCAGAGGAGGTTTAGACTGGATATTTGGAGAAATTTCTTCACCTAAAGGGTTATCAAACTTTGGAACAGCCTGCCCAGGGAAGTGGCTCAATCACCAAACCTGGAGGTATTTAAAAGATGTGTAGATATGGCAATTAGGGACATGGCAGTTACGGACACTGCTGACTTGGCAGTGTGAGGCTTATGGTTAAACTTCATGATCTCAGAGGTCCTTTCTAACCTAAATGATTCTGTGATTTTACGCAAAAGACTGCATGTGGAATGATGTGTCCAGTTTTCAGCTCTCTAGTACTGGAAAACTACTGGAGTAAACCCAGCAAAGGGTCGCCAAGTTGGTCAGGAGACTGGATAGTATCAAGAAGGTCTGAGAGAGCTGCATGTGCTCACCTTCAATATATAGTTTAGCCACCTAATGGGAGGGTCTGGATAATATGGAGCCAGACTCTTTTTGTACAGTGATAGGATGAGAAGCAACAGAGACAAGTGGCAACAAGGAAAATTATAATTTGATATGAAGGAAAAAAATTTCACAAGGATGATTAGACACTGGAAGGGGATGTCCAGGGAGGTTGTGGCAAGCCTTTGAGACAGCCGTGTAGATATTCAAAACTTGACTGGGTAAAGCCCTGAACAGACTGAACTAAATTAGCCTTTTTTTGGGTATGACATTGTATCAAATGACATCTGAAGGTCCCTTCCAATGTAGATTACTTCACGATAACAGAACAGTACACCCTGCCTATAGCAAGACTATGAAGCATAATCATATTTAATCTTATCATAGCCTTATTTAGTACTTTTCATTTTTATATATTTTGATGGATAACAAATAATTTTTTTCTGTGTAATACACAGAAAAGCTAATCAGACATCAAAGCTAATCAGTTTAAACATTACACATTTTAATGTTAGAACTATTTTTTAACTACTTAAAGAGTTCTGATGATGCTATTAGAAATAGTATCAGATAAATAATCTGACAGAGAGAGTATGAAATAGGTTGATGTAGTAATAACATCAGAAAACTGTACTACTTTGTATATAAGCTTCATCTCCACAAAAACAAACAAGCAAACAGGAGATGTTAAAAAAAAAAAAAAAAAAAAAAACACAAAAAAAAACAAAAAACAAAAAACAAAACAAAACACAAACCAAACAAACAACAACCACAACCAATCAAAAACACACCAACTTCTCCCTCTGCTGATTCTTGTATTGGTTTCATTCAGGTCACACAGAAAGTACAGCTAGTGGCTTCAGATCATTCTTTCAGGGTAGAGGGTGATCAAGTTGGAGGCAAATCTATTTGCAGGAAACAACTGACAACCCCAAATTAACCTAGTATACACTATAAAGGGATCACTGAGTCACAGAAAGTTTATGGAATTTTAAGAAAGATGAAAAAGTCCAGGGAATTTGAGTCAATCCTATATTGCACTCTCTTCCTTAAGAGTGGAAATCCTCGAGTGAAGGGTATTTTGAGAACACAAATTGGGAAACCACAATAAAATCTGATTGCAAGGATGTTTTTTCTAATTGTGCTTATGACATTTAAATTAACACCAACTGTTTGATTACTCAACTCTTTTCCTCCTCCATGATGGATAAATATTTAATGAGAATAATCTCCACTGTGATTGTGAGCCGTGTAAAGAAGTTAATTTCTCCTCTATTTTTTCTCAGGTCCCTGAGAAACCAGGTATATTCTGAGGAGTTACAGAATAACTACCTTTCCTCCAAATCTCTTTATAAGTATTACCTCAGAAAGCTAATATTTATTTAGGTATACCTAAAGGAACTTTGCTACCCCAGGAGAAATCCTGCTGAACTTTACACAGGGCAACCATATTTAGAGTCAGGAACAGTACAGAATAAGTGTGATTTTTGACTTAAGCTAGGTCGTCAGTCTTAGTAACAGATGCAGTTGCCCAAAGCCCTAGTCTGCCTGTCTGATGTACTGATAACACCTCGTTATCAGTAGCACTGGAAGGAATACATGAGGCTCCTTTCAAAACCAGGTATGAGGAAATCCACACAGGGGACTATTACATTATTTCTACTATGAAAATATGCCTCAAAAATATCTCAAGAAATCCAGCAGCCAACAAAGTTATTAGTAACCCACGAGTTCTCTTTAGTTCTGTATTTAATTATTGTATATTGCATCATGAAGAGAAGTTAGAGGTAGAAGAATGCTATTAAAACTATATAACCCTACTAGTGTAGGAACTAGAGTAGATCCCCAAAAGAGGGGGGGGGGGGGGGGAACCGTACCAAAACCCCATATTTTAAAATATTAAAATATTACTTAAACATAAAAGTTCATGACTGACTCTTTTTTTTTTTTTTTTTTTTTTTTTTCTCTTATATACTATATACAGAGAGAGAGACTGAAAGATATAGGATAAAGGAACTTATTATTTTATTTACTAAGAATGGAAGCATTGTATGGTTTAAGAGAGAAAGAAAAACAGGAATATATTGAAGTACTGACAGACAGCAGCATCCTGCTTTCCATGTCAGATTCCTAGCAAATGTCTTCACCCAGAGACAAAAAGATACATTCTTTATACAAGATTATGATTTGCACTAGATACCAAAACAAGGGTGAGAGAGAACATCTAGATTTATATTCCCATATGAGCCATTAGACCTGTCATAACAACACTCATACAGACACTAGAATACTTTAACTCTGCAAGAGAAAAGAGCAGGCGAAGAGGATAATAGGTAAGAGTAGTCTGGAGGCACTGTTCTTCATAAGGACAGAGAGACTTGGCCTAACCATTTCAATTAATACATTGCATATACTCTGAGTTTTCTACACATAACACACTCTCAATGTACTAAGATGTAAGTGAACTAGTTGATGAAAGTATTGGAATACTGTATAACAGAACAAGGATGGATCTATCTTTACCCCAGTAGGGCACTTGTTTTTCCATATGCCACTTCATGTGCTTCTGCTGTGCATCTGTCTCATAGAAAACATTAGAATGTTAGATTCACTATCAATTACAGGCTGGAACAAGTTTGATTTCAATTACAGCAGGAGAGGAAAACAGCTGGGATCCCTAAGGGGAGGTGTAGGCACCAAGAGGGTGAATCAAAACTCAGAATGGTACAATGCATGCTACTAATTAGGGAGAAAAATGAAGTCAAGGTACATGTGTAAACACTTATTATTTTATAAACCTGGGGTTGCTTAGTTTCACTTCATCCACATTTGAGATAGAAGAGTAGTACCTCATTGGCCAGCATCTATTTTGATTCGTTAGAAAGAACTGCTTCACAAGTAATTTTAATGGCAGTTCTAAACTAAAAGCAACTTACTTTTGAAAACAAAGTCATAATAAAATCTAATTACAAAGACGATTGGTGTTTGTCAACATCCCTGAATTACATCCAAGTTAAGAGACTTCTTTTACCAGCTAATGGACACAGAGAGTTACGATCAAAACAAAATACAAATTGTGAAAACTTCTGCTAGGGTTAATAACAATATCTGTGTATGCAGACTCCAAAAAATAAAATGTACAGAGCATTCCTCTTCTTATAATCCTTACTCAAGCAATTATTATCACCTAGCTTGAAAAGCAGAGAAAAAGCTGTTGGGTTTTTTTTTGTTGTTGCTTTTTTGTTTTCTTTTGTTTTGTTTTGTTTTTTCTTTTTACAGGGAAAAAAATATTCCTTCATGTTCTACTGTTTGGAAACCAAGTCATTTCTCTGGAACATGCTCAAATGAGACATTTGAATAGTCACAGATTTTTTCATTTGACCTTAGTCCATTTCTTACAGCTCAGCATCTCTTTCCTCTGAAAGAAAGAATCTGTTACTTTAGGACAAGTTCAGTCACAAGTTTCATGCTCTCAATCTATCCTTCACAAATCTGACTCCTGCTTTTGATTATTCCATGCAGTTTTTCTCCCTTTTATATATACATACTCCCAGATTTGTGTGTTCATGTGTTGGGGTGGGAGGGGATGTTTCCACCCCAAAGGAACAGATGTTAACGTTATCAATGCCAAAGTACCAATTTATTCCTAGAAGGGATCATTTTGATCACAGGCCACAAGATAGTCTACCCAAAAGCATTGCTCAGATAAATGGGACCATGATTACCTGTACAAATCTTCGAATAACAAAATTAAACTGGCATGAGATAGAAAACAAAGCTGCACTAGCTGAACTCCATCATATAATTGTTGCTGACTTCACACTTCTGTAACACATTTGGGTGGGGAGACCAGAGTGATAGAAACCTCAGTGACAACTGCTAGTTGGCCTTACATCTGGATGATAATCAAGGAAATTGGCCTGAGGCTACGTGACTAGTGAGGCCACATGGCTCATGAGCTTGGCTTATAGTGGCTTACGCCAACAACATGATTTATAAAGCAATAAACAGTTAGGACAATAACTCCTCATGAGTGGACACATCCATGGGCATCCAGCATCACATAGAAGGCTGAGCCTGAACCATGCACGCAGGAGTCTGGCTGACAACCAGGACCCAGACATGCTGCACAGTTGGAGTGAGCAGCCTGTCCCCCTGCACGTGGGTCTGAACTGGGACGGAGGAAATGCAGCTTTGGCTGGTGACTGTGTGTGTGTGTGTGTGCGTGTGTACGCTTGTATGTGTTGTAGAATAGGTTTCTTAAAAGGCAAACTGCTATCCACACACCACCATCCCTCCCACATGCTAAGTACATTTTAGATTATTCATCACTGAGTGTTGTGTTTCCATTCCAGCATCCACCCCACCCCAGCCCAGGTCCCCCACAGAACTGTGCTGTCTGAACTGCTGCATAATCAGGTACACCAGACACTTACTTACCTAAGAAATTCTGCATCTAATCTTTAGGTCCAGATACTACCACCATTAAAGGCAATGACTAAGATTCAACTTCAAGAAATAGAAAATCCATTAGCTCTGAAACTTGTTTATTACATACAATGTTAAGGGAGATTTGCTTTGCCAAGAATCCTTTAGAAGGAGACTGTGTAATTGCTATTTAGATGAGCAAAATACTCACAGGTAATTCAACTGTTTTTTTAAAAAGCAAGAATACAATTCATCTTTATTCACACTCAATAATGCATTGCAAAATGAGCAGTCCTCATTCATTCTACAGACCATCAACATTACTGGGTTATTGCTCAGACTGTGAAGATCTATCAATATTAAGATAAAAAAAATAATTAAAATACTTAAAATTATTTCCATAAGGAAAGGGCTGTAGGACTTTTTCAAAGCCTAACATTCATATGGATGGAAAAGCAGCTTTAATTAATCTGATTAGTCAGGTTGCTGTTGTCAGCTAGGAGAAAAAGCCCTAAGTTTTCCATGCCAAATATCAGCTGGTAGATAAAAGAGAGAAAATATTCACATTTTTTAAAACCTAGGACAGGCATGGGAAATAGTTTACCAAATTGTTTAACTCTCTTTAAGTATTGAATCTAGCTCAAAAGTTTTGTCTGACAAAGAGCAACAATTTTTAGGGAAAGGCTAAGAGAATTCCATAAAATCTTCCATAAATTAGCTTAAAAGCTTAGAACTTTTGTCCTGTTTAGTTACTTCAGAACTTCCTTTCTAGTAATTAACATCCAATTTCCATTAAGATTTCCCTAACACCTGTAACACTTGAAAGACCAGCTTCTACAATGTAATATATATGGAATAATATACTTTCCCTCAAAAAAGTGGACTCGACCATGAAGCTTTACATATATATTGCTCTTAGAGCTTTAAATAAATTATCAGGACTCTCTATTTTGTAATTAGTAGCAAATTAAATAAAATATTAGAAGTAACAGCTGCTGCTAAAACATTACACTGTAGTACTGATACAAAACAAAGACATCCCAAAGTTGAGTTAAGAGCTTAAGTGCATATTTAGTCTCCTATGGTACTCAGCTGGCTGAAACCACCTCAGTGTGGTCTAAGCATTCTTCATTGCCTCAGTAAAAATGAATATACAGTTATAGGCACCTAAATTTATAATATCTGGAGCTGAACAGAATAGAATAGAATATTTCAGTTGGAAGTGACGTACAATGATGATCTAGTCCAATTGCAAATGCCACTTATTCTGTTCACTTTAAATTACTTTGTCCTGTGTATGTCTTTTTTTTAATTCAAAATTTCCTTCAAAATTCTTGTGTTGCTGTATTAATATATAAACACAGAATTCTCTATCATTAGAGAGGAGATAGATAAGATAGATATCTAGATTTATGTATCTATATCAATTTTATAATACACTAATAGAAATTCAACAAAGTTTATTCAGAATATTTTACACTAAAAATATAAAGTAATTCCCTTATCTCTGAAATACCTATATTGAGGCTAAAATAGCCCACTATTAAGGCTAAAAAGTCTAATATCTGGTAGTAGTTAGAAAATATAGTTTTAAATTTAATGTCTGATACCCAAAACTCCAGTTTCTGGGAAATTTTCTTCTTCTGATGTAACTTAAATCAAGTGCCACAGAATGCTTAATTTTGGGAAAAGAGGCCTATATTATAAAGGAAACAGTTTTTTACTGTAATCTTGTAGTTTGAATAGTTGAATATATCTAATTAAATGTATCATAAGATGCAACTACATTTAAATTACATTTATTACTTTTAACCTTTAAAACAATTGGATGTTCCAAACTTCTACATAGAGTTCTCTGGTATTAACTTTAGAGAGACTTTCTTTAAAAAGCATAGATAGTGGACAGATACTACAGTCCTTTATTTCACACAAAAACCCCAGCATGGAAACCGACAGACTAGACTGGAGTTCAGCACAGAGAAGAAACTGCATCTAAATAGACCATGGCTCCTCCTTACTGCAGAGCTGTAGAAATCAAAGCACTGAACCCTGTTTCTTCTCTGATTACTGCCTCAGAAAGTGGAGGACTGACAGCATCTGCCAGACTAATTTTCTTAGAAGTCCACATGGTGCTCAAAAGGAGACTGTTATTTTCCTTGGCTTACTGGGTTGGAGTCCAGAGCACGCGTTAAACAAGACTAACGAGAGGATGCCTGGAGAAAGGTACTATTCAGTAGGCCCAGCTGTGAACCATGAATTGCTCTGATGGGCAATAACTAACCACTTGCTTGTCTGAGTGAAGATAAGAGAAAAGGTCTTATTATAACCTTCAGCTGAGCAATTCTCTCTTCCCCCTGTTAGATGCTACCACACAGTTTTAGTTCACTACAGGCATTACTTCAACTTCACACCAGTGTGACAATACTGAAAAGAATGGAAACACACTTGCATAAATTTGCAGTAATGCACTTCTTACAAACCCTGCAGGAGTTTTGTCCATTGAATTCAGTGATAGCAGGGCCCAAAATACCTATCTTAAAATTAAATTATTATTTTATTTATTTTAGCGGATCTGGTATCTTACCACCCATGGTTTGTCAGGTACCCAAATCTCCCACAAGTACTTCGGCATATCTCCAAAATTCAGTGCCTAAAAAGCAATAATATTTAAATAAAAAAGATGTGTCATTCTTACTAGAGATCTTCAGATAACCCACCTCCCCAGTGGCCCAATACTGTTAATATAGAAAGCAAAATGTGAGCAAATTTCTACTGAAGATAGATAAATAACTTTTTATAAGGGTTCACAAACTTCAGAGGCCATAGCCTAGTGTTACCAAACGTATGTGTGGTAACATTTCAAATGCTATAGCAAACATCAGTTTGGTTTCTGAAGGCTGACTCTACAACATTTTGCTGCAGCCAGGCAACAGATTTTCAGATGGGTTTTTATTGTTCTGTTTAGTGAACTACCAAGTGAAATCACTGTCTCATAATAGGGAGAAACTTTTTTTTTTTTTTTTTTTTTTTTTTAATGCACTATTAAGCTTTTTATTAAGATATTATTAATCAACCCTGAGACTCTAAAAAGCAAAACCAGCAGATCTTTAAAACTGCAATTAAATCTGTGTTTAATGTGGGAGCATTAATGAATGTTCATGCTCTGTTACTAACTGCTGAATATAGATAGCACTATGTAATTCAGGTTCCCTCCCGAGTATAATATTCAGACACCCCAAAATATGTCTCCAAGGACTCGAGTCATAAGGACTCTGTATGTATGTGACTGTAAGAAAACTGTGGAGGGAAAGTTCAGTAGGTTGCTGAGTTTGCAGAACCTTCAAAACTGCCTATTCCTAGGGGAACTAAATGAATTTGTTATCCAACCTGTCAGCAGAACAGTACCACAATAATTCTGAAGAATCTAAGCCAGAACAACACATGCATTTGGAAGGACAGTCAGAAACTCAGGTATCAACCCAGCACCAGGATTTTGTACTGTTGTATTCTATTTGAGAAAAAAAAGCTTCCCAAAGAGGGAATATTACATTAAGAGTAGTGTTACTGGAAAATCAGACAATTTCAAATCCATCCTCTGTAGAGTAATATGCCCAAATCACAAACAAGCACTCTGTGCACCATATTCAGAAAGGACATTAGTATTCTGTACAGAATAGTTTATCTGGTCCTTTACCATTGTATAGTGAGCAAAATCTTCAGTAAACTTTACATCAAATAGTACTTTTACTTGCAATGGAAAACACATGTCTCTTCCAAAGTACTCCCAACAGGTACCTTAGATATCTCATACAAGCTCTGTATTGTTGGAGAATTATATCACAGTTCTGAAAGCTTTTTCAAGAAATCCCCTTGAAAGCAGAAAGTCATCTTAAGTATTTTATCTACCAAAAATATTCTCCTCTGATATCTGAAGTCATATTTCCAAGTAACTTCAGGAAGCCTCTTCTTTCTCATCTAAAATTTCATTTGGAAAAAAAAATAAAAAAAAAAAAAAAAAAAAAAAAAGAAAAAGAAACCAAAACCAAAATGCTTTACACAAGCAGAATTGTTATTTGGTTTTACACTCTGAATGAAAAGACAGTCACACAATCCATGGAGATTAAAAAAGTATAGCTTAAAAGAAAGGTAAAAGACACTGAGAATGCCTCATTTTAAAATCTGTCTGTATCTCCTCTGATATTTTACATATGATTGCTTTCTTCATTTACATGAGTAAAATGAAGAGCAATTCACCCAAAAGCAGTAGAATTAAACTGGCAAAAAAGCAAAGAAGGAGTCCCTGTGGATCAAACTCTTGTTTTAGGAAGTATATTGCACAGTTTTATCCACTTTGACAAAGTAAATGAGTTTTTGAAGGCAGACTCCATATTACCAAATACCTTCTTACTTGTTAGAAACTCACCTTTACAGAAATAAGTCACCTTTGCAGAAATAATAAGTATTGTTTCCTGAAAATAATTGGAAAGGAATCACAAGAGTAATTTCAATAACAAAAAATAATGAATGTTTCCTCCATCCCCTTTGCTAGTTGAAAGCTTAGGGACACCATCAAAATAAAATATGAATAAGGATGAATAAAATCTCATTCATATAACAATTGCAGAGTGAAAGACAAATGCATGGCATCATTAAATACAATGCCTTTTTTCTACATAGCTACTTTCTCAAAAAGCAGATTATTGCTACATCAGAAGTGATATATGTCTTTCTCACTCTCCCATGTTTTGGGGAATGGTTAAGATCATTATGTATTACAGGGCCAGCAAAGAGAATTAGGGAAACAGCAGCTTTCCAACATCTTCTCTGGCTCCCCAGCCTTCTACAGCTTTCCTGTGCCCACCAGTACATGGTAGGAAGCTGTCAAGGAAGTGGCTCTTGCTCTCAGTCCAACATCAGTGGCAATTCCAACTGGAATTAAACTTGGACCCAGGATGCAGGGTAGGAGGGGAATGAAAAAAGTAGCTGTAAGGAGTGTGTAATATGAAATGTATTTTTAAGTATTACAAAGAATAGTTTCAAGTTCTAACACAAGATGAGTCCCTTGTCCCTGAGGTCACTGTAGAAAGTATTCCCATAAGCTGGTGACCTAAATTCATGATTCCTGAAATGGCTCATGACTGCCATACATTTAAAATTCAGGGTTGGATTCAAGAGTTCTTAAGTGTATATAGCTTCTTCCCTAAAAGGTGTTAAAAAGTCAACATAATTTCAGTTATCATAGAACATGCAAGTTTTGTTTCTGTAAAACTTAACACAGTTTTATCTTTTTCTTTCCAACTGTTCCCCTATTTCATGAGCTGACATCAGCAAAATCCTTCAACCAAAATGCACGCTGACTTTTTATTTCATTTATCATCCAACATTTACAAACAAAAATGTTGTGGGAATATCTTGAGCTAAACAGTTTGGATGGAGGAAGGAAATGACAAAGTCAGCATCATAGATGAGATTGCAATCCAACAGCAAGGAAGATAACACAGAAAAAACTTGCCAATTGCTTTTTCCCAATAAAATGAATAGATAGAACCACAGACCTCTAAGAGTAATGAAAACAACCTACTGTGTCATCATTTTATGCAAGAAAGGGAAAGAGAAGATTAGCCTAAAACTCCTACAATAATATGGATTTTTTCAGCTGACAAAAGCAATACTATATAAAATCTTTTCTGTGCTTTATTTCTAATTACCTTCTATCCTTTAATGAACAAGAAAGAAAGCACTTGATCTTGAAAGTCCTTGTGCAGTCAAAACTCCCACTAAAATTAATGGGACATTTTCTCCAGCCTAAAAGCTCTGAGATCAGTCCTCAGACTTAGCTCTTTCTAAGCTTCTTCTATTAATCAAACTTCTTAGTTTTTTCCTCTCTTTTTCTGCTAGGATCATATATTTAAAAAAAAAAAAAAAAGACACCAGAAATCATATCCTTGCCTGAGGAAGAAAGCCTGCTGTACTTTGTTACCTCAAAAGTTTAGCTCAGTTTCACAAGTAAAACCCCAACTCTGAAGAACCTTGGTTACCTGGACACTGAATACATAATTTTAACCTCTTCAAACAGTTAGTACAGATGCTGTCTTGCAGTGTGGAAGTCAAGCTGTCTGAATTACACAGCTGAAATGTGTATACAAAAACTTTCTATTTGGACAAACCTCTCTGAAACTAGTAGACCAAAAAACATAAGGGACTCTGAACAGCCTTGACTCTCACTCCCAGCAAATAAGGAGTTAAGGGACTAAGGTTCAATGACCATTTCTCTCATCTAGCCTCACACAACCTGCAATATATATCTGACATTTCAGTGCCTAAAAGGAATAAAATTAAGTCCTAAATTTTATGCCTCAGTAAATCATTTCGTTTTGCAGAATGTTGATCACTCATTTCAGGAAAATGACAATTCTTATACAGTTAAAAAAAAAAAAAAACAAACAAACAAAACAAAACAAAAAAAAAAAAACAAAACAAAAACAAAAACAAAAACAAAAAAAAAAAAAAAAACAAAAAAAAAAAAACCACCACCACAACAAAGCCTAGCAAGAAATTTCTGTATTCAAAAGAATGAACTGTCTTTTTTGGCTGTAATACAGTAGCATCATTTCTCAACCATAATTCTTAATTTTCTCCCACTGAAATGGTATAGAAGGCTCTTGCACAGAAGTAAAAATAAAATACACCATAACCTGTCAAATCAGGTAGCACTAACAACAGTGTTCTAAGAAAAATTATAAGACTTGTTTATGGCTGATCATTAATAGGCTTTAGCAAGGATAATTTCCTTTGTTCATTTTTACACCTCAACAGCACAGTTGTGTCTATATACAAGAAAACTGACAGGACAGCACAGCATTTAATTGCTCATTTAGAGAGCCTGTGAGAGGCTATACCACACTGGCATACAGTCTAGAAATGATACAGTTCTGCATGGATTCTTACATAAGATTATACCTTCCTGTGAAGATGCTTTAATATCTGTGAAGATTCTGTAACATTGCCTTCATTTATGAAGAATTCAAGCATAACGAACTATTGATCTTTTAATTACAGTGAAGAAGTAAAAGATCCAGCAGGTGACAGAAAGAAGGAGAAATAGGGATGATGGACTGATCTGCACTTTGACACATGAATACACAGACACACAAAATACCTCCACGATAAGCAGTACCAGATAAGTCCTTGCCAACTCACTGGTTTCTCTTCTGTGCCAGCTGGCATGGTTTAAATTGACTTCAGCATTCTTTTGCCTACAGCTTGCCTTTATTTTTTAAATGCTGTAATTTACAGGACTTGAAAACACACAGGAAAGTATTAAATAAATAATACTTAGTGGTGGTTGTTGTTCATCATGGCAGAGGAAAAAAAATACCAGAAAGTAAAAGAAGTAACTGAATCAGTTACAGGGATAAGCAACTTTGCTTGTTTTCAAAAACAAAGCCAACAAAAAACCCACATAAGCACAATCACTTTCTGAAGGAAGAAGTTAAACCTGAAAAGGCAAATTGTAATTTATTAAAAAGAATGAAAGTAAGAATATAATTTCGATGTTAGAATTGAAAGAGAATATAATGTCGGTGTTAGAACTGAAAGGTTCACAAGACATACAATTATTTTTCTGTGTGAGCAATTAAGTATGTTTTTAGAAAGACAAAGGAACATTTTGTTAGATAAAGAAATGAAGTGCATTTTTCACTGTATTTTTAAAAAAAAAAAAAAACTACTCTAGAATCTATCTGATGTTAGCAGTGAATACGTAACACACAAAATCTAGGAAGAGAAATCTCTTGGAGATCACAGAGAAATTCTACCCCAACAGAAGAAAGAAAATGAGACTTCATAATTCAATTTTTATTCCCAAGGCATGTGCATTCCCCCATGCAATCTCTGTACTTGCAACACAATACGCTATCAAAATTTTACTGCTAGAGTCATGTCTCTTAGTCACCATTGCCTCACAGACCTTTATTCCCTGCCTTTGTCCCAGATTCCTTTGAGTTAAGGAGTTAAATAAGTCTCGGGTACTTGACTAGTAACTGTTAAAATGAGATGTAAAGAGGAACTAACACTGCAGAGACAGTGCAAACATAACAGCAAGTTCACCTTCCATATTCTAGAGTGAATTCATTGCTCTCACCTATTTATTGTCTATGTAATGTCTAATTAACACTGATGTCCTGATGTGAGCCCATTTGACAGGTATAAAACTTCATCACATGTAAGGTACTGAATATATAATTTCAGCAGAAGACTGCTTATTTTGAACACAGACATCTAGATGCAATCCACACAAAAGGACAACACAATCCAATTATTAACTAAAAACCTCTTGGTATTTCTAGCACAGTGCAATTCTTTATGGCTGAAATGGATCTGGACTGTTAATGATGACAGTTTATAACTGGTTTCAGCCACAAAAGATTATATTATCATCCTGCAAATATCAAATTATTGTGGGTTTTTTTGCTTCTTCAGTGTTGCCTAAAATTATGATCTGTGAAGTCTTCCATCCTCACCCCAAGGGCAAAGGAAAGACATGGTCATATAAGACAGAGAACTGTGTGTGGTTCTTGAGAAACAGATGACCACTATTTAGGATTGTGCGGATTACTCCTACATGAAATAAATTGGTGGTTTCAATTTTGCTCAAAGTAGATGTGACTTATCTATGACAAAACACAAGTAGACTACTTATTGGTAACTCTAAGGTCAAAAAGATCACAGATTCAAACCACTACCCGACCTACAGAGGCTGGCTCTGTGCACTGCTGTTCATTGCATCGCACCTGTTCTGTGGATACACTGCGGTAAAGGTGGATGATAAAGGTCTGTATATCACCTCTCATGACTATGAAACTCTCTTCACTTGAAACTACACAAGGGTTAATTATATGAAAGCACAGCAGCATCCAGGGAACAGATTATTTCAGTAGCTGCAGCATTAAGTTGGTAAACTATATACAGTGGGAAAAAGAAAAAAGAGCACACTTTTGTACTCTCCAGATATTTCTAAATGCTAAGTGACAGCACGCTAAAAAAAAAAAAAAAAAAAAAAAAAAAAAAAGAAAAATGAAACAGAATCTCTCTTTAAAAGCAATAAAATCTCTCTCTCCTTTTCTCTTTCTCTCAGAGGCAGCGTATTATGTTGCAAAGGACAATCCTTTACACCTTAGAAGAGGACTCTAGTCTGGTGGAAAGACTTAGTCATGGAAAGCTACATTATACTAAAATCCCAAAGGTAGATGTGATTCAGCTTTAAAATTGGCACTATGATTCAATGTCCTAATATTTTTCCCAGTTTAATGCTTTCACTCCAATCCCATGAACTCTATAAACTCAAATCCATGATGGGAATAAGCATATACACTGAGACTTTCTGGTAATGATTCACACAGGTAGCACAGCAATTGTCTGTTATGAAGTGAACAAATTATGAAGGGAGTAGCAGCCCTGTGGTTCAGGAGGAGAGGTACAGTTAATTATTGTTGCCATTCAAAGAAAATAAGTGTAAACTTCTGACAATAGTCAAAAGAAAATCATAAAGAGTTTATTGTGATCAGTTTATTTTTCTCACTACAAATAATAGTGATAAAGTAATCCTAATGAAGACAATCAGGATATCAAAGAAACAAAGCAATACTTGAAAGAAACTTCAGAAGTTACCCTAATTACCATGCCTAGGATATGACTGACTGAGCCCACGGTTAGTACCTTCTCCTTTCACAAACTGAAAAAAAATATTTTGTCAAGATTTACATAAAAAATCTATTGTTACAGACATTCCTATTCAATTATTCATATAGCCTGTTTCTAGTAAGTCTAACCTTATTTTATATTATGTCTGAATGTCACAAATTTTATCATAGTTCTTACACTGATGTTAATATTAGAAGGTGAGGAAGGTGTTGCACTGAGATTTAACCCATTACATACTTAGTAATACAATTAACACAGCTGCCTGTCTAATCAGTCAAAGCCTGATTCATACCCTAAAATATCTTACCTGATCCGTATTGATCCCATTGTCATCCATTATCTCCATATTAAGAAAAAAAGAAATTACACCTTCCCTATTGTGCTGCTTCATACCTTTTAAAATAATCAATATAGTCTTCAATCTCTTTAAAACTTTTCTATTTCTACAAAAGTCAAGCTTAAAGTGAAAACAAAAGTCCATAAATAAATGCTGTCTTTACAGTAATTTGAATATCAGACATGTTAAACTCATGTTACAGAACAAGATAAAAACCATTTTCAAAAAGATAATGCCAAACTGAATTCAAAGGTCTAAATCTTGGCTTGTTATAGCATCCCACACTAATCCTGACATTTCCAGCAGTTGATTTGTATTAGTAAGTATTACAGTATAATGAAATTAGTAATAGTTATATTACCACAAATAGTATAAACAGCCCTGCTCTACTGCCTTTAAATTAGTTTTGTAAGCATGTTAATAACATACCATCAAGAGTCAATACAAATCCTTGACAGTGTCTTGAAAAAAGATTATGCATGTCTAAGCAATTTTCTCATACACAGGTTTTCTTTAGAAAACATGTTGTCACTATTCCATTAGCTCAAAAGGGAATGTATGCATAAAAGAGTCTCTGCTAAAGGAGTCTGACTACTAGCCAGGGAAGCATATGTTCAATAGTCTGTATTTACTGCTGGCTGGGATAGAGTTGTAGGTACCACAGCATCAAATGAATTTCTTTTTTAAAAGGTCTAGCAGTGCAGTGAATGCCTTTCGTTTTCAAAGGGGGAACCCTCTGAATAGAACAAAACCTCATTTTGACAGTATTTCATCAGGGACTGTTGGAATGAAAACAGAGTAGATTAACAGATATGTAGGGTAGACATCTTAGGACTGATCCATAGTGTCTGAAGTCCACCAGAATTTGTTTAGTGTCCTAAACCAGTCACCTTCCTGAAAACATTAAAAAATAACTCCCCCCTGCACACCCCCCAAAAAAAAAAAAAAACAAAAAAAAAAAAAAAAAACCACACCAAGCCCAAAAATAAATTAATGTATTTTTGTTGCATGTCCTGTCATAATATGAGGGTGCCCAACTCCCTACGATCAAATGCTACATTATTGGCAAAGGTAGAAACACAGTCTGTACCTCAGCTTTCCAACTTTTATTATACTGATCTGTGCTCTGGAAGTGCCACTCCTTTTACTACAGATGGAGGCCAGCGTAAGTGTTCTAACTTCAATGTCTATCATTTTGCTGTTGAAAAGTTCAGCAAGAGCAATCTTTATCCTCATTGTTCAAAGATATTTTCCATACTGTCAGACAGTTGGCTGATTTGATTCACTTTCTATTTTGTACAGAACTATTAGCTTAATAGGTCATTCAGAATGCCAATAGGTATCCTTAAAATTATGATATGATACATACGAGGTTAGAGAACAGTCTGTTTTGTCAGGTTAAATTACACAGAGATGGAAAACAGATTTTTTTCTCTAATCTCATTTTTTAGAAACAGTGGAACCATTTTAACTCAGTGTTCTTCAAAGTTTTTATGTCTATAGTCAAGAGTTTTCATGGAATATTTTAGTCCAAATTTTTACAATTTGTTTACCACAAAGATATAATGGAAGTGTGGGTTTTGTTTTTTTGGGGGGTGAGGGTGTTGTTTAGTTGTTGTGGTGATGGTTTCTGGGATTTTCTTTAAAAGCACACACAATCTTAACTATGGTTATTACCTATGGAAATTTCCATTCACATGTATACTCACACAGATTCTGTGAAGTAAATTTCATGTTATTTGACTGTATTAAATGTTTTCAATGTTTCCACTTATCCATACTTTCACAATCATTTTACCGAAATCATAATCTTGAGTAACAAAACTCATCACTTCTGACTTTTAAATTTTACCTCTTGCTTGGGAAACCAAGAAAATGGAAATGATGGATGAGCCATCCTAAACAGAATCCTTCCTTTGACCCTCAAATAAAACTCTCTTGTCCTTACATAGATGGATCAATCAGCTGTTTCCACTTCTCGGGCTGAGTTGAAATTTTACTGCTTCTTGCCCTGTTTTGATTTCATTTAACATGTTTTATATTTGAAGTGGCTGGTGTTTAGCAATTAGTAATACTATGCTAAAATAAGCAACAATTTTAATCCCTGAATTCCGGGTCATCATTAAGTCATCTCTCCTGTAATGAGGTATTCCACTTAGAGAAGAGGAAAAAAAATCCTTCAAGATCCACACCATCTAAGCATTACTTAGACTGTGAAAATTAGAGATCTATTACATCTTTTATTTTTATGGCATCTGGCATGAAAATACAGAGAAACAAGGTATGACTCTTCCTTTCCCTCCCTTTGCCTAAGACAATCTCACAGAACTAGGACTGACCAGGAAGATACCGTTCTGTGACTCAGTTTCAGTTTAAGCAGCCAAGATGAGGCTCTTCATTACTCTCAAACTACTGACAAAATATAAAAATCATTCACTCAATCAGTCTATTATATTAATAACTTTTAAAAACACCAGTTGTGCAAGTTTTATATTACACTGACATTTAGTGTCCTATTGCAAATCCAATATTCCCTGATGTGATACAGAATCCTCTGATGTAATATAGCAGCTGATAATAGAGCAAAATATTTGAAGCTTTTGCTAACTCTGAAATCCAGCATAACTTTTTAATTATTTTCATAAAATTCAATATTATCTCAAGAAAATATTAGCACACTTATGATTTTACCATGATCATGATTTATGTCAGATTTTGCAAAGGCAGATTGCAGTTAGTGCGATGATACAGTTCCTGTGTTTAATTACACAGAATCTTCTAAATTCTGAATTTAGGAAAATAAAATAATTAAAAGAATCCTCAGCTTAAAATACAAATGATCAGTTTAGTGCCAAAAGAAAATAATTTTGTCTGAAAGAAACTGAAAATCATGTTAGACGTTAAAGACAGGGAAGGGAAATGTATACCTTGACTTTTTTAATTGCACAAATTTTGTCTAATACTTTTTTAAAAAAGCATTTCTTGCAGTAGTATTACACAAAGTTCTTCAAATTAATTATATAGATAGTTCAACTAATTGGTTTTACTCCCCAAACAACTTCTAATCACCCAGTGTATCACAAATCTTTTTTCCCCATAGGTTTTTTTTTTTTCTAAGTCTTATATAAAGCAGGTCACGCCACGTTCTCTTTTTTATATACATATATTACTTATTTATTTGTATTTGGATAAGTAGGAGGAAGAAATAAAATTCCTGGACTCCATTTGATTTTGGATTTGAGGAAAATATCAATAGTTGAAGGCAAAAAACTTTAAAATTTGAGCTAAAAATCCACATTAATCTGCCTGAGACTTTAAAATATTTTATGAAGCTTAGGTACCAAAGAGGAAGACCCTCTCACTTCCAGAATTTTCTAGTGTTGTTTTCAAGGCAATATCACTTATTTACTACTTCTGTATTAAATTACATAACCTATAGTAAGTACTATGATCCTAATCATAACAAGGTCAGTCAGACTTTTTCAAAACTGAAGAAATTAGAACTGCCTCGATTTCAAGTCCAGGCATGTACAACATAACTGGGTGCCATGACTAAGACAACCTCAACTCATCATGTTTCGGTCTGACAGTAACTCCAACTAGAAAGAAAATAAAAAAAAAAAAAATAAAAACAAAACAACAACAATGACAAAAACAACAACAAAAAAATACCCACAAGCAACAAAAGAAGTAAACAGCCATAAGTACTTGAATGTGCTACATGACGTGTAGTGGGTTGTTGTATCAGATGACGTCTAGAGGTACAGCCATACAGGTTCAGGTCAAGGACCTGCCCGGATCAGTATCATGTCTCCAAGCATCTTGACAACTTTTGTGAAATTACTCCAGTACAAACTCAAGAACACTCAACTATCTGGATCTACCGTGGATGTATTCCTTCACAGGTCTAAAATAAATGTGTAATTTCTTCTCTGCATATATTATGCAGGTTTGGTCATTTTTCTAGAGAAAAAAAAAAAAGAACAGGCAGTTCTTTATTTCAGAAAACAGACCCCAAACCAAAATTTACAACAAACAATTCATGCTGGCCCTAGAAAAAGCAAGAGATAAACAAGCATCCCTCAAGCTTTCTCCCAGATTCCAATTACTTGAAAATCAGCCTGACAGCTATTTAGAAACCCACAACTTTTCTCAATATTTCATATTTAATCAGTATATTTCCTTCAACAACTGATAAAAGTGATCATATGAGTAGAAAGAAATTAACTGAAGTTGAACTGGCCTATACAGGCATCTGGGAGGCTTTAGGTTGTGTTTTTGATATGTCTGTTTCTAATTCTGTCTTTAATAGTGGCTACTCCTTAGTGACTCAAACTGCACATATTTTGGACCCTTTACTATTACTCTTTAAGCATCTAGTAACAGAAACAAACAAACAAAAACAAAACAAAACAAACCACAAAAAAACAACAAACAGACCATGATTTTAAGAAGTCCAGTTGATACAAATAGTAGCAACATATTAGTTTAGTATTCTGTCTATACAGTGATATTCTCACTATTACAGAGTTCAAGAGAAAGATGTTACAGAATGTCTTTAGCTCAAAACACTACATTTCCCACTCTGTCTCCCATGACAACCAGGCTCTTCTGAAAACAAACTGTACCACCAGAAGGCATCAAGAGTAGTAGAGAGAATTTCCATTCTTCCTTCTGTTGACTTCACCAAAAAAATTGAGCTTCAGCATTTTCAGAACTAAAAGCAAAAACTTAGTCTTCTCTTGCAAATTCCTACGTACAAATGAATCGAGAATTGCACCAGCATACATTGATAAATATAAAGAAAAACAAACCTGACTACCTAATTCACTTGTTCTAATATAAATATTCAGATATGATTAGAATTGAACATGCAACTAACAGAGCAGTGTACAATGGGAAGATACCAACAGAATTAAGCATTTGCCATTTGTTAAACTCTAGATTTTATAAAACATGCACAAATTCCAGCCAAAGCTTTTTTAAGGGAATCTTTTCATTCTGTAGACTTTCATCAAAGTTTATATGATCTCAGACTGTGCTGCCACCAGAAAGACAGCCCTCACTTTCTTCTCCATTGCTGGACACATCCTTTGCTATGTCAGTACTTAAATCACGTAACACACCAGTTATGTCAGTTCCTTGAACTGACTGAAAACTAGACCTGCCTCCCTAAATTATTATTTTTCCCAGAACATCTGAACAATCACTAGTGCTGACACAAGAGAGGTGGCAGGAACAGACAGTTGGAGGCAGGGGAAAGTGCACATCTTGCTTTTTTGGCAGTAGTATGGTCAAAACTGATGCTGAGAGATCAAAGAGAAAACTAGAATGTTGTATGACAGGAGCTGTATCTCATTCTGTATTCTTCTCCTGAACTGGAAGAGCATCAGATGAACATGAATTCCCATTAGAACTAGTTTTATTATATAGCCAGCTAACACCAGTACTTCTTCACTACCTGGAACAATGATCTGATAATTTATGGTATTGGAAGCTAGGCAATTATTTCATGAGGGGTACATTGAACAGGATCTTGACTTTTTAAAACTTAGGAAAAGAAGTTCTTTAAAAGAACAAGTCGCCACAGAACCAGAGGACTTGGTCAGGAGCACCTGCCAAAGTAGTCACTTTGCTGTTCCTTTGGGAGCTATTAGAGAAAAGGATCATCAGACATCTCCACAATAAAGCCCATAAGAGGTACCTATATTACATTTAAAGAAGGAGAGAGAGCCACAACAGTGCTTATAGTAAACCATAACTCATTGCTCTTTGGGTCTACCAGATGACTTCTAATTCCACATTAATGGAATGGAAATCAAAAAAACAATAAAATGAAAATATGTCCCTATGAAGAAAATGGATAAGTCATTTGATATTAATCCCTATTCAAATAAAATATGGCAAAGAATCTTCAAGAATAAAAGGTGATGATTTTTCATGTCAGTGGTCCACTCCTGACAATTATTGGAAGAGTAGCTCTAGAAAATTTACTTAACTGAAACACTGCAGATTTAAACTGTTTGCCCTGAATATTTGCTGAACAGTATCAGTGACCACTTCTTCAAGTAAGTGCTTGGACTTGGAGACATACTGTGGTCTTTCTTTCCAGAAAGAGCAATTTGCAACAAAACAATCTTTAAACTGAACTATCAGGGTAAGTACTTTTCTGTAAGTCTTATAAAACTTCTTAAGTTGCACGTGAAAACAGCAGTCAAGACTTCTGATTTGGACCTTTCTTTACTATATATATATATATATATATATATATATATATATATATTTAATTAAAAACTCAGAATGTACAATACTGAGGATTATTTAAGTGAAGATCTAAAAACTGGTACTTTTCCAGATGCATTTCAATATCATTGTTAGTCATTCTCCCTAATTCAGTGACAACCTTATTATCTACACAGTTATTAAACTGATGTCTTCATAAACATCATAATGACAAACATTTAGTATACTCTAGAAACATTAATGTATACTCAAATAATAAATGTATCTGAAAAATAAACCAATTAAAGATTTTTTCACATTTCTAGAAATCCGCACAGATCTTCTTCCCGCTCAACTAAAATAAGTTTTCACTTTTTCCAAAAGCATCTGTGAAAATGACTTGTCAAAGGTGGGTCCTCAGAACACGGATTAGAAGAGGGGAGCCAGAACATCAGCAGCAACCTGTGAAGTTAAATTCGTTACCTATAAAACATGTATGTCAGCAGTTATGCCTAAACATTTTGTAAACTATGTATACATTACCATTCTAAAAGTAACTTTCCAGCCACTGGAAAAGTCAGTATTTTCAGCCACTGAAAAAGGAATTATGGACAGAGTCCTTATTTTATTTCAAAACCAACCTACTTCTTATCTTAAGACATATCACAGTGCCAAGGCCCTAACGCATTCACTTCTTACTGAGGTTTGTTTTACCTAGTGAGATCCAAGCTAAATTAAACTCCACCATTTGATGAGTTGCACCAATCTGATCTTAGAGCTTCTGCTGTACAAATGCCCAATTCCCTTGCTCTAATCCCTTTTCTTACTGAAACAGATCCAGTAATCTCTGTCGTACACTGAAACTAGCCTCAAAGGAGAAAGTATTTTCTATGGCAATTCTAGGGAGACTGACACTGTTGTGAGACATTGCTAAGCCCTCAGATATTCAATCTCTTCCAAGTCAGTGAATTTTAAGAGTTCCTTGTCACACAGGGTTCACTGTTAGATATTTTGCACTTGAATGTGTGCCAACTCACCTTTAAGCTCCATTGGTTACTAAGGTAAAAAACATTTATATGGTATTTGTTCATTTTTCTGAAATGGGAAGGTTATTTTTCAGAGTCTAACAACCTTCCCACATTGATATGGCAGGAAAGTCTATCAGCCCGTTCAATTAAAATGCTGCAGTTTTCAAACTGAGTGAGAAATTTGATAATGTCGACAGCACATGTAAAGCCTGTGGCTTTGCAAATGACTGAGAACTTGCAATCCATCATCTAAAACAAAACCCATAAGAACTGTCCTAGCATGAAAGATATCTTTCCCAGAACTATTATCCATTGGCATCCTGTACCATTTCACACTGCTACACTGAGAAAATATGAAAGTATTCCCAAACTGTTCAGAGAATACAAATGCATTTGGTCTTTGATTAATTACATTAAAACCACAAATGTGAAACCTCCACACAGAGAAATGGGTGAATAGGACACTTCTTTCCTCTTTTAGTATTGTCTTGTTATAAAAATGTCAGAGTTTTCACTTTTAGGAAGGATGCCAGCAATGCTGAAATACACTGAAAATGTCCAAGTATTGGCCAGAATGAAAGTTTTGCCATGACTGTCAAGGGTTCCTATAAAGGACATTGGGGGGTGGAGGGGTGGGATGTGTGTCAAAGAAAGGATTAAACTATGAGATTTTCATGGTTATTTTTTATTTATAGTATTATGCACTAAGTTTCTTTAATAGTTTTAGGTTCTAACCTTTCTCATGCCCCCAGTATATCAATTCCCTCCTAGTCCCTGTGAAATTAACCTACTTTTAAGTTTTCAGTTTCTCTTCATACTATGTTCTGTCTCTTCAGACATCTTGGAAAACTGCTTATTGCACCTATGGCAGACACATGAAATCTTACTGCCTTGCCTTGCAAATCAATTAATTATATTTTGCTAGCAGTGAGAACAGAAACTCAGAGTAACATCTAATCCAAAATCAGCACCTTGAGTTTGATGTGTTCACACTGGATTATTGAACTATGACAACTGACAAAGATATTAACATCTGTGACCATCTAATTAAACTTGTATGGATGGTATTCATCTGGTTTCTGGCCATACCTATATCATGGGACATTTGCAACCAGAGGAATCCTGTAGTCTGTCTATATTGTCAATTAAAGAGCAGCAAGCACCTACCATAGATGAGATGGTGAAAGTCCTTTTTTTCCCTCTAACTATAAATGCAGAAATCTGTACTTCAAGGGAAATGTGAGAGACAAAAAAAAAAAACAAACAAAAAAAAAAAAAAAAAAACAACAAAAAAAACCAGGTTTGAGAGTGTTTAAAAAAATTCCTCATTACTAACCATAACAAACTTTGCAAAACCATTGAAAAGAGACAATTTACCAGAGATTATCAAATGGATTGATCAAATCTTACCTATGATAATGCAGTGCTTGGTAATCTACACTTTGGGCAACATCATTGAATGTGTTCAAAGTTCAGGTGTGAAAGTGTCTTAAATTAGATTTTTCTGAGAAATATTCAGAATTAGGAGTGTATTTTTTTAAATGTACTGCCATACGTTTGCGTATCTGTGAGGCAAAAGATGTAATTTGTAGCATATGTGTCCTAGCAAATTATTAATTGTAATAGGGTAGGAGAAATTGTACACTGCAGACTACTTCAGAATAAGCAATTCTGCCTGTCATTTGACTGACTTGGAAAGTATAAGAAAAAACCAGGAAAGTATAAAAATTGAGTTTTAAGGAAACATATATGACTTGAGAAGAATGACCTAATAGTCCAAGCCATTTGATCTATTTACAGTGGTTTACTGCAGAACCTTGAGGTCTTAGCCTAGACTGAAGTTCCAATGCTACAAGCTGGGTGACAACAGACAACAGTCTTGCTGAGAGAGAGGGAAAGAAAGAAAGATGAAAGAATAGTAATACAACAAAAGGAGAACCTACATGAGGAAATAACATGAATTACATTATTTTTACATACAAAACTGTGTTGTAAATCCAGTTTCTTTAATACAGAATATTAGCCACAATAAGTCAAGATAACAGTTCTATGGTGAGAATTAGTTGCTAAGATTAATTTACCTCAATACATGAAAAAATCAGTTGTATCAAATTCAAAAGAAGGGGAAGTTATAAAATAATTAATGAGCAAGAAATGATACATTATTCACACCAAAACAAAAACTTACAAAAGCATATGGACAATATCAACAAGTTGGATGTATCCAAAAATGTAAGACCTGACAGGATTCTCCTGAGACTGCTGTAAGGGCTGGCAGATGTGACTGTAGTCCACTGTCTATAACTTGCATGGCAATTAGATGATGTCCCCAATGGTTGTCAAAATGCTATCATTACATTCATCCTTAGAAAGGCAAGAAAAATGAGCCAGAGAATAATGATATGAACCTCAGTTAGGTCCTTCACTGTAGAAATATCATGGGATATAGAAATATCATAAGATATAGAAATATCATGGGATATTTCTCCCTAGAATCCTTTTTTTTAAGCACGAGGACAAGAAAGTAATTAGGAATGTGCAACATGGATTTACCAATGGTAAATTATACTTGACCGACCTGATACCTCTGATGAAACGTCTGGTTGCAGAGAGAAGTGGATGTAACCTATCTTGACGTTAGTCATCCTGTAGATATTACATCCCACACTTTATTCATAAGAAAGATGAAGAGGCTTACGCTAGAAAAAAGGATTATTAAGTGGGATGAAAGTTAGTTGCACTGCCATGAAACCATAGGCTGGGGTTTTGGCTAACAACTGGTAACAAGCAGACTATCTCTGTGGTTGATATGTGTTCCTATATTGTTCAATAACTTAATTTACAGATCAGACTATAGCACAGATCACACCCTCGAGAATTTTGAAGATGGCAGTAATGTTGGGCAAATGCTTGACACAACAAATGGAAGAGACTCAATCCAGACCAACAGAAAGTTTATGAGACTCAATAAAGAAAAATACAGAGTTCTAAGAAATAAACCCATGCAGACTGGAAAGTTGTTGCCTGAATAACAGTCCTGCTAAAAGGGGTCTGAAGTTTATGACTGATGTCAGGTGGAATGAACATTTTATGGCAAAGGCAAGCTGCATACATTAGGATCACAGTAGCTATAAGTTACTATCCCCCTTTACTCATTATTGTTGAGACTACATCAGTAGGGATGTTGAAAAACTCAGGAGATTGCAGCAGGTACTGTCAAGACTCATATGTTATTATTATTATATTACTATTATTATTATTATTACATTTATTATTATTGATAATTACTATTATTATTATTACTATTATCACTACACTTTTTTAAAAAGGTGATTATTCAGAAAGCGTAAAAATAGGTAACTGATCTTCAGTCACTACTGTATGACAGATAGATGATAACCATATTTTAGGTCATGTTCCAGGTCCAAGAAAAGTGCTTCTAACAACATTATAATTAATTTTCACTATTATTTTAGAAACTCCAGGACATGGATGCATAAGGATAGATAGATGGTAACTGAAAATACCATATAACCATACTGACAAAAGGATTGTAGTTCATATACCATAATTTGTGCCACCCCAGGATTTTTTGGGTAGGAGGATATTGAAGGCCAGGGGGTGTACAAGGGGAGCAGAATTATTAATAAATCAGTGATGACTGACAACAATGGTTTAGGACTTATGACCTAAAAATAGTTATTCAAATCTAGAAGTGAGTTTTGCATAGATACAGAGGAAGAGGGGGTGGGGGGGAGGTGAGGGGCAAGAGAGGCTAACATTTCCTACATGTTCAGATAAAATATGGATGCTTGACAGCCTCCAAGATGATGATTTGGTTTGCCACCACCCATGGTACTTTGTTTCAATAACTTCATATTTTTATTTTTCCTCCACAGCTCAAAGCACTTCACAGGAAGTGAACAAGAGCAGAATTTGGAGAGTGGCAAAATAGCTTCATTTGTCTAATGATGTATCATTCCATGAAATAATACTGCCTCTACAACTCATCAAATGACATTGATGAGAGTAGCAATGAGCAGAAGGACGAATTAGCAATGGTATTTACTGAGTAGCTTTAAATATTTAAAAACTGCATATGGAAAATTGTAACACTTCAAAGCAATACAAACAGGAAAAATTAAATTGTCTTCAAAAATCTAATTCTAGTTTTTTATTTTAAAATGTATCCTTATTAGAATGGTAACATCAGTATCACAGAACAAAAGATGTTGTTAATAAAACAGAAGGAAATATAAGATAATAATGAGAAATACATGCAATTGCAGATACATATAGATGCCTTGGTTCAAAGATCATTCAGTGAAAATAAAAGCAAGTTTTGAGACAAAAGGGACAGCAGAAGCATGTGGAAATTGAAAAGATGTTTTGGATTACACAACATCAGGAGGTGTACAATCCATGATCGGTATGAGATGATTTCTTGGGGAGTTCTGGCATATTGGAACAGAATTCTTCCACTGTGCTCACTTGAAGAACTGAGAATGGGACAACTAGCACAGCTGCCTATAAAAAGCTTTTGCTCTATGAAAGCCACGCAGAAGAGCATCACTTATGACAGCAATAGACTTGGAATATTTGTTGGAATTGTGAAACTACTGAACTGTCGCATAATGCTGTCATACAACAGATTTAATATGCCTTTGTGAAAATTACAGAAATAACAGAAAGGAGAAATGAAAGCTATGCCAGAATATTAATAAAACAAAAAGAAAGCAATGAGGACAGGGAAGTTTAGGAAGAGGTTGAATGAATAATAAAGATCATGCTAGCCTAAGGCATACTTAGGGTTTTCACATCTGTGAAACTCTTTTTTCATTTAGTTTATTTAATTAAATATACTTGAAGGAAATAATTGTTTTTAGCTTCTTAAGAATTTTCTCATTAAAATAATAGTACTTATTTTTTAATTTGTTGTATTCTACATTTCTAAGATGAGCTTTATATATGTTAAAAATTCAGCACAAGATAGTGAACACACAAGTCTTCATCTGTATCTTAATTGAAAAGAATTCTAGTAAAATCAAAAGACATGGAATAAAGAGCTTATCTGGCTCTGAAAGAAAACTAATAAATAAATTATTAGATAGGGTTACATATTTTTTCATTTTGCCCTTGCCACTCTCTAAATTTAGTCACCTTCTATTTGCTTGAAACTTTCATTAACTTTTTAATGAAGTTTTCTTGTCTTGGGTTCTACTGGAAGGACTTTTTCTTTATTAATGCTTGAAAGAGTAGGAAAAAGGACACAACTCAAGTATTTACTAATATGCCACATGTGACAGGAAAAAACAAAACATTTTTATGAAATAAATAGTCTTTTCAATTTTGCTGCCTCTGCTATTGAGGTGGTTTGGCCATGAAGCTGAAATCTCTTTGTGAGCTAGGATGCTTAGGGGTAGTATTTCCGAGCAACCTGATGGTTACTGCTCTTGAATTTATTGACTGAGTAGCTAACAGGTGAATAAAAAACAACCAACCAACCAACCAAAAAAAAAAAAAAAAAAGTTTTGAATTTGCAAATTGGGAGGGAGTTAGAAGTCAGTGAGATTGCCATTTGCAGAAGTATGCAAATGCCTATAACTGAAATTCTAACTTCCTATCTAAAGAAAGAAGAGTTTGCTTTGAATTCTGAAATTAAAATGCTAGAATGAATTGCAGAACAGCACCCCCTTGTTTCCTACTCCAGGACATAACAAATTCTGTCAATAGTTTTCTTAACTGATATTTCTCAACTCTGCCCTTAATACCCATTGCCCTTAAGACCCATGTCTCGTCAGGTGATTTTCAAACGATGATGCTTTACTACCACTATAGGAAGAAAGTATTAACCTGAGTTTTAATGCTGCAGTTTAGGCTAATTACTTCTTGTTGTAACTACCATGGACGTAAGACAGAGAACAGATTATTCCTTCCTTATTTATAGTAGCATTTTACACGCTTAACTTCCTGCATAGAGACAAATGTGATGCAGCCACACAGGGACTGATCCAATGCCTGATAGACTCAGTGCATAGACGCTGCTTTAATCACTTATATACTGCACCAGATGTCCCATAAAGTCATTGCTGTATTTTTCCCAGCAGGTAAGGAAGAAGGAGAAAAACCTTTATTGTTATTTTTACTTGTATGAAACACTCAGATACTGCAGTGATGAAAACCATATTAGAAGTTAGATAGGTTCCCTACTTTCTTTCAAGAATAATTCGTCCACTTCTATGAAATACAATGGAACTGCTATTTCCTGAAGTCTTCCCAAAGCAACCTGTATAAATGTCACCTATATTAGGCTTTTCAATATGCACGGTATGAGCTGTATCAATATCTAGTCATAAAAGCTATGCTGTGTAACAAAAACCAAACAAAAGTTAATAATAAAAATTTTATTTAAAGAAAAATATGAATATTCTATGTAACTATTGACATAGAAATGCTTTCTGGTAATTCTTTCTTTAACAACGCACCTTGTTTTACTTTTGAGTGTAAGCAACAATTACAGTAATACAGTGCATGTACCATCATAAAATCCTATCCTAGCCATATTTCCAGGCCTAATGTAACAATTACTTTTTCTCAGACTACAGGATTTTTTTTTTAAACAAAATCCAGGTATGCCTACTGATTTTCCGATTGTCACTGTTTATCAGTCCTTACTTCCTCACAGCCAAACAAATGTTTTTTTTACCAGTAGGAATAGGAACCAGAAATACCAGACAGAAGAGCAGGATTAATTTTCTTATAAAGGATGAGAAGGAGAAAAATGAGAAGCTGTACACACTTGCTACAAATCTCTTTAGGATCTTTAAGCATTTTCCCTCTTTACTCCCTGTATGGCCACAAGACCAATGAGTTGCTTCTATAAATAGCATCACTATCTGTTTCTTGCCCACTAGATTCTTGCACTACAAGCTTCAAAACAAGCTGATACAGCTTAGTGGAGGAGCAATGTATTGAGTTTTCAGGTTTTTCTGAGTCACATCAGGATATGGGACACGCTGGTTTCAGCAGTGAACATATCTGTGAGTGTGGTCTTCTCTAGCAGACCAGTATTAACTATCCTGCAAACCTTAAAGAACATATCTGATTAAAACCACATTTCCAGTGATGAACTGTACTATAGAACTATGTAAGAACAGAATCCATTAATAATACAATTAGGCTTTCCCTCAGCTACTCTAGAGTCTTTACTTCTGAAACTAATTAGCCTCTAACCAGCCAAAGGGCTTTTATGCCTTGAGAATTCTCAAATATGCACCCTTCTTTCTCTTATTATTAAAGATGCTACTGCAGTTACGTTGAGTACTGCTCAGAAAGACCAGCCCTTTTCCAGATGGAACCAAACTGATCATCTGCTCCCTCTGTTTCACAGTTCTATATTCCCTTTTTGTCTGTCATTGACTACTGGGATATCACCTGGTAATGCAGAGGATTAAGTTTTCTCCTGGTGCTGATCCTCATGAACCTTTAATTAAAAATGTTATTGTAGGGTCCAGTATACTTCTGGTTTTGGCCATTTAACCATTACAGCTATCTGAACTTGGTGAAATTTTATTTACTATATTATTAGATAATATAATATTATTATATTATATTTTCTTTTAGATTTATAGCTTTTCTTTCTCTATCAGTATTCTGTGAAGACCGAATGTCTGGGAATGAGTTCTTCACCTGAAAATATTCCCCTGGGATATGCTATTAATTTTATGAGGGAATCTTCTGGAGACTATCACAAACCACCTAATGAGGTCCGTCTGTTGCTACCCTTGCTCATGCTGTAACTTTGTTTTCCCATTTTCAGTTAGTACAGAAGATAGTCAGAATGAAAATTACTGGACTGTCTAAATTGTAGATGTATTTTTACTTATTGATTTTTTTTAAATTTGTTTTCAGAACAGACAAGTACAAGTTGTATTTGCAGACCAAAAGAATGGGGTGGTGGTGGTGGGGTGGAGAAGAAAGAGGGGGAGGAAATGCTATCCAGCCATGTAGATGCTGTTGATAAAATTTATAGCTAAAAATTTAATATGTTTAGGGCCATGATGAAATGCTTATCATCAGCTTGCATTGCCTGTAGTTCTTGCTGATTCCAGCCCGCTCAGCGTATCCTGGTAATGAAATGAAATGGCATGGGCTCAGTGCCTGCAAAATAAAATTCATTTCATTACAGTTTGAGAAGCTTTCCTCTTCTTTTCTTTCTTAAAGGCTGGACTCAGGAACATACAGATCACAAACCTTTATGGGATTATTCTTTTTTCTTTCTATTTTTAAAAAAACTATGTTTTTTTATCTGTTACTAAAAGGATAACCAATATCTTAAATTTAAATTTACTGTCAGTGACTCCAGTACATCCTTCCCTTAAACCCAGCTACATTCTCATGACTTCTGAGCACCTATTTTAAGAAATTCTATTCAGAATCAATGTCAACATTGATTGGGTAATATATTGGCTGCTTCATCCTCCGTTCCTTCTTATTTACTCATTCACCCTTACCCAGCCATGGTGATTCTAGCTTAATAATCACTTAAAGGTTACAAAACACTAAGCAGAATTCATTGTCACTAGACCTCTTTGTTGGGGGAAAAAAAAGAAAACCACAAAATCTGATTTCTGATACTGCAAAACAAGAATGTTTTTGTTTGCTTTGGTTTTATATAGCAGGTTTTCCACAGTTATAAATTTATGGAGAAGCATAACTGACACACAAAAGTAGACTATACCTAAAATGCCACACTCTAACAAACATTACATCACTATGATTCATAATGTTCCTATGAACTAGATCTTGCCACAGCAAAGTTCATCTATGTAAACTGATGTGCATACAGTTTTGTTCAACAGCACTAAGAACAGGATCAGTCTGTTAAGCTCCAGGTTTACTGTGCTCTCCCCTCAAAACCTTTATTTTATTTCCTTCCACCGCCCCCCTGATAAAACTGTATTTATTTTTGCATTAAAAGCATATGTAACACTTCCCAGAGTTACTGTTAGTTTTAAAGCCAAATTCAGACCTTGCATTCACCCTACAAAAATGTGTGTTTCAATAAAATAGACTATATAGGTGTTTCAGAATTTGGCCTCTAGTATTTCATGCCTTCAAAAGTCAATTGAATGAGCCACATGGATCCATATTTCTGCCATATAAAGACAAATTTTATAAAGAGATATGTATTCTATTCTCAAATGTGCTAACCTTTCTTTTTTGGGATAAACCAAAACAGAAGTCAGTCTGAAAGCTTTTGTCATTGATAACACAAAGAATCTGTTATTTAATTTGTATTAAATCCAGACAGGAGCTGCAGAAACTCTCCACTGAGGTGTACTGCTATTTTATGAGAAAACGTACTTTTAAAAGCAGAAGATGAAAATAGTTGCATTAATAATCTTCCAAAGGATGGATAGGTACAGTGATTAAAGTGTTATCTTAGGACTTTAATGACCTGGGTTCAAGTCTCTGTTCTATTTTCCTTATCTCTTTGAGACACAGAGCTACATGACTTGTGTTCCCAAACTAATAAAAATACCCAGATGCTCAATTTCCCTGTCCTTGAAGATACTTCAAAAGTTTTTTTAAGTTAACTACTTTTGGTGGACACAGACTTGATCCAACTAAAATAAATGAATTCCAAGTAGACAATTCAACACAATATCCAGTGGGGGAAAAAAAGAAAGCTTCCTTGGAAAAGAAGAAGCTCTTGAAAAACATTTAATGGCTTTCTGGTATTATCAGGGAAAATATCTGGAATTTGAAACATCTACTGGACAGAAACCTACAGAGTCTTGCTTTCTACACTTCTGAAGTTACTCATATTAATAGAGAATAGCACCTAGTAAATACAATTCATACTCGGTGGCTTACAACCTAAATTGTTTTCTATATTTTGTGTTTCTTTTTTTACCTCAGACTAATCTATAATCCCACTTGTCTGTCATTATCCATTGTTAGACCCACTCTGAATGCCCTCATTAGAGAAAATGAGGGGATGAGTGAGCAGCAAAGTTACACAGTACTAATTTGGATTTACCTGAATGAAATGTGCAGCTAAATCTGCGGAGGGAGAAGCGTCTAACACTTTCAAAACAGAATTACATTCAGTAAGGTGCTGAAGAAATTAATTGTTCTACAGGACTGGGTTACTGACCTCATTAAAAGCCCCAGGAACAATCAACTTTCTGCATTTTTTCCTGATATGTATGAGCTGCCCTCTGATAGCACATCCCTTGTTGGTAAATTTAACACAAGTCTTTTCAAGCAGTTGCAGACTGCTTTCTTCTGTCATTTTCTAGGACCTTATAGTGATTGTCATCTATTCCTCCTTAAACTGGATTATATTTCTCTAAATTATTTCAACTCTTCACATGGTAATGCTATTTTTTGTTTTGTTTTGTTTTGTTTTGTTTTGTTTTGTTTTTCTGATATGTAATTCTGGCACTCTAAAACATCATCTACTGGATTATGGCTGCTACAAGGGAGATCTGGGCATTCTACCAGTCAATCTGACCAGCTTCAATATCATTAGAAGGATGATGACACTTTACTGCCTGCTTCTCCAAATACGTGCCACCTCCTTTCATTTAGCCTTTGGTTTACTAGGACTGCTACTGAGCTTAATGAACAGAAATACCTTTTCCTACATTGGAAAGTGTAGCCTGTCATTACAAAAAATGTAGTCTCCAAATTTCTTTACAATAAGCCTCTTTTTCCCAGAACAAGAAAGTTGGAGTGGAAATACGTTTTCTAAACTCTGGCAATGAGATTAGAAATTCAGTTTTATGGCCTGTATGGATTTGAATGCAGTGACAGTTATGGAGAACAAGCATTACTGACCTCTGATGGATATTTGGCAGTCTATATTTCAATAAGAAGGTCACTACTTTTTTTTACTGAGCTGCAAAGGAGAGGAATCTAAGTACCAAACCAGAAGTATCAGTGGTTTGGCTGGCTAAAATACAGAATACTGATCCCTGTTTACTAGGGGCTTAACATGGGACGAATACAGATAGTCATGTTGATAAGGGTCAAAGGAACTAGAGAAAAATGGAATGGGTAGGAATTAGTAATGAAAAAGCCAATACATCTGCATTCTGAAGCAGACACAATGAATGAATAATGTGGCAAAAGTTATCTTTCTCCTAACAGACACTGTTTTCTGCTAAGACTAGACACACATTGGTGGATGTAAGAAAATGCACCCCTTCTCCCATAGTGCAATAAATACATAGATAAATAATAGATATATAAAGATAACTGACTCCAAGTGTTCTATTAAAAAGTAAAAATATATAATGTATATAAAAATAATTTTAAAAAATCTGCTGAAAGTGTATCTACAGCTAGACTGTAAGTTGCTGCATTTAATCATGTATCAAACATTCATGATTAATAATAAATTTCTCATGACTGAGTTAACGTGCTGCAGATTTCAGAATGAGTCAAGTAAATCCAGGTTAAGTGATTCACTCTGCTGATTATTTTCCCTCAACATGAATTTGATGAGATACGTTGCCTCTGGAATCTGTTATCAATAACTGCTACAACCTCCAGCCACAGTTGAGGGCTCAGAGCTGTAAAGTACTGCAGTACTGCACAAAAAAGTACTGTAAACACTGCAGTGAGGTTTATTGAAGAAGTCTTGATTACCATGACAGTAAACTCCTCCAACCACAGCCAGTACAGCAAAAGGTAGTTACAGAATTTATCGAATCTTGTTCAAACCAAATATATATCTACCCTCACTCTTCATTTTTATTTTTCTTCATCACTCAGAAGAACACAATTTTTTTGGTTTATCACAAACCTTCTGTCTGTTCTGTCCTCTAAGTCATTTGTCACACTCCTCAAGGTCACAGGGGAGTCTCAGTGGGAAAGCATGCGTGTTGATTGATTGATACTGTGATGCCTATGTCTACTAGGGCTGCTAAATGAGCTTCTCTCCCCTCCCCCCATACTCTCTTGCCTCCAAGCAAAGATGTGACTGAAGGGGGGGACAAGGTGAAAGGCAGAAGGGGGGCACTTTAAAGGAAAAAAACCCCTTGTCTGTGAACCCAGTTAAGAAGGTTTATAAAGCAGTATTATCCCTGGCGATCAAACCATCTTGTATTGCTAATCCCTGACCACTTGCTGGGTAACAAAAAGGACGTATTTTCCCTAGAAAAAATAAGATACAATAAGTTTGACGGGAGTGAGAGAACAAAAGAGACAGAGAGAGAGACAGGACACCCAGCGCACAGGAGTGAGAAGGAGAATGATCGTGCAAGAGCATGAGTGAGAAATGGAGAGAGCGTAAGAAAGTGCATATGAAAAAGTGAGAGAGCGAGAGTGCACAAGAGAGCAAGAGGGAGAGAGAGCAAGAGAAAGAGAGTGAGCAAGAAAGTGAGTGTGCAAGAATGTGTGAGCACGACTGAGAGAGAGCACTTGCTGGAGAACATATGAAGGAGGCAGAGTGCACTTGAGAAAGTATGCAAGAGAGCGAGCGTGCATGTGAGAGAGTGTGACATTGTGCACAATGGGTGTGACAGGAATAGTGCAGAGGAACAGCTGGAAGAAAGTGAGACTGAGAGCAAGCAAGAGCACAAGGAAGACAAAGGAAAATAAATGAGAAACCAAATGGGGAAACTGCCTTCCTGAAAAGACAAAAAACCTTCCCTCTATGGCTTATTGCTACTTACAAATTTATTTGTTAAAAAGGAAAAAAAAAAAAAAGGCATTTTAATCTTCTGGTAACTGCATTCCTAATATATATCTATTAACTACATTGAAAATACATATACTTGATTTCGAAATGGACACTGGCTATATCTGGTATATTAAATGAAAAACTGTGCTTCTCTGAACTCCTTCCTGTTCATCTCTTAGAAACTCATAAACACATAGACATGCCATCAAATAGATTGTATCTGCAGCATCAAGAGGCACCACTTTAATTTCAGAGAGAAGAAATCTGAAAGATTATGACTGCAGTAGGCATCAGTGGCCTGTAGATTATCATAATATCTCCAATAAAATGATCCCAGATTAAAGCAAAACTCACTACTATAAAAATGCTAAATATAAAATGAGATTTCTTACTGATGTATTTGTTCTTCATAAGTATGTCTAACAGCCAGTATCTACATGAGTGTTCTTCAGCTGCCCTTCAGTCACATCAGTAGTAAAGAAACAACAGATATTGGTGGTGAAAACAGAATGAAATGTCATTCTTCTCTTCACCTCACTGATTTGTCTATTACTTATACAGTATCACAAGGTTAAAAATTCCCACCCTTCTCTTTTTGACATCCATCTTACACTCTCATGCAGCAGGACTATTACACAAATTAACACTTCAAGGCCTTTCTAAGTCATCCCTTAATGACTGGCAGGTTGTGTCTAACTTCTGGGCACAACCCTGCCTAAAACTTAAGGCTATCTTGTGTTTTTTTGTTTATTTTTTTTAAGTTAACATTCCCATATTCTGCGTTTGTTCAATATCAAAAACATTGGCATTCACAAGGAATGTGAAGGTAAACCTCTTAAGAACCTACCAATATTGTCTTGGTTTCGGCATAACCTAAATAGAAGTGAAAGATATCATTATCTCCTGTACGAGAATTACCCATTAAAAACAGAAAGTCTAATTTTATGTTGTTAATACAGCATAGTGTTCAAAAGTTCAGCTGTGGCCATCCATGCACAACCACACAAAGTTGTATTATATCACCAACAGAAAAATAGATGAATATAGAATAATTTTTCCACTGACAAAAATACAGGAAAATAGGAAAAATAATTACATGAAAAATTAGTCCACTTTTAGTGAATTAGACCAGCAATATAAAGTTATAAAAAAATCCCTTGTATGAAAATACCAATTTTCTGTGCAATGGAGAGTTCATACAACTCAAAACACAGGAATAGTAGTAGTATGAAAGTACATGCAAACTCATAAAGCTTTCTTACTCCTAAAGCTGGAAAATACATAGATATAAGCATTTTACAAATCTCAAGTTGCACAATGAACACTTAAATCAGTTATGAACAGATATTGACATAAGATTTACTACTAAATTTGTTGAGTGATCAGTTACACAGAATAGATGTCAAGACCTAAACACTCAAAACCACTGATCTTGTACAATTTTGAAAAGTATTGACAGAAGAAATATAAACAGCCACTCATTTCTAAATGGCATAGAGATCTCTTTAAAAAATTAAAAAAAAACTTAACAAAAGATCAGAAATACTAGACAAACCATTTAGAGTGAACACAAACTATTTTTACTGAGCAATATCACTTTTTTTTTTTTTTTTTTTCACATTTGTCATTAGACTTGTGTAAAATCTGAAAGATCAACCTTAGGTTATGTGGAGACATCAAATATTTATGAAAACTATCTTTTCAGTATGATAATTAAGATCACCTCACAAGTCAGGAGTGAAAATAAACAAAATGTCACCATAAGGCATTGCATGTCTCTGTAAATATGGTACAGGATACATTATAGACACACAAATAAAAATTACAGGAGAAATCCCACTATGAAGTAGAGCAAGGATCTGTATTTTTTTGATTGAGAAAGTCCCTGAAATATAAGCTAATCTTTTCTGAGTGTTTTGGTTTGGGTTTTTTATATACATATAAATAAGGAAAATCATCTTTGATATATATTATAAGTCTATATGTTACTTTTTGGGGGCAACTCAAGATGATTTCTTCATTGCAGGATAAAAGGTAATAGCAAGCACTGTAGTAAATGTGAAAACAAAGCATTGGTGATGTATGTAAGCATATGTGTGGTTTCTTTGCTATAACAATAGAAACATCTGCTTTGGGACATATTTGGCTACTGACTGCAGCATACTGTTAGCTATTTTGTCTATATGTCAGTAGAGAAAAGAGAAGTTGCATGTAGTAAAACCCATAGGTAATCAGCAATAAAAAGAGAAAACCTTAAAAAGAATTAGTTTGAAGGAACATCCCAAATCTCAATGCTATCACAAACTAATCCACTCAGATGTAAAATTATACTGGAAGCTTTTTACAGGCAAGCTTTCCCAGGGAATCTAACACTTCTTACATTTGCCTAGGACAGATATATTGCAAGCAAAATATTATTCTTAATCTTTCTGCTTCTAGAAAACACAGAGGAAAATCAATTAATGTTGTAATTTTTTTTTTACACTCATCATTAAAAAGTGTTTAGTCTGAGTTCTGGGGAAGGAAATGTTGCTGTCATCTTTATGTCACTTATTTAATCTAAACTGGCTTTTTACCTTCTAAATGTGATCAACTTTTTGAAAAACTTCAAACCTACTTTAATATTAAAATTTATTTGTGGAATTTTACATTCTATTGCACCTTTCAAGTTACATTATAAAATGATTGGTGAGTTTAAAACTGATAGTTTATCATCACAAAAGGTCCGCAAGCTGGTCTCACTCTCTCCTTTAAAAAACAAACCACTATAAAATAAAAATTAATGGGAACTAACAAAAGTACAACAGTGAAAATGTCACTGTTTCAACTGAATTTTCTACACCTTCACTCCACAACTTTATTTCTGTACTGTCTAGTTAACACTCAACTAAGTTAGACATCTGTCTTCAAGAAAGTTATAACAGCGTATTTTACCACTTTGAGTTTCTGCATCAGCAAGGGTATTTGCTTTGAAAAGCAGCAGGAGCACTTTTTCAAACTCTCTCGCTCCCTACCCATAATCATTCAGAGCAAGTAGCAAGCACTTTTTCATTTTCTTTTTTTTTTTTAAAATTCCTTCCCTCAGCCTGTCTCCAAATCCATCAGATCTACAGCACCTCAATAAATTATTCAGGCCCATGCTGCTCCCCATCTTGCTCAGTTGTGGGACTTCCTGGCACGCATCCCCATTAATAACCACGGACATGTGCACAACCTATGGAAAATCACAAACGTTTGTATGTTAAATCCCTCAGCCTGCATTAATCACAAAAGCATACAGCTCCAGTTCCTTTACAGAGTCCTAACGGGGCAGTCCTGTTGGCTTCCTCTCTCTCCTCCTCTTCTTTCAAATCTAACCTATATTCCCATTTTATAAATTTTGATTCCCATCTTCTCTTTTCTCCATCCCAGTTGTTTATTATAGCTCAGGACAGCTTCAATGCAAGATACCGGAGCTGTCACTTGTTCTAAATCCTCCTCCTCCGCCTCCCACCCTCCCTCTCCGTGCTCAATTTGCTCCACGAACAGCTGCATCACAGCTGTCAGGGTGAACGGCAAAGATGTCCTTTTCCGATAAGACTGTGCCTGTGGCACAGAGAGTTCCTTCGAACAGCTAATTAGCAGGAGATAGGCCACGGCAAGGTTTGGTGCCGTCCGTCAAGTCTTCTGCCAATGTCAACACCATCAGCTGAGCTGTCACGTATGGTTCCTCATTTAGGGGGACTGGCAAAGCCTCTTTTTATGGTTAAGGAAAGATGGTGGAGTATGGGTAGTAGAGAGAAAGTGGAGGGTCAGGCTCTGTCAGGGTTCAGTAAGAAGTGTTTCATACCTCTGAAAGCCCTTTCTATGCATATTTTTTCTCTCTTCCAGTTAAATCCTCTACTAACAACTTACAACCATGAAAGCAAAACAAGACACAAAGGTGGGCTAGACTAATTTTTTTTTTTTTTTTTTTTTTTTTTTTTTTTTTAGAAATAGAGGCTTGTAGCTGGCATTATATTTGTGATCACAGTTTTTGGAAACTATCCTCTAGAAGTATTTCTCTCCCCCCAAAATCATATTTCTAATAAACAATAACCAAGAACATACAATTTGAGTGGATTTTTTTTTTCCTTCCACAGTAAAGCTTATGATGTATTCATTAAGTAGTACAAGAACATGAAATTAGCTGAAGCCAAACTCCAGTCAAAATTACAACCTTTGCAGGAATGTTTTTTTCAAGGAGATGAAAATGTAGAAGGGAACAAGAAAGGAAAGTAAATCTCTGATTAGATCACTGTAGAGCAAAAGGTTCTGGGATGCCTGTGGGGAGCTGCCATATTTAATTTCAATGGTTTTTAGACATCTGAGATGTCAGAACTAAAGGACAATATTTAAGTATGATCATTAGTGTGGGCATGGTGCCGTCGCATCAGGAAGATGCAATCTGAGCACAACCACTGTGCCAAATTTTAAAATATACTGCAATTTAAAACTTTAAAATAATTTCAGTTGGGCAGGAACCTGGGAAACCATCTAGTCTAAGCACTCAAAGCAGAGTCTAACTGCAGAGCGCTATCAGGTTGCTCAGAGCATTGTATAGTCAAGTTTTGGGAATCTCCAAGGATGAAGATTCTCCATTGTCAGTTTTAGCTTTGTGCAGCTGAGCACAAAATGGCTCTTCTCTCAAATCACACCTGGGAAAAGACTATGCCTGTGGCATGCAGAGTTCTTTCAAACTCTCACTATCTGTGAAGCCTTTGTACTTCACAAAACACAGGCATGGCTGTTGCTCAAGTTCATGTAAGAAAGGGACATCTTTATCACAGAGTTCTGAAAAATAACATGAAGCTATGTGTTTTCAATGCAGTAACTATTGGAAAAAAAAAAAAAAAGTTTAGAGTATCAAAAGGACTAGCATATAACCTGCTCCAAAAAGATTTCTCATTGCAGTCATTTGTTTAAACTCTTTTCCCCCATTTGCTTCTTAATTGTATTTTTATTTCAGAGTAAATACTTGAAAGAGGTAAATCTCAGGTTTAGAATTAGTAGCTATGGAGGATGACTGTTGTGATGAACAAGCTTCCAATTTATTTCTCTCTTTTGTTTTTATTACTCATTTCTCATTTGATACTGTTACATGAAGAAAGAGCAACTACCTTTATTTTCACTTGAATGATTTGCCCATCATAGTTTAAAATTAGGTGCTTAAGTGCCAATATCCAATGCACACAAGTTTTAGCAAAGAAAAATTGAACTGGGTAAAAGAATAAAAATTCATAATAGAATTGTTAGAAAAAAATGTTTTTTTTAATAAAAAATATGGATGCAGCAGTACTACCAATTAAAATTGTTTTATTTCCATATGACTATAATTGATCACTGACAAAATTAACCTTAGCTTACAGAGTATTTTGTGTGATGTGATGCTATGCTGAAATTAAAAAAAAAAAAAAAAAAAAAAAAAAAAAAGGCTAAATTCCCTCCTCTCCCAGAAATATTTTTCCCTTGTTCGGGTCTTCTACCTTACTTGGTCAAATTGGTGATGTCTTCAGTAACCCTGTTTCTGGGCAGTGGGATTTTTTATTTATTTAAAATTAGAAGAAATAGCTACTTGAATAAAAGCAATTAAGTTTTATGCTTCTTATTACTGAGAGGTAATTGGAATGCGGTTATCATCCATTTTCACAAAGGTACAGGCATACACTTCATTTCCTAAAAATCTTAGTTACATTTTCCAGGTAGAATATGGAAAAATTATTTCTTTCTTTGCATCAAAATGTTACTCCTGATTTTCATTTAAACTTTTTTTAATCTCCTTATTTTCAAACATCTCTCCCAGACATCTGCACCCAGGAATTTCATGCTTGCCCTTTCTGCCAAATTTATGAAGGTAAAGCTTGAAATTCACACTCATTAAAATCTCTTTCCATCAATCCTTCAAACTTTGAGAACTTTGATTTCCATCTGACATTGATTTTTGGATTTCATCCCTACAAGGAAGAAGTCTTATCAGAGACACTCATACACTACACACCAGATGACTTGGTAAAACTACTTCAGCTGAAGCATCAAAGACAGTGACAGGGAACAGCTACTTGCATTGAAACACAGCCTAATGTGACTTCCAGTGGGATTTTAATTAAGATTATAGTGTTTGGGAAAAGTGGAGTATCTTACCTAATGCAATTTTTCACACTTTGAGTTCAAAACGTTTGCCTAAAATGTACAGTATAAATTTATTCCATTTTTTGTCTTCTATTTCGAAACAGTTATCAATTAGCCTAATTCAAAAGCTTTGTCAAAAACCTTACTACAGGATCAGTTATATCCACTGCTCAGTTGTTACTTCATAGAACTACCTCAGAAAAAAAAAAAAAATGAAGTGCATGCATTTTACTTCACAGATGAGAATTACCAATTCAGAACTACAGACATAACAAAGAAACAGCAACTACTTTACTTCATCAGTCAGCTGAATTGAGTGAAATGTAAAGCAAGGTTTGGTATGTCTAAATGAACAGAAAAGGCAGTATGAAGCATTTTTCCACATAGAACCACAGAATACAATGATAAAATACAGCCCCTGATCCAGCAGGCACTTAAACCACAGATTACAAAGGTTAAAAACAAACAGAGAAACAAAAAAAAAATCCACACAAACAAAAATAGGTGATACATACACAACATGTTTGTCTTGATCTTCTAGGTGTTTTTTTTAATCTTATTATTGAAGGCCATGTAATAGGCTAGGTCAACTCTTGTCCAGAGTGCAGTAGGACCATTTTTACATATCCTAATTGATTAATCAAAAGAGACAGATACTGAGATTAATTTAATTCTTTTAGTTAACATAAATTTTCACTCATTCATTCATACCTTCAGTGAAAAAAAAAATATTGTTGTGATGGGAAGATGTATATCATTTACTCATTATATTTCTAAAGTTCCCTTTTTAAATTCAGCAGAATGAGGTAGCACATATGGAATAAGCACCACAATTGTGTATTTGAAACATCTGAAAATACACAGATTGTTGTGGCAACTGCCAGAGGACACAGGCTGAAGCAAGAGATAATTACTGGAAAACCAAAAATGCAATTGTTTTGACAAAAAACTAAGAGGACTGAGGAAGAATAAATATATAATGTTCTCCATGAAGGGAACAGAGGAAGAAGGGGAAGCTTTAGAAACATCCACTAAAGAAAAAAAAAAAAAAAATCCCACTTGAAGGGTGTGACGGGAGTGAAATAGTATTTTCTTCCCTATTTTCCAACCAGTTCTACACTGCAGTCAATTTCCATTTGTTCCCACATGTAAAGTGAACTACATTAATTTTCCACCTGCTCTCACATACCATTAAGCTTCCTGAAAAATAACCATTATTCTATAAATGTGCAAGGATACCTATTTTCAAATACTTGTAATTCATCCACTTACTACACTGATGCGACCTCTAATTAAAAGTACATTCTTAGATAAAGAGCAGACCACCTGACATTATGAAAAGATTTAAAGCACTTCTGGAGTTCACAGGATGAATTCTGAACCCTTCTGATGTTGGATTTTTAATTTTATTATCTCCACACTTTGTTTGACTCACTTGATTATGCCCCCATTATGACAAACATTTACATAAGTGCTTAACCTTACATAGAGCTCCCTCTCTGTTTATAACATTCTGGTTTCAGTCCTTCTGAATTGCATTTCATATTTCTTCCAATTGTAAGGAACTGATGTAGCCACCTTCAACCACAGAAGAAATCCTTGCTCATAGAAATATTCGCTGTCTGTGATGAGACTGAGTAAAATTTGTGCTTGTCTCATGGAAAATCACATGTGCAGCTACTGAGGTCCTGTCCTTTGAGAGAAATGAGATATGGCAAAATGTTCACCCCAAGCTGGAAGTACACCATAAAAAGGTAATCACAATATTTTATGAGATGACTGAGTTTGATACTACTAGCAAATCTGCTAATGTTGGTAAGTCATATGAAAAATCTATGTTGCATGTGCCAATAAACTGTATACTCTTAATTAAATATTTTAAATTATTGTGTAAATGAAGACTATCCCATTCCTCAAATGACAGGTGCTGTGAGTCTAATGTGCCTGCAATGCATTGTTGATCAGGTAATGTGGAGCTGACCTGGGCATGTTCACTGGTTGGTTGTCAGAAAATTCTGAAAATCAGATTACTGAGCTAAATAGAAAAAAACAAAAGAAAAAAACAACAATAAAAAAAAAAAACTGAATAAAATAGAAAAGCACTAAGCTACCTCTGCAAGAATTTTCCAACTACAGATTCTAATAAGAGTTGCCAAGATTAATCAGTACTTTGAACTGCTTGACTGAAAAGTAGCATTTCTGCAGCATATTTTTAGAACCATTTTATCTCATAGCATTAATGTAAAATAATTTTCCATGTTTAGTTTTATATAACCAGTATTAATAAATTAATAGTGTATAGAAGACATCATAAAAAACCCCACAAAAACCCCACGAAAAACAGATGGTTGAAAATGGCAACAAACTTAATGAGGAAACAGCAACATAAAAGAGAACCCTCCAAATGATCAAGGAGAAAGTCAGTGACACAAACATGAAGACTCCCTAGAAACATACCTCATAATGTCTTTTTCCAGTCTTCTGCAAATGAGAAATTATCACATAGGGATTTCATGCACAGTTGTGAGAATACTGTCAAATTTGCTAGGCTGAGTTGCACTGAATTTGACTGCCAAATGATTGTGAAAAACTAGTCAGCTACTCACAGCTCAAGGTGATTACCAATAACGAGCTTCACTGCAGAAAAAAATAACATCAAGTGCTCCAGACAAAGCAAGCCATGGAAATTACTGAAAATGTCTGTAAGCCAGAAAGCCCTATAATTTTACATCGGAAAGCTGAATTGTTCATAAAAACTCAGCTCCAGACTATGGATCTCTGTTAGAGTTCTGCCTAATCCTACATTAGTATACACTGACTAAAATGGCTTCACTTCCAACTACCTAGGAGATTATGTGCCTTTAAAACAGTCCAACTAGATTACTGTTATTCAGCATACATACTGCTATATGTTACAATTGTTAAACTGATACGAAACGTGACTGCCCAATTCCCAAGAGAGTAAGTGAATACATAAACCCAAGCATCTCACATATTCTGTTCCTTCCTATCTCTATATTGCTGGAAAGTCAAGGCCGTGTTCCCCATCCAAAGGCTATCAACATACCATGACCTATTTACGCCACTTACTGACTCCTATTCACATGGTGGCAGTCTTTAAACCCACAAATAATATGAATCTCAAAAAGATTAGAGATAATATGTGTTTGGGTCATAGGCTGTCACAACAGTCAGGACACAAGGACAAGATGAGAGCTGCAGTTTTGACTATACAGTGGTCCAAATTATTGGCAGACCAGAACTCCATATGCACCAACAGAAGTGTGACTCAGCACTGAAGAGAACAAACATTGTCCCCACTAGTTTGTGGCAAATTTATAAACAACTCCTCTTCTCAGCTAACAACTGCAACAAGAACTTTGGAGATCGAAGGAACGGACAGCATAAAAATCCTTGCTCATTCAGAGTGACTCAGTCCTTTCCAGACACAGACCAAACTTCTCCTAAAATGGTGTCTTGATCCTCAGTCTAACCACTTATTATAAGTCTCTATGGGTTTTGCAGCATATTTTCTTGTGATAGGGAATATTTAATGATGGATACATAAACTAAGAATACTTCATAATGATAAATATGCTCAAAAATACTCACCAACTTCAGTAGGGTATTTCTTTGCATTAAAGGTCACTGAATAGGTCCCCTAGGTTTTACTTTCTCACCAGCAAACAGCATACTTTTACAGCAGGATTGTAAAACTCTAAATGTTTTCTTTTGAAATGATGCTGGTTTTATATCTTGTGAAAGAGACATAATGAATTCAGAGGCCTCAACTGTACAAGCAAGTATGCCTGCCTGTTATAATTGCTCATTTTCCTGAAGAGCATGGAATTTCTCTGAAGAATCTTCAAAACCGTAACAAAGAGTATTTCTGAAAAGTCACAATAAAACATGGGTTTTTAAAATACCATTAGACAGTGCTGGGAACTTGTCAGATCCCACACAATTCATTCCCCCATCCAATGATGCGTGGTATTTGGCACATAATGTACTTATGCTTTTTGTTTGCAAAAGGAAGACATTTTTTCCTCCCATGCTTCTGACCTTTATTCTTATTATCAAATACTCTTTCCAGTTTAACTGAATTATGAAAAACTACACCTCGTAATGTCAGAAGGATTCTGTCCGTCTCTTGGAATGAGATATTTGACACAGTTTATGCAGTCAGCTTGTGTTTCCAAATTCTAATTAAATAAGAAAATATTAGATTAAAAACCACTGCAAAACCAGAAAAAATTAGAGCTCTATGTTTTGTATCTCAGGATTACCTATTATATCTAATCAGATACTAAAAATAGCTTAATACAAAGAACAGTTTCTCTAAGTTCAGAGATTTCCTTGTCAGTATTGGAACTGAGCACTTGTAGGGGAAAAAGGTGCTGATAGTGATTGAAAAAAAAAAGTAAAATATCTTCAATTTTATTGTACTCTATGATCCTTGTTACCACTTTTCTGCTAGGATTTATCCAACTTTGAAATATCATTATTGTTTTAAGATCACTAATTAGTTTCGTTATAAAAGATGTCATTCAATCCAGGAAGATATTTCTTTCATTTTACTTATATAATGACTATTTTCAGTGATTGGAAAAAGTTCTTCCAAATGCTATATTCAATCTGTATTCAATCACGGACAATCTGTACTGCTTACATAGCATTACCTCATCTCACTAGTTTTTACAGAAGCTACATGTTATCTATTGAGATTTTAGGATGTAATTTCCTGTGAATGACAGAAGCTGATAACAGTCCAAGTCATGAAATTGAGAATGATATTCACTTACTTTTTAGAATACTGAAAATTTATGCTACATCAATTACACAAATAATTGAATATTTTTAAGAAGCACTTCAGTGCCACTACCCTGCTAGAAAGCAATAGCAGTATATGCTTTTATTTAGTTGTTCCACCTACCATTCGTACAAGATCAACATTGTTCACAAAAGATCAATAGAACCATTATAAAATGTGTTCACTGTAATTAAGGAGGCAGAAGTCTTATATTTATGCTGCAGGATGCATTAAAATACCAACAGATGTCAAGACTGAGTTAGCACTCTCTCGGCTACACCAGTTATTCCTCACTAAACCATGTTTTATTTATTTATTTGCTTCAAGTACCACCAATTTCTACTCCCTCATTAAGAACCCTATGCTCTAAATTTAAAAGCCCTGCAGGAAATTTATTTCTTCACACCCTCTGCGAGGAAACAGAGTTTAAAGAACACGGAGTGGAGGGAATAGGTAAGGGTTATACTCCAAATTCCTTATAAAACGAAGTGAGAAATTTCTTCAGAATTAAATAGATATCAAAATAGGGCTTTCTTCCGTGGGAGGAAGGGAATCAAGCAACCATTTATGTATGTTTTTTTTATATAGACATATACACACACACATGTGCCATATGCATATATTTACATAGTTCTACACCTGAAAATGATCTCACTACCATTAATAGTCATTTTATTCCTGCAAAGCACATAACTCACATAACTTTTCTTAGGGCTTAAACCTCAGGATGGAAGACTGCGATATCTATTTTCCTTATTCAACAACTTTTGTCAGTAACAATTCTTAGAAAGTTCTCAAATTATATGTTTATCTGAAAAAGGATGTAGACTCTTATCTACTATGCCTGATGCACACCAAGTCAAGTTTGGTTCATGTTAAATACTCTTGAATACCTTTCAACCAACTACTCAGACAAAGACTGAAGTATACAATGAAAGGCTGTTGGACCATAACATCAAATAAACAAATACAAGTAAACATGCACTGCAAATATCACAGAGTAATAATAGCCCAAGAAGCATAATATTTACAAAGCTATAATTTCTTTTTAGTAACATATAGTAGTAGTGTTAAGTATCTGCAAATCCCTTCTGTAGAATATTGTAATATACAGAATTGTTATCAATTACTTGTAAATCAGAGAAGCATTAAGTGTGCACAAACATACCTCTAAATTCTTAAGGCTATGAGATTGTTAGGTAGAAGGCAAAAAAAAATTCTTGCAACTTTGTACAACACAATGATGATTTAAGGAAGTCATCAGATGGTCTTCTACTGAATGTTCATCTGCATGTCTTTACAAGATGAACAGAAATTGCAATTTCAAGATTTGATACATCTACAGAAACAAACTCACAGTGTTTGCTGGCAGTGAGTTTCCTTTTTCTACAGTAGCAAGTTTTTTTTCTCTAGAAAGATGCTTAACACTGTGTTAAAACCAACATTCAAGTTTTTCATAAAGCTGGAAGGATAGTCTCAGAATGAAGATACAGTGACAGAAATAGGGTGAATCACAAAAGAATACAGTGCATTTCCTTACAATTCATGGAATCATAGAATCACAGAACGGTTTGGGTTGGAAGAGACCTTAAAGGTCTTATAGTTCCAACCCCCCTGCCATGGACAGGGACACCTTCCACTAGACCAGGTTGCTCAAAGCCTCATCCAACCTGGCCTTGAACACTTCTAGGGAGGGGGCAGCCACAACTTCAGTTAAACCTGTCAAACTTGACACTGTACCTGTTGCCATAAAAACTTATTTATTCCATTATGCAAAATGACTGGTCTTTTTAAAACAGTGTATCACTAAAGAACATTTAAAAATAAGTAGTATATCTGTTTGGAAAGGATTTGAAAGAATTTAGCACCAAAGTGATGTGAAGCCAAACAACCAAATGTCAGTCAAAGATTTTTGTTTTGTTTTGTTTTGTTTTTTCCTTTAGGCCTGAGGCAATTTTACCAGCTGAATCCCATGCCACATAAATAGATTTATTATCATAAACTTGTATAATGAAATATTGCACAACTTCATGAAGTTGTATAAAACAGTATTGCTCCAGTGTAAAAAAAAGCAATTTACAACGGGTGGAAGCAGGGACAAGTTACAAAAGGAGCAATTTAGAAACACTTCTAGGACACAAAAAGCTGGTGTTAGGAGAGCAGAAGCCCACCTAAAGCTGACACTTGCAATAGGCATCAAGGGCAACAATAATAATTGTTACTATGATGCTGACAGTGAGTGAACAAGGAAAATGTGGGACTGTTACTGAGTAGTGCAGGGGTGCAGGTATTTTAGTGACAGCAGGCACAAGCAAGGCTGAGGTACTCAGTGCTTTCTCTGCCCAAGTCTTCACCAAGGGCTCCCTGGCCTATGGGAAGAGAGGCAGTGTTCCCAGCGGAAAGCTGTAACCCACAGTGGATGAGGATCGAGTCAGGGATATATGTCGTGTTAAGAATAATTCTGTTCCTTTAACTCTGAAACTGTGATTGTACAACTCATTTGAGTCATGAAGATTTAAAGTACTGATAATGTTTTTTCCACTGCATTCTGTATTCCAATTAGAATACATTTAGAACACTCAGCTCTGTGGAATATGTTCATAACTAAACACACCTAAAAATACCAGAGAAAATTGCTCTTAAACCCGATCTATTTTTAAATATCTTGTTTTAAAGTGAATAAGAAAGGAGAAAAAATAAACTATCAATACTTGATACTGCTTAAATTAGAACTGATTCAAGTTTAACAGTATATTTGTTGCACATGTAACATCCATCATACTGCAGAAATATAAAATAAACCGCTATTTCAATTACCCATTGAAAATAATCCAGAGAAGGTTTGCAGATAATATATTAAATGTACGATTACAATGGAATTGTTGGTGATTTAATTAAGAACTGAAGAACAGCACCCTTTTTGAAAGTAACCCAGCAGGTTCCTGGTAAACGATCTGTAATATACAAGCCAGAGTAGTTCAGTTAAAATCCAAAAAAGCATTAAGTGTGCCAAGGAAAAAATTGCAGAGAAACAAGTGATTGGCGAACTCTAAGTAAAACCTTGCACTTGGAAAGCAAATCTTATATTTCAATGTCCAACTGCAAAGATTATTCACATTCAATTTCTGTCTATCTCTCCATCTTACTATATCCAAACCAGATGCAATTTCAAGTCATTACTCACAAAGCAGAAGGAACGCAGAAACACTTTGGTGTGGATCACATTTTCGTATGGCTCGCACTTTTAGACGTCCAGTGCCTGTTTCTCAGATTTAAATGGCTCATAACCATTATATTCAACTATTATACCCCTGTTCTGATCAAGTTGCCGTGGGTATGCATTTAAAAAAAATTCTCATCAAAATATACTTTGAACAGTAATGGGATCTGCTTTGCCACTTCCTCAAAGACAGTCATTGTTTTGCCAAGAATTTATATCATAGAATCATAGATTACTAGGCTGGAAGGAACCTCAAGGATCACCTTGTCCAACCTGTCTTAGCAAAAGCATGGTATAGACAAGATGGCCCAGTTCCCTGTCCAGCTGAGTCATAAAAGCATCCAGTGTTAGGGAATTCACCACTTATCTGGGGAGATTATTCCAATGGTGGATTGTTCTCGTGAAAAATTTTCCTCATGTGTCTAATCGGAATCTCCCCAGGGGTAACTTGTACCCATTACCCTTTCTCTTTTGCATGTGAGTCCTTGTAAAAAGTCCCCATCTTAATTGTAGCCTCCCTTTAAATACTGGAACATGGTGATAAAGTCTCCCCTAAGCCTTCTCTTCTCAAAGAACAAACCCAATTCTCTCAGCTTTTCCTCATACAGCAGGCTTCCTAGGCCTTTGATCATCTCTGTGGACCTCCTCTGGACCCTCTCCAGCCTGTCTACATCTTTTTTTGCACAGCGGGGGACAAAATGGAACACAGTATTCCAGATGTGGCCTAACAAGCACTGAGTAGAGTGGGATGATGACTTCTTTATCTCTGCTGGTGATGCCCTTGTTGATGCAACCCAGCATCATGTTGGCTTTCTTTGCTGCAGCAGCTTACTGTTCACTCATATTGAGCTTATCTTTATTACAATAGGACAACATGCTGGACTAGCTCTACAGATCTGCATTACAGGCCACTGTGATTTCATCAAGATTGTGCTTTAAATAAATTGAGACAAGAAATGTAAGCATTTGTAACTTTACAAACAGATGAATAGGAATGCCATTTTGGTCCAAAGACTGCCTTAGGAAGAATACATCAGATATTTTCATTAATAGCTGAAGGAATTAATTCCACTTGCTGCTAAGTAGATTGACTCTACGAAAGAACTGAAGCATTATAAGGATAGTGAACATACTATTTATATTGTGTAATGTTATTGACTCATCTTTACAACACAGAATAAACTCCTTTTACATATTTAATATGAAATATGACTTTACTGCAGTGCTAAAAAAACCCTAACCTCCTGTGCAGTGTATTTCAACATGAATTTATTTCTGAAACGGGTGAAGTACAACACTGTAATACTGGTATCTGATTAAAATAAGTGATTGCCTGGAAACTAGCTGTATTTTAGCTCAGAGTTCATATTTACCTCTTGTTACAAAAACTGTAACACAATCTTAATGGAAGATACCTTTCTAAGCACATGTCACAACCCACCCAAAAGCAAATGCATTTCAGAAGTTGTTATAGATGTGACTGGACATGTAAGCAAAGAGTTCAAACTACAACATTTCTTCAAATAGGTTTAGAAACTTATGGGAATAGAAAGCTAACAAAAATATGATTTATTTTAGTAGATTTTAGCAATGTACTGGGGTCTTAAAATTAGGGATGTTCTGATCACACACACATAAAAAAACCTGTTCATGACCTGCACAGATACATGTGCACACCCACACAAGTGTTCATTTTAGATTTTAGATAGAGAACATATTCTTTATTTGGACCTTAGGACAGCAAATGTGATAAGATCAGGATAAAGATGGCTTTTTGAAATAAGTTGATTCATGAACCTGGGCTATAATATAACATAACAATATAATGAACATTAAAATCATCTTTCTATGCTGTCAAGCTTTCTTCTCTGCTGACTTTGCAGAACAAACAATTACAAGCAAGCTTCAAAGGGAGAAAAAGATACTAAATATGAAAACAGGAAGACGTTCAGTATGACTGAAATGCTTGTTTTTTTTTGTTTTTTTTTTTTTTTTACCAAGATCACTGTTTTTTCCCTCATTTTCAATCCACAAAGCAGTCTAGCCCACAATTTTAAAATCTGTGGAGTCCAAAGGTGTACCAAAGCTAAGGTCTGTTCCCTCAAGAATAAATAAAATCTGTCTTTAAGATGGAGGGGGAAATGCTACAGTAATGTACAACTGACATTCATTCTGAATCTGTTCAGGACACAATTTTACCTTTCCTATACTGATGATGGAAAAAAATCAAATCCATCAAGTCATTGATAGTCCTAGAGATTTCAGTTCAGTACCATTAACAATCTGATAACCATCAAGAGAAAATGAAATCATTAGTGTCAAGACCCAAACTCAAAGGTATTACATGAAAATATCAATTATTTCTTGGACAGAGCTCAATAGCCTCTGACTTTCATCACGAGTGAAGCACCTAATCTTTCCAATCAAAGTACCAGAATACATCTGGAGAAAATTTTTCCCCAGATGTGTCCTTTTTCCCCAAAGGAATTATAATGTTTACTGTGTTTTTCTCTTTGGTTTTGATTTGTTTGATTCAGGAGAAATAAGGAAGTGGCACAGTGCATGTATCTTTCAATGTGAACCAGAATCAAGAACTGAAGCAGTGTTGCATAACACAAAACTCCCCCTTATGCTCCCACTGAGTGTGAGGGGGAGTTTTGGGTGAGGAATGAATGCGGAATCATGTCCTCAGGCTTTACTCACCTCTTATTTGGAGCTCCACTGTAATTGTAACTGACATAAAAAAGGCCAAAAACCTGCTCCTGCAGCAGTGCTTTGACTGTAGAGCTTCTTATTCATGCTCTTCAAAATCATATTAATGCCAGTATATTTTCAAAGGGAGATTGAAATCTTCCTTCAATTCCACCATTCATAGGTCCCTCCCACATGACCCTATTCAGTTCTCTTTTAAAAGAAGCAGTAATGGCTGAACTATGCCTTTGATCCTGCCACCATTTTTTTATATTCTAGCTGTATAGAATTTATATAGTTTCAGGGGCTGCTTTGAGAGTCTTTTTGTAGTCAGGAGCTCAATAATTCCTGCATTTAGGCTGCAGGAGGATCAAACCACAGCAATGTTTCAGGCAAAATCCTTATCTTGATACAGTTACAGTCTTTCTCCAGCCACGAACACAAAATAAACTGCAATACTTAGTCTTTCATCTAATTCTCCTATAAAAGCTTGATATCTCTTAAAGAGCATATCCTAAATATATGTGAGCCACATTTCTTCTCACATTCACTGAAAACTGATCTCACAAGCTTAGATGAGGGAATTTCTGAATGAGAAATATCTTGTGTGAGGAAGAACCTATAAACTCAGCCACAGAGGACAAAAAAATTCTTTGAAATCCTTTCTTTGTTTTAGGCACAAAACCTGGATAACCTCTGTGCAGCGATTTTAGAGTTTATTCTTTAAATCCAAGGTCATGTAGCCATAGCAGCTAGTTCATGCTCAGAGGGGAGGTAATCATCCTCTGTTCCTCTCAGCAAGTGCTCTTTGCTGAGGTCAAAGAAATGGGGCAATGTAACACTGGAATCCATTACAAATTAGCATAATGTCACCACCTCTCTCTGTGACATTTAAAATGAGCACAGATGAAGGACAGAGTGGAAAACAATGCAATTACAAGTATCTGGATCCAACAATAGTTCTGGGAATGAGCAAGGAAGTGGAACTGCATGTAATGAATCCTTTAACAAACTTCAGTGTTTCTTGTGTTGCCTTCTTCCTCTGTCATACCATTAAACAAAACAAAACAGAAAAATCAAACCCTGGAAATTCCAGTCAGTTACTTGCTTCTGAATGCAGGAAACCTGAATGAAACAGCACCACAATGCTTCATCATGTACAAATACAAAAAGAGAAAATACACGTAAAGGTGAGAAGAACACCATCTCAGCACTACGATGCAGCACCGCTGTGAGGCAATCTGTGAAGATGAGATCTCACTCTGCCTCTACACTGACGTCTAATCAGACTTTAACACTTCTGAAAATTCACAAAAAAAAAGGCAGAAAATATAAAGAAAAGGGAAAAGAAACATAGAAATCCCAGAAACAAAATGTGTTATCTTGTGTTACACAGTCCAGTAGTAAATTCACCATATTTTTGAATCAGCCCTGCTTAAACACACAGGGAAGGAACATAAGCACAGGTATTTACATATCAGGACTGAGTGAGAAACAACTCAGCTCCTTTTCAATAAAAATTAGCAACTTCCATTTCTTCCTACATGCTCTAAAGTTTCTGGGGGAAAAAAAAAAAAAAAAAAAAAAAGTGGAAGTAGCTAAAAACTTCAGTCTTCTGAAAATATTTTGAATTTTATATCTTTCTGAAACATGATAGCTAATTAGTTATTTGATTATCATAATCAGAAACACTAATCATTGCAGTCTTGATGAAAATTCAGTGATTATCCCAAGAGGGTTGCGGTCCAGTAAGTGTGTTGACAGGCTATTTGTTATTATAATGACAATGCATCATGATAACATATAGCAGAAAACAAAAGACAAATACAGATTAATATTATCCATGGTACTTCAATGCAAGAGAAAATCTAATGTGGTGTCCAGGTCAAATTATGTGGTACCTACTCAGACAAAATTTCTTCTAACCTCAGTTTTGCATTCATTAGACTGTAGTCTCCTAGTGAATGAAAATATAAATCCCACTAAAATGACCAGCAACCAGTGCCAAGCCACATCATGATGTCTCCTTAAAATTATAACACACTTAATCAAAAAGTTAAAGAAAGTCTGTTTTATTGTTTAAAAGTAGAATCAAAATGTTGCAAATACAAAAAAAAAAAAAAAATATGAAACAGCATGTCTCCCTTTCATAAAATTTTGTCTCTAAATCCTTCAAAAACTTAGAAAATTTATTCTACATAATCATAATTATATATTTTTACCTTTATATTAATCTCCCTCTTGAGAAATACTTAGTAGTACCAGAACTTTCCTTGTGAAAATTACAAGAGAAAACTGACATTACCTAAAATACTTTTCCCCAATAAGTTGCAGTTTGCCAGCCCACTTGAGGATTTATTTTTAACCCCATTCCTTCAGCCTGTAATTTCTTATTTCCACTTTCAATTTAACAAGCTGAAAGTGGAACTGTTCAAAGATGAAATAGTCATGGAGTTGCTTTAAAATACTAAATTACTATTATCTGCTCCATGAGTTGGAACCCTTTTCTCTTCTTCTCATTCGTGCTTTTTTATTTTTATTATTTTCAGCAGGTAATATTAAATGTCACCCAAGCTCTACAAAAATACCAGTGCTATTACTTTTTTTTTTTTTTTTTTTTTTTTCGCTTTCCCCTTCAAGACTAACAGCTGCCAGAATTGTGGCTGTCAAAACTGGCAGATGGGAACTTTTCCCATACTTGCCAAAGAGTTGATTGGAGGTATGCAAATAACACTTCTCCAAAAATTGTCCAAGGGGTCCCAAGAGGCACAACGGAGGTTAGATACTTCCTTTACAACTCTGTGAAGCCACTGTATCTTCCGATCTCCCAGAAATAGAAAGCAAGAATTCAAGACTAAGAAATGTCATTTTCACAATGACTTCATAGAGTAGCTGTCTATCACTCTACAGTGTAAACGTATATGGCTTCCGTTGTCACAGTATCCAAGCAATCTCAGTATTTCATGTACATATACTTCCACCAAGACTACCAAATGTAGAAAAATTATTACTGTATTTTAAGGTTAAGAAACTGAGGCACAAAAATACAAAATAAACCTGGTAGAATAAACATAAATTTTATGTATTCATATTAATTAATGGGAAATAAGATCTTAGAGAACATCTACTTCAACTACATAAAAGGAAGAAAAGCAATTTTACTTGACTCATTTTCTAGACATTTGGCAAACTTCAGGAAAACTCCAGGAAAGAAAATATCTGTGGGTAATTTATTCCAGTGGTTTGTTGCCTGATAAGCTTTCACATCTTTCACTGTATCCTTAATCTGTAGATTAACCCAATTTTTTTTATTCTTTTTCATTTAGTGGTCAAAAAAGCAATTGATCATTTTCCTGTTTGCAGCAAGTTTTTGTGTAACAGACCTCATATTTTCTCTGAGTCTCCTTTTGTCTAGATTCTATCAACATTTCTTTATAGGTCATGTCTTCAAAACCCCTTATCATTCTTACTTTTCCCTTTTGGACTTTCTCTAGCTTGCTCAACTCTTCCTTAAATCATGATGACCAAAACTAAACAACATACTAGATATCGTTTCAGAAGCACTGACTTGAATAATTATTTTCCACACCTTGCTCACAGTAATCCTGTTCATATATTTTACAGGATCACATTTTTAATTCATGTTTCATTTCTGAAAAACTATCACCTGATTAGTCAGATATTTTAATCTTGGTGCATTTAATTTCTCCTTTCTAAGTATAACATTTCCCACAAAAATTGAATGAATATCAACTTGTCACTTGAAAGACATTTTCCAAAATTTTGAATGCTTATCCCCAACAAGCCCCCTACACATGTGAATTTTGTTAAAACCTTAATTTTATCTGCAAGTTTTACAAAGATACATTAGTCTATCATCAAAATTAGTAATGAAAACACTGAAAAAAATACTCTGCTTAGGACAGATGAATGCAGGACGCTGTTGACATGCCTTTGTGATTTGAAGGGAGACTAACAGTAACTGGTTGATTCTTAAACATCCCACGGTATTGATTAAATGGAGTCCAAGTCTACGTACAGGATTGTTGTGTGGGATGGGATGGAAGAGTGTACTAGACTCAAAGTGTGTTACATGTACAGATTTCTACAGGTCTGTTACCCTGTCAGAAGCATTCTAGAGTTAAATTCGCTACTTGCAGATATTAATAGCTTGCTCTAGACTATTTCCAAGGTTTCAGGTTAGACTGGCTATGACACCCTCGTTCTCTTTTTTTTTTTTCTTATTTTGAAGCCCTGTAATACATTTACATTTCTCTAATCCCCAAGGGGTCCCTCAACCTCCAAGAGTTCTCAAAATGTAGAAGATTCAGAGAAAGCTCTCATTCATGATTTTTTACTTTTATTCATGAATTTTATTTTTTAAGGTCTTTCCTCTTTGCAGCTATACTTCAACATGTACCTCATTATATGCCTTATGTGCTCACATTTCTTATGTACCCTGTGTACCCATTAAAACACTTCCATTGGGTATCTGGTCAAATGATTCTGTATGATGGTGCATGAAGACTGAAGCAAAGAACAGTACCAAATTCTTCACCTTTCTCTACAGCATCCTACATTTGCTCTCTTCTTTATATTTTACAGTGGGAAGATTTTATTTTCTTATTTTTATATGCCTATGAGATTGAACAAGCGTTTTCATTATTTTTTTTTCCTACCACTTTGTAACTAACATAAAGTTTTCACTTTTTAATACTTTATTTTGTTTTTATTTCCAGGCTATTTTTGTATTCTTATGCCTGGTTCTGTATACTGTTCTTCCATTTTTATATGATTTCTTTCAGGTTCAGAATATCAAAGAGCTTCTGATGCAGTCATAACAGTATTATATGGTGTTGTCCGTCCCTTTTGTACCTCTCAAAAGGGTTTGCAGCTGTATTTCTACCAGAGTCTGTCTCCAGTTCTCAATATGCTTCAGATGATCTTCCTCAAGGAGACTATTTATTTGCTCCCTAAATTTGTCAAAGTCCATTATCCTCATTCTACTGTTATGTATCTTCCTCTCTGTGAGGAAGAAGAGTGTTGTAATGTAGGTTCCAAGTGTTTATTCAAACATGTTCAAAATTTGAGTCTTAGACACATGGACAGGGTTACAAACAATTGTCATGCTCAGACTAATAAAGTCAGGTCTTCAGAATGTCAAAACAATACCCTCATACCATATCCCACTGTGGCAGGTGCACCACCCACCTGATGAAAACGTGGCTTCCTGGCTGTTGAACCTTTCCTGTGACCTTGTTCTCAGGGATTTATGGTAGTTGGGGGCCTTCAGCTAATAAGGGCTGGTATTGTCAGATTCAGCTCGGGTATAAATGGAATCCCTGGGGGGAGCCGTTTTGAGCTATTCTTGCCCGGAGCAGTGTGCTGCAGGTAAGGACTCTCCCATCGGGTTGGGACGCCACCCAAGGAAACTCCTCAGGGTTCCTATGGGTTGGCACACTGCCCTAAGATGCTCCTCAAGGTTGAGTCCTTTTATCTTATTAGGTGAGTGATTGAGCATTTTGGATTGTCATTAAACCCTTGGAGGGTGTTTTGGGTTGCCGTTAAACCCCAGGAGTTTCTGTGGTGATAGTTTGTTCTCCTCTAATGGACACCTGAACCTGCTGTTTGTATGTTTGCAGAGTGTTGATTAATTGTGTTGAAAAAATAAATTTTGTTTTTTATTGTTTATTTGAGTTTCTGCAACACCCAGAACTCTCTTCTTTGCAAAAAAATTTGCACTTTTTCAGGAAATCCAATGTGTCTCAGAGTAGTCTTCTCCCCTTTATGTACTAGTGGTTGACCATTCAAAAAACATGGCTAGTATAAATATTGGTACTGTATTAGCTATAGGGAAAAATATTTAATAACTAGACACAGCATGCTGTTTTGTGATCACCATCTTGAAGAAGCTTCACTTGCAGTTTGAATTCAGGAGTCCTAAGAAACACAGTTTTTAATACTTGCTAGCAACTGGGAAAAAAATCAACATTGTTTTCCTTACAACTACAGAGAATAGATATACAGAATAAGATGAATACTATGTAATATAATGGGACTCCAGAAGCCTGACTTGGGTGCCAGACAAACTATGAAGTGTTTTAAAATGTAACTACAACAGGAAAGGCAAACTTATTTAAAGGAAAACAACAAAAAAAGCATAAGTATAAAAGAAATCTTGAACTATTAGAAGACATATCATTTGTCTGATAAGGTGCAATCTCACTTTACAACAACTTACATCTTGTTAGCTACTTAACTACCTGCACACCTGGTCTTACTCCTTTGCAAACAGGAGGAGGGTAAATGTTCTGTGGGGTCACTGCACACTCAACCATGTGTCAGCATACTGTAGCTGACACCTGTCAACCTAAATCTTGGATCACATCAGAAAAAACTTTTGTGTTGACATCATCAAAACCAGTTCTCATGGATCTGCAATGTTGCTGTTAGGATAGCCTGAAAATACTCTGGCTAAAGCATTAATTACCTGGAATTTTCAACATTTACAGTGTATTTTGTATATATCTAAACAAGACTGGAGTGATGAATTTTGCTCTCTAACAGAGGTGGTTTAACTCAGCAAATAATTTTTCACATTAATAACCTTTCTTCCAGGAGTTGAGTGACCTTGTAAAAACATATTCACTCTTTCTATCAAAAATTAAAACATGTAGCAGGATTTGACAATCCATCGTTATCCTTCCTACAAAATAATAGAGAGAAGGTGCAAATCCCACATGTATTACATAAATTATGCATGTTGTCTATACACTACAGAATTTGGAGAACGTATGCATTTCTGTAGCTTCTAATTGGGCTTTTTATGGATGTTTCCCACTGAGCAGCAGTTAAAAATACAGACAGACAGTTGTCCCCACCCCACCACAACCCCAATCCACCAAGAAATCCACAATAAACCCAGAGAGATGGCATCACTTTGAAAAAACAGAAAAACTTTTTTAAACTTTTCCTTGGAAATACAGGAATTGGGTCATATTGCATTTAGTAAAGATGGACATCAAGAGCCTGCAACTGTAGGAAAGATATTGTTATAATACAAAGTCTTATGATAAGGCTGAAATTCAGGATGTATTAATATGAAAGGGGATGGTTTTGAGGGTTTGATATTTTCAAGAGTTTTGACATAATCCTAAGTGTTAGTTGGCAGCACATATACTTCAGCAAGAGAGGAAGAACTAAGTATCGAAGTAGTTCCTACAATCTAAATACTACTTAACAATATGCCAGAACTGCTTTGCAAAAGCCCCCTGTCCATCTCTGCTTGGAACATTAAATCAAAATAAACATTTAAAGCTAGTAATCAGAAAATTTGGTTTCCAAAACCAGTTTCAGTATTTAAAATACAGGATCATACACAGCATTAAGCAAGATAGGTATCCTACTAATTTCAGTCAATACTAGCAGGATCATGTAGCTCAGTACAGGTGAAAAAATGAAGAGATTATTTTTTCATGAGCATAGCTAAAAAGAAAACCACTGAAAAACTTTCCCAAAAGATTAATGAAGTTGTAGAATGGATTTAAAAGGAAAAAAAAAAAAAAAAAAGAACTGTGATTTGAATAGTCCTTTATGCTACTGAGAACAAATCACTACTCCTGATCTTAACTAATGTTTCTATCACATTTGTTTTTGTATTTATAACAACACAATGGTAATAACTTTCAATTTCAAGTAATCAAAAACATAATATGAAATCTAGTATTTTATTCATGATGGTTACTGAAATATATGTTTGTAAACATAATCAAGTCCTTCTGGCTTAACTCCTTCTCAGAATATCACCCACAGAGTTACTAGCCCTGACTTACTCCTTTGGAATAAAGCACAGAACAGAACTCAGTATGTGAAATGTGTGAAAGCAAACACAAAATTACCTGGCTCAATAGGGCTTATTTATGGCTACTGGATAATGTAAATCCAAATAATTTCAGAACAAGCTTACAGAAAAGCTTTTTTGTCATACCCCAGCTGTCAAGAAACATTAAAAGCAAACAAGTAAGTCAAACACCACAGGTTCTTAATATGGTAAGGACATGGAACATAATCCTCTACAAAACTACTTACATACTAAATTTAGTATTCATTTAGCATTTAGTATGCTATTTCAATAGTGGGTGCAAGAGCGTTTCATAAAAAGCTAAAAGAGGCAGAGGGGATGGATAAATAAAGATATGATTTACAGTCAGAATTGTATGAAGTACTTAGTAAATCTGAGAATATTTGAAAATATGCTAAACTTTGGTTAACAACAGAAATTTAGGTTTCAGCCCAGGCTCAATGAAACTTCTACTAAAACAAAAGTGAATTACTGCTCTGACTGCATAACTGTTTTCTATTTTGTATTTGGCATTTCATAATGTGACAACAGTCCAAAGACTGGATGAGATTCAGTTACCTAAGCAGAGATCTCTAATGCCCCACAGGCCCCCTCACATGACAGATTATGATGCATCTTCTGTCTCACAGGGTAGATAGAACATAGGACTATTAGGTCAACTACACCATTCTGGAAGAGCAGCATACTTAGGGTATGCCAGGGCATCCCAAACTGCATGGGACAACTACGTTCAGGCTTCTGAATTCCACCCAAATTATCCGCATTTTTATTCCTTACTTCCCTTATACAGACATTAGCTAAGAGACATTTTTATTGTTTCCAGACATGTAAAATTGCACACACACTTTTGATTTCACCATTATGCACAAGCCCTTCTTTTCTACCTGTTCAGCTAATTTCTTAGCGCTGTAAAATAATACCAGTGTAAAATTTCTGTTCATGTTCATTCTGATCTTAGCCTTACGTTCATTGTACCTATCTTCAGGCAACTAACTATGGTACCTACATTAACTTAGGTTTTATTCTAAATTCTCAGCATGATTGAACCCACCTAGTATTTGAACCACTTTCTGCAGTTACCTCTATTTTCCTTTTAACTATCCAAGAAGTACTATGTTTAGCATTTTTGCTGGCTACTTAATTTTAGAGGGATCCACATATCAGTTCTCAGATGTGGCAAAACTAAAAATCAGCAGAGATGTGTGACAACTGTAACAAGCTGGCTCTTCACCTTCATGCTCCTCTCATCTTGGATACACCAAGGGCTAGGTGGTTAATGACAAGAATTACTTGGTTTAGGACTGGAATTGAGAATGAATTGCAGGCATGTCTCCATGCAGTATAATTGGAGTCAGCTAACTGGGATGGGATGGAGACCGTGGCACTCAGAGCACAAAAAGCTCTTGCAAGAGGAAGACCTCAGACCTGAAGTCTCTTATTTCTTATTAAAAATAAATCATTTATTCTGCAAAACAGCAGCACAGCTCTCAACCTTAACTCTTTACCCAATTTAATGTTAGAGCATTTCATTGATCTATTGCATGATAGTTTTCTCACGTCATTTTGAAAATATGAAGAGATGTGATTCTAAAAGAGGTTCTCTGGAGATTTACCCAGGTTTGATTAGAAAAAAAATAAACATAAATGTAAGACCTTCTCCCCAAAACCCAACAACCTCTCCCACCTTATACAGGCATGTGGATATAAGATCAATACTAACCCTGTGTTACACTCTGTTACTGCTTCAGGGCTTTCTATGCTTATTGAAAAAGTAGATGGACCATCGTATGGAGCATTCTCCTCTACTTTTGCACTACAGCAAAATCACAAACCCTCTTCCCAGGGCCTGGAGTTTTTGCTCCTGCTTTGTGATCTTTTTGGTGCCCATGAGAACAGCCAGAAAGTACAACAATTGTAACTTTCTGTTAAATTGTAAAAGTACAGAAGAAATTGCATTTAATTCTGAGGGTTCAGTCCAATTCTCATACAATAAGAATGGTAAAATATTGTCAAGGCTTTTCTCTCAACTTATGTTATTTTTTTAATGCAATTATTTGACTAAATTTTATTTAATTAAAATCACATAATCTATTATATGAATCACTGATTCCCCAAAATGTAAGATTACTTACTTCCAATAACTTACAGAAAGCACTATATTCCTGAAGGAGACAAACTGAAAATGCACTTCAAATTGAAAACAAACAAACAAAAGAACAGGGGAAGGGAGCAAATGCTGGGAACATAAAAGGGAGCTAGAAGTATTGTGAAAGCAGAAGTGGTAATGAAGTAGCGAAGACTGGAGAAAAGTTGACATTACTGGAGGGCTCTCCCAGACAACAAGCAAATGTGGGTTTACTGCAGTGAAAGAAGAAAGGCAGAATAGGTTTAAAGATTTAATTTTGCAACAAACCAGGATTCATCCTTTCTACTGTTCATGGAATATGCTTTTGCTGAAATTCTGTTTTTTAATGCAAACCCTTCAGACCCCCAAGAAATTCTCCTCAGGCACCTACACTGTTTTCTGGCTTGAATCAGTTTGTTAGTAGATAAACACTGCCACTGTCTCATGCTTGAAAAGTTTTGAATGTAATTGACTGTCAATGATATGATGATTTATAATGCAATCTGCTGCTACTTCTGCTGCTGCAGATAACTCTAATTTGCCTCTATTGTATTAGATATGATGAACTTGACAATCATTTTCAATTTTCCTATTTGGCTTTCATTCAGGTTGATGTGGCCAGTAACAGTGAATTTTCATTGTTCTCCCCCGAAAGCAATAAAGGAACAGGAGCTTGTTTTATATGAAGCAGTTGGCTGTTTCCAAAAGATTCATTTATTGTGTAATGAAGCTTCTGCCAAGCAAAATATTTAGCAAAAGTGTGGACTGGAAGTTTTGGTTTAAATCTTTGTGTTTTACTGAATCAAATACCAGTCCAATTGTGCTACATGGAAAAGAAGATAGGTGACAGAGAAAAGGAGCCTACAAACATAATGGACACTGCACCAGCTGGTTAAGATTACACAGTTCCATAGTTTTGGTCATACTCAGACCTGGAGGCTTTGGCTTCTCCAGAGAAAACAGGTAAAAGACATCAAGATATTATTTGTTTCTGTTTCGGGGGGGGAAATTAATAAGGAGTGGTAAGGGAAGGTTATAGAAAAGACCCCAGTGCACATAAAAAATCAGTTTAAAGATACACCTCCCAGAGAGCCAAGTACCATTTGACAACTCTTCAATTTACATCTGCTATCTTGTAAGGCAACTATGCAGGAAGTTAAAATATTTGTTTATTACTAGCCATAGAGATAAGCAAATCAGTCTTAAAGTGATACATATAAGACTATGAAAAGTCTTTCTGGCTCTGGATAACCCAGCTTCCAACCTCTCAGCTTTATATTCTCTCATTATAAAGGAAAGATAATGACACCTGCATTTGTCCTAACTTGCTTTGGTATGAACCAACAAAACGTAAGATGTAAAAATTACATATTTCCAGTCCACATAACAGCTTCTATTTACAGAGTTGCACCTGTTTCCTCATCTAGCAAAGTTTTTATAATTAGTTGCAATGCAGTTGTAATGTCACTCCAGCTACCACATGGAAAAATGAGCTGGGTCCTATTCTGCCTCATCCATCACCAAAAAGGACTGGAATCTAACTTTCAAGAAGTAAACTCTATTCTGTGGGTAAGAGATGAGAGACAGATTTAAGATCTCAAGTTCAGTTTGAACAGCTGGCAGTTAGAAAAATGATTTTTTGACTTGAAAGCTAAACACATTTAATAGGGAAATCATTGAGCAAGAATAAATATGGAGCTTCATGCTGTCATTTTCACATAGTTACCTTTTTGACTGTAACTGCATTTCAAGAATGACACGATTTACAGTGTCATGCTTTCTGTTTATGAACATTAATACCATTATCATTCATCCACAATAAAATATACTGCTTTAGAGGTTAATTTAGTTTCTAAATAATATGAATGAACTTTTTAAAAAGAGTTTTCAGAATCTTAGGTCAAGTTTTGGGGAAAAATAACTAGTTTTCTTTTCCCCAATTCAGTCATAACTAGCAAACTTATTTTACACTTGTTCTTACTTACAATCTAAAATATCACCAACAACAGCATAAAGAAAGTTGCTATAAAATATGTGGGGTGCACAAATACAAAGGTTGAGAGAAATTGATATTGTTTGATGGGCACTTGTATAGTAATTCAGGACTGGAAAGCATTAAGTGATTGCTTTTCCCCTGCGGAAAAAAATGTGAGAATCTATAAATAGACGTTAAGCATACACTTTAAACATTTTACTTATTTAGAAAAAGGGGGTATTTTTATTAGCTGAATGATATGTGGTTGTTTTCTGAAAGGCTTAGGAATTACTTCTTGAATAATTTGCTCATAAAGCTGGTAGATGAAACAGAACATATACCCATCCTTGATCAATTTAGGGGAAAAATACAAGCAATCCTATAAAGTGTCTTCAATAATATGAATTTGTATTGTGTATTTAATATGTAATCACACATCAGTGAAGCAAGCTGCATCACTTCACATTTAATGGCTGGAGTTACTGAAGAAGAGATTTCAGTTGAAGACAAATGTGAAACTGATTACTGATTCTAACAGGGAATCAGCTAGAACAGCGAAGGTAGTATTATGATGTGGAAAAATGCCTGCAGTAACATATAGATAGGACATGAGGCAACAATTTAACAAGATAAAATCTTTTGCATGTGGCCTATCTTTCAAATAGGATTTTACTTTTACTCTCCAAGTAGAATTTCAAAGATGTTCTGCCACTTCTGCTTTATTCACACAGAGTGACATTTACGCATAGAAACTCAGCAGTGATCTCTGGCCGTACACCATGAGAGACTATATGGATTGCATTTCTCTACACTGGGTGAAGTGTGGGCTCTGAGTACGTACACACAACATTTTATCAGTCTTGAAACTCAATGATCAACTTAAACGCAAAAGTACAACTGACTTCAACAGCCCTCAGAGACAAACGAGCAAGAATTGCAACTGCATCTACAAAACTACATTCCATGCGTACAGGAATAAGCTTTATTCTTTTTTTCCAAAGAAAAGATCTTTCCTTCAGTGTAAAAAGCAAGCAAAATGTGTTGTTTAGCAAAAATCTTGTTTAGTATAACTGGTTTGTGTCAGTATACACTGCTTCAAAATTTAAATGCCTTTCAGTCCCAGAAAGCAGAAGCAAAACAAAAGAGAACATTTGACTGAGAACAGAAATGTAAAATTACAATGTAGCAACAGCACAGAAACTTAGCAAAAGCTACATGTTCCTACAAGTTTGATACCTTATACATATTTGCTATTATCTTCAGGAGTTTTCAGATTATGCCTTACTCATATGTTAGTAAAATTGGGAAAAAACCTCCTGAGATACAGTCTGGTTATGGTTGACATACTAAACTGTAATTCATTCCCTTCTGTTTACTGTGTTATTTGTAGAGAGAGGAAGTAAAAATAAAGACAAGCTTTTTTGGTGGCTTGTTTAATCTGCAGAAACCTATTTGAGGTAATCCGTGCTCCACAGTGGCTCCCAGTGGGAGATGTAAACTGGCAGCAATACAAGCATTCCCTAAAAAAACTGCAACTGAGACATCTCTTTTAAAATGTACTCTAAGAACAGGGAGCTGAGCTATTAAAAATAAAAATAATAATAAAAAAAAGTATTTTTCTACATGCAAGTGCCAGTATGGAACCTCAAGTTAACAGCAGAAGATAATAAATCCCCTGTGCCTTGATGTGATAACATTTTAATGGAAAGCTGTTGAAAAATTTCTTGAAAAAAGAACCAGCACACATACATGAGCTGATCTCCTCTCTGGAGTTGGCCTCTGGGGTTTCAATCTTGTAACAATTTTAGCTACAAAAGCAAAATTTCAGCCTTCTGTTCTCTAAACACCAGATTAAGTTTTTAGGAGGTCTGTGTATCTTCATCAGGACAGTTACATATCCCAAGTGTTTTACTTGCCCTATCATGCCAATGAGATTTATGAATATAAATTACCAAGCAGAAAAAGGTATTTACTCTTTAAACCAGAAACCCTTTGAATTTTGGTGTCTCTATTCACTGCTCTACCTAACAAAGCGAACAAAAACTACACACAAAACAGTGCCTGAACACGTCACACTGTATACAGTTCCTCTGAGCTGTGGTAAGCACTACCTGAATCCTGCAATGTGTACAGAGCTCAAAAAATGAAGTTAATATTAGAGCTTTTATGAACACATAAAAGCAATCCAGTGATGAAGGAAGAACTTCCTAGGATTTTACAATGCAGCTTTGCTACTGAAGCAGCAGCATGTAGTTAAAGAATTCAATTTTTCTAAAGAGATGCTTCCACATGCACGCTTTGATGACAGCATCATAAATGTGTTCTGATCAAAAAAAAGAAAAAAACTTCCTTAATGTTATCCTTTCCTTCTCCCCTTCGTTGCTAGAGAACACACAGACCAACATTTTCAGACCTGACACTTAACAGCTCAGCTCCTGAATCCATATGGGGTATATTTAACTGCAATTTTTATTCAATTCACTATGGGTGCAGACACTTAGCTTTACACACCAGATCTGAAAGCATTGGCTATACTTCAGACAAAATTGTATCACCAGGTGGGAAACCATAATATCAGAACTGGTGAAAGACCGTGTTCCTTTTAGATTGTACTACATAGCCAAAAGAGAGAAAATATTTAAAAGGCATTGAAAGAGAGGTGATGTGGTGTGGGTTTTTTGAGAAACTGAACTGTAAGAGTGAGAGAGAAAAGGGGAATTTAACTCTCATGCAAAGAGCTGGACTGCCAGTGTTAGAGACAGTTTTCATTTATAGAGAGAACTGCAAGCAGCAAAGGACACTAGCATGCTTATTGTCAGTGAATAGCATAATTTACTTTTAAAAGTAAAATGAAAATAAAGTCAATATAGCTCTGATAACTGAATTAATCTTTGCAATCGCCATTCAAGTGAGAGAAAAATATTTATAGGGGACTGAAAATCTAAATCTTCCATCTATGTCATTGCAGAGGTTTCTTACCAAATTTAAATATTTTTAGTATTTTTTTCATTGAACATTTTATTATAAATAAAAAGCAATAAATGTATTTCCTGATCTGTACCTTTAGAAGGTGTTCTTAGTGTTTCAGTTCTCAGATGTCAAATACTTTCTCAAACAGAAGTGTCAGTGGCATTTGCTAAAACATATATTTTGCCAAAATGGCATTTAACCAAACCCAAGTTTCTCCTGTTTCTAAGCCTTGTGTTCTACTGAACTTCAGTTCCATATTGGCAGCCCTGTTGTGCAAATCAACTGGAGCTGGGGATCACCTGGCTTCTGGTTTTCTTAATGCAGAGACAAAAGTCCCAGTGCTGATGGAAATTTTGTAGCTTCATGCATTTAATCATGCCTTAGAGGCCTGATTTACCAAATTATCATACAGATTAGCATCCAGTCAGGGTGTGCACCCACACTTCCTTTCTCTATGAAGAAAGAGGTTAGAAAGGGGGAAAACCCAAGAGAGTCAGAATGTGACCAGTCGATACATGCATCCAGCCCTGGGTCTTTGTGTAGCTAAAGCCTCAGGCTCATTTCCAGGACCTGACCTTGATCTGTGGTTTCTGAGCCCAGTTTTCTAATATGGTACAAGAATGCCAACTTAAAATACAAAAAGTATATAAGAGAAAACAAAATGTTTTTTTTTAAGTTTCCTGTATAAAGAGATGTTTTCAGCACTGTTTGGCTTTTGTTTCGTTTTTACATCTATGTAAAATACTCTCCTGTGTTTCTTGTTTAGCAACTTGAATTTCAAAATAGTCACCTAAAAGAAAATGCTCTGCATCAAATCCTTCAAACTTGCCAATGGCTCTGAACTTCTGTAAATGACATAAAAAAGGAAAAAAGAAAAAAGAAAAAAAGAAAAATATTTTAAAAGATCTCTTTTACAATCACAGGCTTTGGGGTTGCAAGCTGTTCTGGTAAATAAAATGTTCAGGTGGAATAATGGTTTTTAATACCAGTAAACATTATACTAGTTAAACAGATATAACATTACAGTGCTGTCAAAAAATCTCATCACAGAAGTTAATGCATGATGGTAATGGGCATCTATCACTATGGGGAATAATAGCTAATTAAACAGAGGGGAGATTTAGGTGCCTATTCACGAAGATTGCATGCAGAACAGGAAAGGACTGCACTGGTGCAGTTTTACCCTCTACCTAATTGCTGCCTGCCACTGAAAAAGATAATCCTAGTCCTCTTCATCTCCCAGTACTCCTGCAGCTAGGAGATAGTTGGTTCTTACTGATTAGTGGAAAAGAACATTTTTTTTTTCTTTTAAGGGATACTAAGATAAGCAACAGGAAGCACAAGGGCATAAAGGCTGGGAGCATCCTTGCTGGCAGCATCCTGTAATTACATCAGATTAGGTATAATGTGATACTATGCCCAAGGCTGTCTGAAGTTTTAGCACTTCCCGTTACATTTTGGTAGACTGAGAAGAGAAGAAGGGAAAGCTCTGCTGTTTACAAGAATTGCTGAGCTACCTATCTAGATGTTGGAATTGGAGATTATGGGAGCCATTTGCTAAACAAGACAGTCAATGCACCACAAATCTCCCTCTCAACCCACAGGTCAAGCCTATTATTAGCAGTAGCCTAAAGAAAATTGACACTTTAGTAAGCTGAAGTTTCTTTACACCCCAAATTTTATAGTGTGAGGGTACATGTCCTCCTAGAAATGCTTCCATGAATAAATCAGAATTAACCTCCAGTATATCTCATCTACTAACCAGACATTGCTTTCTGTGCTGCAATAAAAGTGAGGTTTCAAAACCATTACCATGAATTCTTCCTTCCCACTATTTAGTCTGAGGCTGCCTCTCCCATTCTGACTTTGAAGACTCATAGATCCCTGTTATAAGTAATAGCCCTATTTACCGGCCTGGGCAATTACTGGTTATACCTGACCACAGATGGTTTTAGTCAGAAGCTATAAGTACAAACACATCAGGTTTAGCTGTCCTGTTTAAAGTTCCAGTCAGAAGGTCACAGATGATACTGGAAAATTTGTCCAGCACACTGATAGTAACAGAGGATGTCAAGAAAATAAAGAAACTTCCTTCTCTGTTGCCCCCAGAAACTTTCTGGTTATTAACGAGCAGCTGTCATGGCTACAGAGATTAGGACGGGTGAAGACTGGCATCAGTACTGCTATAGTAACTCCTACATTTATTGTCCTTCAGATGAACTGGTGAAAGCATGCTCTGGCCAACTCTCTTCCAAACATTACCAAAATAAATGGCAGTGGGAAATATTTATATGCAAAGAATTGCTAGTTCTCATTGAAGTTTGTCTTTTCTTTTTTTTTTTTTTTTAACTCCAATGGACTGACAGATCTTTCAAGGATTTAGCATCTAGAGGTGTGTTAAACTGACAATAGTAAAAGGTACAGGATGGAGGCAGGGGGAAAGGGTGAGAATGACAGTGGATAAGGCAAAGAGAAAGGAAAAACAAATATTATTGTGTAATACCTAAAAGAACTTTTTTTTCCCCCTTTAGAGTAAAATTTAGTCTGTGCATCAGTCTCTACACAGCTGCGATAAATCCAAGTTATACAGCCACATACCAAATGCACCAAGAGAAGCCACTTCTCTTTTTTCCTTGATAAGGTGTCCCCTTCTGCCACTACAAGATGAGTAAATTACTTCACCTGTCTAACTGATCCCCAGTATTCAGCCTGACACTGACAATGGCAGTGCACCTGTTAGTGTGATGGACAAGTGATTGGCAGCATGGCATTTGCTGCTTTCTATAATAAGTTGGTTATTATACAATGATGTTGACAATCTAGAGAGACTGCAAATATTAAAGTGTAACCAGGTACAGGTTTGAAAAAGAAAAAAAAAAAAAAAAACAGGTTATGGGTGAAATGTGACCCTGAATAAATTTTATGCCAAAGGCTTCTTTCATTTTGAAAAGAAAAATATCAAATTTTAAGTATGACACTTTTTCTTAGAATAAAATTATTCTATTTATGTGTAGCCACCAAATGTCAATTCTGAGTTTTCGTATAAACTAAGCACAAGATTGTAAGTCACTGCCTTGATCAGCTTCTCAGGCATATTGCATCTATAAATGAAAAAAGCATAAGCAGCTACAGTCACAGTTGTTGTAAGAATATGCCTTCTGCAGACATAGTAAACTACCACTTTGATGAAACTATTCATTTTTTTTCACCATGGTCCTACTATGTGTTTCCCTTCTGTATAAGTATCACTCTGGACCAAGTATCACTGTACTGTTTGAGGACAGACAAAAGCTTTACCAGGTATTAGCACCTAGAAGTCTGAATAGCCTTGGTATTTAACAGAATTACCTAGGATGAGAGTCTGTAGGCTATAAAACTTACTGGCCCACCTTGTAAAGCAGAATACAGATCCATTCTGGAATTTAGCAACTGATGAGAAAATTTCAGGCATTAAATCCATCCTCTTGTTTCCAGCTGTTGCCAGCATCATGCAGAATAAAACCACTATATCAGCGAGGCACCTTTGAGGTCATCTCTCTATCGTATTTTCATCCTAATATTTAATATTGAGGAATTAGTTTAAACCTTGAAATGGGGTATTTTATCCTAAATATTATTCTTGCTAGTGTTACTTACCATAATGATTAATAGCCTTGCTCTTCACTTAGATGTCTACAAACTTTCCAGGAGTTTGTTTTTTTCTTTTATTATTTTGTCAAACTGTAATACATGACAGTGCCAAAATGTCACTGTTTTCCATGAAAGTATTTCACCCTGGACTGTGTTATTGTGATTAAACATAGGCAACTCATGCAAATTATAAATCCTGATCATGATGTGACACTCCAAAAACTATAGAATTCTAATTGTATTGTTTACATATGTACTACTTGACTTTCCTTTTACTTTAACTGTGATATAACAGATGTATAATGATACAGGTCCTGTTCGGCAAATGACATAGTATATGAATTTTACATGGTGTTCTAATTAAATTGCTAATCCTGGTCCCAATGGCTATGTTTGTCCCAGTAATCTAAACAGAAGCAGGTCACAGCCTTGAACTCTGGCACATATGTATCTGTATGGTCAAATTGTTCACTAGCATGTGAACCGTCCACTGTTTGGACTGTGAAAACTTCTCACAATCCCCTGGTTCAAGCTGCCAGTATGGCCTGAAGCTGCTCTCACAGCAGGCAACCTTATGGGGGGAGAGAGAACAGATAGACAAGGAAGGTGGACAATAAATGTTTAGGTGTATGGCTGTGATCAGTGCTGTGACATTTGAAGAATTAAATTTTCCAAATCCTTTTGTTAACCTCTAATCAAAACCAACACATTCTAGAGAAATGAACAACACGTGGAAATATGTGCTTTAAATCAATGTTTAAGCAGTAAGCCTTAACTGTCCTTGTAATTCCTAGATTGTTTTCAAAAAAAGAGAATAAATGCATCATGCAACCTTACTAAAAACTTCCACATCTAATATTGAAGTGCACAGCTTGAAGTTTTTCTGCAAATAGAAAGCTAATTGCTGATTTATGATGTTAGTATTAGAAAAAAATCTAGATGATTCTAGTCACAAGAACTCCTGAAAGGAAAAACAGTAAAGCTTAGAAATGAAATTATCATATTGTGTGTTCACATGACACCATTAACAACTAATGTATTTGTTAATAGCTGATAAATTAATCATGTCTTAATAAATTTGTAATCCACAGTAATTGAATATACACAAATCCTATAATTCAGCATTTAGGTTGATAGCCACGGGTTTCACCCACATATTGCAACTTCTGCATATCAGCATAAAGCCATATATAACACACGGTATTCACAACTGCAACATGCTCAGGAAATACACTGAAATAGCTTCTAACCCTTTTTAAATACTAGGAAGTATTTCAAATAATTATTTCTTATATATATCTGTTAGTAATCATACATGCACACAGAGAAACACATATAGACACACATACAGAAATACTTTTCTGTTCCAAGTTTAGTAGGGGAAAAGTCACTAAATTAAAAGAATGCTGAAACAAGCAGTTACACACTCTAAATGACTGCTGTAATGCAAAATCCAGTCTCACAAAGCTTGCATAGCGACTTGAAATCTATCATTTTTTTTCCAATCCAAATGTTATTTTTCAATTCAGTGGGCCTCAAGCTTTTCAACAAACTGGATCAATTTGAAGCTACTCATTCAAAAGGGCTTCTTAAATGCCAGTCCTAGAATTCAACATGACAGAAGAGACAAAGAGTCATCTTCATTTCCAGTCACATTCAGCTGTGTGAATGGCCCCACATCAGTGTAGGTCCACTGGACTGTTCTGTAGGTGCAAGTCGCTCAGAAAAGAGCAAACAGCCTTCCAGTACTTTTCCAAACTGCAACTAGAGCATGAAAATGAAATAAATTTTAAAAATACAAAGTGGTATTTTTTAATATCACTTCCTTTAGATAACTCAGAACTATTATACCAGGGTACGAATGGAAGAAGTGATTGCTTTTTAGCTAAACAAATGGATTACCACATACAGGCATACTACCCACTTTCAGTGATTTCACTTGGGAAGTGGTAAACTCTGTCCTCAACACGCAGCATTTTAACCTGCGTAAGTCCTAACCATGCTCGATTGCAATTGCACAACACAAGTATATGCCAGAGTTCTTATACCAAGGAGCTGGTAAGCTTGGGAAAGAATGTAGTTTCTGATGGCTGTGAAAAACTGCGGCCAAGATACCGTGCTTGTGAAGGGGCGGGGTGGTAAATTAAAAGTTCAAAAGACTGGAGCAGCTGCTCTGTCTCCAATGTGCACCTTTACGCACATAAACTAACTCTTTGATCTCCGCTAGAAATTTGTCTGCCTTATGCTGTTTGCAAGCAGAAGGTATGTCACTGCAGAACTATTCGTACGCAGCTGATTTGTTTCTATACAAATGCTTTAAAAAGAGGGAGAAGATCTGTGCTGGTGAATACTACAGAAAGAATGAACTAAGTGTAGGAAGCACAGCTCATGTTTCAATAAAGGCCACAGAAACAGAAAAGTAAATTAGTATTTGTATTGGAATAGTAACAAAAACACAGAAATGAAAGAGATTTTCAGATATTCAGAGGAGTGAGAAAATTCTTTCTGTACTGGTTTGAACATTTACATGCAGAAAGTGTAGAACCAGACAGAGTAGGACAATGGAAGAAGTAAAGGTCAATTCAAAGACTTTTCCTACCTCTAAAGATGTAAAGATTTGAGACACAGAACACAACAGGCATTTTATTTATTTGTTTGTTTGTTTGTTTGTTTTGTTTATTTATTATTTTTTTACCAGGCTCTGCTGGGTATAACTTTGCTCCCTAGCTTTTTGGGGTTTTCTGTTTTTCTATTTTTTTTGCATTTGTTGGGATTTTTTTGTGCTATCATATTCTCATTTGCTGTAGCACAAGCTAGCAGTAGAACTGGTATGTCAACTGGATACGGTTCACCTTCAACTCTTAGCTCCTTTGAAGCCCAGCAGAATGCTACCTCTCATGAGATGGCACCCCATCTGTCCAGGTTTTTGAAGTCCTGAGCTATCCCAGCCAAGCAGACAGTATCCTGGCACATCTCACAGAGAAGGATCTCCACTCTGCTGTGATGCCATAGCATCTCAAGTGCAGAAGGTTAATAATATGGAAAAATTATGAATTTTCCTTTCTAGAGAAAGTAACGATACATTGAGCTGGCCCCAAAATGCATTCTGTTCTCACATTTAGCTGCTGGTTTATGAACTGTGTTACATAATAAATTAAGATTCCTGAAAACAGCACACCTGTCTTGCCCTTTTGAAGCTCAGTTGCACCCACACAAATGAGGGCCTTTTGATAGGTGTCCTTTCTACAGTACAAAAAAGGCCACAGGTTTTGTTCACAGCCAGTTCTGCTGTGTTGTTTTGCTTGCTTTTTATTTTCCCTTTCTACAATGTTTCTGATTGATAGTTCTATCAAATCGTGGTAGTAACCAACTGACAAACAATGCTCTAGTGGAAAAATACAACAGAATTTAATGCAGATAAAAATAGAGTTTTACAGAAGTTTTTCTAAAACTGTACAAAACAACCATGGTGTATGGACATCTTTTAAATCTACCTACTTAATTTTCAAACAGGATTAGACAGCAAGGCAATACACTGAAAGTACTCTGGTATTATTTCCAGTAGGAGATATTCACGTCAACAGAACAAGTCACTGAATTTATTATCCATGACTGTCTCAACATATGTATTCAACAAATATGAAATTTAGACATGTATAGTAGGCAATCAATGTGGCTCATAATATTTTAGATTTTATAAAATGTTTAGGAACAAATTATTTCAAAATGTTACATCCTCATAACTCCATGGAGTTTTATTTTGGAAGTCCACCCCAAACTGTCACAATGTGGAGAAGACTGAATCATCAAATATTGTTACCTTGTCCTCTGTTTATATTTAACATGTGTTGGTTACTTGTGAAAGCTACCCACTGTGTATGTCGCAATATATATTTTGCAAGAAAATATCATTTTGTCCAGAGAAGATAAGACGTAGTGTTATTTTCTTATACGCATCCTTTTGTCATGTTCATTTTGCTTCACAGCCTCTATAACACATCCAGACACCAAGTAACATTAGTAATTTGACAGACCCAGCATCTGTCAAAATTTCCGTCAAGAAATCTATTAAATCTACTGAAAATTAATCTTTTGACAAGTCATGATATCCTCTTAGGAACAGTTCCATCATTTTGTCGTAATAGGTCTCTTAGCACCATCGCACAATTGTGAAATCATTAAGACACAGTCCTTCTTCTTTAAAGGGTAAGAAAAATCAGAAAAAAAACTTCCCTAGTAGTGGACTACATGCTATTGACTCAATTCTAAATAAAATCATGTTGTACTGAAACAACATTCTATGGTTGGGAAAGGTCCTTCTACTAGCTATTGCTATAATTCACAGCAGAGAATCAGAGCTAGCATATAGTATGTCCATGCACTCTTCTTTAACCTGAATCAGAAGATTAATTTTATTTTTTTTCTCTTCACTGAAAATCTGAAAGCCAGTGTTAATTAACTGTAAGATATGATAGCTTCTAGAATGCAAGAAATCTCTTGTCACCCTAAAGGCTCTCTAGATATTTTTTAAGTCTGGGTGTAGATGCTTAATTTTTAACCCTAGAAGCAGCATTAAAATCGGAGAATAACAAATTAAAAATCTCCTGAACCAAGAAAAAAAAAAATTACTAGCTTTACTGGATTTTCAATGTGGACCTTGAAGACTGGTACAGGACAACATGACCCATGGAAGTGGCATTACATAAAGCCCTAAACATTGTATGGTTCAAAACCATTCTCTGCACAGGGGTCATTCAGAGCCTATCTGTGAAGCACAGAGCAAGTACACATCACACTAAGATCAATCAGATTATTCCTTAAAACTTTTGTTCATGTTTATAAGAGGAGAAGTTGAGGAAATACACCATCTTGTTGTATAGGATCTTCAAGCAAACATTTAACAGCCTCCTCAAACATTACAATCCTGCATTTAGCATTATTAGCCAAATCAGCTTTGATATGCTGTTGACATCAGTTTGTAGTATCTAAATGTCTGTGGAGGCTCATTCACACAATCCTATTCAAAAAAAATTCCGTAAGTGGGCTAAAATGACAATATTACAAAGACTTTTTTTCTAATTCTAAGCAAATGCTATAATTTAAAACAAACAAACAAAGAGATCCAAATGAACTAACCAACCAAACAAGCAAAAAAAAACAAAACCAAAAAACAAACCAAACCAAAACCCCACAGCAATGTAATAAATAAATTAATATGAGAGAGAAAAGGAAAGAAAGAAGCTTTCTATGCATTTCTTAGTGATATCTGTTGTCCTGGTCTGTCCCTTCAACTACATGTCTTCTGCTGGAAGAAAAGGTGAAGTGACGGATTTTGCATTCAGAGGCACAGATACACTATGTTCTTTTACTTTACTTATAAATGCCTACAATGATGCAGAGAAAGAATGACAAGGGAAGGCTTATCATTAATTGTGGGCATTGTGCCAGTTGACTCCCTCAATACAATGCCTTCTCACAATCTGAGGAAAATTAAATATGTAAAAGAGAAGATCAGAAAGCCTAGAGAATCTTTATGTAAGTATTAAAATGAGAGGCAAATCAGACGAGAGTGTGAGTGTGTTTTTAAGACATTCTACCCCACACAAAGAATAGGAAATTAATTAATTGCACAAGAAATACTGTGTGCATATATTAGGCTTTTCTTCCCCTGGCTAAATAGATACAGCCACAACCATTTTTACATTGCAAATGTACTTCCTAGGTCAAGCTGAGTCTTTATAAAAAAAATTATAAAAATCGATACTCAACATTGCTAATTAATAAACATTTCTGGGTGATGGTCAGATATTTACTGAGTTAACATTTAATGTTAAAAGACTGGCCAAAATTCTTAGTTTTCAACACTGTTCAGAAGCTAGTAAAAACAGAACTGGCATTTCTATTAAAAAGAACCAAACCACAAAGTCATACTGGATTGATTTGCTTGAAATGTTTGGGGATATCATTATTTAGCTGAGCAACAGTTTATCCAGTAAGTTCTCCCTGAACACTTTAAATGAGCAGCTCAGTATAGAGGAAACACGACATTCAGAACAAGTAATTCATATGTGACAATACAAATGATTCCTTCCAATGTGTTGATGAAAAACATATTTCTGTTTGTTTGAGGTATCACACATCATAGTAGAGAATCCTTTAGACTGAGTCCATTCATCAAAACCGAGAGACTATGTTACCAGACAAGTTACTGGAACACTATGCAGTTCTTTTTTCAATAGCAAAATTGACTATATTCAGAGGTTAAAATGTAAATAGTAGAAATAGAATTGTGACATGAATAGTATCTCTGCAGTGTGATAGAAAAAAAGGCAATAAATGAATAATCATGTAGCTTTTCTCCTAAGTGAGCTCCTATTGAAAGTTCCCAATAAAACTTCAGAGTAGCACAAAACTTATCTCACATCTGTTCATATTCATTAGCTTCCCAGCTGAATCTTATACATTATAAGAGAAAGTTTAAATTCATTATTTTAGCCAAAATCTTTATTTCTTTTGTTGTTTAAAAAAGAAAACAACAATTCTCAGTTAATATTAAGCTCAACTGAATCTTTAATGTAAGACTTGAACAATCCCTTAAACATAAAAGTGTGATTTAAAAGGAAAAACAAAAAAAAACAAGCCCCAACAGCTGTATGCACTTTTAATCTTCAGGAAAGCATGTGTTCTGAGAATCATGTTTGTTTTTAAAACATCTGTAGGCATTTTATAGAAAATTACATTCTAAAAAAAACGAACATATTGCAATCACACATCTTGCGATCACACATCACAGACATTGGTATTCTCATCTTATACACACCATACCGATACTACATCTAATACTGATATAATGAGAGTATGCACCACCCACAAGTTCTTAATGCAATTAGGATACATTTTTTACTTGACAACACTTTTATTTGTAAGAAGAAATAGGATTATTTTAACTAAATCCGTATTTTATACCACAAATCTTATACCTTTTTTTTTTTTTTTTTTTAATTGCAACTGGGAACAGAAAGTAGAAAACCACATAATTCCCTTTTGAACAGAAGGTGAGGATGAAGTGTATTTACAAGAAAGTATCTGTTAAAGAGATTACTTCTTTCTCTTTGTATCCTAACTTCAGTATAACAGTTCTTAATTTATTTGGCATACACACCTATCAAATGATCAATGTCTATTGAGTTATGTAGCCCAGTCTGAGAAAAACATGTGATAATCAGATCTCTCTATCTAAGGGCATATTTTAAGATTTCTACTATCATGTGAACTCTCACGCTCTTCGGCATTCAGCTTAATTACGCAGATGTTTTCACAGATGAATACTGACTCTACCAGCCACTCTTGCGTGGAGTAGCAGGCTGCTGGCAGCTGGCTGTACCGTACTCCCCATTCTTAGAGATTAAAGTACAATGCACCTCACAGGCTGGAAAGTCAGTGATACAAATCCCTCTTTTGCACTCTGGTGTGACTGCTAACTACAGTAACACTGCTTAAAACCCATATATTTTTACATTTATATGACACCTCCCCCTCCACCAGTCCACAACACAGCAGTAATTCATGCACTGCTTCCAACAGAGCAACAGCCAGCTCCCAGACTCACCTTGCGAGTGGATGCTCATGTGCTGGAGGGAAGTTAAAACTGATTCCTGCAGATACACTGCAGCAGGTGGCTCAACTATTTTTGCCTAGATATGATGGAGGTGGGAAGGGAAATGGGAATGGGGGTATGCAGTAGAGAAGGGTCTGCACTGGAGAGGTAGGAACAGCAGGGTAGTAACTTAAAGCAGGGTGTCTATTTTTGCTGTTGCAGTTCCCAAGTCAACCAGATCCAAGGAAGAACACAGGTCCTCTCTTTACATGTTAAGTAGGGCACACAGATCCTGTCTAGTAACAAGTAATCTATACCTTCCGTATCTCATTCAGAGAATCTGTCCCTTAACTATGCTTCAAAACAAAACACGGTTGTTACTACTACTGATATTACAGACCAATAAACTGAGCCACAAAAAGATCAAGGCACAGATTAGATGAGTATTTCGGGCATTCAGAAATCCAAACACTTAATGATTGCACATGCGCCTGAGATAAGGACCCACATTTCTTAGGCTTTGTCAGGTGCAAAATAAAATATTTCCAAATTAGACATCTTTCAAATTGGGATAGAAGACACTTCAAAAGCCTACAGTGCCAAAGTGCACTTCATCTCTACATAATATTGTTAATTACTATTACCTTCATAAAGCAAAAAGAACTGGCCTCCTAATCCAAACATGTCTAGCAAATGTTCAGAAGTTTCTGTCACAATGAATTAGTCTTGAAATTTGATCTCTCTGCTGGCTATTAAACCTGACAATAAAAAGGTTAAGATGTTTTTCCTGGAGCAGAAGTTAAAGAAAACACACTCAAGTCACAAAGTCAAGTTTTGTGAGACAAAGAGAATGAATTTACACAAAGTCCAGATTCCCAGTTGAATGTGAACAGTCAGAAGTGGTTCAGAGAGAGATCTAAACCAAGTTCCTCCTCTATTATTGATGAAAAACAGATTCCTTCCTAACTTCAATAAGGAAGAATAAATACCTGGACAGTATATGACAATTGTGCTAATTCAATCCTGTCTCCTTGTTGTCTAATCAGCATGATAATGTATGCAACTCCTCAAGCAGCCATGCTGTAAATATGTGACTCAATGACTACAAGGACAAAATATGAAATCAAATCAGAAATTGAATGTAAGAAAGGCTACTTTCTCTCTTTTTTTTTTTTTTTTTTTTTTTTTTTAAATATACCTTCCACTATCATTTAGCATGTACAGAGCAATGATGCTGGTCAAAATACAAGCTCAATGTGAATTCACATGAACAAAAAAATTAATTTCTCCTTCTTACCCAAAATATGAACAACATATTTCAAGCCTCACTAAAAGTTGTTAAAAAAATACAAATTCCAACAGTATAGATTCACTGCCTAAAGTCACTACATCTGTTGTATAACTGCCTTGAGCTTTGCTATGCAGTTGCATAGCCAGATTGAGCATGCCCAGAAGTATGTTCAGCAAGCGATGTATTTCATCTGTTTCTTGTCCTTACGTATATACCTGTTTTGACAATGCTCTAATATGAAGAACGTTGCTGTCAGAAATAATCTTTTTGCAACTATAATGCATAGCCTTTCAGAAAACCATGCAGAAGAGCTAAGGAAGTTACTGGCTTTAGGAAACATTATCTTAAGCTGTTTAATCAAATCCTTACCTGTGTTTACCATGTGAACTGCTGAGCAATAAATCCTTCCAAGCTAACAGCATTCACTGCCTAATGTGCAAAGGGAAAGCATGGCTTTATATACACAGCCATTTGTTTTACTAGAAACCGTTACTGACAACCTTTGGGAACATTAATACCTGGTTGTTATTTTCTGCTTTTTAATACTAAAATGAAGACCTCAGTTTTTATACATGCAACAATGTTGTTGTTATTGTAAAAGCAGATTTGTGTTATTCAGACTTTACGCTGTTTTCACAGTAGGTCTGGTTACATGAATTCTAATTATCTGCAGCAGAAAAAAAGTGAAAAATTCTTGGAGTCATGAATTTCTAATGTACAACGGTATCTTCTTTGCAACTAACGAACAGAGATGATACAGAAGATACTGTTTTCCCTTCCAGAAAGAAAATAATTTTCATAGAATTTAATGCAATAAAAAATTGTTTATTTGTGTAAGAGATCTTACTGGTTAACATCAAATGAGGCCTCACAAGCTTTCAGTCTGATAAAAAAGCAGATGAATTTCTTGGAAAGCAGCTAACAGCTAAAGAGAGAAAAAGATATTTTAGATAAAAATTCATAAGAACATACAGTTCATCTCCAGAAGCAGTTGGAGCTAAGACTCTACCCCAGCAATAGCTCAGTCACATACTTAACTTTGTTCTCTGCAAGGAATCAAGGTGACTATTTGCAGCTCCTGGACCTAAGCATGCAGTTTTGTTAAGGAACGGGTTAACAATCCTGTTTTTTTGTTTGTTTGTTTGATTGGTTGGTTGGTTATAAACAGTGACCCCATTCCACTATCTGAAAAAAACTCTTCAAAAGATATTTCCTCCAGCTCCCATCTATGTGAATTTGATTACAAGACTCTGATTTAAGATTTAAGTACATCTGTTCCAAAAAATAATCTATCTCTATCTTGAGGCATCTCAATCTACTAACTATAAATTTCATAGAAATAAAGTTTTCTGACATCCTGCCTTTAAAATGGGTGAAGAGTAACAGATAAGGTAACACAGCAATATAAAAGCTTTCCTCACTTTTCCTTCATAGAATTTATGGCCTTTCTACCCACTTTCACTTGGACAACTCTTCCCAAGTATTCATACTAGTCTTTCCCCTCTGAAAACATTTACATGAATATTGACTATCACCTTTTATTGTCATTGGATTCTTACATCAGGAACAGGATTCCAGACAAAGAAAAAAAGTTGGGATGGTTGCTTTTTTTAAATTTTTTTTTTTTTTTTTTTTTTTTAATCACAGTAAATGAAATACCAATTGTCACTTTAAAAGGAACTTGAGCAGTGCAAGATGTATTTTGGGAACTTTAACCACAATACTGAATGGGTAGTTACCTGCTAAAATGAATTAACAATTCATCAGAAAGTGCCAGCCCTGATTTACAAAAAAACTCTGTTTACCAGACTGTGATACTGGCTTAATTCATATTTCTGTATTGAAACTGTTCTGTTTAAACTTCTGTTTCTAAGGCTTACATTACTCATACATGAACCTTCCACTGAAGAAATGACATCCCCACACAGACCAGCTCTGACCTTACTTAAAAGGTAGGAGGTGACAAAAATACAGTAGATTACTAATATACTAATTGTAGATTACTAACCTTTCATGAGACAGACATGAGTAAGATTTCTGGCTCCAGTATGCCACAACAACACTGCATTCAATATTGAATATTCAGTACATCCTCAGCTTCTGACCTCCATAGACAACTAAAACATCTCTATCTTCAAAGCCATGTTTTGAAATGTACTTAAAGTAGTTAATTAATCAAGCTAATAAGTGAGAAAGGAAGTTTAAAATTGTGCTCTAAAGAAGAGATGAATTGGTCACAAAGAAATACAAGCATACATTTCAAGTGTAAACATCTTTTAATACTGGTGCATTCCTGGTAGATAGCAACAGTCATAACTTAAATTTTCTACCTTACTGGAGTTTCTGTTACCAGCAAGAGCAGAAAAGTATTCAAACCTTCATGACTTTTGTCTTTGAGAAAATGCATCTGTGTCCCATTATGAACTCAAGAAAGTTAATGAACACACATTCCCAAATTTTTACACATCAAGAGCTGCTTACAGGAAAGCCTGTAAAATGATTAGGACATTCCTATAATATATTTAATATGTTCTATCAGTTCTGTTTCTTGTGTCTTCTCTATCTTCTATCTATCTCACTCACATTTTTGCTCTTCTACCTTCTCTTTTTTCCTCAGACTAGGTTTCTAAGATTTCCCAAACTTGTTGAAACATCAATGGTCAAACTGAGGCGAGCATGGTTGAGTGAAAATAATTTTTACTACAATCCAGGAAGTCCCCATGCTGGGGATTCATGCTTACACAACTGTGGAATAGCACAAGGGGTGGATTTTGAATGAAGTGGTGGATTCCAGTAAAAATAAGCGAACACACACTTCTCAATTTTCTTCACATACAATTCCATAGCGGAACATCTGTCTCTAAAAACCTTAAGAAATTAGGAAAGTTTCCTGAATGCTAACCACTTCAGATAAATTATCTTCAAAACTGACAAAAGAATTAATTATTTTATCAGTGGGATCTAAAATAAACACCGTTAAAATTATTTAGTGGGGAGATGAGAGTCTGCTTGAAATGCATCCTCCTCTCTCCTAAGGAAACTGAACAGTTCAGAACTTTTGCTATATGCCTGTGTCTTCATAAATCTTATGCTAGACTCATCATCTAATGATGATATGAGTCAGTTTATAACAGTATGTTTGAATGCTGTTGGTCTAAGATTTACAGCACAGAGTCTTAGTGTCCTACATTTAAGGCAGGAGAGAGAGTTTCATTCCAGTGTTCGGTGCTACAGATATCACTGATCATAAAAAACAATAAACTGTGGCAACTGGTGATGTTTAACCACTTATGTTTCCACTCTGTAAGAGAAAACAGACGCTGACATGAGCTTGCAAGCAAAGCAGTCTTCTACCTTTGTCAAATCAAATAAAATATGAACTTTAAAGATACTTTAGTGCTCCACTTTTGAAATGAATTGTTACTACTGCTAGAATAAAAGAGAAGCAGATTCTGCTGGATATTCATCTTGAGTAGTCTTAAAAGTTGAAACTCCAGATAGGCCTATCTTCATTTAACTAATAAATATAAATCTGTTTCATTTTATGTAAAATCCAACTCTGAACCAGAAGGGAGAATAAACATGTCAAACTGGAATTTAGTAAGGAAAGGAGTAGGTTTCCTGTTTTTTAGAGAAATTTTCTCTTTGTCAAGATAGAGGCGCCACACTTGTAAGGGTTGTAAACAACATATATCACATTTTCTTCTGCACTTCCATAGTAGAAAATTTAATTTATCCTCAGAGAAATAAGTTCATGTATATTTAAAGAAAAAAGTACCTTGCTGGAACTATGCAGTATTATACAGTTTATGAACCCCTTATCTTAAAAATATACAATTTTCCTTTCAACTAGTACTTCAAATAACCTACTTATTTAAAAAAAAAAAAAATCAATCCTAGCTAAAGGGGTCATTGCAGTAGGGGGAGTAGACTGTGGAGGATCAGAGGCAGGAGACTACTTGCAAAAAGAGCATTCTGGAATAACCTTCTTGTCTGGACGTGTGTTTAACCCTTAGCTACTGCAGATTGTGAGTTATACTGCTGTAGATGGTTCATTTATGCAGACCATTGAAAATATCATAATTGGTCTATTTTCTGTGATGGGATGCTGATCACTCTATACTTTCGGAATCCAGATATTTAACTCCTTGGGTAGAAATTCTGTCAACATGTTCAGATACACAACATGAAAGAATGACCAGGGATGCTCTTTGTGCAGTAAAAAAATCTCACACTATCATATAAGGTGGCATGCACAGTGAGTCTTGGGTGACACAATATCAGGTTCTGTAATTTTGCAAATTCAGTAATAGCTAAAGCTGCTTTGGTACCGTAGCCAGAGACAAAAAAAAAAAAAAAAAATAAATAAATAAAAAAAAAAAAATAGGTGAGTGGCTATATTTCAAATTTAAGTTTCATCTAAACACATGTTGCTATGAATGCTTCCTAGATATGCAGAATCAGAGGAAAAAATATTTTTGTTTTTTTTGTCTATGTACAGCACATTTTTCCTAGTATGAGGTGGCTGAAAAGTTTAGATAGAAATATCTATTCCTCACTGAAAAAGTGTGAGATTTTCATATTAACTAATTAAGAAATATTTGAGCATATCTTTCACTCAAGAGATGTAAAGTACAAGTGAAAAACTGTTTTTTGCTAAAATTAACAAAAAAATATTTGAGGTGCTCATCAAATACAAAACAATGTAGATATATGAGAGACAAAATCTGTTGAAAAATCATCCTTAAAATGTAAAATGATAATGTTATGAATATACTGATATTTTTAAGATTTAGGAATAAAACTTAACAGATGTCTTAATGAAAAGTTCCTACCCCGTGCAGTATACCTGCTAGTTCAAAAGGAACTCTGTATGAGAAGAAGAAAAGCAATAAAGAAGGTTGATAGATTAAAGCAAACTATTTTGCAATTCGGGAATATTTGTCTATTTATTCTATTTTTAATTCATTTGACCGGCTTCTTTCTGACTGGCACATTTGGCGTACACTTTTTGTCTGACCTTACTGTCTGGAGATCATCTCAAAATGACAACTGAAAACACAGCATAATATGCACTATGCATCTACTAGCATACTACCCTTAGAAGAAAACAATAAAACAAACACATAGGGAAGAAACACAGGGAGGCAAGGTCCCCTCACAATCACTTTTAAAGCAGAAAAGAATAAAATGGTGACATTTTGTATGTCTCATTAGAGAACCCCATATATAATGATGGTACGTACTTATGTCACATCCATGTACATAAGTGACTACTTCACTTCTTGTTAAATGAACTGCATACCTAAGGATAAGGTTCTCCACTAGCAACATACACAGGCCATTACACCTCTACAAAGCCAAAGAATCTTTTGAAAAAAAAAATACAGCGTATATACAGTACAGTTACACTAATACATACTTTGTCATGGAGATGTTAATAACAGCCTGTAATAGTTTCACTGACATTCATTTATAATCCTCTTCCATCTATTGGCCAAAAAAAAATTCCAGCATTAATATTATATGAAAGTGTATTTTTTATCAGTATAAATTTAAAAAGTCATTCTTGTTGGAAAAAAATTACCACCATTGCCTGTTTTACTGCTGTCTATAGTTGCCATTTGCTTTACTTAGGGCTGTAAAAAACAGATTTCTGCTCTACAGCAAGAAGAATGCTGCTATTACCTGTGGGCTGTAAACCATGTAGCACACTGCTTATAAAAGAACTACATATTTCAATAGGAAACCAAGAAAAAATTAGAATTTGTTTAGAGATTGCCGATGCTTGAATAAGGACAGTGCTTTGTTAAGCTTTGCTATTTTAATAGAAAGTCCTTTATCTATTTATAGATTATCTCACCTTTAAATAACGGACCATATTTCTTCTTTTTAGTTGGTTATTTTTTTTATAGAGACATGCTGCTTGTTTTAAATAAGCAACTTTTTATTTATTTATTTATTTATTTATTTTAATAAATGAGTAAAACTCATCTGGGTCATATCTGTTAGACTTTCTAAAAAAGAGAAAGAAATCAAAGAAAAAGAATTTGCTCGTGCATCAGTATAACACAGCTAACCATGCACCACCAGAATGCAGACTGAATGTGTACACACATGCATCTTAATTGGTCTAGCTGATTCCCGAACTGTTCCTTTAGAGCTGTTGTAGAAATAAAATAAATTAGTCACAAAGCTTTCTCTGAACAACTAGAGTAGGTTTGCCCTGTCTCTTCTGCTTCCCATTTTGAGTCATTCTCTTTCTGTAGTTCTGATCTTCCCAGCCGGACAGCTCAGAGAGATTCATTAAACATGGCAGAGGTGATTTCTGAAACATCCCTGTAGCTACTGACAACCATTTTCCATCTGAGGACTTTTCACTATCCAAATTTTCAATTTCCTCAGGAGCACATTTTCATAATCAACACTTACATCCCTATTTAAACTTGCCATCTCACTGTCTGACACTAAAAAACTGTGCAGTTCCAACCCAGGCAGGAATACTGGGGCACAGGTAATTGAAAATATGAAGCCACGCATTCCTCATACACAGGCAGAAATCTTCACTGATTACCTCAAAATCTGACTCTGACTTTCACTAGGTAACCCATTATCCTGGGGAGTAAGGTGATTCATGAAACATCTCCTTAAATGTTGCATCATATCCCTCTAAGCATTACTTTGGGTGGATTTGTGCTCCATAGAAAACTTTTTTTCCTTTCTCTCCATGTCAGTATTCACAACAGGTCATTTTGGCATATGCAGCTTTCCAAAGATGCTAAAAAATATTCCTGCAAGTACAGTCTTTTTTCTTTCAGCAGAATCTTCCAAAACATCCTTACAGAGAATGGACAACTGGGCACTGATGACTGTGGTGGGTTGACCTCAGCTGGCTGTCAGGTGCCCATCAAGCTGCTCTATCACTCCTCTCCTCATCAGGACAGAGGAGGAGAAAATAAGATGAAAAAAAACCTCGTGGGTCAAGATAAATGCAGTTTATTAAAGCAAAAGTAAAGGCTGTATGTGGAAGCAAAGACAAACAAAAGATTTAATCTCTACTTCCCATCAGCAGGTGATATCCAGCCACTTCCTAGGAAGTAGGGATTTGGTATAAGTAGCGGTTGCTTTGCAGGACAAAAGTAATAATAATTAATGCCACCTCCTCCCCCCCTTCTCCTCTATCTTAGCTTTTACTGCTGATCAGAGGTCATATAGTATGGAATATACCTTTGGTCAGTTTGCATTAGCTGTCCTGGCTATGTCCCATCCTAATATCTTGCCCGTTACCAGCCTACTGGTAAGGGAGGAATGTTGGAGAGACAGCCCTAATGCTATTCTAGCAGTGCTCAACAGCATCCAAACACTGGTGTGTTATCAGCACCTTTCTAGCTACCAACAGAAAACACAGCACTATGAGGGCTGCTATGGGTAAAACCAGCTACATCTCAGCCCAACTTAATTGCATCTACATCAATGCACATAGCATGGGCAACAAACAGGAGGAGCTGGAAGCCACTGTGCAGCAGAAAAACTATGATGTAGTTGCCCTCACGGAAACATGGTGGTATGAATCGCAAAACTGGAGTGCTGCAATGGATGGCTGTAAACTCTTCAGAAGGAATGGGCAAAGAAGTATAGGTGATGGGGTAGCCCTGTAAGTTAGCAGGTGTTTTCATTGTCTAGAGCTTGATGATGGTGATGATAAGGTTCAGTGTTTAAAGGGTAAATATCAGGGGAAAGGCCAACAAGGCAGATATCATGGTGGGAGCCTGTAACAGATCACTCAACTAGGATGAAGAGGCAGATGAAATATGCTATAAACAGCTGTGAGAAGTCTCACAATCACTAGCCCGTGTTTCTTGTGGGGAACTTCAACTTGTCAGATTTCTGCTGGAAATACAATATAGCAGAGAAGAAACAGTCCAGAAGGTTCCTGGAGTGTGTGGAAGATAAGTTCCTGACACAGCTGGTAAGCGAGTCAACTAGGGAAGGAGTCCCGCTGGACCTGTTTGCAGAGAAGGACTTGTGAGTAATGTAATGGTTGGAGGCCGCCTTGGGCATAGCAATCATGAAATTACAGGGTTTTTGTTTCTCATAGAAGTAAGGAGGGAGTCAGCAGAACTGCTACCTTGGAGTTCTGGAGGGCAGGTTTTGGCCTGTTTAGGAGCTTAGTTGACAGAGTCCCTTGGGAGGCAGTCCTGAAGGGCAAAGGAGATTCTTCAAGAAGGAATTTCTAAAGGCACAGGAGCAAGTCATCCCCATGTGCTGAGAGGCAAGCCCATGGGGCAGAAGACCACCTTGGCTGAACAGAGAGCTTTATTTGAAACTCAGCAAAAAAAAGGAGAGTTTATGGCCTTTTTAAGAATGAGGAGGCAAATCAGGAGGACTACAAGGATGTTGTGAGGTTATGCAGGGAGAAAATTAGAAGGGCCAAAGTCCAGCTAGAACTTAATCTGGCTACTGCCGTAAAAGACAGTAAAAATGTTTCTGTAAATACATTAGCAACAAACGGAGGGCTAAGGAGAATCTCACTCCTTTATTGGATGCAGGAGGAAACATAGCGACAAAAGATGAGGGAAAGGCTGAAGCACTTAATGCGTTCTTTGCCTCAGTCTTTAATAGTAAGACCAGTTGTTCTTTGGGTACCCAGCCCCCTGAGCTGGAAGACAGGGATGGAAGGCAGAATGAAGCCCCCATAATCCAAGGGGAAATGGTTAGTGGTCTGCTACGCCACTTAGACACAAACAAGTCTATGGGGCTGGGTGGGATCCACCCAAGGGTACTGAGGGAGCTGGCGGAAGTGCTCAGCAAGACACTTGCAATCATGTATCAGCAGACCTGTCTAACTGGGGAGGTCCCAGTTGACTGGAGGCTAGCAAATGTGACACCCATCTACAAGAAGGGCTGAGAGGAGGATCCGGAGAACTACAGGCCTGTCGGTCTAACCTCGGTGCTGGGGAAGGTTATGGAGCTGATCATCCTGAGTGCCATCACACGGCATGTGCAGGACAACCAGGTGATCAGGCCCAGTCAGCATGGGATTATGAAAGGCAGGTCCTCCTTGACTAACCTGATCTCCTTCTATGACCCACTTAGTGGATGAGGGAAAGGCTGTGGATGTTGTCTACCTAGACTTTAGTAAAGCCTTTGACACTGTTCTTTGTTCTGTGTATTCTGACATGGCATTCTCTTGAAGAAACTTGCTGCTCATGCCTTGGACGGGCATACTCTTCACTGGGTAAAAAACTGGCTGGATGGCCAGGCCCAAACAGCTGCGATGAATGGTGTTAAATCCAGTTGGTGGCTGGTCACAAGTGGTGCTCCCCAGGGCTCAGTACTGGGGCCAGTTCTGTTTTATATCTTTATCAACGATCTGAATGAGGGGATCGAGCGCACCCTCAGTAAGTTTGTAGGCGACACCAAGTTCGGTGGGAGTGTTGATCTGCTTGAGGGTAGGAAGGCTCTACAGAGGGATCTGGACAGGCTGGATCAATGCGCTGAGGCCCACCGTGTGAGGTTCAACAAGGCTCAGTGCCAGGTCCTGCACTTGGGTCACAACAACCCCGTGCAACACTACAGGCTTGGAGAAGAGTGGCTGCAAAGCTGCCTGGCACAAAAGGACCTGGGGGTATTGGTTGACAGCCAGCTGAATCTGAGCTGGCAGGGTGCCCAGGTGGCCAAGAATGCCAACAGCATCCTGACTTGTATCAGGAATAGTGTGGCCAGCCAGACTGGGAAAGTGATCGTCCCCCTGTACTCAGCACCGGTGAGGCTGCACCTTGAATGCTGTGTTCAGTTTTGGTCCCCTCACTACAAGAAAGACATTGAGGTGCTGGAGCGTGTCCAAAGAAGGGAAACAAAGCTGGTGAAGGGTCTAGAGCACAAGTCTTATGAGGAGCGGCTGAGGGAGCTGAGGTTGTTTAGCCTGGAGAAGAGGAGGCTCTGGGGAAACCTTGTCGCTCTCTACGACTACCTGAGAGGAGGTTGTAGCGAGGTGGATGTTGGTCTCTTCTCCCAGGTAACAAGTGATAGAATGAGAAGAAATGGCTTCAGGTTGCACCAGGGGCGGTTTTGACTGGTTATTAGGAAGTATTTCTCACCAAAAAGGTTGTCAAGCATTGGAACAGGCTGCCCAGGGAAGTGGTTGTGTCACCATCCCTGGAGGTATTTAGAAGACATGTATATGTGGCACTTAGGGACATGGTTTAGTTGTGGACTTGGCAGTGTTAACATTTGGACTTGATGATCTTACAGGTCTTTTCCAACCTAAATGATTCTATGATTCTGTGATTCCATTCTATACAAAAGCAAGATTTCAGAAACAGACAAACTATTTCAGCAAACCACCCAAGCACAGTTTGGCTAAAACCAGAAGTTATTCTACAGCACTGTCAGAGGTCACAAACATGAAAGTAGTTTTATTCTGATCAATACTGATATGGTTCACAGAATCACAGCGGAAAGTAGTCAACCGGAGTCAGCTATCAGCCAAAGAAATCTGACTTCCAGGGCTGAGATCCTACCATGTTTGAGACCCAGCCATAACCAAACAAAATATTGTTCACTCACAAATTAAACACTGCCACTGTCAAAGCTTCCTTTTAAGGAAAGAGGTGAATGAATTAGTAAGCAGACTGACTTCAAAGGTTCCTTTACAGAGAAGGCATATGAAAATATCAGTGCTTTGATCAACAGTGTCCATCACCTGTCATTCTCCCAACACAGTTTTACTATTTGTCATTAAGAATATAGACAATCAATTACTGAATAGGCATCTGCTCTAAATATTGGCTATGGGGTTGAAATACAGCTGGCAAGATTTTGAAATCTACATTCTCTAAAGAATGCACTATGATTTCACGTTGAGACACAGTTTGTTTTTAACAACCTCTTATTCTGAAGGTGCTTCATGGGAATTAGTCCATCTCAAATTCTAAAATCACAGGTGCTCTTGAAAATGTTACTGAAGAGGTAATATTTTGTTATAGGTTATTTTCCACATATCTGGAGCCATCTCTCACAGACAATATGGCATAGTAAGGAAAAAAATCCCAAGCCAGAAGAAAAAACAACAGAAAAACACGCAAAAAACAACCAACCAAACCTCCCCCTCCCTACTAAAAAATAAATAAATGTGTGACTAATATTTGGAAAAAAAATGTTTCTTTTCTACACTCTGCTATCTTTGTAGCCTTCTACCTCTCTGGACCTGTTTCCAGCCATGCTAGACAAAGTCCAACCTGACTTAAAGATTCTAGCTAATCATAGAATTCAATTAGTTTACTCCCACAGCATTATGCGATGTGGTATGCTGTAAAGGGGTGCATAAAAGCATTGCCTTTTCTGTCAGGCCACATTTTTAGAGACCATTCACCTAGAAAAGAGGGTCTTGAGCTCTGCAAGCAATGGAAAGCACTGGTTTACTCTTCAGTGCAAGACAAAGCATAGACCGTGGTCTAGCCCTTATTTCCACCAGGTACAGCACACACCTAGGAGGAGGCAATAAATTACATTCACAACCAGTGCTAATTCAGACACCATTAGCTCAGAAGTTATGTCATATTCTCCAGCTTCACCTTCAGGATGAGGTCTCAAGCTATCCCTGAGGCAGACTGTAGAGAAAGAAGAAAGTTGTTGTCTGATTGCTTAGAAACTTCCCATGAGAAATATCTTCTTTGAAGAGAAAGAGGGATTCTCAGGGGAATTTGCAGGCATAGCAGCATACCCTGTCCAGCATGGGTAACCTATATCTACCACGAAAGCCTGATTTGCTACTGTCTTGATCATTGTGTAGTGATCTGTACCTGGATAAAATGAGCATAAAATGCTGTTTTCTTCTAGTTCAGTAGCATTTTTACACTCACTTTACACCACGGTAAACGATTACACACATTGCAAGGCAGTGAAGTCAGGTTTGAAAGGCGTTACTTTTTACCTGTCCTTTGCCATTTCTCAGCAGAACACAAGTACAAAAACATTGCCAACCGCCTCCAGTAAGAGTCACTTAGCTCTATCTGAGAATTTCAAAGCATTCTGCAAACAATCAATTCCCTTCACATCCACACAAAACAAAAAAACCCCATGCTATTATATAGTCAAGCATATTGAGCCACAAAAAATGTTACCTAAAGTCAAGGATAAGTCAACTGAAGAAATTCGTATGCCTTCAAGAGACCTAATTTCCTGTTCCCTGCCCTAACCCTTAAGCCACACCCACACTTCATAATAGCATTAGTAGTAAAGGTCCTCATTTAATTTTCTATGTATTGCAGTTGCTTCATCTCTCCTTTTTTTTTTTTTTTTTTTTTTTTTTTTTTTTCCCTCAGGCCCTAGAAGAGACATGAATCCTCCACTGATACAAATGTCTGTTTTTCTGACGTGCTGGTGTTCATATAGATGTGGTTTTGCACCTCTTCTCTTTTCCTTCCAGTGGGTAAAGCTTAAGGTGTCTTTAAGTTGAACAAAAGAGTAAACACAAAGGCAGAAAGATATAAGAAAGATGAAAAAGAGCAAGACAAGCAACAGCAAGTGGTTCCACAGTTCTCCTCAACAGATGATGCTGTGCTGTGACAAATCAGGCTTGTATAGATTCTGCCATAAACCAACAAAAAGACAATACAACTGTCAAAGGTCATCCCTGTTTTCAAAACACTGCATTAAAACAAGATGTTGCCTTTAATTGCTATTTTTGGACAACAACTATGTACTTCCCTTTTTCAAATGCTGACATGAGACAAGCGCTTGTGAAACATAGTTGCCACTCAAGGAATTCTTAGGGCAGCTAAATTCCATAGAAAATACAAATACCAGTAAGAATAAGCAGCAGCGCTTCTTTTATGAGATGGTGCCATTTATCTGATACAGGGACCAATCGGACCTCAAAGAAACCAGATGAAATCCCCAATCCCTTCCAGAGAAAAGGTCAGGTTCAGGCTTCAGACATGCTTATATTCTGCTGCATATGAATTAAGAATTTACCAATGCATAATTACCCCTCTAGTAGGTGTCTTCCCAGCAGGTACTTCTTTTTAAATCACATTCATTATGAGGCCCAGGTGTGGCACTAGCTAATCATATCACAATTTATATAATTTCATCTTAAAGTACTCTTTAAGAACATCATATACATTCTTACAACTGATTTTAAAAGTGTAATTCCAATGTTGTAGCAATAAATGCAGACTAAAACAGGTGTAAGGGTTTTTTGTAAGTCCCTTATAGGAACTCAGAATTTCCTTTTCTAAGAGACTTTAGTAGACAGCCATTTTTCTTTCCTCAATGCCATTTGTTGCCATAAACTAGTACTTGTTTATCTGATCTGCTACATGTGCATAATGAAGATGTAATTATCTGTGTCCTTTAAGTCCCTTTCTCTCTCTGTCTTCCACCAACCTACCAGTATCAGGAAATTCACAGCATAACAATTATGATGATTAGCACCAAAACCATGTTACTATGACCCTGCTGTTTTCTTCAGATACAGTGAACATTGACAAATCAACACTTTGCAAGACAGAAAGCTGAACTGGATCTCAACAGCATAAAAAAACTACCACGTTGCAAAGTGTGTGCAATCAGCCATACAAGGATTTAAACTAAAAGTGGTCTTATTATGCAAACAGTAGTCTCTGGTATGCAAATAAATACAAACAAAGCAAATCACGGAAGTCTTGAATAACATCAGCTGCAGCTAGCAGTCAAGAAATCATTTCTTATAATCGCCTAAAAACAAACAAGACACCCCCTCCCCCCCCGCTTTAAACACGACTGTCATATATACACCTGAAGAGATCACACATATGACAGGAATGCATTTAAAACCCAAATGTCTACACCCATTTCTTTAACAAATGGTAGCCCTCTACAAGCAGACATTCTAATTAATCTATCTATCTTGAAACTGAGCCATTGCCATGACCACAGATCCATACATGCATTAGGGTTACAGAATTTAATTGCATAAACCAGTTTACAAAAGCAGAGTAACATACATGAGAATAAACTTTAAGGAGAAGACAGATGAAAAGGACAGACAGAAGATGGAAGCTGCAGTTTTTGAAACATTATTAGCAGCCTCCACTTACTTTCCCCCTGTCCCCCTACTAAAATAAAGAAGAACAGAAGAGAAATACACAGTTTTGAGAACAACCAGGAGACAATACTGCAGAAGAGACTCTACATCCCTTTTTGTTTTAGAGCTCTTGGAGCAGCTATACTGAATCTGCATTACAATGCTTTGCCTCTGGGCAGCAGCAATACCATAGTATACTACGGTTAACTATAAATGTTTAATCACTGCCTATGATCTCAGCACAGTCCACCAGTTTCATTTTGTGAGCATGGGCCAAGCTGTGCAGAAATATCCTAAATCAAGGTTTAACAGCATCAGTTAGAAATTACTCTGGCTGTGAATCCTCTTATCTCCTCTTATTCATACTACCCAGCTCTGAAGGCAGACTGCTTTTCCAGCACAACTGTTAAACCTAAAGATGCACCCCACAATGCAGAGCACGTAGACAAGCAAATTAACTCCCAGTCACATTAATGTTATCTAGACCTCAGTGATATCCACACTCCTACAAGCTACAAAGCCAGCTGTCTGTTCTCTGTGAAGCAGAAAAGTCATAGTAGGACCCAGAAAAAGTGAGAAAATGAGATTGATCAAGTTCAATTCAGTAATGCTGTTTTGCATAAAAAGAAGCTTTATGGTAAGTAACTAAAGAAGAGATTTCTTTCTTCACTGGAAGTAAAAGAAAAAACAGGAAACAAACAAGGCAGGATGTAATAGAAAGGTCCATTATATTATATGTTAAACTGAATTTTCAGGCCCCCAGGGCATAAATAGTCTAAAGATGTAACGAACTGACATTCAACATCCTGTAGGCTAATTATGAGCAACTGCACTAGTAATCCTGAGTGAACTATTCACCTTCTTCAGTGACAGAAATGCACTGGTATAACCTGACTTTAATAATGGACTGATATCTCCAACATTGTGTTTTAATGAGTTCTGATTTGATATTAGTAACATCTTGCCCCATATTAGTGTACTGGTGATGGCCTCCTACAGTTTCTCTTTGAAAATAAACTAAATTAGGATCACAGAACAACAGATTTTGTAAACTCCAGTGAATAATCTAAAAGACAGGAATTGATCTATAACAAGTGTATAGGACATTAATACGAGAATAATTTTGTGGCTCAGAAGTTAAATAATCAAGTCTGTGCCTGTGAAATGTGTGCCAGATATTAACATGTCTATATTTTAGACAGTTAACTAAATTTGTAAATAAATAACTATTTCTGCATACAAACACACATTCTCTTTGCAAAACTACATAGCCCTTCACCAGGTAATGCTATTTTTTTTGGTACTCCAGTGGATGATTCTGCTCTGTACACGTGCATTTTGTGCATTTCTTTTAGTAGTCATTTAGCTGTTTTACCTGAGTTTGGAGGACATACCATTGAACAACCATTGTACAATATTTGGAAAATTACTGCATCGTAAAGCCCCACTGCTCCAACCGAGGTTAAAATGTACTTTTCAGAAGTGTCTTTTTAAATGAAGGACCAATGTTGTTCCCCAAACAAGTACCACACACAGTCATGCTCTTACACAAGAAATTGCTTTTTTCTAAAGAATGTCGTGTGATTCTTTGGTTATATATTTTTTTTCCACTCTAACAAAATGGAGTTGCAAGAGGTTGTACTGGTAGAGAGCACAAGGATCCTCTCTCTAAACCAGTCAGAGTAAGCCACTCAGCCTGTAAGTAACATAACTATCTTTATTTAAAGATCTCTCCCAGACTCTGCATGCCTTGTATTGGTTTATTCCACTCATTTTTATCTGACATTCCACAAAACAGTTTTGAGATCTGTACATTACCTTTTGCCTGTTGCTTTCATAATGTGCACCTTCCCTTCAAAATTACACAAAACTGTTTAGATACAGGCCTTCTCACACCTCTTTCATTTCTGCCCCTCCCCCCCCCCCCAAAAAAAAAAAAAAGGAATATTTGGGGAGCCAGTAAGAAAACCTTGCAGTGCTTGTCTGCTGTCAAATATTCTGCATTCTATATAACAGGTCAAGCCTTTAACTTACTTCTGCTCCCTGCTCACGGTAACAAGGGAAAAAGATAGGGGCCCATATCCCAGCTGTAAAAACACAGGGTGCATTTTGGAAGCCCGCTCTTCTCACCTGTTCCCTTCACTGAAAGCAAGGGGCATGCCTATTTCGATATTGTCACGAAGTGCTCATTAAATTATTGCTCATAGCAGGGGGCAGGGATTCTTTTGACTAAGTCTGTTAGCCAGACTCCTGCAGTGACTCTCCTCTGGATTCCCCAGCAGGCATCTCTTTGAAGTGCTTATAATAAATGGAATACAACTGGGAGAAATCAGAAAGGGCAATGTTGACAACTGTCATAGCAGGTTACAGCTTGAATGGGAACTGAGCAGAAGGTCTCTCTTTCTGTCTCTCTCATACCTCAGATCTCCTTAGCATCATTTCTGGTAGGCATCCAACCTCCATTAGCAAGAGTTTCTGGAAAATTGCATTCCTCCCTAAATTCTCTCCCTGCTGTAAACGTAATGCACTGTTCCAGGCCACCAGGTCTTCTAGATGAAATGGTTTTGCAACTGTAACAGCATATCCACTATGATAGGCAAAGTGCCAAGATATAATTGGTGATACATAACAGAAATTACAAGCAATATTAATGGAGGATATATTTCAAGGAAAGACCCATTTTCATTCCAGAAGCATTTTTATGCCATTATATAAAGGGCAAAAAAGTTAATGCTACTAAATATGGTGTAATTCCTCAGCAACCATTTTTATCTGATGAATGCTATATATTTATGCTGTACCGCAAATTGCCTCATCAATTATCTCATTTCATCAGCACTAGAAAATTCAAAATATATGACAACTTTAAAATATCCACTAACAGCTGATAGTTTTACATACTATTTAATATACTGTGAAAGCACGTGTGTTTTTTAAGTAAAACTTTTTTATGTACTAAAATACACATACATACTACTTTAGTTGGTAATAGTAACTGTAAGTTCCCCTGAAGTCAGGAAGATTGTATCTCATCCATGTTCCAAGCATTCCAATATTTAATAATGTTTTCAGCTCTTGTTGCTTTGCAATATCAACCTCTAAGGTGAGGGCTTAAAACCCCAAGAAAAAGTTAAGATACCTAACATATGTTGTTTGAAGGCTAAATACAAGAATCAAGGAAAGCAAATAAAGGTTAAAAAAAGCCAGATTTCAAAAAAAAAAAAAAAAAAAGGGAAGACAAAAGCCACTTGATTTGAGATTTTACTTTTTCAAATAACTCTAGAAAATTCCTGTTATAGCAAAGACTGATGCTACACAATCCAATTGGCTTTCACAAATCCTAATTTCTATGGTTCTACAAAAAATACCATCCGACTTAGTGGGAATTCCAGTTGAATGATGCTAAAATGTAATCTAACACTCTGAGCAATAGAAACTCATTGTGTTCTTGTTCTGAATGATAATTTGGTGCATGTGTGAGACAAGCCTGAGGCCTAACCAGGACTTCCCACAGAGAGAGGAGGAACAGGCAGCATGGTATGAGCCCCACAGCAACACTTTCAAGTGCTGTATTTCAAAAAAAAATATCAGACTATGTATGGTAGAGAGGATACATGGACAGAAGCACTGATTAACTCTCCAAAGTACAATTTCAACTTTTCATCTTTCAAAAACTTTCTGAAATCCATCATTTTTAGAGTAACTGAAGAACAAGAATAAAGTATACCAGTAAACAAAAAACACAGTAGTGATGAAAACAGAGCACTACTAAACTGTGCAAGAGATTGTGCCAGATTTGAAGAGAAATAGCAGTTTCAATAGTTTTCACGAGAATGGATACTGACAAACTATCTGGGGACTAAAATTTTACACAACATATGCAAACATAGAGAAGATGATCTCCTTGGACACTGGGGAAATGATTTGAAATAAGATGTCACATATTCTTTGAAGTGACTCCTCCTAATGCAGCACTGGGTTAATGTCACTGGCCTTAAAGTTAGCTGTCATACTACTTAATTGCAAATTCCAAAATAACCTAAGTTATCCTATGATGTTCTGTCCATCAAACTGGTGCAATAGCTATTTTAAGGTTGGTCATGTGTAGGAGATCACTGATGCTGAAAAAAATTGCATCACTGAAATATTTGTCTAATTAATTCTCAGATTAAAACATAACACAAAACAAAAAGTGCAATTGTACAGTTATAAAGCAATGTCACTTCTCATCTTGGCTAGGGACCAGGGATTATAACTTCTAGGCTTGTATATCTTCTCGGTATGCACCAACACTTCTCTCCTCCATGCCCACAACTCCATTCTCCATTTGTCTGTACTGTGGACAGAGACTAACTTACACACTAGGCAAACCAGGACTTGGAGGCACATTCCAAAATTTCCCACTTGCTTTTGACACGATGTTATGCTATCTCAAATGTTGCCAGAGATAAAAGAGTCAGTACTCAAATACATAGAAGTTATTATAAGAAAGAGAAATTGAAAGTCAAAGGGACTCTGACTTTGGCTGTAGGTGACACTGAACTCATATACAATCATCTTTCTCAAATCTGATTCAACATACTTGCCTTCAGCTTCCCTTAAAGCAACGAAGACATGATATTTCCCTACCTGCACAAAAAAACTTCCATAAACATCACTAAGAAAAATGGTTGGAAAAGGCTCAGGTGATTTACCCCAACAAGATGCTAGTCAGTCTAGACACTGACTATCCATACTGTTTTGGCGTAGAGCTGTGAAAGGCTCTACAAGCAGTTTGCTCTAAGTTTCTGTTGACTACACTGATACTTGTCTTCTGAACAGCTCCTTAAATCTTTTATTCCATTCCAAAATGTTTGCCCAAAGAAAAAAAGAAAAATTACTGATATTCCTTCTATTTTTACCCATCACAGAAAGTAAGATCATACTAAGACTTAACTGATCCCAAAGATAGCCTTTCAGTTTTGTCTTGTTTCAGAAGAAAAATGGAAAAAAACTCCACCCATATTTTAGTAACAGCTATTCAGGTATCATCATATGAAACATAGATTTTCCAAATTTGAAATGTTACTGATTCTTTTTTTATACCACTGAAGTAGCACCTAAAATCAGCTACCAGAAAAAAAAAAAAAAATCTGAAAAAGTAATATAAAATTGTTACAAAGGAGATGAAAATAATCTTTATAAATAGCAACAATACCTTAAAAAATACTCACATAATTATTTGTTTTCTCATATTTTAAGCTCTTTATATTGCAAAGGTATAGTCATGACCATGTTAGTGACAATTTCAATGGTTTAAGACATCAGCATCCCACAGAAGTGCTAGAAGAAAGGATTGTCTGAATATTCCTTAATCAATTTCAGTAGAAAACCTTTCAAAATACGTCCACTGGTCTTTTTAATTAAGCTGGCTAGCTGTGTACTGTAGCACTAAGGATCACATAAATTCCTATAGATGAAAGTAGCAACTCTCAACACGTGCATGGTAACAAAGACCAAAAAATAAAATATTTTAGGAAAAAAAGAGAGACAAAAGAAGAGTAAGGTTACTTTTACTGCACCAGTGATTTGGAAGGCTGCAACACACATGAAAATCAAAATAATTGCTCAAATGCAGCCCAGGATTGAACTTCTATAAGAAACAATAGGAATTTTGAGAAGTTGGCATTTACACAATTAAAACTTACCAAAAATTCAAAATGAAAAATCCAAGTTCTAATTTTCAAACCTTGTCTAACTTTGAGGAATCTTTATATCATCATGTGTCAATGACTGAGTGACTAAGTGATCTGTGCAAGGTAAACAGTTTGCTATTGGATTTGTTTCCCTTTTCCAATTAGATTGGAGTTTTTGTGCAATTTGGCCTTGCCAACCGGTAGCTGCTAGAGATGCCCTGAATTTTAATTTAATATCATTGCTTGCAAATTCTATCCATATGTATATGATCACTATCATTTTATTAATATTTACTTTTTAAATAAAGATTTTATCTATTTTAAATATTTATCCAGTGCTCTCAGCATCAGTCTGAGTTCTATCAGGGAGTGAAGTCCAACAGGCAGTTGAACTAAATTACTGTTGTGGGTCCCTTCCAACTGAAGTAGTCTATTATGTAATGTTTATTTAAAAATAATAGTAGCATTAATAATCATTATTGCAGACAGAGAAGTAAGAATATTGATCACTGTTCATACAAAATAGGTGCTTGTCATACAAGATTATCAAACTCCAATTTTACATGCACCAAGATTTAGAAATTGAAGCATATACACATACTATTGCCAAATAGAATGAAAGATCTTAGAAAGTTTAGATTTGGCATTTTTATTTGGCTCTCAGACTAATATCCAGAATTTATATAATTATCCAAATTCTATTTTGGGGTACTTCCAATAGTTAAAATCACTGAAAATACTTTTCTTCAGACACACTGCATATTCAAAGGCAAAAGAAAATATATGTTAGAAATAAAATGTTTATTTTCAGGCTATGCAGGAAGCTGAAGTGGGTTTTGTACCTTAATAGGTAAAGAAAATACATTTTATGGTAAAAGATAGGAGTCTTGAACAAAACTTCAATTTTTAAAATGTCTTCCCAAATGCTGTCAAACTCTGAAAGTGTCCACATTATATAGCTGTAGCAGAACCTTCATTTTAAGAGATCATTACTTATTGCCAGATCTTACCTAAATAATCAACACTTTACCCTTGCTAGGTTTACTTGCTAGGTTTTGGGACAACATACTAGAACTTTCCTTTTCTCTTATTCATTACTAAGCTGCCTGAATACTCATTTTAGTAACAATATGCACTGAGACTGAAATATAATGCACTACTTGATGTCAAGTTCTGTGAAGACAACCTTGAGATTTAAGGGTAATACGTCTGTTCTGAAAGGTACAACATTGCTGTTGATAGTGCTGTTAGATGTTTAATTTTTTCAACAGACTTTAGAATCACTGACTGAATGAAATGGCACAAGTTTCATAGTAAGGAGAGCTATAAAAGTAGTCTAAGGTAGAATTTGAATGCAAGGCATTAAAAATGTATATGTTGTTCTATATAATGCAAATACACATTAATCTTACCAAGCACTATCCTTTTATGTGTAAAAAACAAACTGATCAATAGGATACAAATGGAAGAGTGTTTTTGACTTTGGCAAAGGAGAAAAAAAAAAAAAAAAAAGTAAGATTTGTCCTCATCCTGATTCAAGAATAAAGTCCTCTTTAAAAAAATCATAATGATTCCTACTTGTATTATACTTAAAAAGACTATATTTCTCCTTTCTGTTTGACGACAGTGAAAAAGGACTAAATCTTATTTTTAATATTCTTATTTGACTAAATTAGAGGCTTAACTGAAAAACCCAGATAAGATACAGCTAGTTCAATTTGTTCAATAGAAACATGTTTTTTTTTTTTTTAAAATCTTTCTCTCATAAATCTTAATAGTGAAATATATAAGGAACAGAAAAAGTAAGAATCTCTTTTACTCCACAGATGTGAAATTAATTACAGAGATAAGTGAGTTACCAAGGGTTATTCAAAATCTTTAAAGAAGTTAGAGACCGAACAACAGATCTCAGCCCAGTGCTTTATCAACATATCATTTTTATGAGTGGCACAATGTCAGATCTATTATCTTATTAAAAATACTTATAGCCTCCTCTAAATGCACAAACTATTATATTGGGGAACAAGGAGACAAACAACAAACAGAAAGTAAATATCAGGGGAAAAAAGAATCATTTTTCTGTATAAACCATGAACACGTAATCTTCCTTCTCTTCAGAAATTTGTATGCTATCAACACAATTTTGACCACAGAACCATGCATGGACATTCTTACAAATGCAGTACTATTCAAGAAATCCTACTTGCTTATTCCAAATACTGGATGTAAGCTCTCACAGACCTTATGGGGTGCATTTTAAACACACAGATAGAATTCGGGGGATTAAACACAAAGCTTACACCCGCATTGGTGATACAGCAAGGAAGTACTATACTGGGAAAAAGTATACGAATTCAAAAAGGATGAAGCTCATAAAGGATGGGAAGGCCTCTTTTTCACTCAAATATGTGGGAGCTTGAGGCTCCATATCACTCAATATCACATTAGCAAGATGCAGCTCTTTTACTGATCCTCATCACTGGACACACATCCCCCTGGTTGCTCAAGACAGGCCTTTTGCTTTCAGCGCTGCTTTGCACTTGATCTCAGCTTCATAATGGGTAACAAAAGATCATGCTAAAATAAGCAAACAAGGTCAATGATGACTTTTATTTGAGCCTTTCTATGTATATACACTGCCTGAGCCCACCAGCTGTATAGCAGCAGGATTCACTTCCAGATGGATCAAGGGCAAGAGTATCAGTCACTCTTTGGGATCCCTGTCTACTGAGATCAAATCCATAGGTTAAGGAGAATAAATCTTAGCTGTTCAGAGGCATCTGAGGGGAGTTTGCTGTTCCCAAGGGAACTACATCTAGCAAGCTATAGCAAGCAAAGCCTGGTGAAGTATTACGGTTCAGATACAGTTAAGTTCTCTTTTCAAGTGAAAATACAATGAAAACAAACCCCAAATCCAAACATAAAAATGTCTCACACAGCTAACACTGGACTTGCATTCAGAAACAGTTTCACCCTGCAGTTCTGCAACGTTTCTAGTAGCATGATCCCTTGCCATGGGATACCAGATGCTTGCTGCAGGAACTCTTGGGTATGTTTTATCCTTTGAATAGAGGTTTTGCACCCACGTTCAATTACAGAAATTTAATGTATGACAAGGGAAAATGTTTAAGAAATTACAGTATGTCTGTGTCATAACATCTACTCCAAAACATGAGGAAAAAGCTGTAAATTTGAATTAAAATCTTCCACATGGAAGCATGCTGCTTTATCACTGAATCACTAGTTTAGTTTCCCTTTCAATGAATTAAATTCTGAGACTCTGACAATAAAGATACACATATTGAACACACTGTTATCCCTTTATTAAGAAAAAAAGATCTTGCTTCAGCCTTAATTGTGTTTTCCTCAAACAGCAGGAAGAAATAATTCAAACCAAAGCAAATCCAAATATTCTTTAAAACCCAAATTAAGAGTTCATAATCCTGACAAAACATTTTCGTGTTGATTGGTGATCTACTGCAACTGCGATCACAAACTGCCTTCACAAAGAAGTAGGGAAAAACAAATCCAAATTAATATACACTTTAACAATACTAAACTAAATTAAAATAAAGCACTAGAAAAAACCTATTTGTTTATCCACTTCAGGCCTTTTTAAATCAAACGTTCTTATTATGAAGAGAAATGCCTTCTAACATAAACTCATGCAGTACTTCCATTGGTACAATAGTACAGGTAAAGCATAAGAAATTAGTAGAAAGGAATTTTCTCCCTGAGAGGAACACAGTAGGATACAGTTTTACATCTGAAGAATGGGTACATCTTTGTTCTGAGGGAGAATGAAACTGAAGGGAAAACCAAATAAAACAAAGCCAAAAAACCTGCCCCAAAACAAAAAAATACCCACAAAACAAACAACCTAAGACCCCTGCACAGCTCTCGGTGCATTTTAAGGTGAAAATCCCCAGCAGACATACTACTACTGTGGTGTAAACTATACCACAGTTGCTACCACTCATATTTTTACATAATAGTGTATCCATGATATCAGTCCGTTAAGGATTATCCCGTCTAGCAGATGCTGAGTAAGCACTTCAGCAAACAGCTTCCACCATGCTCCCCATGGCTACATTGCTAGCAGAAGCAAAACTGTCTCACTTCCAGCTAACTGGGAATGTCTACTTAAGCTGCAGCATCACCACAGAGGTGGTCTGCCACAGTACACGGTTGCTAGACAAGCATTAAGTAGACAGGCAGATCTGGGATCCAACATGGTTAGCAGAGATAAGGCGTGAATACTACCTTGGCTCTGAAGAGGACAGAGGGACAGTCACACCAGAAGCAGCTCCAGATTCCTAACACTGGGATCTCATTTCCCCACTAATCCCTGAAAGCCACAAGTCTTGTGGTCAATATTTTCCACCGCCACCTGCGTGGAAGCTGCTTACAAATGAAGAATGTAGGCTGGAAAAGCTATCTGAAGCATCCCCTGTCTCTTCCCACTCTCACTTGCTCCCATGAACACAGCTGAAAGGAAAAGTAGTAGAGGACTACAGTCCTTTCACCAAAAGAGTAAATGATATATTATTCAAGTTAAGTAGCATATGCTTACCTGACCAGGAGGGGTTTCTTTTATCAGTTCATACATGTATAAACAGCTATAGGATGATTTTTCTCTGCTCATTTGAAGGAGTATGTGCTTCAAAGACCCTGCCAGGCTATTCAGCACTGTAAAAAATAATTAAGTTTAATTGAAGCCAATGAACATCCCATTTACTTAGTAGAAACTTTAGTTTCTACCACCTTCCTGAAACATTTTCATCTTGAGATGACAAAGTGTGGAGAACACAGTCCCACCACTGACTCAGCTGGGGATGAGAGACAGTGTCAGTACACATCCTGTAACAGATGGCTTCTGACTGCTTAAATAAAATAAGCAAGTAGGCGCTTCTATAGCTGTTTATCTTCTTTTCTCTCTCAGGCCTCATAGATGTAAAAGCAGCAGAAGAAAATGGCTAGATGTCATCACTGTTTCAACACCAGGCAGAGGGAAAGCAGAAAATACAACTTTTTTGGTATACTCATCAGTTTGAATGAAAAGCTGCACATTATTTATGAGATGTGTGAGAAACAATCTATTGTACTGAACAACGATAGTCAATCCTAGACATAAATTCTCCGCTGGTCGATAACCACTATACCCATTCCCTTAGCCATGAAAATGACCTGACAGAGCCATAAATTCACACATTGTCCATTTTTCACTGACGAGCTCCCCCCCCCCCAGACAGTCTGCAGTGCACCAGCCATGACATCAGTATAAACATTTACTCATTTATTATTTTATGTTGACTGCTTTTCAGCTTCCTGACAAAGGACAGGCAAGTAACAATAGTCATATAACCTGAGTCAGGTTCAAGACCCAAGCACAGGCTGAATATAGGTTTCAGAGACGGCACAGTGTGCTAGCACTTCCTATCCCAGCAGTACACTGAAACTCACTAAATATGGATTTTCTTCTGACACAAAAACTTCCATAAATCTATAAGGTTTCAGTTTATGCATACCTAAAACAAATTTTCTACCTACAAGTTTCTTTCAGACAACCAAACAGAAAACTCAGTCTAAACTTAGTGAAAATCTTAATAATGACTGGCATTGACCCAAAATCTTTCCAAAGAGCCTGACTGATAATTAGTACATTTTCAATGATTTGCCCCTTTTGGGGCCAGTGTTCTAATGGGTTTTAGTGCTAGCAAATCGGTGCTAGGATTTGTTCTGTGCATTAACGTGCACTGAGTGTTAAGCTACTTATTTGTAATGATACTGTTCCTGTAGGAAAGCCTGCCTTGATTGTTAATGATACTTGAGGCTCTTAATCTTAAGGAGGGGGAGAGAAACTGCAGGGTGTGGCATAGCCTGTTACATAGCTTGTCATTTACTGAAAATAAAAACCTCACTTAATGCCATTGATAGCACTCAGAATATTATAATAGGCATTTAATTTCCTAAACAAATTGCATTTTAAGAAGCTGGAGCAATCTCTTAAATTACTTCCTTTTCATTGTTTATATTTGTTGTTGTTTTTTAAGCTAGGACCTATTCAAAAGCAATTTATTTGAAAAGAATAATTTGAAGAAATTTGCTCTTACCTTCCATTACTCTCATATCAATTTATTTTTTTAAAAAATTAGCAGCACAAATAAGAAAGACCAGCAATATCTTATCCCACTTCCCGATTAAACCTTAAAGACTGCTCTATGATGAGTATTACTGCACTGCTGCCTAATAGGATATACTGTTGATACATTAATTGGTTTATTGACTACTTCAAAGTTTTACAACTTTTCCTTCAGCCCACTCTGCCCTTTTTGTGAACTCACCCAAATAATTACCAGGTTCAATAACCTAAATTATATTCATTAATATTATAATAGGTACATGTAATTAAAAAAGAGCAATAACACAACTATTACCAGCACACAAGTATTCCTATTGACTTCATAAGACTGATTTTGCAGTCTTATGTCTGAGCAAAAAACTGCCCAGACAATGAAGACTTTGAATATCCAAAATAAGATCCGTATATGCACAATATCAGACTTCTGAGCATCAGAAACTATAATAAAAATAAACTGGAAGAACAAGACCTGTAATGCTTATTTACATGTAGCTATGGTCGAAAATTTTATAATATGCAGATAAAAAAGAAGTATGAAATCTAGATTGACTGGTAAAGTACCATAAAACAACGTCATGCCAGATTGCCCTGGTGCTGTCAACCTTTTAAAAATTTCATTCCAGTCTTCCCAAAATATTTTGAAAATATAAATTACAGAAAATAATAAAAATGTTTTGTCTTACCTATCCAGTTGGTAATTCAAACAGAAAGCCAATTTAACAAATTCTCTGTAAAACACAAATTTCAAGTTTGTCAAAACTCTGTTACAGAATTGAAGCTGCACAGAGATTGAAAGAAAAATTCTAGATCCCTTGTAAGTATCAAGCAATTTAACACAAATATACACACACCATAGGACACATCTATGGGACTTGGGCTTGGCCCTTCCATTGGAAGCACTATCTTTACCTTCTAGGGACAAAATGTCAGTTAATTTGCAAAGTATTATGTCACAATAGAAGTAATCTTATGTTTGTAAATAGCCACATGCATTTATAGACATGTATATATAAAAGAAAGTACTGTTGACTAAACAAAAACACAGAGTAGTAGGAAAGCCTTCAAGCATGACAGAAGGATGTGAGCTCAGCTGATGGTGCAAAAGATAAAAAGGACAGGATTCAGTATTGAAATAAGACACTGAAAGGAGGTCAAGTGACTTAGTGAATCAGCTGCTGACCTCATATCAAACTCAGTCCTAATCACAGGGAATGAAAATTACTGCTCACAAGCACATTTGTTCCAGCCTGGAAAAGGCTGTAAGCCACAAACCCATTCTGGACTTAATATCCTATGCACAAAAACTGGAGAACATATTATCATCCCCTACCTAATTCCCTGAATTGTCTAGCTGCAAATTATATAAAATCATCCTGCATTGTCATTCCCATTAATTGCCAGTTTATATCTAAATGAAAATATAATTACATTTGTAATAAAAAAACATAAAATCCACTCTTAATTTAGTGCTTTAGAAATTATGTAAATACCTAAAGTAAATAACCCTGTTAATTCAAACACCTTTCATAGTAGCCTGCCCTCATGAACTAACTGGAGTGCACAGGGATGTTGAAAGAGTTTGCTATTTTCTGTTCAATTTCAACCTTGAAAAGGTCAGTTCCAGTGAGAGAGTAACTGAGAAAATTTCCCCAAATGCAGCATTTATGGAGAGACAGACATCCACATGCATGCTGACTCTACAGTCCAATTCTGAGAATATTCATCTACCCATACAATGCAATATGTTAAGGTTTTGTCAGAAGCACTTCTGGACCTGGCAACTCACCTACAGCTGTCATTATCCTAAATATTTCCTTACTGAGTGGCTATACAGTCACTGTTCACAAAGTGCATTATATAAGTTACTTCAAAACTGTTGCATGTATGCTATCAAAATACCTGAATGCCACATGTTGAAAACACCTTCCAAGTTATCATGATTGTTATTGTGGTTGTCAGACATGGCTGGTTGCTCCCAGCTAACTCATGCACTGTACACAGCACCAAACTGGCTAACAAAGGATTTGGATTTTTGAGGATAAATGCCAAGATAATATTCTGACAGCATCCCAACCCATCATCCCAAACTGTCAGGTGTAAATCCATTTATGAAAGAGAAAATTCCTTCAGTGGTCACTTCCTTGGGGGAAACATGCAATCCTGCAAAACACTGGTACTGGTAGTAAGCTGGTCCCATTCTCCACCTATGTCTACAACAAACTGATTAACAGTAAGAAAGAAAGAAAGTCACCACATGTGGTGGCTGCTGTCCTGGTAACTAACTATCAGAGTCAGTTATCCATACTGCTTGTAATCAGGCTAAAAGTTCCTGAGGCTTCACCATCTGGAATATTTTGCATAGCATCTCTAAAAAGTTTTGTTTTGTTTTTTTTTTGTTTGGTTGGTTGGGGTTTTTTTTTTGTTATTTATTTTTGACTATGGCTAGACTTTGGTCAGCAACAGTCTGGAAGTAAGCTTGTCCATTCCTTTTCCTTCAGTTGAGGTCTACAAGCAACCCAAAAATAAGGTTTCTTTTTCTTATTCTTTTTATTTTTCCTTTTATTTTTATTTTTCTTTAACCCCTAGAGTAAGCTGTATTAGAAAATAAGTTGGAAAAACAAATACATTAACATGGAAAAATCTCAGAATGTAACAGAAATAAGAAAAGACTGTAGACAAATCTCTCTTTTGCCTGCTGTGTCTCTTCCTCATGCTTCCTCTCAGATCATCTATCTTTCAGTAGCTTGCTATATTGCAAAAAACTCTATAGAACTGACTGTCCAATGGGGAAGAAAACAAAGAGAAAAAAAAAAAAAAAAAAAAACAACAGACCAACCTTTCCCTCCATCCCTCATATAACTTGGCTGTACCTCTGTTCCCTGCTCTACCCAGGAAACTCCAGGTCTCTTGTGTGTCAAGTCCCATCCTCCATATCCACTTTCTTCTTCCTTCTCCTACCCAATATCCAGCTGCTCCCAGCAAAGGGGTAAACACTATCTGTGTAGAGAGACATTCTCTTTAAAAAGGGGTAAAAACCATTTTCACCTGGGCAGAAGTGCTAAGTGCAGAGACCAGATCAATGCAAAACAGGAGCCTTTATCTCAGCTGCCTGGTTGCTATCTTTATAAAGAAACATACCATGGTGAATTGCAGCATATAAGTAAAATAGAAATAGTCTATTATAAGGCCTTTTTCATTAAAATTTAGTCTGTAAAAGGACTCTTCTAGATTTTTATTTTTCATTACAGTGCTTTTCACATCACCATTTACTCTAGTGACTCCATCATATAACTTGTTCTAAATCTCCCACTAAACATGGTATTAAATTCACAGATCTACAAGATTACATTCTATTAAGTTATGGAGTCAATTAATTTCTTCCTTTTTTCTTTTTTTTTTTTTTTTTTGTTATCCTAATTTAATTTTTCAGGGTTTTTGAGTTGTTCATCCGTTTTTCTCAAATGTCCTTAAGTGCCATTGTAGCATAAGTTTTGCACTGACTAATTAAGTTTTTTTTAAATCAAGATAATCACAAAGCAACTGGACCACAAGTCTAAGATTTTCTATATGTATGTGAATGGTGCTGTTCCAAATAAATTAATAAATTGTTGGTATCTGCAGCATCAAAAACTCTGTGCCATACACAAAGTACAGCAGACCCATTTCAGCTGTTGTCTTGCACAGTAAAAACTACAGAATTATGTCCACAGACAGACTCTCACTGCTGGGTACTAGCCAGGGGGATTGAAGACAGTTTGTACATTATCCTGCAGACCAGGATAGCTTCACATTAGTGCAACATACTATGAAAAAGAAGTTTCAGTCTATAATAATGGGTATATTCACATATCTATGCAATAGTCAAGTTTACCAATTGAATCTAATTTTCCTTAGCATAGTCAATTTGGTTCAATTAACCACTTTAATTCTGTATTTTTTTCTAGTAATTAATGCAACTGTCTGGAATACTGAGCCAGTGAACACATGTGATACTACTGATACTTAAAATATTATGTTATTCCTGCATGTGACACAGTGTCCTGTCTCAAACTCTTGATTTAGCGATTACTGCTATGAACTTCCTCATGACCCGGATTGCTTGGTCTGTTATTAAAAAAAAAAAAAACAGTCAACCAAACAACAACAAAATCACCTTTCCTGTAAAAAATAAACAAAACAAACAAACCAAAACTCAACACTTAAATATGAAGATATTTTAACCTGTTTACCATAGAGATTATGTCTTTAATGTCAGTACACTTTAGCTCCAAACTTCAAACAGCTGATAACTATTCCTCTGCAGGAGACCCAATGTTTTCCTAGAAGGAGTAAATATAGTTTTCCAGCAAAACACCTCATAGAAATCTTTTGTTATTGTTGTTTTTTTCAAACCAATTTAGCTGAATAAATAAAGCAGCTCTCATTCACAATATGCTGTATTTGATCAGGAAAATAAGAACACAGGATTTTGGAAAGACAACAAGCTTGATAACTTTTATTAGTCTCTCATGACAGTAAATTTCTGTATACATTGCCTTGCAAAGATATGATGGTATCTTAACTGAATTTGATAAACATCAGGAAAAGAGACCCCAGAGGCTCTCAAAGCTAGCCAGGAAAAAAAAAAAAAAAAAAAAAAAAAAAATTACATCTAGAAATATCATAAAACATTTCTCAGCAAAATGTTCATTTTCATTCTTCTCTGGAGATAGGGAAACTTTGATAAATTCAAATAAAACAGATTGAGTTTAGGGGATGAACATCAAATGCTTATCCACGCTATCTTCTCTATCAGTTATCAGGAACTGCATTCTCTCCTTCTCTCACATATTCCCTCCTCCTCCCCCCTGGCATCATCACAGATGTACTCCTCTAGTAACTGTCTGAAGCAAGTAAAAATCTCTAGCTAAAAACAGCAACACACAATTTCAAATGTTTTTGGAGCTGAAGTTACACTTCATTACTAATAAAAAAAAATTCAGAGTTTATTCAGAACTTCTGCATAAAAATCTGATGTTCACCTAAAATGTAATCCTATTCTGTAAATTACATTAATAAACAGCATAGAACACTTCTGCATTTTCAGTATGCCACAGGATTCGCTATCAAATATTCTGAATTTACAAGTCAATAGACAGTCTTCCAATCTAGCTGGTCCTTGCAGACTCAGCATGCTACTTGTAAGCCAAGCTGTTGTCCTTCTGGCTTTGTATATTGCTGCCAGCACTAAAGACAAAATTCCTCACTCAGTAGACTGGGACATGCTGGACATTCCCAGATTAAGGGAGACTTCAGATGGTAAATTAAGTGCAGCATCAAATTAATTTACTAGCTGTAGTGCATTCATATTGTGTTCCTCGATGTTACCAGTTCTAGATACATAGGCAGTGTATATCGGTACCCACAGCCTTTACAAAAATATGGTCTGAAAAGAGAACATTAACATCCTAAAAGATGAATGAACTAGAAGACCATCCACTTTGTTCTTCCACAACTCCCCCAGCTTTACAGGGTTAACAATAGCACTAAGGGAAAAAAAAAAAAAAAATAGAAAATGAAAAAAAACAACTACAAAAAACCCAACAAACCACCTCTCAAATCACAACAGCAATGAAAAAGAAAATTAAAAAAACACAAACAATCCCCTCTTTTAATGTATCATTTTCTTTCTTTAAATGAAAGATGCAAAAGTGATCATAAAAGAAACCAGAGGGCAGCATGTGCTATAAGTTCCATTTATTCTGTTTTTCAGAGCAAAGCTGTGCTTAAAATATCATTCTGCCTCAACTAAGCACTTCCTTTCTAAGAAAAAAAATTGAATGGAATGATAAGATGTCATTGCTTGTAGCAGTAAAAATGAACTGAACACAGAAACTCCAGAAAGCCTTCTCCAGCCTGAAGTTCCCCACATGCTGTAAATATGCATGTTGTCTTTTCTCTATATTCTGCTCTAAACTTGCCCCGCAAACCAACCGTCATCCTTGATGCCTGCAGCTCCGTTACTAGGAGAAAACACCAACATTATCACTAAGGATTTGCTACTGGATCAATTCTGTAGGTGTTGTAAATCAGCATAGCTTCAGTAACTTCAGCTAAGTGATGATGATTTACAACGCCCTGAGGATCTGGCCCTCTGTCCTTATTACTTCATTAATCTGCATATTCCTGCAACATACATCAATCTTTTTTCTAAATTACTCTTACTTCAACCCACCTGTTATAAGTCTGATGTGGATTTATACAGAGTTCATACCATACTTTCTTACTTATTTTTTGAAGAAGCATTGCCCTGAATCTGTCCATGGTCCATAAATGATCTATATGGCTGACTGAATCAAGCCTGAGATGGTAGCTGTCGGCAGGTATGAATTCAATTTCACAAGACCAATCCATTAGTATCTAAACACTATTAATAGAGTGGAGATGGAGAAGCATATTTTTTCTATCCTAGGGAATAAGAGGTTGGCCACTCTGGTAGGAAGGTATTTGATCAGGTCTGTCAAAGCCAGAAGACCATGGTGAATAGCTTCTCATAATAATGAGTTGTTCATTCCCAAGAGAAGAGAAAGTTGGTGTCGGGAAGTATGTTTTATCACATTCCTTCTAGGCATCACGAAAGCTAAGAGCCCAGCAGGCTTCAGATGAGTTTTATGTATTTATATGGATAACAAGACCATCAACTGCTACACCGGACAGCATATATACTTTTTTTGTAAGAAAATAAACTCTCATATTTCAGTTCATAACTCTGCTACTAGAAATGTGGGATAGAAACAGGCTCAGTAGAGATTTTGCTACATTTCCATTTTGGAGCATTCCTTAGTTCCCTTAATTTCCCTCTGACACTGTCTACTGTTAAAAAAGACCCTGAGGGAATACCACTGTGATCCTCCATGTCATGGCCTGAAAATCAAGGAACCCAGACAGTGAACGAAAACCTAACAGCTACATTTTATTTGCAAATTTATTTTTGAAAAATAGTGTTGCGTTGATTCCAAGTTTAAAGTGAAGCACCAATAACCCACATCAAATTTATTATGTGGGCATTTAAACACCTCCATAGTCCTCTGAAAGTATCACTAACATGGAAGAAATAGTTTAGATGGAGTTAGAAGAACTATTTTTTCTGCCTAAAACGTGATGTTTTTCTAAAAGCAGATGTCCTCAAAAGCATTCTCTGCAGAAATATGCAATGGTTATCTTTAACAAGTCAGCATTTTTTAAAATGTTACAATACTGTAGATCTCAAATGGTATTTTTCATAAACTTAAAATAGAATGAACTGAAACCTTACATACCATACTTTATTAACAAGCCCAGGCTTTTAAATAGCATGTCCAACCATAGGAGGTATTTAAGGAGGTACATAAGATATCATACACTATATGAATTAATATTAAAATTGGCTTGGAGGAGGATATGATTATATCAGGCTGAGAGCACTAAGGGAAAGAAAAAATGTAGTTTGGATAGGCTAAAAAAGGACTCTCAGTCAGTAGCAGCAAAGGTTTCCTACACAGATCTAAGTGTTGGGCAGAGTGTAAGGAATGGGATTGTCTCTCACATTTTCACTGAAATAACTAGCTCCAAGAGAAGAAGAGTTAAAGGTGACCATGCTGTAATTGAGCTAATGTTAAATGTACATATGTGTTACATACCTAGGGAACGGGAATCAATGGAGTGTACAGTTTAAATAAAACTCACACCTTGATGATTTCTTAAGGGTTATTTCATCACAGTTCTAATAGGTAAGTATATACAACTTCTTAGTCATCTCCTCTTCAAAATGTATTTTGGGCTACAAAAGGATATCTTACTCATCAAGTAAAATTCTCTTCAATAATAAGGAATACAGTAATAAATGCCTGCCTGACTTCTGTAGGATCAGGATAAATTTTAAAGGGCCACTAATTCATGCAAACAATTACACCTATCATTCTGTATCACTGCAGTGTTATTGTTAACCTCATAAATTGAAGTCAAAAAAGAAATAGTGAACAAATTACTATGATCTCCCATTTGCTAATATGGAGCCATCAGTAAGATACTACTTTTAATAATTTTTCCTACAGTTTCTGGAAGAAAGGTAGTTGATAAATGTTCTGATTTTCCCCTAAATATTTCCATCTTGATAGGTTTACTATTGCTATTCTCTCTATCTACACATTGTACATCAAGGAGAAATCTCGTTATCGTGTCTATTCCGAATGCTTATCTTCAGTCAAGCCACCCACCATTGCTACTTCCATCCTTTAGAAAATAGTATTTCTTGGGATTTATTGACTATTCTGTAGACATGCACTAAGTTTGAATCTCCCACTGAGTTTCAGGAAAATTGCATGGGTCTTCAGAGAATAAATATTAAGTGGATTTCAGTCACAGCAATATCAAGACACTTGTTAGATTAAATGAGAGTACACGAGGCAAATGAATGGGTGAGCCACTTAAAATTTCAACAGATTTCCATGCTGTAATTCCTCTTCCTACCTCCTTTCTTCTCTACTCCTATTTCAAAATCATAACTAGCTTGTTTGTTACATCTTCAGTCTTACCAAAAAAAAAAAAAAAAAAAAAAAATACTGCTACCTGATTCCCTTCTAGCTACAATATTCCAATTTTCCTACTACATTTCCTATCTCCTCAGCCCCAGGCTTCTTATCTGAAGTCACTACATACTCCACTAGTAAACTATCACTTGCTCATCACCTGCTGTGAATCACAAAGTCACTGCAGAAACTAATTAGGGACCTATAGCTGGCAGGAAGCAGTAACTGCTTTCTGCAGCTCCTTGCCCCAAAATAAGAGTCAGACAGAACATACCCTGCTAGTGAGCTTCTATGCAGTACGTGCAATTAGCATTCACTGGTCAGTGCCCATTGCTTTTCATGATGACCGTTCACCATTGGGAGAAAAAGGTCACTGCCAGCCACTGACTGGCAACTGCTGTGTGCAGAAATGGGTCAGCAATGATCTCTTACCACAGGATAAGAGGTCATTGTGTGTCCCAATTTGAAAACAGCAAATCCTGCAATAATGGCAGGTGGCACTGATGGGTTGCAGCATGATAAATCCAGTTTGCAGCACCTGATCAGCTTACAGTAGTGAAATACCTACTTTTGTCATGATAGACATCATTATTGATAGTACTAATCAGTTACTGCCAAAGCCAGGAACAGTGTAGTACCAGATAACAATAAGTAGTAACTTTTGTAAATATATGGAGTGCCCGCTAGTCAAGGCTAAATAATTAACTCTTTTGAACCAATGAAGATTTATCAGCCCTTTACCTCTTTTTGCCATCTTCTGATACTCCATGCCCAAGTTTTCCTCTTACGTTTTGCTATAGTATCCTTCCACTCTATTCCTACTCTTTAGTAATGCAACATAATTTTCCAGGTGCATATCTTTCTATCTGCAATAACCACAACAGCTGCATTTCCCAAGCCCTTCTCTTCTTTTCTCCACCTATGGATGGTACCCAGCCTGTGACCTCTCTAAAAGTTGTTCAGCAGATAAACTGGAGCAGCCGCCACAGAGAACTGCTACCCAGGCAATGATTACTTGCTACTTCACTGCCTTTTCCTTTCCTGCAAACTCGAGAGGTGGTAGCCTTGGTTTATGGCAAGGAGAAGAAAGGCTAAAGAAATTACTTGATGTGTCACATGAAGTATTGGTTACTAGGGGTTGGTTTAGAGATGTAGTCTTTTCTAAGGCTGATTTCTTTAGAATCTAGATAATAATAGACATGGTTGTTGTGGAGGGTTTTTTCCCTCCTTGCTTTTCAGGTTATATCACAGATTTTTGGCAAGGTCCTATCTAAGCAGTCTTACTTTAAAAAAAGAACTGGTAAAAAAAGATCTTAAATCAGATCATAAAGTTCTGGAAAAATACATGCCCCAATTTCCCACTGTTTTGCATCTCACATACTATGCTCTTATCCACCATTTTTAATCCAAACATCTTACCGAGGTCATCAGCTTGATTCATACTTTACAGATGTAGAAAATGGAATATGAAGTGAATGGATGCTCAGTAAGATAGTTTCAGAGCCACGAATGAATAACAGTGCTTTGAATCCCCTTCCAGTGTACTGTGCATGCAATAATAAAGAGCTGTGGAGATGGCTGTGAAATGACAGAATCACCCCAGTTCAAGCGATTATATAGAAAAGTTTGAAAAGAAGTGGAAAATCAGTCCCTGGATGAAACATAAAGCAAGTAGATAAACCAAATGTACCTTTCTCCTTTATTAACTTTCTTAATGAGGTTATATCTGACTATCAGGAACTCTAACGAGACCAACAACCATCTATTTTAAATGCCAAGCAAATGCCTGTTAAGCAATAGACTCCCTCTTTGTACGCTGATGCTCTAGAATCCTAATAGTAACTGACAAGACTTCCCCATCTGGACTCCTTTTTTTTTTTTTTTTTTTAACTTTGCATTTTGAGTATGTGACAAAGTGCTGCGCAAGGGATTGCCTTTACAAGCAGAGCTGTATGTTTTTTTAAAACGGGTGAACAGCATTGTAATAACATATGTGGAAAGATCAAAATGCAATTTCTTTTTATTATTCCTATTATTGCATTCCCCTACACAATGGCAACCTCTTCAGAGACCTCATCTGCAACATAATATTGATTTAATGCGCCACTTCATATGCCTGCCACGTCCTCAGATTAAAGATTTAAATTAATATGACAAGTGAACACTAAGAAATTCAACAAATCACCAGATAGGCTTATCCATACAGGGTACATTTTATAGTTAAAAACAAAACAAAACAAACAAACAAAAAAAACCCCACCCCAGCAGCTACAGTTTAGGCATAGGCCTGATTTAATTTTCTTGATTGATCTTGAGATCTTTGAGTGCAAATTCATTATTCTCTTATTAACTATTATCATTATTGGAATTTATAAGGAACTTATAAACCTATTAAACTGGTCTTAAATGTTGCAATCTATTTATTGAACACATGAGCAATGAAAAATTAATTATTAAACAACCACCACAGGAAAACACCAGTGGCCTTGTCACCTCAGAGCTAGATTGATAGCATGTTACCTTCTGGAGAGTGGGGCCCTGCGACACTCAAATATAAACCTTGGAAGGGTAATGCTAAGTATGTCACAGCATAAGTCACATTTTTAATTTAATGTTTTATTAAATGTTAGATGGAATAAATTTATCCAAGCCTCACAGACTCTGTCTTAATAAATGAATTGGCACTCTTTCAGATGTAAAAAATGGTCACAGCTTCTCAAGGGCATCAGAAACCCTGAAGCATAAGACACCAGTAAATACAAAGAGCAAAGGCAGCATGGACAGTGATGTATTTGCAAGCACTGCGGGTGAGCCAACACTTTCAAAATGCTGAGGCTAACAAAACAAGGGCAGTGAACTCCCAAAATGGGAAAAGCACCTGCAGTAAGAAGCTGTGCTTGAGTGCTGTTGCACGAACATGTCCACTACTGAAAAAAAGTGGGAAAGGGTATGGGTTTATCACCCTCCTGCTACTATATTTCAGGATCTGTTTGTACGTTTAAAATTTCATGAGCAGTATTAATAATTTATTTTTCTCCTGTCCTTTAATTTTCTAAGGCTAGACTTTGAAAACAAAAGGCAGGGAGATGATATATTCTCTTCCTTCTCTGCAGTTATCAACAGCACCTTCACTTACATTTCCCTGTAGAACTGCTGTCATTAGTAATACATAATTTGGCTAGGAAAAATGGTTACAAGTTCCTCAGTCAAAACCAATATGCCCCTGCCCTGGCACATCTCTCCAGAGACATCCTAAGATTTCCGCAAGTGGCTCCATTTCGAAAACATTTGGCTTACATAAGGCAGGACAGCTCAACACTACCACTCAAGCAATGAAAGCCTTTCACAGCATAATCAAGCCATACTATGTATTTCCACAGACACTAAATGATTGTAAATGGCTGTTAAAACTGCCAGAAAAGTCCCTTTCCCCCCACTGTCAAATAAAAGTAAAAAATTAGCATGCTTTTTTTCTAGAACTCTTAAATGTTCATGTTCACTAGCTATCCATCTCACATTGCCACACGTTACACTGTTAGCCAGTATAAGAACAACAGGTTCCCATAAGTAACATGCAAAACCACAAAGAGCAGTGAGTTATGATAAAACCATCTTCTCTTGCAGTCTCTGCTTCTTGAATCCGTGCAGCTGGCATCATCCTGCTGAATGTAAAAGGGTGTTTGAATAAGAAGGTAAAAAGGAAAAGGACCCTGAAACTTCCTTTGAGCCTGGCATTTTTCCACTGTCTGGAGATGGCCTGCTCATGGGAAGTGGTGAATTAATTCCTTAGCTTGCTTTGCTTGTGTGCACACCTTTTGCTTTACTTCTTAAACTGTCTTTATCTCAACCCACAAGTTTTTGCACTTTAACCCTTCCAATTCACTTCCCCATCCCACTGAGTGAGCAAGTGGCTGTGTGGGGCTGTGCTGCCTTCCAGGGTTAAACCACAACTAGTTTTTAATTATTCTTGTAACAGGTAAAAATTTGTTTTGTTTTGGTTTGGTTTGTTTGTTTGTTTTTGTTTTTGTTGTTTTTAAAATGGCCACTTTCACTTCACAAGTGGTTTTGTTCTTTGTACTTTAGTACCAAATCACCCTTCCTTGGTGGTGGGACAGAATATAAACTGAATTTTAAAGAAAGTTCATTCAGCAAAAATCCTTCTAGACACAGTTTCAGCTACTAAGAGAAACCAGTTGCTTTAGTACTTCTATGAAACTACTGCATTTCAAATGCATTTTTGAGGTATATTTCTTTGTAACTCAGGCATATAAAACTGTTAATGCTTTTAAGCAAGAGTGTGTACATAAGCAAATAAAGACGTTTAGTACATATGGTATAAGAAAGCAGAAAATCGAGAACAACATAAGTAGACCAAAATGTTCCAGCTGCATCTAAACTTACCCTTCTGGAACGTGACTCCTTCTTCTGCCCAGTCCATGTGCCCTGATTTCCTTTCCAGGATTATCAGGACACTGACATGAGGGATATGGCAGATGTCCTTCTGTTGCCAAAATACAAAAATTTGCATCCTGTTAAGAACGTGCTCCCTGACTTGGACATTTGCAGGGCTGATATGTCCAGGGCTACAGATATATTCATAGTGTCTAGCTCCTGCTCCAGAGTGAAGAGAAATTTGATAGTGGTAGAATGAAGGGGCTTATCTCTTTACTCCAGAAAGAAGAAAATAGTGACTGATTGCAGCAGCTGTAACCCAAGGATACACTCTCAATCCAATATATCTGAATACTCTATTAAGATGTCAAAAAAAGTATGGGAAGTGAAGCAGGGAAAGGTCTTTTTCTAGTGCTTTTAACATTTAGTACTTTTTCTAGAACTGTAAAAATCTCAATATTCAGTAGTTATAAAGCTCACATTGCTAAATATGTGACACTGCAATGTGTGTTAATTCACTTTTTCTCTATCAAGGGGCAAAATTTATGATCCTGTCTAAAGAAAACTATAGCTATCAGATATCAAATATATCCCGTGCCTTTTCTGTAGCCAACCAAAAGATCGCACATTCTTGTTGAGTAGGATAAATGGCCATATAAATTTATTTCAGTATTTTCAGGCAGAAGATAACTTGCCTAAATATTTTTCTTGCCTCTTATCAAATAAAAGAATTGAAGCTGAAATTTGCACTTCTCTGCTCATAAACAGGTATCCACATGAAGCCTTCTGTCCAGTAAGATCCGACACTCTTGTAATAACTGGCTTAGGGTGCTCAATTTCATTTACAATATAATATGTACAGTACCATTATGTCTACAACATCTGGCCCAGGTCAAATCTAAACCTAAATCTAAAATATGATGCAATTTAGGAAACCCTCATACTGTCAAGAATGTATTGCTCTACTCCAATATTGTGTACTTCTGTAAAAGTAGCCACTAGATGCAGACTAATATCAGACTATCTGTATTACCAGTATTTACAAATGAATCTACAACCTATGACTGACACATTAGCTTTATCAAAACCAAGGATATGAACTTTCAAAACTTTATCAACTGAGCCAATTTACAGTGAGTCAGCAAAGTGAACATCCATCAAATAGAACAGCAAGTGAAATAATGGCTCTACCAATTTTAACAGAAGAATTTGCGTCCCATTTCTCCCCAAACCACAGTTCTTTTTTTATAAGGTGTATAATAATGACAATATTTAATAGAAAATTTTTCAGACATATATGGATCTCAATAGATGATTACATGTTAAATGTTTTTATCCTACACAACCAAAGGTAACAGATGGATAGGTAGAAAGGTAAATGGATAGATACAAAGCATTAGTATGTGTGTGCATATATGTCCGTGCATGACTAGAAAGCTCCTTGGCAATCCCATTAAATGCCAGAAAGACTTCTAAATGGATGTTTAATACAAATTAAAAAATCGAAAGTCTGTGACATGTAAGATGTCTGTCCTTTAGTAACCTTTGGTTTTGAGGATGAAAAATTGAGATTTGCCATCCACTAGTACAGTGACTAATGAGCTAATAAATTTACACACAGATGAATGTAGAATTCTTGATTTCTCTTTAAAAAGGTGCCTACACACAAATGAATTATTTTAATCAAAAACAGAAGAGCCATAAATACTATGAAAGGACTACATTTTCAAGAGCTCTACCCAATCCTTATGAACATAAATGAGACTGTTTACTGTAGCACCATTACCTCTGAGTATAAATACTTGCTTTTACTAAAAGCAAACATTTTTTAAACAAGTTAATTCCCCAAAGTTCCGTGTATTATAAATGCTTTCACACATAGAAATCATGGGGATTATAGATAATGTCCATGTTATGGTATGAAAGAATTATTATCCTTGGTGACTGTCAGCAGGTAATTCCATTCTCCTTTCTCTACTTTGCCTTCCTATTCTTCGTCTATGAATCCTATTTTTCTTGTAAGCTCTTTGAAGCAGGGATTATTTATATATGCACTTCAGTCCTTTAGTATTGACTGGGGACTCCAGGAACAATTGTAATACAGATATAATAAATGTATGGATGGATATTCACAGTTGAAGGTGTCATACCTACAGTATTGTTACGGTTACCTATGAAGATGCTACTCAGTTTGGAGTATGTGATAAAACAATCAAACTGGTTTCCCTTTTGTCAAAAAACTTCTAATTTCTAACAGTTTCTAAAGTTCACTATAGCCTCACTTCATTTATAGTTCTTATCACTCCATTCCTCCCTTTCTGCCTTCACTTGTCTCCTTTCTGTCCCTCTGCAACATATTGCTACTGTGGGAGGTATTCACACTGTCTAACTTTAGTCAACTAATTTAGGGCTCTGAATCACCCTCTAGGAGTGCCTACCTCATAGAATATGACTATATATGGAATAGACATTTTTAACCTTAGGTGTTCTAATATGTACTTTTGTCAAATACATAAGTAGCTTGGCCTAGGTGGTGTTAATATTCCACTGTATAAAACAATGCCTGTCAACAGTAAGTGAATTTATGACGTGTTCAGGTTTCAGGTATATTTTGACTAGCTTAGTGCCTCACTTTCATTTTCTCTCACCTAGATTTAACACAGTAAGCACACTACCTGTAGGAAAGCATACAAATAAAAAAGAGAAAATATAAGTATTAAGTGCATATGGTATTTACTCATGGAATTTTCTAAAATATTAGTAGAATGTAAAAAGCACATGGCTGCTCAATAAATTTCAGCATTCAGCCAAGGAGCCTGCACCTGTAAGACATCAGTCCCATGCCTAACCACATCTTGACCTTTCTTCTGAGACTGGCAACAAAGGTGCCAATTAGAGCAATGATTAGAGTAAAACATTTTGTGTTGTGCTAAACACAACTGTTACCAAGGGGACAAAGATCATAGATTTTCCTTAAAACTGGATTCCTGATTGGCTCAACACATATCTTCCACTGACAACTACTTTGGTAAGTTTCAAGATGAGAAGGCGGTAAGTGCACCACTCACATACTTTTCTTTTGATCTCTTGGGACACAGAAAATCTTATACTGTAAATGTCTGAATGATTTCCTGGCACATCATTGATTTCGTTTAGTTTATCATCTCTCACACACAAATTAAGTGATCTAAAAATTTACTAAGTTCCTTTTATATCAGGATTTAGTGTTAAAACTGTTTTTTTTCCACTTATCTCAACTAATTATGTCATCCATAAATTATGCATCATAATTCAGCATATTGAGAGCTGCAAGCCAGGTATTCAACATCAGTTTCTGAAAGACTCCCCTTCAACCAAGCCATAAGAAAAGGCTTGATCAATATATATATCATCAATTTATTTAGGTAAAGAATGTTAAATGTGATAAGGTGATGAGACAGAGAAAGAAGAAAATAGTTCTTTTTTTTTTGTCTCAGTTGAAAAATTAATGCATACAATTTAGAAAAAACTTAGAGGAAAGATGAAAACAATGCATAGTTGAATATGGATTGCCCACAGCATAAAAAAGCAGTATATTGTATACTAATGATAGGGAAAAGACTATGGAACTATATTAAAACATCAAGCTTTATCTTGAAGTTCCATTAATAGGAGACATGCTGATGATCTCAAAGGCAATATAATCTAAAGACCATAAATCTATTTTAAGTATATAGGAAAATGTTTAGCTGACATAGGCATACAAAGAATGATTTTGAAAGAAATAAGGCATTATTATCCATGCTTCTTTAAATTTACGAAAAAAAAAATGTATCTAGCAGTTACTATTAATTCTTATTTATCAAAAGTTTAATTAAATTAGTGGAATTAGTTTTATTGAACACAACATTGTTTTTCCTTCCTGATCAGATCTTTTTTCCACCACAGTAGTTACTAGGAATTAACCATGTAGGGAGTACCACAAGGATATGGAAAGATGCAAGATCTCTCCAAGCAGGTTTTAAGTACAAGAAATATTTTAAATTAAACCTGCATAAATGCCTATATACTGACAGTCAGGATAGGGCTACTTACTTGGATTTACCAGTTGCTGGGAGGTAGGAAGATCTTATATAACATACCCTAATTTAAGCCTTATATTTCTCAGTTAATGATATGGACAAACTTCAAACATTTGGCTAAAATTTACAAAGCAGTTCAGAGATGTTTGCCTGGAAACTAACTACTGCTTCATTAAAATTCTTCTACAGTCAGGTACAGGATTAAAATGTTTCTTTACCAGTCATCTAATTTGTAAATTAAGAACTATGGCTTTCTTTTTTTTTTTTTCTTTTGGTGAGAAAAAATGTACAATAGCAAACTATGATGTAACATTGACACTACTGTCAACACTTCTGGTTGTACTCTAAATCTTTAAACTGCTTTCCTAAAATAAGTCTGGGATAAAAGATTCCAGTACCTTGAATATACACATTCTTTTGAAATTATAAAAAGAAGTTAATTGAATTGGTGTATTTTTACATTTTAAAGAAAAAGACAGTAAAACCATTATTACTTTGCTATTGTGTCGTTTGTTTTTCCCTCCCTTCCTCCGTCCTGTAGCCCTAACTTATTATTGCATGACTAGCACTGTGTTGTACCTGCTCGATGGAATATGAAATGGAACCTAAAAGTTAAAGGCCAATCTGATTTCACTGGTCAGAATTAGTGAGATTTGAAATTAAACAAAAAACAGATGAACAATGAAAAACAAGTTAGAGAATGAAGCTATGATAGTTACCATTGCTATTAAATGACAAGGCAGCTAACTTCTATTAAGTTACATGCTAAAGACTTGCCTTTAAAATAAAGATATTATTTACAGGGCAGAATCATTTTTACAATGCTACAAAGATAAATACAACATTTAAATCTTCAGACTAGAACATCTGGAATTTTCATGATGCTCTCATTTGATATGAATTTACAATGAATGTTCAGTAAGACCATTTAAAATACTATAGTTCATTTTGATAAGAAAAGATTAAATAATTCCACTGATTCAGCCCTGGCTACCATACTAATTAGGAAAATTCAAAGGAAGCATTTTGATAGTTATGGTTTGAAAAGGCAGTCCACTCTGGGGATAGACAACATTCATATCTGCTGATGTTAAGATGTTGTTAACAATACACTAATATACTTAAAATAATACTTAATAGGGATGAATGTCTTGTGCACAGGCAAGACCTAATAATCTTGTGAAATTTGTATTAGTGTGAGGACATAGAAGTTTCTTTTAGTAAGATTCATGTAGGAGAGTATGTTCTTCTCTAACAGATACCATGGAATATTTTGTACATTACCTGTCAAATACTTGATTTGATAGATTCCCTATTTTTCAAAGTAGAATCAGTATGGGGAAAAAAAAATATTTTAAATTAATTTAATAATTAATGTATCTGTCAATCCAAGTTAGTGTTTTCAGCTGTTTCCTTCTGGGAACCATGTATAATTCTGCTCTGAGAGTTCTGACTGGATGGTTTGAGGATCACAGTTTGTCTTACATAGAAAAATATAATTAAAATTGTCAGGAAAAAATCAATGACTTTGAAAAATAGACTGCCATTACCAAAAAAAAAAAAAAAAAAAAGAAATCACAAGTGATTTCAGAGTGTTCATACAAAACAGGTTTTTAACTATATCTTTGTCAAATTTGGATTAAATCTGAGTTCCATTGAGGTGAAAAACAAAATTCCTATTGAATTTTACTAACACAATTTTTACTTTTAAGTGAATTTGTAAGAACTAAATAGAACAAATGCATATGTTTATGTGGAAAATCCCCAATTGGGACAGAAACAATACATTGTCCAAGGTCTTGATGAAGTGTGTAGGATAGCTGAGTAGGGATCTTACACAGAAACCTTTTGATAGCTGTGAATCTTAGTAAAACAAAGCAAAAAAAAAGCATCTAAAATTCAGAAAGATCACCTTTTCTGCATCATAATTCTATTAGTTTGTTTAGACTAAAGAAAAAGAAACCATAATGCTTTTAGCGTTAATATGAACTTGAAATGTAGAGATACTAAAAACACCACTCATGCCTGCTCCCAATATATATAGAAACTCCCATGACCTGAAGCTGATGGGTTTCGTCACAGATTTAAGGATATGAAACAGGATCTCCCAAACAAACAAGTATGTTAGCTAATATAATCCTTCACAGCTTATTCCCACTGTGCTGCTTCACTTATTATCTTGTACATTAAACTTATAACCATTGATACCACTCCCCAAGAAGAAGTCATTACCAGGGACTGAGAGGATGGAGAGAGGGAAGCTATTAAAACATTTCATTTGAAAAATGCAGCATCTCTTGTGAGTTCTGATATTCTACTGAAGTCTGAGGAACACAGGTGGATGCACAGCTTTTTAAGGGAAGGAGAGAACCAAGAAGCCTTTATGAAGAGCACTGATAAATCTTTTCTATGCTCACATTAATTTTGATATAGGTTCTCGACAAAAAGAAAATAAAAATATTCTGAAAAAAAAAATGTTCCTATTCTGCACTGGAATATTATCAGGATACATATTTATTTCAGACAGCATTTCATTGCATATTTATTGGTACATTTTATCATAGTGGGTTTACATGAAAAATAGTGGGCTACAGGCTTCATTTAATGAGTGACAGCCTCCTAGAGATGTTGAAAAGTATTCTGTGATATTCTCCCAAATGGCAATGCACCATTAAAAAGGCATATATTTATCTCTTAATACTATCGGAATACACACACATTTCAAGAGATATATTAACCCACAGCAAATGCAAAGCCTGGATATTTTCAGTAAGCCAGCAGCAGGCACAGTATTCTCACTGTTTTCCATATGCATTGTTTCTGCAAAACTCAGCCTTCAATCACTTAACGTTAAGTCATTTTCCTAGGTTTGGCTGGCAAACTGTAAACACTTGTATAACTTTTTATTAGGTTGCTGCTTATTTTGCAAATATTGTGAAAAGCATTCAGCTTTGACTTGTTCACTGCAGTGAGCTCATATTTTTGGTATACTTTTTTTCTTTTCCTCTAAATTTTTTTAAATGGCACACAGTGCAGTTTCTGTTTTTATATTTGATGCAAAAGTGTCATTCATATAACATTATGTTCATTAATAGGTGTGACTGTACAATTTATGTTCTATCCCTGTCACCTTCTTATGTTGCACAAGCACTGTGGTCCAAAATTAAGTGAAGAGCACTTAGTTTTCTTCCTATTATTCCTTCATATAAGAAACTCTATTTATTTTTGATTGTGCTATATTATACTGATAATTTTGTGTTTCCATGCATGAAAAAAAAAGTGACTGTCGTGAGTTTTACTGTTGCTCTCTTATAATTCAGCATCCTATATATGACTATATCAAAATAGCTTGCTCAAGGAAAAAAAATATATATAGTATATATACACCCATGTACATACACAGATATATATGTGTGCATATATATATATATATGTATAACTGGTCTACAGATAGCCATATATTCCATGTTCTCCCTTCAAATCTTATTAGGCTTCAGTACTAGTTGTAGAGAGGTTACTAGCATTTTAATAGGCTCATTCAGAAAAGAAAGACTCAATACCTGTGTTCAAACTCCACTCCACCCAAAATAGTTTGGTGTAGGGTTGGGTGGACTATGGTAAGGAAAATACTGTATTTCCTTCAGTAATATCACGAGAAGTTCTAGTTGTCCTTACAGTTCCTTTATCAAACAGGTAGGGTCTGAGTTGCAGGTGACTTATCACATTTCCACCAGAATGTTCAGGATCTCTTTTAGTGTCCATTCTGAATTCAAGGCAGTGGCATACATCTGTGCAAGGTGTCCCAAGCAGTCTGAGGAGCCTTCCTCTGTGCAAGCAATCCTCTTTGTGAAGAAAGGTGGTGGAGTCTGTTGCATAATGTAGGCAGTCAGGGCTGATGAAGCGGACATAGACTCTCTCAGGGAGAGGATGGGGAACACTTGAGAGAAAGAGAGAGAGATACCAGGAAATAAGCAGGCCTAGGGGATGTCAGGACATACAAAGACTCAAAATAAGTGTGCCTTTCCCCTTTTCCACAAGACCTTTGTGGATTCCAAACCTTAAAATATCTTGGATCATAACAGATTTTGAAAGAAAGTCTGGAAAATTAGACTGCTTATGTCTGCCTAGACCTTACCACTACTTTCCTTTTTTTTCTTATTTTCACACAGTCTTAGGTGTAAGAAGTAGACTCTCATACTCCTGCCTATTTAGACTGGTTATATTCCTGTTTTTTAGGATTATCACCCAGACAGCATTAAAAACTGCTATGTTAAAAGCTTGCTCCCATCTTAATTTTGAATATGTCTGCCCAACATACTGAATGAATTAACTACTTTTCCATCCTCTGTCCTTAATTCCCATACTTGTGGTCACAAAGAACATAGCTGTCTCTCAGAGACTTAGCTTTAATCGTAAAGGTATCCGGTGCTTAAACTGATTAGAGTAACTGAATAAATGTGGCAAGAAAATGTTCCTCTCAAGAGACTAACTCAGTCTCCATTTCAGTCAGAGACTGAGTAATTTTGGGATAGGATGCAAAATGCAGCAAAACTTTTCTCAAAGAAAAAAATGCATATATTTTGTTGTTTTTCATTGTAGCAAAAATTCAACATCAGGGTGCTTCAAGGTACCATACAAAGACAAGGTGTTCAAAATGTATTACTTAACATTAAAAAAAAAAAAAAAAAAAAAAAGAGTGAAGAGCACTGTGGCAAAATTTGCGGATAACACACAAAAATTCTGTTAACCAAGTCTGAAGAAGACAGAAAATTTCAGTGTTAACTGACCAAGCTAGATGGATGAGCCATCTTATCTTAAAAGAGGTGAAAAACATTTAGTTAAATTAAAAGTAATGTATATTGGTGGAAAAAAAAAAAAAATCTGTAACAAATCATTTACTTTACTAGAGATCTCAATTAAGAGCACCAACTTAGGAAAAACACCTGGGCCTCACTGCAGACAGCTCAATGAAGAGCCCTCCTTGATGTGCAGCTGCAGTCAAAAAAAGCAAGTAAAATGTTAAGATGCATAAGAAATGAGTTGAGGAGTAAGAAAGAAAATATAATGTCATTATATGAATCAATAATTTTCCCTCCTCTGGAATAGTGTGAAGTACTGGTCACCCCATCACAAAAAAAGATATTACTGAATTAGAAGGCATTCAGAGAAGAGCGATTGTGATAATTAGGCATATAGAGAAGCCTTCATATGAAAAGACTGAAAAAAAATGGAATTGTTAACCTTAGAAAAAAAGATGAATAAGGAGGGATATGATGAAAGTATAAAAATGGTAAGTGACAAAGAGAAAATAGATCAGGAGCTTCTGTAGTCCTGCATCTCATAATTCAAGAACAAAAGGACACTAAGTGAAAGTGAAAAGCAGCAGCTCCAAATCTGATAAAAGAACATACTTTTTAATGCAGCACATAATTAGATTATGGAACTCAATGCCACAGGATGTCACTGATGTCAAGACCTTACCAAGATTCAAAGAAGGACTTGGCACTTACAGCTCTTGATATTCTTGGGAATCTTACACAGACTAACCGTTAAAAAGTTTTGAAAGAGGTTAGATGCCATGTTTCATGAATTAAAAGACAATACTTTCAAAAAGAATTTGGAGAAAAGTTCCCTGGAAGTGGAGTTTCCCATCTTTGGCTATTTGATTATTTTGTTCTTTGATTTGCTTGTTTTGTCTGCATTTTCTTTTGAGACATCTGGACAGTCTTGGAGGGAGACTGCGTAATAATGAATCACAATTCTGATACATTTAGTATTATCCTAGTACTACCCTAGTATTTTAATATCTCCTATAAGATCCTAGTATTAGGACTTTGGTCTCCCCCTTTTGCAGAATAATTGTCCTATGGTCTATTGTATTCCACTCCATTCCAGTTAGGTGACTGGATTTGTCACACATTGTCAATTAGTATAACCATTGCTGTACACTATATAGCACTGTGCATGTGTTTGGAGCAACGGTGAAATTTCTAGATGCAGAACCAAATACATTTTTGCTGTGGCAGCTATACAATTGATTCCATGTGTCCCAATTGTCTTCAAGCCCTACCTTAACCTCCAGCAATGCTATTGACATCTTGCTTCACATCCTGCAGCTGGAAGACATACGCAATGTCTCCAAACAAGAGACTCTTTGCTTCTTATGCTTCCTATTCTGCACAGTTTCTTTACCACATTTTTTCTCCTTTCTGCCTGTCTTGTTGCTCAGAGAGATAAGGTATTCCTCTTCCCTCTTTTGTTCTTAAACTATTTATTTTCTAATTCATTAGTTTTTCTTCCCCTAGTTCTTTCCTATATGAAGACTTTCAGTGCAAGTAAATAATAATAGTTACAAGTATAAAAGAGACTTTCCTCAAATCAAATCTGTTAACTGAAAACTGAATCAAAAAGAGTGTAAAAGATACTTGGTAGAAGCAGGATCATTGATTTTGAACAGTATTCTCAAATAATTCTTCCTTCCACTGTTATTAATTTCATTACATTCTCAAAGCCGGGGGGGCGGTGCGGTGCACGAAAACCTTTATTGTAAGTATCTGTTAGAGGTTTCAGAGGAAAACGGTAGTAGTCTATTTATTATTATTGGTATTATACTAAAAGCCAGTTTAATTATATAGCATTAAAACCACCTACAATTTTCAAAGATTCAGATTAAACTGACTTGTCAGAGGCCTCATTCAATAGAAGCTATTAAACTAGATAGCAAGGAGATAAACCATACTGGTACCTTTATAGAGGTTCAATTAACTGCTACTATTGCTTTCATCTGACACCTACCCACCACAACTTACTCTGGTAAATTCTGTGGGGATTTGAGGGTAACTAGAAAGTAAGTGAAGATATTGGGAGTGGGGGCACATAGAACAGCTGCATTTGTAGGGCAAGCTGGGTCAACGAAGTGCTGGAGGGCTGTAGCTGCCTTAAAGAGAAGCTGAATTCAGACAGTGCTCACAAAATGGACACTGCAGAGAGACTGTGAAGACACCTGACCCAGGGATATCACTTGAGAAAAGATGGGCAGTCCCAGCTGAGCTAAGATGTGACTAGCCTCTACAAAGAAAGGTGTGGGGTGTGGTACGCTTTGTCTCCTCTCCTTCCCTAACAAACTGGAGGTTTTCAAGATACAGTTGGACAGGGTGCTAGATAATCTCATCAAGTCTCCCTTTCCCACAAAAGGTTGGACCAGATGACCTTTCAAGGTCCCTTCCAACATGGGCTGTTCTATGATTCCATGAATTACCTCTGCTTTGGTATTGCTTATTTTTCTCAGTTTTCAGAGGCATGACTCACTAATCAGACATGGTCCTATGATTTTCTCCCTTTTTCCAGAAAAAAAAAAAAAAAAAAAAAAAAAAAGACTAGCATAAAAAGCTTATGTTCTACCTTTTCCATTCATCATATAGTTTAGATATATCTGAGGATTTAGTTAGTCTGCAAGATGGGTTTTAGGCTGAATCTAGTCCACAGAACACGTACTGAACACACTCTGGCATAAATATGCTATTGTAGTACAACGTTCAATAGAAAAAGAGGCAGAGCTGGTTATCAACAACAAGGAATTTAATTTTAAAAGCCTAGAAGAAATAGATCCTATATTATGTGGGATAATAAAAAGTATGAATACTCCTCATCTCACAGTAATCTGAGAGGTGTTTCCAGCTTATGAGTATTTACTAACATGAGATCAAGATAATTGGTATATGTATTGTTCATCACCTTTTAAATTGTTATTAAGACTTAATTATCATTGTTAACAATTCCACAATCATGAAACCATGAAATACCTTTAATTTGAAAGCCACGTACTGGAAAAAGAATGGTATTGTATTTTTTCTTATTAAGTACTACAAAACCACAAAAAATACACTCTAATGCTGCATAAATACCGTATTTCCAGCCATATTTCTTCCATTTTATCTTTACTAACAACCACTTAATTTTAAGTTAGCTTCTTTCTTGATATTTCATATTGTGAAAGAAGTAGCACAGCATCTTATCAGGAAGACAGATTTATGTAATTGATCACTATTTTGCAACAAGAAGTTTTCACCTACATGCTCATGCTACCTGTCCAAGTCTGCCAGCCTATCTTTTCAAGTCAAGTCCTCTGTTCTAAATTTTGTCATCAGTTAAAAAGCATGGCCTGAAGTCAAACATTATTTTCATATGAAAAATCTACACAATTACTGAAAACTATTCCAACTAATTTACTTTCCCTTTCTTAGCAAAGAAGCATAAATGTCATCCAACTATTAAAATAAAAGATAAAATATTTCATTATGGTTATGCAAAATTAGGTTTCCCACAGTAACATTACCTCATTCATGTTATACAAATACATTCTATTGTCTTGTTTTGCATATTAAATCTAAACAACATATTGTAGTTTTTTTCCCTATACCTCATATTGTGTATATGTTATTTTGCTATACATAGTGCCTGGTATGGACAAATAAATACACTTCTCTTACCATTAAAACAATCTTCTTGTGTTAGACGTTCAGATCCAATTAGATAAGGTAGAAATGTGCATGGAATAAAATATGGAAGGGATAGATTTTAACATCTCAGCTGCAGAAAGGGCACACTGTTTTGTTTGGTGTCATTGTATACTTGAAAATGAGTTTTGGAAGAAGTACCAATGAGAAGTAGATCACATCTGCTTCCATTATGGCAAATGTCTTTTTAGAACAGAAAAGAGAATTCATGCATATTTTAAATGACAAAAAAAGTGAATGTGCAGAATGCTACAAGACCCCACTCAGCACTTCTAAAAAGTGAACCTTCCAAACCTGGAAATGTCACTTACCCAATTACAAGCTAGGCTTCAGTACCAAAGGTCAAACTTATGGATGCTCTTGAGCGTACTGAAACAAAAGCCTACTGAGTTTTATGCTTTCCAGCCTATTACAAATGTATCGATACAATATACACAATCATATGCAATTCTATACAGAACTCTTTCCTTTGCTTCTAGCTTTCTCTACACATTATTGGGATTTGGCATACACTACACATTACCCTCAACCCAAAAGTTATTTTTTTTTCCCCTCACTACAGGAGATTGAGCTATGCTTAATAGTTCTGAATTGGTTTTCCTAAGGCTGAAAAGCATTTTTTTCTCAGACATTTCAATCAGGAATGGTGTGATTGGAAGACACCAGTGGTAAAGGACAGCTTTTTTATTTTGTAGTATTCATCAGGATATAAGCCACATTTCCATGAAAATGGTTAAGTAATTGGAAAATCTTAACCATATTAAATATAAGTCTAAAAATAACATACTTCAGCATACTTACAAACGTAACTTAAATATATGGGTTATGCATACATAACTTTTTTTTCTCTTTTTTTTTTTTTTTTTTAATCCTAAAATAAACCATAGGGTTCCATCAACAGCAAAGATAATAACAAATTCTCTGCTTCTACTGTCCCATAAACTTAATTTTGGGTATTATTGCATAGATTATTATCTGTTATTATTTCCTTTATCCACACCTACTGTCTGATATGAAATGAACATTAATATTTTCCAATTTTAAAATGTAGGTAATATCAGATTTGTAATGGCTTCCACAAAACTACTCCTGTCTCAAAATCAGCCTCTACTCAGGACTCCAAAGTGTCCAAGGGCCCAGATGTGCAGTCCTTATCCATATAATTAATACCATGATATTTGCTATTTACATGTGTAAGGTGTTTGTAGGATGAGGTCTGAAATCACGATTTTGTTCTTAGCCAGTATTTATTTAACCAGAAAGGTCAGTTTTCTAAGTCCTAAGTTTAAAGGGGGTATTACAGAATGGTCATCTTATGCTACACAGTGGACAACTACTACACAGGATTTTTGACTGGTTGAGTTTTCTGTTTGTTTGTGTTCCCTGTTACTATCATTGCTAGTAAGTGGAATTGGAATTATGAAAAAGCAAAGTAATCTCTGGGGTGATAAGACTTTGCTAAACCACTGCTGAGATATTCTGGATCATTCTTTTACTCAGTTTATGAAATGCATTGGGTTTTCAGTTCATGTAACCAGAGCTATCTATTGAACTGTTTTTCTTCATTTGCCTTCTCCTAATCTCCAAAACTGTCAGTGTCCAGATAAGAACAGTATTTTTAGTTCACTTGCTTCTTCCAAAAGATTTAGAAGTAGAAAGCAGCTAGTTATCTCACCAGAAGAAGATGCAAGTGGACATCATTATCACAAGAGACTTCTGTGACTTACCAGCATAACTCCTGAGGTACTTAATGCGTTCTTTGCCTCAGTCTTTAATAGTAAGACCAGTTGTTCTTTGGGTACCCAGCCCCCTGAGCTGGAAGACAGGGATGGAAGGCAGAATGAAGCCCCCATAATCCAAGGGGAAATGGTTAGTGGTCTGCTACGCCACTTAGACACAAACAAGTCTATGGGGCTGGGTGGGATCCACCCAAGGGTACTGAGGGAGCTGGCGGAAGTGCTCAGCAAGACACTTGCAATCATGTATCAGCAGACCTGTCTAACTGGGGAGGTCCCAGTTGACTGGAGGCTAGCAAATGTGACACCCATCTACAAGAAGGGCTGAGAGGAGGATCCGGAGAACTACAGGCCTGTCGGTCTAACCTCGGTGCTGGGGAAGGTTATGGAGCTGATCATCCTGAGTGCCATCACACGGCATGTGCAGGACAACCAGGTGATCAGGCCCAGTCAGCATGGGATTATGAAAGGCAGGTCCTCCTTGACTAACCTGATCTCCTTCTATGACCCACTTAGTGGATGAGGGAAAGGCTGTGGATGTTGTCTACCTAGACTTTAGTAAAGCCTTTGACACTGTTCTTTGTTCTGTGTATTCTGACATGGCATTCTCTTGAAGAAACTTGCTGCTCATGCCTTGGACGGGCATACTCTTCACTGGGTAAAAAACTGGCTGGATGGCCAGGCCCAAACAGCTGCGATGAATGGAGTTAAATCCTGTTGGTGGCTGGTCACAAGTGGTGCTCCCCAGGGCTCAGTACTGGGGCCAGTTCTGTTTTATATCTTTATCAACGATCTGAATGAGGGGATCGAGCGCACCCTCAGTAAGTTTGTAGGCGACACCAAGTTCGGTGGGAGTGTTGATCTGCTTGAGGGTAGGAAGGCTCTACAGAGGGATCTGGACAGGCTGGATCAATGCGCTGAGGCCCACCGTGTGAGGTTCAACAAGGCTCAGTGCCAGGTCCTGCACTTGGGTCACAACAACCCCGTGCAACACTACAGGCTTGGAGAAGAGTGGCTGCAAAGCTGCCTGGCACAAAAGGACCTGGGGGTATTGGTTGACAGCCAGCTGAATCTGAGCTGGCAGGGTGCCCAGGTGGCCAAGAATGCCAACAGCATCCTGACTTGTATCAGGAATAGTGTGGCCAGCCAGACTGGGAAAGTGATCGTCCCCCTGTACTCAGCACCGGTGAGGCTGCACCTTGAATGCTGTGTTCAATTTTGGGCCCCTCACTACAAGAAAGACATTGAGGTGCTGGAGCGTGTCCAAAGAAGGGAAACAAAGCTGGTGAAGGGTCTAGAGCACAAGTCTTATGAGGAGCAGCTGAGGGAGCTGAGGTTGTTTAGCCTGGAGAAGAGGAGGCTCTGGGGAAACCTTGTCGCTCTCTACGACTACCTGAGAGGAGGTTGTAGCGAGGTGGATGTTGGTCTCTTCTCCCAGGTAACAAGTGATAGAATGAGAAGAAATGGCTTCAGGTTGCACCAGGGGAGGTTTTGACTGGTTATTAGGAAGAATTTCTCACCAAAAAGGTTGTCAAGCATTGGAACAGGCTGCCCAGGGAAGTGGTTGAGTCACCATCCCTGGAGGTATTTAGAAGACATGTATATGTGGCACTTAGGGACATGGTTTAGTTGTGGACTTCGCAGTGCTGGGTTTACTGTTGAACTTGATCTTATAGGTTCTTTCCAACCTAAATGATTCTATGATTCTATGAACTCCTGACTTGAGATGAAGAAGTAAAGATGGGGAAAGTCCTAAATATGTTACAGTTTGAGTTTTTCAACACCTGGATGATGAGGTAAGGTACATTTGGGCTATGGGTATTCTGTCCTCTACCCAAGCTCATAAAGAACTGAGTCTCACAATCACATGGTCACGGGAGAATGAGTCTACTGCAGTTGTAGTCATTTGTATGAAATTATTTAATTCTCACTATTTATTAAGTTCTGCAATGTCCAAGTGGCAAGATTTAGTGCTAACACACGCTGCAATTGCAAGCGAAAAGATAAGCTCTCCACTGTAAATGATACTATGGTGATGAAGAATTGAGACCTGGCATTTGGCATAATTGAAGATATGTATAGGACAAATGGGATGAAGAAATAATTTTGATCAGCAGTGAATAAGTTGTGAAAGAGATAGCAAAAAGTTATTATTGTTCTTGTCAATTTTATCTCTCATTGTCCTTAATTTCTCTGGCCAGATTAGAATTAGTATCTGTTCCTAAACTGTCCATGCCAGCCAAATTACAACACAGTTAACTCCAAATAATGAATAACCTATAAATCAATGATTATTTGTGACTTTGGATGTTTTAGCACACTTTTTCTAAAGCAGAAGTTATGATTGTGCCTTGACTTACCAGAAATCAGTAAAAGGTGTATATTGCCTGACAGAAAGATAGCATTTAGTTGATTTGTGACTTTGCTCTGTCCTACTTCTCTACTTAATGTCTTAGGCAATTTACAGATTTAGTGTTCACAAAAGTGAGGTATTTGAAATAGTATGTTGGTCCCAGCGTTCTGCAAACAGAAAGTGAAATATTTGAAATAGTGTGTTGGTCCCAACATTCTGCAAACAATTACATATCAGCATCCTCCTATAGTTCTTCCAAGGTACTTCTCACGTGTCTTAATGGGCAGTACTTTTGGGCTTTGCAACAGCAACTGGCCTGTTTTGACCATGATAAGCAAACGCCTGAAAAAGATATAGCTTTACTAAGGACCCAGTGAGGCACCCATAACTACTCCTTGTTCAATAGGACTAAATACAATGTTATAGCACTTCTACAAGGAAACTTTATCATGGTTCACTCTGGGTTTTTGCACATATTTACCAATTTCTAATTTGTAAAATTCTTTCTTTTTATTTTGTATTTAATTTAGCCCATTGTCAAGGAGAAATCAACCACAGCAATTTCTTTAGGATCTGAAGTAGACAGAACAAGGTTCTCACTGGGAGGATAAAAAGGATAACGAAATATATACATCAGAGAAGGCAGTATGCAAGAAGCTGAAGCCTGTTAGAAATTCACTCTGTAGCTTGAAAAAGATTTATATTTTTCTCTACAAACCTTTAAACAAGTTATTACTGATACAGAAACCCACTGATACTTACAATCTAAAAAAAAAAAAAAAATAAAATTCAAGAACACTTAATTATAAGGAGGGATTATACAGAACAGGATTACAGTCTGAACATTGTTTGTGAAGGTCATTATTTGCCATTTTTAAGAGCAGTTTAACTATACCCAAATATCTATGACATTATATTATACATCCCCCAAGTGATACTGTATGCACTCAATCTGTCATTCTCAAGGTACTCTGCTGCCCTCGAAAGAAGTAATAGCATTTTAATAAATGAGCTACAAAATCTCATTTCACTTTGGGGAGACTTTCCTACTACTTTACTCTCAACATCGAAGTGGCAGATGCCTTCATCTAAGGGCCATTGTCTATGTGCTCATAGACCAAAGTGCTATATTTGAAATTGTAGGAAGAATTCTCCCTCTGCCCCTTCTCATTTAACAGAAAGTTTGTACTATGTAACCTTCCATGGGGTAGAGCAGAGGATTCATGAGAGAGAATCCTCTCAGCTTGAGGATGTAAAACTCTTTATTATTACCATGACAGAATTCTCATTTTCCAAGCATACTTTGTCTCTTGCAGAATATACAAGGTTTAAATGCAGATGCAAACAAAAACTCATTAATGACTCAAATCAACAGCTGCCATTGATCGTTAAAACCTAAATGCAGTGACTTCTAAATCTTAAAATGACACAGCAGCTGTGCATTTTGGGAAACGGGAGAAACTGTGACTATAACAATGCATTAATATTTTCTTCCTTCTACCTATGTATTGCTGAGAATTTTCTCGTTAAAATTAAAAGAACAACATAGCCTTTGTTTGACATTTTCAAGCTATCTATCTGATAAAAAAAAGAGAAATGTTCCAGTTTTTTATTGATGTCTGTCATACACCACTTCCTCAATGTCTATGTAGTTTGCTTTCACTCTGCAAAGAGTTGCTTGAAAAGCAACTTGGAAAATTTCTCCCATTATTTTTAAAGCATAAGATTTTGTAAATCCCTATGTTCTCTAAAGCAGCACATCTTACTAGGCTACAAAATTTGAAATGCTATGACATTTTTACATAAATGAACCTAAAACATCACTTGCTAGTAATGGATAAGAATGCAAACTCGGCCCAAGTTGTAGGCAATGGCCACTACTGAGACCCACTGACTTCATCACTCATCATTGCAGATAATGATGTTATCTGGCAATTAAAGATATAAAGTAAAATAACAACAAAAAAAATATAACCTAAAAAAATCAATTGGCCATTACCTGAGATCCCTAACTTTCATAAAAAAGTGGCTTATCTCTATTTCTCAATTTAAATCCTATGTATTTAATTGGAACTGAGAAAGATCCTAACATAGCAAAAAAAAAAAAAAAAAAAAATCCCATTCAGAAACAACAAGAAAAACAACAACAGATAAAAAAAATCATGGTTAAAAATATTTTAGATCTAAATTTAACTCATAAAACCACAATTTGGAACAGGTGTTTATGCAATCTTTTCAATTTGCTGTGACATGCAATATGTGATCTGATTGAAACAAAATAATAACCAGTCAAATCATTGTCAAGTACCTAAAATGACTGTGTGTTGCAAATGAGTTCTCAGGGAAGTCAATGGGAATTAACAGGTGGCTCCATCCCAAATTACCTGTGACAAAGGAAATGCAACTGGATTTTTGCATGGCAGTAATACTAGCTGCCTAAGAGGGCAGAATTTAGGAAAAGGCTAACAGCTGCAACTATTCGCAAATCCAAAAAATGGGAGAAAGCAAGCACATCCATCTCACAGGTGTAAGTTGTCCACCTCAGAAAGCTCACCAATTCACCTGCCAGGTGTGTTGAAATATTATTCCTTAGCTAAACTCCCTCCAGCACCGCACGTCCCAGTCTCTGCAAGAACTGATACATCACTTATCTTTCAGGAGGTTAATGAGCAAACTCTTAATAAATTATGGCTTTGTACCTTTTTTTACACTTTGGTGATGTAAATACTACCATTTTGATCTGTTAGTGCTTTGGTACTGCTCTGTGTTAAAGAAAACCAGTGGCAAATCAGGCCTCAAGAATTGTTCCTCATAAATTCTCTGTGATGTAAATGGCTCTATCTGGTTTAAAGTAAAAAGCAGCACATGCACTGTAACACCTTGGAAAAAAAAATTATTTGCGAAGAGCAAGTAAATGCAATCTCACAAACAGTACTTACCCAGTCACTGTAAATTAGAAGTCCCTCCTTTTTCCATTCGCTTCAGTCTGAATCTCAGTCATTATTTCAGTATAATTCCAAGGACAAGTGTCCTGGTTGGGGCTGGACTAGAGTTTCTGTTGGTTTGGCAGCTGGAGAAGTGCTGCAGCACACTGAGACCCCAGGGGCTCCCCAGGGCCCAGTGCCCTCACCTGTGTGCGGGGGCGGGGGGAGCACAGCTGGAGGGCTGGGCCCCGATTGGCCGATAGTCCATGTCACGTGACATTGTGCTCACTGTATAAAGGCAGGAGTGGGCCTGGAGGGGCTCTCCCTTCTGGGAGTGTTGCTGTGGTGCCTTTGTGTTGGGGATCGCTGGCTGTGAGCAGGTGGGTGTTGGTCAGTGGGAGGTGAGCAGCTGTATTGTACATTACCTGCTGATACTGCTGTCAGCGTATTGTTTTGTTATTAAACTGTTTTTATCTCAACCCGTGAGTCTCCCTTTGCCCCTCCCATTCCCTCCCCATTCCTAAGTGGGGGGAGGGTGGGTGAGGGACTGCGGGGCATTTAGCTGCTGACCAGGATCAAACTATGACAACAAGTAGTGTGGGTATGCTCCAGGGCTCTGTACTGGAAGACTATGGAAAACACTGACAACAAGCTGCAGACTTATGATGCATGAATGAAGCAAATGTTCATCACATGGCAGAAAAATCCACTTGACTCTTACTGTTAGACTTGTTTTGCTGTTATTCATTATTTATCCTTTCTCTCACAATCAAGAGAAACAGATCCTAGAGTATCTTCTCAATTTCTTCTTGACTTGTAGGTCTTTACCTAGCTTTCAAGAAGCCGTCTGGCTCTGTACACCAAGAAATATTTTCATAACTAACGTAGTAGTTCTGTTTCAGGCATTTGACTTTTACAGTTTAACTGTCTTCATCACACACAAATTGCTAAATGGCTTTGTGTAGCAAACACATAGAGAGCTGTACCATCTGATCAAGAAATATCTGAGTGGGTATGACTTGTGATCATATTTATTGGCATTTCATTTAAAACCTCTTCTGAATCATCATTTGCATCATCATCTAAGTCTGATCTCTTTTGTTCAATAAGTCAATGCTTCTTGTCTGCTTGTTCTAAAAACAAGAATTCAAAACTCAGGACTCTATTCCTCTACTCAAAAGTGGGGTCAATAAAAATGTGTAGGAGGAGATTCCTCACCTTCATTAACAAGGTTGAAAGGAGCAAAGTTCCCTAGAAGTGGATGAAGACAGGGAACAGCCCATCCACCAAGACAGTAGATATAGTAAACCAATAAAAGCTGGCAGGACACACTGGCACCATAAAAACAAATCCCTTTTGGCTGAAGTGCCTTAAAGATGTCTACAAATGAATAGAGATTTGACAGGAACTCAGGCAAACTTCTTTGTGTAGGGCAAGTGCTGAATACCCATGGCATTTCTAACAAAATGATGTATTAAAAAGTATAATAAAAGATCATGCTTTTGAAGCAGAAGTACAGCAATCCAACTAGTTTTTAATATACTGCAACAATTAATGCTGTCGTGTATATTTATGTTCTGCCATTGCTGGAGAACTTGCTGTTTCTGTTAGAAGAAACAAAGGAGTCATCAAAAATTTCCTTCACACAATCCTGTTTACTTACAGTAAATGTCAGGAAGCATGACTTTGTCGAAAAACTGGATACAAAATACAGTTTACTGTCACAGCTGCAGCCAATAAATCCACTGACCTCTGAACTTCTATTTCAGAAATGCCTCTTATTTCTTCAGGTGGGTAGGTGTGAGTTATGTCATGCAGCCAAATACTTTGTGGCACAGCTTCTACTGTTTCCAGCAGGGCCTACATAAAAGAGTGTTTAATTGTTCCTTCTGTGTAGCCTGAAGGAAATATGGTAAGCCAGCCTACCCAGCAATTTAACCAGGCCTCTGAATAAAGTTAGATACTGAGGTTAAAGAACTTAATTTACCACAGTTTAACAGACTGGTCAGACCCACTGTGAAAGGTATTTCATCTACTACTCCCTTTTTTTTTTTTTTTTGGGACTGCCTTCTGAATTTCATCCCCCACTGAAAAACAAGTTTGTTTGTTACGCCCTGATTTTTCTTTTTTATTTGCCTTTTTTTTTTTTTTCTTTCGTTCCCCTCTCCCAAAGTCAGAAGATCCAGTAAATCCAAGTAGTTACATATAGCCTTTAAAATATATTCTTTTTCATAGAAGTACAAATTTCTATGACTAATTTTCTATAATAGTTTGAGTAGTTTTGAGACTACTAACCTACAATGTGAAGGTCTCACATTAGATATAGGGCAAAACTACACATCTTTAAAAATTTAGCCCAAAATACTCAGTGATACAGATTCCAAACTGATAATATACTTCTGACCACAGGCTGTCACTTCTGTCTGTATTAGGAAGGAGACCCTCTTTCTGTCAGTCATCAAAAACTGAGCATCATTTTCATCCTGACATCAAACTTCCCTCCAGTGAAAAGGAATTTGCTATTGAAGAAGGCTACAGCAGCTCAAAATATTTTAAGTTTATATGGTGAAAATACCTGTTACCAAGAATAAATAAAATTGCATTTCCTTTAGATGTATAATAAATGCTGTTATTATAGTCTTGGAATTTGCCTGGACCATTAACAATAATTAAACAAGATGCTCGTGTTCGCTCTGTTTTAATATTGGTTTAAGTGTCCAGAGTAAAATGGTGATGTTTAATATTTAAATATCAAACACTTTGATTAAACATTAGGGTGTTAAACTAATATCAAGGAAGGCTGAAAATGAGTTTATAAAAGTGTCCATAGGCCTTTTGGGTTGCAATGGACAAAAATGCTTTTTGAAATTTGCCAGGTAGGCATCTTTTCAAAAAGTAGCCTGACCATAAGATCACAAATGTGAACTGTAATTAATAAGCAACATTTCAAAATCTGTACTACTGCTAGGCTATGAAAAAAAGATGAATGTTTACCACAGGAAACAGAATCTGCAGGATTCTTGCTAAAATCAGGTATGAGTACAGCAGCTCAAAGAGTCAGGACAAAAGGTACTCAACATCGACTCACCTTACTTATTCTCTCAAACAAATAATTAACTAGAAATAAATTGAATTCCCTAATAGAAAATATTAAGTTTATAGGTCTCTCAGTCAGGTCTGCAACTTTCTAAATACCTGAGGAATTCCCATAAAATCCACCAGGGTTGGTCCAAATATGCTTCTACACCTTGGAGCCATTATACCTCCTCTCAAGATTCATCCTTCTTCTTTCTCCAGAAATATTATTCTACATCAATCATATGAGTTGAGCTCTCTTTCTCCTGAAAACTCCCATCACAGTAGTTTGAATTCAAACTTCCAAACAAACCTGAAGGGATTTTTCCAAACCAAACCAAAACAACAAAAAAACAGTTCAGATTTTGAGTGAATTGCTCATTGCAAAATATGTCCAAAGGGGTTTGATACCAAAAAAAAAATGAAACAAACAAAACAAAAACAAAAACCAAGAAAATCACTCCCTAGAAGCCAGCTATTTTCAATCCTGAAAAGCTACAAGGATTGCAGACAGGGATAAACATCAGTTGCCTGGGTGCAAATGTAAAAGCCTTCACATTACCCATTTTACATCATAGCTGCAAATTATCAATTTCACTGTATTAAGGAGACAGCATAGTATGCTTCTAGCTTTCAGTCACGTTTAATAAAGAGAAATCCTGATACTGAATGAACAATACCCGTTGGCTACTTTTAAAATAATCCATTGAGAATACTACAATATTCCATATATTTATAACAAGTATTTTGTTTATTTAAGGAAATACCCCAAAGAAACATTACTCTCTTATTTCATGTATATGGAATAAAAATGCAAATAATATAAGTTTAGTTGTTTGGTTTTTTTTTTTTTTTTTTGTGTGGTGATTTGTTTTTTTTTTTGGCTTTAATTATTGGGAACAGTAAAAATATTGTTTAAGACTAGCTGTGTCAGAGTTTTGGATACTAAGTGTGACAGGCTCTGCAGGTGTACATTGCTTTGCTTATTGATACAAATTGAATCTGAACATAGCAATTTATTCAGCAAATCAAACCAATCACTGCACTGCAGTTTTCTCTTTCAGTTCTCATTTCCCAACCAACTACTCTTAACCACTTTGCTACTTCTGCTTTACAGCAAGGTTTCAACTGCTATTAGCAGTTGTTTTATGGTGAGGGTATATGGATTTAAAAAAAAATCTAAAGACTGTTATACCTTTCCATTGCTGTCATTAAATGTTGCATCATTCACATCTGTTCCATACTGGTTGCCCATCTGCAAACACATTACCATTAAATGTATTTCTCTCCCCTAGTAAAAAACTAACCATTGTTATGCCATGCAAAGTATTGAAACAGATTGGGAGTGAAATCTGTTTTAATAAACTGTGAATATTTGTCCAAAGAACAAGATTACCTCAAATCCTTCTTTTTCATTAAGAACCATACTGAAAAAGAGGTTCTTTAATGCAATCATGCTGTATGTTATTTTGTTAAAAGATAATTAAGCTAACCAGTCCTCCAAAATAACCAACACGAAAAGATCAAAGAATGAAAATTTACACGAGATTGCCCAATAGATATGTGAGGAAAGAGTAGTAACCAAGTCAGGAAAAGTAAACTGGCAGCCAGCTAAAGGGGGAAAAAAATAGAGCAATCTTACAGTGTTGAGCCAATATATAACCCTGGATTAATAGCTAGCCTTGGCAAGGCTCAAATGTGAAGATGCTCACATCGGGCATCCCAGACTTGCTGCTACCAGAGGTTGTTGCTATGGTAACCAGTGACAGTCAGCCAACAGTAAAATGAATTTAGAAAAGATAGTTAGGAAATACTGAAAGGAATAAAGAAAAAAGAAAAGAAGACAAGAAGTTTGATGTCTGTAAGTAGATGCACAGTTCCATTGTCTGCCACTTGCTGTAGAGCAGCGGTGGAATCCATCTCTAAAATGGAGCCAAATTTCCATTTTACCTCTGTGATATTTGAAGGATATTACTGCCTGTATGAGTTTCTAATTGAAAGAAATTATTGTCTCATTCACGCGACAGCTTGTCAGTGACTCAGCAATCCAGCAAATTCAGCCGCCTCTGAAAACTGCATGGAACTCTTACCACATTGTTCTCATCTAAACTGTTTACAGGAAGCCTGGAGTGGCCCATTTCTGTCTTTTGCCTTTAAATCAGCTTGGGGATGGTTCCACCCTGACATGTATAAAGGCTCAATGGAAGAAGTATTTGTCACTGAAACAAAAGGATTTGGAACTTTACAAATCTGGTGGAAAACTCAGTTGATTTTCTTTCAGACAAAGAACAAGGCAAGAGACTGGTCATTTTAAAAGCAAAATTTTGTTCAAAGGAGGCTAGCTGGAACTGCAGTCAGTGGACCATAAATCACAGTGCCCATGCCCAGCTGTGCAGCACTGCATGGAAGAAAAGGTTTTGGATGGCAATGTCCCTTAGCGATAGCTGCAGATGTGTATGCCAGGGAGGTAGTTATTGTTGTTTACTTGCTGTGCTATCAACGCGGTATGCTAGAAAGCACACTTTTTAGGAATCAGTGTGTGTGCACTATATTATCTTATCTCTTGCAAAACATCATCCCAGCCCCCTGAAAAACTGCTGTAGTACTGGCAGAAAGAGATAAAAATGAAGTACTACGTCTGGTAAAGCTGAAGTGCTGAACTAGACTTCCCTACAAGCACCTTTTCATAAGATTGACTGTACGCCACGATCAAGAATATGAACAAGAAAACCTCGTATTCAGCCCTGGAAATCTTCAATGGTTGATTTGTGTGCATGCATTTTTCAAGCCTAGAAATGGCATGAAGATGGGTAGAGGCAAAAAAGCTGTGAGACAGAACAAGCATGGAAGCTGTTATTTTCAGAGAATAAATATCCAGAGAGGCATTTACACAAAAATGTGCTTTTACAGAAATAGCAAGCACAACCACAGTTGGAGAAATTGAGCAAGTGTGTCTCCCCTTCCAGCCCTGGGAGTATGAGGGCCCAAGTCACTTCAGTTGCCCTTCTGAGGTTGTGACTCGGGAAAACACTTAGATGTGCTCTGCTTCATTTTCTCCATAAGTAAAATGGAAAAATACAGACCCACTCAGCCTTTTAAAAGTGCTTTCATGTTTAAAGAAATGAAAAGTGCTAAGTGAGTGGTAAATATTGTTTGAGTAGATTAATACTTGTGTGATCAATATACATTATGAGACTGCTCTTACTCATCATGTTTCCCACAGCTAAGGGAATGCAAGAAATAATAATATTATGATGATTATAGCTAGTAGAAATGCCCCTAGTGAAGGCTGCCAAGTTTCTTAGAACGTAGGGCAAGCTGTGTTCTCATTTACTTACACTTTAGCGCAACTTTTACTGTATGAATCCAAAATTATGCCTGTCATTTGAATCATACTGGCTCAGGGTTTTTATTAATTGGTGTTTTGTGTTAACTTAATTTTACTAAATATTTCAGTGAAAAACTTTTTTATTGGTATTGAAAAATGAGACAAATTAGAAGCAAGTCATTTATCTAATACTAATAATGAGAATTCTAATAATTTCTTTGAAGAGCTTTATGAAGGCTTTGTGCTACAACCTGATACAAAGCAAAGACAGAGTATCAAGATCACAGAGCACTGTTTTGCTAGATCCATGAAAACAAGTCCAAATAGATTTCACCGATTTACAAGTTTTAAAAGGTTATATGCATTCAAAATTTAGGGCATATCTCTTCTGATAAAGAAGTAGACTTTAGCTATCAGTATGTAAAACATTCCTACAAGCACCAGCAAGAAAAATAATGTTCTAAATATCTGTAGAGTAACCTTGACAGTATAAAAATATTTTCAAATTTTAGATTTAAAACACTTGATAGCAACCCTGCCAACAAATACTAATCAGAAGTATCATTATCTAGATGATTTTTATAGAAAGTCGGCATATGGAAGAATTTCTTGTAGTTTCTTTATATTCAGAAAGGATAGCAGTAATTTTTTTAACAGATAAGAGCAACCTGTTATTTTTCAGTAGGTGACTCATAATACCTAGATGATTACTATCCTTAGAAAAAGTTAGATCATCCAAAGTACAGTAAAAGACAAAAAGTAAACAGAAATCTCTCATGCAAAATCCCTTGTTCATTTATTTCTAATGCATTTGAATCCATAGGAATAAGCTCAGGGTTCTGGAAGAATGATACCAGAAGCAGGCCCTTGAGTAAGCCTATCAGTTCCTCCAAAGGTTGCAAACCTCATGGTCTACCTGTCACCCTCCTTTCTCAGAGGGCCTGTATAGGAAAAGGCAAGTGTGGGCAAAGATGAATCTATGGAGATTTTTACACTGGAATAAGCAGTTCCTCTTTCTGCAGATGGTGGATCCACAGTCCATTTGCCATTCGCATTCTGTTTTGAGAGCTTCAAGACAATCATAAAAGCGTGAGTAACTCTTACATGTGGACTTAACAAAAATTAGGAAAGGAAAAAAAGACCCATAGCTCAGAATATAAAGTAGTTCTGAGTAGACAGGTAGTTTTTTGAACATTAACATTTCTTTGCTTGTCTGTAGTTTCCCAACATTTTCTCACCGTAGTGCCAGACCTTCCTTGACATAAATTGTTGCTTAAGTTATTAAAAAATTTGGGGCAAGCCAGCATAACAAAGTACTTATATTTAGACAAAGCTAGCCTGACACAGAAATAAACAAGGGTACACTCATCTATAAAAAAAAAAGAGAAGATAAGCCAAGAGCTAAAAAATACAAGCACTTTTAACTCATAAGTGAAATAAAATCACTGTGATAATCCTTACACTAATACAAAGGTAAGGTAAAAGCTTGCTAGTTAGCCACCTGATCTAAAGCCACTGTTACATTAAAGAGTAAGAAGAAATCCAGAAGAAACATTCATGCAACGCTCACTCTTGTTAATTCTAGGATAAACATTACTTTTCAATAAGAAAATACAATTTTTTGCTCCTTAATTTCATTAAATAGTGAAAACACTTGTACTTCTTTTAAGTATCTTTGAAGAGTTTGGCACTAGTCCTAATGCTTTACAGAAAAAAGTACCCTTTCTATCTTTTAAAGCAAGAACAGTTAAATGCCAGTCATCTTCTAGGAAAATTGGTCTTTACCTTTCCTGAATTCATTAATCATTGAAGTCCACCTAACACTGCAGTAGTTCATGTATGCATGAAATATGAGAATGGAAATAAATTTACCTTCAGTAGATCTGGTTTTGTCTTTATTAATTTAAGGAACAAGTATGTTTTATTTATCTATGTACAGGTTATGGGCCAGAAACTTTTGCTTATGGACCTCACTTTAGGGGCAAACCAGTGAATCTGAAATTCGCCAACAGCCTGTGGATTCAAAGTATTATATTCTGAGTCCTCCTTCTGTGGGAACTAGATCCTAATACAAGAGGTGCTGAGCAACTCAGAAAGACTCTCTGTCTTCAGTGGGAGCTAGGTGTAACTTCTGTATACCAGTTATCTCAAGATATGTATTCAGATAGTAGGGAAAAAAATGAAGGGGTTATCAGTTTGGAAAACTTAGTTCAAATTCACCTTTTTCATATATTCTCTAGTTAATCCAGAATAAGAATTTCCTAAATATTTCCTATATATTTAAAAATTAATTAAGTTTGTAATGTTATTTCTCTAATTTCTTTTTAATAGTAGCTGAAAAGGAAACTGTACATACACAAGCAAAATATTAAGAATAACAAAGAATCCTGGTAAAACCACAAGCAAGCCGAACTCCTTTCATTTGATCCTTTGCTAATAACAAACCAAAAAGACTTTGGCCAACAAATGGCTTAGGTAATTTTATTTTTTTTAAATTGAAACTTCATAATTGTCTTAACTGCAGAATACTCTGCTTAATTACCCGATTGTCAGTTTCTGTCTGCATCAGTGCTATGAAGTACAAATGGCCTAGCCTCTAAACCTACTAATCTGACAGTTTGACCCCTGATAAATTAATGTTATAATCTATAGCTTGCTGCCTTTTGCTTTAGCTGTCTGTTGCATGTTTGGATAAATATCTGCCTTGCAGAAACATGCAAATCACATCATGTGCAACTGGTTTGAACTGTTGTGCAACCACAGGACACTGAGTCACTCTGGGGAAAAAGTTAAAATGAACTACAGTAGATAAATGTAAATTTCAAGGGTTTTGACATTATATTATATTTAAATTAAAGGGACTGTTATTCGGGTTCCTTCCTGCTCTGAACCTGCTGTTTTTTCCCTTTCAGAAGATTCTGATAAAATACATGATCATCCTCTACTAAGGCTCTCAATTCCTCTTCAGTGCAGACAGCAGGGTTTATATGATAAAATTTTAATGATGATGGTCCTGCATAGCAATGTGAGGTACCAGCACATTTTCAATAATGCTAGGCGTCTGTTAGGACTGGTATCAGGTGATATTCCTACTGCTGAATTCTGCGTGTCCTAAGAGGCAGGCTTCAGGGAGATAGAGGCAGCACCAGAGAAAGCTCCATTATCATGCAGCAGTCATACGGATGAAATGGAGACTTATGAATCCCTGCCAAAGAAACTATATTATGGACTGTAAATTAAAATGGGGGCTTCACACACAGTGAACTACATGCTAGAGAGACTGATTTCCAGATTGGCCTGTCTATTCAGGCCCAGGCAGCTGTAGAGACCACCCCTCGTTAAGCGGTCCTGAGCTCTCCACGAAACTCAGACATTCTAGGTTTGAAAAGGCAACTGCCAAAGCTTTCATAGTCACAGTGAAAAAAGAACTCTCAGCTGTTTCAGCAGGCATTTTACTTGCAGCATACTATTGTAGTATGGTGACTGGGGCATAGTGGCTTCGTTCTCAGATGTAGTTCCATTGCCTTCCACACAGAGACTTCAGTTTTACTTCTCTGCAAGTCATAGTGAGTTGCAAGCTCAAACAACCAGATTTTAGTCTCTGAATTACTGCTTCTGTTCATGATTCAGTCCTCTCAGATCTGCCACTGCACACTGGTGATACTTCTACCTGAATGACTAAACCCAAATAATTAAAACTGTTTACTATGTTTTGGTAAGCATCTTCCAGAAGGCTCCTCAGGGAAAAATACAGTTTTGAATGAGAAGAACTAGATCATAAGATGTGAAAAAAGTTTTTTAAAACTCTGAGGAACAGCAAGCCTGCCCACAAACCAGTAAGATAAAGGGATATATTCCACCCTGCACTACTCCTTGCATATGCTAGTGTTTTAAACAGGGTGCACGTGATACAGCTTGTAAGATTAATGTTGAAATATACTTGAATATGCAACCGGTATGTCCAATGGCTAGGGCTTTCCCAGGGAAAGAGAAATGTATAGCACTTTTTCCAATAGACCATAAACCCAACACGATTATTTCCTTTTCACTTTTCACCCATCTAAACAAAAAGCTCCACATAATAAAACATAAAATAGATTTACTAATCACACATGTCAAGTCAGCTTTGAGAGGCTCACTCTCTCGTATTCTTTATTTTATTCTATATTCCTTTGGAAATTGGCTTACACCCTTAAGAAAAAGATAATTTGTCTTAGCCCTCCAACCCTTCCCAAAAACTTGAAAAAAAGAAGCAAATAAAAAGCAAAAAGCTTCTCTTCAACTGCCCTGAAACAGGAAAAAGAATACAAATTAACTTTTTTTTTCTGCTTATTTGTAGAATTTAAAATGATAAAATTCACTTCACACTTTAAATCTCTACAAGGACACTTTGCCTCAAGTGAAAGTCATTCCACATGGACCATTTTGTGCTTGTCTAATGTGTAAATGTGCTGTTTTATGTTGAAGTAAGTATAAGCAACTATACAGTGCATATACAGTAACTCAGCTATCACTTGAGCCCCACAAGTGCCATGCCCTAAGGCATGCTGCAGGCCATGCTTCATAACGCCAGCAAAGTATTTTCAGTGGACTATCTGCAGTGGCATAGCATATAACAGAATAAATTCTAGACCTGATGAAGCAATATGTTCCAGAAAATACATTTTTTCTGGAAGGCACAAAGATAACTCATTGTGAGGCCATTTTTGGGGGCATATCAGTCATGTTTTAAAGCACATAAAGTTCTGATACAAAGTTCTAAGTAAGAGATCTGTTCCTTGATATATTCTTGCTTTTCCATGGACATGTTTCTGTTGGCTTTTCCAGAATAACAATATTAAAGACAGGCAGCACACCACCATCTTCCCATCAGTGGTGAAGTAGTGCTGGAAAAACACATATGGGTATGACTCTATGAATAAGGGTCTTTGTAGTGAAGATCTTCCCAGATCCACAGTGACTAGTACCAGGCAGTACATAGCACTGATAACACACAGCATAATGGATGATAGTCTGAACCACATCTCCTAAAGGAAAGGCAAGAGAATAGCAACTTTACAACTTCAGGAGGTTGCAAAATGTAACCAGACCATTTTACAGCACATGGAACCAGTCAAGCCAATGTTTTTTGATTTAGTCACCTACAACTGCAATTTCAATGGCGTGCACCACTGTGCACGCAGGAAAGGATGCACAACTGGAGCACAACTTGTTGTGAAGAACAGGTGCTACCACTCATCATCACCATTTACATCAACCGTCCTGCCTGCATCCAGCTCTCCTCCTGCTGGTCCAGACCTTGGCCTGACTCCCAGACGGGCCTCAGCCAGTCCCCAGGGAGGTGTCCAATGCCCAGGGCTGGGGTTGCCCCCACGGCCTCCCAGCTGCCCTCCTCCTGGTTGGGGCGGTGAGGCCCTGCCCTGCCCTGCCACCCAAATGGGGACACCCTCAGCTGCAAGCCCCAGCCCACAGTGAACCACTGTCCCGTGCAGGGCCCAGGCAGCAACCAATTCCAGAGTGCAAGAGATGGGGTGACCACAAATAGCTATTTAACAAAGCAAATAAATGGTCATGATTTTGGCGATAAACCCAAAAGCTCTTCTTTTCTTATGTTAGATTTTTTCCTATCCTATGCCCATAGTGATGCTAGGTAAATCAGAGTGTGATTTTCTTTTTTTTTCTTATTTAATTGTTCCAGTTGATTTGCTTTGCACAGCAAAGCTCCTCACTGAGCTGAAGTCTCCTTATACACAAGCACCTACACCATGCATCTGTAATCATACCCTGTAAATGGCATCAGCAAAAGAAAGGAGTGACATTTTTTCCTCTTGATCACAACAGAATAAACAACATTTTAAAGGTTAAATTATTCAAATTCTACAGTTACCTGTAAAAAAAAATGACGTCTTTTCTGTACCTTCAGATTTCTTACATCCAATTATTTTGATTTTTTTTTATTCTGTCCCAGGCTTCCTGACTACTGCTGTTAAGGGGCAAAAAAAAAGTGTTGTAACTAGTGGCAACTCATTTACTTCCACTGATAGCTACAGCTCCCGATACAAGACTTTCAGCTCAACTCAGAGAAGGTAGATGAACTATACAGCAAGTTAGTAAAACGGAAACAGACAACACCTAAATGCATATCACAATGCCTTGTGCACTAAGAAAATCCTATTTGTGTGTCAACTTTAACTTTTTTAAGGTCATAGAAATGTATCAGTCATGGGGAAGAAATATGCAATGGTACTTAGTCTCTGTACAGATTAAGGCTAAATTAAATAAAACAAAGCTAGGGAATTCAGTCTGAAATCCTGTTTTAATTGATGCAAATCTCTGGAATCCCACTGTTGCCAATGCTACCAGTTACTCCACAAAGTTGATGGAACATTACTGGCTCACACCAGCAAAAAATCTGGTCCTTCGATGACAGAAAAGACTATATGGTATTCAGAAAAGATCATATAATTTCTAAGGGTTTACTGATTTTTCATTTTCTGATCCTGTGATTATCTATAAAAAAAAAGTAAAGCAAAATGAAACAAGGGATTCTGAAAAGTACCTATGTGTGATCATGCAAGGAGAATTTAACACTCCCCTTCCTTAGTATCTTTCCTGTCAATCCCTTACAGCCCACTTCCTTTGCCTCCCAGGAGCTCACCTGCTGCTGATCCTCCTGCCTTTATCTTTGATTTTGCATGGATTATCTGTGATGCAGGTTTACGCATAAAGATCCACTGTTTGTTAAATTAAAAAATACAGGAATTTGAGAACTGGAAAGCAACAGAGTATGACAATCCCAAATATTCTGTCTATTCCTTATCAATCCATGAAAGCTATACTTTTACATCTAGACCTTTTGATCCAGATCATTCTTTTACCACATTTTATGATGCTGTTCCATTTCTCAGGTTGCAAAAACATTAATTCTTTCTCATGGTTACAAAAAAATAACTAAAAGGAATCAGGGAAAACAGCCATAGCACATTGTGTAAAGTAACATTATGACTAAGCTGATAAAAAGCGATGCTGACTGAGGAATTTAAAGTTTTTCAAAACTTTTGATCTTGTTTATACATGTGCAGGTTTGATGTGAAAGCTTGATGTCAACTGTAAAGAGAAACATCTCTCAAGACAAAAATAAAAAACAGACCTCCTGTTGAAATGTACTCAATGATAACCAACAAGTTTCTGATCTTGAAGAGAACATCATGTGAGTGTCTTGCATTTAATATTATCTTATGCCAAGCAGCCCTACTTTTTCTTCTCATTATATTTTCTTCATAGATAAGTGTTTGGTTTCACATATTTGATAAAAAAGAAAGTTGTTGGAGCAGATGTTCAGTAACCTTTATTAGAAAAACTACCCAGTCATATTTACTTTGCATATGGGTCATGAGATAACATACTGCTTTGTGAGGATGTTTATGCAAAGTAAATATAACAATTATTCTTTTCATTTGTGATAATCACCATTATTAATAGGCATATTCATAATAACCCCTTTGTATTTAACTCTAAGCTCTAAGTCAGCTGAGGAAAATCTAATCTTGTCATTTCAAATATTTCTAGATTTAATTTGTTTTCTCTATTTATTACTTTTAACTTTGGTTGCAAAATATCAGTAAAAAAGAAGTTATTTAATATTTAAGCATTATATGAACAAAAGGATCTTCGTGCAAATTAGAGTTTTTCCCTTGTGACGGTATTATAAGGCATAAAACATCTAGTATCTAACGGTATTTGTTAAAAAAGAAATAATTTGTTTGATGATATTATACTGGTGATAATAGACAAATAATATCTGAAACATTTTGCCATTAAAAGGATGCCGGTAGTCTTTGCTTCTAACAAAATAATCTTCATACATATGCAAAATTCTTCCAAATAAGATACCGTATTGATTCTATATAACAAAAGAATGACTTGTGTATTTGCTTCTAGTGGCAACACAAAGGGCTTTGGAAATGGCATCATTATGGAATTGTTCTGAGTTTATGGGTGTGGGGCGGGAGGGAAGAAGTTGTTCTTATTTTTAAAGAGAAATCCAGAGACAGCCTAGATATGCCACATGTGAACAAAAACTGATGTTCAAATGTCACTCATGACCTGACACAGACAAGGAGAAGTTGACATACATTTTGAAGCATACAGAAAGGCTGGAGAAATATTTTATCTTCAACTAGTTTATTCATCTTTTGTATATTCATAGAGTTTAAAATGCATTCCACCTGTCAGTGTTCTTCTAATGAACCCTTTGGCAATATCTGTAAGGTAATGGAAAAGGTTCATTATACTTGCATGGAGCAACATAAAACGAATGTTCAAAAATCAGAAAAGATTACAGGGAAATTTATTAGTGTTTGCAATGTTAACATGTCTTTTACTTCTGACCTTGGTCAGACATTCAGGTAAATTTGTATATGTGCTTTTAAAGTATGATTGCTTGATAAAACCAAAGTATGACAGTACATTATCAGCACAGTATTTTTAAGCATAAGATCTAATGGGTTTCTATATATACAGATATATTAACCCCATGTGTGAATCACAATCATTATAGGGAAATAAGGTCAGGAACCTTGTGTAAAATTTTTAAAATTTTAATGATAATGAACAAAATGCAGAAGTTCTTTAATGACAATGAACAAAAAAACTAGTGGGGAATGGAAAAAGAAAGTGGCATATGGAAAAAACACATGGGAAATAAGATTATTCCAGAGTAGGCTGGAAAACCACAGTTTTCCAGTGGAAGTGATTAACTATATTGTATATTTGCCAAGTATATTATTTGCATTTCAGATTTATTTAAGTCAATGGGTTCTCCCTGAAGGCTCCATAAAAGGGATGAGTTTTGAAGAGTTATTTGAATGAAGACAAAAGGCAGTGATTTAACTCGTGAATAGAAATCCACCAAAGTTAATAGTGAGATCCAGAATAAAAGCCCAGAAAGAGAAATATATTAGGACAAAATAGAGAACAAGAGATCAGTAAGAGACACTTTGTAATAAGGAGAATTGGGGAAGAAGCAATCTATAAAAATAAGCAACTGCAGAGCTGTGAACAGCTTTGAAAGAGAAGGTTTTCAGTCTAATATAAAGTTTGTTTGCATTAACAGATGTCTTTTCATTGACTACAAGGGATTTATGATCAGACCATATGAATTTCACCTTGGTGATCTGAAGGCATTTTCTTTTTCTTTAAGCCATGCTACCAGGAATACAGTCTGTGTCAAAATATGATCATAACTAATGTAAACTGTGTATCTGTGACTTCATTGTCCAACCTACAGTGCATACCTTCCATTGAATGTTAGACAAAGTGATAAATGAATGCCGTTAGAACTTTAAAATTAGTATGTATTAACATACAGAACTACTCTGTTCTTTTCCAAACACAGACCAGCAAGCAGATCTTGCTAAAAGTTACTGAGGAAGTTGCTATTTCAATCTGCTGATGCCTCACCGAAATTCAGTGAATCATAATTTAACATGAAGAACAAGGACTCATCACATAATCCAGACTGTATTTTCTGTGTATACATGTAGTTAAATCCCATACAAATTGACAGCATTTTAGATTAAGACACACAACATCTTACAGTTAAATGAAATGCCCATACACTAAAAAGTAAATGTAATTCTTTTTCCTGAAATTGAGAGTTATGTAGGCAGTGTCCCATCCAAATTTAGGTTGGGTGTACTAGAATTCTAATAGCAGGTAATCTGAAGTGCTCATTAGAGATATGCAAGTAATTCATTACCTAAATGTGTCTAATTTAACCATATTTTTCCCTTGAATGAAGCCTGTCCTAGTGGAAATTAGTGATCTAGCCCACACACTTCCAATCCTGTCGGCACTTTCAGTTTACATTTGCAATTTTTTTTAGAATTCTAAAAATGACTTTCTCTGTCTTCTAGTCTGATCTCCACTGGGTATTTATATGCAGCAAGTATAATTATGCTTTTGGCAAGCTAGTGAAAATTAAACCCTTACAAGCAAAGGGAAAAAAAGAAAAGGGGGTGAGGAAGCAAGGAAGAGGAAGAAAATCCAGTTTATAGTGAACTTATCACAAGCTTACTTGTGTATAAGCAGAAGGCAGCTACATATTGTAATCTCGCAACACACTTCTAGGAGATGGCGACATTTAGCTCGTGCTTACTGAAAGCTGAGGATGGGTATTTTATTGATTTGAACACAGAGTGTATCTACTGGAAGATACTAAAGTAATGACTTTGGCAAGTTGTCTTGTTTTAAATATCAAATCATCTACTCCTAAAAATCCAATCTCACTGACAAGCAGGGACACCATGTATGGTAGGTCTTGCAGCACTACATACATACACGATATGCTCTGCACTCTGATTTTCATACACATCACTTTTGCATTTTTTCCCTCAGTAACAAAATAACAACTCCTGATAGTATACCACCCTGCTGTCTGTTTTAATTGAAAACTTTACCAGACTTTGTTCTTTCAAGAGTTGTAAAAACCTAACTTAAAGTGAGGCAAATACTAGATGAGGTATTTGGAGGAATTCAGCAGTGTAACACTTTCCTTCCTATTTCATACAGTCCAGCATCTTCACAGCACCCAGGAGCCTGAGAGCTAGGAAATCCCACCATGCTGTGTACAGATGCACTGCTTCAGAGGAGGAAGGGGATGTGAAGATCCTTTCCTTCAAACCTCAGAAAAGCACCCCAAAAGAAGCCTATTCCATGCAATGGTTAAAAAGAGAGTGTGTCCTGAAAATGATCATGGAAGTCTCTACAGTGCCACCAAAGGTAGCCCTGAATGTTGTACTCACATGACTAGCCTGGGATGTTTACAACTAATTTTTGAAGAACACCTTGTGAAACTACCTTGTCTTTACTGACTGGTCAGAGCAACACCAGCCATCCATCCTGTGCCAGGGTGTCTTTAACAGCAATCCTCACACTCTCAAATACAACCTGAACAGTTTCCACAGTGGCAAGTTTTTCTACTCAAATGTGTCTTTCACAGTTAATTCCTCTTGAAGAAGATGCCACCATAAATCTCATAAAAATTTCACTCCATAGAAAAAGCTGACAGTCTCAGCTGCCTAATTAGGGCAAAGAAAGGCCACTTTCAATGGCTAAAATGTCAGCAGCATAATTCCACAATAGTTTTAGCAGACAAAAGTATTCTGTATGAGTGAAACCATCTGAAACTGTTTTGTAGTGAGTATGAGCTGTGGCTTTGTTTGGCAGAATATAGATTGAAATGTGCACACTATAGATGAAAAAATTCACAGCCACAAACAGTTAACGGATTCCTTCATATATCAATACTCTTTTGTCATTAAAGTATACTTCTGCCTACAATAGTGGTCAAAGATAATTCGCAACCTGCTGTAAGAGAAACTATGAAGAGAATTAGCCTTCATGGTACTACTCTTCAAATCCGCTTGCCCCTGAAATGGAATAAATGAAATTTGGATTACTGCAAGAGTGTGTGTTTTGCACACAGAAGCCACAGAAAGCAGCATTACTGTAAGCCTGCTGGGAAAGTACAATAAAAATAAATCAGAATGAAAGAAAGCACTGTGTTTAATACATAAAGATGGAAAGCCAGAATGAAAGGTTAGGAGTTGGGAGCTTAATGGTTATTGTCCTATCATATTTTAAGAATCTGATCTTCATTTTGCCAAGGTAAATATAGTGCCAAGTAAACATAGGTCCATAATTCTAGCCTTAATACTTACTTATGAAGATGTTGGGTGTTATTTACTTGGCAGAACAATCCTTAAAATAACAAAACATGTTTTGTAAGAACATTGTGTAAAATGAAGGTTAAACTGAGTTCCTTATTTATTCAGAGGGTTCTTGTTTGTCAGCAAATGATGCAACACAGATCTAAGTGGAAGCAGGGTGGAAAACCGTTACACAGACATGAACATGTTTCATGATAAGGAATGGATAAACCACTTAATTGAAGGGGGGGAGGATGACCTTTCAGCAGGAAATCAGTATCTGAGGTGTGAGTCTTTAATCACCATTTTGAGAAACATGAGAAGCTACAGCCAGAAAAGCTGTCCAGACAAGAGAAAGACAAGGGGAAAAAAAAATAAAATTAAAAGACACAACATATCATGGCCAGAAAAAAAATGTTTTACTGAATAAACTCTATATTTGACAGTCAAAAAGGTTTCAGTGTAAATTAAAGTTTGAATAGTCTTGGACTAGATGGGAAGTTTTGTCAAGGGAAGTTAAGAAGACACTACTGTAAAACAGAAAAAAAATGATGGGGAAGTCACTGAAAAGTGACATTTGCCTTATTACTGAAAGTTCTATTCAGCTTCCCTGAGGAGTTCTTCTGACTGTGTATTCATTGACCCCAAAAAATATTTGGGTCCATGCTTGCTGCAATAGATGAACTGCTGATGAATCCAAAAGAGAGTTTTAAGGGCTCCCGTCAGGGCAGTTAGTCATGCCAGGGGTGCTCTGTGAAGGAGCCTGGAGACTAAAAGCGCTGAAAGGTCCAATTCTTGCTGTATTTATCTCCCATTCTGCAGTGGGGACAGACTCAAGTATCCCAATTCCTATCAGAGCCACAGATCCTAAAACCCAAAGTAGCTGATCACTAAACTGAAGTTGCTGGTCTGTCAAGAATGCCAGCTTCACTGAGCAACTGCAGGGAGCCTATTTAAATTCAAAACACTATGTGCCAGCACTCCTGAAACTTTTTTTTTTTTTTTTTTTTAATTTTGATTCAGCAAATTGCAAAAGGGTTTGTTCTTCATCCAGTTCAGACTGAACTTTTTCTCAAACCATAAGATCCCCAAATATAGATTTCTTTCTTTAATAGTCTCCACTGCTACAGGCTATTTAAATCAAATGACAGAGGTTTCAGCTCTACCTTTTGTAGTTCTTTTGGTTCTCTTCATACATTTAGTGCGTCTTTGGTGTGCATTATTTGCATTATTAGCTCTTAGTTATTCCCTATATACCATAAAGAAGCAATCAATCATGTAATTTGAAAGCAAAGTTATAATACCAGTTGGTTGGTTTGCTAGTTTTTATACAGAACATGCAGGTCTGTGAGAGGCTTAACTGATGAAGCCCAGTTTAATATGACTTGATGTCTGGCATTTCAATTATCCCATGTGAGCTCTGTTTTTCAGGGCTTAGAGGGTTCAACAGCTCTCTCTTGTGAGAACTTGGATGTCTAAAAATATAGTTTATATACTGTATAAAATACATACATCTAATCTCTCACAGATTTGTCATATTTATCAGAAGACAGAAAAAACATGTTTAATGACTAGGAGATTAGTACGTTAGTAATTACAAAAGTTACAAAGATCTTATAAATACTGGCAACTAAATGTTTTTTCTCTATTAATAAATTCTTACCTGACAACTCTATTCCTGCAAACGGTCCTCTACAGATTCCCAAATCTACTTCCATGCCTGTTTTCTTGTACAGTACCAAATTTTAGCATGAGTCCTTGAAGCCAAACTAGTTTCGGTTTTCTGTCTCAGTGAAGCTTTTACCTTTCCTTCACAGCAAGAAACTATTACTTCTGATTCTATTAAAATGCATTTTATGTATTTTTCAGGCATTAATCTTACATTGGCTGTAAGATTAATATGCACCTCTAGTTTCAGAGGTCACACTGGCTCTTTAAAAAGAAGCACTTTCTCTTTTGGTCATTTGAATTTATCAAAAATTATACAAGGAATAAACAGCAAAAAGAAAATCTGTAAGACAATAGATATCTATTACTATAGCTTTACCTCTGGAAACAATCACTGTGTTTTGTTTTGTTTTTTTTTCCAAATTTCATATTATTATATAACTGTAGTGGCCATGTAATCTTGAATATGCAAGGCATTAAAGGATATACGCAAATCTCAAACAATATTTTACAAAATAAAAAAAAAAAAAAAAAAAAACTATTGCCTTCAGTTATGTGAGTTTTTATATCCTGAGCAATGTAATCATATTTCATAGGACTTTTTTTATCTTTTATTTGTCAAAAAGAATATGAAAATCCATTTTCCACTGTGTTAGAAGTGACAACTCTAATAAATAAATATTTACTGCAGGTAAGTATTTTTGTCTGACCATAAAAAAAGAAAAAAATCATATACACTTGGGCTTTTTTTGCAGGTTGATAAGATGGGCATCTATTGTACAGCACACATATACAAAATAGTGAAAATCTGCAGTGAGGACTGATAAGCTGATGTGTTTCTTACACACTATGCATGAACATTCCCTGTCTTACTGCAATGACCTTATGATCCCTTGTGCCAAGTGTTCAAGCCTCAGCTGTGGATTTAAACTCAATCTTGTTTTGAGTTTCCATTCTGTTGGCAGGGGAGTCATTCTTCACAGCACTGCTCAAGCCAGAGAAGGCTTCCTGACTCAGAGGCAGACTCAGATAAGCAATGGCTATAAGAGAAGTTGTAATTGCACAAGCTCTTTCTTTTTCCCAACAGGTATTACTACAAATGAGCATCATTGAAAATTCTTCTGAGCTTCAACAGGTTAGATAACCTCATAGGCAATTGTGAATCTAACATGGTGTCCAGATTAACAAAGTAGATAGAAAAAAAGGCTTATGCTATTTAACCCCTTCCCAGCAAGCATGGATTTTTGTCATAGGTTCTTTGTTGGTTTTGTTGTTTTGTTTTGGTTTGGTTTGGTTTTTTTTTTAAGAAAGCCTTCTGAAGGAAGATGAGTAGGTAGACCTAGCCTGAACATTAGTGAAATATGCACTTCTGAAATAATACAACAGACTGTTAACGCTGCAGAATCAGGTAACCAGAAATTAGGGAATGCCAGAATAACAATTGCTCTGTTTTCTTTTCCCTTCACTGTACACTAACCTTGTAAATGACATCTGCTATTTCTTCTCACTGAGTGCACAGATCAGGCACTGCTTGTTAAATAGCAGTTATTTTGTGCTTACTTTATCCTCACTACTCAGTGAATACACCATATACCCTTTCCAGCATGCTTTTCTAATCATGACTTGATATCAAAATATTGACTTCCTCAAGGGTTCTTGATTCTCCCACTATAGCTTTTTAATTCTTTCGAAATATTAACAGATTTATCCACACAACATCACTGTGCAGTGTGCAGTATCATTGCTGGGCATATTTCACAATGGAAAGCTGATGTGCATCTGCGGAAACCAAAAATACAGAGGTGTGAAATAAATTTCAGAGCTCCAGGGTCTTTCTTTTTCCAGCAGCTGGCACTGTGCAGCCTCCCACAGGCTCTGATCAGATACCTCTCAGCCCCAGCGGCCAGGGCAAGGGCAAGGCATTCTGCATGTCAGTCAGTGCATTGCAGGCTGTTGGACAGAAAATAAGAAACACACAGCAAGCAAGCTTTTGCTGAAGTGAAAGCTTCATTTAAGTCATGTGTCACCAGGATAACTTCAGGCATAAAAAAGTTCTCTTTCCCATATTTCCCTTCCAGACAATGAAGAGGGCAACTTAGCTGATCTGGCACAGGCGATGCTACATAAGAAAGCTTCCAGCCTTTCAATTAACCCTCATGAATATTTTCTAACTCTGAGCTTCTAGTTCGTAGTTCTTCCAGCTCTGAGCTGCTCATCGACCTGTCTACCTACCTTTTCCTCAGTGACTGTTCCTGTCCAGTCTCCACTACTGCTTTCCCAGATTCATAAGCCCTCTTTACCTTGCCAATATCACCTTTGCTTTTATGTCCAGTTTTCACATTCCTGCCTAGCTGCAGCTGCAGTCAGCACCACCCATGAGAAACCCTATGCCTCTCAGGTGGCTCCTGCCACCTCTTCCTCCTGCTGACCGAGGTATCTCTTCCCTCCAATTCCCCAGTTTCCTACCCCACGCCTGCTCCTCACCTCACCACAACCAAGCCAGACTGCAGTTCTAAGTTGTTTGGACATAGAGTGAACAAATACTGAAAACACAGAAGAGAATCCCTATGTAGAGACCGAGAGACCTCTGTGAGTACCATAGTGGAAGAAAAGAGCTGCTCACCCTGATATATGCAGATATAGCTATTTAGGGATGGTTCATGTGCAGTCAGGTCACACCAGTGATTTCTGAGAAATAAAGCAAGCTCAATTCAGGCACAAATCACAGACTTTAGCTGCCAAATGCTAATGCTGCTACTGAGCCAGGGCAAACTGAGGTATTTTAAAATGCGTATGAGTGGACTAAATGTGGGTGGCTTTCCAAAAGAAAGGGCAAAAGATACATTCTTACCAATTTCAGGTTAATTTTCCAAATCACAGAGGGACTGAATTTCTTCTGGTAAATGGTTACAAGAGGGTTGTTTGTTTTTTGGTTTTGTTTGTTTGTTTTGGTTTTTGTTGTTGTTGTTGTTGTTTGTTTTGGGGTTTTTTTGTTTGTTGGTTTGGTTTTGTTTTTAAATTTTATTTTAATTCTGGCAAAGTTATAAGGAACTGAAGACAGTCTCCTAGTGAAAGGTTCTTTATTCAAGAAATTATGCTACCGCTTCACTTATGAGCGTTTGCTCATATGGGTAAATTTTCTGGATTTGCTTAACAGTAATGAATCCCTGTGCTGATACACTCACTCATTCTGGAACATTTCAAACAGCCTTTACAGGAAAAATTATTGCACTTGATGGCCCTAACTCAGGATTCCTCATACATCCACAGTTCTGTATCACTTTAGTGGAGTTTAGCCAAGTAAAGCATAAACTCTTGTTCATTATTCTGACAGAGGATTAGTTAGACCTCCCAAGCTAGCAGTCCATCTGCTCCGCCAGCTAATGCTATTGTCCCGAAGACACCACCTCCTTCATTGTTCCACCAAACAATCCATGCCAACTCTTTTCTCAGCTGACACTGACAAGTACATGTCAATTCGTTTGCATTCTCCCGCACACATCTGTGACATTGAATATAGCCTTTCATGGCTTCAGGCAATTTAAAGCCTTGTAGGAGCTAGGAAATATGATACTATAAAAATAGGAATATACTCAAGCTTTTAATTGCACCAGATTAGTTTATCTCTCATCTATGCAATGTCCAATGTTTACTTTGCTCCCTTCTACCCTTCTCTTCCTAAAGAAATACTAGTTAGCACTGCAAAGTGAAAGAAAATTTTTTAAAGTGTTCAGCAAATTTAAAACACACTTACATATAAAGAAAATTGGATTCCCTAGCATAAAATGTTCTTGTAATTTCTTAAATAGATACAGAGTAGAACTTCTTTCATTGAAGACTGCTTTTTGGGTTGAATCCACAAAATAGAAGGACCAAAATAAGGAAATCAATTCCTGCCAGTAGGTCCCTGAAAAGCTCTTGCTAAATGAACTGATGCAATCTCAGTGCAGGACTTATAGTCAGCAATGACAACAAAATTTTCATTACTCCCCACATCTCAAGGAAAAAGCAAGAGATGGAGTGCACATATACTTGTTGCAGGTGGTAGAAATCCAAGATTATTGATAAGGCACAGACCAAATGCTGTATCCCTTACCGTGTCTAACACTGCTTCATTCAAACCTCAGGTAAACTTCATGTGATCCAAAACAATACAGCCTTATTTGCCACTGCCAATTAGTCAATGACAGAAAAGAAAACAATGCAGGCACTATAAAACAACAAGCTAAAATTGCAGTTATTGCCTACAACACACAAGTATTTAAGGACAGAAAGAAACAATACATCTACTTGTTGGCACAGTGTCTGTATAAGATGCTAAAATATAAACCATCTACTTTTGCTGATTCATCAGGCTCTCAGGGAGTGTTATTTACTGGATATTCCAAAAAGGAGACAAGCATCCAAACCAGAAAGGGAAACAAGTGTCTCTCTGTTATGCCAGACCACATTCTCAGTGTGTCCTTCAAATGGCTCCTATGGTGGCTCTCAGCCTCTGATGGGGAACCACAATGACCACATCTCTTGGACCAGGGCAATAGATGATAGGTACTAGTTCTAAAGCAGTATAAGGGGGAAATCCAATGCAATCTCTACAGATAGTGTGCACTCTTTTAAAATCTTAATTTCATTTACATCAATGTAAAGGCATCTCCAGAGATTTCTCTAGAGTGAATTCTGACTCCAAATAGGAGGCATCTGACAATTATCCACCAGTGTCCCAGTTTAACTAAATTGGTTTTAAATTGGAACATCTTGTTATACTGAAGGGGGAGATGAAGGGGGATGTAGTTTTGCCTGAGCCACGTGATTAGGTTTAAGCATTGAAAGGGAAGGTCCCATCCTCTGGACACGGGCTGTCAGAACCATATAGCTGCTTCTGTTTTTTATTCCCCCCCTCCTTCTTTTGCCTTTTGCTGAAAAGCATTTCAGCAAATGAAAAATCTTAATTATATTTTTTTACAAAGAGGTCAAAAGCACTCGTAATTTGAAGCAAGTGCAGCAAGGTGACATATAATCAAGCATTCCCAGACTGATGTATTAAAATGCTTTTCTGCCAACTCCTGCCCTGCATCTATGATGCAAGAATTCTCCTTCATTATTTCTTTTTATTATTTCCCCATGCAGATCACTGTGACCCATGGCAATCCTTGTGAATGTAGATGGTAATAGAAAGTCCCTTCCATCACAGCAAATCTTTTCCCTAAGCATATAAAAGGTTTGTTCATTAAACATCCAAACAGAAAATATTCCTCATTGAGGAAACTAGTTCTCTGATTTATTTATAACAACCTAAAGAACAGTGCTAAAAAGGTGCAAGGAAGCCAGTGAATCAACAGTATTTCCCTTCAACATGAGGCTGCTAGTAATCGGATCATGGGGAAGAGAGAAAGAAATAGGAATAGTTTCACATAAATTATTCTATAAGAAAAATTAACCTAGGTGTCTTTGTATATATATATATATGTGTGTATGTATGTATATATATATATATATATATATATATATATATATATATATATATATATATATATATATATCAGTTGAACTTTGCATTCTCAGCATGGATGGCTTTCTCAACTCTGGTGTTAACCTAAGAAAACAGATCCGTCTCATCCTGACTGCTAAAGTGTAGGAGACCTCTCTTCAACAGCAACCAAGTTCTTCCAAATTGCAAAGCATTCCAGCTCCCCTAGATTAGAAAACAGTAGACTGGAAAATTGCAGGAGATTGGTTTCTACAGACTCTCTGTTTACAACTGCAGTCTGTAACAAGACAGCTATGACTCGTTCTGCAAAGGAGCTCGCCTGCAGCAAGTGCCTGGAGGTGAGCGAGGATCTTCTGTTTGTTCCAATAGTAGATCTCTAGCAAAAATCGGTGTGATAAGTCTGGAATTCTGTCTTCCTCCCTGTACTCCTCCAATTTTTAGTATTATTATTATTTTCACTCATGCAGTCAGCCTAAATATCATTAAGGAGACTAGAATCATGGATGGATTTAATAAAAATATCATGTGGAGAGAAAAAAAAGTATCCAAGAAGTAATGAAATAACAAGGAATTACTATAAAAAACCCTCTCATAATCAGATACTGCTTTTATCACATCATATGCATTAAACTTCTCTGAACTGATGTCCTTTTCATCCTAATGTACTAAATTAAATATCTGCTCCTTGTAGAATTTGATTCATCTAAACTAGATTAAAATCAAATCATGAACAAAATCAATTTCACTTAAAGTACAATAATCCCAGCCCACTAAGGCCCCCTTCTAGTAATCACAATAAATGCTGTCTCTACCACCATTTCCATCCCTTATTTTTCCCCCTAGCCTTTCACTGGATGCATAATTTTCATATCATATTATAAATTATGACCTTGTATATCTTATTCATATCTTACGGAAGCAAGTTGTCCAAGAAGCCAGAGGCAAGACAACCTCATTCAAACATTCCTCCAGGGTTTTCAGGTCAAGTCATTTTTTAAATTGAGATTGGTATAAACCTCAAGGGATTTCTTGATTTAAGAAAGAACTACAAATATTTAAGCTGTCTTGGGGGGATTATGCTGACATTGGATCGTGGGATTACCTTCCGCATAAGACTCAAGGGATTTGGACTGGTTCAGCATCTCGTCAGAAAACTGGGCAAAAATGCTTCTTATGTGATGTTAATCAGATATTCAATCATTCCTCACTGTATGCGTGTCAAAAGGTAGCAAACAAAAGGGGAGAGAAGCAGTTGCTTTGAGATGTGTAGGAAACAAAACTATTCCTCAAACATTCGGCTTTTTCATAAGGCAGCACAACTCCTGGTGACAGCCATCTCAGAGCTTGCCCCTTGGATTTGCAGATGATCACTACCAGCAAGGTGGTACCTAATTAAATACTTTTACTAACAATTAATAAGACTTGGCACTTTTGTGACAGAGCACCATTTGTCTCGGAGCACTTTAATCTAATAACCAAGTCTGACAACAATCTTCAAAAACAGGGAACTCTGACTGTAGCTGATGTAGTTGGAACTGCGAGAAGGTTTTAGCAAAACCCTCTCTGTCCTAGTGAGAACCAGGCTCTGACTCAGATCTGAGGCCAGGCTTGAATTGCAGTTGAAACCATCCTGTCAAGAACAGCACTTTAATAAATTCTCTGACCATCAAAAGTAAGTGTGAAAAATGTCATTCTCCTTCAGTAATTTCCTTCTCTCTTTCATTTTTTCCTCTCCTAAAGCAGAAGTTAGAGGGGGAAAATGACAGGAGTTAAAGTCATTCACCACTGGAACAATAAAAGGAACAATAGCCAGCAACATCCAGAAATAAAATGGTTACTTGAGAACTGTATCTGCTTGGTTCTGCCAAATGTAAAGGGTCAATGCCAGACCATCATACCGAGACAAATATTGCAAAGGAAAATGGATTTTTTACAGAAGGAATGTAGGAAGGAAATTAGAAGTCACACTTAGAAAGGGGTAATAATGTCTTGTCAAACAAGGATCCAATCCCCTCAAGTACATTGTTTTGTAAACGTATTCAACAAAAAACAAAGCAAACCACAATCCTAAACTCATATTTATTAATTGTCTAGTGTGAAAAACTGAAGAGGTTTTTTGTTTGGTTGGTTGGGTTTTTTTCCCTTCAGCTGCTTCACTGGAGAATGAAGAAAATGTCCTTCTTCAAAGGCATTTTCTTTACTCTTTCATTGAACCACAGCCTCATCAGATACATCTCTGTTCTCTACCTGTGTAGCCTCACATATCACCTGTACAACATATTGTGCAAAGACACAATCAATGTTAGTTTCAAACTGCAGAGGCAGAAGATAAAGGAGACCAGACTGTGATGGGAAACTCAATCATAAGTCTGAACTTTTTAAGTGTCCCCGACAGGACTCGCTGTTTTAGAAATCTATCTCGATGAATAGAATGCTCTTACGCGACAACTCCATTGAACCAAAATTTAGCTGTAATAGTCCCTCTATTTCAAACAATGGCTTTCTTGTTTGTATCTTTAAGGCAGCATAGGAATCACACTGTACATAAAAACAAAGATTGTCTATGCTGGAGGAAAAAAAAAAAAAAAAAAAAGAAAAAAAATAAAAAACTCAATCCTAACTAAACTTGACAGGAAACTACTTTCCACTCACTCATGAAGAGATTCCAGCATCACTGACAACAAGCCCTGCTGATTGGGGTCAGTCACTTTTCAAGCCCAAGGGGACCGTCTTTTCCAACTTCAATCACAGTCTCATAACTCCCCTATAAATAAACATACCAAGGAACAAAAAAAGCAGGGAGAACCAGCAGTCACAATCCACATACAACGGTGGCATCCATTAAACTGCAGTAATAATGTTTGTGTTCTGGGAAGTCTGCAGAGGAAGGAATCAAGTCTCCTTCACACAGACAATACAAGATTTATTTGAATTATGTTTATAACTTTGAATAGTTTGGTAATTTTACAAGCACATCTGCCCAGACAAATGTATTATAAACACTAAACACCATATGAGAAGCTTCTAACTTTTTATGCTCACAAAAGAAAAACTGCAATAGAATGTGTCATATATTTAACTAACACAAAAATGAAAGTTCATTTTTAATGCTGATTTTGGATAAGATTTGGTGCTTAGGATTCCAAGGACCCATTTTTTTTTCATTGAATCTGCAACTGAGTTTTCAATCAATCTTCTGTAAAATAGAAAAACATAAATCATGATAGCTAACCAACAAGTGTAACTTATTTCATATTAGTCTTATTCAAAAATACTAATAATTTTACAGTGGAGAGCAACACTATTTTAATTCCTATCATTGTGCATCCTGAGACAACCCTATGTGAAAGCCTATGTGTGTGTGCGTGTGGAAGAGGAAGCAGGAAGAGGAGATTAGAGGTTAACATTAAGAGATTTCAATTTATAGATCAGAAACGGTTATACTGAATACATATGAACTCAAATGTTTATATAGCTTTTTCTTGTAAAGGATCTGTTGACCATTTCATCTTTTTAAGGATTTTGTGTGAATAAGAAATATTCCTTTGGGCAGTCTTAAGTCATCAAAGAAAAATGCACATGTGTATTTCTAAATTTCTTTTTTGCTATTTAATCTTCATTCATGTCTATATATCAGTTTCTAGATATAGAGCAAGCCTCAGTATCAAAATACCTGAAGGAATCTCTTGCAGCATCAGTATTTCTGAGATAAAAAAAATTAAAATTCACTATTTCATTGTCCATGACAATGAGCACAAAAAACTAGGAACTGTTTACTCAGTACAAGAGAGACTTTTAAATTTTTTCCACACATGCCATAACTGCCAGCAAAGAAGCATCCTAACATCACAGCATTATAGCAATCTACTGTTGACAGAACCTCAAGACATCACCTTGTCCATCTCCCTAATGGGAGGCAGGATTAAGAATGCCTAGTAGATATCTGCCTAACCTATACTTAAAAACTTGAAGAAATGGGCATTTCACAGCCTCCTGCATAACACATCTCAATGCTTGGAGAATCTTTTTTAGTTAAAAGTATGGTATAATGATGTATTTTGTCTAACATCTATGTAGGCAACCAGTGAATTAAGTTCTGAGTTCAGCACAAGTACTTAACTGTTCCTTCAGTCTTAGCCCTGTGTGCTGGTCATACAGCATCTGCCACAGGATCTCTCTGTAGTTATAATATAAAACACATGGCATCAAGCACTGGCACACAATTATCAATACTCACTCCTACAGTCATGCCAAATAGCGTTTCCCAGGTAGCGCCTAAGTATTGAATGTGGAATAGGAGGAACCAGTAGCAACTTCCACCTGACAGTACAAAGCAGGCCATCCTCTTTTGGAGGAGGGCTAAAGAACAGGGGAGAGTTTAGCCATATGGATACAAACTGTGTTGCGTTATCTGAGGGCCAAAGAATGGGCCTGAATGTTTGGGTTTGTTTGTTTTTTGTTGTTGTTGTTGTTGTTGTTTTTGTTTTTGTTTGGTTGGTTTTGGTTTTGGTTTTGTTTTTTTTTGTTTTTTTTTTTTTTTTAACTAATATAGTCCTAGCCAGAGGAAGAGAATATGTTTCTGTTAGAAAATAATTCAGACTAATTAATGCTATTCTGTTTTTCTGCCAACGAATAAGCATAAAATTATCACTCTGTAAATATTTAAGATGAGATTATGTTTCCTCTGTGAAATCACATTTCTAATCTGTTTCAAATAAAAGTACACGCCAACTCCTTGAAAGAAGAAAAGCCTTCACCCTATTCAGCACCTAATATATTAATAAAAAAAGCAATCCAATATTAATGTTGCTGTATATGAAACTTGAGCCTTTTTCCTAGTGCTGTCTGCCCCTGGGAATTCTGCGTAGCAAACGTGAAAGGTTTTAACCACTTTCCTTATACCTGAGTAGTTGTATAAGGCAGCTGTCCCAACAAATCCCATTCAGTGCTTTCTCAGCAGGTTCACTATCTGTTCTAACATTGCCAGAACAACACACACTGCTGTTCCACGAAAAGGGACACTGCTTTTTTTATCACATGCCAGTAAAAGCTGCCTTCTTCATAGGAGGCTTAATGGTGAAGGATATACTTTCTCTTGTTATATTGGTCTAACTCCACCACTGGTAACAGCAGTGTGAGTCATGGCCTGCAGCCACTTTTCTAATCATAGTGCTAATTAGCTCAGGATAAAAGAAAGAAGGACTAAGCCTTTGCAATACTCTGTGGTGACATATCTGTCTGGCACCCAGCTGTAGGACAGGGTAGATCTGTGGTACATTGTCAGGTTCTCCTTGCACTTTAAGTGCTTGAGAATAGCTTTGCAAAAGCCAGCAGACTGAACAGGGAGATGCAGAAAGTAATCAGAAGGAAGCAGAAGAGAAGAGAAGGGGATGCGTAAATCCCACCCCTCAGACAGTATGTCACCTAACTTCAGGTTGTAGTGCCTCCTAGCAAAATCCCTCTCCCTTCAGGAGTCAAGTGCTCCAAAAGAAGAAGGAGTCTTGTCATGTCCTTAATTCTTAAGCAAAACTAAGGAATGGGTAATGCCATCTGTCCTTGCTGCTTCTCCCTCTCCATGCAAGCATGCATACTGTGTCCTGGGCAGGGGCTTTAGTGACAGGCTTTCTGGATGGGTGAGTAGAGGCTTAGTCTGTCTTCCCATCCTGAGAAAGCTAACAAGAAGGGATCTCAGGAGGAAGAATACCTGCTTTGAAAATACCACATGCAAAAGGCAGGGCTTTTAGCAAACCAGAAGCTTCAGTACATGAACAGCTGTAGGCATATATTGATGCAGCAGCGTTGGAGGTTTTATCAACAGATATTTTGGCACACAAGGACTTTAACACAATGGCAGCTATCAAGAGTTTTCAGGATTTCATTTCCATCTAAGTGCAGAACATACCCACATAATCTGTAATTTAAGGGATTAAAGTCCTTTAACCCAAAATATTCAATGAGTTTGTGAAGTATTTAAACTACGCTTTAGAGAATTGTGAAAGCTGGAGAACTCGGCTGTTTGGAAAAGCTCATAAGAATATTCAGAAATTCACTTGTGTATGGCATGACTCAAACTAGTCTGATGACATTTGGAAATACAGCAATCACTTACCAGCACTAGCAAAGTAACAGATTAGTAGCTACTCTGAAATTCCACTGGGTGCTTGAAAGGTGATATTTTCTATCATGTCAGATCATCTGACATTTCATGTTTTCTTACCAACTAATCCCAATTTACTAAAGCCACCAAAGCAAGTGTTTTCATTAAAGCCAAGTCAGAAAATCTATTTTAAAGGATTTTCAATTGAATTCTAATCACCTACAGTACAACCTTAAGTTAATTTTTGAAATATTTTGGTAACATTTTATGGTTGTGGGTTTCTTTGATGTCTCCTTTTTATGAACTTACAGCATATGAAGCTGCTGGTTTCACACTTTATACTCACTTTCAATGCACGTAATCATGTTAACTGGTAGTTAATTTGATTTTGATTGTTAGAATTACATTTTCAAAGACCTTTTAATCATTTTGAGAATGTTTTCTCCAGTCTGCTTACAAGGCAAAGGGTTTGATCTCTGCAATAGGAGATTTTTTAATGAAATCGTTATCCCATTTAAAGGTGGCGACTATCTCTGTCACAAGCAGTAGCAGAAGAACATAAATTATGAAAAATTTAACATGATGCATTTGAAGAAGCATAAACGTATTAAACATAAATTTCTAAACAGAAATCCAAATGGATTCTCTTGCAGTAATAATTTTGTGAAATTAAGGGAATTTAATATAATCCTTTGCCTGCAATTTGTTGCAAAACTCACTTACTTATGTGACTATTATTTGTTGCGTTTTTAAGATGAGAATTCAGTTTTGAAGATGTGGCTTCAGTTTTGAAGGAATGTGGGCAGGGGCAACTCAAGACTCTTCCCATATATCTGCATTATATAATGCCTCAGTCGTTAGGTCAGTCATTACCAAACCATACTCCCACTCTTCTTGACTGTCATTTGGATAGAGGTTCTTTATTACATCAAATGTATGTTTGATTCTTTTGTAACCAGCCTAGATGGAAATTACAGAAAGGCCACAATGACTTGTTTTCATTTGCAGTGTTAAGATATGTTTTTAACTTGGCATTTTTAACCACAGAAACAAACATCCAGCGGCATCCACTCTCACTGCTGTTACTGCCTGAGTCTTCCTCTGCCCTCGCTGCCCTCTTCCAACCAGGAACAGCTGCCTTGTGGATGACAGCTACAACTTTAATAAACAGAAGAAGGGAGAGTCAAAGCAAGCAGGCAAAGAAACTTCAGCTTGTATCCTTGCCAGGCTTGCTGCCTTGCCTTTTGCTTTTCTCAAACTGGATGAAGCTAGTAACTAATGGAGCCTGCAGGAAAAAAAGGAGTGCTGGGAAAGGGGGGCACACTAGTCACTAAGGCCACCAGCTACTGCTCTGTATAAACAAATGTTGCACTGATGTTAAAATGCATCATAACTCATAAATTAGAGCCCAAAATTAAGTGCTTTGCTGCAGTCTACTGGTACTGTGTGAGCCGCCAAGATTGAAGCAATTATGTGCTCTAAGGAAATAAGATACAAGCTGTCGATTTAACGCTAAGTCAAATTTGTTCCTACTCTAGGACTGTCACATCTGAAGTTAAGAATCTCCTCAAATTCTCTGTAAAAAATAACCCCAGCATCTGACCTAGACAATGTCTCCCCAGAAAAACTTGCTCTAAAATGCAGGGCTATGCATAGGATGCCATTAAGCATAAAGCAGTGTCTTCATTTGTCTTCATGTATCAGCAGTTAACTCATTATTCTATACAGCTTTTGAGAAATTCCTCATATAGAAAAAAAGAAAAAAAAAAAAAAAAAAAGAAGAATAAAGTGTAAATCCACCTCACTGTGCAGCTGTGCTAGCAGTTTTCAGTGGCTTAAAAAGAAGCATCATTGACAAGCTTTTAGAGGCAGCTGCATCCTGTCCTCTCAGCCTTAATGCATTGCTCTGGGTAGGGCTAGCTTGTGGGAAGAGGGGAAGGCTGCTGCTGCTGAAAAATCTGGGGATATGAAGTAACCAAATTATACAAGAGGTTTAGGAAAAATCTGGGGTGAAAGGGCATGAAAATTCAGGCGCATGGAGATCTACTGAGCAAACAAAACCTTTTTAATACAGGAAAGCATCTGTAGTCTGTAAGAAAAGCAGAATGGGAGAAAAATATTTTGGAGCACTGTGTTAAGTCTCACAATTGGACTTTCCAGAGGAACTTGGTTTATGATCTAATGAACCACCTGGTTATTTCAAATTAAAAAAACAAAACAAAACAAAACAAAAAACAACCAAACAAAAAACACCACCAACAACAAAACAGAAAAAAAACCCTCAAAAAACTTTTATATTACAATTTAGTTCATCTATCTTTTCTTTGCAAATCCAGCTTTTTACAGAAGTTCCTATAAATAGAAATAAAAGCCTACCAATTAATATATTTAACCTCTACCTGTTGCTAAGTGTTTCTGTGTGTACAGTAACTTGTGAACATTTATGCTGGAACAAAAAATCTATTTTAACCATCAGCTAAAAGTTGTCATTAAGCTCTTGGAATTGGTAACCTTGCTACTGATATGCACACAGAAGGATGGCCTTTTATTTTTAGGTGAGTCTGGCATCAATCACTGAATTATAGATAAACGTGGCTTTGATATTTCCAACCTTTTAGGTTAGATTTATTTCAATGACTATTATAAGGTTACATTATTTGTTTACAGTAATTGAACTGAGCAATCAACACAAAAACAATGTGTTTTGAGAGCTTCTCCACTTGTGTTACAACAGTCATTTATTAAATTACACACAGATGTCATTCAACTCCTTGAAAGGACTGCCCTCAGGTTCAAGGCTGGATTACATTTATACATTGACATTCTATTATTAATCTTTCATCCCTTTTTATTTCCTCCTGCAATATCAAAATGTATTTTCAGTTTTCCATATTTCAACAAAATGATTACAATCTTCTTTGGGGTAAGGACTGGGGTGGTGGAACTGAATCATTATTATAAAGCCAAGCATATTTCTGCTTCTAATTAAAAATCAGTTGGGGAATTTGACACAATAACCTCTTGTTTTCCTGGTTTCTCCCTTTTTTTTGTACCATTTCAGCCCGTCTCAGCATGGCACAGTTACAACACTAAATTTACTTTCTGACAAATGCAAGCATCTCCTCCTAACACTATAGCCTACCAAAACAGGGAACTAAACTGAGCAGAGATGCCCAGACTGTAGCAACTTTAACTCAGAAGTAACTCAAGGAAATGGAACTCAAAGACAATTTTTTTTTTTTTTTTTTTCCCCAGCTACCAACAATCTACGTCAGTGAATTTGCATAAACTAAAAAGCAATGTGGTGGGTATTACAAGAAATTCCTTGCTCAAGGAACTCTGGCATTGTAAAGAAATAGTTTTAGTAAAACCACGACTAGAAGTTGCAAATTGTTCTGGAAAGATTCTTTTGTTCAAGGAGTTTGCCAGTGATCACATATACAGATAGAGGACTTCAAAGGTATTTCTCTTCTGAGTTTTATTTCCATTGGAGGATTCATTCTGTGACAGAAATAATAGTTACAATTAAAACCTTACATACTCTGATTTAGACCAATGTCTCCATTTAGGACAAGCTGGTACATGCCAGTAGTGGAACCCCTACAAAGCAAACTGACCAGTACAATCGCTTTTATAGTAATGTTGGATGAGCAAACTGACTCTGATGGTAGAATGACTCCATTTTTCCCTCCTTAAGTCTGTCATGAAGTTCTGGCTAGATCCTAAATTGCAAACAGAATTTAGACATAACCTGACCCATACTGAGTAATGGGACTCTGCTAATCCTGGATAACTCTGTGCTAGATGCATACCAAGCTTTTAAGAGAGGTTTCACATCTTTGGATATTCCTTCTGCTAGCTGGAGGTAGTAAGAGAACAGACATAGTTTAACAACATATAACTGGCCAACTGGAGCATCAAAGTGGCCACCAGTAGAGGACACACTTCTGAAAACAATAATGATCAGCTTTCTGCTGCTTGTCAGACTTCGAAAAACAAAAAAAGCCTTACAAAAGCAGAGGATCAGCTTCACCTGAAAGAGGTGAGAGAAAGTAGGATTGGAAACCATTTCTATGGCTCAGAAACCAGTGGCTTCCAGCTCTGAAACACTGTGGGTCAATGCTAGTCTCAAATTAAATCCCTGATTACTTTTAATGGCTAAAAACATCAAATAACTTAATGTCATCCAGTTTTTATAAAAATAAAAAAGTCTTCTGCTGCCCACTTACGTTCTAGAGGAGAGAGATATTTGTAGAGGGTTACAGGGTAAGCACAAAATGAAGGAGAGCACCTCATGTTTCCCTAGGTATTTGAGTGACCTGAGGAGCTGGTATCTCCTTGGGTGGCAGCATTGCCACAGCCTCCCCCTGGGGATTAGTAAACAGCCTGAGTTACTGCAGGAGTATGCAAACACTTTCCAGAAGGACAAGAGAAAGCATTGCCAGGGCATAAGGACCCCCCACGCTGGGATATTATGCCTATTCTAAGCTTAAGTAATCAAAATGCCTTCAGCAACCATTGCTCAAACAGTGCATGTCCTCCACTCTCCCTCCCAGAAGGCTTTAAGAGACATTAATTGAGTCATTTGTTTGTAAACTAAAGTGTATGGATAGCATGGGATTAGGATGTACCTAATGGTGGGTAAATATAAAGATATATTCTCTTTAGGTAGATTAAATTTCATTCCTTTTTTTCACTGCAGTAAATTATGCAGCTTTAGAGAAGTAACAATTGTTATGGATGCTGCAGCAGGTATTCAGCCATTTAAAAATAATGCAACATTTCCAATTTGCAGTCCCAATATGCATTGGACTAGCCCTATGATTTAAAAGCTAGTCCTTAATTGTCCTCTAGCTATTACTCTTAAAATGCAGAAACCCTTTCTTTCTCACACCCATTTACAGTCTCTCTTTTTGCTTTCTTAGCAACAGTGTCCTAGTGCCTGAGGTAATAATTTATACAGCGCGGAGCTGCTTCTCTAGAAAACAAAACCAGAAGTTACTGAACATAAAAAAATAGGGCTTCAAAGAGAAAAAAAAAAAAAAAAAAAGTATTTATTAGACAACTTTTAACAATAACAAAACTGGGAGACAGTATTCCTAAACTCAACTGGCTGTTCTGTGTCCCATACCAGGGGATATACACAGTACCAGCCTCTGACTGGCCAGAGCTTTTATGGCTGTCACATACCTCAGGAGGATATGCCATAGCAGGTGATGCCAAATGAAAATCCTCTTAACCTTTCAGCCCCACCAATAAATCCATACCTGCATGCAGCCACCACATTGATCTTAGGGAAATCATTATAAGGAAAATGTATTTCTAATTTATTTGATTTGAGTTGAGAGAAGGCAACAAGGCAGAACTGTATAGGCCACTTCAACACTCTATTCAAGAACCACTGGAAAGGCTGTATATCTCAGAAGACTCTAGGATATACCTTTTCACAAGGTAGCAGCCTTCACTTCACTGCCACATACATTCCAGCTCTTCCAAGCATGGTTCCTTGTCTCAAACTCTAAGTCTCATGGCACTATCAGTACCACATTCCTCATGGTCTTTTTCAGTCCTCTCATTTAAGGCATGCGTTGAATCTGCCCCAGGGCACGTGGAAAGTAAGAAAACTAGATTTTGGGTATTTCCCAACTGGCACACTAGAATAATGTTAAGGCACTCTATTCCTGAGTCTACCTATGCTGCACAGAGGGAGTATAAAGCTTAATTAATTTATGTTTGTAGACTGTGAGCTTCTTGAAAGGAATACATGGTGTAACTAGAAATTACTCCTATTAAATCAGGTATGGGGGGAAATGATCACACATTGTGAACTGAAGCTTGCTGCTCTGTTCTTTAAATAGAGCGAGCGCAGACAGCAAAGGCAATGGAGATTGCATTCTCATCAAACACTAGTTTATTCATAAAGTTCAAGTCAAAGAGAATTCTCCCAGCACCTGTTCTGGCATTCAGTGTTACAAACCTGAGCTGAGGACAGGATCCACTCTTTGTAAGTGCAGACATTTCCTAGGTACTATGTGTGGTCTCTGTGGGGGTTGAATCAGTTGTCATGGGTACTTTCTGTTTACAATCCCACCGACTGGAACTGGCGTCTGCTACAAAAAGACAGTCTTGTTGAAAGCAAAGTACTTAGGAGCAGATCCTGGCTAAAGGGATGAAAGAACACTGAGGGGAAAAAAATAACAACAGAAAAATAACAACCAAAAAAACCCACAAACAGATGAAAGGGAATTAGGAGAAGGAACCAGAAAAGGAAATATCAATATTAGGAGAAAGAGAATTGAAACTTTTACACAGAGAAGTGAATTACTTATGTAAATAACTCTAAAATTAGTTATCAGTCTGGTAATTTGACTCAGTTGCCAAATATGCACAGTTATGTTTCATGTTTGTTAATGTTATAATGTTATTTCAAGTAAACTAAGTACCAAGAAAAAGTATATGAATTTCTGATCATAATCACTGACTTCTTGTTCAAGCTAAAACAAATCACTTTACCTTCCCACACAATGGGAAATAATAAGATGTGACTGTTTAGAGTGATGATTTGAGAATTACCTAATATTTTGCAGTGCTTTAGCAGGGGCTGTCACTCTTCAAGTATGGCACTACCACAGAAAGCACAAAGGTGAGATCCTAAGTGTAAGTCATCTTAGTTACACGGTTAACAGTGTGAAAGTGCAGTGAGGATAAGTGAGGACAATAATCACTTTGTGCTTTGTCAGAGTGCTACCTCATGTATCATCACTTCCTTTATCAGAGCATATCTCACTCAAAAAAGGGGGTTCCGAGCAAACGTGAGAGATAACAAGCAAGAATGGAAAATGAAAGAGGAGTATTACACCATTGTTTGCTTTCTCAGCTGCTAGCACCTCCCAGAATAACATTCAGCTCACCTCAGTGTTACATTTTCGTTTTCTTCCCCCTTCCTTTTACACTTCTGACTTCATTTGCATCTTGGGCCTGAGCTGCAATGCCTTGGCATACTGTCAAAGCATTAGTATGAAGAAACCGCTAAGCAGTAGTTTCACTCGTATAGCATTTTTATCATTAGAACAACCAAACATCTCTTCTATGGTTGCTAGGCAGAGAGAGAGAGTGTGTGCGCATGTGTGTCTGCATGTATGTCTGTACATGTAATGATGCCACTCAGACAAAAATATCTGTGACCTTACCAGATGCACAAAACCCAGCAGCCACAGATGTTGTTGAGAAATAAAGCCAACTGGCTGCAAAGGCAGGGAGGGAGGGCAAGAACCACACCAAATCCTTAGGAATCTATATTCCTTAAATTCATATCCCATTTATGACCACCACCTAACCTTTAACTCCTGAAGCTTATGTTGCTGCTCTATACTATAAAGCAAGTATCATCTAATTCAGACCTGTGTGTAAAGTAGGAAGCCTGTCAAACTCCAGTTCACCTTTCTCTAGTTTCACAAGCAATTCTTATTTAGTCTTTCCAGACCCTATAGATTACTTTGCAAACTGTTCCTTTCAGCACAGTCATCTGAGAACATTTTTAAGAGATGCCACAGAAGTTCCCCTCAAAGTAAATTTTGAAAAGATTTATCAAAGTTGCACTGTCTTGAGATATAACTGGAACTTTTTCTGACTGGCATTACAGAGGTTCAAGTTTGCTTGAGACACATACTGTTTTCCATTGTTCATTTCCCCACACCTTAAAATGCTTGTACATATAGAGAGCAATTCTTGGTGATAGTTCCAGAGAAATGGTATGATTGAAGAAAATTTACAGATTTCTGGAACTGAAGGAGTGTTATAAAGCCCCAGGTAAATACCTCCAACTTCTTCTCCTCCACCAATGAATCCCCTAGGAGTATGAGGGTTTTTTTCTCTCTATGGCTCACCAACCTTGATGTATGAGTGCAGCATAATCAACAACTTCCAGAAAAACTGGGAGGGGCTTAAATTACAAATATAAACATTTCTAAAGTAAGCACAAGTAAAGAGTTATTTTAAACAAGGAAAGCATCTATGTACAAGTGTAGGAATTAAGGGATAACTCTTCTGATATTGTTTGATTTTTTTGTGCTCTGTCAGCTACAACACCATTAGAGTATTTGGAGAAGTTAAGAAAACCTAGTGCTTTAAACAGCAGGATTTGCATGCATTTCTGAAAACCCAGTGCTGCCAAAGCATCCCTGTAAACTAATTGAATGAATGCACTGTTGCTATACAAGGTTAGCAAACAGCAGGACATGATTCTTACAGAAATGCTATGGTATCGCGTTTTTGGAGCATAATTATTCATGACTTTCCTTTATAAAAAGAAGGAAAGGAAGAGAATAAAGAAGGGGGAAAAAAAATCCAAACAGCTAATGCAAAGCCACTTCTATCGAAGTGCCCTAAAGCAGCCAAAGCATTCAGCAGCCAGCCAGATCATTTCATTTCCTCTCACAGAAATCACTCCAGGGTTTTTACAAAACAAAGCAAACAGTGAATATATAATTGTGCAACATTGTTTTAAAATTAAGGAAATTCAACAGTACAACAGCTAAATGGTTACAACATCAGTGTTGTTTTTTTTCAGCTTGCTTTTTCCTTGTTTGCGAACTGGTATTCACCAGTATTCATGTCTTTTCGTCTCTCTTACCAGAGGGGTCTACAACACAATGAACAGAGTATTTTTAGAAGGGAAGAAGATAACCACATTTTCAAGGAAAAATATTGAGATGTTTCCTGAGCGTTCTAATGAATGTGATAGAAAGGTTTGCAAATAGTGGTGAAAGATGGAGTAGATCCACTCTTTGATATACTCAATAGTCAAGGTTTTCCATACTTAAGATCATTAACAATTTTCAAATATATCAACAGTTGCTATAAAAGGGAAGGCAATGTATTTGGAAAAAAGAGAGCCAGCTGTGAAGAAGACACTATGGACACAAAGCAAAGGGAATATAGGTTAGACACTAAGGAAAAAAACAACTTTCCAACAGTAAGGATAATGACAGATTGAAAAGATTACATAAAAACAGACTTATTTTCCATCACTGGAAGTTTGTGAGTTTTTTTTAAAGTGTATAAAATATTTAGCAGGAAGAGTTTATAGGCAGGTAAATCTGTCTTTTGGCAGACAGCTCTCTTGACTGGTTGATCTCGTCTGTCTTCTGTCAGAGAAAAATAAGAAGATATGAAATTACAATAAAGAAGAGACAGAAAGAGAGAAAGCTATTTTAGCTTAATAAACATTCACATATTGTTCTGAATCACTAGCCTTAAAGATGTCTTGTCCATGTTATATGACATAGAATCTTCTTCAGAATTTATGTGGGAAAAATTGAAACCTATGTGCCGAACCATGGTTGCTGTAACAGTAAACAGAGCTTTAGTGTGGGATTCAAGAGATCTACATCCTATTTCTGATGCTGCCCATCACCTAAAAGGTGATTCTGGTCATGGCACTCCACTTGACTCTGTCTCATTTTCACAGTCCATTAAATAATATTTACTTCCTTGTTCATGTGCTTCTAGATCTACTGGTTTAAAGCCCAAGTCAGAGCTATACACTATGATTATTTTTGTTGTTGTATTGCTGTTACAATTAATATTAATTATTTTAACCTGTCTTGGCTGACACAACTTCTAAATCAAGCTAATCAAACAGCTTTTAAAACTGTACACCCATGATGAAAGTTTCTATTTGTCATTGTTTAATATTAAGACTATGAAAACATAACCATAATGTAGCTGACAGTTTAAGGATATTATGTCTGTTTTTAACTTAGCCTCAGTTCCCTTTCACATGCATTGGCCTAATAATTAAAATACATTTAAAAACTCTTAAGTAATACAGAATTCATACATATGCCATTTAATGATGCAACTAAAATTGTGAACGAAAATATATCTTTGGACAACTCCATCTTCTGGGCATTCACTCAACAACACTACCACTACCAGGAAAATAATCAGTGCTAGCAAATGTACCAAGGGATTGAAACTCAACCACCTGTTAAATTACATGAATACTCCCTGGCATAGTTTTTATTCCTGGCCAACTAGGCCTCTCCCAAACTATATTTTATACAAGCTTTAGGAGTTAACAGTATTCTCCACAGGCAACTTGCCTGCACTCACCTTCTTTTGTAGACTAGGAAATTTTAATAATACGGACATGGGTCATTCCATGACAGTTGACCTCATTGGCACCAACAGTCCCAGGCACATTTAATTTCCTACTGCAAATCTTGCCAAGCAGCTCTTACGTTAAACAAACTATTTTTTATTCTAGCTTGAGCCAAAAAGAAAGCAAATTGTTTCTTTTAATAAAAGTTTGCTGCAGCTAATTGGCTGCAATTTTACTTCTTAATCCATTGGCTTTGTCCTTTAACTAAATGACAGCTTGATATGCAAAGATTTAGGAACCCCTTGTGCTACTAAATAGGTGTAACTTCCTCACATTTGACCTATCTACGCACAACCTTATAATCTTCTGTTACAGCAATCCAATCACATGATGTACTTTACAAGATCTACTGTTTTTTAAATCTCCATGTCTACAATATTTTTCATCTGTTCAGCAAACTGTAGCTGGCTTCCCTCTAGGATAAAAGTTTCCTTTCCAGAGGTATAAGGAAACTCACAGTTAAAAAGTCAGAATCGCTCTAGTTGCTTCAGGAAGATGTCTAACTTGTAACGACCATAAACTCTACTACTTTTATTGATTAAAAGTTGACTGCACATGGCCCAGCCTAGTGGCCAATCTGCTTTATTATGCTATCAACGTATCTCAGAGTCAGGTAAAATTTTAGCTTTGCAGTATAGCTGTTTTGGCTACTTAATCTTGGGACTACTCATTTGTAACACAAAGTGACCTTTAACAAAAGCTCATCCCTCCACAGTACTGAGATGTAAGTGGACTTAAAAAGCAGACAAGTGGTGGTCTTCATGAACTGAAGATGTAGTAGTTTGTGTCTCATTCAAATGACAAGTATACAGATTAATAACTAATGTATTATTAATATGTATTTATTTCCTCTGCTGTATCCAGTTTTATAGTAGGATGCATAATTAATGTACTATTTTAATCATGCTATAATAACAAAAGTCTCACAAAAGCAATACACAACTGGGTTTCATGCAGTCAGCGATGTCTAGTGGGAAGCATTTTCATGTCAACTATAAATAAATAATTAGAAAGATAAACAAAATGCATGTCACTGGCATTATTATGGCAAAAGGTCTTTCTATAGTTTTGTTAAATATCAACAAGAGACGCTGTAAGATTTCATTTCTGTTGTTTGTTTTTAAATAAGCCACTTGAAAGAGAATGGATTGGGAAAAGTCAGCCACTGAATTACTGTCCTGGCCTTCTTATAAGGTTTGATGTGGCTCAGTGGTTTATTTCTCATAAGCTGATCACTCAGCAATGGGGAAAGCAAACTGACAAGAAAAATGGTTGGCAGTAGGAAAAAAGGGGAGGATGGAAGGAAGCATTGATTTCTCTAAATGGGGAATCCAAGTCTGCACACTCTAACAACAAAATGCATGGGTGAACAAGAAAAAGCACTAGCCCCAGGACTGGCAGTCCACTGTACCTCGTGATAAAGTAAATGCATGGGATTTGGCATCTATCTATGAAGACTGTTGTGCTTCTCTGCTTGTAGCAGGAAACCTTTGTAAAGATCTGCACTGAAGTCTAGTTATGTGACCCTAAACTGAAGTGTTGCACTGCTTTCAAGTATCACTCCCTACTGTCTACTGTTAATATCTAATCTCTAATTAAAAAACCCCAAACAAGTTACATAACTAAATCTACTTAGCATCAACTATATCAATACTTCATAAGAAACCTCTGTAGTAACTATAGAATATATGAATTTTCTAATCTTCTTAATTGTATAGGCTATTATTTTTAAAAAATCAATAGCATTCTAATACATTAAAGTGATGTAGCAAGGTCCTTTAAAATCTAAACCCAACAGTAACAACCAGCAGGACTTCTGTCCTTCACAGATGTGGTAACTCTTAGAATTAGAAAATAGTCTGCTTGCTTTCTATGTGAGATATTAATGCCTCTGTTTCTTACTGTATTCTATCATCATTATGACTGTTTTGCATGTAAGTAAGTGCTATAATCAGCATAACGCAAACATCAGTGAAGAATGTAACTGGAACCAACTACTCTGCCAGTGGACATGGCAACAGTTCTGTTAATTTACATTAAATTTTATAAATAATGATGGGGGAAAAAATGGAAATCCAATATTTGGAAGCCACTTAAGTCAGTCTATTATAAGTGCCAACAATAGGATCAAAATCTAATTATTTAAATTCTAAACCAAACAGTGTTGATTCCAGTGGACAGAAGTATTAATGCTCATGTCCACGATGCAGTCTTATCAAAACTGAAAAGGTTGCAGAATTCATATGTTAATGACTGAGAAGAAATTTCTATTGACTATACAGTATAAGATGTAGGATGATTTATCTAGCAGTTTTATATATTTCTTTAGATAAGAGTTTATATTTCTGGTTAAGGGTAAACGACAATAAAATGACAACCAAGCAGCCAAGATGAATCCCTCCAAAGTTAGTAAAGCTTGAGGCAACATCATAGAAATAGAGAAGTTAAATATTCTTTTGGGAGCAAGTTTCATGGAGTAACAGGTTGAACCCCAGCTTTAGCATAGCATAGCTTAATGCATTTCTTTACCATGGTTTTTGCCAAACTCACAAAACATCTGTATTTTTCACTTAAGCCGTAATCATCATTTGAACTCAGGCACACAGTTTCAGTGGGCAGGTATGTGATGCCTTTTACTGTCTTAGTCTTTCGTTCTCTGTGATTTTCCATTGTGCCTGTCATTCATGAAACTTTGTATTCCCCTTAAGCTTTTAACTTCTACTTGTAAAATATTAATTTACTTTTAGCTTATATATTTCTTTTAATATGGTAGTTTCTCACTCTGATGGTCATGTCTCCTGCCGTAATCAGTTGATGACAGAATGCATATTACTATTCTACTTTTTATTAATTTTTTAAACAAGAATTTTCTTAGGTTACTTGCAAGGAGTGGGATAGAAGGATATAAAATTTTAAAGAGAAGGCTTCCAAAGATATACTTTTGTGAAAAAGTAGTATCACTTGGGACTGCCTGCAGTTGTGAAGGTTAAAATGAATCAAGTAAAACTATATAGTTAATGCAGAGAAATTAAAACACATTAAACTATATGTAGATGCTCTCATTCTGAATTAAAATGCATTTATTTTTTGTAGTTTCATCCTCCCTTAAGCACTCTACTTCTCTATATGAGTTTCCATATAGGGGCTTAATGGTCCTTAATTTAGCTGCATTAACTTCTTACTTTTAGTTGTTCTCCCACATAGAATTGCCATAAGGTATCTAACTACTGCATTTGCTTGGTGATTGCACAGTTAGGAACATACAAAGCATATCTAAGTGGTGCCATTTATAACAGCATTAATTTGAACCTCAAAACTATTAATACAGATCTATAATGCAAAACTGTGGACACTTCAAAGCTTCTTTTAAAATCTGTACATCTTTTTAAACAGTTGTCTTTAATGGAGGATCTCAAAACACTCTGCAAAATATGCAAATATTGTTGTTCCTATTCTGAAGAAGAAGTGAAGCAACAGAATTTAGGGTGAAACCCATAAAGCAACTTAGCATCATTCAGGTCTTCCCAAGTCTGTCACTTCCTGGGCAAATGATGCAAAAGAAAGACAGCACCACTTTATATTCTAAACATGTTTTGAATGAAAGTGGCTGTGGTCATGACTACTTGCAGCTAAACTCACTGCTGTCTGTGTGTGTTAAGCTCCCTTGCAGAGCACCTATCCAGACCAGATCCCCATGGGATTTAGACACAAGGATGCTTACTCTGGAAATCTAAATAGGGTAAAGTGCAAGTTGGACTGCTCCTCCAAGATAGAAATGCTTCTGGGAAAATCCTGACAAAGAACTTTTGGCTCACTTGGGAATTTGAAAAATGAAAACCCACACTGCCAAATGTCTAATTAACATGAAAATCATGAAATATGCTAACAAGTGTGAGTAAAATGGCTGGTGAATATTTGAGAAGTTGATAATGGCACAGAGATGTTTTCCAGGCTTACTGAAAACCAGTCCAGGTTGAAAGAACAGTGCATGCTGACATAATTAAACATCTCCAAGGCTGTCTTTTGGGAAAAAGAAAAGAAATAAATGAGTTCAGTTTTACAACCCAATGGGACAATGCCCACTTTATGAAAAAAATCCTCCTAGAACTAGAAGGTAGAATTGGTAGTGTCACCTGGGATTTTAGCCCTGTGGGCTGGCTGATATGGGAATTGTGAGGCAGAAAGATGAGACATGAGAAGATTTAGTCTGAAAAAAAGAAGGAACAGGGCTTCTGGCAGCAGAAACACTGAAAGAAATGTGGATTTTTTTAAAGACAAAAACAAAAAAAAAAAAAAAAAAAAAGAAAAAAAAAAAAGAAACAGTTTGTCTTAGACATGCAGAGGGAAGCAAAAAGAACAAAGATTGCACTAAGGTTATGGTCCCAGGAGGGAGGAGGGATAGTGAAGTTGTAAATGGAGACAGAAGGGAGGCAGAGAAGAGGGACTGAGGGGAGAGATAAGAAATGGTTTATGTTACAACAAGTCCAAATGTCATGCACTTCTCTTCCCCCCTTTCAGCTTAACAAGTGTTCTGAACCACAAGAAACATGGATGCTATCAGGAAGGTAAGGTCTTCCCGAGGGACTACTGTCATGGTAAGATTATTTCTTTTTACCTCCCCAACACTGACAAGTGCACTTTTATAAACAGTGTTCTGCTCTTAAATCATCTAATTCACACCTTAATAATTTTGAGGTTTCAGAAAATATTTAATAAAGCAGTATCTCCAGTAGATGCTGAACTAAAAATCAAAACAAAACAAAACAAAACAAAACAAAAAAAACCCTAAGAACACCCCACCAAACAACAAAGAAACCCCACAGAAAACAAGGGAAGAAGCATTTTCAACTCCGAAATTATGAATGTGAAGTAAGAAGATATATCACTTCAGATGTATTGCATGATTGTGTCAGAACAATTAAAATATGTACCTATACAGACAACAAACATTTTCTTATCTGTACCTGAATTCAATGTTCGGGTGTACTTGAAAGCAGTTTAAATTGCCCTTTGCCCTTTCCCCCTTCACTCAGGGAACATTCTCCCATTCCTCCTCTCCCACAGGTACCAGTGTTCATCTGACCCCCCAGGAAGCATATGTAGCTTGCTCAGTCAGAAGAAAATGTCTATCTTTTTTTTTTCAGTATTGTTTTCTTTATGTGGACATGGCAAACAGCAACAGCTCACAGAGGTCAGACAGAGCAGAAGATGGGGACTTGCACCTGGGGGTGAGGGAGGAGGTACCTCTGCAAGGCAGATTTTGATGGTTCATACTGGCAGGGACCCTCTGCAGAGAGGATCCTTTTCTGAAAGGGTCAAGTGTACGTGCAGTTCTACACTTGCACAGTTTAACTTTGTTCTTCCCTATTAAAACTTTTTTCAGTTGCTCCAGAGTTGATCCATATGTGTGGAGAAGTACATTTATGCACCAGTAGTGGCTTTCATTACAGTTCTGTGGTTTATTTCACATAAAGGTGAAATGTGAAGGATATTACCAGGTAGTTCTCAGTTCTCAAAATCATTTTGTTGTTTCCGTTATTGTTCCATATTTTGTTTTTCCTTCTTCTCCTTTCAAAATCCAATAGTACAATCAGTGTGCAAAGTTAGTAGTGTTGACGTGAGCATTTCTGCGAAACTTCTCATTATAGTGACTGGACTGCTCTCCACTGATATTTGTTACTAAACAAGCAAAGAGAAATGAACCTAGCTTTTAAACTGTGCCATGTAAAATCAATTGAAGACAATAATACTGCTGATGTTTTGAAAATGAAATCACCTATATCTGGAATCATTGTGTAGTTACTGTATACACAGAACTATCAGTCTCTCTCTTAAGTTTCAATAACTTGTCTCCCTCTCTCCCTCCCCTTCTGCCCCCAGTTTTTTTAACTTACAGTGGTTCTGATAACATTCACAATGTACTGGGAAATTTATCAAGTTGAGGTCTTACAGAAGCATCATTCTTTCTATTGTTTTAAGCGAGGGAGATAATCTACCACTGATCAAAATATTTTAGCTTCAAATAATTATGGTTTCTAAGTCCCTTACGAAAAAACACAATCCACTACAACTGAAGGGAAAGTATTGGAATCATGCAACATCTTGCACAACTGGCAGAGAAGAATTAAGACAGAAAGAAGTTATTTACAATGCTCCAAAAGAGTCAATGAAATCAACTGTACAGAAGCTAATATCATCATTTGCAGTGCCAGTCTCTCCTGCTCATAAGAGACTTTGTTTTTAAACACTAAGAAGCTCATTCATGGGAGAGGTCTTTTCAAAATTCATTTTGACCATGCTTCTATGTTCCTTCAAGCTCCCATGTTCATTCAAGCACAGCACAGCTATGGCAGAAATGGATGTTACTTGTCTGTAGGAATCTGTCTGGCCTTTATGTCTGCTTAAGTCATTGTCACTCAGGAATATGGTATGCGGTGACACACTAAAATTTTGAAAGAAATGCCAACCTTTTAGAAAACACACAGGCAAAGAACCATATAAATACTTCATTGTTAATTCAAGTTTATTACCAGGATGTATCCAAACAGGAATCTCAGAATAAAGAAGCTAGCATGTTCTATACAGATGACAAATAATTATGATAATTAACCAGCCAACTTCCAACTTCTTATCACCCTACAGAGGATGACCAAATCTAATTCATTCCTTCTCAGGGGAGGGGGTCAGGTTCACCTCACCAAAAGTTATCCTGAAAGCTGAAGTCTCAACTTTCCCCACAGTTACTCAAAACAAGTACCATCAGAAGATATTCCTTCCTTCCTATCATAAATTCATACCTGTTAAACAGCTTATTTGTCTGTATCCTGTAATTTTCTAAAAGATCATTTCTGAATTCAGAGTGATTTAATACCTTTTGCAAGACTTTGGACTACCTTTGAAATTCAGTTAATGTCTACACCTATGTTAACATCTAGGAAAGGGTCAGACAGACAGATTCCTTCCAGAGATCTTGTCTACACAGATATGAAGCAAAATTATTCTGCATTTAATTTTTAAAGTAGATTATTTAAACTACATTAAATCTCTGGTAGTCATAATTCATTTGGAAGGGAGTTAAGTTAAACCAAATCAAGGCAATTTTTATTCTGAATGAACATCTATACAGGGACTTAATTAGGTTTAACTAATCCACTTTAAATTCGTTTTTACAGATTAATTTTCCTGAAAGTCTCCATATAAATAAGCTTTTAGTGAACTGGATGTAGTTTCAGTAAATTATTACCAAAAAGTCATTCTGTTTCAAACATGAATTGTGTTTTGGTATGTATTTTCTTGTTAAACTTTGACTACCAGAATGTATCACAGAGACAACATAACACTAATCCATTTAAATGTTACTAGTAAAATGACTGGTTTTTTGGTTGTTGTTTTTTTGGGTTTTTTTGTTTTTGTTTTTTTTTTTTTTTAATTAAATGGTTTTGTTTTTAAAGGATTAGGTATTCAAAATAATGTGTTAGAGGTACTGACACATCAAAAAGAGGTGTGTATGCTTTTGCAGCTGATTTTAAAATGCCCTTATTTTTTCCTTTTTGTGCTGTAAAATGTTATTTAGACAACACACAAGGAATATTCTCAGATAGTCCTTCATAGCAAAGGCCTTATTCCAGTTCATCTTTACCCTGTTAAAATAGCAAAAAGCCAGACACAAATGAAAAACAAAGTTAAACCACTGGTTATTCTCCAGTAGAGGTATTCTGAAGGTAAAGATTTAATTTCAATTGATTTAATTTAAACTAAGTGTGTTAATATTTGGAGAAATCCATACAAATATAATCCTTTCCTGTAAAAAAATAAATAAATAAAAAAAAAAAATATACCCCACACCTGCAGTTAATTTCCCTAGAAATAAGGATACTGTATCCTACTGAGGGACAAAATTAAGGAATGGAATGTGGTTTAAATGGTTCCTCATATATTCAAGGAGTTTCTTCTGTCTTTATCTGCATGGGAACATAATAACCTAAAAGTTTTGGAAGCATAAGAGAGTAATAAGCATTAGGAAATGTAGTCTTTATCCTTAGTTCTATCTTAACTTTCTTAGTTTAATTTGGGGCAAGTAATTTCCCTTCCTGTACCTCACTTTTCCAATATGTAAACTGTGGCTAACAATATTGAACTCCTTTGTAAAGTACTCTCAGATATATGGTTGAAAAACATTTAGATGTGTTCAAACAACTAGCAGGGGAAAAAATGGTGTACAATGATAGTGCAAACTCATATATATACAATAGAAGCCTAAAATCATAAAACCTAATATCTCTCTGAAATGCATTGAACCTAATACTTCCCCTGGTTTTCAACAAAATGCATTACAGCAGAGTTTGAAAGGGAAAGGGGCTAGAGAGGTAAGGAATTATGCTCAGGTCACATGAATTGACAATAAATATATTAATACTACATACAGCATTCACCTCCAACTGACTGCTTGGAAACTGATGAAACATTATAAACACAAAGGTCATAGAAGCCAAGAAATGAGGTGGATTCCCAAGATGGACTCACTAAACACAGGGAACCCTCAGTAGTAAAATAAAGAGCTGTGACATAAAAGTTGTCTCAGAATACTTGTCTTTGTTGCTGAGCTGGCTTTACTCAAATAAAACTACAGGCAGAATTATGCGTATGGGGTAAAGGCTAGGACACTTAATGACATCAGCTTCAGTGAGGAGAGAGTTCATCACTTTCCATCATTCACCACCCCAAAACAACTGTTAGACAAGGAAAATAAAATAATTAATCTGAACTCTAGAATATGAGTTTGAATTAAGCAATTAGCAGTACCATTTGTTATTCGTTAAGCAGTTAATATTTATTATCACTTTGCTTAGTGCTATAAGCACCTTCAGTGTTTTCTAACATCAAAGTCAGAGGAGATTCTTACATATTTCTTTACGTAACATGGAAGAGGTCTTCTTGCCTTATAATAATGGAATTTTGGATCTGCATCATTAAAACTTAAAGCTGCTAAAAAAATGTTTCCCAAATTATTCTATCCTAATTTATTTTTATTTTTATTTTTTTTAAGAAACACTAGCATCCTCATATTAATAACTTACTGTGAAACACAAATTTCTCAGGGAAGACGGGGAAAGCTACCAGCACTGTGTTCCCCTCCATCAGCTTCCATCACCACTTTTCACATTATTTGATGACTGGAGACTGTGTGTGGCAGGGGACGCAGGCAGAGAAATGGGAGAAAATACACAGTACTGATTCCATTTTAAATTTATAGTAAAATTAATTTCCTTGCTCTCTTGGCCCACAGTCAGCGTGCCTTCTCTAAAGTAGAGGCAGGATTTAGCCTGGTTTACTCTCTGTCTGACCTCCACAAACAGTTTATATCTGAAGCTTACTTAGGAACAAGCTTTAGCAGCATTTCAAGTACTAACACACATCAATAATATTTCTGTAATAGAAGAAAATTCTGTCATTGTCTCCATTTTTTTATCCTCCGGTATTTAAGAACAGTCTATTTCTATTTCTAAGCATGGGTGCAACACTCCTTTGTCTTATTTATGACCTGCGTATGTTTCAAAAAAATATGCCAGTTTTGTGCTTTTTTACCATCACTCAGAAGTGAATTTTTTTTTTTTTTTTAACATTTTTTTCCCCTAAGCAGGAATCATGCTGAAGTTATCTAACACAACCTATAGCTTGTCACACAAAACAGAGGGAAAGCATGAAGGGACCTGTGGTGAAAACAACAGGTCTAAGTGGAATGCAATATAAGGGACTGACACGGCAAACTGGATAACATTCATGTTCACTGGTTGCAAACAAAGAAGGAGAGAGACGATTCTAAGGATAGTAACTTAAAATATACTTAAACCCTTTGTTTAGCTTCTTCTAAGACCAAAGGTTAAAAGTAAGTTTGACACCTTGTTCTATTGCCTGTGCTCACCCTCAGGTAATAAAAGAACCAATGAAATACAGTAATGGGTCCCTCTGCGCCAGGACACTGCATCAAATCTATTACATACCTCAGGAATATCAAACATACTCTTATGGGGAATTCAAAATCACTGACGTGTGTTTTAAAAAAAGAAGCAGCCACTACATTTTTTAAGTGTTTTTCTTCATTCTTTCTCTCACAGTTTTTTTTTTTTTCTTTAATTATGTATCAGATTATTTGTACATCAAGTATGTATTTTCTTTCTAAACAATGTCTGTGTGAAAACATCTAAATAAAAATATCTAGTATTCTCACAGCCACTCTTATACCTTGTTCATAGGTTTTCACACCTCATCCCTGCTTTCCTTAGTTCACAGGTCCCTCTGGAAAGTAAACTGTATATTCATATATAGTTTTGATTATTAGTATCTCGCACTCACTTTGTATGAGCGTAAATAACTAAAGAAAGAAAAAAAAAGCACTAAAGGAACTCTTGAAATAATCCCCATGTGATTTGATGTGAGTTAAGCTGAACTTGACTCTGTGATATTGATTTAATTTAATACTGACTGTCTTCTCTTTAAAATACTCAATATTGTGTAATGCCATAGAAATTTAGATGTTTATCTCTTGAACTATACACACATAACAATTTCTATTAATGCTAATGTAATATAGTAATAAACCACAAGTCTGTCATGTTGAGAGTTTTGCTTAGAGTGGTGTATAATGCCCTGAATTAAGCTTCAAAACACACATAGGAACTAGGTATTATTATTCCCAACTTACAGATAGAAAAACAGGCACTGCAAGATCAGTTTGCAGAGTTTAACATGCAGGTTTCACTCCAGAAAGGTATTACTGCAAGTAGTGGGATTTAACCATGTGCTTAAAAATTAACACATTCTAAACGCTTTCCTGACTGAAGCCTAGGTGTGTGTCAGTGACAAAGCTGTAGCACAAAACTTTGGCTGCCAGTCTCAAGCTCCTAGCCATTTGTGCAACGAGGGTAAAGAGTTGGCTTAATGTCTGCATATTCTAAGTGTAGATATTGTTCAGCAAGCAGTAAAAGCATGAAAGGATAAAGTATGGCTTATAAGGTAAGCACTGTAGCTTCTCCTTGGTTTTGAAAAATAGTAATTCAGATTTCTTCCAAAATCATGTTCTCTCACTCTGTTCTACATTCGACTCCCTATTCTTTCCCTTTTCTTTAAATCTCTTTAAAAGCTGCTAACATCAGCTGCTTCTTTGTGGATTTTTCTTTTTGCTTCGTTGCCTACAAATTGCTCTAAGCTCTTCATTCCCTACGAACCTGTTCAGCTGGAGCAGAACAGCTGTAGAGCAGGCTGTTCCTAGTACACCTCTGGAAAATGTATAGGAAAATGATAACAAGCCATATAGACTAAAGTTTTTTGTCTTTTGGAGATATGAGAAGGGATATACATATTTAAACTTGCATGCATTTAAGCAAGTGTACGGTTGGGAAGATAAATAATCATTAAAATACTGGGTATATTTCTCCAGAGACTAAAAAGTCTAAAATTCTCAGTCTCTGATTTACATCCCCCAGGGTGTCAGAGGATGTCTAACCATTTCAGCTGGAGTGGAAAAACACTACATGTCAGCATGAGAAAGCCTGATTGCTATAAAAAAAATGTCTTTTTAGTTCCTCACCTCCTTAACCCCCACCCCACCTCCCCCCAAAAAATGTTCACTGAACCGACTCTCATTCTTTAACTTCTTACTTAGGTTCAAAATATAATGAACTCCAGTACTCATTTTACCTCAAAAAGATAAATATATTTTTCAGAAAAAGAATGGTTGTTTTGTTTTTCTGGTTTTAAGTAATCAAAAACAGTAAGATGAGAAACTTGAATACAAGTCTCTGGATAAAGGACAGACTGTTGCAGGGTAGGAGAGAGACTGTGTGAAGAGGAACAGTCTTGAGTTTTGTTTGAAATTCTCCAAAACGATGTGTCTAGCTGGAGAAAATCGACCCTGAGTTTCTGATCAAAAGCTCAGAGAAGGAGATGGAAAGATTGCTACTGACTTCTAAGTGTTATGTCTAAAGGACCTGGTTTAATTCAGGAATGAACTTCAGTTTCCTCTGACATAGACCTGCTAGTTCAAACACATAACACGGGCAAGGCAAATCATAATTTCTAATGGTGATGCTACTGCTGTGCTTTACAGGTCTCCATGAACAAGTTGGATAAATCAAACTTCACTAATGGTGTAACACCAGTGACTGTAGTGCTATTAGCCTTAGAGGGAGTGTGTTCACATTTGCCAGATGTTTAAATATCTTCTGATATACTTCTTTACTGGAAGCTTTTATTAGAACAATGTACTGATAGCCCTACAACATTCAGTAGAAAAGAAGTCTCTTTTTTATGTTTGTGGGGTTTTTTTGTTTCGGTTTGGTTTTGTTTTTTTTTTTTTTTTTTTTTTTTTTTTGTTTTTTTGTTGTTTGGTTTTTTTTTGTTTTTTTTTTTTTTTTTTTTTTAATCATTTCTGACTGTCTCAGAGAAAGAAACAAACAGTGAATAACCCCAACCAACACAAAAAATTATTTCATTCTGATCCTTCAGTAATATCATAATACAGTTTTTTGGTGCCCTTTTCTTCTCTTTCTTCCTGTTCTCCATTTGCTTCTCTAGATTTAAGGCAGTGCTCACCTGCTGGTCTCTCCAGGCTGCCAGGGACAAGGGGGAGGAAGTGGAGGCAGCTATGCCCTCCTCTCCATACTAACTGGTTACCTTTCATCCTGACATCAAAACATTCTGAGATGAGCATGATACCAATAGTAGCCTGGGTTTATGCTATGGCTACATATCAGAATATTTGGAGGTCCCAGTACACCTGGCAGATCCTAGTGCTACAGACTTTACCATGGTTAAAGTGTCCTAGGGTGTCTGACGAACTCCATGAAGCCCTATTAATTCTTGTCTGAAATGTTTAATGGTGTTGGGCTACTTGGAGGATCATAAAAGACTCAAACAGCATTACAAGATTGTGGTAAATGGAAAACTGGAAAACACAGCATTTCTAGAGATCATGCCATCCAGTGCTCACACATAGGAAATCACACTACAATCTGAAAATCAAATAAAAGCCCAGAGCAAACCCATGATAAAACACAAAATAATAACTATGGGATGGCTCATTAACTTCCAAAGTTCCTAAGAGGTTGAAGATCTCTGAAATGTCTGTCCTTCTGCAGTGCCTGCAAGTCTGATATGAGATTTAATGAGTCCTCTGTATCAACACAGAGGGAAAGAAATGTTCTCTCATTTCCAATTCAGCTAGCTGTCTCTTTACCTCTGTAAAAATAGTTATGCCAGAGATTTAACTATAATTTAACAGCACAGTGTTGTGTTTCAGTAATACGGGTAAGAAGACCAGCTTTTTAACAGTTAAAAATGGATGCTTTTATGTAGTATGGAAAAAATTTGCAAATTATATTTATTCTAGAATCCATTTTTATTACTATTTTTCTCCAAGAAAAATAAAATCAATACGAGGAAGGATTTCTCAATACGAGTAGCAGGTCTTAATGCTTCACCATTCAAAGTGTTGACATTTACTTCACTAAATTCCAGCCCATGACAATAAAATATTCTGAAGATGATGACCTATGCACTGATAATTCCACACATAGCATGTTCAATATCTACTGTAATTGTACATACATTTTGGTTTATTTTATTTCTTACTCAGAATTACCTTGGAAAGTTACAATATTGAGCTGAGACTAAAGAAATGCAAAAGCCTCCAGAAGCAAAGGGAACAAACTGTGTTAAATTCAAGAAATTCTATTGTAACATAACTGTGTTGGGGATGCGTATTAGGTGAGCAGAACCTGGGAGTGTAGAGGGAGACAGATGCAATCATTTCAGTCTTTTTAAAAAATATTCAAGAAATGTTGTGTACTTGATACTATGGCCTAGATGGATTCCTCCTAGTTCCCAGAGTCCTGCTAAATCACTAAGCTACTTCTCTCTTAACCTAACCAAAACACGACCAAAGAACTGGTGGGGTTTATTTCATCTTCTTTGTAAAAATCTGGCCATAACAATTGTCCTTGACACTGCTTTATCAAGAATGAATTACTGCATAAAACCAAATAGAGTCTTGTGTTTTGTTTTGTTTTTATGATAGTAATATCTACAGTTTAAGGTTGATAAACTGAATAGGTACATTAAAACAGGAAAAGATAATATTATTATGGAGGGAAATTGGTAATTAAAATGAACGTGTATCTGAGTCAGACAACAATGTTTACACATGTTCTGTGGTATATGCTGGTTAGTTACCCCTTGAAAATCTTAGATTTTATTTTGATTGCCTAGTAATTTTAACATCAAGTTCTATTGCAGGAATTACACTGACCCCAATGCACACTATCTGCAGCATTTTGCAGGGTTAGCTAAACTTAGTATTTGCACAAACTGCAATTTAATCAGCACATAAATGCAAAAGAGTCTTATTGGTAATGAAACACAGCCTAGTAAAGACACAAGCAAGGTTTAAGAAGAATGAAATAATTGTGAAAAGTCTTCTCATGCTACACTGCCCCCAAATAAACAATGAAACCTGAGACCTTGTTTAGGTAGGGTAGATTGCTTTCCCTTCTCACGAGGCTGATGGGACTATTGCCTCCATTCAGTTCTTAGATTTAGTGGTAAGGTTATAAATTTTCTGGATGATGGTGAAAGAATGTTGTAAATATTACAACAGTGGAGGAATTAACACAATATGTTTTCCGAAATACAAAGCCATACAGTAAAATAATCTGGGGTTTATTTTGTTGTTAGTCGGTTGGGTTTTGCTTGCTTTTTTTGCCTGAAATTGTAGACTATTCAAAATGGTATTTGATGAACAGAATGATGAAAGCTACAACATATATGCTCTAGCATATATTTTCAACTCTTTCAGGATTAGCTTGGGGAGACTGATTTCATCCTTGCGATATGTGGGGCTGTGATAAATTAGTATCACCTACACTCAGAATTACCTGTCTGATGATGCTAACAAACAGCATGGATGCTAGGTGCCCAAGGCTGTAACAGCATTTCACTCATTTCACTTGCTGTGCTGCCTACAGCAAGTTAGCACCTGACAAATCTAACCAAGCAACAGCAAACAGTTCATGGGATTCAACCAACAAAATAAAATAAATTTAAAAAAGCCCCACCCTGGTGGCAATAACATTATGATATTTAGATATCAGTGAATTATGTATTTTTTCCCCCTCTTGGACTAAATTTACTGTCACTGTAAAATACAATCTTTTGTTTTCTATTCCTTAGTAAATATTGTAGCTACATTTTAGGCTGATAAAATGACATGAATAATTTAGATATCTTTGGCATGAAATTTAGTTATCACAGCTTTAGTAAATTGCTTGTAAGTGTTTATGATGCATTAGCAGCCCTGGCATCACTGACATCCTGTATTATAACACAGGGCAAGTCCTTCTTCCAAGTTGTCTAGTTACAACAAAACATCCTGAAAATTCCTATGACCTGATAGCAGAGTATCTTACACAGGTATCTGATGTTCTACATCCTTTTACTCATTTATCCAGTAAAAACATCTGGATATATTCATCCTGAAGAACATATATTGTAAGTTGAAAGATTCAACTTAACTCTTAAGTATATTCTTCCACAGTCATTTTCCTCCTATACACACATCAAAAGAAAAATCTCTCCTCTAGCTGCAGAGTCTCCTTTCAGTTCCCCAAGTCAGACTTAATACATTTTCAGCACTGTAAATCTCAGTCTCCTTCCTCTAGCCAGGAACCTCCTCTTCCAGTGACTAATAGCAAATATGAACAGAGTCCATATCATCATGTTCAACACTCTTGTCCCAGCTGAAGACAAAAATCCAGGAGTATATTCTCTTGGTTGTCAACTTTCCAATTGTTCAGCTACTAGGTAGCCTGCAAATTGGACATACAATGGTAAAACCTCATTCTGCTTCAAGTGGTAGAGAAATTTTTGAAGGAGTCGTTTCATGAAAATTCCCTAAGTGTCCTCACTTAACTGCTTTAAACCATCTTCAGTCATCTTGTAGTGGTGTTACTATGCCATAAGGAACAGTTGTTTCTAGAAGGTTAAACATGTTACTGAAATGTTATAGAAAATGTTGTCACATATATTATGAAATGCAATTTTTTATTTATTTATTTTTAATTCTACTAGTGAGATTTTCATGTTAAAATCATTCTGAGATCACGCTGCTTGAGTGACAACGTGAGAAAGAGAAACGTATTTGCAGTAATGTACTGCTTAGTAAAACCTGTATCAATTCAGTTTTAGAAGACTGCCATCATGGCCAGTCTATGTGCTGAGAGAATGGAACAGAACAGAACAGAACAGAACAGAACAGAACAGAACAGAACAGAATAGAACAGAATAGAATAGAATAGAATAGAATAGAATAGAATAGAATAGAATAGAATAGAATAGAATAGAATAGAATAGAATAGAATAGAATAGTTCAGTTGAAAGCGACCTACAATGATCATCTAGTCTAACTGCCTGGACACTTCAGGCATGACCAAAAACTAAAGCATGTTATTACGGGCATTGTTCAAATGCTTCTTAAACAGTGACAGGCTTGGGGCATTGACCACCTCTCTAGGAAGCCTGTTCCAGTGTTTGACCATCTTCTTAGTAAAGAAATGTTTCTAAATGTCCCTCCCCTGGTGCAGCTTTGAACCATTGCCATGCCTCCTGCCACTGGATTTGAGGGAGAATATCTGCTAAGAATTTAAATTTTTAAAACAATAGCAGGAGTAAATCTAAAAGGATGATATTAACAAATTATGAAATTTAAACAAGTGAAGGAGAATCAGTTCAAGTTAATTCTGAAAGAGATAAGTCTGTGATGTTATTTTTATTCCTGTTTGCTTCTTTTTAACACTTCCATGTTAATTCATGTTTCACGATATTCTCATCTCTCGTGGTAGAACAGTATCCTGGTTTCAGATGAGATAGAGTTAATTTTATTACTAGTACCTGGTACGGTGCTGTGTTTTGGATTTAGTGTGAGAATAATGTTGATAACACACAGATGTTTTAGTTGTTGCTGAGTAGAGCTTATCTTAAATCAAGGATTTTTCAGTTTCCCGTGCTCTGCCGGTGAGGAGGTACACAAGAAGCTGGGAGGGAGCATGGCCAGGACAGCTGACCTGAACAAGCCAAAGAGATATTCCATATCATCATGCCCAGTATATAAACTGGGGGGAATTGGAAATTGGCTGGGAGGGGCAGATTGCTGCTCAGAGACTGTCTGGGCATCAGTCTGCAAGTGGTGAGCAATTCCATTGTGCATCGCTTGTCTCTTTTCTTGGGATTTATTTCTTGGTCTCTTTTTGCTATATTCATATTCATTACTATTATTATTATTGTTATATTATATTTTGTATTATTCATTAAACTGTTCTTATCTCAACCCACAAGTTTTACTTTCTTTTTCTGATACTCTCCCCCAACCCACTGGGTGGGGGGAGTGAGCCAGCAGCTGGCTGCATGGTGCTTAGCTGCTGTCTGGGGTTAAACCGCAACAAACAGTTATGACTGAAAATTGCTAGATGTGCTAAAAACAATTCCAGCATAAAAAAGGTCCTCTGTAGTAGACTAGGGAATCAGGAATGTTCACACCATCAAATTCTCTGACTGACTGATCATGCCAAAGTGATTTCCAATTGCTGAAGTGTTCACTTTCATTGTGTGTGAATAATGAGGGGCTGAATGTGTCACTCAGCAAACAAAACTGTCAAGTCTCTGGAGTTCAACTTTTCCTGATTTTGGCTTGATTTTTTTTTTTTTTTTTTTTTTTTTTTTTAATATATATATAATGTGTATTTACTTGTATAAAACTCTCCAGGAATACCAGCAATTTGACTTTTGGCATGAACATGAACACGTGAAGGTCAATGAAAAGAAAAATCCATTCCACGGAAATTTAAACCGACCTACAGAGAGGATAAAACATAATTAAAATATCTGCATCCTGCACTAATCAACTGAATCTATTCAAACTGACTAAGAGGAGGACAAAGGAAAGTGTTGTTCTGCTATCCAATAGAGAAAAAAAGTTACTGACAGATGACACTGTGAAGGCCAAAGTGTTTAATGCCTTTTTTGCATTAGTTTTAATTAAAAAGGTCAACAATGAGGAAGTGACTAGCATAATTAGTACAAACAACAAAGGAATGTTTTCAATTAAAAATACAGACAGAAAAGGTTAGAGAGTACTTAAGTAAATTAGTTTTCAGAACAGATGTGCCTGATGAACTTCCTCCTAGGGTATTTGGAGAACTGGTAAAGCCATCTTAGAACCATGTTGCCATCAGAAAAACAGTCTGTGAAGGACACAAGGTATCAATAAAATGGAAAAAATGAAAATACAATACTCATCTTTAAAAAGAGCATAGGAATAACAAAGTTGTCTGTCAGCTACTGAGTCTCAGAAAAGTTCTGGAACACATGAACAACATGATTTGTAAGTAGTGGGAAGTATGAAAAGGAGGTAAGATAAGGCAAAGTCACTTAAGAACTAGTCAGTCCTTTAAGAACAAATCGTGTCAACAGAATTAAAGATCTACACAAAATGGCAACAGACCTTGTGGAGAAGTGAGTTGCAAGCAGGGTCATTTATGTAGCTCTTGCCTCATAGAAAATTCTCAAACATACAAGAAAGAGAAAAAGAGAAGGCTTGTCTGAGTGGTACTAATACACTGTAGGTGCAAAACTGATTAGATAACTGTATGTATAGTGTAATCATGACTAAGTTGTTGCTAAAATATGGATTTCTTTTATGTTTTTTTTTCTTTTTCTTTTTTTTTTTTTTTTTTTACTCTAGCAGGCCTGTTTAAAGTTTTAATAATAATGTGAGTGATGGAGAGAGTGCTTACTGCATTTAAAGAAAACACGTAACTGGGCCTGCCAGTGTGTTAGAAGATCAGTTTGAATGCAAAATTCTAGAGGGCAGGAACAATCTGTACAATTCCAAGATATAGAACAATTGGGTGGGTAGAAGTTTTTTGGGGAAGGTGCTGAAGATCCACTCTAGAAATAAATAAATAGTGTCTTTCTGCTGCAAGAAACACACCTTGGATATGTAAAACTGAAAACTACCTGCCGGATGCAAATGATAAATCTTCTGCTTTGCTCCATTTATGGGAAAACTTGAGATGGATTGCTTCTGTCCTGATTTGGGCAGCTCAAAGATAGAAACCAACAGCAAAAAGTCCAAAGAAGAACTATCATGAAACTGACCAACGAGGAAAGATCCCAGTCTTAATAACCTGTGGTTGTTAAAGCTAAAGAAGAGGAGGCTGAAGATAAAGATGTTAGCCATCTTTTAATATATAAAAGGTAGCTCTAAAGAGGAATGTCTTGTCCATGATAAAGAATTAGTGAAATTAAATTGTAGCAAGATGCTGAAAGCCTATCTAACAGTAAAACAGATTGCTAAGTGAGCTTTGGAGTTCCCACTGTTGGGTGTCTTCAAGAAACAAGCATCTGTCAGGAATGACCTAGGTATAGTTGATCTCGATTTGGAAGGGACTGGATCATCAACTGTATTATTTTTCCTGATTTTTTTTCAGTTCAAATTGGAGAAAATACTTTTTTTAGAGAAAGTCCTGTAGTCCTTTACACATACAGCCTGCCAGAAATACTACCTGTATGTTTAAGAACTACTATAAATCATTTCTCCAGCCAAGCCCTCACCGCTGTAATGCCATCAGTAGCTATCTATATCTGAAATTATAGAGAACTCTGGAATTCTTTGCTACTTTCTCAACCATTACTTTATCAGACCATTTTTTTTTCAGACTGGAGAATAAATCAGGTTCAGACAGATTCAAATTTCACAGAAAAATTGCAAGAGTGATTCGAATATGGTATTTTAAGGCTCATGCATACAGTTTGAATACGAAACTCAAAGATGAGTATAGGAAATTCAGCTATGAAACTAGAAACGGCTACAAAAGCTGATGCTATAAAAATACTTGCACACACAGAATGATGTGATAATGAGCCATGCATCAGAAAAAAAATATAGCAGACAATATGAATGGAAAGCATACTTAAACTCAAAAGGACACCTGTGCCAGCGTTAAAAATGATTTATTACATGAATTGCAGGTCAGAGCAGACAATACGTGCCTACAAGAATAAACTAAGAAAGGGTCTCCTTCCAATCAAAATTGGACTATTACATGCACTTCTAAATCAGTGTATCATCTAGTGAAGTAAAATTAACCCAAATTAGCATACTATAAACAGCACTATTAAGAAATTTAAAGGGTTTGTCTAAATGAAGAAAAATTCAGCTAAAGTCATCACACAAATCTTAATTAAGGCTGCTGTCTTTGAAATACAAAAGGAAAACAAAAACAGAACCCTTGGACAAGTTGCTGCTATTCTCATGCAAGTCAGTCAAAAAATATACTGTATCTTTGCTGGCAACTAGTAAGTAAACAGTTACATCACCCAGGTCAACTACAAAATCACCCTTTTTTGTGTGTGTAACCTATCCTCTCTGGCTTCGCTTTCTTATCATAACTCCATAATTTATAATATAATTCCACATTATAATAACTTCATAACTAATAGTATGCCTACATAAGCAGGCATACAAATGGGTTGAAGCAGACAAATACACGATGGTACAGCATACCATTTCAGAACAGTAACTTCGTACAACAAAATTTCTGTTTTTTTGTTGTGTTTTTTTCAAGCAAGTTTGATAATTTTTATTAAAGATTATCAACACATTCTCAATTTTAACTTAAGTACACAGTCTCTATTATCAGAATATTTAAATAATTTCACAATTAACAGACAGTATGTTATGAATATGGTCCAGAAAATTTATTAAAATGTTCTCCTGGATAAGAAAGGACCAAAAGAGAAGTCAATTTCTGTCTTGTCATTTTCCATCTTCTTATTTTTACGTATATGAAACATTCACATGAGAATATCGTGCAAACCTTACATTTAAGAAAAATTTTGTGGCAAGAAAAGGGAAACAGAGTAAAACAGCATAGTCATATCTATGAATATTCATTAACCTGAAATTAGAAAGGACTATTCAGAAAAAATAACTATAAATCCTACAAATGTGACATGGAGACTTCTGAAATATGTAAGGACATACACTGGATTCCAGATTTGTCATTGTCCTTGGATTCCCTATCCAATACATTGAATCATGAAGAGGAAGAAATGTACCACAGAGTGTGGAGAAAATGCTGGAGCATTTCCTGAGTTGGGGAAAATGGAGAGACTTCAACCCAGCTAAAAGAGTGTTTCATGACACATTAAAGATTATTTTCACTCAGGATTGAAGAACCTGTGGTAGCAAAGGGTTTAACAGCATCCCTAATTCTCACAGAGTTACTTCAAAGCACCCAGTATGGACCATGAGGACTGTACCCTGCCAACCTATTCTCTCTGTGTGGCCAGTTGCCAACTCTTCTGCTGAGACTTTTGCTGAGACCATTTTCTTCATGACTTTAAGAGCTGAAGCTTCCCTGAAGAAGAAAACAAGTGAAGGAATAATGTGACTGTAAACTTGAATTATCCTATGTTGATAAACTGGTCTTGCTGAATCTACATCAGAGAACAAGTGAAAATATGCTCTAACACACACCCTTTTTTTAAATATTCTGCAACATAAAAAAGGATAGCCCTTCTTGTATCCTTGACCAAAATCACATAAGAAAAGACAGGAAATTATGAGCTTTCTCTTTACATTGTTCCTATATATCTACAATTTCCTTGTATTTTTCATTATAAATTACCATGCCATAAGACTACTACAGAAAGATCATGTTCAACAGGTGGCAAATCCTATCAAAGAAAATACCTGATATTTAAGATACAGTGATAATCAGCTTTGCTGTATAGCCAAGCCTATGAAATTCAACATATTTTGTTCTGCACTGATCAACATCAATATCATGTTATACTGAGTTCCTCCTAGTCAAACACCTGATAAATGAATCAGTTACAAGAAGCAATTGAGTATAAAGCAAGCCTCTGAACAGGTTTCCATTGCATTTGTCACTGCAATAAATGAATAAATCTTTCAAATCACTACTTCTGGTGCATTCCCAAAAACCCTCATCATGAAACCTGAATTACAGCATTCTGAGATATAGAAGGTTGTTTTTTGACAAACAACAAGCTTGCTAATTGTCTTGCTTTGCCTTTCATCCTCAGTAATTACTTTTGTTCCATATGGTGACAAGCTAAGTGCCTTCTATTTGTGTGTAAAAAAGCAGCGTGATCTTCTGATACCAAAACTGTCCACATTTTGTGTCATGCAAGAGGCTGGATTACCAAATCAAGTGCAGTTGTGTGGGCTTGGCAACATCATGACAACTTTTGTTAAAATTTTCCTTTGTCACTATTACAGTTGAGCCTAGTAGCAATAAAAATAGTGGAAAAGACGGTACTAAAGAAGTGTTTCTTATCTTTTTACAGGATTGCTAGGATTCTCAGTTCCCTGTACCCTACTTAGACTAACAGGTGCTGACCATTCAGAGAATCAGATCCATTCAACAACCAGTTCTGACTCTTGCCTGTGGAGCTGGTAGGGGCAAAGGCAAGAGTAAAAAGAGCAGGAATGTTAAGCCAGTTGATAATAAAACAACAGTGTCCCCTACTCCTCCAGCTTCACCCAATGCTTACACTAATTTAAACTTGTCTTGCTGCAAAGATCTATTTATCTGTTTCTCTCTTTCCTTGCTGTTACCAGAACTGGAGCTAAAATAGTGAGAACAAGAAAATTTGGAAAAAATCCTGGTGTGTATAATAACCAGTGAAAAGCCTTTATATGCTTGCTGTACTGTTTTATAAACAAATGGAGGAAACTGCCACTTTTGGGCCTGTCAGAAACAAACAAACAAACAAACAAACAAAAAAACAACAACAGCAACAACAACAACAACAACACACATGTTAAGTCTTAAACACCATTTTCTTAAGAGCTAAACCATGGTCAGCATCACCTCAGCTAATTCCCAGAACAAACAAATTTCACCCAAATTATTTACTGCAAGTCTGGAATACAGATGGACTGTCCTAAAGGTTAATTTAATTTTCCCCAATTTAACTCACTCTCTAAAACCCACACAACTTTGAGCAAGAATCTCAGGAAACAAATTGCTGAAGTATGAAACAGCTTTATTAATTCTTTGTAATCATGGCCAGCACTTTGGTAGAAAGAACATTCAGAAATATGCCAATGGCTTGCTGCTAAGGTAGTTAAACTAATAAAATTTAAAAACTATTCACAGAAGGTTTTCTGTAAAATAAAACCAAATTTAAATAATAAAATTATCCTAGGCTATTTTTTAAAAATTCTGAATCAAGAGCTTAGATATAAACATTTGCTTGCAAGAGGAACAACCAAAATACTGTGAGATTGAGCTAAAGTAGGCAGATACTAAATTAAAATAATTTGAACATTTGTCTTGATAAGCAAACAGGGTGTAAAGGGTAAACATGGTGAAATATTGAAGATAAAGAGTAAATTTAATGTTTACCTTCTTTGTAAGATATCAATCTAAGGAGTAAAAATAGTATCCAAAGAAGGTTATATACTTTGGCAGATAGGTAACTTTTAAATAACACAAATTTCATATTCACCCTGTACCTCAATTTCCAAATCACCATATTAGTAGGTATTATACCAACTTTCCCTTAAATTAACCCTGAGCAATATTTTCACCTTGCAGTATAGATACAGCCTCTAACATTTTCTATCAGCACCTATCCTCTCCCCCATCCAAGTGTGTAGCTCTCCCAAAGACACACACACAGAAGAAACCTCTTAGGCTTTGGAAATAATGCAAAGATCAGACTGCTACTCTGGTGTTTTGAGATTCTCAAAGCAGAGTACTTGACTGAAAAGCAACCAGAACATACTCTGAGCACAGCAACAGAGGAAAAAAAAAAAAAAAAAAAAAAAGTTTAAATGTCTCTATTTTTTTTTCTTCAGTCTTCAATTGCATTATTCAATTACAACTCCCAGGAAAAGAGAAATTTAACTAAAATGACACCCCTGGCAGGGTTTAACAGGACTCTTGAAAACCATCATAGGCTTCTCCTAAACAAAGTATGTAACTGGAGCTGCCATATCTGAACTTAGTGCTAATGGTTTTCATCTTTTGCACTTTAAGGCTAAACTGAATATTTTATAGAGAATCAGTGTAGGAAAGTCTTGAGGGAAAGGAGCCTAGGAGATTCTTGTGAATCAATGTTTCCTTATGTAGATTTATTTTTTTCCTCACAAGGCTCTCAAAAATGGCTGGGTCTTTTTTTAAATCAAAGCTTCTCTTCTTGCCTTAAATAAAAGGCCAAAGCAAGAACAGATTGTGAAGCTATTATATTCATGAAGAGAAAAAGAGAGGTTAATTCAAAATTCTATGGTCTGTTGAACCCAATATCCGCACGTTCCCCAAAGCAACAACAAACGCACCACGGAAACTCAATCAAGGCATCAAACCCACTCCAGCAAATGTGTTGTGCCAACCCATTATTAATGTTGCCTCTCAGGGAAATTCTGTATCAGCATGAACTTGCTGAAAATATTTTTCACAAATTCACATTACACTATTTCCTTGACATTAAATGCCAAAGACAGCAAATTAGGAGAGGTCTGAGAGAGGGGAGAGATTCAAGGATGAGTTCTGTACACAGAACCAATCTGATGAACAAACTGCACAAGTATGTTCAGAAAGGGTTTAATATACTGACATTAGCTGCTGGCGAATTTGACAGGTTCTAGATAAGTAAGTTGTCCTTGTGAAGAGAGATTCTGTGGACAAATTTTCCTGTATTCCTCCCCATGCCAGTCACAGGAACAGGAGTGAAATATTGGTGAATGAACATAGCTGAATTAAGCCATTCAGCACAAGAATATGGAGCTTAATTGTGTTCCTTGCATCTTTTCCTACTGCCAAATAAAAACACCATTGTCCTTGCTGAAGAATTCCCTTTCATGTCTCAAGGATCTCTGCCAACTTAGTTGTGAAAGTCACACTGCGTGCCCAAGTGGAAATGAGTGGATCTCACGTCTTCAAATTTATCCCTTCACCCTCTTTTTGGCAATAGAATTTGAATGCAGTAAGCCCTGTTGAGCACACTGAGAAAGTTCATTCAGTAGTCACCTGCACACACACAAAAAAAGTTGCTTTACAATGTAAATGGAAGCTACATGCATGTTGTCAAAATGCATGCTAACTCCATCTCAGTGACACAACTGCAGAGTACAAATCTTATCGGAGGTGATAATGCAAATGTCCACTTCCATCGATGAACGGCTGCAGTATGTGGGAGGGGGAGGAAGAAGGGAAATACTTTCCATAATGTGACCTAATTAAAACTGTAGAGTATAAAGGAAATTGATGGCACAAAAGTTCAGATATTAAACACATATTTTTAAAGATTTAAAATCATGTTGGGATGTGAATATTCATTATCAGGCTCTGTGAGACCAGGGAACGTTAGAAGAAATTTCACAGGAATTTTCTGTAATGCCAGTGACTGAATAGCTCTGAAATCCCATAGGTTTTTTAGAAAAAAATGTCATTCAATAAAACAACAGTAACAGTGAAATATGTCCCATCTGAAGCTGTTATAAGTCACTATGGCTATCATCTGGCTATCACTGATACAGTATGTCTGTCACGCACAAACATTATTTAGTAATTAAACTCAGGGTTTACATAGGTTGCTACATTTTTTTTCCTTAAAAGATTACTTATTAAAAGAAAACATGACCTGTAAAAACATTTTCACTGAGGCAAAAGTGAACAGTGACTTTGCAGAAATATTAAATAGCATATTGAAGTATGAAAAACACAATAAGGATAATTCATTCAGGAGGAGAACAAACAGAATTCTCTATTCATTTCTTTACATGTCTGCACTGAAAAATCAGCTCTTGGCATGTGTCATGCAGCTGGGACAAAAAAAAGTGTGTAATTTCATTCGGTGCTCCAGTTGGATTTGATTTCCTAACACCTCCTGCAATAAGGACAAACTGTTGTTTTTGCAGAAGTCTGGGCAACTAACCCTACAGAAAGCCTCTAAAAACACACTGGTTGGGAATGGAGGAAACTGTGAAATGCACATGCCAACAGTTTTATTTGGTAATAAATTTAATCTTTTGGCATAATTGCCATATGGCACATGATTTTCTTGTCTCTCTTTTTTTTTTTTTTTTTTTTTTTTTCCTTTTTGTTTAAGTTTTAGCAGGTTTTCATTAGAAATTAGTGGTTTTCTTTTGTTTCTAAAAAAATCCCTTTATTAGGGCAAACATTCTTTTCTTACTTTCCACTAAAGCCCAAGGGTCTGTCAAAGGTAATTATGTATTCACAATACCCTGCTATGTGTATGTATATTTTGTTCAAAATCCTTTTAAGAAGAAAGCAATGTCCAGATGAAGATGGACCAGAACCAGGACTGTAAATTAAATCAAACACATAAAAAAATTAGATTTATAGCATGTTTGCTCCTTCAATCTACAGCTCATTTATTCTAAATACCTATTCCCAGTGAATAATTTTCTGGATGTCACCACAATTTACTAGGGTCAGCATCCAAGTGTAGTACAAGCAACATATTTAAATTAGTTTATTTGGTCAGGAAAGAGCAATATAACCTGGTGTATATCAAGAAATTGTTAATTTGGCTGTACTCAGGAACAAAAACATTTCTGCTGCAATAGAGCAGTGGCAAGCTGGAAGTATCGTATCTTTTTCAGTTGCATAAATGAGATTCCTAAAAAGGTGCTGAATAAATATTAGTCTAATGTCATTCTTCCAAGGAGGATATTAGAGTCCTAACTTTAAGCATCTGGATTCAGACTGGGAGAAGCATGAACCAATATCCAGGCTGAACCACATGCATCGGGGAGCTTGGGTCCCCAAAGAGAAGAATCCTACTCCTTAGTTCTTAATCCTTTTTGCACCCAAGGTGCATGAGACCCTTTGTCAAATTATTTTCATGTGGTCCAAGGAGAGAGAACAAAAACAGGAGAGTTAGAAAGCTTTCAGTTTCTGTTTCTCCCCTTCTACAGATGAAAACTGGAAAAAAATATGTCAGGCTTAATATTGCTCCTTTTGCTACTAGTTTCCTCATCATGTATTATGAAACTACCAGTTACGTGGGGTCTGTGTTTTCCCTGCATTGGAAAGAAAGGGAGATTAATAATCTTTTAATTAGAAATCTATCCTGTTAAGAAGAACAAAATCTTATAGCCTGATGAATTGAAGAAAAGCATTATATGATTTTATAGGTCTGTACTTCCCCATTCATGACAGTGTGCAGTATATTAACAGTACGGAAGCTATTTCTTTAAAAGAAAGCATGAAAATACTTTAGGTAAAATCGTAACTATCTTAATTTCTCAATTCAGTGGGAGTTTTGGTATGTGCTAAGCTTGCAGTAAAAATGAGTTATGAAAATAGCTGTCATACAGGCCATTTTCAAAACATGAATAATTCAAACAAGTTCCTAATTTTTTTTCTTCAAAAAATATTAAACTCTGTTGCTTGTACAATTAATGCAGCTGAAATAGTGAGATTTTAAAAGCAACCACTTATTCTATACAATAACATTTCATTGGAATCTTTATTGTGTTTATTTTCATGGATCGCAACAGACAATATATCCTGCACAAGGAAAAAATGTAATCCATTTTACCGACAGTGCACAGTCAAAAGAGAGATGGAGTTTGCACTTCGCATGTTGTGAATGAAAATTGAGAATATATGTAATAAGCATTTCTAAATGTTAATGAGTTATTGAGCTGTGTGTCTCCTAGTGTGTTAGTGATTATTTTTAATTTATTTTCTAGCTTCTACACAACTTTTCTGTAGGAAAAGAAAGCCCAAATGAAATTAAAGTGAAAATATACAATGAAGCAAAATTAATAAAAAGCAAATGCTATTGAAATTAAAACCGTATTTGCCCCAGGGTAAATTCATAGCGAGATTCAAGCCAGGAGTGACTATGGCAATAAAGCTCCAGCCAGAACTGTCCCTGGGTCTTCCAGAAAAGGGTACTCTTCATAGCTATTCTCTTCAGAGACACATGTGCATACACAGGCAGGAAAAATAGCTGCTGCTTAAAATATTTAAATTTTTTTAAACATCAAATGCAAGTAATTTTATTTCCCCTCCATAATAAATGAAGTTAAAACACGTATCTTGTCCTTGCAGTTCTTCCTGAAACCACAATTTTATCAAAACCATCCTAGCTCAGAATTTGGATGGAAAACATCTATGTAGCAAATACAAATCAGAAAGAAGTATGTGTGTATAGGACAGAAATACAAAAACCATCCAATTGAAAAAATATCTAAAAGACTGTGAACAAACACTGTGGACCAAAGATTCTGTTCAAATGCATGGCAGGGTTTGGGAAACCACAATTAGGTTCCCTCTTCCCCCACAGGCTTACCATGTAGCTTCTGCTAAATGGCTTAGAAAAAGCAAATACTTCTATGGACATTTCAGTCCTAGAGCTGGAAGTTACATCTACCCATAAGAAAACAATTCTTACTGTGTTTAACATGATCATGTCTTCCAGATCCTCAGTGTCAGCAATATCACAAAATAGTTCTGCTGCTTAACCATCTTTGCCACTGAAAAGCTTTTGTAAACATCTAACTTAAAAAACTCTTCCTTCTATTTCAAATCAGTATTTTTGCTTATCTGAATTGTCTTACAGTCTCAAGTGACCTTAATATAGAGACATATCACACATGAGCTGAGCTACATCAGTGGATCATGTCTAATTACACTTCAATTAAGTTTGGCTAAGAGTACTCACAGTCTGCTATTGAAGCTCGGAGGATGTGCAGTGACCATGAAGCTTCTGCAAATCAGTCATGTATCTGATCTGGGCATGAAATCTATTCCCTTGTGTTCTCAGGACTGATTGCCTCCTTCTCTAGTCCATCCAAATCCCTGAAGGACTCTTGCTAGATCAGTTTAGGTAGGAAGCACTCCTGAATCGCACCTAACAAATCTGGCACCACACACAAATAGTTGTTGCTGTTTCATCTAACAGGTTAGGGAACATATTCTGAACTGGGCTGAAGCCATTTTTCTTGATGGGAGTCAAAATGACGAGTGTTTCCCACTCTCCCAGGGAGAGTTATATTACTTCTACAGTGAAATAAAGTGGAATTAAACTAAGAAAAGCTTAATCTAATAGTAGCATTTCACTACTACATCATTGCTGCATTTAGAAGAGAGGGATAAATTAGAGGTGGTTGGAAAAGTAGGCTAATGCTCCAGTTATCAACTCAGATATGACAGCCAGCGGTCAAAGAGCACCTGCATACAGTCAGACAGAATTAGTAAACTAAAAATTAAAAAAAATAAAAAATTATTATTGACTCATTTCCAAAGTGATTAGGAAGTATTTGTTGTCATTATCCCAGAAATGCATACCACCTTGCTACTGTTTGTGTGTGGTACAGTCCTGCAGTCCTGTAGCTACAGCACTACCCTGCAAGCCTCAGTAGAGCCCTGCTGGCAAAATATCAGGGAAGACTTCCTAATGATACCAATTCTGCCCAACTTGAAGATGATGTCCCAACAAGAACAGCTTAAACAGACACACTTAGCACATATATAAGATATAGTCAGGCTGCTAGAAAGTAGAGAGCTTCAAAGAGCAAAAAGTACTGGATAAAGAAATAGATGCCTTCTAACATCTTCTATTCATCCTGAAATAAGCTAAATCTCCTAGTGAAATTGTACAGTTCTAAAAAGTAGGACTCCTAGAAAATTCTGACTAATAAATAAAAATGCAAATTTATGCTCCCACTCAAAGATTAATATAAAAATCTAGTCCCTCCCTTTGTTTTTTCTCTACTTAGTATTCATTACATATTTGACTACTCTTGTTAAATGTGATCCATAGCACTCAGCCTAATTTAACAACTTATTTACACCTACATCATGTGTATCTGGCAAATTCAACTTCTTAAAGTATGCTAAGTTGCTTTTATGAGCAACTTAACCTAGCAATGAAGAGAAGTTATGCACCTTCACAGGCTTACAGAGATCCTGCCTGCTTACACACCTTAAATCTCTTCAGTAACTGCATAAAAATACAGTCACTTAGGTCAGGAGAAATAGTTCAGTAGGCAATGAATATTAAAGCACAAATTAGATGGCAACATTAGAAAATTGCTCCTGAACAGCTCTTTCAGAAAGATAACTAAAAGACTTTCCACAGCCATTTATTGTGATAATACACAGCCCTCAACAGTTAGACAGAGGCGTCTAATGCGGTATCTCAAGTCATGTCACAGCTTTCTGCCTTTTTGATCATGGTTGTCCACTGGGAAATACTTTTTTTTTTTTTTTTTTTTTTTTTTTTCCCTATTGCTCTGCTACATTTCAAGAGAATGAAGAATGAAGTCAGGATCACATGGAGGTTCAGTATGTTTTAGAAAGGTCTGTCCTTGAGCATATTAGCTCCTGTCACTGGGGTGGCCGTAATGTTGCTGCTGAAAGAATGTTTTCATTATATATATTACACGTATTATACTATACACATCAAATATACACATATGCATTGTACACATTATTTGCACTAATGTTATATGCCATATGTTATATAAAAATAAGCAAATAAAAGTCAGATGAACTACTTGCAAGGAAAACATGCTAACATTATTTCCCAAAACGTGTGAAGAGATATCAGAGTATTAAGCAACAAGTGTAACTACTCATGGAACTTAAATCACTGTAAAAAATAATCACTATCAAGGACATCCAGGTATTTGTGAATGCATATATCTACTTTTCATTTAAAATTCATGATTCCAAGCCAGCCGATTGACTAATGTCTATATGTACCTGCTATATTTTCTTAGATCAGTTTTCCTTTTCTGTGTGTGTAAGCCATAAGGCAAGCATACTAAGGTTAATCTTGGTACCATTAAGTGGCACATAATAAAATATAACATCTGCTTGCCATGTCTATTAGAAGAATAAGGTGGAATTTCCAATCAAAGCACTATCTTTTGGACAAATTTGAACTTACTGGTTCTGCCAACGTTCTCAAAGCTTCTGCAAAAATTAAGAATGATAAACTTTTGGTGATAAGTATTACAGAAAATATGCAGAGAAAGGGAAGAGGAACTTTTAAGTAGAATTGTTAAATGAGTAGTCCAACATCTTATAGTAATTTAAAGGCAAGTTAATTAAAATAGCGTCTCCTTATTTCTTACAATTTCAGGCTGGGATTCTCCTGATCCCAAGACAGAACTTGGACATTTTTTTGTAGGTAGTTAAGAAAAAATAACAATCCTGAAAAAACAGCTTCCACAGTATCTGTAAACCCATCTGCCTTCCTCAGTTGCCACATCTTGGTGTATTTGGTGTACATGGCAAGGCTTTGACACTGGAGGGCTGTGGGGCGACCTCCGTGCGGGGAGGCCGGGGCTGCCCCGGGCCGGACACAGCCGGTTCCAGCCAGCTCCAACCCACCCACCGCAGGGCACGGCTCGGCCCCTCGGCCGGGGTGATGGGCACCTGGGGGAAAACAGCCCTCAAAAAGGGCAAAATGCTTCACAGGCAGTGAGGAGTGAGGGAAAAAAAGTGTGAGAAACAACTCTGCGGACACCAAGGTGAGAGCAGAAGGAGGGGAAGAGGCGCTACAGGCACCACAGCAGAGATTCCCCTGCAGCCCCTGGAGGAGACGAGGTCTGAGCAGATATATACACTGCTGCCTGTGGAGGATCCTATGCCAGAGGAAGTTCATCCTAAAGGACTGCAGTCCATGGGATGGATCTGCATTGGAGCAGGGGAAAAATGTGAGTAGGAAGGAGAAGCAGAAAAGAACCATTACGGATTGACCCCTACTCACCATTTCCCATCCTCCTGCACTGTTTGGGGTGGGGGGGAAGGTGTTGTTTTAGTTTATCTTTTTTTTTCACCATCCAACTCTAAGTTGACAATAAATCAAATTTATTTTCTCCCAGTCAAGTCTGTTTTACCCAGGATGGTAACTGGTAAGCTATCTCCCTTTCTTTACCTTGACCCATAAGCTTTTTCATCTTATTTTCCCTTCGTCCTACTGAGGAGTGGGAGTGAGAAAGGCTCTGGGTGGGCGTCTGGCATCTGGCCAAGATCAACCCACCAAAAATCATACACTGAAGATTTTCACACGTTTAAGGTCCTGCTTCTGAAGACACTGGGAAGAGTCTCAATTTCGACAGAGCTCAGCAGTTTCACACCCAGAACAGACTTAAGCCTCATTAGGATCAATAAGCTAGATGTTCTTCTACTTCCTTTTTCTGAGGGTTTGATCTTACAGGCACTGCTAAGCACCTGTTACAGAGTGCCACTTAAAAGTACCACTTAAAAAATAAAACCTGGTTGCAGGAAGAACCATTGGTCCCAATTATCTACTAGTTCAAGCACTGATATAACATGTGAGAGGATACAGTTCAATTGTCTTTCAAGAGGATTCCATCTCCTGTTGCCAAGTAAAGTCCTGTAGCTGTCAGACTATGAGTTATGATGGGGTGTTTTTCATTCTTTCTCCTGAAACCATACATGATGATCCATAAGGCACCCCCTTCTCCCTGCTATTAGCTTGCTTAAATAGCTCTCTCCTCATCACAGTAAATTTTGTGGATTCCACCCCAGACACAGAACTCTCCCTGTGCACTACATGGGTGGCTACAGATCTAGCCAAGGTTCAGCTTTGGATACAGACACACATGCAAGATTTTGGCATGTCAATGCTCAGGATACAGCCCTTGCTTCCTTTTTCACATCTCAGCATGACTGCTTCCATCATGACTTACATTAAAAAAGTAAGCATTGTTGTGAATTTAATGATGTCTTCACCTTTCACTGACAACAGATTATGCTTGTTAAAGAGTTTTTTTTTTGCTATTGTTTTACATCTAGCTTCCAGCACTAGCCGGCTTTATACACTTCTTTCCATTCAGCTGAGCAAAAAAGCTATAGTAGTAGCTTGAAAAAAGCAAAAACTCTTTTAATTCATTTTGCTCCACTGACTGGGAACCACATTTATGAAACACTATGAAACAGATATGAACTATTTTATATTAACAGAACTTGCCTCTCCTCCACCATGGACCCTGCATTTTCTGTTAGCACTGGAAGAGGGGGTATGTATGTTTATGTGAGCCAGGACATTCCTAAAAACAAGATTATAAGCCTCAAGTGGCTACAGCAAAGAAATGCTTATTTCATTCAAAATAAATGGAGAAACTCTTGGACTATAACTGGAGTCATATGTTATAAATCAGCTTATTGAATAACACAGCCTTGGAACAATCACTGTTCTGGGACAGTCTTCTACTACATAGTAAAACTTCCATAAAAACAGTTACATTCTATGTTGCTAATAATAAACACTGGAAAACTAGAAATGCTTTTCCTGCCTTCTTGCTGGCTCTTTTATAATGGCTTTGGGCATAACTCTTAGGAATTATACAAGCCAGACATAAACTAAAAGCTATCTTGAAGGCTAAACTGATAGGAATTTCTTTTATGTTCTTTTCTGAACTAGTGCTTTCTCTGCTATCATTAATCTATTATCTTCCATTAGTGGAGCTTATGCTTTTCATGCTGTGAGAACCTAAACTCCCGACAGAAATGCTAAGATGCTATATCTGCAGGATAGGACTCTCCTGTGCTTGTTAATAATATAAAGGAAAAAAGCAGTACCAAATCTCATTATCATCAGAAGGGTGAAAGAGTCTCAGGAATTAAAAATAAAAATAAAAAAAATGGGGGGTCCTCACTGTCAAAACAGGGGCAGTTAGATACCCTGAATTTTCTACCACCCTAGACACGTCAATCAAAGATAACACAATGCAAGAGTATCTGAGTGACACTTCAAGCTGCATTCACAAGCAACCTGTCTCATTCAAAGTCAATGAAGAGACAGGACTTACAAGCCCACACTGGAAAGTTATTGAAATGTGACTGACATCTCAAAGGAAAAGTGTCAATGGGATAGCATGACCCTGTGCTGAAACACTGCAAGGTTAATCAAAGTTATGGCAGTCGGGAGCTAGAAAGACCCTAACTTAGATTGAATTCTTGTAGTCACAGCAGTGATTGGGTCACTATCTCCTTTTCACTTCCTCTCCCACTGACATTTGCACCCCAATTTTTTATCATTTGTCCACTCTTCTTTTGGTTTCATTTTAGAAAGGTACTGGTAGATGTTGCCTGAGAGAAGGTTTTCTACATCCAAGTAATGATAGGTTTCCCTTTTCCTTCTCTGGGACTCACTGTGCTGTTAACATATGATCTAAGATAGTAAATATACCATTGGGAGATTAAAAGAAAGTGCTACAAATTGTAGAGTTATTGCTCAAAAGAGAGTAGGGAAAGCCTGAGTTAAAGGATCAGTAGAAGTCCTCTGAGCTTCTATGGAGCAATAAAGGGAGTAGGTAAAAGCTGAGACTGTTTCTTAAAGTTTCCTAACTCCCTAAATCCAGGGAGTTTCTGACAATTCGTTATCTACCAGTATCACATCAGAAAACATATTACATATCTCCTTCTCTCACCACCCCACCCACTCCCTAATTTTGTAGGTCTATAAAGACTTTATTCTTTCACATGAATTTGTGTAAATATGTCAGTAACTATCTTTTTTATTCAGTGCTATTAAGGTTTCAGTGTAGACCAGAACTATCCATTTAGCCTAAGCACACTCTGCAAAGTAACAAAGCTAGTAATAGAGATAAATTAAAGAATACAGGATACAGACAATGTAATAGTTATGTTCATATTCTCATGGTTACAAAATGCACTATTTAAGTAATTTAAGCAAGTATGACTTACTTTTATACCAAAAAAAAAAAAAAAAAAAAAAAAAAAGAATTCTCTGGTTAATTTTTTTTCCTGGATGGAATATTTTTGCTTTCTTGCGTTTACTTCATATGTTTCTTGTTTTCTTACTCTGTCAGCCCATAGCAGTATCTCACAGATACAAATAGCACCTTCTTGACACTGCATATCATTAGCTAAAAATGCTAGTGGCCCTATTCAGTTGGTTTCATTCCCTGCTCCTCCTCCTTTTCTAGAAGGCAAACAGTCTAGAAAGTAAATATGATTATTCCCTAGAGCCTAAGGACCTAGAAACCTTTTTTCCTTCCACAGACTCACTGTCTCATTTCTAAATCACTGCCTGCACTCAATGTCACACAACATTTCCATTATGGAATCAGTACTCTAGTCAATTATTTAATTAAAGGAAGATTTACCAAATAATACTCGTTTCTCCTCCAGTAAAAAGATAAAAGCAATATGATAACAAAATATTTATTTCTTTATTATTAATTATTTTTTTAAACCAGTGATGGGGAAACTTTGGATGGGGGGGAAGATCACCTTGGGAATATATTATATCAAACATGACCAGCAAGGACTTTTCTTTTAGGAAGAATAATGGTTTAATGTTTAATTAATCCTATCCATTTCTGCATTTATGGGAAGGCAGAGAAGAAGAGTCTGCTTTATAATGTGGAAAATTAAATATTAAAAACTTTGTGCCTATTTGACTTTACATTTTCTTGTTATGAATGGGTATTTTCACTTTATTTCACTTTCTTCAAACTACAAGAGACAGAAGCAATTACCACAGGTCTGCTGAACAAAGGTATTCTCAATGTACCTCTGATACTGACTTGCCAATCCCAAAACAAAACAAAAAATTAAAAACCATTTAAAGTATTAATGGAACCTTTAAAACTCACATTCAAAGTGACGCAGGTTACTCAAGATTAGAGAAGGTCAGGGAGAACTTCAGAAAAGCTGAACAAAGTTATGTATTTAAGAAACTCAACAGATAAAATTCAGTGTAGACAAGAGGCAATACACACTGGATGAAATAATGTGAATTGCCCTTATGTACAAATGGGTTCTAAATTAAGTGCACCTATTCAGAGAAAAATATGTGGAAAGTATTTTGGACAGTTCAATAAAACCATCTGTTCCATGTACAAGGGTAGTCAAAAAGTCCAACAATATTATTAAGGCCTGAAGAATTCAGAGTACTAAAAGAGAGAACAATAACTAAACTAAAGCCTTTAAATACAGTGACCCTAAATAGTCTATGCTTTTGCCTCATTTCAAAAAGCATAATAAAAAAAAAAAAAAAAAAAAAAAAAAAAAAAAGGTCCAGCCAGAGGAAAGCAGAAAAATAATGAAGATGGTTAAAAATATGACAGTTCCTGAGCTGGGAGAAAGGACGGAGCAGAGGTACAAATGACCTCTCTGAGTCACTCACCTACCAGACATTTCTGCTCCCCTTCCACTTCTGAGTGGGGCCTCTGAGAAATGCCCCGCTATCCCTCCTCTGCAAGAGCCCTGACCCCCTGTCGCTCCAGCACGGAGCCCCTGCTGAGCCCCGGCCCCTGCCGGGCTCACAGCCCCGCGCTGCCTGTGCCCACATCCCCCTGCGCTGTGCCTGCGGCCCCGGGGCAAAGCACCCTGCAGCGGGAAGGGACGGGGTGCTGGGCAGCACCCACCTTCACCCCCCTACTCACTGCGCGGACACTGTGCAGCAGGGCAGGCTCAAGCCCAGATGCTAAAAGTATGTCCGTTTTAGTACGTACTACTAAGAGCAGTACAAATGATGAAATCTTTACTGTGGGCCTTAGATACTGCTGGGTGGAAAACTTCTAAAAGGAAAATTCTTCCAAATTTCTCCCCTAGCACAAGATGGTCCCCCTCTCTCCCTTGTGCTGTCCTTGCGGCATTTCATCCTCTCTCATGTTCCAGTCATCTTCTTCTGTTTCCACTTTGGACTCAGTTATCTTTCCTTTCCCATCTCTATTTGTTCACCCTCACTTTCTATGTGTTTTCTTCACAAAGGTCCTGGAGGCTAAAAGGAGCCTAAATAGAATACAGTGTTATGCCTCCCATAGTAAATGTTCTCTCTCTTCCACTGCTGAGTGCTTGATCTTCCTTTCAAGAGATGCAGCCCAGCGGGCTGCCAGCAATTCGCTGCGCACTGTGTTGTGCCCAATACTCTGAATTTGACTTGTTCAATTCACATTCAGACCCCAGTCTAACTACACAATTAAAATCCACTGTCTTGTCTCATCTGCTGGCGCCCACTTCCTCACCACCCTGATGTGCACTCTTCTTGCTCTGTACAGAAAAATTATCATAACTGAATTTAAATTTAACATTAGTTTAGTTAAAATTTGCATGGAAAATCTCGACCATGAAATCTACTCTGGTTCACAATAAAATAGTCAGGAATGTCACATAGCCTTATTAGGGAAGTATTAGTTCCTGCATTTAGCTTTACGTTTCTCAGTTTGATTAAAACCAGAATGTCCATGTCACTGTTCCATTCTGACCTCCTCCCTCTTGTTACTCAAGTAATGCTGCAGTCTCAATGTACTTGGCCTCTCCCTGAGACCACTTAAACTTTGGACTTTTTCTCTCCTCATGTTCCCAGAGGTCTATTCATACTCAAGAATATCCCATGGTTGTTTTTCATCCTTATTGATTACTGCTAATTTTCTGCCTTCCATGCTGGGATTTTTCCCTCTTTCTGCTGTTAAAGAAAGAACAAGAACCAAAGTCTGCCACCCAAGTGTCTTTGCCATAAACCCCATTCATTCCTAGCCACTTTGCATTTGGTTCAGTGTTGATGGTGTTACATTATGCATCTATTATGAACTGTGACACCTGTGTGCAAATGTCAAAGGACACAAACCTCTGTAAAGGCATGACACTAATAATAGTCCATCCAGAATAGGCACTGAAACAACTTTCATTTTATGTTATTGCCTGTAAGTGTCACCTAGCACAGATGGCCCTGACAGCCAGCCTGGAGGCCTGAATTTCGAATTGTAATTTTGCTATTGGTTTATTTAGAGAAGTTAGGAGAGCTGCGTCCTTCTTTTCCCATCTGTAAAACACAGTTAGTCAAGGTTACTTCCTCTAAAAAGCTTTTAAATCTATTCAAACAAATGTCAAAATAAGAACTAAGTATTTATTATTTTTTAATCATTGAGAGGTTTTTACAGAGCCAGCCCCAAGGTTATACTTGAGCTCTGCTGATTAACTGCTGTTTTATAGGTATGTGTAGCCAGTATTTTGTGTAAATATATTGGTTTCTGTGTCTCTCAGGTGTTCTGGCTAAGAAGCTAGATGTTTGGTTGCGACCCAAGAGAAGATTTGCGACGGCAAAGCCCCCTAGCTTTTCCAAAAACAAAGGACGTCATTGTAGAGAGGCTAACTCGGTATGAAATTTAGAAAATGGAGTTGTCTGGCAAGGAACTTATTATTACAGAAAACTTGAAAGAAAATAAAGGTTTCAGATCCAAACCAGATATTGCGGCCAATAAACTGAGGATCAGAGACAAGCAAGAAGTTGGCCTCCCTTCTAATGAAAGTCCATTAGGGACGCTGATAGACTGTGACTGCTTTTCTTCCTAACTTTATTAATTAGAACCCTCAGGAAATTCAAAAGCAAAAAAGAGGGTGAGAGGGAACGTTTGCCAGAATTGCTGCAGCATGTGTCAAACCCTCTCACTTTTAAGACATGTATACAAACCAGTAACATTTTATCTATTCCAGCACATCTGAGCTCAGTGGGAAAATCCCACTGAGTTCAGTTCACATATCAATTTACACTTAAGGGTAAAGTGGTTAAATGTCTTGTCTAATTGAATTGGTTTCATTACGAGTTCTGGTTTGTCTAAACAGCATGGCATTCAATACATTAAGGATGCCGTACATGGGTAGCTCAAACAAGTTAATTCTGTTGGAAGTTATGAAAAAGAGAAAATAATTTAATACCTTTTTTTTTTTTTTTTTTTTTTTTTTTTTTTTTTTTCTTACTGCTCATTTTTACAGTTTCCAGAAGCAGACTAGGGTCTTCAAGACACTACTTCTAGCAGGCATAAAGAGCAACACCTTGTATGCTAACTAGGTTTGGGGGGGGTTGTGTTTTGTTTTTTGTTTTCTTTTGGAAAAAAGTCTAAACAGTTAAAATCAAAGAGGGGAGAAAAGGAAAAAAAAGTATCTAGGGCAGAGGTTATGCCATTCTTGACTTACATCTGCCCAACCCTGATAGCTCAATGATTACCAAATCCATTTTTTGAGCAAATAATTCAGGGACGTGGCTTTTAAAAATAAATACGCATTTCTGATCTGAAAAATTCAATCTGTTGTGACAAGGACCAAAGGCAGCCAGACCTTTGAAGTACCCTCTTTACTTATATTGAAATGATGCTCCCTTTCAGTATAAGGAGTACCTAAAAAACTCTAACAGGTTCTTAATCATTAAAGCAGGTTTGTATTTGACCTAACACTAGAACAAATACTTGTTAGCAGAGAAAATTCAGAACCAGATAAGTAACACAATAGAGATTAAATGGGATTATAAAGAATGTTTCTTCAGTGTAACCCAGATCATATATTTGAAAGCAATTCCTTCTCTCCAGGCTTGGTTTCAGACAAAATTACTCAATCTGGGTTGCAGCGCACCCTGTGCAGTACCTTCTAGGTCCCCCGAAAGCTTCTTCCATCACCTTAGCACTTCTGCAGCACACCTGCTCCCTGTACTTTTCACTAGCTCCTTGCCCCCTGCCCATGCTACAGGCTCCTGCTTAGCTACCACATCCTCTCTACCCTCTCCTCTGGGATCTCCCCTACACAAGAAAATAAAGCTACCTCCCTCCTACCCAGTCACTTCCTTTTTAGAGGAACAAAGAAATGAAAATAAATGCCATCCATCACACAGATACATTCAGGAACCAGCACTGTTCTCTGTTCTTCTCACAAAACATCAATGCAGGCAAGAGAGCTTCATGACGATAATTGGGAGAACCACACTGGAACATACATCACTGTCTGCATCTGGTGCTATTTCGTATGCTCTGTTCAAGGATCTGAAGGGGTGACATTCCAGTGGACAAATGGTGTTTCAAAATAATACTAATTTATTCTGCAGCCTTGCACAATCTGCACTGAGAGCTAGTGGCAACAGATTGAACGGTACTACAGATCTCTCCAGCACAGACTCTTCTTCTCCTACAAATGCAGAATTAAGTATTCATGAAGAGATTTCAAAGGTCTAAAATGACTGTAGAGCTTTCAAGATGCGACACTGAACTAAGACACTGTCAAATAACAAGTCATAACTGGAAAGGCAAAATTTATCTCCTGAATGTAACAGAAACATAAGAATAAATGATTGGCACTAAACAACAGTCTTCTCCCCTTCTCCCTTTTCTTTTTTTTTTTTAGTGTAAGCATGCAACAAAATGGCTGCTAGTTACACTTTTATGATGGAGAGGATACAGGATTGTCTTTAAAAAAAAAAAGCTCTTGAAGCTTTTGAAGTTCAGATTGATACTTCATAACAAATGTTTTATAGAAAATACAATTTTTAAATTAATTTTTATTACATACTTTTTTGAGCACTGCCAATGACTGCAAAACCCCCAGTGATTAAAAATTAAAAAAAAAAAAAAACAAAACCAAACAAACATGTTTTACTCAGTTTGCATACACCAAATTCCACCAAAAGTTTCCTTAAACAGAGCAATATGGAAATGATTTAACTGAGGTAACCTAAAGCACTCCAGAACAGCCAGACATTTCCCACAAAGCACACCTGAAGAACCAGGCTGAACTCACTTATATTCATTGGGGTAGCACTGATGTGTATTCTTGTAGAGGAATAAAACAGATAGAAACTCAATGTGGCAATACTAAGAAAGTCACAAACCATCTTTGCTTGAATTCCTCATGCCAGGAATAATAAAGTCCAAGAGACAAATGGCCTAGACCAAGCAAAGGGTGCCGTCAGTCCAGCTCTACAGTAGTCTCCACTGCAGAGGATCATGTCAGAATATAAAGCTGAACTTGTAGCTTTACAGGACACTCGAGGAGTACTCTCTGCAGTGAGTACTCAATGAAAACACTGTTTGCTAGTGTGTGGTTGCACTCTTGTATGGACCACGCATACTGCGCACACCAGGCAGAGGTGCAATCACACACAAGCAGGTCACACACTGACTTCCGATTTGCTGTGCCTGATTTTTCATTACTTTGCACGTAAAATCAAAATAAACCATACCCACATAAAAATACACCCTTGCTCAAAATCCATCTCCCATAATCTTAGATTTTACATTCCTGAATAAAGGAATAGAGGGTAGTTTTTAACTGAATCAAATCACAGGACACTGCTCCTTATTTGAGGGATTGCTGAGAGACAAAAAACGACTTTGACTTCAGTTTTGCTTATTAGCTGGAGATGGAAGGAGGAGGGGAGCATTTATTTCTTTCTTTGCCTGGAAGGGTATTTTATTACACATAAGGCGGCATATGCATTGACGTATTTATTTCCCAAGGGAAGCGACAAATCAGCATATACCAGCAGAAACTTTGTCACTTCTCATAGAACAATCCCCTCTGTTGCTCTGAGTGACTGCATATGCTCTGCCAACAATTTTATTTTTATTTTTTTGGTACAACTTTTATGATGTTTGCCATTAGGTTACCAACATCATAGATAAAACACCTCACACACAGAGCCAACACACACAGACACACTTGGGAACTTGAGAGGGTTCTGGTTTCTTAGCTCAACTTAGAGAAAAATCAAAGCTGCTTTATTTTTCTCTTTCTGTCATCTTCAGCATCTCTTTGGCACTCACAGTAATATGATGTATAAAATGTTTTTCAACCACAGATTTACAAATAAATGTTGGAAACAAATCAGTATTAGTGCATTATTTTATCAGTTCTTTTTCATAAATACCTTCTTATATATTCCCTGTTACTGTGCCATATGAGACTAATACAGTGGCTATGGATGAACCACTTTGCTACAATAGGTAAAAATGTTTCAAAATTAGGAACTCATCATTGTTCTACAAAGACAAAACTTCCAATTTTTTTTTTTTTTTTAATATAAGAGATGATTACTTCTGTGTGTGTATTTAGATAATTACACCTATTTTTCATTACTTCTAATATTGCATTAAATTATAATTCTCTAATTTGAACCTGTAAATACCCTTTTGTTTATTTTTCAGTTCAGGTTTATTTAAAGCATATAAAAACTGTATACAGTGCTTTAAATGCACTCAGAGCCACCAGCTCTGCCCTGAGAATGAGTTCTTTCCACTCCGAGATAAAAAAAAAAAAAAAAAAAAAAAAAAAAGTGTCATGTCAGTCTCCTTAACTGTTTTACTGTCTTCATCTTGTGTTTATTAGATGGATAAAATTCTGTACTGTGTGGGGTTTCTGGTGTTTTGGGCTTTCTTGTTGTTTTTTTTTTGGGGGGGGGGTGTTGAATTAAGTTTCTATAATGTAAACGCAGGCACGTCTATGGAAATATCTTGCCTCAGAAAGTTGGTATATGGAGTGGCTGATGAAGTAGAATGGACTAAATTACATCAATGGGTCAAATTCATAATAAAAGTAAAAGGCCACAATTGTATTGCTTTCAATGAAATTCAGGATTATAACAAAAAAAAAAGAGATCTTATGTGATATACCCTATCTGGCAATTATGGAACTGACAAAATAAATGACAAAATCTGTCTCCACAAAGTATGCTTTCTTCAGTGAGCTGCTGCATTGATTATAAAAGTTGCTAGAACTTGTATCATGTTCTGCATAAGTAACATACATGCAAGCAGCTGATGCATGAGTAATTTACTTAAATCGGGTCTCTTCATTGCTACACTTCAGTTAATAATGAAAATGCAAAAGTTGTTTGGCACAGCAGAATGCTTTCTTAGCTGGAGAAAAACTGTTAGGTCTCGCTATTCACAGTATTTGATCTTAAAACACTAGAGGGCTGCACACCTTGAAATGTCTGCACATTTCCATCCTGTTATGCAAGTTGGCTTTCATAGTCTCTGCTGGCTAAAGATTTCAAATTTTGCTTTTCTGCAGTGTCATGTCATTTCATCCCCCTCTCACTCTGCAATGGCAGAGATAGCATTACTGTAACTCTCAACTTCAGGTGTACCTGCAATGGGATAATAAACGCTCTTTTATTTCTATAAATTTTCGTCCATTTAAAATAAGCAAATAGTGGTCCCCTATAACACTATCCTTATTCACACTGCCTTTATGTAATTCAGGCTCAATTCTGAAGTCACATAATTCTCCAGTGGAAAAAAAAAAAAAAAAAAAAAGGATGCATATGGTGAGGATAAACAATATCTGTACAGGGAAACTTCAATTTCTGTTTTGTATATGAGATGGACTAAACTAAATGAAGCTTCCTGTCGTAGCAACAGATTATTTGATGTGATAAACTGTCCTTTGTCTCACCTTCGCTGGCTCAGAAGAAAGAATAAAATGACACAGTAAAAGACTGCAAATATGCCCCTCTCTTTTCTCTCCCTCTTCAATAAACAGAAGGAATAGTCAGGCCAAGGGAAGTTGCACATTTCAAATTTGCTTTGGATCTGCTTTCAGGATTTATCATATATTTTGTAGACTCTACTGTGTTTTTTGGCTCTTAGTCATAAGAATGCATGAGTATTCCAAGGGAACGAGGCTGTGTGGCTTGTAAATAAAATATACATGCAGCTCCCTACTTGCAGGAAAGCGTTTGAAAATATCACCCAGGTGGACTCAAAATGTCCTAAAACCAAAAGGCAAACAAAATAAATATGAACCTGGTTATTTTTATACACTGAATGCTTTCCGAGAAATCTGGAGTGCTTGAGGTTGTCACTGTTTGTTTTTCTTGCCAGAAGACTACTGAGTTGTGATCTCTGCTTTGCCCGAGGAAGGTAAAGTCAAATTACAGTCACCGAGTCTGTCTGCAGTAGGTCACCTTGAAAGGGGAAACCCTTAAAGAAACTAGTTCTCTCTGGGAGATGGTTTCTGTGAAGGAAAAAATATATATGGCTTAAGACTCAGGAAGACAAAACAAAAGTATATTTGAGAAGATAAGTATATAAAACAGGTATCTTTGGGGTAAAGCAGTATGTACAATCGGGTAAGTACGAAGAGAAGGCATGCAGTTACACAGCTATAGACTTGGGGGAAGAAAGGCTCCAGCAGTTTATTTTTTTTGCTCTGAAGTGAAGAAAGTTAGTTATGCACACTCACTAAAACTGGCCCAAGAGCACAGCTTAGAGAGGAGAGAGGTGGGGAGGAATACAGCTTTACAGCACTGAAACATTCAATAATCCATGAAGGAGAGGTGCAAATGAATGCAACAAAACCAAACCTCCCTATAAAGCCAAGGGACTGGCCAGCTACTTTTAGTTCTGGTGTAATCTAAATGATATGCATTCAACATATAATCTCAGAATTTAATTTTCATATTCAAAATTATTAAAAACATTTGAAGAAGCTCATAATCAAAACTAGCATCTACTGAAATGTAAAAATCCTGTTGATCTGGAATTTTTTTTTTTTATTTTTCTTACCAGATGTTTTAAATTGGTATTCAAAAATAAAGGATGTATTTAGCGCAAATACTATGTATTTTAGTTCCATGGGTGATCATAAACACTTTACAAAGTAATTCTGAGAAACTTCTGCCTTTGTCTCTCAATTTTACTGTCAGCCAGCACTCATTTGCCCCTGATAACAAAGCAGTGGAGTGATTTTAAGGATTTAACTTCTGAAATGGGACTTAAAGTATATACAATCAATAAGGCTCCTGAAGCTTGAAGACACATGCACTTAAAAAATAATAAAAAGCAACTGTCAGTCTCCTTCATTTAAAGAGTATGAGATGTTCATCAGGTTACTCTGACCAATTCATAAACAATGAGTGTAATAAGCCCAGTTTCTCTCCCACAGCACATACATCCTCTAGTGACTTACATGATGTGGAGATGCGATCTTGGGAAGCCAAGTTATTATGCTGTTATTAACTAAAAACCTGTCTTCAGTGGTTAAAAATATGTCACAAATTAAGAATAATTAACCCTAAATCCATCTACTCTGTGTCTGATAGGCAGGACTGAGTTAATTTTATCTTCTGGGTTTAAACAAGGCAGATTAATTTTGATGACAGATACTTACATTTTTTTAGGAGCCCCTAATTTAATCTCCCTTGCCTTTCAGCTGTGGACTACAATAACCTCACCTTTTCCAAAGCTCATCTTTCAAAAAAGGATGTCTGATGCAGTACTATAGATCTAGATTTGAAGAACTCTATCATGCTCATTATTTTTTCACAGCAGACCTCTTAATTTATTCTCCTTCATTTTCCACTTTTGCCTCAGCAGAACAGTGGACAACCCACAGAAGACAGTTTACAGTAGAAGAATTACAGCAGTGAATATTCAAAACCTAATCCTCCACATTTTCATTCATAGATATCTACAGAAGGAGTGAGTGGAGCAATTATATGTCCCTAAAAATACCTGAACCTTTTTTCACATCTGTCCTCATTTTTGCCATCGTTTTTATAAATGTAGGCCACAGGGGGCATACAGACAATCCCTCTTTCCTTTGCCAGCATGCGTTCATCCTCAAACCATTTCTGCCCTGAACACAAAGACATACACATAAAGTCACATGAAGAGGAACATGTACTGCTTCGAATAAAAGATATGAGACCTTTCACTCATCCTTCACTCCAGTCACACAGAGTCTTGCTGATCACAGTAAAATCTTAGGATGCACCTGAAAACAGAGTCATTCAAGTATTTTTAAGGAGTTAGAGTTACTGTTGGAATTCTGTGAATGGAAAAGATGTAGAGTCCTGTGAAAGGAGTCCAAACGTATTCAAACACAACTCCAAAAAATGTTGCCATCCATTTAGTAATTTCCACCTAAGACAATGCAAGTAATCAGCCCCTCAAATTGTTATTTTTATTAAAAGAACACAGACCTTAAATAAAATGCACTGGATGAAGAATCTATTGCACCAATAACCATTATACTGCCTGAAAGAATGTCTTAGCAACAGTACTCAAGGTACCTTCAGAACCAGGAGAACAATTTCATTATGAATTCTGATAATTTACTTATATTCTGACAGAATTAAGGATTCTGGGGTTTTAACACTAATTTTTAAAGAATGGGTTTTCCAAAACTGGATGAAAGCAATAAACAACACAAAGGATAAATCACAGAGAGCTTCATTTTCTGATGTATAATGTAATGGGAAAACCGACAACTAACAGCTGACCTCAGTCTCCTCTCTTTCTGTACTGTGATCATTGAGGTGAAACTCTCAGACATATTCCTTTAATTTTTCAAAAGCAAAAAAATGAATAAAATACCCTTTCAGTGATCCTGGTATTAAAATAAATGACATTTATAATAGGAATGCACTTTCTCCTCCACTTTAGAACCCTTTTTTCTCCTTTCTGTACAGCAGTTGACTATAACAAGGAATGGCAAACCGTTTCCATTTCTACTTCTGATTCCTGTAGACAGGTCATACTGTCACTTGCAGAGGGAAAGGGAGAGGGCAGCTTATTCTGGCACCGAGGTCTTGCGTGCAGTAGCCAATGAGCTGATGGACTGGCAGCCAAGACCAAGCATCCAGGCCCACCTTGCCCACATGCAAGCATCCTATAGCAAAGCAATTCCATTAATAGCCAAGTCTTTTGTTTCTGCACTCAGCTGTGAGGACAGAGCCCATAATTCTTTGTGCTAAGATGTTCCAGCATTTGCTCCTAGTCAATTATGAGCAAATTTGGCTGATCCTCAGGGAGAATGTAGGAAGGTACCAGAGGACCATCATTATTTGCATGGCTTTGCCTATGCTTTTCCCAGTGTGTGGGCAAGTTCTGGCCCAGGAGAAGGGAACCCTCAGCAGACTCCATCTCTCACCTTCAATCTAGACCTGTTAATCTAAAAGTGTTTATTAAAAGAGAAATGCCAGGTAGGTAAGGCTAATTTTGAAAATAATTGTGCAATGTATGCATATTTGTGAACTTACTATGTGACTCTCTTTCCCATTTCAATGGGCTATTGATACTAGCTTAGATGAAGTTTAATAAATGAATACAGTCTTTGGACTAGTTTGCAGTTTGAAGCTGCTGGCAACTATATAAAAAAATCCTTACAACATATGATACAATTCCTCAGTATTATGATCCTATACATCTAGGAACAGCTACTGTGAGTGGCAGTGGCTGTCTAAGAATATCTGCATGTTTATTGTTCCCCCCTGAGGCAACAACCAATGTCTGAAAGGAAAACTCTATGTCTTGACTTTCCCTTGAGGACTATAATTACAGCTATAGAGGAATATACTCTACTGACTCACAGGTAATTGAAAAAGACTGACAGGCAAATGCTTTCTATGTCCATTTCTCTGGGATCAGATCCTCTGAAAGTTAAAATGTATAGGAAATGGGCCAATCTAGTCTCATAGTTAGAGGATTGACTATACTGACATCAATAGAATTACAGCTTTTCATATTGTTCCTGATTTTGGTCCAGTGCCTTCAAACAGAACCAAAATAAGTACTGAAGAAACCAAGCACTGCATTTCCAACATTGTTAATTCTAAATAACTGCAGCTTTTGGCATACAGCTGAGCGCTTTTTCTAACTAAACAGACCATATCTCCTGATACAAACCGAAGTCCATACACTTGACAGAGAAGCCAGGCTGAGGACACAAGAGACTGAAATACACAGGCAAAGATAAATAGAATGAAAAAAGTTAAATCATGCTTGAAATTTTACCGCAAGTTCATAATAAAAAACCTTGAGATTTTTAGAAAAATATCTCAAGCCACAAAGATCCACCCCTAAAAACAAAGGGATTTAAGGGAAATATCAAAGTACAAAATATGTATGTAAAGAAAACAATATGGACTACAAGATTACTTCAGATTAAGTTGTCATCACAATGTAAATTAATTAGGAGCACTTACAATCATGGTGCTCAGAAATGTTTTACTGTAGGTGGATAAATTAGTGGTCACCTCTAAAGCCAAAGCTGCTTTACAATTTATTGCAATGAATTAGGATTTTACCCTTGGTTCAAGTTAAATTATTTTTATGCTCTAAGTGAATTCCATAAGAGACAAAAGATTTTTGACAAATCCAGTTGCATCTTCTGAGTCAACCTTCTCAAAGACAAATGCAAATAAAGTCAAATATTATATGATCTCACTTTTCCCATTTTTGTATGTTAAAAGACAAGTCATGAATTGTTGGTTTTCCATTTCTTGGTTCACATAGATAATGGAATTAATAAAAAAATTTGCTAGTTATCAGCTAAGGTAGTAATAGTTTAAGAATTTTAATTAAGATGGAACACTTTAAGTATTTTAATAGCTAGAAATGGACTGTCATTCTTCATAAGAACAGTTCCTAGTACTTTGTAAGGCAAATGAATCCTACATATGGATATCATCAGAAATCTCATCACCAACTTTATGAATCAGTTCAACATAAACTCAACAGATTTCTTCAACATGCTAGCAAGAAAATTCCCTAGCACGGTATACAGATATCTCATCTGACTGTGAACCATACAGCTACATTTTCTAATCAGAAGTAAAAGACATCATACTTGGAATGATCTCTGTAATTTATCAGTAAATGAATGTGCAGCAACAGAACTGAAAATATTCATGGATATATCATAACCATATTAGTAGCTAATTTACATGCTTTAAAAAACATCAGAGGAATAGATATTGAGCATAGAATTGAGCATGAAAGTTTCATTGAGCATTCAGTTTTCAATGAAAACTGAAATGTAAAAATAGTCTCAATTTAAAATATTTCAAGATGTCAAAGAAGTTAGTATTTTGCTTTTTTTTTTTTTAATTAGGATTTGCAGAATAATGCAGACATGGGTTCCCTTCTATCTCTACTGTTGAAGCTTTGAAGTTCTTCAAAGGAGGTCTTTTTCCATTTTGAAACAAGTAATAAAACAAGAGTAGCTAGAAGTAATGTCAGTAAAGGTGATATCAGCCATATCATCAAGATTTTTAAAGAGCTATTTAATACATCATCTGATATTGCCAAAATGGACCAAAAAAAAAAAAAAAATACTATCTACCTTGCTTTGAAATGCTCCATTAGCTTTTGCTTTGTTAAATAAGCATTAGTCAACTACTCTGAAAGGGAAGACAAATCTTAAAAACTAAAACTGTGAGCAGAACAGACAAACAATAGACCAGGTTAAACATGAGAAACAGCTATTTGATCTTAACTGGGCTAAAATAAACCAAGAAAACTAATCTAAGCATCCTGAAGCACTTTATTGAGAACAAAGATTAAGAACAAGAGGCTGTCTGGCAAAGGGCACCAGCAGATATGAGTGATAAGAATTCAGAAGGACCACACAGGCAACTGCCTAGTTGGGACACCCAAACCCTCCTAATCAAATTTCTCTGTACCACAAGGTGTCCAAACCCTTTTACCTCCTATACTCCAGTGTATTTTCTCTGTTCCCTGACTTCATTCAACGTTTAGGTTACTCATAATGTCTGACTGATTAATAGCCATACTTTTCAGACAGGTACAGAGATGAAATTATCTTTTAAAATGCAGCCTAATATATCCTCCTTTATTAAATTTCTGATCATTAAGGTCTGTTCATGATAACAATTGCTTAGCTTCATGCTTGTGTGTGACAATAAACACAGGGTTACATTTTGTAAACAACTAGAAAGTCTTAATTCGGAATTTTGTTAAAGATTTGGTATTATTTACTGGGTTTCGGTGCTTTCAACATTTATTGTACTAATTGCAGCTGCATTATATATTGACAGTGATATATGGCAAACTATATTCTGATATATTTATAATACTCTGTAGGCATACAATAGATTGAAGAATGGCAGAACAGAATATAATAGAACTGAAAAGACAAAATACTTGAGCATCATTTTATCATGATAGAAAACCTTCACTACTTTCATGAAGACAGGAACAGCAAAGGTTTTATAATGAAAACTTGAATGGCTTAATGACAGCGTTCCTCAACTTCTTGTCCCTTCATATGATGCTTAAAAGCAGACTGACCAACCAGTTCTTCAGAGAATAATCCTTTTGAGAACCAGTCCTTTTGAGAAAAAAAATGTTTCATACTGTTCCAAAATGAGTCAGACCCAATTTTAGTAAAACTGTGTCTGGTATTCTATTCGTTGGTGACCTTATTTCAGATGAACACCTGCTCTTCCCTTCTATATTCAGTCTCTTCAAGAGATACCTGAAAAAGCTGTGATGTCAGCCTCTCACACAAGCTTTTCTTCTTCTGATTGCTCTTTCCATCCTTCTCTTAATACTTTGTAATTTAAGGCACTTCATGGGTAGAAGTATTGGGGGAGGCAGGAGGGGGGGGACTAAAATCTCACACATACAACCAGTATTTCCCAGGACTTAATATTTTTCTATCTTCTTATTACCACAGAATGGTCACAGTGGCATCATCTACTGGAAATAATCCTCTTAATTAAAGACTAATGATAAGGTTCAAATCCAAGCACAGGCTAGCTTCAGTTCCAGTTCTGTCTGTTTCACATCTTTCTTTGAAATAGTGGCTCCCCCCAGAATTTTAAAGCTTTTCATTCATGTAAGGTCTCTAATTTTAGCTTTCATTTTCACCTGGTTTGTTTCTTCTACCATAAGAGGAATTAGCATGTTAGTTAGCACAGCTATATCCTTTACACTTCTATTTGCACACGTATAATTTCCACTGAACATAAAGTGTAATAGGACTAATTCTCACATTAGCATAAGACAATCATTTATTTTCCTTGAGTTTTAAAAAGTCTTCTAATAGATAAATTCAGATGGCTGCCTAACACAGCCCTCATGTTTCATACTGCAGCAAGAGTCCAGCACCATAAAGCAAGCTCTGAACCTTCAAAAATTCACCAGTTAGCAGCCCTTTTTCACATAATAACAGAATGGTTGAGGTTGGAAGGGACATCTGGAGGTCATTTAGTCCAACGCCCCTGATCAAGCAGGGACACCTAGAGCTAGTTGCCCAGGACTATGTCCAGATAACTTCTGAGTATCAACAAGGATGGAAGATCCCAGCCTCCATGGGTAACCTGTGCCAGTGCTTGGTCACCCTCACAGTGAAAAGTGTTTCCTCATTTTCAGGAGGAACCTCCCATATTTCAGTTTGTGCCCATTGCCTCTTGTTCTGTCACTGAGCACCACTGAAAAGAGCCTGGCTCCCTCTTCTTTGAACCTTCCCTTTAGTTATTTATACACATTAGTATGATCCCTCATGAACCATCTTTTCTCCAAAGTGAACAGTTTCAGGTGTCTCAGCCTTTCATCATAGGAGGGATGCTCAAGTCCCATCATCATCTTCGTGGCCCTTCACTGGATGCTATGTCCTCGTCTCTCTTGTACTGGGGAACCCAGAACAGGATACAGTATTCCAGGTGTCCCTTTAACAGTGCTTGGATAACATCTAATGCATCAGAATCCATCTCCAAGACTAAGGCTCTTAAATGGTACGGCAGAGCAATAAAACAGTAGGTAAAGTATCCAACCACTGCAATGTCATTTATTTAGGCTAGGAATCAGTCCTAGAACTTCAAAATTACAGCAATTCTGCTGTATAAATTTATTTCAGTCATGCATCATGTTATACTCACTGCACCATAACACTACAGGATTGTAACCATGCTATTTTGTCATTTGGGATTCTCAATATCAACCATCAAACTGCAATTGTGTCAGTGGCATAATGGTGGTACCCAAGGAAATATACATCATCACCATCTGAAGGATGATGATCATGTGAAGGATGATGATAATATACATTTCATGATATATATTTTTCTCCCATTTTTTGGGGTTTTTCTTTGTAGTGTCATTTTTATAACAGTCAGAGTAAGCAGACTCTTCAATGAGAGGCATTGGTTTTACCTAAGGTAAACTTACACCAAAGAATTCCTCACATCATACTTCTTCGGACTGCTTGGAAGCAGCTCACACTTGTTTTGAGTGGAGTCCTAAAAGTAATCTTCCTTCCATTTCACTGTGAAATTTCTATTAATTTACAACTTTATTATGAAACATTTAACAGTCTTTTATTTTCCCATTCCCAAAGCTTTATTTAACTATCAAAATATTTTTGTATTACTATTGAGTAGGTTTCCTCTTCGTGCCCGTTAGAAATGCAAACATTTACCTGATTCCCTTTTCCTCCTTCCCTCTGTTAATATAAATATTTTAGTATAAAAGTATACATATATACAAATACGTATGTATTTGTATTTGTGTGTTTTCTAGAACATTGTGTATTGCAACCAGCAGCTCAACTGATGTCAGTTCAGCCATGACAACTCACATCAACTAAGAATCTGGTCCCCTTTTCCCAGACATGCTTTTGTTCATTCAGCACTGCTTTTGAACGTGCAAGGATTGAATTCCCTAAAACCAGCCAAATTTAGAACGGTCACATCATAGGAGCAATGAGCAAGCTTCTTTTGTCCTTGCTTGCTCTCTCCTTCACAGTATCCTTGACCCAAAATAACTACTCCTAGGCATGAGATTGTAACACGCCACAATGCTCATTCAGCTTTCCTTTTATTGTTGTCTGTGAGCTAATTAATGCACATAAATTTTTACCTACACAGCAGAAATTGAGTTGGTCCAATATTGAATTGATAATATATGTATAGAAGAGACAGCTAAACAGAAATCTGTTTAAAAAAATCTTTTTAAAACAGTTTACTAATTTATTCAGATGTATTTGATTAGATACTCTATTCATACTTAGTCATATTCTCATTGAAATTCTAATTTGAATTAAGATTCTATGGTTTGTCTTCCAGCCATCTGTAAAAACCTAAAGACAACCATAGGTAGACTGAAGTAGTTGGTTTCCATGTCACACCTTAAATGACTTTTGTGTATATTATCCATCAACATGGGGAACACTGAGAACAACGACTAAACACTTTTTTTTTTTTTTTTTTTTTTTTTGGTGGTGGTGGTGATGGGGAGATCATTAAGACAGAAAAAAGCAGCCATATACAAATGAGAGATACACAGCCCAAAGGAAATAACAAATCATCATCACTTTTTCAAACTACTTAAAGGTGTTTGCTAATATGGTAGCAATCTGCTGTGAAGTCAAGCTGTAAATAGATTCTTTTGTGTTAGATTTGCATGCACGAGATGTTATCAGTTCAGAGGCTCAGACATTTCATGTTCCTCAGAATTATAACAAAAAAGCTCTCTGACATCTCTATAAATGGAAATACTCTGAAAGAATTGTAGAGAGCACTTTGTCTCATTTTTATGTACAGAACATTACCTATCACATGTAAAAGATCAAAAATAAAAAGGAAAGCTTAAGTACTTGGCTAATTACACACTAGTGCACACACTATGCGGACATTGTTTTGTTACATTCCACCTACACATAACTACAATTCAGCAGCTTGGGAGAAGTGACCTACCTCCAAGCATTTGGATTACCAAGCAAGGCACTTTCTGTCACAGTGTTCCTGTTCAGCATTCATCAGGTATACGAATACTTCAGTGGACTCACAGTTATTGTAAAAAAGGGTAAGAGAATAAGAATTTCAAAGCCTGTTTCCTTGACCACCCTTCATTTCTAGGAAAAGCCACTTCTTATGCCATTTATCATCAGATTATAAGCAAATCTAGTGAGAACAGTTTCTATATCCCAGATGCCAAATTATAGACTCAGTTACATGGCATGCATCACTGAGTAGCTTAAACAATCAACTTCTATGCTGTTATTTTCAATACAAGCAGGTATTAAACAGGCAACTAAACTTAAGTTCAGCTCTGACCCTCTCAACGTGTTGAATTCCCAGTCTCATTTTGTATAGGAACAAATCAAAGACCTTGTGTATGGCTACAATGAGATACCTGATTCCTTCCTTGATGTCTGTACTTACCATGTACACACAACCATTTTTTTTAGCACCCCCTCTAGTATATTTATCATTCTTATTCACAGGTTTTACTCCAGAAGTCCTTCCACTCTTACTTCAGAGAATGGAGCAAGAATCAGCTTGCTTATGAAGCCACAGTGATTGCTATGGTTTTTACTTAATTATTTTAAGTATTGGATGGATGAATTTGGTAAACTACACAGAGAAAAAATCCTGTTTTAAATAAATTAATACCTACGGAAAATAGTAGCATAAAAAGATGCAGAAGGTATGTATAAAAAAAAGTGCCTTAGAATGTGCTACCTCTTCAAGAATCATGAAGTGAGAAAAGAATGAGGAATTATCCCTTACCAGGTGAAAGGGGTGTGCAACAAGTAGTTAGGACAAAGGGTTTCTTTAACTGCAAAAATACATGCTGGGGAAAAAAAAAAGTTACTCTAAACAGTATTCACTTTCATAGTATTGCTTTCCTGAATGTTTTTTATCTCTGCAAATCCTAATGCAAATCACCTTACCAAGTGTCTTTTTATAGTATTGCCTCTGTCTTCTGTAGGTTGCAGACTATAGGGACTATCCGGGTCTGAAAATCATTCCAATGACCTGAGTGCAGCTGGACGATAAATCAACCCACAGGTAAAGTCCAGATGATCTACAGTTCTTTATCCAAATTTCCACAGGATTACACTGGTATGAGATCCCTTTTCTGCTCCCACGTAATTCCTCAATGATCCTTCAGATTGTACAAATAAAAAAGTATCTTCCATAAATGTGTGCACTGTATTTTTTCCCATAACTGAATGTAGGGCAGGCAGATGTTCCTTCTTCTCTGGAACTATGTATTTGTATATTTAATAGCAGGTCACTCTGGTGCTGCAGGTCACTTCATGCTAGCCCCTCACTTAGCTGCCACAGGAAATAACAACATCATTGTATGACAAAACTTATGATGGAATTCAAAAAGACCCTGACAAGCTGAAAAAATCATACTCGTTCCATGATAGTGGAAGTATTACCTTCACTTTGCTTGTAGTAAAGGAAATGAAGAAGGAAAAAGCTGGCATATCCCCTAAGGCCCTCACCCAGATAAATTCTCACCTGGCTGCCCCCTCACCTGTGTTACGTCTTAAGACAGGTCTGTTTTGATAAATGATGATGTAAACAAAAATGGAATCAAGACAAGGATTTCAATGTTTCCTACTGCAGGCATCCTTTAGGAGTCAGATTTCAGGAAGACATGTCAGATGTCAGTTTGGAGGGGGTGAAAAGGTGTGTGCCTCAGTACCTGTTCAGTGACCTTTCTGTGAGAACATGGGGGTTCTGCCATAGCAGAAGATTAAGCAGTCGAGGCAAGATAAAACTATCTTATCCTTAAACAAATGTCCCTTTCAAAAGCTTAATACAAAGCAGGTCTAGAAAGTCTGCAGCTATAATGATTTCATGTTTTGCTGATCCCAGCCTTTTCTACTGAAAGACTTTTTAGTGGTCCCTAGTGGAAAGTTGAGATCAGCATTTAAATGCAAGTCTATCTTTTTAACGTAAGTCCTCAGCAGCCCAGCAGCTCTCAATGATACTGAGAATTTATAAATAGTTATGCATGGATATAGATATAGATATATGAAATGCATCTCACACTCCTTTATGGTTGATGACTGTACATTCAGACTATTTTTTTTGCAAAAGAATTGTAATTTCTGGGTTTGTTTTTTTTTTTTTTTTTTTTTTCTCCTTTTCTCTACTAATGAAGATGCAAAAACACTGCCTAGCCAGATCATTTTTCTTGTTTGAAACACCTCTTTTCACAGACAGTTAGGGACCAATTATAGACATTTCCCATGTCCTTCGAATTTCTACACCTGAGGTACATGCCTTCCCCTCCTAGGTAACAGGGATGCTACACACATCATGGGGAATATAAGGCAAACACACTGTGTTCTTTCTAGCTCTGTATAAGTAATCCTTACCACCTATCTTAACACGATAGATAATTTTTACTTTAAAGTAAACTAGAGCCCTCATGAAAGAAAAGCATTAATCTGAAACATATCAATTTAGCTTGTGCAACTTGTATCTCCTATACCCATTACTTTATTCCTCACTTCCCTTCTGTGGAAACTCCAGACAGCAAAACTCTTCTAGGCAAAAGGCTGACAAAATTCACTTCCTTGTGATGTGCATCCTGCTGGTTACATCATTTAGTACTAACGAAATTTTCTTTTTCATTGGGAGGTCTTCTGGAAAAGCTGATCAGTGCAAAAGGTTTCATGTGCTAAGGTTAAAAGGGCCACTAGCCTGCTCATTCAGCTCCTTCTCATACTTTGTCATCTACAGAAGCCTAGCTAAATCAATTTCAGCCTCCCTAAACACAGTATACCAGATAGTCAGGCTCACTTGGTGCTTCTGTATCTCCACATTGCAATTTTAATTCCCACTGTGCCAGTGAGGCAATACATAACCTTGTCAAACCTCATCAAGTAGCGAATGTGAAGATGAGGATCCCCAGGCAGGGCTCGCACGTTCTTTAAGTCCTGGCTTTGAAAGGCCTCCTCCACACCTTCATTAGGAACAGCATATACTGCCGTTTCAACACATGGACAAGTTTCTGGGCCTGTTTTTTAGCCCATGTTTTACTTGATCCACTAAGAATATCAGTGCATCCCCCTGGCCCTTCAGTCAGTACATGTCTCCCTTCTCATCTGCTGCCTACTCTATCTGCCAAATTTCTGGAAGATTCCGTTCAGAGATGACCATCAAGAGCACCCTGAGCCTCTTCGTTCTTTCATGTTCTTTACCTGTGGCTGAACACAAGGCATTTAACCTCTCAGCTTTGATTTTTGTCACTTGTAAAATGCAGAAAATAATCTTTAGTACCTGCCATGAAAGAAGTCAATATTTATCATTGATAACCAGAATGTACAATCCCAGATATTGCACTTGGGCCTTCATCTTGATTCCCTCAAAATCAATGCAAAGTTCTCATTGACTCAAGGAGATCAGCATGTAGTCTTTGCTTCTTTATCAACCTAGAAATTCTGTGATAACTGAGATATTAAAGCACTGGTAGTCATTGGCTTTTAAATAGACTTTCAGTAACAGTCATGACTTATCGCCACTACTTTCTCAGAAAAGAACCAGGAGAATTAATTCAATTTTGGTTTTATCAGAGAGGTAATTTTTTTTTTTTTTTTTATAAAAAAAAAGCACTGTAGGAGTTATACCTTATTACGTGCGTAAAAGCTGATCCTGTTCACACAGCAGTCACTGTGAGTGTGAACTGGCTTCAATGAAATAAGGATAAAACTTTTATTAAATCTTGTGTTATCCCAGAAATTAAATGATTGGAAGGATTTCAATCTAGCGTAATACCAGTCTGCCCAAATCTTCAAATCTGGAATCGCAGCAGGTTTTTTTTTCCAAATCAGTGGATATTATTGCTTATCACTGCTCACCGTAAGCTACTTTTTTTTTTTTTTTTTTTTTTTTTTTACACACAGCAACAACAAAACCAGTTTTTTCACCCCAGGAGTTTCTAGTCTGGAAACACAACAGGGACAGAACAAGAAGCCAATAATGTACAATAGAAGTGTGGAAAGCACTAGTTAGTTGCACAGGTTCATGTTTTGACTTCATTTTAAAGGTTCTTTAAGTATTTTTCTGAGGGACTTTATGGTAGTTCAGAAAAGTATCTCACTTCAGAAAGAGTTCAGTCAGAAAAGAAGAAAGGCATGTAGAGGTCAATAATGGAGGTATTTCTAGAAACTACACATTAGGATTGAGTTAGGTGACTTATGGTACAGCCAGGGTATCATGTCACCTCTACAGAAGCAGACCCTATGTCTTTCAACCAGGCTAAGAATGTAAGATGTTTGTTGGATAAAAGCAAGCATGCTTATATAAATATGATCTTTGATAAATGTGACTTAAGAGCCACATCATGTCACAGAGCTTTTGATAAATGTGACTTAAGAGCCACATCATGTCACAGAGCTTATAAAGCTCCTGAGCCTGCCTCATTTGACTCTCTTCCATTCAGAAGAAAACCACAAAAGAAATAAACACTGTTTCCTTTGGGCTGAGAGTATCATCCCTCAGCTAGCTTCAAAGATGAAGTCTTGAGTGTTTTCAGGGCGTTCCAAGCAGATACAGGGGCCAGCCCCAGATGAAGTCTCTGCTCCAGTACCAAAATGGAATAATGAATTCCAGGTCTGGTTCTCTCTGAGATGATAAAATTAATAATATACTTCTCATGGTTATGTATCCTCAGTGTCTGAAGTCATGTTGTGCCATTCAAGCCACTTCATCGATAAAAAAGCAAAACTGAAGGAATGTCTTTTTCACCAACATACATATTTTTGCTTTTATTCTACAATGACAACATAAGGGCAGTAAAATTCATAGACTCCATGGACAGGTAAAAGAAGTTTTCAAAACTCTGATTAAATCAAACTTCTTTCAATATGAAAAGACCTGAGGATTTTCCAGAAAATATCTTCAGCTTCAAAATGATTGATGTCCCTGCTGAATGGCAAGACAGGAGAGCAATCTGCAAGCAGTGATGTCTGAAGGAAGAAAGGAAGAAAGGCAGGAAGGCAGGCAGGCAGGAAGGAAGGAAGGAAGAAAGGAGGGAAGGAAAGAGGAAAATATATGGTGTCTTTGTATATCAACATGCACGTGCACTTATGCACAAAAAAAAAAACCCAAACTTTTTTTTTAATAAGGATTTTAATAGATATTAATATTTTAGAAGAAGCCATGTGTACATAGTAATATTCAGCAATATATGCTCCTAATACTGGTATCTTTTATAACATAAGATAGGAAAACTGAGAAATAGGGAATACCTCTGAAAAAGAAATAGCACTCCACAAAAGAATAAATTAGATTAGAGAAAATATCTTAATGTCTGAAATTGAATAATATTTTCCCTTTTCAAAGTTATAAAATACATACAGAAGATAGATAGCTATCTGACTGCTAAGAATTATTTTTCACTCCTGAAGCCTCCCACCAAGCTAATGCACCCAGGTCGCACATCCAGTATGTTAAGCAGCACAGTCCTTGTCAGTTTTAAGCCAACTACTGCTGTCACAGACAACATCATGTCATGGTTCAGGGGTTACCTTGGAAGAGGGACAGTTCCTAAACTGCAGGATAATGGTCATCTTGATTTTGGGAAAGACAGTCTCGCTGCATGGATGTGAGCTGTGGCATACTGCTTGTCCTCAGAGCTAAAGAACAGGCTTTAGCTCTTTTATTTACTGGTCTTGAAATAGCCATTGAGCAGCTTTTTGAATCCTGTGTGTCTCTTTAAAATTACAGATGCATGTAAATGTAGGCACATCTACTCAAGTCACTGCTTAAATCCTCACTGTGTCAGTCAAGATGATGCTGTTTATTGTACAAATCTGTAAAATCCATGATACTATATTCTTTATGAAATATTCCAAAACAGGGCCTTCCTCCAAAACGTAGCATTTTTTTTTCCCAGTGAAAACAGAGAGCTGCATATAGCCAAAGGAAGAATGAGGAAAGAAAAGGCATTTACCTTATTTAATTTTGAGAACAAGATGACTGGCATTATTCTACCACAAGTGGAGGAAGAAGTTGAAGTGTAGCAATAAAACTTGTCAAGAATACTAGTGAAGGAATATTTGCTGAAATTTGCTAAAGAAGTAACCCAAATAAAATAGAAAAAAGCACCGCACAGATATATATGGACATAGTGGTGGAAGGGAAAGGAAGGGAAAGGAAGGGAAATCAACCAATTCTATTTTATTCTAGAAATATTCCAACATTGCTGCAATTCACAGAGAAAAGGAGAAAAAAAAAATCCCCCCAAACCATTAGTGTGTATTTTAATCAGAAAATCAGCAAAGGACTTAGTGAAGTTCTTATATGATTGTATCTCAGCTTCCTGACACATACCTTTCGATATCGTTGCTCTCAAAAGAGCAGTGTCTCACAAAAAAGCTTTCCTAAACATATGGCCTCATAGCTTGAAACTGTTTTCTGTAACAACACCAAGTCCTTAAATAAGGCTGGTGTACATATTTGTTAGGGGTCCCAATTTTTATGTCTACTTTGTTTTAAGACAGTGGAAATTAATGCTGTACCATTTTTCCTCTATAGCTCTACATTTCTTATGAGGGAATCATGTCCATGAAGACACATGTCCGTGTGTACTTGTATTGATGTGAACTTAACTAAAGAGACAATATTATTGTCCACCGTATTTTCTCTCCATACCATCATGTTCAGAAACACAGTAACATGGTAAACTTCCGAGAGCTGTCACTCAGTTAGACATAATTGCACCTCTTTTATGCACAGCAAGCATAAATAACATTATTTAAGAAAGAAAATGTAAAATAAAATATTTGCATAAAGGATGAAAAATTCCAAAATTGATCAGGCTTCTCTGTACTGTGAGTGAATGCCACACCATATCCTAGGCATTTGTTCAGAGTGTGTCTGAAATCTCTCATTTCAGCAGTCTTAGATGTCTACTTTTCACAGGAATAATGCAGAACAAATTTTACATTTATCCCTAAAATTTAACCTGAGCGTGCTTTGGGGAGATGGGCAGGGGATTAATTTCCATTATTCTTCCTTTCTTTTTCTTTACCTAACAACTTTATAATATAAAATGCCTGAACAGTGCAATGAGCAGATCTCTAGGACTCCTGTATCCCTGGGGAGTCGTTCAGCCACTAGGATATACAACCAAGCACCTTTGTGTTTTCTGTCCTAAATCCATGAATCTTGAATACCTGGGTGCTGAAGTGGCCCAGTTTCAATAGAATAAGAGCATTTTCGAAAGCTTGGGGGGATTTTTTTAGGTTAATTCTTTCCCTCTGTTTCTTGTTCAACATAAAGATTGATATACCATAGGCATTTTACCCTTCTTCACTTTTTGGTCTTTGATTACTAGAGAGGTGTCAGAGAGTAGCAACTGTTTGAGTGCTAAAGCACTGATTCACAAAATTGAAATTCAAGTCCTTGCTCTGAAACAGACTTCCACATGTTACCCTGAGCAAGCCATAGAAGTAATGCGTGCCTCAGTTCTTAACTGTAAAATGGAAAACAGAAAAATCTTTAAAAGCATGAGACATAATATAGTACAGTATATGACATAGTACATTGAAAATATGAAAGGCAATCATATCCTATGGCAACAGCAGCTATACTCACACTGTAAATATAAATTAAGGCTAGTTAATCCCAGAAAGAGGGACATATTTTTCACAGAAGTGTCACAGATTCCAATCAGCTCTAATACCAATTGACTATAAGTCACTTGTGATCCTTCTATTGGCATCAGTCTGCTTTAGGCTAAGCTCTTTCACAACCCTGTGATATTTGGGCTTCCAGTACTGAAGGTATTTCAATTAATTTTAAAAGATCACTGAGATTTTTTCAGCAATAAATAATTCTATCCACTTCGATAAAGCCCTTTGTTTCCAACCCTTTATTTTTTGGCATAAAATACCTGTCAATCTATTTTCTCAGTGCTGAATTAAATATAGAATGGAAAGTAAAGTGGAATAGGAAAAATTAAAATGGTCATGCCAGTGAGAGTTGTAAAAATGGAGCATTGGTAAAACTCATGGGGTAAAAAGCCAGTCTGAAAGATACAAAAAAAAAAAAAAGGGAAAATTACTTTTGCTACCTGGAGTGGAAGTTGGATAGTACTTGAGTAGCTGCTAATCAAATATTCACTGCTAAGCAGAAGAAACTCACTGTAAAAAGAAAACTGAAGGCACATGGGAGAGAGAAAGTAAGAGTGTTTGAAACAGGAAAAAGAGCCAAAGAAGAATACCTTACATGAGTAAAGTCTCAGGGATTTGCCACATGACATATGGATGTGTGGTGAGATGTCCCTTTAGTGCTCAGCGGCACTAGTTTTCACTGACTTCAACAAAACTGCACATCATACCATGTCTTAGCCTGTCAGAAGATTCTTAGTTGCATCTCCTGTTATTTTTTGCCCTCTCTCAACTCAGCAAACCCATCCGAAGTTTTCTAGCTGCCTGCCTCTTTGTCCACGGTTTCTTCCTTACAACCATGACAGTTACAATTCACTGTGAAGCTTCAAGTTTGTCAGTGCATTACAGAGTACGGTTTTGAGCCCCACTAAGGCCTCTAATCTTTTCCAAACCAGCCCCATTTCTCATAGGTAGAATAATACCTTGATCTTCTCGAGCCAAGTTGTTCAGTGTAGCTGAGCAGCATTAGTTTTTAGGGCACATATGGCATTATCGTGTCAGGAAGCAACTTATGTTATAGAAAAATGCTACCATTCAGTGTGTCACTAGGTCACAAGTGCTCCTCTTTCTGTAAAGCCCAATGAATTTAGGTGTATTACTCAAGTCCTTCCCATGCTTTTCCCCCTCCATATTCATCGCCAACCAGTCCAGAGAGGTCCCAGTGCTGCCCTGCAGCAGAAACACACCCCTGATCTCTGTTCACCTGCTATAAAAGGAGCTGAAAGTGTACAAGACAGTCCCTGGGGACAGCCAGGGCTGGTGGGACACTTGGCGCTGTGGTGTCAGTCCAGCAGGACACCTGTGTCCAGGCTCGTTCTGCTGCAGAAGGATGTGCTGGCATGGGAGCATACACCGGATTGTCAGATTGGTCCATGATGCTCCCTACTTAGTGGGAACTCTCTTTATGGAATACAAGTTATATACATGTACAAAAACACGTTTCACAACGAGTATGTTTTTATGTGTAATTGTTTATTAAATGTTTTCATGTCTAGGGAAAAAAAAGATATGTTCAGCTGGCCTCAAAATGTATTCTGTTCTCATACTGCTCTAAAACTTCATGACAAAGGCCAAGATTAAAAGTGTAAACACTAGTATATTTTGACAGCAAAAACCTAGATTAAAATCACAGAATATGATGTATATTTTAATTTTATATGTGAATTTATATTTGACTTTATATGTGAATAATGATATAATTACTTGTACTGAAGACAAAAATCAGTGCTGGCAACTTTGTTCTTTTTTTGTATATTTTTAAAAGCCTCTACAATACCACCATGACAAGATTCTCTTCTCACATGGCCTAATTCCTCTTACAGATCTGAAAATTGCCATCTCAGAATCTAGAAGGTTGAGAGACATGTTTTTCTGCAGATGGCATGAGAGAAAAATTAAGATGTGACGTAGAGAAAGATGTTAAGTAGCAACAGACTAATGGAGAACATTTTGTCCTACTTTTGAGGAGCACATCAGGAACAGCCTGTTTTTATAGTGGATCCAAAGTATAATCACTGGCACTATATGATTGCTGTAAGCATTGCTCTGCACTAATCACTACCATATTATTGTGAGGTTTTGCTGAGCATTTTTTAAAAGATACACTGCATTCCTTTTTTTTTGGCACTTATCTTAAAAATGAATCAGACATACCAAAAGCTCTAGACAGTAAATAACGATTAAGCTGTACCTTTTAACATTCTTGATAAGTTTCAGAGATTTGTTGCTTTTCATTTTAATTTGTTACCAAGAATCAAAACACTGACTAAATCTATGCATGGATTTCTTCTTGGTAAATCATAGTAACTAAATCATGGAAGTAAGAGATGTCTGATGGAAAAGCACCAAAGCCTTGAAGTACCTATTTCTAAATCAGCAGCATTCATCCATTTTTGCTATAGTAAAGGCCAAGCATTTTGATGAATGGTTTCGCAAAATTATATTCACAAGTTTCTATTCAGATATTGATCCAACATCCATACAGAGCCACTGCAAACACAAACCATAAGAAAGCTATTTAAAATTTTCTCTTCCAAGCACACCGCTTTCCCTCAGTCTTTCCATCTCTCTTTTAAAGAATAAACCAAAAAAAATACAAAAACAAATATTTACTGTCCACCTAATTCTCTTCCTGGCAAAGAAGGAAAGAGAGAGAGAAAAAAAAACAAACCAAACCAAACCAAACCAAAACAAAAACAAACCTGCAAGTAACAGTTGCTAGTTGTATTACTGAATATTCTACTGAGCAGTCCTCCGTATCTGGAGAGTTAAAAACATCCAAGCTGTGTAAAATCAGTTTGCATACACCAAGCAGGGATACACTGTGTATATATGACTGATGGGTTGGAGGATCGTGTAATCTGTTAAGATTCTGGACATGCTAAATGTGAACTGGCTCTTCCAAAGTCTGAGCAGAAGCAAAGATTTCTGAAACAAATATTTATGAATATAATCAGCTTGACACCTAAGAAAACTGGCCATCAGGAATAGTCCCTGACTCATTTGAAATCCTTGAGAAGGCAGCCATTTGCTTCAACAGATCAGTATCTTACTGTGGATTAATCCTGATATAAAATGAATTTTCTTTCCACCAAGTTGATTTTCAAAATGGGAAAGAAACCTGATTATTCTTTTAGTGAAACATTCAGGGTCCCCTGTGTTCTATTTATAGTCCTTTTTTTTTTTTTTTTTTTGCTATTTGGACATGCAAAAAGAGGTAAAGAAAGGGTTTTCTCCAGGATACAAGCAGTTTATTCTCTGTCAATCTCCAGTGCTGTTCACAATTTGGCACAGGATCCCCTACAAGCTCAACATTTGAGAGAAAGCTCACCACAGCCATTTGGGATCTTCTCAATGCTGTTTCTAGACAATCTAGATTTTGTCACAACACCTTTTTCATCTAGACCAGATTTCCCTTAAACAAACAAACAAAAAAATCATAAAAATATTTCTGGTTTGTTTCTTCCCTTCCCCTCTCCTTAACTGAGGAAAATAACCTTCACTGCTTCAGAAGTCTAAACATGAAACACCTCATAATGATTCAATATAAATCTGAAAGCTAAACTAATGGAATATATCTATATTTGTGTACACTTCTATCTATATTCTACACAGAAGTTCAATTCTATAGATACACATACTTATATATTTGTATCTATATTTGTTTTCAAGCATGTAAGGAACAGGATTTCATTTCATTGTTCAAATAACATGTACTAGCTGCAACAGCCATCAAGTCCCTCTGGCCTTTAGCCAACTAGAGGCAAAAGTTTATTTGTATCAGCAACTGCGGCAGCCTAAGCAAAGGGCACCCTTGGGCTCTGGCTTGTGTAAGCGGGGCTGTCGCGGCAGAGGATGCTTCTGGGGGCTTTCCCGCGCACCCCCTGTGGCGCTGCAGGGTGGCAGGCTGGTATAACGAAGGAGTTTCTTTCCCAGCGGTGTTATGGTAAAGGGAAAGATGCTTGTACTCCCTTAAGAAATGTTTTTCATCACTTCGAAGACACTATCTGTGGGAAGATTGTTCCTCTGACACATGAAGCAAGCTCTCCCTCCCCAAACTGGGAGTGTTAGGGATAAATGCTGAATGTGTGTGGCGTGTGTGTGTGTGTGTGCATGACATCCAGCCTCTTAAATTTTAATCGACCTCATACATAAGTTTCTCTGGTGATAGTGTAAGTGTCGGAAATACAAAGCATGCACACACACCTCCCAGCAAATGAAATGTGTCAGCAAGTGTTGTAATCAATAACAATATAATATTCTTTCCTAAATAATGGTACAGCAGCAGAAGTGTGTAAGACAGTGATGAATTATTCAGCATGTCTGCTTTGCTGCTACATTGCTCCTTCCATGCTTTAAGCTTTCCTATAGCTGAAACACCTGGCACAGCACTCTCTGACTTCATCTTCTTCTGAATACCTAAATCTCTTTCTTCCCATGTACAAAAATTAAGTTACCGAAGTGCCTAAAGCTTTAAACAGTCTTCAATGGCAAATTGTGTGACATCCTGAAGTTTTTTAGTAAGTGCCTTATTTCTACTTGATAGCTTCACATGGCAATTTGCTATGTATGTTAGCAGGCAGCTGCATATTAAATATTTTTAAAAGTAAATGATTCAGACTATGGAGAGTTTAATTCAGTAGAGGGTGTATGACATTCTGGACAAAGTATTCATTAAAAGACACAAGGCAGACGCATTCAGCTGGTTAAAATTAAAGTCCAGGTTATGAAATGCTTATTTAGACTGAACAGTATGCTAATCCTATGGAACTAGAGCTGGTGTAAGATACTGCTTGGCATTAGCTAGAATACAGCACATACTAAGTTTTGTAAAATAAAATGATGCAAGATATCTTCAGTCACCTAGTGCTCTAAAAATTCATGTGTAAGTATGCATCTTGCAGCATGAAACTGAATATAGATTATTATATTACCTATTATAACACTGAACAAGTGTTAAAAAGCTAAGCTATATATGCAAAACTATGGTTCACATATGGAAGGTAATTTCTGCAAGACAAAAAGGAAAAAAAAAAAGTTAAAACTTTGTTTTTGCAATCTCAGAAGTTAATACATTTTGTTTCTGTTGTGTTTATTTAAGCTATTATGGAAATTATTTAAATAGTTTTTCTGGGTAGCGACACATTTGTATCTAGAGATGTTTATCTAATCTGTCATTCTGCTAGAGATGGTAAGATACCTCTTAACGTATTTCATGTGCTGTGTGCAGCTCACTTTTAAATGCCACAAGCAATACAAATCCGTCATCTCTCCTTGGGAAGCTGCCGGATTCTGTAATACAGCTTACCACTAAGTAGTTTCTCTGATACTCAAGCTATATTTCTCCTGCTTGATTCATGTTCTACTTCCCATTACTTCACGTTAACTCCCTCTGCCCCTGCTATCAAATGAAGGAAGTCTGATTCCTACCTGTACTAACTGCTAACTGCTCTGAATGGAGCAGCAAGAAACAAATAACCCCCCACCTCAGAAGGTCACCTCTGTGATCTTCCTGCCGTCACACCATTCCTTCAACACTTGCTGCTTCCACTGTCAGAAACAGGACCTTTGTTGTGACCCCAGAATGCTATTTTCCTCTTCTAGGAGACGCTGCTGGATCACTGATGAAATACCTCGGCACTCATGGAGGAATATGATGTTTTTAAACAGTCAGCGCATTAACTCTCAAGATCTTGCATAAGAAAGGTTTATAACAACAGTTTCACAGGTGCAGCCAAAACCGCTGGGTGCCCTGTGCATCTCAGGGGCTGATCTACGAGCTCGTGGTGCAGCCATCAAACAGCACCACTGTCGAGGAGCAGAAAGAATGCACATGGAGTAAGGTCACAAGGTTTTGACCTAGATTTGAGTCAGCAGGAGACTGCATCAGAAAATAAAAATTGGACGTATTTCACTGCCCTTGACGAAAAGGCTACGGGCCTGAGTGAATGAGGAAAATAAGGTGCCACCTCGCCTGTCCTGTGCACTGCTGGCTGCCTGGCATGAGGATGGAAAGTGACCATGTGTTCCTTTGTATGCAGTGCTCTCTGTGATCATGTCTTCAGAAAAAAAAGATCTCCTATGTCAAGCAAACTGCTGCTTTGATCAGAGAAAATAGCTATCTGACTCATGACCACTGAAACAGAAAATCTTTGTTAAACAAGCCGTTAAATTATAATAGTAAAGTTTGGAGAAGTTGGCTGGGAAATCTATGCAAAAACACTTATGCACAAATTATACTTTCCTACCAGCATCCTTTCTTGTTTCCCTCTTACTCCAGAAGCTGAGAGACATGACCTGCCTAGTCACCATAATCATTAGAACACGTTGACCAAGAAGCAATTTTCTTAGAGTGGTTTTATTAACTTTGGCAAATGGAAATTAAATTAACTGTAAGTTTTCACAAATACAGTTACTCTAGCAACTCCAGGACATGAAGGAGCAACAAAATGCATTAAATATAAATAAGTACCTGAAGATCATAACTGTCCCTCCTGTATCAAAGTGAATGAGCAAACAATCTCAGTTCTTCTACCTAGAAAATATCTATTTTCCATAAATCTTACATGTCCTCAAGACAAAATAAAACTCTTGTTTCTGTTATAGAAAGGAGCGTAATTTACTACGGGAAACATTCACAAGACCACATATGAAAATATATTGTAAACTGCTATCTGCAATTCTTCCGTGAAATGATACATTTCACAGGTTGTATAATCTCAGGTGACAATTCAGACCTATTACAACTATCGTCTGTGTTTATCCAAACACTTCTAATCTTAAATCATCACATATATATTACTTCACTCCTTCAAGTTCCAGTGAAATTTGTATATTAAATAGGCCTCATAAAACAAAGTTACAATTCACCAACTGAAAATGGTACAACAATGAAATGATTTAATCTTATTTTAAAGGGCTTTTGACAATGGCTGCAATAGCTCATTGTAACTATCCTATTTGCACTACAGCATCTTCACAGAAGGGACCTAATTTCTTTTAATTTCTTATATTATTTAATTTATTAGAAGCACTGTATTGTAAGCTTCCCTGTCTCAAATTTACCAGTAGTGTTTTTTTCCTGTGAAACTTTTACAGGAATTTTCATTAGTACAGATGTAACTAGAGCAACGGACGTTAACATTCAAAATATTTCCTGAATTCTAATGGCTGTCCAGTACTGTTGATTGGAAGACAAACTTCCAACTACCTACTTCACATGGACATCCAAAGTCAAACCTGCTTCTTATTCCTACCTCGACACAGTCAGATCCTGTTCACAGTGACAAGAATTTGCTTAAGAAACAAAAATGATTTGCAGGGAAAAAAGCCCTTGTGTACATGGATGGATGAGGGAACAGATAATTTGCAGTGCATCCTACCATGTGAAGGAGTTCTTGTAATCGGTGCCCAGACAGAGAGCATGTTGAGATAGTAATGTGTTCAGCGGGAAGCGTTGTTAGGAACAGAGAATCCAGCAAGGATTTGAAATCATGTTTTTAAAACTGAAATACAAAATGAGTTGAGAACTTTAAATAGCAAAAAAAAAAAAAAAAAAAGAAAGCTGAGGATGGCTGCTCCCTCCTAGATTAATCATAAGGGTTTCCAGTGTGGAGGCTCTGTACTTCATGCTCCTCTTTCCACTTCTTAGTAGTTAAACAAGACTTCCTTTTCACAGATATAACATCAAGTAGAAACATTCCTCCTAAATTAACCAATCTCATAAAATTATATCTTTGCTACAGGGTTCTAGGAATTATGTAACATATAACCCCAACTTCAGCAGAGTTCAAAGCTTTTCTCTGTGCGCACTACTGAGACACCTGTCCTAATGAAAATCACATAAAATGGGTGGGAGTGGTTAATGATCTTATTTGATAAATAACTGAATAGTCTTAAGGAGGCATGTATTCATTTTGTACTATAGCTACAAATTTCTTATGCCGTCTTGGCCAAATCAATCCAGTATGTTTGCCAACTCAGAGGAAAGGACAACAACTTCCTGTATCACAGAAGATATCAACAGTAGCTAAATTCAAACTGTCATGCTGAGTCAGTACAGTGATACGGGCAACAACAGCTTCTAAGCACATTTCTGATGCCACCAAGATGGCACACCCATTCCTCACCATCATGTAGTATCTCAGCCCCGCGAGAGTCCTGCCTTGAGATACAGATCTAGGTGATCCAGTCTCTTTCTTACACAGTAGTAAGTGAACCCAGAACTCCAGAGCTGCACAGGAGACTACTTTGTCCTGTTAATTTTAAAAACAATAAAACAATTAAATACAAAAATGTTAATTTCTCTGAGCAAATTTTTTGTCTCGAGGCAGGAAAGAATAAAATCTGTGTAAAAACAGGGGCTCATCCTTGTATGTATTTGAAATATATTCTTTCCACACACATTAAATTCTTCTTTAGCTACAAGTATTCACTCATAGACACTCTCAGACTGTTCAGAGCACATTTTCAAAAATCACAACTGTAGATATTAAGTCTATATACACCAGTTCTAAACTGGCAGTAATCATTAAAAAAAGAAAAAAAATCAGTTAAATTAGATTTTAAAATAATTTTCTTTTTCACTATCATTTTTCATGGTAAATATGCCATTTTAATTGTGTATTTCACCTGACATGGCATACAAATTTATTTAGTGCAATTTGCTGTGCAGCAGTTCATATTACCTACAGGCCCAAACAGAAAAACAGTTCTTGAAATTTATACCGTTAAATGGAGAAGAAACAAGGTCTATGAACATCTTTGGACACAATTCAGCCCACTTAGAAACATTTCAAAAGTTCTTTGTGGTTGACCTCTGGTCCACAAGACCCCTGATTCAGAAGTCTCCAAGCAAGATGTGTGATGCACACACAGAAAGGTACATGACTCTTTGTATAAAGGGCTGTATTTTACAACACCTGCACAACAGAATTTTAACATAGTGTGGAGCCTTTTGGCAGTACTGCAGTAAAAATCTGCATTCACCATCCACCTATTGGTAAGTTTTATCTTGCACAATATTATGACAAGATGTCTATATTATAAGTTGGGGTAGTCACTAAGCAAAAAAACAAGGAAACCCCCAAAAAACAATTCATCTCATCTACTTTGTCTGCCTGGTTTAGGATGGATGATGCGTTGGAGGTGCTTCTGTCCACTGACTGCATTGTGAATCAGTGACCACTATGTTATTAGTGTAGGCAGCTCCATAAATTAGGATAGTTTCAGACCAGCATCTGTAAATCATATCTCTCAAAGCACACAGGAAAAATTATCATATAGCTTCTCTCCTTCTCACATCTTCACAGTCCCGCCTTGACTCAACAACTGTGATCTTGACACACTAGCACACAAAATACTCATACAAAAGATAATTGACTTGGTTTGATGCTTTTATCATATTCCTTGCTTTATGCTCCTTTTAAAGGTTGTCTCATCTGTATTATTTACTTTGCCAAGAACTTACTGTTTTTAATGATCAAGAACTTTCACAGCTGACATTCCACCTTTTCATCAATTTTTCTTCCATACTTTAAATTTTCACCTATAATCATCCTTTACCATAAAATAACTCCTCATTTTTCTGTTTTCCACTGTCCCTTTGATTTTATACAGATTTTAATTCTATGCTATATCTAGGTGTTGGGGGCAGGACACATCTTTTTGATAGCTGTACAGGACCCAGTCAACAGATTCTTGTTTCTAGGTGTTATATAGTGAAAAAACAGATAATAGAAACACCAACTTGAAAAATTAGCATTCTTTCCTAAGTCTCATGTCTTCCTTTGCAAATGGAAAGCATACTGTTCTTTTTCTAAATTTGCCTAGCCTTCCCCTTTTACCACAATTTAACACTGGAGAGCTCTATGAATTGTTTTTGATAGGTACATAAATTTACTACATTACAGATTGAAAAAAATGTGTCCAGCTTTGTCAAATATAATTGAATAAAAGCATCCTAATTTTGGTTCTTGCACTGGTGTCTCAGCAGAATGTTCTCCTTGTTCCCTGTTAGAACAATAAATATAGAACAAGGAGTTTAATGGTATTCTTTTTTAGACCAAACTGATGGGGTGAAGTAATTGCTTTTGGTGCTCACAATATCTGTAGCTAGATGAATTTACAAGGAAAGCACTTTAGCCTTAGAGCAAAATTATGAATATGTATCAGGCTCCTGCATTGCATTTATTGTCTCCAGTACACAAAAATCAACTTTGGCATAACATGAAGAGAGAATAACCAACAAACTATTTCCTGAAGTAGAAAACTATTATTTAAAGTGACAGTATCACCCCTCTTTTCGTCTAAATAAAGGACAAGGATCTAAAATAATCATCTATTCTTTTTCACCTCTCTCTGTAGTCTGTTCACAAGGAGACTGCCATTAGGCATTGCACTGCTGACACCAACATTTTTCTATGATACTTCTGATGACAGCTATTAATGCACCATCAATAGGAGACTCACAATACTAAACATGCATTAAGGAGCTACTGCTTTCTAGCTGTCTGAAATTTCTCTGAAACAATCAAGGGAACTGGCAGAAATCCTAATTTGCCATCACGTACATACCAAAACAATTTGCATTCATCTAAAGCAACAAGAAATAAGCCTTTCTTGATGCTAATCAGGGGGAAAAGTACTCTTTCAAAGCAGATTAGTCTTCAGATTAAAAAATGGATTAAGATCATACATTCAGAGAGAAGATAACTGAAACCTAAATAAGTGGATGAATGTATAGCAACTGATAACAAACCTTCAAATGAAAAAAAATATAACTGAAAGGACTGCAAACCAATAAACTAAATATGACGGACTCTTGCTGTGGATATCACTTACAGTCTGACAGTATTGGGCGAGTATTTCACACATTAGCTACAAGCCATGGCAGAAATTTTATTCCCCCAGATTTTTCCTAATGTGGAATATATGATTTAGGAATAATTTTAATACATAATGCCTCTACTTAACTTCCAGATGATATCACTTTATGGCACTGCTCTAGTATTGTAACATAGATTCAGAATGCTGATATAAAATGCTTATAACCAAAGGGAAGGAAACAAAGAACAGGAAGAAGCAGAGACAGATGAAAAGACTTGCATGTACATTTTGGAAAAACACACAATGGCAACTAATACAAAACTAAGAGATACACAGAGAACCACAGAACAGACATCCTAAGCCATATCAGAGCTATGTTTTTATGCAGTGTACTCAGAAAGAATACTATATTCAAACTGCATGCCAAAAAATACCAAGCATAATGAGGCAACTCTTGTCAAAGTCTATTCCTGAAAATACAAGCTTGTCATATTCTAAAAAGTATTATTTTCTGTGTGGGTTTCTTTGTTTTGCTTCAAATTTTCCAAAATTTGGGAAAGGGTTGTTTCCACATGTAAGAATCTCTGTGTTCATATCTGGAAGCAGAGCCTAATTAGGAAAATGAAAAGGCTTACATTTTCATGTGCATCTAAATACCTCTCATAAAATCCAGTCTGAGTTTTACTTTCATTTGAAAAGGAAGGAGCTTAGATTGTTGCTGGGAAATTAATCCTTGCTTTCACTCCTTGTTTTGGCCCCTCAAACAGAAACTTAACTTCTGAAAGGTTAATTTTTACTATAATTGCTATAAAGAGGCTGCCCTGTAAAAGAGCCTTGTTTCCTAGTCAGACAATGGCTTTATCAGAGAGCTTACTGTCCAGCCATTGAAATGTTCATGTCAATGTCAAGTTGAAATACCATCATACTCATGCCAAGTTAACGAGAAATAGTGTTCAGGCACTTACTGGAGCTTAGAGTCTTACTTTTTCTCTCTTTTACAAGCTGTTTCTGAGCCAGCTTCACATTTGATACAAGCCAAAATTGTTAGGAAACAAAATGTGTGATGGCTTCGCTGCCATATAAGGAAAATCACTGCAAGCAACCATTTCTAATTCCCACTGGATAGCAGGAGAATCTGTGGAGAGGGATCTTGTAGTTCTTTCATAACCACTGTTAGTCACGTAGCAGAGTGTATTCTCTTTCCTTTACCGACCATTGAGGATGACAGATCTTGTCAGACTTTAAGAGAGTCAGCTTTGTTGCTGTCACACTCCCTCCTTTCTAGGCTGAACAGGGGGCAGAGAGGGGATTTTGTAGGACAGTCCTTCCCTCTTAGGAAATGGAGACCTCACAGTGATGGTCCAGAGAAGTAGATGTGACCTCTTATCTGTCAAAATGCAATGGCATGATGCCACTGAGTCCGTTTTGGAAACACAGCTACTGTCTCAGCAGCAGGGTACTGTCTTTGGAGGCTTCGGTTTTTGCAAGAGGACTGGAATATGAGTGTTCTGTGGAGAGTTTTGGAATGGGAAAAATTCTGATTTGCTAGGCATGAGATCACTGCAAGGCCTTCACTCCCAGGTGCTAGTATTTGCAGACACTGCAGTAATTTTGACTTCGCAGGAGACAACCTCTGCCATCTTATGAAATCAGTCTACAGAATGATAAATTACCTTCCTCCGTACTGAACTGGATCCAGGATGGAGCAGAATGTACAGGAAACTATCACTTAAAAAAAAAAAAAAATCCATCCAAGGTACATTTTTAGGATGATGTCAACTAAGAGATACTATATTATCTGGAGAGTGTCTGTGAGAGACAGCAGGAGTTGAACAGCTACTGCTTTTCATCCAAGATTTCTGGCCATTAAATTCTCATGCTAAAGAGTTATGTAGATGGTGGCCTGGGCACAGGCATGACAGTAGGAATGACACTATAAACTGTTTCTTATATGTGTTGTACAAGATCAACAGCGAATTGGCTGGAGGTTTTTTAATTGATTGACATCAGAAAGTTGTAAAGTACAAGTGAGACACCTTTCAAAAATACTGTGTATTCTTCTTATCATCACAAACAAAAACAAGTCTTTTAAACAATAATTAAAAAAAAAAAAAAAAAAAAAAGGATAAAATACCCCTTTTTCATAAGTAATCAAGAATTTATTACACCATTGGTCAGCTAGACCTACAGAGAGAGTAAATTTTCTGTTACTAGGATTTTCCGGTATTTATTACACAAAGAAGAAAGGGAATCTTTTTTTCAGTAATGTTCATCTCAAAGTTTGCAAACATCTGTTTACAAGGACTGTAATGCCCAGGAGCAAAGTAGTCAGAATGGAGAGGCTAGCAACTCGTGTTTCAGTTAGGATGCTTAGCCCTGTCATCCTTCTCACTGGGGGATCCCTGGAGAGATCTGGAAAAATATTTGTGGAAGTTACTTGCCCCGGACAAAGCACAGAGCATTGAACCTATATATTTCTAACATATTTGCCATTAAAATATAAGGATTTTCATCCACACTTGAAGCAAATCAACCCTGCAATGCTTCAATGGATGCGGATTGAGCTGTAAAACTATTTTTCACATTATACATTTTAAAAATTGAAATGGCTTTCTTAAATGAAGAAGGTCTTACTCTTTCAACCTGAACTAAAAGTTCAACTCAAGAGAAACTATTCAACTATGGTGGAACAGATTAAATGGAGAATTACTTTTCTTAATTTTTTTTCTTTAGAAAGTCTTTTCTTGTGGGGAAAAAAAAAAGATAAATCTTCATGGAATAAAAAAGAGCAGAACAAACAATGTGCATGCAATTTTCACAATAAAGACTATGAAACTGAAGAAATAAAGCAATCAGGAAAGAAAACTTTTTTACAAATTAGACAGATAATTTTCACCCCCACAGAATTAATTTGCCCCAAACTGTATCACATGCCTGTCATCAGCCAACACCATTTTTCAGTGAAGTGAGAAGAGTTTCCACATGTTTAAAATATAGATGGAACTGTATCATTCTAATAGTGTCAGGTATTTCTAAGTTTACAGTTCATATAATGTGATGATATTTTCATTTCACATAGCTAATTTCCATTTGTTCTTAAAGTGTAGCTACAATGTAGAATTTTGTCAGAAATATATGTATACATACAAGCATACATTAAATGTATGCATTGACACAAATAGAATTTTTTTGTGTGTGTTAATATGTATTCTGACCATCAGAAGAAATAACAGATGCTCCGGTGTCAATTGACACAACTGAAAGCACACACACTGTGTTGTACTGTGGCTGATACATACCCAGTTCATACTTCCAGATCACTCTTCATGTAAGTCTCTGTGTATGAATGACAGCGTGGAGTCGGCGGTCTGCTGGCAGAAGAACTCATTCTAATATGATTTAAGAGAAGAGCAGCTATTTCATAAGAATCTGACTCTCTAAGGAACTATGATTCACTTAGATTGCCGTGTACATGGTATGCTGTACAGGAAGTAATGAGGAACAAAGAGAGATGCTGTGGTCATGACACTCCATGTACTAAATGCGACCTATATGTCCTTTAGTTTAAAGTTCAGATTTCTGGTTAACTGTGAATGTCAGATTACTATGTGAATTTATGATCATCACTCCTTTTGCTCCAGGGATCCTACTTCCACCGAGGACCTCATAAAAATATTTGCCTTGTCTCAACCTTTCATTTTGTTCAGCAAAGATCCATTGAAATGGTATCTGTATCACAGCTGCAGTCCAATGTCAGCCAAAAAAAAAAGTACAAAAAGTTCTGCTGAGCTGCAACTCACTGCACTCAGCTGAACAAAAGCTTGCTTCCTGAAGAACTGCAAAGGCTCTACTTCTGACAAAAGCTTGCTTTCTTTCCGAGCTCTTTAGGATTCAGCATCATGACTTCAGGGATAGCTGTAGACATGCAGAGCTTATGCGGAGATTTCTGAGATCTGAGATTCAGTTCCTGTTATATTTCATAAATCACTGTGCTACCTTTCTATGATACTTTTATTTTCAGGTAGAGAAGTCAGCCTGCTGAGATAAACCTTTCTGGAGAGAGTTGTCTTTAGAACTGGCATGTTGCTCTGGAGTTCTGTTCATCAAGTGCACTACCACTTTCCTTAGTGATTCATAAATTAATTTCAGGTATTATACAGATGCAATTTTAAACATGGGCTTAGCAATGAGTATCATTTGATCTGGCCTCTGCAAATACTGTGGGTTTATTCCTGACAAATCACGGTGCTGAATTTCTAGCCAAAATCTGAGCAAGGTTTAAATGCCTTGCAAGCTCCTTCCTTGATCTTGTCGTAGTAAATGTAGTGGGAAGAATTTTCTATGATTTTTAAGACCAGTAAATGCTACCGTTAGGAAGGATTTTTTTGCTTCAGTTTAAATGCTGGGGATATCTCTTACTGTAATGTTGATTAATTGAAAAGAATAAACTGAGCACATCTACTTGTTATTTTTTCAGTACCTTAAGTAATGGAAAGTGAAATAATTTGAAAAACTTGTTCATTTTAAACTTGTGTCAAGAGGCTAAACTATACTAGCTGCAATTTTAATCACAGAATATACTCACATTTGTCTGACTTTATGAGGTACATGAAGTATAGCACCTATTTGAAAAAAAAAAGGTCATAAAAATGGGTCATAAGAAACAGAATGTTTTCCAAATGTAGCGAGCTGGCTCAGGTTTTCACAGAATTATTTGGACGCAACAATACTGAGTGGTCATATTAGAAAAGAAATACGCAAGGCAGAAATTGAGTTCTGGTGTAAAGATTAATGCAGTACAAATAAAAGATTATTGTTTAAGTTAAGCAAATCTATTTTAGCCTCATCTCATAAATAGTCTCACATTTACTCTAACATCCAATTTTCATTCTCATAACAATTTCAGAGTTAAAAAATGCAGTTCAAAATTTACAGCACAAAAGACAGAGGAGTTATTCTTCAAACCCATTAGTGCAGAATCAGACTTAAAGCAGCTCACATTTAGCACGTATTGTATTTTTCCCCAATGAGTTTATAACATTAGGCCAATTTATTTTCTTAAGTGCACATGATCTGTTGAAGTGTTCTGCAAGTACTTCCACCACATTAAAAAAATGCCAAGGAAAGCATTTATGTATGTAACTGAAATCTCTCATATTTGACTGCTTTTTTTTTTTTTTTTTTTTTGTATCCGAGCAACTACCAGGAGAAAGCATTATCCATTCCTTATCTTGTGAGAAGGCCAGCGAAGTGCCATTACAGCTAGTGGATCACAAGTAGCAACCCTGACACTGAACCTCTGGGGAAAGGATGCGCAGGCAGATGCAGCTCAAGTGGTGAGATCAAGGCTAAGGCAGCCTTGCCTAACAGCATTACGCTGCCTGTAACTCACACAGCCCCTGGGTGGCAAAAGGTGCATCCGAGCTCTGTAGCTCTAACTGCTGTAGCAGTGCAAAGGAAGTTTTGCTTTCCAGTGAAGGACAGACAGCTGCTGTTAGTTCTCAGCAACGGCCTCACTTTCAATAAACAGAACGGTATTTTCTGAGATGTTTAAAGTATATAAATTCTTTCTCACCAGGCTTTGTGCTAGGAATGCTGATACAATACCAGACACATGAAACAATCTGTCATACTCACATAAAAAGTTGGACATTATATTTACCATTCCATTATTGAGTTTTCAGCTTGAAAATTACAGGACTTGTGTAAGTACATTCATACTGTTCTGAAGAAGGAAATGTTGTTTAAAATAGTTTGGGCAAGTTATTTCTGTGAGGTAAAAGAGATAAAACAAACTCTTTAGATCGTACCAAACATGAAAAGAAATAAAATGTTAGAATTAAACTGTCATTGGATGACTGCTGTTAATGTTCACTGTCTTAATTACATTCCCCATGAAGGGGTCCAAAGGCAGAAGTTACCTAAGTATACATAATTGACAACACAGAACTTTATTTTTAAGATTTATGCCTGTTTCCTACAAAAAAGCATAATCAAACCATGTCATATCTAATGTGTACACAGTAGAGATTGACAAAAGCACATACAATGTTATTCTCCATCTCCAAATTACTGATTTATCTAAAATGTTCTGTGTGGGGGAAAGTTATAAAGAATTTATGGAAGGGCAATGTCTAATTAGTACCTGAAGTTGTACTGGGTTGCTGATTCTAATTAATAACACTTCCTAAGTGTGTTCAAAGGCATTTAAGTAAAATGAAAGTCTTCAGAAATGCATTGAAGCATTTAATGTGTAGATACTGTAGTGATAAGCCTGCTATAAAAGCCTAAAATAGGTTAGATGAATTAGACTGGCAGATGAAACAGGGAGAAAGAAACCATAGGCAAATAAAATACACAGTCAGGTATGAAAGAAACGAATATTCTTGAAAATAAATACAGAGAAACAAAGAAGTGATTCAATTTGAGGAAAAGCTTGTGCTTGGTTATAAAACACTGTTTGCAGTATCATAGCTTTAAATATTCTTCATGCTATAAAGGAAAATGTATCCATATAACATAGCTGGTCTAGATTACAAACACCTTTATTTAGAAAAACTTAAAACTTTTTTTTTATAAAAGCAATTAATATTCCCTGGGGGAATGTGTTATGACATACATGTGTTATACTGAACCAGCTCCTTCTCTGATCAAACATATCAAATCCAAATAATCTGATCCTGCAAGAAATATTAGTATGCTATAGCATAAGTACACTTAGTTAGTGGAAAAAAATAAGGAGTTGTAGGGCATCTTGTGCTGTTAAAAACACCAAATGGCTTGTGACACCCTGTTCCCTGTTTCCTTACAACTATGCTCATATGTAATACCTAAGTTGTAGGGTTAGGTTAGGTAGGGTTAGGGTTAGGTGAGATGAACTCCACCCTGAACATGGTTCTTGTCTTTCAGGTGTTACAATCTCTGAGTAGAATTTCACATGTTTACATAAATTAGCATATTAGAGGAAAAAACCCAAATATATTACACACATAATGTTTGGCTGAAGCATCCATGAAATCACATGTAGGGTTTTCCCTCTTCCTTGCACACACACAGCAGTAATCAGAGTGTCTCAGGGGAGCAAAGAGATTGCTGTTTATTTACACTGTTGGGTGTCCAGGAGGGATGATAAGAGCCCACTGAAGTTGCTGAGTGAGTAAGAAGTGAATTACACCTTTCGGAAGACTGACAGTGTGTGCCACCCAGCCTCCTGGGATGTGCATTCAAAGGTATGCTGTTCCCAAAAAAAACAAAGTAGGCAGTCTAAAGGCTGCATGCTAGCAATTAACTGCAAAGCCTGTAGCATACATTGGGGATGAAGGAAGTGGAACTCCAGAAAGGCTCGGGGACTTTTTTTTTTTTTTGGCATTTTCTGAGCAGTCTGAACACTGATGGAGAAACAACTCTGAGGCGACACCACTGAACAGGGGGGGAGTGGGGGGGAGTGAACTGCAACCGAGCAGCGATGAGCTCCCACTGCCCATGCTAAGCAGAAAGCTCCTCAGCTGCGCAGCAGGCCACAGACCTGACCTGTTTTAACACTTAACCAGATTCCCCAGGGCTGGCCACCTGATCAGCTCAGCTTCAGTTAAGCAAATTCAGCGGAGCTGGAGGGAGGTGGAGAATCCCTCGCTCTGCAAGGCAGAAAGACAACGAGACAGAAGTTAAGGAAGTTCCCCATTAGATGACAAGCAATCTTCCCTTTTAACGTTTTTATAGACCTCTAATAGTAGTTCCCCCTGCATAAACTTCAAGGAGGCTGGGTCTGCGTAAACATCCTCCCCTCGGCTGCGTCGGGCCTCTCGCTTATCCCCCGTTTGCAGCTGTGGCTCAGGAGGCAAACAGTGGTCATGCTGTTCTGTGCACAATGACAGACAAATAAAAGAACAAGCAAGCTTGGGAGATTTAAAATCTAGAGCTGAGGGACTTCTCCGAGTTTCAAGTTTCACTGCGACTCTGTGATCCTCCCACTAAATGCGAGGGCTGTTTTCTTCAATAAATTAAGCCCGTAATAAACATGTCTCCTCATGTCTCTCCAGAGCCCTTAGGGAACTCTGCAACGGCAAAGCGTAGAAATTTGCAGAAAGGTGTCCTCTGATGGATTTGACTTACACGGCATCAGTTGTTATAAACTGCCAAGAAACAGGAAATGCGATGTCCCATGACACCCATGGACTCTAGCCATTAAAAATTGTTGTATCAAATGCATATTTGAGCTTTATTTCAAAGAAGTGTTTGATTCCATCAAACTACTTTTGAGGAATAAAGGTTTATTTATAAGGACTTTTTTCCCTTTCATACATTCCTTGTACACTCAATTCAAAGTTCCACTCCTTAAGGGCATGAAAAAAACTTGTGCCTTAATTAGCAAATTTAGATTTCAAAAAGTATTTTCTCACAGAATAATGATTTTGGAATATATTAATTTGAAAATATGATCAAGATTTTTCTAAAGTTGTAAAAGGCAAGACCAGGTGGTAACTGAACCTCACATCTGCATAGTCAGAGTAAGGATGAGGGAGGACAGGTTCAGTGTCTGGTCTCAGCAGAGTATTATTATGATACATATTGTATATGCAGAACCTCACTAACTCTCATAAATGTACTTACACGAACTGAGAAGTGCTTTATAAACTGTAATCAGCCCAACATTCAAAGCTTGCTGAAATTAGAGAGGATCTTTTTCTTTTCAGTGGGCTTAAGGTCAGGTCTTTTACATTCAGTATTTAAAAGTAAACTCAGGAAAGTCGCTGTTTGACCAGTTCTTGCCTTTCTCCTCACAAGGATCAATCTGCCCAGCCATTCTAAAAATCATGCAAGTCTCCTTTGACAATAAATATCAAATCTCTACTACTATCAGAATTACACCTCATTTATAATTGAGCTGAATTTCTGTTTTATCTTATGTATCATCAGCAAAATGATTTTCCTAAATCTGAACTGCAGAATTTTTATTAGTAAGCTAAAAGTGAAAGTCAGAAACATGGATTTTCAGCTATTGCATTCACAGGGTTGGCAATTAGGAAAGCCATCTTTGACTTCTTACCTGCACAGACAGGAAAGTCATTGCGAGGAAGTACAAGACCTCCTAGGCTTTTCAGAGTCATTCTTCTGATTATACTACCATAAATCTTACCTTTCTAAAATATGTGAATGCAACTTGGAGTGATGAAAATGAAAACCAGTATCAAGATGGATGTTAAATACCCCTAACGCAGTAATTCTAATGCTTATTCACAAAGATATGTTAGCTCTTTGTACACTTATCGGCTCAATGCTCCATAAAGTTAGTGATTCCAGTACAGTTAGTTATAGCTATCTGATTGCACTGTGTAATTTGGTTTGGACATGGATCCAACAAACTCTGTGAGGGTTCTGAACGCTGTCTGGATGGTCTAGCTAGATGAGTTATGACCAGTATGCCAGCTATCAGTGCAGCCTTTCAGAAAATCTCTATTATTATCAATGGGAACATAGTTGTTGCTTCATTTTGAAAATAAAAACAACAACAACAAAAATGTTTTTAAAGTTTTCAGGATTTATACGACACAGAATACCTGCACAACAAAAACTGCAATGCCATTGAGATGAGCTGGAACTTTATGGAAGGAAGACACACAAAACTATGTAACAATTTTCTGAAACAAAAAATGGTAGGTAAATTACTCACCTGTGCAGGGAAAATGTAAGCAACACCAAATATACCATCTTACTTAAATTATAAGATACGAGCACACACACCCACACAGATTTTAAAAGGGTGTTCTATGCAAGTTTATTATAGATAAGGATATATAATAAAAAAAATACATAAGGATATATAATAGAAATATAAAAATAAGATAGGAATTAAGAATTTCCTACATTAGTCACTTTGCCAGCAATGTCGTATCTGTAAAACCTTGTTAATAAATGGATTATTACAAGAATATAAAGAATTAAAAGACTTTCCGAAAAACTATCAAAGTGGAAATAAAGGCTGGATTAGGGGGTACCCCACAAAACAAAGTTCTGAATGGTTCATATTCTATTTATTAAATATTAAAGGAAGAATTAAACTAAACCAAATATTAAATAAAAGAAATCCTGTGCTATGTAGTTCATGTGCAGCAATGCTAGTGACTTATAAAAGACCTGGAAGTATCTTTGGCAGAATTTTATCCTCAGGATCCTGTAACAATTCATTGTGTATCCTGTGTTTACATATTGTGAAAGGACAAGAAAAGCCAAATTTACCTTGGTACCGTTTTATTAACTTGAGCAGACTTTTCAGCGATGGAAGAAATGGACCTTTTATCTTTCTTTATTATTGATTATATTACGGTCTTATACCTAATATCACTTCCTTTAACACTGGAAGCGTGGTTAATATTGTAGACAAGCAAGAACTGTACCTTCACAAACAATGCTATGACTGTCCGCTAATGGGTAACTTCGAAATGCTCATAGATTTTTAGTTTGCATCCATGTTTATACTTGATTCAGACCTTCGGGCAGTACAGTATGTCAGAGGAGAACTGGGTGAAGATCAGTGTTGGTCTGCCTAGTGTCAGTAACTGTGTGCATTAATAACCAATCACTTTGGCTCTGATCCTTCCCTGTGCCCTGGGAGGATATGGGAGGTGACAAGAAACAAGTTCCTGGTCCCTTCTTCTCAACCTCAGCTCCCTACCCAGTGCTTACCCGGCAGCTCAGATTTGTGCCACTGACAGCGGGCTTTTCATGAGTCCAGGGTGAATGGATGCCTCTACTGTTGGTTGCTCCCACTTCTGCTCTTCTCTTGTACCCAGCATATCCCTAACGAGACCAGTGTCACATTTTGAGTTGGAGGGAATTACTTGAGATTCTTTGGATCTTTGTGAGTGGCATATCAATTATCACACATGCTAATCTTCAGATGCACCCCATGTATGTTTATTATTACTATCAGAAAAAAATATGAACAATTGATAACTTATATTAAATCAGAGTGGGTGAGGCTAGATTTTATTTCTGTTGGTGTGACAATCACTTTTTTTTCATTTTCGCCTTCCACTCAAAAATATTGATAAAATTCTGTTTTTCAAGCCCAATCTTCTCTGATCTCCTTTTCAATTACAGAACTTTTGACATTCATATGATACAATATAGACTGAGGACAGCTTTTAGTTTAAAATCCTCTGCCAGCTGCATCTTCCTACAGTTTTGTTTACCTCCTGACATACTCAAAATTCTGTCTGGTTTTCTGAGTTACTTCTCAACTGGGGATTTAATCTTGAAACACATATACACACAACTTTCTTTAATTTGCTAAAAGTGATTGTCTGTAGAATTGGCACCAATGCTGTAAGATGTTCTGCAAATGCAGAGAGCAAGGCACATGGGATCTGGCTGTGACAGTGCGCTTTTGAAGTTATTGTCTATATAAACGGTGTCTGTAACCAAAATCTGAAATCAGACAATAACAACAACGGGTGATGAGGTATTTTACCTCTTTTACTGGTAAATTGATAACAAGAATTAATATTTTTCTCTGACATTTTAACATATATTATCCTGAAAATTTAAAATTATGGTTAATTTCTCTTTTGATGCTTTTTATAAAGCTTCTTCACTCCTTGCATCTCTTTCTACAATCTTTATCATCCCTCTTTTCATATAATACTCAAAAATGTCATCCCAGGATAACCTTTTGTTTGACCTTTCAGCAGATAAATATCCTCTAAAGAAATCAAACTTATATTTTCCAATTTCCCACTTTCAAATCATCAAGAGCAGGAAATATATGAAGAAATACTCTTCTGGTTCTTGCTCTCGAGCTCAAAACACCAAATTACCATTTGACCCATTTTAATAATATAAAACTATTTTTCTTTTCTTTTAATCTCAAAAATGTCAATTAAACACTGTCAGTTATAATGACATCAAATGACATATCCTACTTCCTTTGATGAAAATTATTAGTTTAGAAATGCAGACCCATTTTTATGCACTTATTAATCATATCCTTTAAAAAATGAATAAACAAAGGAACAGATCTAGTACTTCCAAATACCAAAGGTGAAAAGTACATCATGGTATCATTATTGTCACTGAGAAAATCTTCAGAAAATTTGGATCGGGCCTATAAGATTAGACCAAATATGTCTGGTCTTGTTTCATTCCTTATTTTAATGGCTGGAAAATATGGAAGAATGCTACTTAAGGTACTACCTTTATACCAGTGAAAATGGTAAAAGTCAGGGGAGGCTTGAGCTAGCTGACCATTGCTAGCTGGTGACTCACTGTACAAAATTTAGTCTTTTAAAAACCTAGCTGGAAATAAAAAAAAAAAAAAAAAGGGGGGGGGGGGACGGGCAGGCAGGGCGTAGCAGGGAAGGTTGAAAGTAGCTAAACAGTGATTTAGATGGAGTCATAATTTACACAAAATAAGAAAATCATGTACATGTTTAAAAGCTGGCCCATGGGAGGACACAAAGGGAATCCTATACAAACACTCACTGGTGTGCCTCTTCCCATCTCCTACATCTCAACTGACTTTAAAGCTAATTTTCATATGCAATGCCTATGAACTGATATTCTTAACTGCAATATTTACCTTAGGATTGATTCATGTCATTGGAAACCCTTACAAACACTACTCTCTGATATTTCTAGCTGTGTGCAAATGAAACAAGTTTCTTTCAAAGCCCACTGAAACTTCTCTGAGTCTTCCCTTGACTTTGCTCTTGATCTGGCCAAATGTGAAGAAAACATACTGGATAATTTAGAGTTCCTTGGCAACAGTAGATGGTAAAATAAAATAAATAAATTAAAAAGTATAGATGTATTTTCTGTTGAATGTAGTTAAGAACTTTCCTGCCAAAAAAATTGTAACTTTGAACATAACTTCCCAGTGGGGAAGACTGGAGAAGTGAGATTTAAGACAAAAAACATGGGATAGAAAAGATAGACTGATTTTTACTTGCCGTTGCCTTAATTCTTAAAATAATTTGCTTTGATTTCCAGAAACTCTGTAGAGCAGGACACTTTCTGATAAATGCCATAGGATTGTAGTGACACCTCAAATAATTAAAAAATTAAAGGAGACTTTTGTATAATACATGAAACTAAGACAAATTAATAAAGATGGGATGTGAGTAGAATTTTTTGAAAGATCCCAATATAAATGTCACTCAGCAGAGAGATTGTGGTGGTCTCATGTCAAAATAATCTTCTCCTATCAAGATCTGTATCTTTGCTCAGCAGAGGAAAATAGCAGCAGTGATGAAGAATAAAAAAACACTGTTCCAATATCTAGTAACCTCCTTCAGTCAATCAAGGAGCAAAGTGGACTTTGTATGTAACAGCATCCACACCTCTTCATCTGCCCAATCTGGGACTGGCAAAAAAATGACGTATCCTGGAGAGTATCACTGAACTAAATTGATATAAATTAAATGCATGCTCTGAGTGAGTTCAAGTATTTGCTTTCCCAGATGGAGACAATTACATACAAGTATACAATGACAAAAAAAAATTTGACAGTGTTCTATGCATTTAGAGCATTTAATGACACCAGTTGTTTCTTGGCAAGACCTTGCATTACAGTTGCCTCACTGAATGTTATTTTTTAAAAAATGCAAATGTTTTGATTGAAAAATCTTTGATTTCAACGTTTGAAGTGCATGGCTGCACTATAGTTTATGACAAACTGCATGATGACTCCAACCAAGGCTGTCCCCTTGACATGACGAATAATGCAAAAAACTCACATTTTTTTCATTTATCTCTTTCAGTTTAACTGCACCTTGGAAGTCAGGATGCCAAATCAGGAAAACCTGATTCACAGTGACCCGTTCATCAGATCAGTACATCACTGCTTCCTTTCTACCTGTAAATTGTAAAAAACTTCTGATAAACAACTTAAATTGATTTTCAGTTAATGCAGGTGCTAGCAGATACTATTTTCAGAAAGAACTCCCTGTCCTAGACTACTAGACTCTTAGACTGAAGTCAGGACCAAGCATTTTCAAAATGAGTACTGATAAACCTTCATCAAGTTAGTGGAAACTTAGAAATGCTGGACTTAAAACTTTTGATACTTAACTCCCACAAACATAAAAAGATAAAAGGTGTAACGTTTGGAAAGCATTTTGAAATCCTGACAGGAAAGAAAGTATGGACAGTATGCAGAGCCTCTTCTAGAAGACTGCAGCCATAGCCCTGTACCTGCTATTATTTCTAAGGTAAAGGGTGATTCAGATGGCCCTCCCAGGCTGCAACAGCAGGCAGACTGGGGAAGACATTAAAGTGACTGCACTTGGATAATTTTAATGGTGCATTGACTCCTAAATGTTTCTGTGGGCAGGACCTGTGGTGCAGAGTCTGCCTAACCTTAGATATCACTAACTCTTCCCATTGACTTCATAGGCAACCCTGGGGAGCGGGAGGTCTGAAAGCTTACTGCTGTTTCAAACCTAAAGCAGGTATGTAAAAGTAGATGCCCTGACTTTTGCTTCAGTGATTCTGATGAGATAAGAGAAAAAGAAAGTAGTTTGGATCCAAACTTCATTATGATTTTATGTAAATTATTTTAAGTTAGCATTTTTACCCTCCAGTGCTCGAGGATCCTGAAGTTGAATTACTTTTTAAAGGTAATTTAGTAAACTTTCAAAGATTTCAGAAGCAAACATCATATTTGCTTGGAAATCCACACTGAAGGCAGGTGTATGTGTGTTCCAATATCATAAAAATCATCTTCCAATACCTTAATGTTCTTATTTTTCCACCTATCTCTCTATATTTGCATTATATAAACAGTAAATTCTCTCTCACTATAAAAAATCCCACCGGAAAATTACTTATTCAGGTAAGATTTTTTTACAACATCTATAGGCTGATTGTCTAGTTGTTATGAAATGTTATTCAGACGTCTTTAAAAAGGACTACCTACAGGACAGTCTAAAGAAAAATCTAAAAAGATTGTGTTGATGGATGTAAGGAAGAAAAAAAATCGGGTAAATTAACTTGCACAGGATTTCACAGACATTTTATGGAACCCTGCTCTTTGTACTAAATTTATGGAATTTCTTCATAAAGGTAGATGCTTGCAAACTGACTCATCACTCTGCCTGAAAGAGCTCTCAAATTGCAAATATATACATATATACTAGAAAGCATTCTCCTGAAGCTGAAGTTCTGGCATCAGGTTAGACAGAAAAGGGAACCACGGAAAGCAGAAACCTCAGTCCTGAATCCTAAAAGGTTACTGTTCTCAGTAAAAAAGCTCAGCTATTTACAACATGAGGCACAAAAAGATACCAAACATCTTCCCCACAGCCAAAATGAATAACACATCTGGCTTTGATATTCATTCCCTTTCCAGCAAATAGCTACACTAAGTTAGAATTTTCAAAATGTCTATCACTTTACGTTTATAGATTTAATTTAATTTAAAACAAGGCTCATTGTATAAAAGCATCGTAGCTTCAAAGACAGGCTTCTTCAAAATTATAGTATGAGAGCTTCCCGTGGTTTCCATGGAAATGACCTTTCACTATTTCCATGGTAATGGATCTAGTTTTATGTATTTCTCTTTTATGAGACTTTATTATACCAACAAAGCTAACATCCAGAATATAGTCCTTAACTTATGGATGTGAACTCACTGAGGGAAATAATCTGACTCCCAAGCCCCATGGGCACGCTAAGCTTTTGTATGTCTTTTAATACTGTGTGAGTAACAAGAGTTTTGAAAAAGATCACCTACTGCACATTGTCAGTAGAGAAATGATGATATATTCTGTTCATTGCTATGTTCCTAAAGGAGTCTCTGGATTCATCTGCTACAGTCTTTTCCAGACTGCTCCACCACTCCCAAAGGTAGAACAGCTGGAAAAAAAAAGAATGGATTGAGAGCTCAGAGTCTGTTACAAATTCCAGGCTGTTGATCATATCCTGCTGTGTAGTAAATATTTTGCTAGTGCACTTATTGAAAATCTATAGGTCTTTGAAATTACATATCCATAGGCTTGTTGATCTCTCTTTCAGAATTTATGCTTGAAATTGTTTTTCTCTTTCCTTTTTCGCCTTTTTTTTTTTTTTTTTTTTTTTTTTTTATCATTATGGTTATTGATGCTGTTATTGAAAGCTAAAATCCTCTTCTTCACCCTGGAGACAAAAAGAATGGAAGCAGTGGATTCAAAGCTGTAATACTGAGAGCAACAGAGCAACTAAGGTAGCCCTGTCCCCATCATCCTTTACACTCAGAGAAACCCAGCTAGACCTAAGGTGTTAAGTGCCTTAAGGTGTTATGGAGATTGGTCTTGGACAGGACAGTACTGAGTTTCACATATAAAAATCCATACCCTCTGGAGAGATGTTCCAGTAAGGTGAAATTTGGAAGAAAATTCCAGAAATATTTCAATAAAGCTTCTTCCATCTCAGTCACAATATATAGGGTTTCATAATGAAGCAAATCCCACCCATTCAGAAAAAGTAAACAAAATAAATCTGTGAGGAAATCCTTACAGAGGCTCAAATTCCTCAGAGAATGAGAAAAACACATAAATCTGATTGAGCAATTTAGTCTGACTCATATATAATTGGTGATGATGCATAAGAAAGAAAGAATTCTAGCCTGTCATTCAGATTTGAGTTTTCTGGGCTAGTCGTTAGAAAAATATCAGTTTATAGAGTAAGCTAGACACAAGTCAGACACAGGTGGCTGCAAGACAATGATTGTAGGTGACAAAGGTAAAAGAGCCACTTTTCAGCATAAAATTTAATTTTGATGCTTTTTTTTTTTTTTTTTTTTTTTTTTTTTTTTTAACTAAAAACCAGGTCAAAGTAGTGGTTAGAGGGATTGCTCTTAGAAATATCCTAAGAATTAACTCCTTCACCTGCTTCAAAAGAGATAATGACCAACATATAAACCAGTTGTCATTAAGTGATCAACTGCTATAAAAACACATATATTACTTTACATTACTGTTAAAGAATAACTGAAATGCTAGGATCATCACTTATGCTTTTTCTTAAGGTACTGTAATCACAATGACTATCAAGGCTTCAGTCTGCCATCACTGAAAACATTCAGCTCCATTTAATTCTATTCCTTACACATTTCTAAATGAAGTACATTGCAAGTAATGACTTTTATTCTATATATTGAATTCACAGCCTTGGACAGAGACATATTGAGACTGGAAATACTTAGAACACTCAAAGATATAGGAGGTCTGAAAAAACTGACCTCGTCTAGCTTTAGATCTCTACAGGGTTCATGTCTACACATGAGGCACTCAACATTTAGGGATAAATTCACAGGGCTGATTTTGAGCACCTAATTCAGGATGAAGTGAGATCAATCAAACTCACAAACTGTTTGTTTCTCTCCACTAATATAAAGGGTGTCTAGGTGATTAGATTATTCAGTCAGATGAATTTAATCCAAGATAATTGCAGAAGCAGGCAGACGATAATACTAGAGGACAGCATTTATTTCTCAGAAACTATTTCTCTTACATAGCATTTTGTGTCACCAGTTCTTTAAAGAAAATATTTAAGAGGGCTTTTACAATGATTTTTCTTAGTGAAATCCATATTTTTATTGATAATTCTAAAATTTTATATTTTTTTTTTCTTAAAATCCGTAAAATAGGTCTGTTTAAATAAGGCTAAAAGCATTTACTTAAGTGAAATATCTGCTTTTGGCCACCAGCTATTTTTGGATACGAGAGTGAATTTTTTCTCTTAAATAATGCTGATTTCCCATTTATTTCTACTGTGGCTTGACATTCTTGTCACACAAAGACAGACTGCCTAATTTCTTGTCATAGTCTATAGCAACGATGTTTACAATGGTATTTGTATAGCGATTTGGATCAGAACAGTAATATATTATTTCCATTTTTAAAGGTATAACTAGGTGATGTCAACATTTGCCTCCAACAACATAATATTGTGTCATCCTGAAAAAGAGCCATATCAGCAAAAGATACTATCTAAGAAATAATATTAATTAGGAAGGAAAAAAAAAATCAGTAATTTTGCAAGTCTGGAAGGACTAGGCCAGCATGAGAGAGGTGAAAAAAACCCACAACAAACCCACAAAAAAAGCCATGTCAAAATACTTTTTAAAATAAAGCGTAAAACCACAAAGCACAGAGACTTAAGTGTTGAAGCTTTCTTACAGTACCCCTGTGGTATGCAGCTATGTCACCACAGAGCTGTGAGTCTCCTATCAGAGCCCTCTATAAAAAGAAGCATATCAATTGCCAAAATAATTGTTTTACAACCATGGTTTAAAAGTACACATGGAGATAAACACTGAGGGTACTGGTTGTAAAATGATGTGTCCTAGTCCTGTAATTGAAGCACACACAACTCCAGCTCCTTCTACTGCTATCTCCCACGAAAGGCAGAGCAGTGACATTCCTGTTTGCAAAGAAAAAACATCCTAGGATAGGTTCTGCAACTGGTCTCTATTGTCACCCTCTCTTACTAAGGAACGTATGATTTTCTGACATGAAACAAGACTTGTCTCTGTGATCTCTCAACATGCCTTTGGAAAGGCTAGTTTAAGAAACTGCAGAAAAAAAGCGTTCCAAACCACTGATAATGCTATTGTTGGGCATATTGCTGCGTACTGTCGGACCGAAAAAAGTAATGTTTCTGACAGCAAAATGAGCTCTTACGTTATTTTGTAATTAACATATGTTCCAAATGATAGATTGTGTTTCAAGTATTTAACATTAAAATAAGAAACTAAAAGCAAAAGGAGGGATGATGTGACACTTCTGGAATTGGATTCACTGGTATAATCTTTCTGCACTGTATTTTCTGATCCATCTAAATAGCTTTGTAACTGGTTAAAGCATGCCCTATGCCTCCCAACTGTAGGAACTGTCATAGACATTTGGATTCAGAAAAGTATTATGTTCTCCACTGTTTTTAATTAACATATTTCTGGCCATAGTCAAAGCAGTACTGAGCAATTTCCATTTAACGTTTCTCATGTATCTGAATTCTAATCCACCCACTCCTTTTGATAAGACATTGAGTAGTGACCTGAAAATAGTGCTGCAAAGAAGTTTGAGCAAGAACTCTTGCTGGGGGGGGGGGGGGGGGGTGGGGGGTGGGGGGAGGAGGGGATATTGCACTGTTAAAATCTTTTAACCATTGGTTACTAATTTAAAAATTTAAACAGCTAATGATCTAATGGAGCTGGAGCTAAGACTCCTATTGATTAACTAAGGTTGGCCAAACATTCACTCCCAAATATAACTCTCTGTGTATAGTTACATTTACAAGGGAAACAAGTTATAAGAAGAAGAACAATTCTGTCACATACTAGTGGCAATGAATGCAATAGCTGTGAAGCTCTGTGATGGGAGATGACATGCATTTCTCCATACATTTACATTTTAAAGTTTTAATGAAAGTATATTGTCAGGGAATGCCAAGCCCACTACGTATCTTCCCTTTTCAGTGTTGTGACAAGATCCTGCTTCACTATGCAAGCAAGAAAACATTTTGTATTAAATGCAAAGTGAATATGCAAGGATGAAATTGAACAAGTTCCTCCAGCAAATCTGCTCCCCATCAAAAATCTAGGGGAAGCCTTTTTCAACGACAAAGATGTTTTACTCCATTTCTTATGAAGCAGGTTCTTACTAGGTATTTAGACACTGACTCTTTCTTCAAGAAAGCTGCAAAGTAAAGATCCTGGAGCACTTCCTGAAACTTCATCAGCAAAATAATTTCTTCTATTAAGAAAAACATTGAAATAAATACATGCATATAGAAATAACTGACTGAGTCTGAATGTTAAATGCCTTTTAACATCTGATTTCATGGAGTGATTGTATCAGCTGATATACAAAAACCTGCAACAACTGAAAAAATGTAATGTTCGTAAGATGAAAATAAGATTTACTTTAGAGCTCCTTCTGTAGGGTATTGTTTTGGGGTCATCTGTGTTAAAAACTAAATTGTTCCCCTGGGTTCTTAACAAACTGTTTTTCTTTTTTCATTTGATGATGGCTATCAGTGAAGAGATTTTAGTGCATCTACATCTACAGCTCTCTCCGATCTATCTCCTTGAGGGGGGGGCAGAATCTGGCTCTTATTAAGCTAGGCAAGGTTTATTTTGGTGTATGGTGTTAAGTATGAATAAATGGCATAGAAACAGCATGATGCTCATCATTCTCACATGTAGATCTTAAAAATAATCCTGATCCAAGAAGTCTGTCCTACTTAGGGAAAGTTATCATACCCATTCAACTACATCTTTGTTTTTACCACCGTTTTACCAAGACATTGCAGTATTATAAAACTTTATAAAATGAAATTCAGGATGGGACTTCTTATGGACACCAGGGATTCTTTTTCTGTCACTGAGGTCAAATTATTTAACAATTAATGCAGGGGCCTTCAACCTTGGCTGAAGACAGATTCTGCACAGGGGAATCCACCTATTCCACACTGGATGACACAACCCCTGGCACACCAGCAAGCACTTACAAGCGCACTGTGCAGTACTTAAACTAACAAGGCCCCTCGCAGATTTAGCTGCCAGCTAACATGAGCCTGGGTTACACAATCAGGTTCTAAATTAGGCTAATCACTTAACTTTGGCAGTAGTATTGCAATAAAAAGATTCATAATTCATAATGGAGAAGGCGAAGATGTGAACCTTAGCAAAAAGACACAAAGTCATACATCAAGAAACAATTACGGATCTCAAATACCAGCAAGCCAAGCAGGCGATGACTAGCATCAAACCAGGCAACAGACAATGCGTCGACTTTCATTCCTGTTGACAGTGAGTGTTCTGTTTATTCTGTTGTGCAATAATGTTGGTGTGCTATTTCTGGCCTCTGGCTATATTTTCAAGAAAAGTACATGATCCTACCTCCTTTTGGTCATCAGTGTTTCCTCACATGAGAATACTTGAACATCCATTCCCATTTCCAGAATTAAAAGTGAAAATGGTTCTCTCGCCTGGAGTGCAAGTGCTTCGCTGTAAATGAGTGTTGAGTTAGCCCTATGGTAGATCTTTAATGAGATAAATGTTATTAAAGACTGAAAAAAATAGCTGAGTATGGTGAAACTATCTCTTTAGAGATCTAATGACTCTCTTTAGAGCCTGAATTTCAGATTCTTTTTTTAAGACAATTCAAAACTCTTCAGTTTTTTTATGAAGGAGTCAGTCAAAAGAAAGATCTGATTTTCTGTAGAAATAGCACCATTAAATTTAAGGCATTTCTTAAGTAAAGTATTCAGCTGAGTATTATCTGCCATTAAGATAATTAGGCCTAATTTTGCCTTGGACCTTAGTTGAAGCTTTGCAGTGGGAAATAATTTCTGGAAGAGTTTTACCTATTTAAACAGACAAGTTAAATAGGGGATTTTGAAAGACATATAGATTTCTAGCTCATTCTCAAATCAGATTTATTTGACATCAGAATTACATTTTTAATGTGCAGAAGTCTAGCTAACCATAGTTAAGGAGCTATATTGGGATTTCTGAGTGGAAACTATCAAGCTACATATGATTTCAGATATGCAGATCTACAATGCCAGTGAAAGCATCTTGAAAAATTGCAGTCTCATGATAATACAGGTATGCCATATGGGGTTGTCAAGCATGTACACCAATGACCTAAAAATGTGCCACTAGCAATTTTCATAGTGACATCAATGAGACAATGCTAAATGTTTTTTTAAAAAATTCCATCCATAAAATTAAAAGCCTAATAATCTCTTGGGTAAATAAACAGCTAAATAGTAGTAAATTTCATGGAGAATAAGTGATTCTATCTTCAAAAGAATAATTACACCATCCTCTTGCTTAACCTTTTCAGTCACTGCTAAACATACAGCTAAATAGAAACTTCTATTTCTGAGCAAAACAATGGTCACTTTTTCCCAGATGGGGAAGGACAGAAATAAAAAATAATCATTATTCCAAGCTCTACAGAGCTTAATTGCCTCTTCTCTCAGGCAAATTTCCTATTGAGGCCACCAACATTTTTACCTCTATAACTAGTGAATCATCTAATAATAAAGTAGCATTAAAAACAGAAGACACAGAGAATAAAAATGAAAGCTTGCAGTAGATTTGACTGTATACTGTGCCACTGCATCTTTCTCCCATATTTTCATATTCATTTTTTGTTTCCATTGGGAGCTATAAACCAGATTTTTAGATATTCTAAAATAAACACGTTTTTCTCTGTGTTTACTCCATTATTTCATTCTACTCATTTTGTATTGTCTCCTGGATTGAGCTGATATGCAAAATACAGTATAAATTTTACCTCACCCTTCAAGTCCAATACAGAGAGTTTCTTGAGCCCTGACTGAATCCCCAGCAGAAATTACAGAAGTGCCAGGAGATGTTGGGTTCAGTGGAGCAGCAATCCCTAATTTAATGAAGACAGCTCTTAAGTAAATGGAGATACTGTATTTTGTGATATGGCACACATGATTTAAATCATGATGATGTTAAACACAGATTTGCACATACTCGAGGAATGTGGAACTTAGCCAAGGTACCAGTTTAAAAAGATTTCAACAAGAAAATTCAACACAAAGCCTCAACATTGTACAAAACAACTTCTGAAACTTTATTGTGAGTTTTAAAGTACATTTAGAAAGGATCTTATCCTTAATATCATTAATTAAAAATAAATTTGAAAGAAATCCACATACTAGTAGTTTAAGCAAAGTTCAGTACAGACTTTTTGAAGTCACAATATATACATTGCATGAGAGTGCAATAAGCTTCCAATTACATTAGGTATATATTTTTAAAATAAAGAGTTTTGATTTGACATGTGTGAGAGGCATACTCTTTACAATGAAAATGTTTTACAAAATATAGCAAAAGAAAAATGGAATTTAATACATTTTGAATGTACAACTATTTTATATCCTTTTTAGGTAGTTCTTTACTCAGTGTACAAAGGTCCATTTTTTAAGGGACACCTGTTTGTTTGCACTGATTAGAAATTATAGTTTTAAAGATTCATTACTATACATATCAGTGAATTCTTATTCAACTCAATGGCCACTACAATGAAGAAAATATTACAGAATCATTGACAGCATCTTCTTCTCTCCTAAACTATGCATAGATAAATACATAGCAATGGTGCCTATTACTACAATAAAAGTGAAACACTTCACCTGATTTTTTGCAGCTATTCTTTGCATAAATATAATGCATTATATATATATATTAATTTAACAATCAACTGATTGCTTATTTTAACACTCAGTAACATATAGAAGTACATACACTGCTATCCTTAAATATTTTCCACTCTGTAGTGGCTCATAAGATTCAAAAAATCAACACTGTAAATTCATAATTCTCAACCTGGGGGAAGAGTATCCCTCAGATGGACTGATACTACTTATACAAGTTAAACCATATTATGAATCCATAGCGTCCACCTCCAAAATACATAACAGGAGTAATATAGTATACTGTGGCTACTAACTACTGCATAATTATTATATAGGAAATTGTCACATCAAGTGTTTTACATTTATGATTACTCATTACATTATATCACACACAAAGTGAAACTTTTCCCAACAGATGGACCTCCTTTTCCACAGTTTTTCACGTTTTGGAGAAAAATCATCACACAGTGACAAAGTTATGTTTTGAGAAATACACAAAACGTGTTTCCTTTTTCAGGATAGATGAGTGAGCAGCAAACTATTAATTATTTTACAAGCGGGATGTAAAATTATATCTTTAAAGAGAAAGTTAAGTTTTTGGCACCACAATTAAACAAACCATGTATGGGGGTGTGGGACTGTCACTCAAAACTGTGGGAGAAGCATACCAGAAAATTAGTTAGCCAATAATGAATTAAAAGTTGTACTTTCCTTTCAAACAAAGCATAGTAGGGTTATGTGATTTGTGTCCAACAACTCTGCAATGTGTTATCTGAACAGCTCAAACCACTGCAAAGGACGAGACAGCTTTCCATTCATTATTGCCAAAATAAAAGGAATATGCTGAAATGTGTAATAACCGACAGTGGATTTTTAACCACCACGAAGGATGTCTGGGACATTAAGATCTGCAGAAGAAAGCACACTATTTCTTTTAAGCACATGGGTAGGGTGGACAAAAATCTACCCTACGTGGACTTGCTTACCTACTTTTCCTGGACTTCTTCAGCATAGTTAAAATGAAGCCTATTGCACCAAAGAACCTCACTGTCTTTTCAATATAACTGTCTTCTGTGGAGAAAAAGTTTACTCTCTGTCTGCAAAACAGTGCCTAATAGGAGTGATCACTTAGAGGGCAGACACTACAATTTGGATGTAATCCACTTTTGGCTGAGCTACTGCTCCTGGAACCTCTCTTTGCTTCTTCATGATAAATGTAGTAAACTGGACTTTCAGCAGGAAGAAATGCTAATGATTTTGCAGATCCACCTGATATTTTTTATTTCTGTTGTCCACTAACCCACCAGAAACTGTTCAGAAACAGCTATAAAAATATGTGCCCCTATTTTGCCTAATATCTGTGCAAGAAGAGTACAGCATGCCCACCAACTTCAGTGGTGCCACGCTCGCCTGTCCAGCACACACAGCAGCACACTGGGCGAGACCTATAGATTGCCTCAGGAACCCGAAAGGGAGGGGAAATGAGAAGTCCCTGGCATGCTTCCTGAAGACAAGACAGGCTTAGAGACAACACTAATTGCATGCTGACAGGTTGTACTTTAAGACCTCTTTTTAAAAAATAATAATAATAATAATAACCAGAAGCTTTACCAGTCAGAAACCTGCTCAGTGTTTCTGTATTAAAGTGTCACTTCAGGCTAAAAGAAATCTTTTAGCTTACATTAGGTGGCACATCTTTTCCCTATTTCTGTTTTAAAGACACAAAATACCCCACCCCTTCCTTTGATATCTTCAGAGAGGATAACTGAAGCCTTCCAGGATCCTTGACAGCTTAAGTATACAGTAGGAATAGTTGACAATTATGTTTGCTTTTCCCAGTATGCAGAAAGGATAGCTAATGGAATTAATGAATCGTTTGCTGTTCCACTAGTAAAAAGTCTAAATAACAACATGACCTTCAGTCAACGCAGCTGAAGAAGCATTTCCTTGAACAATACACAATACATGAGAGATGACCTCAGACAGTAACTTATATATGTGTTTGTGATTTTTCTTCTTTAATTTTCTCTCTCCTGGGTAGATCTACATAGATAAAAGTTTAACCGTTTGCACCAGTTGCCATTTCCCCTAATGACTAAGTGTTTATAGCAAAATGGGAAGAAAGGAAAAGTATCTTGCTCTAAAGGCTAAGTTCAGATATCACGAATATCACATAAATCTAAAACTTCCACGTAAGTCAAAAAAATACTCCCAAGTTCAGCTTTTTTCTTAGAGAGGTAATAAACAAAGTTTAATATATAAGTTCCTTTCCAAGGAAAAGTTACAGTTTCAAAAATACAGCTGAATAGCTCTCTTCTTGCTGCTTCTTGTTTCTATCTCATGTAAATTCACTGCCATCATTGATGGGATTCTTGGTTTAAACCAGTGTGAAAAGAAATCCAAGTATCTCCTAACAAACTTCTGTTGCTCACAGTCACAAACAGTTTATTAAGAAAAAAAATATCCCATAAGAACTTGGGGCTAAGACAGTTATTGCTGTTTAGAAATTTTTATTTATCAAAGGGATAGAGGGGGTTTATTTAACATGAGGTCAGCACATGAATGCAGACTGCAAACCAATTTTTAGATGTATATTTTCAAGTTCTAAAGCTGGAAACACTCTTCCTAAACAGAAACTGTATTTCTTAATTATCTTTGAAAAGAAGGGTTGGACTAACTGTACATTTTTAATCTTTTTTAGGATTTAGTTTAGCAGGATAAGACATTATAGCAAAGTAAAGAAATGATTTAGTGCAGTGCCTACAATCCACTGATGATTAATATAGTTGATCATTGAAATACTTAAAAAGACAGTATTAAGTGATTTATGCAGTTGATGACATAAATGTTTATGACAGCCTTAGCCACATAGTTGCATCTGCTTGACTTTCACACACTTTATTTGAAGACATGCACGTGTAAAGATCAGTAGCAATTGTCAATTTGCCTGATGTACCACATCTTCATACAAAAACTGTTATAGATTTTTCCCCTCAGGTTCAATTTTGTCATACTCCATTAATCCTTTCAATCCCCTCCCCCAATCCTGTGGACTTGTTATTTAGTAATCCCTGACTGTCGTGGTAAAGGAACATTCGAAAGTCTCTGCTGTCTGCAAGGCAGAAAATTACAACGGTCGTCTATTAAATTTGGCTCTTACAGTGCCCACTTGGATCAAGACCGCTTGTCACAGTCACAACCAGTAGCCATAACATCAGGACAAATTATCACTGACATCCAAAATGTCAATTTTAAACTAATTTTGTGTCTCACAGTGTCGCTTCTTTAGTACCCCGATAAAGGCAGAAGCCCAGCTGTATTTTTAAGGAGGGCGGGGGGGAAAATCTTAAATCAACAGACCGAATAGAGTAGCTTCATTCACTTATGCATGTCAGGTTTCCAGTTTTCAACTCCCAACTGGGAACTCTCCCACATGATTGCAACCTATTGTGCAACTGAACAACTTGGCTTTCTTCCAGTTGAGTCGGTTAAAGAGAGATTACTGGGAGCGTTCCTTTCCAGGGCTGCTCTCGTTAAACGCGAGATTCTCTCTAAACACTAGCATTTCTCTTTTTAATTCAATGTTTTCACACTGCCAAGTATCTTCTCTCTCTTATATGCATATGCACACACATACACACGCACAAAGCCACAGGGTTTCAATCCCAAATCAAGTATGTGTGTCCCTGTCTTTTTTTCTCATATAGACAGAAGTCAAATTCATCTGTTTTTTAGGAAAACAAAGAATCAAACAAAAACCAGCCTTTCATCAGCTTGATTAATTTAAACCTGTAAACCCTGGTTTAATTCTACTGACATGAAAAAGTAACAGCTACAAGCTCACAGCCAGGATTTCTGATTGATTATCTGGTGAAGCCTTTACAGAAAAGCTTGTTTGCTTATTAGTTGCACTAAGGTCTGTATTCAATGACATATCCAAACACAGTCTTTAATTAAGAAAAAACTGAGTAAACATTTAGATATTTTAATTCTGAAATAAATAGGAAAATAAATAAGTAAATAAATCACAAAAAAAATATGAAATAGCCAAAGCTTCACAATCAACTACAAAATAGAGGAAAATTTACAATAAACCTCTTCTTAATTTTCTCAGATATTTAAAGTTGTAACATTTTTATTTTTCAGATCTGACTTGTGTTTTGGAAGTATTGTACATTCACTACTATCTCATCCTTCAGAAGTCCAGCAAGATCTTACCCTTTACACTACAACAGCAGTCGTGAGTGAGATTACATGATCTGCATGCTCACCACAGACCACTTAAATTTCTTAGCATACTGTTGCATGAATCAGCTTTACTCACCCATGGGAGCAGTGTGTACTGCCTCCAGATCACTGACATAGTTTTGTTTTGATGTACACAGAGTGTAATGTGGAAAACTCTGTGCAGAAGAATCATGTATAAACTTGATGGGACTACGGAAGCCTAACTCAAACTTAACACATTCTGGCAAACTGGAAATTATTTTCTATGACTAGTTTTAAAAATAGTTCAGTCTTCACTGTTAAATTTGATAATTTATAATACTAAATATAATCAGAAATTATCTACCAGTAATAGCAGCCATGTGTCCTTGCAACACTGTTCAAAACAGCAGGATACTCTTATGGTAAAACACTTAGCAAAATGCAATTTCATACATGAAAATAAAAGGCTCAGTGATACTAGTTTAAGAGATCCTAATGCATGCTGAGCAATGATACACATTCAGTATCTGCTAGTAAAATCTGACTGGAAGAGAATGTTTGGGTGTCTAATTCTGACCCTAGCAGCTCTCTAAAGGTCATACTAGTAGTAGCAGAGACCATATACTTCAAAATAAGTTACAGCAGTCGGCACTGCTGCCTACATTAGCCCAAACTACATTTACACATGGACTTTGCCTAGGGGGAGATGCTCAGGACAGGTCTTCTCATCAGCACAGGCAGGACCCAACCATGCCACGACCAACGATACAAGCCATGCTGATGACAAGGAGTTTATCTTCTAGCACAATGCAATAGTGCTACACCCTGTTACATGGAAATTGTGGTACCTGACAACTCAGTCTTGGTACCAGCATGGTGTTTCCCTGACTGAAATTTTGAAAATATCTGCCCAGATCCTGCAGGACCAAAAATTCATGTAGTTGCAATCCTGAAGACTTTCACATTAAGAAATCAATACTAAAATACAAGTAAAACCAAATAGAGTAAGAAATATCCATGTGGAGGTACCTTATGATCTCTTCCAGCTAGAAACTCTCCTATCACAGGCGAGCTGATGCCTTAATGACACCCCTAGCTGTTTTAATTCTCATTTAGACCACAAGCAGCAGGGATACAGTCAGGAACTGCTTGCTAAGGAGGAGCCTGGCAGTTACAAACTGTTCATCTCTTCTGCCTTCTATCATGCTTTTGTCTAAAGGCATTGCTACAGAATAGATTCCCATCTGACATATATAGGCCATAGGTCTCTGTGGGATAAATTTCACATTGATTTGGACTGTGATTGCAGTTGATTTTCAGATGATTCATTTTAATGTCTGGCATCTGTTTTTATCCTGTACAATAAATCTTCAAATGTCATTAACTCCTCATGTATTTTCATAAACAAAGACACTGTCCAGTACTACCTAGAGGACTTGGTAGACTTTAATTTGAAACTGTAAAGCAGTTTTGGGTTAATCATTAAGAGAAGTAACATTGGTCTTTCTGAAAGTGTTGAAAATTACTTTGACTCTTTAGCTGTTAACTATATACCAGTGCATGTTCTTTACACAACATGAATAATGTACCTTTGGCCAGCATTCTGTCTTTTATTTAAGGTAGAATTCTCAGTATATTTCAATAAGTATATATACTCTTGTACATACAAGCACCTGTGTATATCTGTACCCACATCTACACATGCCCAGGCATAGTGACAAGGCAACATGAGTGACATCATATTCTCCTTGCTTAAAATATTTTAGGCCTAACTAAACTAATGCAACTAAAATAACTAAAACAAACAAACATTAATAGAACTAAAGCAAACAGCTAAAAAATATGAGTCACTATTACACACTAAAAGAATCATGACTTTGAGATGATGACATAGTATGAAACTTGATCAAAGTGGCCAGTTAATGGAGTTTCTCCTTACATAAAACAATATCCATCTGTTACAGTTTTAAGACAGTGTGGCTCATGTCTTGCTATTTTTTTTTTTTTTTCAGATTAACTCCTATCATCACTAATGTTTCCATTTAAAATGTTCTAACCTCCAAATTAGGTCACCTTTTGGGTGAAGTAGCAGACAACACCCTTAGGATTTAGTTCTGTGATTCTCATGAGTTTAACATGAGGCAAAAGTGTAAGCTTTTCAATAGCACTTAGTATCAATTGTAAAATTCCCACAGATTTTAATGGAAGTCTTCTGCTAGCCCTAAACTGATCGGATAAAAATTTCATCCTCCTATGAACTTAGGATTCAATTGCCTTGTGCCAAGAAGCCAGTGCAGCTACTTGTAGATCAAATCTTATGCATAGTTAAGTTTTCCAAAAACAAATCCAAGCAGGTAATGCTATTGTGGTTACATTAGCAAGTAAGAGAGTCATTGCAAAATAAGGATGATCATCTTAAAACAAATAAAGGGAAAGTCAAATCAGGGAGCAGTTTAATATTCTCCTTTGACAAGAGGAAGATATTAATTTCCAGCTGTTTCCATTTTTAATTGATAATTTTTTATGTACTGAGTGAAAGCCAGACAATTTTCTTCAGAGAAGAGTTCCTATTCTCTTAGCTCAGTAAGAACTACATGCTTCTTATTCGTCTACTGCACCATGGGAATGGGATAAAATATGAAAGTAAGGATTTCTTTATTCTAGCTTGGAAAATTAACTGTTAAGCTCAGTGGGGGCAGAAAGGAAGGTGGCATTTAGATATAACTAATTTAGTATCAAACCAAAGCAGAGAGCCTTCTCATAGAAGAAAGCGACCAAAGGAAACACAAAATTGTACGTGAATTATTTGAGTCAATTCCTATAAAAGTAGCAGAACTTTCTTTTATGCTCAAATGGAGTACATATTTCCTTTTATAATATGCACATTGTTCACACTTTTTAAAGGTAATGTAATGAACAACAACTCCTAAGAAATACAGAATGGGCCTTTTTCAATACATTAAAGTGCAAGGGTCATCTGAGGATGGGGCTTGGACTGCTTTTTAAAAAGCAGATTGTGGGATAGATCCTCAGAAGAAATGAAATGACATAGCTTTGTTAAGTTTATTGTTCAATTAGAATGTAAAGTAACTATGATTACAACTTGCTTACATTAACATATGTTAATAAAATAACAAACACAAATTGTAAATTGTGTTCTTTGCTTTATTTTGGCTGCTTTTAATTGCTTGGATTTTCTTTAATTGTAAAGAGTGTACATTTAAGGGGATAAATTTTCACTTGTGCTGTCAGACCCAGCTAATCATTCCCTACTTATCCACATTTCTAAAGACCTACGATTTTGCTTGAAAAGAGGCTTAGAAGTAATTGTCTTGTGTTCATTAATCCATAAACATTTGATTTCAAATGAGATTGCCAGCAGACATAACCTCTTTGCATTGCTACAACAGAGACTTGATTTGATTAATCAAACAGCTCTGATTCACTGAATTGTCTCCAGAATAGTTGTCCCTGACAATACTATGCAAATAACTGCTGATGTTGTATTGCCAGTCTCAGCTTGCTAAAACTGTTATGTTTTCCTCCATGAAAACATCATTCAACAGCTATTTCACATAAGGGCCACTGCACCTAATGTAACTAGTCTTTAAATCACATTCTATTCTTGGGTTTAAAAATGTCACCTTTAAGATGTTGTTCCCCTATACCTCAGTTTACCCTCTACTGAAATAGCACTAAGGATATTTCTCTATCATAGAGCACGTTTAAATTTACATAAACTATATAAAGTGGGGTTTTAAATTATTTTATTTTTAGGAACTGTGCAACATTATATCTTGCGTATTTCCTCGTTCTGTTTGAAATAGCTCTCATTTACACAAAATTAAATGGATTGATCTAGGAAACATGAAGGTTTTTTAGCTTAAGATTCCAAAAGCAAATATGCTAATTAAGCCTACATAGTTAATACTAACTGTTGCTAAAACAGCACAAGCCAGTAACATGAAACAGATGTATGATTTGCTTCATAACGAATAATGGTTATTCTGTGGGAGTAACCATCCTCCTGTGAGATAAAGCAAAGGTGAAAAACAGTAAGCCTGCATTCAGGAAAAGAGAGAAAAAAAAAGTAAGAATACTTGTTACCTTTAGTTAGACAATAGGAAGAGACACCAAAGTGACTTAAAAAGACAGAAAAACTAAGTCTGCAGCCTCAGCAAAAAGAGCAGGAGTCACAAAACTTTCATCAATATACTTCTAAAAAGTGACAGTTCCCAAGCCCCAGAAAAAAACTTCATGGATGATCAACAGGAATGATGGACAGAAGGCTTCAGGGGAAGCAAAAAAAAAACAAAACAAAAAAAAAAACAAAACAAAAAAAAAAAAAAAAAAACAAACAAAAAAAAAAACAAAACAAAAAAAAAAAAAAAACCAAAAAAAAACCAAAAACAAACTGTGAAGGAAACAGGTATCTATTTTTTCCTGGGCTCTTTTAAATATCACAGCTTCCAAATGAGAATTCCTGCAAGTACTGATGTGACCAACTAGTTCACCCTGCTGGTTGACCCTGAGGAGCACCAACTAGACCACCATTAAAGACTCCTCTGAACCTACAAAGACTTTTGCTTTCCAGGAAAACATATTCTCAATTAAAATGGTCAGCTCTTCAGTACTGTGTCAAATGCCTACATTAACTGAGAATAGGCAAGAAATCTCAGCCAGCCTACAATGACTCTGCCAAAGTGCAGACTGGTTAGATCACATCATTTCTCACTTTCCATTTGACACAATCTGTTTCTTCTTATGATTCAGAGAACTGAAGGATGGACCTTCTGGTATGATCTTAGTCTAAGCTCACCATATTGTTTTGGTAAGCTTCTTAACAAATACTTCTGTATATCAAACCAAGTATTTTCAGTATTCCTGAGAGATAAATTAAGTTTCAAGCATTCAGTGTACATGGAGCCTCCCCTCATTCACCATGTTATGCAACGATACACTAAATCACCCATGGGATTACTGACAATGTAGCTGTATTTCATAATTTATATGTATTAACATTAAGAAGATGTATGTTACTACTTGCATCAGTTACTTGTTTATGATTTGTGCTAGCTTTCCTTGCTGAAGTTTTATGTATTTATTGAATTCTGAACCGTAGTGTGTGTATTCAATGGTTATTGCTTAAAGAGTTACAGAACAGTTGGTGACTTCTTTTCAGATTTTTGGCAGAGCTTGAAGTCTTAGTGCAAGTGGAAAAAAATGCTCATTTGTTTTAGAAATAAAAAGTGCAACTCTTTTCGTTAGTACACTGCTAAAAATATGAGTCACTTCCCCAGAGAAAATGAAGCAAAATGAGAGGAAAAAAGGACACCAGAGTTTTAAGGAAGAGGTGCAAGACTCTCTCCACACCTCTAGAGGTAGCAAGCCTTTCTACACTAGCAATCTTGGTTCAAAACAGGGATGTGGTCAAAAGTGAAACTTCTTTTAATCTTTCAGCTACTCTCAACTGGGCTTTTGCCCAGCAGTCAGATTAGCATAATACACTGTCTGTGTCAAAAGAAAGGTCCATGACTTGAAACAGCAGGAGTGCTGAAGTCAGAAGAGAGTTGCTTGAAAGAACTGAATAAGGAAGTCTGAACGCTGCATTCATTTATTTTTGGTTTTATTAACAGGAAAGATGTATCCCATCATACACTTGTATTCAGTCCAAGCATCTATCACCTGACTTTGTAAATGATGTTACATTGCTTAGAGATGATTCTCACCGCCTACGCTTAAAATAAGAGGTTTCAACTCAATTGAAATGCAAAGACAAAATCCTGCATTCCTTTCCCAGCTGAGCTTTTATTTTATGTGCCAGATTAAGAAGCTTGCTCTACTTTACTGGACCAGAGTCAACACAGTTTGTCCAAGAAACTCAGAGATAAGGGGAAAACAGGTCTTAATCAGGCAAAATTCTCAATAAAACAAATGGGAATTTTGCCCAAGTATGTTCTGCAGAATTTATCATGATATTTTTTGCCCTCACTAAACCTGCAGAAGTGGACTTCTGCTTTCACACCTATATTTTTGGACAGCTACCTCTATCCAGAAGAGAGTAAAACCAAACTTCTCCCTTTCTGATGTTTGTTTTTATCAAGCTTTGATCAACTAGGAATCCCCAGAAGAAAATTCACACAGCAAATTGCAACAGCATAATCTGAATATCCAATGGGCTTGGATTAACTGTAATGCATCTCATCATTTTGCTAAACTACCTCAAAATACCACAGAACCATGGACTGGAAATGTAATTATTTTGTCCCCTGTGCTTAGAAAATAATGGCATCTATTTTATAACTGTACAAGTTCCTGTTAAGGGCACAGACAATGCTGACAACTACACTCAGAAGTATTTTATTCCTTAAAACAGTGAATGTAGACTGATTTGCATATTCAACAGTTTTCATTAGTACACACCTCATTTTTTTTTCTACAAATTTCTTGCTGTCCTGCTGTTCTTAAGATGTTAAAGTATCAAAAATACTAAAAACTGAAACTCAATTTACGTATCTTGGAAATTGCACTCTGGAAATTTTATCTTTAGACAATACATTAAAAATCCTGTCTATTTGCATAAGTAGCTCAAAAGTGGGCCATGACAGAAGGTGTCTATGTAGTATCAGAAATTATTTCAGTGTGCTTAAAACCACTCACTGTAGGTCACCCTGCAACCAAAGTAAACCAAGAAGTCAGAGCTACATATTAGGTACACAGCTATAGTAGTGCTATGCTTATAAAAGCATCAGATATGCAACTTGATGGTTAAACTGGTAATTGTGGAGAGGAACTGAGCTCCAGTTTCCCTAATTCTTGCTATTTAAAGTGAATTAATGCTTCATATTAAAAAACAGATTACTCAAGAAGCTGCAAGAAAAGGATGGGTGCCACAGGAAAGAAAAAAAGTCTTAGATATCTCTGAGTCTCCAGCAGACTGTTTCTTGTGGGAGGAAGAAATCGGGGCTATTGCACAGACATGAGACAGATTCAACTCTTGATTACAAACAAAAACATCACTGAAATAGCTGTACTTACACAAATACAAAATTAATGGATGTGAAATCAGAATTGGGCTTACATAGCCTTTCCACAGAGATTACTACATGCAGATCTAACCTCAAAAAAAAAAAAAAAAAAAAAAAAAAAAAAAAAAAAATTTAACTTGGGAGTAAATGATATTAGCATATTCTTGGACTTTTTCCATAACTATAAAATGGCATTAGTGTAAATGTGACTCAAACTTGGGATCCCTGGTCACTGTCGCAGCCAAGAGCCTAAGTATATGAAATCTCTTTGGCTCTGGTAAAGCACTAGTGCTAAATTCTGGGAAATGATAACACTGATTCATCTCAAAACAGTCTATATATAACAGCAAGACTAGGCACACATAAAATTATGCACTATCTTGCCTCAAGGTTAGCAACATATTCCTAGTAGAAGGAAAAATGTTATTTTCATTCCCTGCAATCATGTGATAAATAGCTGTAGGGCAGATTCAGCAAAATCTCGAAGGTTGTGATTTTACAATATAATGAATGTATGTCTAGCTTTTTGCCACCTGAAAAAGCCGCAAAACAAAGCAGGACTTGTCAGTATTTTGCTTATGGCAGAAATCTGACATTGTCCAGAACCCTTTATGAGACAGCTACCTTCTTAACTAGTTTGATTATAACATTGACTCCAATACTTCAACAGCTCTGCTTTCCAGCATATGGCATAATTGGAAGCAGCAGCCAGCAGGTATCATGTGAATGGGAAACGTCTCACACTGGCTAACTACTGACTGTGAACCAAATACATGGTCTTGTACATAGGTTTGTAAAGGAAAGAATAATAAAAAAGAGTATATTAAGTATATTGAAAACAAGAGAATCCCTAGATGGATGGAGCACCTGTGCAGGTTATAAAGCAAGCAAATTACCTAGAAAGTTCAGAAGCAGAACGTACAAAAAAAGAAAAAGTCTTTGAGTTTAGACCAAAAATTAAGAGATGAGACAACAGTAAAGAAACATTTTAAGAGGTATAAAATAACTGTTTATCCAGATTGTTTACCTAATATGAACAGCAAATCCTAAATGTCGTTTTAAAGGAATGGTAAGGCTTCAGTTGACAGAAATCCAAACCTATGGACAGTTTCAGGAGACACTTTAACAGAGGTGGGAGACATACACTGAGAAGTGGATTCTTAGGAGCAGGCAGACTCAAACTACAGCACAAAACTTGGAGAAGGCCACTCATGCTCAGGACTGCTCACCTTGCTTGCAAAGGAACTGGCATTTGTTCCTAATCTACTCATTTTTTTTGTCAACATGGAGTATACTGTGGATGAAATGTTTTATTCTGATCATACTTCCTATAAAATACTGTGTTTTACTGACGTAAAAATTTAATACAGGCACACCCATACCATCACCATAATGACTTGATGGCCTGTGTTAAATTAATGTTTGATTTTGATGCTTCATGGTAGTCCAGTTTGGGGGGATGACTGAGTTACAAACATTGTATGAAGCTACAATCATTGATTCAATTGTGCATAGTTTGCAAAATGGTATCACCAACACTGAAGGTATGAAAATGCATTGGAATTACACTAGATGGTAATGCAAGCCTGGCAGGAACTTTGAGTACTGCTGCTAATATCACAAGAGATATATATGAAAGTCCAACAAGGACTTTAATTCAGACCAAATTGTATGGTTTTGCCAGACAGTAGGACAGATTCACTTTGCATCAATTTAGAGGTGTAAAAGGACCTAGAATAAGTACACATGTAATTCCTATTCTCAAAGGCACCTTTAGATTGCAAGATAGTGTAACATGATTTTACACTGAAGTAAGTAATGCAGTATAAAATCCTGCTAATGATAAGGTATTGTAGTTTCACCTGCACATAGCCAGTTGAGATCAACCCCAGGTGTATTGTTCAGGGCTGACCTCGACCAGCTACATCAAGGTATGAAATACCTGCTTCTTGTCTCCACAAGAATTTTACATTTAGACAGATACCTCACAATAGCAATCTTGATGTAGAACACACTTTTTTTTTTTTCAGTGAAGATAGAGCCTTAACAAAAATGAGAAAAAGGCACATCATGTTTAAAGTGTAATGAGTGTACAGCACAGTCCAAATGTAAATGAGATCAAGTCTATCTCAGTCAATTGATCTGTGCAGAATAGCACAAAAACTAAATTTTTCCCTTTGTATTTTAAAAGATTTCTAAGAGCAGCCAAATTTACAGGAGAAAATGTCAAACAAATTGGCTTCACAGATATAAGATGTCATATGATTTTTTTGTGTTTACAAGATTGCATCTTCTGGTGCAAGAGCTAATGCACTTTGTGAAAGTTATTATGCCGTGGCTTATAAGCTTCAGCTGGATGTGGTGGCAGTTCAAATTTCATGACAGAATGCTAACTTATCTTTGCTATTGAAAAAACTAATGAGGTGGTAAATAGTTGCAGAGCGATGTTACATGCAGTGATATGCAGGTTTTGTGGGTTTCTCATTATCTCTGTAACTGTATACACGTAAAAGTAATGAAAACCCAAAACAGACAGCAAAAGCTTAAGGCTTAAAACTGGAATAGAATTGTGTTACTATTTTCTAATGGAAATACGATGAATTTAAGCAATCTCAAAAAAATCCCCTTGATATTTCAGCCAGGGTTTTCTGCTGGGTCTAAGGTCTTATGGTCAGAGCTTAGGTGAAGATCACAATTAAGCTAACATAGCAAATTTATTCTCATGCTGTTTTTATTCTAGTTGAGGCAATGGCATAATGTTAAGCATTCTTAAAGATTCTCTTTGTTATGCTTGTTGCCTATGGCTTTTAATTGAAGGTGCTATCACAGCATCCCTATCAGACTCTAAATGTCATGAGCAGTAGCAAACAGAAGCACACAGTGCAGAGGGCTCTCCTGACCCCCAACTATCTTTACTGAGGACAGCAGGAAGTAAGATATAACATTCGTCAGTAGCTAGAGGCTTCCCGAAATGAACTTCAACAATACAGAATACAAGCTAGGCTTGTATTTAGCACTAGGACATGAAAATGTTAAAAAATACCAAGTGCGAGATAGTGAATGCAGAATGTTTTTTTAATGTGGTCACCACTGATCCAAAGAATGAAAGTTCTGAAATCGGGTAGTACTTCTATAACATATTTATGACAGTTAAAAATCATAAATGGCAACAAGAAGTACTTTGTCTGGAGCTGATCTGCACTATCTATGAAGTGTCTTACTAGGCAACACATGAAACTGCTCTACTGAAAAGTGCTCAGCATGCTGCTTTAAACAAGCAGACACAAGGATCACTGACATCCTGTATATCACAGAAGCACTGCCAGCTTTCTTATTAAAAGAGTAAGTTTTCCTACAAGTCCAGACATCCACACTGAGCTTTTAACCATTTTGAAATGTAAAGACACATAAATGTTTTCATCTTTCATCCCAATCTCCCTTTCAAATTGCTGAATTCAAGAAGCACTATCCAGTTACTGAGTTGCAATCTCCATTGTTCTGCTTTGTGATTTACATTTTTTGCTGTTGTTTTCAGAATCAATTTTCTATCCTAAGCCTTGGTGAGATACTGAACCTATTACAAATTGTGAATGCATTATGCCACCTGTGAGAAAAGTATGAACTATCATACTTAAAAAAAAAAAAAAAAAAGGCAAGCAAGAAAAACATATATTAAAGAATTATTTTGTCTACTTGTCTTGTTTATGATATATACAGGATGGCTACAAAAATAGCTGGTGAAATCCATCAGGCTAGCTGGTACTACAGTATTGCACAAGACTCTAGCAGCTGTAGGTGAAGACAGATACAGAGGATTTCGGCAGAGTATGTCTATGATACAAACGTTAACTGCTCTGAAGGAAAATGATTCATACAAGACATTATGTCATATGAAACTAGTTTCACTCATCCGTAATGCACGTCAAGGATGCCTATATAATATCAATTACAAGTGAATTAGATTTGGTCAGTATTAAAAAGCAGGTGCATAACACTACAAAATCCACCATCTCTGTTCATCCTATACCTGCTTTTAGTACTTACAAGTCCACTAAACATACTTCAGATTTTGACATGCAACTTAGCACCAGATACATTTACCCCCTCAGTTGCAATTATAACCAGAAGGAACTGTGTCAGCTAATATCTCTGAAAATCTACGGTGATAAAGTTAGGCCCCAGTTTCAACTCTGCCAAAATTTCTGCCCAGTTTTGCAATCCAAGTGTAGTATGCCACCGAGCTACAGAGAGAAAATGTGTGTTACGTATTGTAGGAATGAATTTTCTTCTCAGATTTGTATTAATAATTATAATTCATTCTAATTTGATTCTTTTAAATCTATTGGAACAAGTCAAAGCAAGCATCTATCTAGTTTAGAAAGGGGTTTATATCCCATATTATGCTTCTAGTGAGATACACTTCCAAATGCTTCAAATATTTGAATCTTAATGAAACCAGCTGATTCATTTGAAGTCCTTACCTACAGCAACATGTGGGTACAACTTTGGTATGCTACAACAGATCATACACAAAATGTGCCACTTCTCTACTCTGACAGTATTAATTTGAGGGGAAATCTCAGACTTCTAATATGTTTTACAAAAGTAAGTGTGATGAGAGAATGAAAGAGGAGATCAAAGAGAAACAAGGACAGTGACAATAAAAGAAAGAGATGTATTTAAACATCAGCCAAATGACACTATTTTTCATATCATTTATAATGGAAGCTTTAAGACTAAAATACTCCACAAGCCATTAGTTTCTCGGTACTCTGTAACGGATTAGAATATTTCTTATTCAACTGCTAAAGCACAGAAGTCAGCCAAAGCCTAGATTTCAGCAAAGCTGAGTAATAGCAAAATCCAGGGACGTTCTGCAGGGATGCTACCAATAGACACATCACAGAACCACAGAAGCGCATCAGTCTCTTAAAACCCTTGAAAAGCACCTACCATTTTGACAGTTTCTTAGTCCAGAATTTGAATAATCACATTAAGAAATGAAAGTTCTGATTTGTATCGGGGAAGCAAATTAAATAAACAAAAACGTTGTGAGATTTGAATTGCCTGCTGCAGGTTCTGGACCACCCCTTTGCCTGGAGGCACTTTGAAAGCCTACACAGCTCACCCAGAAGTGGTCCTGCGCTACCCGTTAAATATTATGGCCTGCACAAGGTTTGTTGCAATGTATTAATTCTATAGCAAAAATGAAGAAAAAGAAAAGTATTTAAATCTCATTCATAAACATATTTTCATCTCATTCACACAAGATTGACATTCACACAATTCACAGCGATAGTCACAGTTTCATTGCCCACCTGGACTGTACCAGTACTCTCAAAGGATGACCATCAGAAGTCAAGACAAACAGGATTGGGGCGAACCAAAGGTGGCTTCCCTTCACTATATCCATGTTTCTTATCTGTTTCCACAGTATAGACAAGCATTGCCATTTTTAAGTCATTGCAGTTTGAGGAAGAAAAAAGGGGTTGTAAAATAAAAATAAAATGCCAATCATAGTAGCGGATCACCTATCTTGTCTCATTTTGTATTTCTGCTGATTGACAACCTGGTGCTCTTGTAGCATACAAAGGCAAAAAAAATCAGGCATTCATTTCAAACTGAAATGTTTGACAGATGTAACAGCTTTCTGAAATGAAACTGATGAAATCTCAAATAGGAAAGTCCATCTCCTGTACAGGGGAGAGATTAAATTTCAACAGGCAAGGTTTATTGTCCTTATACAGATGCAGATTTCATTTATTTTTTTATTTATCTGGCAGTTGTTAAAAATATGGGAGATGACTAGGGCTTTGCTATTGGTGCATAGTCTACCTCCTGCTGCTCTGGATGCCGCAGACTTCAATGCAATCCGTGTTTCAAGGTACTGTTGTCATAAACTGAAGGCAATTTCAAATTCTCTTACTGATAACACTAGCACTTCACTGGTGTTTTGACCTGTATTTTTGAAATGGAGAAAGTGAAACAATCTGACAAGTGACTGAAAATTCACCTTGCTATAGACACATACCTAAACCAGAAAGGTAAAAGAAGCATTTTTACACTATAAAGCGAATGGCCAGACATGACCAAGGGTAGAGATCGAAAGTCTACAACTTCCTTTTTCTCTCCTCACATTCACAGAATGAGGTATGAAGGAACATGCAGTGCTGAGGAAAGAACAGAAATACCCAGAACAGCACCAAAACAAAATAACTGGTGTTATATTGCAATGTCTTCTTAAAATAGAAAGCTGTACAAATGGCCAGATTACAACTTAATAAAAAGTCAGTAAGGGTATTTCTGTTGATTTGGGAGCCTTTGAATTTGAGACATAATCTAAAGAAGACTTTCCCAAAGGCATCTGTGCATATTATAAATTTTTGTGAGCATATACACTATTCAGGTAATACCTCAACTTAAAGAAATACCTACCCTTAATACCCTTCTCTTGAGTTCAGTGAGAAAAGTGGACTGGATCATACTCTCCACTGGATCATACTCTTCACTGGTGTGGGATGCATCTCACCCAAATGTATCCATCAGCTTTGGGAAGCAGTTTAAACCAGCATATTTTCTTTAGGGTGGAGTAAATCATGAACCCAGTGAAGCAGACTAGATTTGATGTACAATTAGAAGTTAGACAAAATTAATCCCACCATAACGTCAATAAAAGCAAAATCAGGTACTCTGTGCAGAGGTGCTACTAGCTAAGTATACTGTTGAAAATTACACAAATTTTACATTTTTGTGAATATCATTCACAGGAATTAGGCTAGATCCACAATCAGAAGTTGGGCACCTGAAGCAACCATAATGTTCAGATATATTCATGACCTGCTGCAAGGAGAGAGACTGGCATAACAACAGTATTCCCAAAACCTACCCCACTGAACAGAAAGCTACAAAAAAGGGGGGTTAAATATCACCCCCCTACAGGCTCTGCATCTTATTCTACACAGGAAGGAGGTGTTCTCTTAAATCAAAATTCATGAGTCTGCACCCTATTCTGGAGTTCCTGAACCCCCTCCTGTAAAATCAAACTTTTGTTAAAACTTTCTTCCAGAAAATACTGGTAGGATAAGATAGAGACTTACATAGACCTCAGTGGTGAATGTATTCCACCGTGCAGTTCTGTAGCCAATCCTTTACTTCTCTGAAGGAATGTGAGTGAACACTCCCTATAATAACCTGGTATATAGGTCATATAGAGAAGCATGTGTATCTTACAGATTCCTTTATATCAGAAACACAATTGCCTCCATAACCTTATGTGTTTTGAAGGAGCACAGATTATGAGACAGAAATTTGCATCTATCAGGTTCAGACATTTAAGGGATATTACTGTTAGCTACCAATCAACAAGAGGCTATAAGAATGGCAAATACCATTCACAACCAAAATGTGGTCTTCCTCTTACGTTTTTTTTTTTTGTGTTTTAAAGGCTATATGACCATATAAGGCATGGGCTAAAGTCACTCATTTGATCGAAACTATTGTACAGGTAGATATTTAACATTTTTTAACAATTAAGAAAACTCATCACAGAATTGTCTTACAAGCAACACATGAAAGCCTAGGAGGTACTAAGAATATCCTGCAAAATTACAAATAAAAGTAGTTGCATCTAGCACTTAATTTGGCTGGAAGGAATGAGAGAGAATGTACAAATATCAGTTTGAGGCTATGAAGTTTTACAAATTAGTATCAATAGCTATCCTCTTTAAGCTATCAGTCAGTGAGAATATCTGACTTTTTTGGAGGAGGGAGAGGTTGCTATTTTAAAATGTTACCTAGATCTTGTTTCTGCAAATCTGGGGGAGGAAACAAAGGAAGGAAGAAAAATCTTGACAGCTGATCCTCCACATTTTATCAAATTCAGTTCCAAATAAAATTATTTTTAATTCACTTGACTCACAATTAATTTTACATATTTTTTAGATTTTTGAAATATTATCTCAACATCATCCAATTGCTTTTATAAAGAAGTTAACATCAGGAAGAGCTGCAGATGGCATAAGTCTGCAGATTTATCCCAGTTTGGATTTAGCTTCAACTGTTTAACTATTATTCTAAGAAAGGGCTCCTTATACCCCTCTTGTAGAAAGAAGTATGCATATTCCAGAACAACTTTCAAGTAATAATATTAATATTTGTGCACAATAAAAAATCCAGTGTGGCATTTCACAAAAGAAATGGCAAAACTACATCAGTTCCTAGGAAACTACAGACACTACACACCAACAAATCCTGATAAATGCTGAATTACTCAATTTTCTGTGCAACAGAAGATGCAGGACAACCCATGCCAAGACTTTAAAACAAATCTCCCCTGCATTCACTAGCTGCAAGAGAAACAGCAAGAAGAAACAAAGAGTGGTTAATTTTGAGACGGGTACAATTTAGACACCTCAGTATGATTACAAATCAGATTTTTAACCAACTTTCTCTGTATCATCACAGATAATCCATGATACTCATAAAAACTGAAAACTAATTTGAAAATGCAGGCCAAATCTGCATTTGAAAGATTTGAAAGTCCAGATTTTTTTAGTAAGATCAATATGAATTTAGTATCAAAATTATAGTGGCCCCAATGCTTCCCTGAATCTTTAGGTCCTAGGAGTAATCTACACATGGTTTTGTATGGTTACAGCAATGTTGCTATACAAAACAATTTAATTTCTTTATTTATTTGAAGTTTCCATAATCGCACGACCAATGTAATAGTGCAGTAATACCAATTTAAGGTGTCTCCTGTCAGTAATGGCTATTTCTGTTTCCAGAGAGAGTTTATAGCTCACTAGAACACAATCCCTTACAGCAAAATTATTACAACTCTATTAGAACAGACTTTTTTGTATGATATTTTAATTATAAAGGAACAGTTAAGATGATATGTATTTTGCGTCTAGACAAACACTTAAAATCTGTTAGGTAAGATGCTACAGCTACTTATGTTGCAAATGGAAATGAAAAAAAGATGCTGCCCTCTCCCTAAACTTTAGTAAAATATGATAGCATCCATTTATTTCTTATCTACAGCCTGGGAAATCTTTTTCCAGTCAATGGAATGTTATCTCATGTAAACCAGAAATAAACTGATTAAATGCCCATATCACTCTATTGGGATAAATCGTTTTACATGCATTCCACCACAGGCTGGAAAGTCAAAGCAATAATAAAAGAAGGAGAAAGCAATATATGATTTTGTGTGTGTTTGTTTTTCCTTCAGTGAAGACACAGACATTGGAGAATGTATATGAGATGACTGTACTCAAGTAGCAACTGAGGACACTTCTGAGTATAGATTTTACAGACCACCATGATATTTTTTGGAGAAGTGATACCAAAAATTCATCTATCACCTGTAATTCCTGTCAGACATTTCAGAACATGATACGTCCATTTTGTCAGCTATGTTATGTATGTTCTATGCAATTAAATGCTAGAGTAAGAAGATACAACATCTCCTGAAATAAATGAAACTTGAACTCAGCGATTCTTCAACTGAATTTGCCTAGATGAGGATTGGTCCATTAGGTATTATGTATCTGCCCTTGTGCAGAATATGTATAGATGAGCAGTTCTACTGCAAAAGAAAGAATCCTGGAAGTGATGAAGCAATCTTACTTACAACTTGAAACCTGCAATTCAGACAGGTATACTGTGCCCACAAAGAGTTGCTGAATGTAAATGGGTCACAGTTTTCATATCTTTAACATCTGTTGTTTATACCCAAGAAAGCACATCAGGGGCAAGAAAATTAATTCCCCAATTGCTGTCAACTGAGTTAGGGAACAGCAATAAACAGCTTACTGTAAGCCTCTAGCTACAATAAAATTGCTGTCAATAAAGTCTGGCTGATATGGTTTTGCTCTGCTAGAAGAATAGATTCTTTGGAAGTGAAAATCTGAAATGGAAACTATAAAGATCCTCCCTTGTTCCTATATACAAAAGAACATTATCACAAAATTCCAATAGCATTAAACTTTCAGGATCCGGTTCTCACTCCAATGTGTGGCACAAATTTATTAACATCTGTGAAACTTTGGCTTTGCGCATTCAGGACAAATGAGACCCCAGTGTTTCTGATAAAAATTTTTTTGCATGGGAAACGTTTAAAGAGAAATGAAGCTTGCTAAGGTTTTACTGTCAGTATCTGTATATACAAAATGTTCCCTGCTCTAGTTTAGCATTTCTACTGTCACTATTGAAAATGGTATTATAGCTTAGGGTTACATTCAGATTTCCATTATAACCCCCAGTTTTCATATGCTCTTAACTTTCTGAAAAATTCTTCTTTTCAGCTGAAATTTTCCATGCTTGGTCTCAGCTCAAAGATGAATTTCCTTAGACAGTTGAGCAAAATCTGTTAACCTATTTTTCAGTTATACAAGGATAGAAAAAATACACTGTACATTTTCACATTTTCTAATATTTTAATATAGAGATATATATATATAAATATACAGAACTAGAAAACAATTTAATTTTACATGCAGACTTTTTTCCAGGTGACTAGTCCTCACCCAAGACTAATATCCATGCTAACATATAAAACAAATTAAGCATAAAAAATAAACAATGGAATTGTATTTTTTAAATACTAACTGGTAAAACAAGGCCACTAAAAATAATACTGTGCACAGAATTATGGAATGCTATGGTTACAGAATTTTAATATTTGCAGGTGACGTAGACACTGCACTGCCGTTCCAATGCAGATTTCCATCAAGTTATGCACCTTGTACTTGTCATTCTCAGCATTATCAAATTAAGAGTCATTAATGTTTTCAGCTTTTCTTTTCTCTTACATAAACCCTAAAGTTACAAATTTAAACACTCTAGAGTAAGGTAACATCAATTACATTTGCCACAGAAAGCTTAAGTGATGTGCATTGATCAGCAGGAGCCTGGCTACTCGTTCCTTGATCAGGCAAGAAGTCCATTGACTGAAAAAGGAGTAAAGCAAGCTCCGCAGAGCTTATGATATTGACTATATGATTAAACATATACCTTAGTACGGAATGCATTTAATGTGTCAGTCAAGCCCCAAATCCTTAATTTCTGCCATCAGAGCACAGAAATAAAAGGACAGTGTTAACGTATATTTAGTTTTCCTGAATCTACTAGGACTGTGCACATTTCCAAAATTTATAAATTATCATCTTGATTCAGAAAAGTGCTTAGAGTGTGCTTACAGCTGTCTTTCTTGAAGACAACACCTGAAGTCATTTGGACTTCAAGGATCTGTTTCAGTCCCACCACTTTAAATGCAAGTTAAGCACATGCCTAAATGTTATTTGATTAGGAATGAAGACTGAAGGTTTTGCTCGTAACCCATACTGACACATATTTTTAAACCTGTGTTATTTGTCACTGCTGTACTTCAGATCTGATTAAATAAAGTTGTCGTAATTTAAAACTGGGATACCCGTGGTAAATTGGTCCTAATTTCTTTTATTATTTAATCTATTGTTAATCTAATGACACTGAGTAGGAGGTTTTTGTCCGTTTATTTGCTTTTTATAAGAGGCTTTTCACATAGAAGAATACAACATGTCGTCTTCTACTGTATTTCTATGTAGCTGTTTGGTGTAGTGACTTACTAATTTGAAGTGCATTTTAAAGTTCAATCAAATACTGAAAAGAACACTGATTGAGAAGCCTGCATAGATTTCAGTATTCTTTATGAGTCATAACACTGATTTTGGAAGCTTAGCTATATAAGCTGGTGGTGTGCAACATCCTTTCCATACTCCTCATTATGCGAATTAGCATTTAGAACAATCCCAAATTCAAGTATTCAAAAATGCTCTATTCAGAGCATCCACCAGGTTTAATGCAAGATAGGCACTTGAAGAAGGCTTTGGTTCTTACACTGGGTACTTCTGAAACATCAGCCTGTGCAATTCAAAGTGACATGTGAAGACTTAACCACAGAATTTCCATTAAATTTACTGATGATTGCACAGAAATTGCCCAGCAACAAAATACTAAGAAATTCGTATTGAACAATCTATTTTTGAATTCTAAAAGCTTTCTGACTTAGGACTCAGTTCTAACAAATTTCTAGGGCCAAGCTCCTACAAACAGTAACGGGATTTTGCTTGCATTAAATCGAAGTGTGGACTTAGGTCTCAGCTCTCTATTAATATTAATGTATCTGCAAGATACATTGCATGCGTATTTACCTTGGACTGAAAGAAACTGTAAGTAAAAATGGAGGATGCTAGTATTTCTTAGATATATATTAATCCTATCTTTCTTCTTTTCCTATCTTAACATCCTTCACAACAACTTCCACACCCTTTGCAAACCACATAAAGAAAACATGCCAAATGTAAAGGTAACTTAATAAAACTTTTAACATTAGATACAGAGAAATTAATTATGTTTAAGCAAAACGATACAGTGACACAGAACTGAGTATCTCTTCCTAAAGGAATTTTTAAACGTATTTTTCAGATACTGTGGCATTAACACACACTACTAGTCAGTAAGATTTTAAAATCTGATTGCTTTGCTTAAAGGCCATACTCTATGACAAATCTGAAAAAAAGACCTATTAAAGTGTATTTCATTCCTGTGCCAATGAGTATTAGCTAAAATGCATCCTATTTCAGGATTTACAGACAGAATTAATAGGAAGGCTGCTAATGATTACTACCATTACTGGCTATAATCCTCCAGCCAAAAGTGACAAGGCTGTGTCCTGTAACACTCATCATTGGGGAGGAAAAAAAAGACACTATCTCCTTCCTCACAGAAAAAAAAAATATATATATAAACTCAGATTAGATAACTGCCTACCTAAGAAAGAGCTATGTTTTCAATTACATACAATATTACAGCTTTTTCATGAGCATTCCAAATCATGTGAGTATCTGCTGACTTCAAAAAGGATTCAGTTAAGACTTCAATGGAATTTGAATCAGGTCCATATACAGGTATAATGACTGATAGTATTATCAAACTGAAACCAGTGTATTTAATGTAACGAACACAGGTAACACTAAAAATACTGCCAGTAGTCTGTTGTTTTTTTGTTTTCCTCCCCACCCCCCCATATTCAATTTCACTGCGCAGATCTTAGACATTCTGTCAGTCAAATTATTTTTTGGATCTTAACTGCCACTAGATGCTGTGGGGGATTAAGACTGAGTTTCCTAATAGAGTCTGGAAAGCTAATTTAAACTAAATTAACAGCATATCAGAACAGAAAAGGAATGTGTGGGTTGGGGGTGTTATAGTTTGTAACTAAAACTGGGGAGAAAACTTCAGCCAAGTAACCACAGATTATGCAGAGCTATTCTAGAAATTTGTTGGGTTTTTTAAAATTTGGTTCTTTTTTTTAATTTATGCTGACAGTATGTGTACAGTGCTATGAAACAGCCTGAAGACGGCTCCAGAAGTATACCCTTCTTTAAAGTCCTTAGAAATATTAAGGTTTTGTGAGAATCTTCTGTGATGTTCCGAGTGTCTCGTTGTAAGTACCAGTTGTTTTAGAGCAGTTACTTTAGCAGAACTGCCTCAAAGTGCTTGTTTTATTCTTAGCATCTTGTTAGTGTGACACCTTACAGACACCCAAAGTCAAGACACAGTTCTGGAAACGTCACATCCATCTCAGATAAGGTTAACGCAACAGCAAGAGGATAACTTTATCGTAAACTTGGCTACTGTCAAAATCTTTTCGCAACGACAAGCCTAAATGTGTCTCACTTGATTCTCTAGGATTCATATCCCTAATAAATTCAGACAAACCACCACCCCTTGGAGGGTACCGCGCCGGCAGGAACACGGATGCGACTCCCAACACCTACGAAGCGAAGCGCTACTGAAGCTGCCTGGCAAACACGCAAACTTAACTACTGACCACTCCGGTGCAACTACCCTTAAATAAAAGGTTCCTTGGCTGGAGTACCAGCTTGATCCTTCCCTTCCCCCCCCCCCCCCCCCCCCCCTCCATTCCCCCTCCCCTCCCTCCTCCCAGCTACTGCAGGGCTGGCGCCGGGCCAGCGCACGCGACGCGGTGCCTCAGCGCCATCTACAGGCCCCGCCGGCAGGCCGGTGGCAGCGGCAACGGACAAGCACCCGGAAAATAAATTAGACAGCGCCGCATTTAAATCTTTATTAGCAAGGAATTATTAGGCCTAAGAAAGAGTAATGCTGGATTTGGTTGAAATATGAGTTTCTCAGCCTCCTAATCCCTCTTCATATGGCGTACTTCACAGTTTAAAATGAGTTATGACAGATCACTTATGCATTACCCAGATGAGAAAATATTTACAATGGGCTTTTTTTTTTTTTTTTTTTTTTTTTCACTCTGCATAATTCAGATGTATTCAGAGAACGCATTCCTTTCAAAAGTATGCTTTGGCCATTTTTTAAAATACGCAACAAACTGTCTATGAGATATGAACTTTCATCTATTACAACAAAATAATTTTTAACTCAAAACTGAGGAAGACTTCTGTATGGCTTAATTATATCCTACCAACAAACCACGTGCTTCACCGATGAAGTAGCTTGGAAATTTGGCTGTCTTTGTTAGGGACAAAAATTAACCCCTTTAGTAACACTAAGTTTGCAAGATTCCAAATCAGCTTGAACTGTAAAAGAAACTCGAGCCAACTCACTTTGAAATGTGAAACCGAATGTACATATCCCTTCAATCTTGAAACAGTCAAATTTTTGACTGAAATTTACTATATAAAGAAACAGTTTTTCTTCTTCAATAACTTTTACATTTGGACAGTCAAATACTGGGGAGAAAAAAAAAAGTCTTTTTTTAGTTTTGTTTATGCACATGTATGTGCACATGCATGGATGCTTAACAGTCCTTTAACAATCAGTATTCTTCAAAACCCAAAGTCTCAGCGGCATTTTCAAATGCATGGTTAAGCCCCAGGTAAATAATAAAGGGGCAAGTTTGGGTTTTTTTGTTTGTTTTTGCTTTGTTTTTTTGTTCCCCCCATAATGTAACTAGATTAAATTAGACTGAAAGAAAAAAAAAAAAAAAAAAAAAAACAAAACAAAATCCAAAACATAGTGGCACTTTTAATACTGGTTGATCGGGCACTTGTATGCAGTACTTATAGACCAGTAAAAGTGCTCGTTTACCTGTCTGGTGTGTAAGGGGCCCTTTGTCTTGAAGCCTCCTTGGGAACTGCACTCTGAGGCACTGAAGTGATCTGAACTAGTGGAAGAGCGTTTGGAAAGGGTGTCACAGCCACCAACAAAGGTGTTGTCCAACGGGAGTTCCTGAATCACATGGTGCTTTTTCACTGAAACTGGAGTATCAGGTTTGAGATGAAAAGCAGACTGTGGAGAGGCAGATTTGTAATGCTTCGCAAGATCAGGACTGTTAGGCTTAAAGGTTGTTGGTGGTGCTGTGCCCCAATCAAATCTTCCTATACTTTGCTCCTCCAGCTCCGCTGGAAGGCTTATTGTCCCGTTGATAGGTTCGTGAACTGCATCATCAGGTTTGGACTCCTCAATGGTGACAAAGTTCAAAAGAGAGCTCTTCGGAGATTTCCTTTTCTTCCTTTTCTTTTTCTTGTTTTGCTTGTTCTCCTGATTGGGAGACATCCACTCAGCACCTTGCTTGCTTCTCTGGGCGGCTTTGAATCTGGATGCATGTCGACAGCGAACGAGAACCGTGACAAATATCACCACTATGACAACCATGGCACCTGCCACAATGGCAATCATGATCGTGAGATAGTCCTCATTTTGGTAGGGCTGGCTACTGTCCCCTATGGTCCGGTCCAAGGGTGTTTCCATAGTCCTGCGTATCAAGTCATAAATATAAGAGGCATTTCCAGCAGTATCATTTACATACAAAAATACAAGCACAAGAGTATGAAGGGATTTGGGATAACCCAAATCACTGATGTTGACAACTAAGCGATGCAGCCCCACATCATTAGGAGTTGGTTTTTCTTCCAGAGTGATATTACCTGTCACTGGATCAATCCGAAACAAACCCTTGTTATTTCCGCTTACAATTGTGTACTTAAGCTCGGCGTTCATCCCAGTGTCTATATCCACAGCAAAGACTTCGGCTACCACCGATCCTGGAATTGCTGAGAGTGGCACTAGCTTAAAAGAAGTATTAGAAGGTGGGTAGATGACAACGGGGCTGTTATCATTAACATCCATGACGTTTATGGTTACTTTCGCTGTAGAAGAGCGAGGAGGTTGCCCTCCATCCACTGCCTTAACATCAAAGGTGTACGAGCTCTGCTGCTCTCGATCAAAAGAAACATTGGACTTTATAACTCCAGAGTACGGGTCCAGCACAAAGTTTTCATTGTCATTCAGGATGGAAAGGGTCACCGCTTTATTTTCCCCAGCATCGGCATCGGTCACTGTGATCACCCCCACTGTGCTATACTTTGGCAAGTTCTCAGATACAAAAAACTGGAAGTGATTATGAGTAAATTTGGGACTGTTGTCATTTTCATCCAAGACAGTAACAATTACAGCTGCTTGACTCTGCAAAGGAGGGGTGCCATTGTCTCTGGCTGTAACAGTGAAAATAAAACGTTCCTGCTCTTCTCTGTCAAAAACTCTGGAGGCTGTCAAAACTCCTGTCTTTCGATCCAGATCGAAAAAGGAGGCATTAGGGCCAAGCTGATAAACAATGTCTGCATTTTTCCCACTGTCTTCATCTGTGGCACTAATAGTTGTTAAGTATAGACCACGGCGGTTGTTTTCAGAAACTGACAGCTCAATTACAGGCTGGCTGAAAATCGGAGGGTTGTCATTTTCATCCTCCAGTTTAACTCTTACCAGGGCAGTCTGGTTCAAACTGGGCTTGCCAGAATCAGAAGCAACAATTTTAAAGCTGAATTCTTTGGTGCCCTCATAGTCCAACAAGGAAGAGGTCTCTAACAAATACTGGTTGTCGTAAACTGCCTTCAAGTGGAAGGGGACCTCTCTCTCAATGAAACATATCACTTTGCCGTTCACATCAGTGTCCTTATCTGAAACCGTAATTAGGGCAATCTTTGTATTGACAGGATCTTTCTCAGATAAGTACACTGTGCCATTGATGGGACTTATTATGTACCTGAGGTCTATGTTAGGAGGGTTATCGTTTACGTCAGTGACATTGATGGTAACAGTTGCCCGAGCTGGTGTAGAGCTACCATCACTAGCCAGCACTGTCACTTTATGAATGGCAGTCTCTTCTCGATCTAAGGACCTCTGAACTGTAATCAGCCCTGTGGTGTTGTTTAAAGCAAAAAATCTTTTGGTTGCAGGGGCAACTTGGGCACCAAAAATGTATCTGATTTCTGCATTGCTTCCTATATCTGCATCTGTGGCATGAAGCTGAATTACGGAAGTGCCTACAGGGGCATTCTCTGGTATATGAACCTCTACTTGACTCTCTTTAAACACTGGCCTGTTATCATTGACATCACTTACTGTGACTTGCAGGATGGCTGTGCTGGATTTCTGGGGAGTACCTCCATCCTCCACTTTGATTTTCATCACATAGGTGTCCTTTTGCTCTCTGTCCAAGTTCTGCTGCACAATCAGCTGAGGCCATTTCTCTCCTTCTGGAGTTTCTACAATATCCAGTCCAAAGACACTCTGCCCGTTTAACAACTCATAGTGCTGCACACCGTTGAAACCTGTGTCAGGATCTGTTGCTGATGGGATTGGAAAGCGACTGTTGATCAGAGTGTTTTCTGGGATGGAGATATTGATGACAGGGGATGGAAACATAGGTGCATTGTCATTAGTATCCTTTACAATTATTTTTATTTTGATCAGCCTAAAAAAGTCATTGGGGAGAATCACCACTTCAAGTTCAAAGAAACACTCATTTTCTTCTGCATAGGAAGCTCCAGCACAGAGTTTTTCTCTGTCTATTCTGTTGGATGTCGTAAAGATTTCCCCAGTGGTACTGGACACTTTGACCAGAGGGGCATCCCCTGCTTTAGACACCAGTCTGTAGACAAGGCTGGCACTGGTCCCCGTGGCAGCATTGATGTGGGAAATGTTCAGGTCCTTTGGTATGTTCCCTATGGGTACGTTTTCAGGCAGCTCCTCTCTAATAGTGTAAATAAGTTCTTGAGCTATAGCAGAATCCAGCCTTAAACAGGCAATCAAAGCGGCCAACAGGTAAAAATCCCTCAGGTCCATGATAATGTTTTTATTCTCTTTTCCCGGCTTTTAGGACTTAAAGTTTTCCACAGAGGAATGATGCGCGATTTGCAAGAGGAGGCATGCATGGACTGCAGGATGCATTACATCTCATTTCTTATTTGGAGACAGCACTGTCAACACAACCACACAGAACAGCATTATTGGTTTTTTAGGCACAACAAATCCACAATCTCCAACTACTACTTGTTTTTGCAATGCACACTTGCAGCAGTACATTTTCCTACTGTTCCCTTTTACAAGTAATCCCTCCGGACAAATGCACCAACATCCCATCAGCTGCATTTGCACAGAGCGAGAATGGAAATAACTACTTGCAGGATTAAGGGTAGCTACTGTTTCAACATGTACATTCTGAATAATTTCTTGGTACATCATGTAATCCATAACATGCATTCCCCCTCTACCCTCCTCCACCTAGTCATTTGGTGCAAGTAAAAAATCTTCCTGCACTACTTCTGGATTCTAACTGCTATGTCAGCTGCCAAATGTAATTTGTTGTTTGCTTCCACACATATTTCTTAGCTCTTGCAAACCAGATTTTTCTCTGCTCCTCGTGCCTTTCATCCCCGTCTATAGCTATGGTACTGGGAAATAACCACCCGGACATGCTGCTGCTGCAGCAGTCGTCACTGGCTACTTCACATCCCTGTTAACTGATGAGACAATAACAGGACTTACAGTTTCTTACACTCTCAGCTCAGTGTTTCCTCTCCAGATGTTGGATACTTCTCCTTCTGTTTAATAACCTTAAACTTTGTTTTTAAGCACAGACTAAATCAGGAGGCTGAAAATTCCTAATGCAACTTAGCAGCAGCCAGCATGTTTACAGATGGGGGGGCGGGGGAGGGGGGGAGAAATGTATTTTCTGACGAGAGGAGGAAAAAAGATGCAGCCTTTCCCCACTGACACTGATCTCCCTTCAGGATGTTATTAGCAGCTGCCACACATAAATACTGCAGACTAATAATGCAGGTGGGAAAAAAAAAAAAAAGAAAAAAAAAAAAAAAAGCTACAGACACACTTCTGTTTGCATGCTCTGCTAACCGCGAATTATTCGGGTTCAAGGCTGCCGGCACCTACAGTTTGGCAGAACTGGGCAGCCCCTAAGCACTAATCTTATCTGCATTAAGCTGCACGATAGCTGATGCCCGTGATTACTTCCAGCAGAGTGATGCAGGTAGGGATGCAGAGACAGCGAGTAGGTGAGCCTTTGCCACCAACATCAACTGAATCCGAAACACTGATTCTTTCCCTAGATAAATAAATATACTGCATGTAGCTTTTTTTTTGTTTTGTTTTTTTTTTTTTTTTTTTGCTTTAAATGAAACGCATCACAGTGTATGGGTAACTTTGCACTTACGTTGGTTGTCTACCTTTGACGATCTGCTGCAGCTAAGCAATGATCTGTTCCAGCAGATACAGCACAATGCATCTGGTAAACCACCAGTTTTGGAGAAATCAGCAGCAGCCAAATGCTTCCTCCTTGAGATATGTGTTGCTTCGGGGTGGCAAATTAGCAACTCCAGGGAAAAAAATCACAGTTCTGTCGTTAGTCATCCTCTCCACGTTTCATTTCTATTAAGCGGTGATCCTTCGGGTGTTTAACGTGCACGCAACAACCCAAACAAACAGCAAGCAAAAATCCGGTGCACTTCTTTAGACCGGGGATATTTTCCACTCTGCACTGCACACAATTTCCATCCCTCTCTCAGCAGAGCAGAGACAGCTACGTGAAGTCTGCAACTTCTTACTGGATATGACAAGAGTTGGTCTGGCGGAGCTTCTCTCTCTCCCTCTTTATCTCTGGGGTGATAGTTGCCCACGGAAAAAAAAAAAAAAAAAAAATCCTAATAGGTTATTGCTTTAGTGACGGGAGGAAGCGACGGCGCTTTCCCTCCTCCCTCCCAGCCTCTCTCCCTCACACATGCTCTCTCCTCTCTCTCTGAACTGAAATTCTTGATATAACTCTCAATAAGCCCAGGGGGAGGGTGTGAGCTGTGCTAAGCCCCGCCTCCCGCCTCACCGCATTGGCCGGCGCCGGCGGGGGCGGGGGCTGGCGGAGCGCGGCCCTGGCATTGGCCGGCGGGCACGTCGCTCCGCGGGCCGGCCGGGCGGCGGGGGCGGCCGGGCGGCTCCGCGCCGCGCGGAAAAGGGTTCGGCGGGGTGCGCGGAGCGGCGCGGAGGAGGGTTTTTGGGGGGGGGGGGGGGGGGGAAGGCAAGGGAGAAAAGGGAGGATCGGGCGGGCAGTGGGCGCGGAGATAGGCGCGGCGCAGGGGGGTGTCGCGGCGACCCAGCGGGCGGGAGCTCCGCGGTCGGGGGCGCAGCGCCCCGGGGTCGGGGTTGGGGCCGCCCCAGTGGGAGCGGAGCGGGAAGGATCATCGGGCTTGCGAGTAGCCCCGCGGCAAGCCGGAAAAAAAATACTTGATGTGGGTTTGGGTTAATGGTGTGGTGGTGCCTTTTTTTTTTTTTTTTTTTTTTGTTTGTTTGGGTTTTTTTTTTTGTTTTTTTTGGGTTTTGTTTTGTTTTTTTTTTTTTTTGGGGGGGGGGATTTGGGTTTTTTTTCGCCTTTTTTTTTTTTTGGTTGGGGTGCCTCAGAGCGCGCTCTCGGCCCTGCTTGCGCGGGGGAGCGGGAGGCGGCGCCGGCCGCGGCGCGGCTGCGGTTCAGGCGCCGAAGGCTGGTGGCCGCGCAGCCTCCGCGGCCTGCCGCGGGGTCGGCCAACCGGCGCTGCGCAGCGCCGGAGGAAGCACCCTGACCCGGCCCTCCTCTGCGCGGCTCGACTTGATGTTTAATACATGCGTTTTCATCTATAATTCACGCTGCTCTGACTCCAGCCCTGTCTCGGCTCCCATTTACGCCTGCACACCTTTCTCCTTCTTCCCCTTCCCAAAGGGTCAGCCGCGATACTTGCCGAAGCAGGGAGGAAACCCCGCTGCTGGTTTGGGTTTTGTCGGCTTAAACATTGAACTGGAAAACATTCCTCTCTGTGGTTTGATAAATAATAAAAGTGATCATTTTGCCTTCCCTGTAAATGACACAGGTAAATTACCCAGGTAGCCACAAAGAAGCATCACCTGCCTGGAAGACAGTGTAATAAAATGCCAATGTATTACGATACGAGTGACCTCAAAAGTGTGACAAGAAGATGATGATAGTGCATTATATATAGTGCATTATATGTAGTGCCTTTTTCAGCATTTTCTGAAGCATGAATGAACCTTCATTTGGCTGTGCTTTTATTGCTAGCTTTTCTCAGCTTGAACTTGCAAGCCGTATGACACAGTACCTATCCAATTTAGCATGCCCAAGTACGTGGTCACTCTGGCTGCCGTTGCTGGTTAAGCCTGTCAAATATATATGCATACAAAAAGCAAATATGACATCAGCATTTGACTGGTTCTGTATGCAGTACTATATCTAGATAATTTACACATTTTCAGTTGATAGCTTTGGCCAGCTAAAGATCCAAGTTCCTACCTTGAAGATTTTAACATTTCCAGATGCAGGCTCCTACCTTTAGACTCCCATATGCGTTTGCACACACGACACACCGTTAACTAATGGTGGAAGCTGCTTCTATCTGTCAGAGGTCAATAATTTGCATGGCTTGGTATTCTGCGGCACATACTGATAAATGTACATATCCTTGCTAGTCATACGGATGCAGACGCTGTATGTGAAAATTGCACATCCTGTAATCCCATGATGTGTAAAGATTAAACAATCTTAGTTCTGCTGTGCTTTGTGTCCAAAAGACTCCTGTTACAGATACTCGTGGAAAAAAATTGATCCTGGTTTTGGTGACATCAAGTAATCATAGCAGACGGAACTGAATCTAATAATAGTTTAAGAAAAATGTTCATTATGTAATACAGAAAGGATGACTAGAGCCCCAGCATTGAAAGTCAAGCAAGTGACATGAAGGAGCAACCTTACTGCCAAACCACTTAGAAAAAGAATTCTGTGAATGAATTAAATACGCCATTCTTTTGTCTTTTAAAATACAAAGCAGAACAGCCATTAATAAAGAAGATAATTAGAACTACCAGCATTCTGTGTAATGCAGTCTGCTTCTGAAATACGGCATGTTTACGTATGCGTTAATAATGCACACATTTTTCCTGACACTAGTCATATCACAGCAGTATGGCATCACAGACGTTTTATAGCCTTGTTCTAGTAACATCACAGGCATATAACATTCTTATTCTAATCACACCATAGTCATTTCAATGTCACATTGTAGTCACATCACATAGCCTGGTAATAATTATTTAACTTTATTGCTAAGCTGAATAGTTTTGTGTTTGTGCAGGGATGACTTTAACTTGTAGTCAGAACTGATTAGCACATGCTCATAAATGAGCTCTTCTCATGTACACAGGTTTAGCCTCATGAAAAGTTAGGAAAAAAAAAGTACAATGAACTAGTGGCTGTTGGACTTAAACCTAACATGGTCACAAGTCACAATAATAGTGTATTTTTGCTGTTTTCTGAAGTTACTTTAGAAAGCCAAAGATGTTTACGTGCAGATCTGTCATGTTTATGTGCTTGCTTTAAAATACTGTAGTTCTTTAACTAATCATACGCTGTCAACCTCATGGAAGAGTCAGGTCTTCGGATTGTGGTATTTGTGCAACACCTTGTAAAATTGAGGCCCAGAGTACCAAAGGGGTTAGATCTGTCACAATTGCTTCTAATGGGAGAAAATGAATAGAAAGGGCTAAGTTCCAGAGCAGGAGTTGGAATCACACAGTGCAGCATTACACCGCCCCTGAAATGTGAGGAACCGCTCCAAAATATTTCCCATGTTCAGTTGAGTAGCCATGTTTTATCCTCCAGTAAATGTTTATTCCCTCACTCTTATATTTGAGAAAACAGCAGTATTTGGTATTATGCTTTCCCCAAATGCAGCTACATACCGTTATTTATACTGTTCCTTAATAGTCTCTTTACTGTGATATATTAGGCTTTTGTCTGTGTAAAGAACACTGGACTCCTAATCATATCATAACCTATTAAAATGACTTCTGTACTATAGCATATTAACTATTCATCCACATCATTGCTTGTTATCTTCGCCTCCATATTATTATGTATCAAATTCTTTTCCATATCATATTTGACTCAAATTCTAGCATGCTAGAAACTGACTCCAATTATTCTGTACTAGCTATAGTCAAATTGCACTAAATGGAATTGCTTACATTGTATCATACCAGCTACAGTCTCAGACAATACATTATACATGAAACCGATTCACATTATGCTTAGCTAACTAAAGACTTTAATCTTGAAGTGTTGAGCATAAAATGCTATCATTCTTCACTGAACTGGCTCTGGTCACTTGATCATTTTGTACCTGGGATTGCCTCTTACAGGCTGTTATTATTAAAGCAAAATGGCTTTTCCTCTCCTGCAGTTCTACCACTTTCTACGGAGAGCTGATTCATATGCTAATGACCAAGCTCTTCTACCTCATGCTATCGCACTGCAACACTAGATCCTGACCTATGGTGCACCTATAGTATGTCCCCTTCAGTCCAGCATAGTGGAAAAAATGCGTTATAAACATTCGCACCATGTGTTCAAATTGCAGGTTATGTGCTAGCTATTTAGCAATCCTTAATATTATCCCTGGAGGCCTTGTTTCTTAAACATTGCTTAAATCATCAGCAAATACAGCCTTGGTCCCTTCTCCCGTAGGAAATACTCAAAGCCAAATCGCCGGTTCTACCGAGATTTTTCAGGGTGCTGCTGATGTTGTTGTCCCTGGAAAGAGAAGAAGTTTGGAGTTCGGTGTGGCAGGTGAGAAGTGAGGATTCCCCCTGTTACGGATAGTATTTAATCCATGAAGTAGTCCACCTCCGCAGGACAGACATTTGCTCTGCTCAAACTAGCCCTGGCATTGCTCTGTCCTTGAGGCAGGCTTCTGCCACAGTTCAGCCTCACGGTAACCTCAGGAAGTCCACTTCTTACAAGAAGCAGTGGGCCAAAAAGTGATGCGTATCATTTGCTGTGCTCCTAACCCCCAAAACTTGAAGACAAGAGACATGAATGCCATGAAGGTGGGAGGAGCATACAGAGAGGATTATGGAGCCCTTGTTTTTTGCATGTCCTTGCAAGCATGTTTCTCCTCACAAGCATGCTGCTTTTGTCCAGACTTTATACACCTAATGGTTTGGATTTCAGGAGCTTGCTTCAGAGTTTCCTTCTCCTCTTGGGTGTAGGGATTGAAACTGGAGTCTTTATTTACATGAGTAGTTCAAACAAAGTCAATAAAAATACTTTGGGTAATGTAAATGATACATAACTAAAGCATTTGAAAAAGCCAGGTAATTGAATTATAAATAATATTTATTTAATATACTCATTTTTATAATTTGAAAATGTTTTAAATTGTTTTTTAGAATGGTTGTGAGAGATCTAGGAAAGGAAAAACACTTAAGCAAACAGCTCAGGACTATATATTAATCCATACTCTTAAATAAACAGCAATAGCTAAGCCCGTTAATGATGAATAATTTAAGCCAATCGAACTGCTGAGATGGGGCAATAGTTGCAGAATTGGTCCCTTTTAACGTGTCTTTCTTCAGGTGAAATAAACTCAGTCCCTGGATAATCAAATCACAAAAGGGGCAGGTGACAACCTTCATTGCATTTGAATAGCAGAACTAAATTTAACTGAATTTGCCATTTTTTTTTTTTTTTTTTTTTTACTGACAAAGATTGCAAATGTCAGTTTGTGGCTCTGAAGGGTCTACAAATGCACAAGCTGAAAACTGGCATTTTGCAGTGCCAGTGTTTAATCCCTGTCACTGTACAATACAGCAAGGTGCCAAACTCCCATTAATTATTGCTGTTTATTTAAAGGTACCGATTAACGTACAGGCTTGAATTGTTTGCTTGAAAGTGTGTGGGGTTTTTTTCTCCCTCACAGAGCTTTAGTAACTATTTAGTAAAACAATAAAAATCAAATTGGATATGGCAAAAAGAGAATAATAAACAAGTGTCGTTTAAAATGCAATTATTGGACCACTTAAAAGAGATGTAATTGCATGTGGCACATAAAGAAAAAAATGGTTTATTCTCTTCTATCCTCATGTTATTTACTATGATGGAAGTAGCTGATGAATCAGAATATAGAAACAGATCCCAACCAGTATGCTTTTGTCTAAGGTGAAAATATTCCAAGACCTGCAAATAACCTGATGTCTTATTGATGCTTTATTATTTAAAAATGGTAGAAGGAAAAAGACAGGAAAAGAAAGGAAGCCTAAAGGTTTTCAGACAAAACAATGTCCGAAGAAAGCTTTACTAAGGCACTTTCATTTCCATCAAACGGTAATGTAAATCTGATTGATGGAGTTATGCTGATACAATGTTGACAGGATCAGAATGAGACCCAAGGTGTGGAATGAGACGTCCTTCAGGCATTTACTTTGTTTTTCTGCTTTCCACTTCTGACCTGCTCCTTACTTGCACAGAAAATAGAAAATGCTCAATTTAAATCAATATATGTACTCAAACTAACTTGCATTAGTGAGATTGTACATACTTACATCCAGATTTGAACCTAAATATCTTCTGTTTTTCAGTCCTACTCTGATGTCAGTCATGCCTCGCCATTTACAAAAGGTTACTAAGGTAGTGAAGCTTGATTAAACTCTTATGTCCTCTGGGGAGAGAAATACTCGTTTGACATAGACATAGCTTCATTCTTTAAATTACAGATAGGCAGGCAGGCAGATGACTAATTTCTGTTTAAAAGCACTGTGCTGTTATGATCGCTTCTTACTTATAACACTTGTTCTTTTCTTAACATTCCAGTTAAACCAAGGTATCTATGCTTCTGAGGTTTTATCTTTTGGGGGTAGTATGTTTTGTGTTCTGATGGTAGAAATATTGCAAAAGCTACACCATTTCATTGAACAGATTATGCTCATCTATTAACTGTGCATATACACTGAAGGAAAGAGCAAAGACTCCTGCACCACATCACTTTTAGGTGCCCCAGTGGCATGGTTGTGATTATCAGAGATCCTTTGTTTTTCATGGCTTGAGAGCCATTAAAGAGAAGGTATGTGTCTTCTTCCTGTGGGCAGCAGTACTGTGACCCTGGATGTGCCACCATGATGTGGGGAAGTACTTTGATGTAATTTTGGCTTTCAGGAGGCTAATTCCTCTCAGAGCTCCTCTTGATGTGGAAGCCAGAATTCTGCAGAATGCCCATGCAGAGTTGAGCCCAAAAAGAAACAATCCAAATGAAATTACTTGCATTAAAACAATGGGGGAAAATTACAGGTCTGTGTTTGGTATGCATTCAGGGAATAGGAAATGTCACCAAATATCTTTGCTTTCATTTACATGCTGTTCAATATTCTAAAAATATTTAGATTCTAGAGAAGTGGAAAAAAAATCGAAATGATCACATTTTGACTTCTCTATAGATTTTCACTATTCCATTCAGTGACTTTACTGGCCAGCTTCCTTAATAGGCAGAAGTTACTCAAAGTAAACAATGTGTTATCATGTTTGTGGTAAGTTATAATGTAAGCAAAGTAAAAATATACAGAAAATGGGGCAGTACTTTTTCTTCATGGGAACTTACTGGATATTCATAGTCAGAAAATAGTTTAGGGGAAGAATAAGACAGTTTCATTGGTTTTTCTTCTTTACTACTAATAAATCACTGCTTCTGCCTCCCATGTTGACAAGCAGCAGATGTTTCAACACAAATTCCATCAAAGTTAGTAATTTTGTCTTCTTCCTTATCAATGTTTCTGTTGCTTTGAGGGCGACATGCCTTAGGAAATAAGTAAGCACCTATCTATAGGAGCATCACTCAGTCATGCTTAGACAATTATCACAGCAAAACACACCTCAGACTGATCAATAATTGCTTCCCTTGTCAAATTTCTGGATGTCACAAGCAGCACCAAAGAGAGGGATCAGACCTGAGCAAAGCCTTGTCTAGACAGGTAGATTAGATTGCTTTTAGTCCTAACAGAGGCAGGAGGGTGCTTCAGGGGTCCACAGCAAAGCCTAACAAGGCACCTGTCTCCCTCTGCCCAGCAACCAGGCTTGAGCAGACTCAGGTTGCATGAGCAAGGAAAATCCTCCCTCCCAGGGAGGACACCTTAGAATCAGAAAAAATGCAATATTAGGAATCACTTGGAAGTGCCATAGTTTTTTTTTTCTTGGCAAAGTTTGTTCTGACATATGCCAGAAAGTTGTTATTTTCAGATGGATTTACAGGGATCAGTGCTTAGATTCCCTTTCATATCTCTGTCTTTCCCCTTTATCTTTCTAAAGCTTGGATAGACTGAAGGCCTTCTGGCTGATTAGCTTATATCCATGATTGCAAACCTCAGGCCTGTGATGAGGAGAGGATACTTGTTTCCAAGATATATTTTGGAAAACAGTAACGCAAGTTTATTCAGAGTCCTATTTAGACATTCTTTTTCTGTATAGTATATATCTGTGTAACTGTTTGTCACTGAAGACAGTAAATTTGTGCAATAAAAAAAGAAACGTACATATTTTCTTGGACTGAAAGCTCAGATGAAATGTGTGTGATGCTAGAAGACACATGAAGGTGTAATACAAAAATTATGTTTATCTCATTTCTGTAATTGGGAGGTCTTTTAGTTTCAGGCATTACAAAGTATGTCAGTCACTGTAAAACCAGATCCACCCTGCCTATGCTATTATTCTACCAGTGAGGAGTAGTAATTACAAAGCCTTTTTTTTTCCCACTGCTGCAATTCTGTCAATCCCCCAAAACACCTGTGCAATTTAGTAAACTTTATATACTAAACAACAGTCATTTCAAAGGTGAACATCAGCTATTGCTTGGTTTACATCACTGTTCAGCTGATTCTTGACTGAAAAATGCAGGGAGTCTTCTTGAAGAGGATTTTTTTCTTATAGTGTGAGTGCCAGAGGACTTCAGGATATACAGTGAGAGTAGTAAGTTGTATTCAGCACAGTAATATGCTTTTCATTACTGATAGAAATAAGGATTTTTTTAATCCGGAAACTATGAAATTCTTATTAACATGAATACATTTAAGTGAATGAAGAGACTGTCTCTGCTAGCCCTAGAGATATATATTTTTTACAGATGGTATAGCAGGAATCTTTTTCTGTACACATACCTATGCTACTATGAGAGAATCAGTGGAGTTGTGAGCCTCCAACCTTCTTCTCCATTAAGTATTTGTTCATGAATCTAAGTCTTTGAACGTGAGTGAAAATCTCCATTCGGTTGATAAAAGTGTTCGTTACCCCAATTTTGTCTCTGATGGGTCAGTGCCCTATACTTTCTCTGTGGAACAAGTACACAGGTATTCCTCAGCCAGCCCCATCTGTCACTGGAAGCATTTAATGTGAAACACTATAAGGTAAAAGTCAAAGCTTTTGCCAAAGCTTAGTGTTCTTTGGCAGTGACACATCTATGACTAAATAGTAATTTCTCCTTTTTTTTTTTAATTTATTTTTTTTATTAAAAGGATAAGCTTCCAATCAGACTACAGAAGTTGAACATAACTAGTTCTCCTTCAGAAGCTCATATGTTTCAGTTTTCCTAAAAATTAGGAGAAAAAAAATTGGTCTTGAATCAGAAGTGTGCTCTGCCTGAACATGGACTTTAAGGCACTTGGAATTAATTTCAAGATCAGGACCTGCATGTCTTAGTAATATTAAGAGGAAGTAATGTTGAAAACCCAGTTCCTACCCGCAAAATACAGACATGAGGCTCATTTTCATAATTCTTTCTTTAATTGTATGGAGTTATCATTACAAATGATTGTGTCAGTGTTCCCACATAGCCTAAAGCAGCTTTGATTTAAAGTATATAGTTACAAATTCTGTTCTTATTAGCACTGATATTGCTTGTTCTGATGTGAAGTACATCTTGCACAATACTGCAAAACCACTGAGAAGATACGTGGTTAAAAAACCCAAAGCCTTAAAAAACAGATCTAAAAAGATCCTACTGGTCTAGAGGAAGTTATGGACAGAATATAGGCATCTGCCTTGTAATGCAGTCCTGAAAATCTGAACTTAAATGTCATCAACCTGGAGGAAGTTTCTCCACAGCTTGCTTACATAGTTAAAATTTCTTGGAAGCTGACCTTGTACTTTTGTGTCTGTTCAAAAGCCTCTTAGTCTTGGCTTGTCTGAGAAATGCATATCTCAAGCCCTATCAGGATCTACAAATAAGATTATTTTCTTCTCACTGGATAAAACAGTACATGCCTACAAAATCAAGCTTTGTGTAAAACATAGCGTGTTTTGCTTTACCTTATTTTTAAGCATGACCATGAAATCTGTGTTTAAATGGTTTTAAAATTCCTTTAGCACAGAACACACTTACTTAGTTTTTGTCTTTACAGACTCAAAATTGTAACTCCTAATTTCAGGACGAAGGAACATCTTAACTGTGTCCCTTGATGATGTTGTTCACTTTGATAATACAGCTAAAGTCCGACTAGGACAGGTTGTGTGTGTGTGTTTATGCTGACTCCCAAGCATAGTGGATAAGAGTGGCGGGAGAGTCTTGGCTTATGTTTCCTACTCCATGAACTGTGTGTGTCCCTTGCATGAAACAGTCACTGAAGAAAATCGTGCATAGTGTCAGTAAGTGTGACCCTCCATGAATAACCAACAAGTTGCAGGTTAAGATGCTCTGCTAATGAAAGGGTGATGCATAATCAAATCACACAGGACAGAGGGAAAAAAACCTCTTGGATCTCCTTATTCCTTAGAGAACTGTCAGGAATTTCCAGCCTGTGATTCAGGTGTTCTGGGCGGTTCATTTACCACTTCTAAGAGGTCTATAACAAGTACTTCGAAAGCATTCCTACTAACAGTTACTTTCAGTTTCCTAAACAGGGCTCTTTTTTTCTTTAAGAGAATCTGTAGGGAGATGCAAGTTGAAAAGTTGTTCAAAATACTGCTGCAACATGTACAGCTACGTGCTCCACATGTACTTGTGGATAAATCACCATGGTAGTCACAGTTCCTTCTTCTCTGGTTTAAAGAGTGGCCTGTCATTCAGTTTTGAAGGAGAGAACTTTGGAATTTTTCACTCTTCTCATGTGTTCTAGAGGCAACCAAGGTGCCCCTGTGGGAGACAGACAACTTGAGCATGGACATTTTAACCACTAAATGGATTCCTGAAGCTCAACCTAACTTAATTTACTAGCTCAAATCCCATAAAAACTACCCAGACACTTTCCAAAATTTTATCTATTTATCTATTTATATGGAAGTACAAGGGGAATTTTCTTTTTTTGTTTTGGGTGAAGGTTTTTCTTTTTTTCTTTGTTACCAGAGAAATGTCAGAGAATGTCTTCATTATCCTGACTTTAAAAAAAAATCAGAGAGTAATTAATCCTCCTTGAAGACATTTACATCTAAATAGCAGTAAATGATCTAATGAACTCAAATTTACTGTGCTACAATGAATGTAGACTGTGGAACAAAGAATAGTTGGAAAAAAGATTAATATTTATACAGTGTCATTTTTAAACAAAACCATCCAGAATAATTAAGTATGTGCATGTATGTAAGGGTTTTCAGTAATTTGGAAGCCTTCCTATGGTATATTTTACAGTTTAGGATGCAATGAAAGCTATTTTAATTGTATTTTAAAAGCGATCCTTTCTGTTGAAAGGAAGGTACAAGATTTTTGTTTAGTTTTATAGATAAATACAGAAGCTCTTCTTGTTTTCACCGAAACTGCAGGAATCTTGGCCACTGACGTCAAGAGAGCAGGCTTAACCTCAAACAATACTTGTCAAATGTATTTTGTTCATTTTGCAGCTATTTCTTATAAACGCCTGCACATCTTCTAAATGCAGTAAACAGTGTCATCTAGAGGATATTTTTAAGTACTGCATGACAGCTAGAAACCAACATCTTTTCTACAAAGATTTTGATAAGCAAAGTAAAAGCATGAAGCTAGACAGTTGCCATAGTAATTATCTTTTTTTACAAAAAAAAAGGTATTATTGAATACACTCTGCTTTCGGGACACCAGAAAGCCTAATATACTGTCACAACAAAATACATGTTCATTTAATCACAGGCATTTAAAGAAATTAAGCTAACATCCACTCTTACTGTGAATCTGTGGTTTAGTTCAATTATTATGACAAAATATTATGTAAAATAATAATATAAAATAAAGGAATAATTTATAATATCATGTGGTTTTGACGAGTGAATATTTAAATAATTCGCTCTAGTTATTTGTGCTTAATATAATATAATTCAAATTGCACTATTTATAAAATATATTTTTAAAATCTGAGTAAAGCCAGCAAATAATAATTGTGAATTCATCAAACAATAGTATGAGACATATGGTAGGAAAAGATCTCTTTGAAAGGACTTAAAAGAGAGGCACATTTTGAATGTCATCTTATACTGACAACTTGACATTACTAAGAGGTTTCTATTTCCAACATTAGATGCAGTGAGTGGAAACAATTAACAAAACGTCATTGCATCAACAGGTGATGAGTTTTACAGGTTTCCTCTCCCTTTTTTTTATAATTTAGCTCTGCCATTTTCTGGGCTAAAGTCTTTATCAGATCTTTTTTATTAAAAAAATACCAAACCAACAACAACTAACCAAACAACCAAACAAAAAACCTGTACGTAAATAACAAACTGCTAGGAAAAGTGTTATTGTTTGCCTGAACTGAAGTTGCATTATTTTCTGTCTAGACAAACATCTTCACATCCTGCAACTCTGCTTTCCCTGCTTTGCCAAAGGACTTATAAATTTAATGTTTTATCCTACTCTTGCTGGTCTCAGTTTCATATTATTTTGCAAGAATTTAAATATCTAAGGCTGTGTCTAATTTCAGTCATGGGTCAGGCAAGAGTGCAATCTGTATAGAACTTGAGTGGAATGGATCCATTAGGATGTAACTTAGTATCTGTTTTACAAATGAGCTGAATTAAAAACATACCATTGCTTAATGAGGCTATAATGTTAATTAAATTAATTAAAAACGGTAATATGAAATAAAATCAAACAAGACAGTTGCATGATACAGGAATTTAATTATAACAAAGTTTCAGTAAAGCTGTCAAGTTAGCTAGTTACAGATAAAATCTCTGAAAGGATAATACTGGCTAAAAAGCAATTTTCCTCTTACAATTCTGTTATAATTAAAGTGACCATACATTTTGGAAGTTGACAACAATTGCATTCCACAACAGGCTTACATGTATATGGGTACATATTGTAGGAGTAATGATAATATTAGAATGGTAACTGAGGTGATTAAAAATGCTTCTGCATCTAGTGCATTATTACCCAACAAGAAAAGTTGAAACACTTGCAGGAATGAAGATAAAGGAAAGAGGATGCCTGTCAGATGATGTTTTTCCTATTCTAGTGACTCTCTCATAAAGTTTGATGACAAGGATGATAGGACCACAGTCTTTGTGATCACGTAACAGCATTAACAGTAATTAAAATAATAAAAAATGCTATTTCAAACCCATTCACACAGTCAAAAGACCTTGCTTTCTCAGGTAAGGAAGAGACCACGGAGCAGACAGCGTGCCCAGTTACGAGGGACAAAGGTGGAGGAGATGGAGGGAGTGCACAGCATCCAGAGCTTCCTCCTGAAGAGACAGCAAACACAGCCCCACAGGGACAGGTGCTTCATCAGGCAGAACTCCGCTGGATTTGGATGTTTGCCTGGTAAAGGCATTTATAAGGAGAAAACAAACATGTTCCTGCAGTTGCACAAAACCTTTCTTATTTCATCCACTCTCTTTTATTTTCAGATGGAGGAGCACTGTGAGACTGACTGCTCCCTGTGCAGAACTCGAGAGGCAGCATACGCAGTACAGGGTAAGTTTCTGCACGTTAGTACGTCTAACATGATCACTAATGTTTATACCTCTCCAGAGGGTTTTGGTGTAGGAAGATAGTTGCTTTAGCAGGGTATCTGGAAGTAAAGCGTGAACTCTAATGAAAGAAGTGAAAAAAGCAAACAGCTGGGCTTCCTATCTTGAGATAGCTGGGGAACTGGAAATGGTCCACAGGAGCATCAAATAGGAAAATGTGATGCCTTGCAGTAGATTTTTTTTTTTTTATTTTTTTTTTTTTTTGTAGCAAAGTAATGCTTTATGCAGTTTAGCTGCAGAGATGATAGATGTTTAGGAAGCACTAGGTAGCAAAATATGTGGGAGTATTCTGACAAGAAAGGGCTGTAGTCAGGAAGGCCAAGAGTGAAACAGAAACAAAGACAACACTAAGAGGATATAAATTAAGAAGCAAAAAGAGAAAGAGCAGCATCTATGTAAGTTTGGTATAATTAAAACAAGATTTTTGTTTGGTGGCTATACAACCATACTTTCAAGCTTAATTGCTAGTCCAGTATGAATATTTACATTTAATACTTGCTGATATCAGAGAGTATCATACTGAAGTTGTACAGTCGTCAAGTTGTCAGTGGCCTAATGCCTTGACCTCTGGTGTCCTTAGAGGACGATTGAGTTCAGTGTTAAAGGCATTGCCAGAGTGTCTCAGACTGTCCCCAACAAACAGTTTCAGTGCTTGCAAAAATGGTTTCTATGCTCAGTGGAAAAGTTCACACAAATACAGTTGCCCCAAGTTTGAAACCACAAAGTAAAATTCTTGATGTAACTACTACCTAAAATGTAACTTTTGTCCAAATTTAGTTTTGTTAGATCATTACAAAAGAATATTTATATTAAAATGGCTAGGGATGTCAATGCATTATTGTCATGCCTAAGTGTCCTGTAATCATTTGCACTGCTGCCTTGTTATATGCAATGTTGGGGGCTTGTTTCTGTTCACAGAGAGTTTATTTTTCTGGAGGCCAGCCAGGCATTTCCATTTACACAAGCAGAGATCAGTGGTAAAAATACCATAGTCTTTCATGAATTTATTTTTGGGAGAGACATGGTGCAATTTAAAAGCTGAAGGGAAGAATAACCCTGGCAAATCACATTTTTCTCTGCTACATTTCAACACCAAACGCTTCTCACTCTTGTTTTTACTTGCTCAGTAATAGTTAATTACATGCTGTATTGAAAATCCTCCATTGCACTGACAAACGGTTGAGAAACAGTGGGAGTTTATGAAGCAAATACCTGCCCTTACATACCAATTCATGGAACTGGGAAGCTTTCTTGCAGACAGCAATAAAGATGAGGGTAAAGAAGATAGTGAGAACAAGCTTTACCTGATGGTGTCAGAGGATTGCTGCTGGAACCATCTATTAAATGTGGATTCCTGGTATTGGACTAGATAATCACACAGAATTGATAGGATAGCACAGCTAACAATGGCAGGAATATGTTTGCTGAAAATTTATGTCAAGGTTGCCTTGGAGCTGCCAGTACCATACCAATATAAGATTTCCTTGTCTGTAGAGATGCGTTTTGTCATAAACATCTGGAAACTTACCATTTCTGACTGCTACTGGTCAGTTGTAAACCCATTTGAAAATGCTGCTGTGTCATACCTAACACTGGTATCAACAAAAATGCAGGTCTCAATAAAAGAGCAAGGCAGGAAGAAATGTTATGATTTGAGGAGCTGAAAAGCTTCCTTCATATTCCTAAATGACAGCTTCAGAAGCAGCTTGTACCTTTTTTAAAAAAAAAAAAACAACCTTGTTTTCTTTTTTTCTTTAAGGAAAATACCAAAACATTTGATTTTGTGTTTTTAGCTTTTGGCAGAGTATTCTGTATTGGGTAGACTTTGCACAACCACAAATCTATAAACATAAGAGTTTCTGCTGTTTGGGTTTGCAATTTCAAAGCATATATGCCTATTAATAGTTTTCAAACATCGTAAATATGGAGATACATATTTAGACCTTTAGGTTTATGCTTGCTTTTCAATGATCCAAGGAGCTCTGGTGTGTATGTGTTCTACCAACAGTTAGGTGACACTCAGACAAGCTGAGGCTGAGTTTTTCTAATGTGGAGTTGAACCTGAAGGAAACCCATCCACTCGGAGACTAACAGTAATCTAGAATGAAAATACTCTGGATTTGTATTCCCACATTCCGGTGGGATTCTGCTTCTGAACATCAGATTCAAAGTTAGTTAATAAATGTCATGATCTTCTGCATGGGCTAGCTGAAAGCTGTAGTCTTTACATAGCTGTGTGCGTATTATTTGCAGAAAGAGGCCCTTGCGGAACTTCCTTCTGCACTCATACCATAAGAAACCAAACGACAGAAAGAACTCTGGGAGAGAACAAAAGGACAAAACCAAAGAAAATGTTGCTTAGCAATGCATCCTGTATCACTCCAGGGGGATGGTCTTTGCCACAGATATTTACATGTTATGAGTAAGATTTATTGAAAAGCAGAGAAACATCTGCACAAAGACAAAAACATAAATAAATGGTGTATTGCAGTTTTTTTCAGTTCTGTAAAGATCAAATTAGAATAAAAGACATGAGCAACAAATACATATATACATGCATTTTTAAAAGCAGCTAATATGGAAAATGTTGTGCATTTTTTTTAATTTCCTTACTTGTCCTTTCTCTTCCTACACTATGTTTGACATTTGGTTCAATGTACTGAGTGATAGTTCTGTTAGGGTTCATTTTTTTTTTATTCGTATCTTTACACCTGTGAAAGCTTCAGAATAGTGAAAGAATTCTTTAACTTTAAAAAATTGAGTGTTGGAAGAGTGGCAGACTAGAAAAATTAAAGGGCTTAATATTTCTTTTGGTGCTTTCATGACTGTTTAAGGAACTGAGGGTCTGGAAGAATGGAAAAGGGAAAAAACCTTCAATATTGCTCATATTATTGTAATGAATTGCAAGGAGCAAGGAAATAAAAAGAAGGTAAATTGAGGACATTTCAACATTTACATTAATTACTGTCTCCAAATCTTTTGAGGATTATAATTGAAAAAATCCTCATGAAAAAGAAAAGAATTAAAATCTATAGTAATTGTCTTCATTTTCCAGGTTTTTTTTTGGTAGAAAGCCTTGCTTATTTAGACATAAGCCTGTCTCCCATTTATGGTCCTCTTCCTTTCCGGCAGACTGCAACAGACCTCATTCCAAATTGGTGACAGTGTACTGTTTTATCCTTCCCCTTCTGGTGCAGCACATTCAAATGATAAAAAGCCTCATCATATGATTAAGCTCACTGAGTACATGAAACCCAGGCATCATGCATATTAGTTTTCCTCATAGATTGATTGGTTCCATGCTTTAGGTTAAAGGTTTCTTAGTTTCCTGTGAGGTACATTTCCTAGCACAGCATTGTATACTCTGAGGTGTATTTCACAGCTTTTTATAATTCCATTTTATCTCAGCATTTTATCGGGTATAATGTATAGCATTTTTAACAGCAAACTCTTGCTAGGAACATTTTCCAGCATAAACTTGCATATGTATGAAAATATATAGAGATGACAGGGCATGGATGAGGCAGGAGGCAGAGGTTATTTTTAACCTCTAACATTCTCATCACTCGGTGCAAAACTCTTATTTATTTTATAGTGGAATTTGTACACATCTTCTGAGGATATAAAAAAAAAAAAAGGCATTTAAAGCACAGAAAGTGTCATATTTTGGCTCTAATATTACAAGGCAGAGACACCCTGCTGTTTGTGCCAGTATAGATAACTGTATTCTTTTATCACCTTCGAAGGAATCCTTCTGAGTAATAAAAATCCTCCATACCTCCCCGATCTGTTCTTCTTAAACAAGCAAGTTCTCCGCTTCCTAGCTACACAAGTGAATGACATTTTACAAGGTAAGAAATGTGGGAGAAATACACATAGGATTAGTTGCTTGTCCTCCAATAATCTCTTAAATTCTTTTAGCCTTTCTTACCGTTCACCACCCTGCCACTGTGACATGTTAAACAGCCTGAGTTATTTGTTTGCTCACAGTTTCTGTGCGCAGTGTGTTTTGTTGAAAGGCTGCGCTGGATGGCAAGGTCAAAAGCTGCTGCTTTGTTTTGTCCTGGATTTTGCACCCTCTGAAGGGAGAGGGAGATGGTGTTATCTCCGAGAGCGAGCTTAGAATTTTTGCTGGAAAACCTTGGACAAGTGCAGGGTGGAGCAGTCAGTGAGCCTGCAGCTGGCGTGCGAGCTGGCGAGAAAGCAGCGCAGACACAGAGGTGACGGAAATTAAACTTTCTGAGACAGTCAGAGGGAGTCTGCTGCAATCCGCGGTGAAAGCTGCTGGGTGGAGAACAAGGTCAGAAGGAAGGACAGACACAGTGGGCAGGAGAGAGATTTGTTTTCAAATGGTTTAAACCGTTTCACCCATAAAATCTTCTTTATTGTAATAGTTACCTTGTCCTACCCAGTGACCTAATGAATGATTATTTTTAACACTCAAAGCCCTATTTTCTGGTTTGACATAAGGGATAATGTTGGTACACCTACCTCATGGCTGTGGCTGACTCAGTGTCACATCATGCTGACCAACAATTTGCACAATGAACAACCTCTCAGCTACAGAACGAGAGGTAAAACTTACTACATTGCCAGTCTATATCCAGAAGAGCTGAGGTGGAGAAAGACTTAATGTCAGTACCATTTCCCAAAACAGGGAAGGGGATATGAAGGTAACATTTCTGAACTGGATGTAAGGGAGAGTATTTCTTTTCTAGTGCTAAGTCAGCTGCTGTGGGGAGCTTATTAACCTCTGTGTATGACCACTGAGGAATGAATTCCTATCAGTTTGCAAAGCCTAGAAAATGTTATAAGGCAGATGATGGAAAAAGACATGATAGGACAAACTGAGAGCAGTCTGAAGGGCACACCTTTTTATTAAGCCTACCGAACATGGCCTCCTGTAAGGTTTTGTAAATAACGCTGTGTTTTCCCTATTACAGTAAATATACAGCATATGTTTAAGACTGGGCCTTAGACTTCAAGAATCTTACCCCCCCCATTCCCTGGTTTCCCACAGATGCATCCTCTCAAGCACAAACACCTTTAATAGCCTGACATTGACGTAAATTTTATCCAAACATTCCTAATTGCCGTTGGAAAGTCAGAAATTTTAATAAAAGTGCAAATACTTTTGTAAAAGCAAAAAGAAATCAGTCAGTTGCTGGTCACAAAAATAAGGCTGATGATAGGAAAGAAGAATACTGCCTTTCAGTAACTTTGCCCCTCCCAAAGTTAAGTATAATCAGTTAGATAAGAACTATACTAATATTTTATAATTTGATTCTCATTTTTGTAAATGTTGGAGGAAACCACATAGGAAATAATGACATAACTTAAACAAAAGAGAATGAGGTCCATGGTGATACATCCTTCAGAAAAACGCACGATAGATGGGTAAAATAATCTATTCCATTGCAATTCTGGCACAAGACAAAATATCTGTGCATCATCTTACTGTATATATATAGTAATGATGTCTTCTCTCCTGACTTAAACTTTTTTTTTTCTTTCTACAGCCCCCTCTGTACCACTGTTTTTGTGGAGATATGTGTATGCATTTGTAAGGGATTCCTTAAGGAAACAAGTCAGTTGATAAATCATTAATTTATTCCAATTTCTTCCACCTGAGTATGCTAAGTGATGGTCTCAAAAGGACTTCTCTACTGCCTTCCAGAGGATGGAATACATTCTTGTTGTGATCTCAGGAGCTGCAGGGAACAGGTATGTGCAACCTGCACTTGTTTTTCTCTCCACTGAGTATACCAAAAACTAATAGTTTCTTGCAGCCAAGCTTTGGACATTGAACTCAAGAGGGAACATACTGCAAAATGTTATAGCCCACAGGTTTTTAGGAAAGGAATTGGGCAGAAAGTCCACAGGTTGACTAGACTGTAAACTGAATTGTTGTGCATGTATGTACTTTGGTGAATTGTTTATATCCCATTTGTTATAACTTTAGTTCTTTTTTACACAGGTTTAACTTTTTTTAGTGTATAGTTATCTCAGTCGATTTTCATTTCTTTATAGAAATTATTATACACTTCTATTTTTTTTTGTAATTTAAAAAGACCACCTTTTAGAAATATTTTGCTGATACATTAAAAACAAATCACTTTTCACAAAGTATTATTACATAAAACTTAAGTAAAATAGTGCAAGTTCAGTTTGATAAAAATTAAGATAAAAACAAGAGGAAGAAGCTCTTTTCTTCAGTATTAAAAAAAAACAAGATAGCCTATGTGATTGTTTCTCAGTGTTTTGCAGAAGTCTCTCACCCCTGTCAACTGAGCCATGGTGATGCTTTCACAAATAACATGAAAACATGTTATCACTGAGTAATTTCTGACCTTATTCAAAGATACCTCTTTCTTTACTTTAGTCATCAAAAAGCTCTGTGCACTGTTGTGCAACACCCTTGGTGCCGACAACACTTTGTTGCTGGTGAGCTGAATCTCCAGCACAACAGTAGGTAGCTACTGATCAATAGCAACCGAAGGTGACACGTTTCCAGAAGACGCCGGCTGTGTGCTTCTGAACTCTCTGGATAACACAGAGTTTGGCATGAGAGACACCCAGAATCTTAAACAGCCTTTTTTATCCCCTGATTCTGTAGTTATTACTGATCTATGCAGCTCCGAAAGCACTCTTTTTCCACCAAGCAGTGCTTGCTTTATGAACGTCAAAATGGCACTTTAAAAGGTGAATATGATCCAAGCAGCAATCACATTCTCCTCCACAGTTCCTGGCTCTTTTTGCCAAAACTATTGTTTCTATCATTATCTTTATTAGCAGTCTAACTTTATTAACTAAATGACACTATTTAGTGGCAAGTTCTCCAGTACATCTCCGCTAACCATTGCATATTTAATGTGGACTTTATTCATGTAGAAAGGCTGGCAGGTAGGCAAAAAAGTGATGGACAGAGGACAGAAAAGGAAGTCCAGCAGAGGGGCCCCTCCTACCCAAAAATTTAACAAATGAGGATGCAAAATGAAAAAACAAGGACTGTTTCCTTTGGTGAATTTCATTATATTCTTTATTCTTGAGGCACAAGAGTTAATTGCAGTCAAGAAAAACATGCTAAGATGGCAAATAGGCGACAGGTGGTATATTGAGTAACACCTGATTTCTAGGTGTTCTTGCCCAGGTACAGAAGGAGCATGTGCCAGCTGCCTCTTTCCTTTCCCTTTCTTATTTCATAGAAGAGCGATTTCCAGCTACTATCCAGACAGTTGAAGGAGCAGCTTCTATTGCGTGCTCCCACTGGAAATCTTTTTCATAGGGGAAATAAGAAGAACAAGGCTCCAGAGAGTTAATTGTGCTCTCCTAAGGACAGCACAGCATGCACAGTACCACTTAGTATGAGACCGCCCAACGTATGACAGTGAATGACCACTACAGGATTTTATTATTTTTAGTGCCAGTGCTGTTGTAGTGGTATCCAATGCTTGAAAACTATTAAAGGGCCATTTATATACTTTGCTACACTACTTTGATGGATATTGTGCCTTGGCTTTCATTTCCCTGCACTGCTTTTTAATATAACTCGTAATCCTGTGAGATTGACTCAGATCACTGCTTTATGTAAAAGCATCTTCAAGTTTCTTCACTGTGTATTTAACTGTTGCTTCCTTATGCAGAGGGTAACTTTCCTATATTTTTCTATCTGGATGTGCCTCAAAAGAACAGAGTAATAACCCTTCTATAGTTTCCTCAGAAAGAAACCCCTTGCTGCCAAAAGATACAGGGAATTTTTCAAAGTTGTGTTAAGCATAAACTCTGTTCAAATCATCCCTGGCATATTTGTAGGGGTATGACCAGATGTATATATCCCACCACAGAGCTGGCTGTTTATCTACTAGGTTATATAGTATAATATATTCTGATTGAAAACAGATTCCATCTGTTGAGAAAATGGAAGAGAAACAGTGAATTTCAGCAAATGAAATAGGAGGAAATAGACCTGGGTATGGACAGCCAGGAATTGTCTCATAGGTTACAGCCCACTCTCTCGTGGTTGTGGTACGTGCAGAAAAGAAGAGGTCAGAAGCCATAACACAGATGAATTGTTTTAGATGTCTGTGGTTTGTGGCCTGGCCATCCTGTGAAGAACTTGCTGTTTCATTGAATCAAACTTTCTGCAGGCACATAAGAATTCAATTCACAATATCCAGTCAAGGCCTTTCACACACCAAACACCTACCCAGTCAATGTGCTAAAACAATCAACTGAAGGACCAGCAGCATCTAAAACTATAATACAAGACAAGGACTGAGCAGGAAAGACTAAGGATGTTTTTAAAGTCCCTTTGGTGTGACTCGGCTGGACTTGGATGAGATTGTTTTAATAGGAAACCCTTAATGGTCAGATCTCAAATGTTCTAATGCTTTATCTCCACGCTTTGTCTTCATACCTCATAAATAGTTGAAGAATTCTTCAATTTTGCAGCTGTTATTGTAATTAGCAAGCTAAATGACTTCTGCTTTTAAAACCGTGAATCACGGTTAACTGCTCAATGTTACTGTCGTAAACATGTGCTTTATTGACATCTTAAACCCTTTCATTGTGAGACTGCCTTTTCTTTCCCTGCATATACCTCTGTTAATAACAGTCCCCTGTCCCTTCCCAAATAAATGGCTCATCAAGCAGCTCTCAACCTAGCTGAGACACCTAATGATCAGTGGTTTTGTAAGTCAGTTTTCTCATACATTTGTTTATGTGTTAAGGGCCTAATTTAGCCTTGTTCTTTTCTAAAACCGTGGCTATAGTTCACCCTGAAGCTTCACAATGTGTTTTGCTGTGTTTGTAGGAGTAAAAAAAAAAAATCTGTTGTAGACAATTTCTCTCATCTCAGAGATTCTTTTCCACTACCAGTGCTGAACAGTTATATATATATATATATATTTTTTTTTTTTTTTTTTTTTTTTTAAAGAGGAAATCTGCTGCATTTCACTTAGGGGTGATTGCGTTTCATTAGTATCTGAACTCAATCCTTTATAAAGGAGTTTGGATTCTTCGATATGAATGAAACATAGACAAAAGTTGTTGTTGTTACCAAATCAAATACATTCCTAGTGAAACTCCACTGGTTTTATCACATTTCAAGAGGGTGAATTTGATCTAATACTTTGAAAACCATCATTAACTAGAGAAGGGCTTGAAATAAAATGTTTTACTATTTACAAATAATGTCTATTGGTCAATGATAAAGAGGAAGCATATTCTGCACAGCTATGACTTTTCACTTCTATGTGTGGATATGAGGCCATCAGAAATGGATACCTTCAATCAGTATCTCTACGTACCTAGCTGTAATTATAGTATATTAATGTATTGAAATTCAGATTCTGTTCTGGATATAAATGCAGCATGATCTCCTTCTTTCCCAGGTCATGAGGGAGATTGATAGGGATCGAGGATAAGAATTAAAGTACTGCAGTACCTAACTTCTGAGAGCTCTGCAGACAAGCTGTATTTTCTTCTTTTTCAATGCATGGGGAAAGTGAGGTGTCACGGAAACTTGCATGATGACCAGGGGTTCACATGAAATAGTCAAGCTCTTTCAAAGTACTGAGGACAGAGAAATGTAGGACCTAAACAGCTTCCTCAAGAAGACATAATTATTTCTCTGGCACAAGAATTCTCTTATATAAGAGCCTGAGACACCTCTTTCACACACTGCTACCCAAAACCTGACAAAGAAAAACTGAACAACAAGAAAGCCTACAGAAAAGTCCCAGCCACTCTCAATATAGTCATAGAGTACTCGTCTCAAAGGAGGCTGAGGTTAGAGGTGAGGATTCAGTTCTCAGAGTCTCTGTCCTGGGAGATACTGGATAAAGATACCAGATAAAAACATTTTGTGTGATGCTGTTCAAACATTTAAGAGAGTTGACCATACTGGAAGTCCCTGGTGAGACAAGTCATTTAACAGCCTTACCAGGGCATAGGCACAAAGCAGTGTGATAACATCAGGACCTATATTATGGATATCATTGGACAGGGAATTGAGGGTCTTCAGTTGCCTATAGATGTAGGTGGCAGTCCAGCAAGGCTTCTGAGCAACATAGTAAAACCACAACATCGGTGCTTGTTGTGCAAGTCCCTTTGTAGATGTAGCCTAGTATGACAGTAACACAGTCACAGTAGTTCTAGCACCAAAATACATTTATTTTCATATTTTTATATAAAATATGTTTATATTTTTATATTTATTACTAGTGCACAGTCTAAATTTGTTGTGAGTTCTTCAGCACTACAGGCTTCATTTTTTCTTAAAGTTTCCAGATTCCACAAGCCTCCAGTGCAAGATGTTGTCCTGTCATTAGTGTTACACATCAGGGTATGAACAGCCTCAGTTTAAGACTTCTTGTTTACTAAACAGATGAAAAGGTGCTTGTCATAGCTGCAAGTAGCTGACTATGATACAAGCAGCATTGACAATAAAAATTTCTTATTCTCGTCCTATTTTATCTGAATTTAAGCAGACTGAAGAAGAAATTTTAAGATTGTATAAGACTCTCAGAAGTCCATGTAGCTTGTTTAAAGATCATGAAGAAATATGTAGCAATATTTAGAAAATGACTAATACCTCCTGGAACAGAGCTTTCCCTTTTGGTAAAAGCCATTTCTGTTTTCCTATTGGATTCCATGAGCTGTCAGAAACATGAATTAAAAATATAGAAATATTTTAGAATAAAAGGCATATTCTTAGTAAGGCTTATGCTGCTCTTAGATCCATCTGTCTCCTCAAAGAGATTTAGTTTCTTTCTTCACCTGAAAAATATCAGAATGAACAACAACAAAAAATGCTAACAAAAAAGAAAAAAAAACATAACAAAATATGAGCCAGAAAGAATTGCATTGCCTCTGCAGAGGCAAGCATTTCAGTTAATTTTTGAAGTGTTTTGGGATCCTTGTAAAATTCTGCAATTTGTGAAATAAAGAATTGTCAATGTCGTAAATTGAAACATAATTTCTAAATGGCTAAAGAAAAAAAGAATATGGAAATTTCTTTAAGGAATAAAACTCTTCAAATGTTCAATCTGGACAAGTTGCTCAAGCTCATTACTGATCAAGCTCTATATGAAGGAAATGTCAGTGCTGAAGGTGTCACAGAATCTGCATTTATGCAGATATTGTATTTATTACTACACAGATATTCAGACATTTAAATGGCAAAGAACTATAGTTCAGTGTCCCAAATTCATGTGTCATAAAATGGTGGTTTTGAGATCAGTGAAACTTCTAGGTGTAAATAGTGTCAGAATTTCGTTCCATGCCTTTGTCTTTGGATGTCACCAGCAAGGAAATTGATTTATTTTTTTAATTCTTGGGGGACCCTTCCAGCCATTAGAACTACTAGACAGATTAACAAGAAGCTGCAAATGGGATTTTTCTGTAGCTTTGGCATTACTGAAAATTGGACATAACTGCCAAAACTATTCCTTGTGTTGTAGAACAAATTCTCTCCTGATGTAAAATGACACAATTCCATTGACTCCAATGACGTTACACCCAGTTTATGCCAGGAGAATATGTAACTCTTTATCCATTTATCTATAAGCTGGTTGCTGTGACTTAATTTCAAATGAGTTATGTTACTGTTCTTGGTCTGTGCCCTTGCAGCACTTTATTACTTAGAAGGCTAGTTCAGCAGAAATAAATAAATATGTGATTTGCAGTCTCAGCAAATGTCCTAGCCAGGAACAATGGCCTCTCTGCAGTGTTCCAGACTAATTGCCCCCAATTTTCTACTCTAACCTTCATACCCAATTCATTCCCTTCTTGCCCTATACTCCTTACTCTTTTTCCACCCAATCCTCATGTTCCATTTTTTCCAGTGTCAGCAAGTGTTTAACCACCAGCTTACGTATTCAAATTCCTTTAGAGAATAACTTCCTCTACAGTGATCGTAAGAAATATGTATTACATTTAAGAAAGTACATTATTTAAGAAAAGAATATACTTTAAATCTTTCCTTCTTAAGATCTTGCCCTGAATTTTTGTGTTTGATAGCATACCCTAGCATTTATGGTAAGAAATACTGTCATTATAATTGTGTCCTATGCTTACCAGTACATCATCATCCAATGTTTTTCAAATTTCATAGTCAAAACCTGCCATCAAATATTATAAGCAGTTTAAATGACATTCATACAAGTAGGAAGATTTTTAAGCTTTTTTTTAAGGCTGATTGGCAGCAACTTTCTGTTTAAAAACTGAATGCAGTAGCACAGTAAGTTAATGATAATAATAAGCATTAATAAAATCATGCTTGAGGTCATTTCTTAGGTACTAAAGACCTTTTGATGACTAGAGAACGTGTATGAAAATTGTTCTGGGCACCTACTTAACAGTCTGTGACTTTGGAAGGCATTAATCCAGAACATTGGCTTCATTTTCTCATTAAGTCTTCTCCATTATAGGATGTTGGTTGTGAGGCCTATTGGAATCAGTGGTGCACAGGAAGGATGAAATTAAAGAAACTGGTCTGAGTGAAATAAGTAGTACCCAGCTACTTACTTTGGGGGACACCTTCTGAATTTAACAGAATTGGTTTCCACAGTCCAGCTGCATTTCTGCTGAGTAGTTCAGCCAGGTGTGGAGCCTGAGTCTGTGACCTTTGTGTGCTTATCCACTATGAAAGATCATGGATCATTCTGTTGAATACAGTATGTAGGTGAAAAGTAAAAAAATGATTCATGAAAGCCATGATATCTGTAAAATGGAAATGTTATGTTTTTGTTGAATTCTTTTATTAAGTAAGTCTGATGTGAGAGAAAAAGCACATTTTAATACAAATTCATGTTTTCAGTTAGGTAAATATTCCTGAGTAGACTTGGCTCTATCAGTGCTATGTTGAAAGTTAAATGCTAAGCTATCTAACATTGATATGTTTTCCAAATATACCCTTTATCCTTCTTCCCCTTCAGGTTTCTCCATCTTACTTTGTTCAGCTCCTGTACTAGTCTGGACTGGGGGAATTCTGTGCTCAGTTCCCACTTTTTGGATCATATCTTTGTCTTCCTTATTGCACCATTAAAATAACTATACTGTATCCAACTTGTGGCTTATCTGACCTAGTGTTCTCCTTCTACTGTCCCCTGTGGACACTTAAAAAGAACCATTATGAAACAGGACTACCGCTACAGAAAATTTTACTCCTAGTCTCATTTAGTTATCATTGATACAACTTTTTATAAACTCCAGAGTAAAAAATGAGACTCTTGCATCATCTCTTTCATATTGTACGTAATTCCAGTGTCCATGTGGTTCTTCCAAACACAGAAAAAATAGTATAATGCTGTCTTTCCTTTAGTCTGTATATTCAAGGTTTTGATAGAATCTTTTCTTTCTGTCCTTTGTCAGTGCATCAGGCCATATATGCTGGGTAGATTTTTGCAAGTGTAGTTATATTCCCCAGGGTTTAACAACAAATTCTTAGATAATTTTACTTTTCTGGAGAAAAAAAAAAACTGTGTAGATGTTGTTCCTATCTAATACAGTTTAAAAAAAGATTTAATGAGATTTCCAGGAGCTTCTTAGAGGATCAACTTTCCATCAGAGAAATGTGTTTGTAAAACCAAACAGTCTAAAAAAAATTTTTTTCAGTGTAGGTTGTTGATACTGGATTTATATCATGATTCTAAATGAACTCAAATGTACTTTAAAAACAAATTATATTGAAATTTTTGAGATGTCAGGGATTTGTTATACTAGTCTTGTACTTCAGTTGATGTTACTTTTAACAGCTTGGTCTGTCTTTGTCTTTATCCCAGTGCTCTCCCACTCTCTAGTGCTCATATGTGTGTCTCATCTTTCCTGCCCCACACCTGATCAAAGCAAGTCCTGTCTCTTTCCAGTAAAATATCAGATACACTATTTGCGTTGTGGAAATAAGAGTCAGTATAATGAACAGAATGAGTGAGGGAAGAGAGCACCTGCAGTGCAATAACTTGGGTAGAAAACACAGTCTCAATACACCCAGAACCATCTGAAAGCCTGACCCTAACCAATTTTTTGGAAATGTTCCTACTAACTTCAGGACAGCTATCCTGTGTTTGCGCTACAGAAAGTCATGCACATTTATGAAAATATTAACTTACAGAATCATAGAATGGTTTGGGTTGTAAGGGACCTTTAAAGGTCATGTAGTCCAACCCCCCTCCAATGAGCAGGGCCATCTTCAACTAGATCAGGTTGCTCAGAGCCCCGTCTAACCTGACCATATGCAATATCTAGCTGAAGAATGTAAGGAATCTTCCTTCTTTTTCCTCTGTACATTATCCTTTATTACAGATTTTAAAATATTGTCATATGATGAGGGTCTTTTTTTTGTTTTTATAGTAAAAAATAAATTTATGATGCTTTTGTTTCATTTGTACTTTGTATGAAGGCGTGATGTTTATATTTTAAGCTAGTATTACCCAAAAAAAAAAAAAAAAAAAAAAAAAAAAATCACTCACAAAACCCTGACAAAAAGGTTTAAATCATTTCATGCCCAAATTGGCAAGTTAGAGCAATGGAAATTCAAGATAGGAAAAAATAAATTTCCCTACTTTACAAGCAATTTCCATATTTTAGGAACAGTTTCAATTACAGTTTTTAAATATATATTTAATTGACATAGGATAGTTCTTGTAAATTAATTGAGCAAGAAATTGTTTTTCCTCTTATATTCCAGTCAGTTTCTTCCAAACTTACCATTTCACTCCACCCAAGCCTGACTAGCTTCCAAACACGCATTCACTGTAGATCAGGTTCTGCATTTGACTTTAAGCCTATGCTTCTTTGTTGAAAGTCTCTTACATGTAAGGAGGGTGTTGACTTTAATCTCTTCTATGGTATGACACCTGTATCAGAAGGGTTAACTTATTACTTCAAATTTGTGGGTAAATTTAGCCTATAATTTTTTTTTAAGCCTGAGCTCTAAAAAGATTCTTAGCATTAAATATGAAATATGTGGCTACTTTGGACCAAATAGATACTTTATTTCTGTGTTTGATCAGCAAATCCTTTTTGTTTACAGTTTTCTTGAATTTTCTTGAGTGGCCAATTATACTGGGTATATATTCAGCCTGGTACATGTTGAGAAATTCACCACATTCTGTGCTGTTGCCCTGTTTTGAACATAGTTCAGTTTGGTCCCTGTTATATTCTTATGAGCTTTCCATACAATATAGCTTAACGTTTTTCCTCCTAGGGTAAAATTAATCTGCCCTCGTTTAGGCATAAAAAAGTTAAATTCCTCTGTCTAACTCACCCTATTCTTTCTTTATAGTCAACGAAGAGAAATGGGCACCTCAAGGGAATAATTCATCTCATCCTAAAATCAGTATCTAGGATAGGTCAGATGGATTGTCCTTTGGAGGTGCCAATTTCTTTCCAGTGACTATCAAGGGAACTTAGGGTGACTAGCTCAGTCTTATATCTGTAACTTTTAGATGTCTGAAGTTAAATGACATAAGCTGTTCTTCCTTATCATAACATTTTCTGAGGATATGAATAATTAATTCCCTTCAGAAAATATTACCCTGAAGACAATAGTGTTTTTACTGAGACCCAAAATGTTAAAGACAATTCAGTGTACATATATTTGGAATATTGTATGCTGTTCTGTCAGAATCTTGGGAGATTTGATGAAGCAAGTAGAGTGTGCACTGACGCTCACAGGAGCATTACCAGTACTTATGGACACATGTAACCAGAATTTTAAACAGAAAAACAAAGATTTAAAATGTATTAGTGGAAATAATCTCACTTAACTTTAGAAATCTACAGTGGAGACATCTACATGTGATGTAGGCTTTGTAGGCTCCTTTTCTTATCAATGGACAGAAATAAGACCTTTCAAGGTGCAGTACTTCTGACCTATTTTAGACACTTTAAAATGAGATGAGAGATGGTCTGAAAGTTTCTGTTTTTCTCCAGTGATTTCAAAGCAAGACTAGTGAGTGTGATTAACTCAGGTGCAGATACCAACTGTATTTCTCTCTCATTCATGGATGTATCAGGAGGAGAAAGTAGTATCAAATGGCTCCAAGTGGCCAAAAAGTTGTGCTGTAAATGTATCAAAACTGTTTGGTGACCCTCAGCTCTTTAGTGTTACATAATACTAATGTATTGCTGTGACATCACTGAACAGCTGTGACATTGTACAAATATTTATGGCTCAAATATGACACTGATTGATGATAAAGTCAATTTCAGCTGTGTAGACAGTTATTCCACACAGTTACCTATGATATATTTTTTTTTTAAAAAGTTCTTAGAACTAATTTAGAATGATAGTAGAAAATTAGCAACAATGAGATGCTGAGAACAGTTTGTTAACATCTCAAGATTTTGAATATAACCACACATCTTCATGAATACTTTTATTTATAAACTGATTTTTATATTTTTAACAGTCTGCTCTGCCATTTTGCACTCGAAATACTTTTATGAAATATTTTTTCAGTGCTTTATGCTTCTCCTTATTCTGTTTGGGTTGTTATACTTCTTCCTAAATTTGAGGAACATATTGCTTTTATCATTCTAAAATCCTTCATCGGCCTTAAGTGGATAAGAACATTGGCACAGTATTAATTTTTGTTGTTTACATGGAGTTCATGTAGATATATAAATATATTTATGAAAAAAATGGGGGTGTTTATCTCTTGCAAGGATATTGCTTTGTAAGCCTTTAAGTAATTTTACCTTCCATTTACACATAACTTTCCTTTTACTCCTGTATGCCTTTCCCACAGCAAATTGCCCAGTCTCTTCAGGTCACCTTATAGTCTTCTCCTTCACAATGCCTACACTTTAGCTATCAACGATTTTAATCATGTCTGTATTTGTATGTGTGCTAAGAAAACTCTGCCAAGACAGAAAAACATTATGAGAAATAATAAATAAAGCAGTTATTTTATTTCTCCTTTTTACACTGGGACTTATATATCTTTTTTTGTGTTTCAGTATTAATTTATGAATATGATATTATTTTTGTTTTGCTAAGATGAGGAGTGCCAAGCATCTTTGCCTTTTGTACTCCACAAATTGCTGCGTACAAGCTCTAGCGACACAATAAATAACAATAAAATGACACTGAGAGAGAATATGGTCTGGGATCACTTGTGGGGTCCAATGTCATTCATTAAATGAAAGTGAGCAAGAGTCTGTTAGAGAGGCTGACATATGACAGCCCAACCTTTCTCTGCTTTACTAATTTTTAGGAAAAAAAGAGCCAAGAGACAAGAAAAGATTTTCAATGATACAAAACAATGTGGAGGGATTATATCAACCACTGAGTGATTTTCATTTTTACTTTCTCCCTGTTATTTTTATCACTCCACTGGTGCTTTACAGACAAGTTAAAAAAATTACATGACCAGTGATCTGTGGATAATACAATAAAATCTTTTCTTATTTTTTTGCTAGGAAGAGCATTAGGCCACTGGGTAGAATGAGATTGAAGGATGGGAGAGCCAATTTTTATCCGTTTGGATTTTTTTTTTTTTTTTTTGGGTATGCCTGGAGGTTAAGAAACTATTGATGTGGTGCAAACCAGGAAGAGTGAGCACCAAGAAAAACCCCACCATATGTGGTAATGTATCCCAAAAGCACACAGTTCATCCCTTGTTTACGCTAGTTTGATGCCTTAATTTTGAGTTGTAAAGTTTCATAGGTGCCCACCACAGGTGCAGAGGAGAACTGGCCCCTGGGGAGTGAGGTGACCGGGACTCATCTGTGCGCCATCATGACCTGGTCTGGTGGCAGACAGGCACCTGGGGCAAGCCCAGCCCCACAGCCGTGCTCACAGCATTCCTGAAGCACACCCAGGGTATGGGCCTTCTCTGGAGAGCAGCAGCTGTGGACATGGCCACTGAGATGCAGGGCCAGGGGAAAGGTGTCCCTTCAGCAGTACTTGGCCTGGTAGCTCCCAGTTCGAACAGCTTGCAGTTTAGGGAGGAATTAGGAAACCTAGTGAAGGTTTTGTTTGGTTTCTTTTGTTTTTGTTTTCTTTTCTTTTCTGAGTATTTAAACCCATGTCTTCCTCCTGAAAGACTTCTCCAATTTTCAGGTGAGGGAAGAGCTGTGGCAGCCTGACTTGTCACAGATGTTTCCCACTGTTACACCTGCACCAATGTACAAAAAGATGTGAGATTCCTAGGACCAGATGGAGACAATTTAGGAAACTGGGCTTTGCAGATAAGTGGATGGGACACATGGCTGATAAAAAAAGACTTGCTTTTGAATCCTTGTGCCCTGAAGTTTTTATGCACTTTGACACTACATGGTAACCAGATTAGAAAAATCAGAAGCGGACTGACAATGGCCAGAACCCAATTTCCCCCACATCCAAGCAGTGGACACTCAAAACCTGACTGCTGAGTCTTCTCTCTCTCCTTTTGTCCACCTGGCACCACAAGTCTTGCATTCCTTTTCATATAATCATCTTGCTACATGTGAAAGCCAAATGTTGCACTTACCCAGACTAAAATGCAGACATGAATTTCCTCAGTGTGAGTTGCAAACTCAACACAGGTCCCTCACTGTTTGGGTGAGTGCACTTGAGACACTGGGGTAGTATATACAGTCAGAGAGCACCACTAACATCTACTCTAATGGATATAGACCTGTTCAGTTAAGCCTCCAGACTTTCAGGAATGGGCCTAGCCTCTGATCCTAGATTGATAGAAGCTTCCTGTAGCTGAGCAGGTAGGACTGCATCGAGAGAGATGTATAGAGTGTTTTCTATTAACTAGCTTTACGCAGCTCCTTAACAAATGCAAAACAGCTTTGTAGATCATCTTTCTCAGGCATATCTAGTCATTGAAAAAGAGTCTATGAATGTGATTAAGTCAGGATCTGTGAGCCACTCTGTTAGGGCCAGGTGTCTGTATCTGGAATGTGGTGAGACCAGTAAGGTCAGGTCATCATGTCATATAGGCACTAACCTGCACTGCATTGGCAAGTGCTTTAGATTCCTCTAAGCAATTTTCTTTCTTTGTAATCACAGAAAACAGAAGGGAAATAAGTACAATTCCCCTGAAGGGGGTAAACACTCAAATCGTACTGTGTGTGATTCATGCTAATCATGATTATTTAATCTCTGCATTTATGTTTCACAGAGCTATGGACTTAAGTCCAGTGATTTCTGAATCTCCCAATTCTGACTGCATTACAGTTCTAGTACTTGGTATAATCTGCCTGCACCAACCATAAATAAGTTAAAGGAAAATAAAAGTCTTTTTTACTTTATCAGCTTGGTAATAATACAGGCTTTAATTGACCTCTCTGCAGCAGAATTTCTAATTCTGAAATAAAAAGTGAAAAGTCAGGGATCTTAACTTTTGTGTTAATAGGTTTTAATGAATCACCCTGAAAGAGCTGGCTCAAACAAGTCAGAACACTGTCAGACAGCTCAGTTTGCCAAGAATCCATTTCTCTTCTGAGAGATAGATGAGGTTCCTCAATGTGGAGAATGCAGAGTGTTAGTGTTATGCCCTTTTATTTTAGAGATGATTTATTCCAGCTGTGATGAAAGGTCACAAATTTCAGTGTTCCTTTTTTGCTTCCTTCAATTCTTACAAATTAAACTCTCTAGAGTGGGGCTAATAAGGCATCTGAGAGTACACTTTGTGTCAGTCAGTTCTACCATTATCTTTGTGATTCAAATGACCATTATTAAGATATATTTTAATTGTTGGCATTTGTAATGTCTATATTTTAAATTCTGATCTAGTGTCTAGTGAGTTAATATGCAACTTCTGGATCACTACAGTGGATTCTGAATCAACCCCTGTATTACCTACCATCCTTAATGTTCTTCAACATGTCCCTTGTATGTTGACCTTAGCATGTCAATGAATTCCTAGGGTGTACTGGTTCAGTAAGTGTCTATCTACCAACTAAGTGACACTGGCTAGCATGACACTGTATTCTGCAAATTACAGTTGGTCTTAATTCTGGAACAAAATTAAATTCAAATGCTTCTTGGTGATTATTAAAACCTTCAGTGATTTATGTTTGGATGTCACAGAGAGAACTTACTTGAAATACTGAATCCAGTTGTATTCTTTATCTTGAAGAATTACAGATGATGGTAATGAAGCTGTTAGAAGGTAGGTTATAAAACCAGTTTCAGAGCTATGAAAGTTCTATCCAAAGAAGATCAAAAGGATCACATAAAATTATTCTACATTACATTCTTATTTAACTTATTAGTGATGAGGGAAAAGATGATGATGAGGGAAAGGAAAGGGCTGGAGAAAGGAAAACCAGGAAGATTCTCACTGGGTTTTATTAGGGGTTGTCAGGGTTTTAAAAAGACTGTTTATTATTATGTAAAATTCTGCACTGAGGCTTAGTGTGAGACCAAACGTGAAAAACAATAGTTCTCAAAATTGCGGGGCAGAAGAAGGTGCTGTAGGAAGCAAAGCAAGGTGGAAAATTTCCATTTCCATCTTAAACAAATGTTTTCAGGAAGGGTTATCTAAAGAACAGAATCCCATGATATATCACTGTCTTCAGGATACCTAGATTAATTCCTATCTGTGCATCTAGATATTCTGAAGTGAATTATTTCCTGAGCTTTTGTTCCAAAGTCTATAGAACAAGGATAATAAAAATTGCAATCACAATTCTTTTAATTATTGTATGGTCAAGAAATGAGAGGAACACAATGAAAAGTTACCAGCCACAGAGGTGAAAATGCAGCTTTTGCTACACAGGTTGCAGGTCCTGTGAACAGCAAGACACATAAGCAAATGGCACAGAAATCCAAAGTGCAGTGATAGTACTTCAGAGAACAATTGTCCAAATTAATGCAAACAATCTGTACATAGGCCACTACTTAAAATTTTGAATATTTGAAATAATAGTCAGTCCTATTATGCTGCTCTGGAGAAAAAAAATACCAAAGAGTCCCAGGACTGGGAGAGTCTCCAATAGTTGACCGAGCCATCTTGTTGCTTCAGAGTCAGCTCAGCCTGTGTAATTCCTGACAGCTGCTTAACTAGCTTCAAGGCCCCCAATGACAGAGAATTTACGGTCTTCTCAGAGAAACTGTTGCACAGTTTTGCTATGTTTATCATTAGAAATACATTCTAATGCCTTGCCTCAACATTTCTTTCTTAGTTAAAGATGATTCTTCATGTTTACTTCACTAACTCTACTCAATTCAGTTCTTGCTAAATTCTGTCCAACTTCTGTCTTGAAGACTGTCATGTTCCTCCTCAGTTTTTTCTTCTTTAGGCTGAACTAATGCATTTCTGTCATAGGTTATACCATTTAGGTATTTGATCATTCTTATTTTTCTCTCTCAGACTATCACCAATTGGTCCACCTTTCTGAGGTATGACATTGAAATTTTATTTCTCCTAGCCAAGACCTTGCCAGGGCTGTATTTATCCATGTGTTTGTTCAATATCAAGGCAGTTCTTGTTGGTAGACCAAAGAAAGGAAAAGTAATAATACAATTTACTAAGATCGCCATTGGTTAAACTTTTGCAATTCTTGCTAAAAGCTTTTCCCTTTCTAAACTCTTTATAATAACACTATAGAGTATACATGCTTTTATTATTTCGTTCATAGTTTATGGTATTTGTAGTTCATTCATACCTTCCCTGAAATAAGCCCCAAATTCTAACATTACGCTATTTCCTGTTAGAATAAGGAAGGCCTTACAGCCACTTTTGTTCACAGTATGCAGAAGTCCAGAATCTGTTTCATGTGAGTGAAGTCAAAATCCAGCACTTTAAACTGTAACTGTGCCTTTACTATGGTATTCACATCTTTTTATTATTTTTAATAGAATTCTTTTAGCTAGAATTTGGCTCAAAAATGTAAGTTATTTAACAGATATAATTAGGTTGCTAAGCATTAACAGTTAATTATCATATTAATAAACAGTTATTACTCTCGTTCTATACTGAACCATGCCAAAGCAGCATTATTATGCATGCATTGCTCTTAGGCAACGTAATTGTCCTTAAAGGAAATCATTACAATTTAAATGAAATTGGGAGCTACTGGTTAGGGAAGGCTGTAGGGCATGCACAATACATACTAAGCAAGGAACTGTAATTTCCCCAAATCACATATTTTCAGTAATTTCACATCGCAGGGCTATCTCTGTTTAGTTAAGAGGAAAACAGTTTATTTTTGCCTTGCAATTTTACAAGGGCATTATTTAACCAAGGACAAGCCAGTTCCCAAAATGAAAGACAATGCAGAGTCACTACATCATATTATTTAATATGGGTTAGTAAACTATGACCATAATTTAAAATTTGTTTTATTTCAGACTATAATCTAAGGAATGGATTTGCTGTGGCACTGGCACATGCTACCCAAGCAATGTGAATCATAGACTGAAGGATACAAGTACCCTGAATGACATCCAATGTAAAATATATTTCTGTATAGAAATAACTGTGTCTCTGCTGATTAGATTTTTTGCTTGCTTTTGCATGCTCTTTCTCTGTGTTTAACAGATACACTAAAGACTTGTTCTCCTCTGTGACTTTTTCTGTCATATGAAGGTTAATTATTTGACTTAATCTCTTTGTCATCTGTTAAAATAAAAGGAGTTTAAACATTCATTCCTAGAATCTTCTTAGACTGATAACTAATTAATGTTTTACACCGCCATAAACATTTCCTTAGTTTAAGTGAATGACTCACATTTACAAAAAGGTTATATCATGTGTGGGTGCTAAGGAATTTTCAGATAAATTAGCCAATAGCTCAAGATTAATGTTATTAATAAGCATTATTTGACAAATGTGACACATGGCAAATTATGTGGCTTATAAAGTACTGTAACAGAAAACAATCTTTAGCCTGTCTTCCTCTTTTCACCAGCAAAATATATTAAAGCTTATTTTAGCAAAAAGAGTGCCAAAACAGTTAAGAAAATTCCTCTAACCCATACTAGCAACTTAAGTCTGCTTTACAGATGCTTTTTCATACTGTTCGAACCTTTCTTCTTTCATATATGCTAGGCTAAAGTAAGAGTGACTCATCAGTATACAGTTGAATTGTGTCAATATAAAAACAGAACAGTGATAAAGATCAAGCCCAAAATGGAATAGATACATCGAAAATCTATCTGGGCCTCTTTTTCCATACTGAAAAAACCCCAAATATTGATTACACATGATTTGTAATAAGGCTAAAGGAAGTCATAGTGGAATTCAGAAGAGTGATATTTTTATGTCTACTATCCAAAACTATGATAAGAATATACATTAAACTACACACAAACTGAAACCAAGTGTCTGTGTTAGGAAACTCATTGTCCTGTCTTTAATACAAGCATTTAAGAGTCAGATTCTTCCTTCCTTTTTCCCAGTGTAAACCTGGAATATTGTTTTGAGTACTTGACATAAATCAGAATAGAATCTGACTTCCTTGCTGCAGAGGCTGCTACTATCTTCATCACCAGAATAAGCTTGTGTGACTTTCTAAAGCCATACTTACATTGCCTTAAAAAACATTAAAAATAACGTTTTCATCTTGAGAGCTGCTATCAGTGGTATTCATTATTTCTAGCTTTATTGGCATTTGAAACCTATGATTTACTGCTAGTATCTGAGTTTGTGACCTTACACAATGTTCTTGTCGTTCCTGTTTTTACTTTGTGCAATTGGACTGCCTATAAAGGAAGGTCATCAAGGCTGTCAGTGAGGGGTTATGGTATTACCATAGCTGGCTTGAGCTAGGGAGCAAGAACTTCTGATTAGATGTGTGCCACTGCCAAAAATGCCATCTGAACAGAGTTCAGATTACTGCTCTGAAATAGATAATAGGCCTCTGACTGTAGAGTTGCAATTACTGTAACTCTCATATTGTGCTACCAAAATGCTTTAGTGTTAGGGACCTATGGAGAACACGTGCAGTTCACAGCACATGTTCTAAAGCATTTTTGGTGCAGAGTCAGGCCGCCACATTCACATTTAATTACAAAAATCAAGGCTTACAAAGGAATTCCAGAATTGTTGCTTGCATCAAACTTGATAAATCAAAGAGCTGGGCAATAGAATTTAGTCATGTAACTGATACCACTAGAGCTACTTCATGGGATTTGGTCCAAGGCATTATTCCAGAAGGAATGAGAAATGTTTACCTCCTTAGTTAGGAGCATGTATGGCTCATGTGTGCCTATTTACAGTCTCCCACTTGATATTATAATAATGGCTTTAGACCTGAGTAAGAAGGCAATATTATAAAGCAATATTCAGGTAAATTGGGAGCACTTAATTTGAAGCCAGAAAACTCTCTATAGGCAACCTTGCCAAATAGAGAGCAATAACAATTTTGTGTGATCCTGTGGAACCACATATGTCAGAAGGACAAGAGGTGGTCTTGTCCAAAATGTGGATTATCAATATTGGACAGTAAGCTGTGAGAGATACAAGGAAGGATAGTTCATGGATAATGGTTGAATAGCAATAGCTCTTCACGATCACGAAACAGTATCTGTTGTCAAAACATCCTGAAGTGAGAACATTCAGAAATAATGTTGTTCTATGTTAAGGATCAGCTTTCCCCTCCCGTTTTCTTAACTTCTGGATTAATTTTTGCATTCACTCTTTCCTGTTCTTTTTAAAGCCAGAATTATCACTAAAGAATCAGTAATTATTACTTGTAGAACATAGGCAGTTAATATAATTTCCCCCCAATTTTCCAGGTGAGAGCTTGACCTACTGTTTCTATTTGATTTACAGCTAACTAAATAATCCTATTGGAACTATTTACAAGAAACAGCCCCTGACAAAAGGTAGTATCAGCAAAAGGGAAATATTTCTATGGAACAGTATATTCTTGTTTTCTTTGGCTGAATATTGCAGTGTTTCTCATTTCCTGTAATAGTGCAGCACAGTAATAGTAAATGGGGCAGTATTACCAGACTTGCATAGCAGTAGCTGCATGAAGACCGTACATAATCAGTTATCCTTGATTTTAATTTTACTGATGTTTTTTTCTTCTCTACAAAATATGAGTCAAAGGATCACCTCAGTAATGAGTGTTAGTAGACCTCAGTGCTCCCTGATGTGAGCCAATAGTTCCCAAAGAAACTTAGTGTGAATATACTTATCAACTGGTTTTAGTGAATCTTGGAGTATAAGTTTAGACTAAGATGTACCAGTCAGCAGTCTGTTCAGATATATTTCTTTTAGCCCCAAGAATTACTAAAGAAAGATACTACTAGAAATAAAACTAGTTAACATTTCATCAAATAAATGCTGTGTGACACTATGCACAAATCACTATCTGTGACATTTTTGAAGAGATGTGAGGTAGCAGTATGGGTGTTAACTCTGAATCCTAATGACAACTGACTGCAAATAGAATGGGTTTTGTTCCTTTAAATTTTATCAGGAACACTTCATTATTTTGGGAAATATAGATTCTTAATACTAAGTCTAAGCATTACTTCTCTTAAGTTTTTTCTGCATTTGCATAATTTTCTTATATCAAAATTATATTGATAATATTTCTTTAATACTAATTGAAATTTTAAATGCTTTTGTTTTGCAAAGGAATACTTTATTTTGCATTTAAGATTTTTTTTTTTGTAAGGCTAATACTACAGTACTTTGCAGTTTATGTTACAACAAAATTTCTCTACAAAGCCTGATTTTTCCATCTCTTGAATTTTAAAGTCATAAAAACTGTTATTCTTCTTAGGTAGTTGAATTTCTACCATATTTGAAATGAGCTAAATGGTGGGTCCTGTTTCAGTCCTAAACATCAAAACACTTTGTAGACTTCTAGAAGAAGTATTTAAATTTTTCCTTCTAAGTGGTGAGAAAGCAGGAAAAGATGAGAGAAAAAACTTTGTATACCAATGTAGTTGAAACCCACCCACAGGATCAAAGAGCAGGTGATTGATATCTAGTTTCAAACTCCACTAGGGCTTAATTGTGAGAGACAGAATGATGCACTTGTTGAGGGCAAGGATGAATTGGAGGGATCTTGCTTCTGTTAGCTGGTAGAAATGGTCCTCAGATAAAACCTTAATGTCAAAAAGACTTTTCTTTTGTATTGTAGAACTGATCATATTACAATACAGCAACACATTAATTGTCATAATTAAAATACATCACACTCTGGATGAAAACAGCGGACCATTTTGAATTTGAAAATTGAATGCACTACTTCAGTTAATAATTTCAGATGTCTTTGTTGGCCAATGAATACCACACATTTTGTAATGCCTTTATAGCTCCTAGTGTCTTACCATGCTTGGAGGATATGGGGTGATGTTCTGGTAAAAGCATACACCATGAGAGCAGTGGAGGAAAAGCAAGGAGAATGCAGCAAAGGGAAGGAGACAGGATTAAGAAAACGAGTGGAACAGAGGGGCAGCAGGAAAGTAAGAAGGGAACCTGAGAAACAAGAAAGTGAAGGGGTATTGAAGCGCATCTGTGCTATAAGAAATGCAAGGCAAAACCTTCAAAGTGAAATTTTACATTTCAGAAGCTTGCTTTCTTCCATTCCTTCCTTCTTTCCTTCCTTTGCTGCTTAGGTTATAAACTTTTCAGAGCAGCTGGAGGAAATCAACCCTCTGTATGCTTGAACGACTCTCTGGGCAATACAAATGAGTCATCAATGAGTTTAGTGTGCAGCAGGAGAAAGATGATACTGGAACAAAATGTTCTGGTGCGTATTTGTATAGCATCTAGCATAATGGGCCTCTGCTCCTGACTGAGGCCTCTGGGCATACTAGTGATGTAAATATTAACTAATAATAATAAAAGGACAAGCACTTTATTTGCATCCATGTTGCCATCTGTTGTGTAGACTGAATCAATATCAAGTGCACGTTTAGCTTCGTTTACTTTTCTCTAAGCAGTACACTTCATTTGCTGAAAAAAATCTGACAGTTGTAAAAGCTTCCAGTAAATTTTTAGCATTGAAAGACATTGTCAATGCTTTTTACGTCTCTTTACTAATAAGCAGTAGCTGTAGACTGGAATTAGAAATAACATATGGATACAGTTGCTGATTGTGCTTCAATTAAAAATATATATAATCTTGATCTTAATAGATAATTTTTGAAAAGAAAGTGTTATACTACTTGCACAACAGAAGTTTTATTCTTGGATGATGTAACACAACTAACATAGATTTTGCTTTATTTTTTGCAACATATTAATAAAGCATAGTGCCTAATAATTACTAATATGTTCGGAAGGACAGACAACACTACCAAACTGGGTGTGGCTATTGACTAGGCCATTGCCCTTCTCAAGCAACTGTGCAAAACATTTTTCACATTACTTCAGATACTTGTCTCACATTTTTTCTCCAAGTAGGAATGGCAGCTGTGCCATTGGGGTCGGAGGGATACCACAGACCATTAATTTAGCCAATCTGCTGTACCAGAGGCTAGATTTAAGCAGTCATGTCATTAAACTTTGCTTGTGAAACAGAGATCTGCCCCTGGAAGCCTTATGTGTAGATACGGTCTTGGATTTTTGTACCCATCTATTTCACGTTACTATTACAATATGGAATAAAACATGACTGATAAAGACTGGGAAATATTAAATAATGGGAAGAATTATATGTTTCTGGAAAGTTATACGGATGTTTCTAAACTAGAAACAAGCAGACAAATGTGCTTTAGTATGTCCAAACATGTGGTCACACACTGAATAAACTGAAGATAAGAAATTCTATTCCAGGGCTATGTGACTGGGAAAAAATAAATTCTGTTATCAGAATGTGCACATCAGATGTATGTAAGCTCTCATTAAGACATTTGAACTGAAAGAACTGCTAAGAATGTTACATATACAAGCAGGACAATACTGAGTTCATGTTGGGACTGCACTCGGCATTCAGCAATGCTGGAGTAGCTAGCACAGTGCCGTCTCTTCCTAGTGTCCCCATTTGAGAGGATAGACGATCACACTAACCATTTCCTGCTTTATAAACTAGCATGTTCTAAAATATTGTAAAATCAAAATGATCTTAGTAATATTCTGTAAGTGCAATCACTGTGGCACTCGGTTGTTAGAAAATTAGAAATGGGTGGAAATGGCTGAATTCTATGTGCAATCTCTGTTATGAATGGTATAACAAAATTAGACACATTAGAAGGGTTTCTATTGCTATGTATATTCTATTCCTGAATGGCAAATTACTTTTGAGTCATATGTCTAAATTAATCTGCTATATATTTTCCCTCTTACATGGTCAGAATTTTTTCCCAAATCATTGGCCAAGTAGGAGCTAAGACAGCTTCTCATTACTTTCTCACCTCAGATAGACCCATGTAAGGCCAGGGTAGATTTATTGTACCGTAGCGGATGGGATAGGTGAATTAATAAACATTCCACACCATTAATTTCTATGGGGAAAGTCCAAAAAGTATTTATAAGGTCATCTGAATTAGAGCTCTTCCTATTAAACTCACTTGGAATCTGTTTTGCTTGCTTTTATTCCACTGATGTACAAAGGACTGTAAACTGCTGCAATCATTATGCCAGGAGGCAAAAAGAGGTGTAAATTAAAGTAAGCTGGGAGCCTGCTTGACCTGTATTGTCTTCAGGGTCCTTGCTGTACAATCTCATGCAAATCAGCTTTCTCCAGTCCACTTTAAAGGAAATTCACAACTGTATATCTGTAGAAAAAATGCTCATATGTTAACAAAAAACCTCACTTTGTTGGCACAAGGCTTAAACTGTCATAACTTTCCAACATACCACATATAAGTCATTTCATAGGCTCATACCTTCTAAGGACAGAAAATATCATCTTAATCATTTTGCCAGACTTAACACAGACGATGGGACACTTTGAACTAATTTGTGAGTCAGATGTAATATATATAAATGAATAGTGACAGACATTTTTTATGATTTTCACCCCCTTGCACAATTTCACAATGAAAATGCAAAGTCCAGAATTAAACTCTCTGACGACACAGCTCTCTTTCCTTAGCTAGCTTTCATGAATTTCCAAGTGTTTGTAAATTATGTGCTGAAAAGTACATAACTGGAACACGGATTTTAAGAGAAAAATATACAATTCTATTTTTAAATTTCCACTGAGAAAAGAAAGCATCGAATGTAAAGAATGGGAAAAAAATAATAATTAAACCAATACTGATTTCCACAGTACCAGCAGAACCTAAGGACAAGTCAGGAAGACTAGATGAAAGAGAATTTCATAGAATCATAAAATCTATGATTTGGGTAAAAATGCTTTGGGTTTGAAGGGATCAAAAAGATCATCTAGTTCCAACCTCCCTGCTATAGGCCAACACACCTCCCACTAGATCGGGTTGCTCAAAGCCCCGTCCAACCTCGCCTTGGACCCTTTCAGGGAGGGGGCAGCCACAGCTTCACTGAGCAACCTGTACCAGTGTCTCACCACCATCACAGTGAAGAATTTCTTCCTTATATATATTTTAAATCTATCCTCTTTCAGTTTAAAACCATTACACTTCTTCTTATCCCTGTACTCCCTGAGAAAGAATCTCTCCCCATCTCTCCTATAGACCCATGTTAGGTAGTGGAAGGATGCTATAATGTCTCCCTGAAGCCTCATCTTCTCCAGGCTGAACAACCCCAACTCTCTCAGCCTGTCCTAATAGGAAATAATTTTATATATCTTCACATGCCTTTTTAATTTTTGACCTATAATTATCAAATACAGCCTCTTGAATTTCTCTGATGAAAGATGGAAAACAGCCATTCTTATGTGGGAGGATTTTCTCTTTTTTTTTTTCAGTTCATGGCCAAAACAATTCTGGGATGAATGAAAGAAAGTTAGCTCAGTAGTAAAAGGGTATATTTTGCTTTCTACTGTTCTTTTGCATTGGTGTGGGTACGAATTTTACCCACTGACTACATTTATGATTGTGTTTAGTTGGAGCATAATTCATTAAATTATTTCTTTTTCCAGAGTTTCAAGTATTCTGGGAACTCTGTTTCTTTAAACCCAGAGAAAAGACAAAAGAGCTAGAATCGTCTCCAGCCAGAGCAGTCAGCACTGAAAAGCATGACCTATAGCCCAGACTTTAGAATGGGGGATTTTATGTTTGTTTGTTGCCAAGGTGGCATATTCTGATGCTACATCTTGACAGCAATTGTTTAAGATGGACAAGGGGCACAGAGCATCTGTTGTTTATAAAACACAGTAACTGCAATAAAGAATGACTTTGGGGACAGCACGAGAGGCAGAGTAATATCCCCTCACTACTGAGATAGTGGAAGATGGGACCTTGCTTCAGAATAGGTATTCAGCAGGATAATACTGAAGATACTTGGGGAAAAGTGTGCAGAATATGGCTATGAGTCAGGCAAAACACAGACCCAAAACAAATGCAATACCATGCTGCTAACAGGGAAACAGACCTGCAGTGTTTGCTTTGTGAATAAGAATATGTTATGAAAAGGATGTGTTCTTGAGAAAGTTCACACTTTTTTCTCATTGTAGCTACCACAGGGTACAGCTAGATATATGATAAGAAAAAAAAAAAAAAAAAAAAAAGACGTGGTCTATCAAGTTAAACTATTTGTTTGGATTTCCCAGTTGATTAGTATATTTGCTGATGGTTGTAATTTGAATAAATATCAAACAAAAAAAAGGTTTGGTGAAACAAGGGTAAACACATCATACTGCAGACTTTACTTTCTGGCTTCATCTCAGACCTGCCTCATCACTGTAGACTTGCCCAAGAAATTGCTGAGCTATGTCTGATGCTTCTTGCTGTCTCCAGACCTGATCCTGACCCTGGCTTGCTGATGACTTCCCAGCTTGACCTTAGATGTTCTCCATCCCTACAGACTTGTCCAGGGATCTTGACTCTAGGCTGATCCTGGTTATCACCACCAGACCTGTTCTACTGGTCTAAGAACAGGCATCTCCAATTTCGGAGAGTATGGGTTTGATAAGAAAAAAAGATGTTGAGAATTCTGCTGCAGTGATGACCTGCCTGCAAATCCCTCAAGAAAAGATATTGAAGTAATAAGGATAAAATTAAAGGCATGAAAGGAAAGTGGAACCACGTTTCAGCAACTTAGAGGTTATGAATTTAGCTACAAAAAGGAAACTGAGCAACAGTTAGAGCCTTTGTCAGCGTATCAGGTAGAAACAGCAGTAGCTGCCTTCTGTCTGTAAAATGGCTTTCAATGAATGACCTGTCTCGACCCCTCGTCCTTTTACTAACCTTGTGTCTGTCAATTGCAGATACCTATATACAGCTTTACAGTGAATTTGGCATTTTGGGAAAAATAAACTTTGGGCCCTCTTTACAGGTGATATCAAAGAAAAATAATGCCACAGGCATCAGAGTTACAAAAAGGGGGGTCATGCATGACCTGTTTCTCCTTTATGGTCAAGCACAGTAGTAACAGCTGGAGGAATTCAACCTTGTGTATGCTTGAATGAGTCCATGCACAATACAAGTAAGTGATCAATGGATTCAGCAAGCTGCGAAAGAGTAATAGGATTGAAAAGCAGTAGGTACTAGTAAACACTGTAACATCTCAATAGTCTTCTGTGGAAAGCCTCATTACCATCATGAAATATTTCAAGGAGCACATAACAGGTAAACAGCTTTAATATCTGTTTTAATCATTCCTGATGAACTAGCTTTTAGAGAAAGAATATGCAACATCTATTAAAGCACTCTGAAATGAGAGGGGGGAGAGTTTATGAGAGCTATGCCAAAGGGCTGTCATATTTGCTAGTAAAAAAGAGTCCAGATTACACTTCTAAAACTACTGTTCCAAGGATACCTGCATGAGGGGTGAGGCAGACCTCTGTGCTGCTATAGATAGCTTTTCACAGATGAGGTTGCTCAGTGTATATACAAATGCCTTAGAGAAAAGGAGGAAAAATATAGAAACAACAGAACTTATCCCAAAACCTTAAAGAGTACCTGGAAGAAACTGGTTTAAGAGAGAAATTAAATCACACCTGTTTCTTTTAATGTTGTCATGATTTTGCTTTGGAGTGGGTTTTTTTTTTGGAGGTAAGGGGAGAATTGGGTTAATCTTTTCTGTTGATTTGGTTTCTCAATCTAGGAGACTACATTAATAAACAATATAGCTCTTAAATGTCTTCTAGTTGTATTTACAATATTTGCAGGCATTCTAGTGAAAACTCACTACTAGAAATATGTTTACTGCTCACATAACAAATATTTGAGAGTAAACTATGAATTTTTAATCTAAGATATTTCCACCAGATACTTGACTTCATTTGCATTTATCCATTCATTGAACAAAATTTGTATGTCAGGAAAAATAATACTGCATTGGAATAAACAGTTCAAATCAACAATTTAAAATCCATGTTACTGAGAGGAAATATGTGGTGAACAGTTGCAGGTAATGAATATAGTTGAGAAAGTATTAAGCTACTTGTGGGCATTTGACACATGAAAAAGAGGCTAAATGTTATTAAATTATTCACTCTGAATCATTTGCTCTTCCACACTCCCTCAAGTCACTCTTATTTTGATCAGATCAGATGGTGCCAACAGAGGGTACAGTGCCAGAGGAGTGTGTCATCCTTAAAAAGAAGGGGTTTTTATTATTATTATCTCATTTTAGTGCTAAGTAGTGAAGTAGCAGGGATGTCTACTGACAAACAGGAATTTTGTATTGCTCAGGGCACTGTCAGTAAGAAGAAGCTGTCTCAATTTAGCACTAATATGTAGAGTCTGTACTTCAAAAATAAAGGGCAAAAGATTTTTTAGTTGTGAAGGTCATATTTTACCTAAATGCTTAATGGATGGATGGAGAGAGGTTTGAATATGTTGCAGCAAGGCAAGGAATTAAAATTGAGTTACTATGTCATGAAATTTTACAAGGTAAAAATAGAAAAAAAATCCAGAAAACTCTCATACATCGGTATAAAACTTTATAAGTTATAATAATTACTATTTCCTTGCATTCCTATTTCCCTCTAAAGCTTGGTGCCTGCTCTGGCAGGATTAAACTTTGCCATGATTAAACATCATGGAAAATAAACCACTTAGTATTAAGTAAGACTAGATTCAAAACAAAAGGATAAATGTTGAAAGGATAATAAGCTATTACCTGTCCCAGGTACATTTTCTACAGATACACAGGGGAATATGTACTCCTAAACTTCTCTTAGCTTTGAATATGTTTCCTCACTGCCTGCTGTGAGTACATCTCTGGTGTTAATCAGTTTCAGTTCCAAGTTCCCTCCAGCGTGCAGGTCCCCTGCCGCTCCAGATTGCATGAATGGTAATTCATGCTGAAGCTTACAACGCATCAAGCAGCTAACCTCCAAACATATCCAGAAAATTTTTTAAAAAGTTGTGGTAGACAAGAGTGAAGTGAGTTTGTTTCCTCCCTTTAACACTATCCCAACCTCATACATGCCGTAAGTACACACCCCTGGGAATGCAAAGCATGGCTTCACTTCCCTGCTCTAAAAAGATCACTTTGGTGAGCTGCAGCAGAGCCCTCACATTATTCACTTTGTCCTGGGGAGAAAGGGGGAAAAAAAAAAAAAAAAAAATTACACCCTGCCTACGTGAGTCTCCAAAAAGACCCAGCACTAGTCTCTTATATAGCCAGTCTGCTTTAGTGAGCTAGCGCTCAGCAGTGTGGAGCAGCATTCTCTACCTCTTGGTCTGTAGGCAGGGACCACTCTCTGGGCTGGGTGCATTTAGCAGTACAGATAAAACCCCTGGCATCCTTTTAGGGCACAGGTCCATCTTTCTGTCTGTTACTGTTTCTCACAAGCAGGATGCAACATTGCTTGGTGTCATTGATCCTGCTCAGCCTCTACAGTCATTTAAACACCTTTTCTCACAAAACCGTAACAGTACATTCTGGGTTTACAGTCAGCCTTCAGAGACACATATAAACGTGTCATGCTCTGCTAATGGAAGACCAGATCACACAAAACAATAAATATCTGCACACACTTCTGACTCTAAGTTTTATCGTGACTGATGAGCATCTTTAGGTTTGGGGAAAAAGCCTGTAAAAGAGCCCAAGACCCTTCTTTGCATTTCTTCTGGCATACAGTATTTCCTCTGCACCATGAAATACCCGTGCATTTTTGCAGCTGACTTTCTCCTTTCAGTCTCTCTCACTTGTCATGCAAGACTGTATGTGAACTGACTAACCCAGGAGAGATTCCTGTGTACATAATGCAAAGAGACCTGGGTGCATGCCCTTGTATCACCGATGCATCAGCTGTTGTGGATGAAAATTAACTTGATAGCTAGACAAAGCTCCTACACTCTTAATCAGGTCCCCTCCTACGGATAACTGGTAGACAAGGACTATGAGATTTATTATGGAGTGTACCCATCCTGGAGAGAAGAGTCTCAGCAAACCTTTGTGCTATAATTATCAACTGACTTCTTCAGATTATTCTCAGACAAGTTACCAAAGCCTTTACAGGGTAATCTGTGACCAAGTAATGCTAACTTTCATACTAAAAAGAAAAATATTCTGAGTTGCATGCATCTCTTTGTTGAACATTATCCCATTTAAGTCATCAAAGTTTAATGACTCTTGTTGTCTGCTCTGTGATAAAAGCAAGAATTTCTCATAACACCACCTGTGGGATTTAGCTCAATGCTGAGCTGAAAGTCAGCAGAAAACACATGCAAGGACCAGGTTCAAAGTGATATTTGGAAGCTGACAGTATTAGCACTATGTACCAGCAGTGAATATGAAACATATCCCATAATCTGTAAATGGTATGACTTCTTAACATCTTCATATATTCACTGGTAAAGCTATTTAATATGCATATAATGCTTTATATTGGAGCCTATATGCTTTTATTTTTAATATCAGCTGTGTAAAATTAACATGTAAAACTCAGGAATGGGTCACTCCTGCACATTTTGAATAATCTGAACAGTTGCAGATGGGTTTTTTCTTTATGATTCTTATTTAAAAATCTGTAACTATCTATTTTCTGATATTTGAAGTTTGGGGTTCAATCTGTCACCTGTTGAAGTAGGTAAGTATGTCTAAGCTAACAACAGGCATCTCATTAAGGAGTTTAAATGAAAAATTAGAAATAACCTTTAAAGCAAGAAGGACAAGTTTAACACCTTTCTTTCCCTCTGCTCCCCGTGACTGTATTTCATACTAATTTCCTCAAGGTACCAATCAGTATTTCACAAGAAGTTCCCTGACAGAGAGAAAGATACCATGTATCAGGTAGCCTTTGTATTCTTGCTGTGGCACTTCCTTTTCACCCACTCTCTGCTATATATGGCTCAATTATCATTTCTGAGACTAAACTGTATCAGGAGAAGGCAAACTAAAAACAACTTCCATTTGTAATTTCTATAAAATATGATGTCTTCTGAAAACTGTAAGTGGAACTGTGTGCTGCTGAGAATGTTTGCCCTATACATAAAGAGTAGGACAAGTGTCCTCTCAGGCGTTTCGTCCAACAATCACTGGAATAACTGGGAATGTTATTTTTTATTTAACCAAGTGCATGTTCAGACTTCTGCAATGAAATGTAAAGCAGCACGGTTCTGTGTCTGATTGTAAAAATGCTTTTTAATCAGCACTGATAGCCAGCTATCTCTTCGTTCTTCTTCAGGCATGGAATTTCACATTCCTCAGTATCAGTGCCAGATTCTCTCCTTAGATTCAGCACTAGTTCAAGCACTTCATCAAAGCTTCAACCCTTTGAATTTACAGTTTTCTTCAGAAGCATGGTGCAAGTGCAATGACAGGACTGAAAACTTGGACAAAGCTATTTTCTGGGTATTAGAGATGAAATATATAACCTTTAGAACTGATCTTACATGCTACCATCTGGAGGTCAAATAGAAGGGCCATAGGATGGAAAAAGACCTGGATATAATCCAGTTCAAACCGTATGAATTGTAGGTAAATGTTCCATACAGGGTCTATGGAATATCTACTGTATACGACCTTGTATATCACAGACCACATAACGCTTTCTAGCATCCTGTTATGAAGTGAAGATTTATGGTAAAAGTTCAAAACTCTCAAACACACAGTACTTCAGAAAGAAAGAAGAATCTCTATCCACGTCCAGGATTCCTGCAGTCAGAGGAAATTTGAGAGGTATAATTTTCACCATGGGCTTTTACCCACATATAACCCACATGTAGCACTTCTATTACACAAGCTCCTCAGCTTATACTTTTCTTGAAGTGGCTTGTTATTTAGACACTATAAAAGGAAAGTACTTCCTTTGGATAGGGAAAGAAGTCCCCTTCATAAGAAAAATTGCTTAATGCCTCCCAAATGTGTAAGAAAAGTGAAAAACGATAGCTCTTTTGAGGCAGGGCTTATGGCTTAGTGAGCTTATTAGTTCTCTGAATGAGGAGTTGTCTGCCCTGCATTTCTTCAGTTTCATTTAACGTACAGACAAAATACCCGTAGACTAAAATGAAATGTATTAGGCTGCTCATGCCAAATAGCAAAAGGAGAGGTGTTTAATAATCTTTTTAATGTCTATCAAATATACGTTATTCTAAAAGAATCCCAGTTTCTCAGGATATCTTAGCTATTTTCCTATCTGATATTCAGTGTTATTTGATTTGTTTGTGGGAGAAGATTTTAAAGGAAAAGCAGAGCTAATTTTCTGTGTCAGCTTAACAAATAAAATCTGTGTACTGTGGATAGCAATCATTAAAAGGATCTGTCATTAAAAATTGATCTGAAATGGGTTTTCTTTGTTAGTCTTTTGATAGGAGATAGTAATTAGAATTGTTTGAAGAAAGGTGAGTGATACTATGAAACAAAACATGCCATATTGATTTAGGAAGCCATTAAAGAACACAGAAGCAATTTTTTTCTTCTATTTTTCACACTTGCATGCAGGGCATCCCCTTAACTGAAAATATGATTACCATCGGCTGATTACCAAGGAAGTTTACATATCACTCACTTGGTATTTAAATGGCTAAGCTACAAGAAACAAATGGTTTATTGAATTGGAAGGGTAATTGTAAATAAGAGTTCAAATATCTGCACAAAGTTCTTTCATGGCACAAGAAATTTGTAGACTAAATCAGCTGATTTGTATTGATTGCTCCAGTAGTCCATTAAGTATAGACACCTATAACTATATTCAAATATTGATATGGTATCATTTGCACATGAAGAGGAAGAATAGGTTGGTAAAATTTGCCCAAAGCACCTCATACTTTGCAGAAATTTACAATTACAGGAGCCTTTATAGACCTCAAGATTCGTATCTTAACAAGCAAAATAACATCTTAAATTATTTTAAGGACTCCTTCCATATGATGCATAAAATAATATCATTTCTGGTTAGAACATAACTTTAAATACTGGGAAGAACTGTGAAATTATCTGTGTAAAACTGGATTCATGCATTGGAGCTATTAGATTGTTCACAGCTTTTTCAAGCATTAGAACCCTCATTAAAGTATTCTTGTCTTAATTCTCTTAAAAAAAAAGTTGCAATTGACACTCTAATGCTGCCTTACTTAATCTTCATGTATAATTTATTCATCATACACTGCCATTGCTAAATCATTTAAGAATAAATTTTCATTGTAAGAGGAGTGTCACTATAGTTAGATCATTATGTACTTCTAAGAAAATGTATTACTCTAGAGAGAAGAAAATATTTTTAGCTTTCTTATCTTCATTTTTTTTCCAGTGATATCTTTTTATCTTTCTTGTGTTTTCCTCATCTTTTAAGCTCTCATTCAGAAAAAGCTTGGCAATTGCTAAGTTTAAGCATATGCTTAGAGTTGATGAAACTGAAAAATGTGGTTTAAAATGTGGTTAATTATTTTGATGAAAAGTGATATTTTCACAAGTTAAGGACTCAGAGAATTGGCTATGTTTGCTCTCCTTGGTATAAGTCACTCATTATACCTTCATTATATCTCTATGACAGTATAGCTGTACTGCAACTGCAATGTAGATTGGCAGACCTGTATTAACTATTCTCCAGGCTATGAAATTACAACAACAACAACAAAAAAAAAAAGTCACATGACTAGAAAACGCTCCTATTAGGCTCATGTTTGGTTTTGGGGGTGTGAGTGGCAATAGTCTTACCTAATATAAGTCACCAAGAAGGTTGTGTATTTAGTTTAAACTTGACAGTTGGATGGAATTCAGTTCCCAAAACGTTTAATCTAATGACATTTTAAATATCTTGGTATACCTTGTGTTGCTTTCAGCAACAGCTCCAAAGGGGTCTCTTTTGTCATGTTTGCCAACCCCATCTTGATGACTCAGGTATCTGTTGTGGTTTGAGCCTGGTCAGCATCCAAACACCACGCAGCCACTCACTCCCCCTTCTCTTCCAGCAATGAGAAGGGACCGATGAGCCAGGCTTGGGGTTTGAGATAGGACTGGGAGGGGCAAATCACCCATTATGTTCATGAGCAAAAGGCAGACTCATTAGGGGAAGAAAAAAAGAACATACATTTATTACAGACACTAACAACACTTAACAGAGTAGGACAGTGAGAAGCATTGCCACATCTTGAGAACACCTTCCCCCCACCCCTCCCTTCTTCCCGGGCTCAGTTCTGCTCCTTATATCTCTACCTCCTCCCCGCAGTGGCGCAGGGGCAGGGAATGGGGGGGGGGGGGGTGCGGGGGGGGGTGCAGTCAGTGCTACCACTTCTTCCAACTTTGGTGGGGGGAGCTTCTGGAACTTCTTCCCCCTGCTCCATCGTGGTCCCCCTCTCACAGAAGACAGTCCTCCACAAACTTTCTCCGATGTGAGTTCCTCCCATGGGCTGCAGCATTTCCTCACACTGCTCCATCATGGGTCACCAACTTTCTCCTACTGGAGTCCCTCCCATGAGCTGCAGCCCTTCCCGAGCTGCTCCAGCATGGGACGCGCCTGCATGCTGCAATCCTCCGAGCACTGAACTGCAACAGCGGGGGCTACCTTTTCCCACAAGACCCCGGCCTTTTTTGGGCACAGCACCTTGATCATCCAGGCGAAAAACACGGGCCATAAATCAATGTCTGCTCCACTGTAGATCTTCATGGGTGGCAGGGCAGGGCTGCCCTGCCATCTCACCACAGGATACAGGGGGGGTCTCTGCTCTGGCACACCTCCCCCCTCCTTTCTTCCTCCATTCCTCCACTGACCTTGGTGTTCATGCAGCTGCAGCAATTCCTCCTCACAAGTCCCACTCCTCCTCACCACATCCCTTCTTAAATACATTATCGCAGAGGCGGAGCTGATTGGCTCAGTTTTGGTGCAGAGATGAGGCTGACTTGGAGCTGGAGGAGCTTTGAGAAGCTTCTCACAGGGGGCGACCCCTATAGCCCCCTCCCCTGCTACCAAAAAACCCCACCACTCACTCAAACCCAGGACAGCATCCTAGAGCACTTGAAACAGAGAATCTCTGTTTTGAGGCAAGTGAAGTTCATCTTTGACTTTTCAAAGGGAATTACCTTCTGGAGGTGTACTCTGCTTTCATTAGATAAATAGAGTTTGGGACAACTACTTTGGACATGGTGACTAAATTTTGGGCAACTGAAGTTAGGTGAAATAATTTATTTTCCATGCATTCCATACTAGCTGGATTAATAATCAGTCTCTGCTCTGTGACATAATTATATATTCTATGAATAATACTGAAAAATATATGAAATACAGTACATTAAAATCTGCAGTAAGGTATATAAAATATTAGTAGGGAGAACAGTATGTTTAATATTATATTCTTTGTTCTATATGCAGGTTAGAAGGAGATTTTGGTCTTCAAGTTGTTGTGGCTATGTTTTGTTGTCCAGTTTACAGACTTGTAATATGGCACTTACTCTAAATCTGTTTCTTAGCCTCCTTGAAGTGTGAAAAATTAAAGTATGAGATTTACATTAGAAAGCATATCAATTACCTGTGATAATAAAGATAAGCCTATGTATTTTATATGTATATATGTTCTAAGAACTTTAGAAAGAACACTTCATAGGCTAGGGAAAGGGGGATAGAACAGCATAAAAGTATGATTTTTTTTTTTATTAAATTTTAAATATTTTTTCAGTACTTTATATAACCTATATTTTAACATTATGTTTTTGCAATTGTGTTTTATTACTTAGTAGATGATCATGACCTAAATGTCTAGGTCAATATATAATATTTGAACTTTACTTGAAAGCTACATGATGATGATAAAGAGTAGGAGAAAGCATTAAGTGAGCTGTTGGTGTTTTACATAGGAATGTTAAAGTTTCTGAATTTTAGGTTTTATTGTTCTTAAGAATACTACAGTTTCCTTTCTTTCAAATTTCTTATTTCCTGTAGAATGTCCTAATAAATTTTTTTAAAAACTACTGGAGGGACATATCTGACAATTAGTGTCAGGGATTTTTAAGGGAATTTGGTTATTTTTAGTAAGAGAAAGCTTAATCTAATATTTCTGTTTATTCCTAATTATGTGTTTTAAAGTATCCTCAGTCAAGAAGATGCTCCAAAGGCTTGCTTTTGCTGAGTACCTGCTAAACAAAAGCTCTGACAGCATCCCAACTCCTGGGAACCTCTTAAACTGCACTTCTTTGCTAGCCCTGGTAGTTCTGTCTAGTTCTATAAAGCTCATAAAACTCCTCACTCCTCAGTGAAGACAGGAGAATAAACCACATTTGCCGTTTCTACAACATGCTGTTTTGGGGATATGCTGTTCTGAAATACATTAGGATAATGTAACAAATGCAAATTACCACTGATTTTACAGCCTCTCAAATCTCACAAATGCCTTGTCCAATTACCCTCAAACTTTCTAGGGGAAAAAAAAAAAAAAAAATCATCTTCTTTCTGAACACCACACAAGAGAAATTTCTAATAGAACAGTCTGATGTTAAAATTAGATGGTAGGGCCTAATTGAGCTTATAATGGAAGGTACTTACAACCTTAGCCATGGAATGACTACCACGGCTCCATAATACCATCTATTTCAGAAAATCAGAAAGCTTTAGACAGACTGTCTGACAGAGTATTCAGAAATGGGGGGCAAAAATACTTAGCCAAGATAGGTCTGTGTTTATCACTATGCTGATATCGCCACTTATTGTATATCGAGAAAAAACCTACTGTTATGTTGCCCAACTAAACATTGCCCAATTTTGTGTTGAAAATCTATGACAGACAAGTACTTTGGGGACTATGTTTACTAAAGTCAGCTGAGTTATTCTGTGTTTTCAACACATGGCAAAATATGATAAGAATCTGTCCTTAATTGACCTACCAAAACAGTTATTTTTCAGCTTTTGGCTAAGGCATCACCACTTTTCTTAGCTGGGCCAGCTCCATATCTATACACATTCACGCACATTTGTTTTGTAACACATTTGAATGTCATGGACAAAAACTTTGCTCGTGGGAGTAAATAGTTTCCCTCATACATCTCTATGATTGAAGTTTGGCCTTGGGAGACCATTTTTATGCAGGTAATCAGGCCTGCATTAATTTCACTTAGATTTAGACACCTAATGTAAGTGTCTAAATTACAACCAGAGAGGCCATAAGGTGATTCAGATCTCCACTGACTGTGTGAGGAGCTGACAGAACACTGCTTGATTAGGTATCTGAAACTAGCTGGGATAAATGTTATTCACTGTGTCTAGTTCTCCCAAGCCAGGTGACGCATAAATAGGAAGAAAGCACAGTGTTGACTCCACTCCTCAATGCAGTGTCCAAGCCAGCTCTGTCTTATAAAGGGAATTGCTGTTTGCTGCTGGATTAGAACAACAGGAATTTACTATCCTGTTGAACAACCTGAGGACCATGGGTATGTGTCTCAAAGCATCTTTTCCTCACAGTGCCTCTCAGCGTTACTGACCGATGGACACACTGCTCCTTTCTTAGTTTTAAATTGAAGCCTTTTGTTTTGTTTTGTTTTGTTTTCTCTTCCATATTTTTAAAACAAGTGGAACTGAGGAAAGATGCAGGCTGTGGGGCGACCTCCGTGCGGGGAGGCCGGGGCTGCCCGGGGCCGGACACAGCCGGTTCCAGCCGGCTCCAACCCACCCACCGCAGGGCACGGCTCGGCCCCTCGGCCAGGGTGGGGGCATCCCGGGGGAAAATGTACTTGAGAAAGGGTAAAAAATGTTTCCTGGCAGTGAGAAGTGAAGAAAAAATGTGAAACAGCCCTGCAGGCACCAAGGAGAGAGAAGAAGAAGGGAAAGAAGTTCCCCAGGTACCGGGGCGGAGACTCCTCTGCAACTGCTGGAGAAGAGACCACACCAGAGCGGGTTTGTCCCTGCATCAGGAATGCAGGAGTGAAGTTAGGCCTGGAGAAAAGAGGGGAGTGAGGGGAAGGTGTTGCTTTAAATTTTTTTTGTATCTGTTTCTCACCACTCAGCTCTATTTTAGTTGGTAATGCATTAAATTAATTCCTCCCAAGTCAAGTCTGTTTTGCCTGTGGTGGTAATTGGTAAGGGACCTCCCTGTCTTTATCTTGACTCATGAAGTTTTTTGTCTTATTCTCTTGCCCTCAATGACATCAATACATCAACTTTCTGTATATAAAATTGCAGATCCTTCTGTTCTCTTCAATACCAAGAGGGATCCTTCCAATAAAAAATACAGTAGATTCCCATTTAGTGTAAGTCAGTATAGATCTTTATGTCATGGAAATAATTATTGAGGTGAGTTCTGTCCATAAAGACATCATCTCTGAAGCTGCATTGAATTTGACATGGTGACAAAGATAGATGTGTAAGTTATGTCTTCGTGTAAATATAACACATTTACTTTTTATAAGTGGATATCTATTCTTTTAGGGATACAAAGCACATATCTATTGAGGTTAATGGAAACAAAAAGAATGAACTGCCTGCTAAAATTTGAGATAATTTTAATAATAACTGGTACTTTAACTTGTCAGAAAGTAGAAAAAGTCCAGAAATTTTAAGAAGTAGTTTTCATTTATATTGTTTGGACAGAAATTTTGGAGTCTCTTCAGCTGGAAGTACAGCATTTATTTTTGTTATGCTGATTATATTGTACATCTATCCGTACCACAGTGCTCTCAGCATGGGTCTGTTCTCAGCCTCGTTGTTCTGCTCCTAGGTAATTCATTGCTTCTTTAATTTTGCTGACTCCTATCTCTGAACTCACCAGACTAATTTATCTCTGGATATGGCAGTACATGTTTTGTTATGACAAAAGAGAGGAATTACTGATGGTCACAGCTGGTAGATTTCTGTTGGAGGAAGATTGAGAGACTAATTCAAATCTAGAAAGCAGCAAATAATGCTTTGAAATGTAATGAAGGCTATGGACCTGTACTAAATAAACAATAGTACACACATTACTGATGTCTTTTCCATTCAGAATTTAACATAAAATAGTTAAAATTAAGGCCACTGTATTCAGTGTTTGATAGAGCTTTACTGTATTTTTTTGCATATAAGAAAGATCTGTGCCTAGAGACATTTTAAGACATCTTTATTTCTCCCTGGTGCTCTCATATATTTTATTTCAGTTATATTCTATACTGCATAGATCTCTGTCTACAAGCAGTGCCTTTGAGAATGTCAGGCCTTGGCTGTGTGAATAAGCTGTGTGAAAATCATATTTTCTTCCTGAGGCTTATAATTTAGAACCACTGAATATTGGTATGGGTTGCAAAAATGTTAAGTTCTTGATCTTTCTTATCATGATTTTGGTGCTTTTCATGAAATATAGTAATTATTGTGTAACCTATATCATATATAGCTATATGATATGTTTGCATGACTACATAATAATTTAATCTGCAGTATAGGAAGTATTCATACTCAGGATGTCACTGAATTGTGGATTAGTTACAAGCATCCTGAGTAAGGAAGGATGTAAGAATGGATTTTGTCAGTATCTGTAGCATGCACCATCCACCCTCTCTCTCCTTCAGTAAGGTTTAACTAGAATGACTCATAGAATTACTCAATAGCCTATTCAGATAATTTACCTACACGCTGACACACTTATGTAAGACATGGGATTGTCAGTAATTTACCTGCCATGGTAATTAGTTTGCTGTATTAGCTATAAATGTGGCTCATAGTGTATTTGCTATAGCTCATTGTCTATTTAACTCTTCCAGAGTCAGCTATTTTTATGGTCTGACCCCTGAAGTTAGCAATACTGCTGATCTTAGACACCTGTCTTATAACAGATGCCTATTTCTCTCTATAAACCAGGCACTTGCCTATAATATTAATAAAATATTTTTAAGTTAGTCCCCCTATCACTGGCTTAAAATTTGAGACTTTCAGGTTGTAGTAGGATGCAGTGTTTCTTAATCATGTGTTTAAAAAAAATAAACAAAAAGTCACAATGTACTTGATAGCAAATGACAATACTTTAATACTGTGATAATACTTTTCTTCATCTGTATTTTACAGACAGTGTTGTAAATTACTGCTGAAACTCCTGTCTGCACCAGAATCATGCCTGGAAATTTTCCACTCCCTCCATCTAAAAGACCACCATCTTTCTTCCTCCAACTCTTGTCATTGCCAAAACATATACTGTTTGCTTCCCAACAAAGACAGTAACTGAGCGGCATCTGTGAACCAACATGCTGCAAACTGCAGAATGACAGGCAGTAACACCTGAAGGAACCTGCCCAGGAATTTGAACTCTGAACACATACTCTGTGATTGCTGCCTGCAGTCACCTGTTCTGTGTAAGTATATACTTATACACACACAAACATATATCAGACCAGGAACAAATGGACTAAGGAGCTCTTATAATTTAAATAATAGGGACAAATTCAATCTCAGAAATTGTAGTATCACAAAGAAATAAAAGTGTTTCTGTTTGTCCTTCTACTGATCTTATATCAGTGAAGAACCTTTGCAATATCCTAAAGATGACAGCTCAGTTTCCAAAATTTGGACCTACTTTAGCACTGCAATTCTTTAATGATTTATACCTGGTATGCATTCAGTCACAGACAGGAGAAAGAAAACAGCTTTTAGAAAGTCTTGGAGACATTACCACAATAATTGTATCAGCAAGGACTTTAGAGCACAGACAAAATACATGAAACAGAGGAACATTCACTATTCACTCAAGAATCACAAAGGAAAAGATCAGTGTTTGCTCAGTAAGGAAGGTCAAAATATGCAGAAGGAAGAAGGAATTTGCTGTCAAGACTGGGGTGCAGAAAATAGATTTTTTTTCTGAAGTGCCGGTTGGTATCTCTAAAAATCTAGATTATTTTACAGATGCATTTTGCAGAATGCTGGTAGTTAATAAACAGATGGCTACATAACAGATTTCGGCTGGAGAGTACCCATCACAGGACGGAAGAGTGGAGATATGACCTTGTGTTTTGAGGCTAGAGTGGGAGAAAAAAAGCAGTGTGCATCTGTGTTAAGTACCTAGCTGGAAGCCTGCAAAGTCAACTTGATTCAGTGAGCTTTGGAGAAGCAGGAGGTGGTCCAAGTAGTTACCTGGTGACTAAACACAGAAGTTACCTTATTATCAACCAAAAAGTTCTGGGCTTGAATATAACATTTACCATTTCTTTTAAACATAAAGCTCTGCTTCATTAGTACAGCAAGCTGTGTTGTTATATTTCACAGCTGTGCTGAGATTGACAGTAATATTGCAGCAAAATGAATATAGGTTTGTATTTGGGAAAGCAGATACTTAAATCTCTGTAATTAGGCTTCAGTAAGGAAAGTAGTTAGTGGTAGCTGTTGGCAACAGTGCTGTGCCAAGGGTTGTGCCTTTCTGAACCAAAAGGGTCATGCAAAAACTTTTATTACTTTCAAAATGCTAATTAAAGGGTCTGTCAGCATCTTGAAATACTCTTTCAGTAATTATGTCGTATTGTTAAGACAGCATTCACTAAAAGAATATGAGAAAACATTTTGTAATCAATGTAAGTAGTAGCAATAAGGACTGGCCAATATCATCCTTATAGAATAATACTGTATATCATATTAGTGGAAAGTAATTTACCGTATAAGACATCCTTCTCCTATATTCTAACAACAAAGAGGAAGTTTTATTCTCCACTCACTATTTCAGAAAGCCTTGTGTTTTTGTCTGATGAGAACATAGAAGCAGGACAGTTTAAAAGGTAAAGATGGTGACACTTGGTCAGATACAGGAAGAAATAGGGCCTATTTCTCTTCAACAACAATAGTTTTCACACTTTCCAAACCTTTCCCTGGGGAACTTCAAAGAAAATCAGATGCGTACCATAATCAAGTAGAAATTTCCAGGATTAAGGCTTCAGTGTTTGTCATCTTTCTGAGGGCACACTGAAAAATTTATGACAAGTTTTTTCCAACTTAATACTTGCAAGAAAAAAAAAAAACAAAACAGAGCTTTGTAGCGATGGTTTAGGTATTGATGATAAAAAAAGGGCTGATTAGGCTATTAAATCAGGAGTGTTCGCCATCTGGAAGAGCTATATCCTATATAACATCTGTTGATTTCACTCTCCAGAACATCTCTAAAATACTTACAATTAAGAAAAGCAGTGACTATAAACATAGTTGACCATTACCGGAAGAAACACCCTATAACAGATGTAATTTTGATATCATGTATTTCAACAATGCTTCATGCAATATTAATGGCCCTTCGTAACGTATTCTAATTTTAAAATTCATTGCTAAATTATTCAGCAGTCTATAAAACAGATGTATGGCACTGCAGCACCCAAGTTGCCGTATCCATTATAGAATTATATTTTTATAATATGCATGCAATTTGTCCTTTAAGTCTTGTACAGAATCAACGGATGTTTCCAGGTGCTATGACTCACCTTCAGTTCCCTCACACCCCTGAAAGGTTTCACTTGTGTTCCCTTATTATCTGTTTCAACATTAAATGTCAAGCTTTTATGGTTAGTTTAATTGGTACTGTTGCTCAGAGCTTGATAGGCATATATTTTAGGAAAACAGAACACAGAGAAAATTTTTATTTTTCTTGTAATATCTATTTGCATTTTCTGGAGGTTAGAAGTAACTTCTTTGTCCAAGCATCCTTGGTCCTTCACTTAGAAAAGATATGAACTAGGAACAAACCTTTCACTTTTGAAAGGCTAATTTGGATTCTTCCTATAGGTGACAATACACCCTTGGATGATCTTTGCACCTTCATCTCCCATGAATGTTACAGAAAATATTCTGGAGGAAATTATATGACCTGGGTTATAAGTCTGTATGACAGTTTTGGTAGCGGTAGAGAAAGAGAGGTGATTTTTTTCCTTCTGTTGTTTTTGAATTGATGACAGAATGACGTGACCGAAAGTTTTTTTGACCTGTTTTCCTTATTACATAGAGTAGCAAAAAGTAGAGAGAGATATTTGTCTAATTATAGTAGCTGAAACATGAAATCTGATGAGGTAAAATAGAGAAAGTATAAGGGCAACAGGCTGTGCAACGTACAACATGATATACCAGCAAAGGAGGAAAACGAGAGTTGATTTTAAAATGCTACATCCATGTCACTTTAAAGTCCAAGCTATGCACCACATCCAGTTACCCAAAAACCTGCATGAAAATGTACATAAATAGGTCTGAGCAGGTTCAGGTTGAAATTTTACTCAGACTGTTCAGGAAACTTGTTTTCACATGCATTTTTGAACTATTCTGTTTTAGGTTCTGGGGGAGAAAGAGATCAGACACTCTAAATATGCCTCGTGCAATCACAACAGTTATTCAAATCAATTTGCTGTTGATGTACCTGACTTAAGTTCCATCTCCAGATGGACTACTAAGATCGACATCTTACTGGGCTGGTATTGTGTTAAATTGGATTAAGGAAGCAGGATAGTCTGCAACGGTATAGCTGTTGTGAGTATCATTAGTAGAGATAGCTTCAAGTTAGATGCTTTGAACCTAGTCTGTTTTAAACTACTATGAGGGCAGTACAGGGATAATCCTTTTTCACTTGTGTTAGAATGCTTTTACATGATGACGTCAACATTTCCATTGTTATTCTTTAGAATAAAAGCAAGACATCTGCAGCATGGTAGCTGGCTAGAGCGCATTGTGATATGCATAACCTGTGCACTAAGTATGCCACAGCAAAGATTTGACCCACTTGGCAGTCTGCACCTAGAGTCGAAATATGCTTGATGCAGGATTCATCCTGCATAACATCAGAGAACCATCAATTCTATATCTAAATCTGAATCAATCATCCTATGTCCCCCCTCCCCCCAGTAGTCATTAGACAGAAATGGGGACCCTCAGGAGGCTTTTTTTCTCATTTATCTCAGATGCCTATTATTGTGTGGGATGAATTCAGTTTTGGGCCTGTTTGCAAAGGAACCTAGGATGATTAGCGCAGACATAGACTGAAGATGCCAAAGCTAGAGCAAATAAATTCTATTCCTATGGTAAATTCCTCTCCACATCCCCATAATCCATAATCAGAATTATTCAAATATTTAAACTTCCTCCATGAAGTCTATATGGAGCTTGACATACTTCTATCATTTAGCCTTTAATTTTGAAATATCTTGATAAATGTTACCTTCCTTTTCTAAATTGTTATTATTCTTATAGAAACCCTGTGATTCGTGTGAATGGTATGACATTAGAAATAACAATATCAAAGAACTTAATTTTTTTCAACCTAGTGCATTAGGAGTGAGACAGATTCCTCTGGAAAAGAAAACGTGTCCAAAAGGTTGCAGGGTGAGAACAATATAACATAATAGCTGCAGAATCTGCCTTTTTTTTTTTTTTTTTTCCCTTGGATAGGCAATATAGGGAGAATTGCTCAGCTATAGAGTTAACTAGGAGTAATCCCAAATGGCAGGAAGAAGGGCACTTCATAGTCACGTAATCAACTGAAACAGCATTTAGAAAGAACAGACAGCTGGCCCAGTCCAAACAGCAGCAGCCAAGTGGGAGAGTTTGTCATTCTGTAAATGGCAAAATAACAAACACCTGACCTGAAGATAATAGGTTAATTGCTTTAATATTACATTTTGCATTGATGTTTGTTTAAATGTTGTGATGGATGAAAAAAGGTCATTTTTTTTTTAAATGCAGGCCGTCCAGAACTGCAAATGTCTGCCCGGTGGCCTGATGAAAAACATCTCTTAGGTGATAAAATGAGTTGCATGCAAATGACAAGTAGGCTTGATGTGCCCTGAAAACATTCAGCTTGGACTGACCTGTGATCATAAATTACTAACATGCTGCATCAGATCCTAGACTTGTAATTTCATCAAGATCAACAAGATGCAATCTTGAAAACTGTTTGTATGATGTGAGGACGAATTGATGCCCTTGTCCTTCCAGACTGTTGGATCTGATGCTCAGGAGTCTGACTACTTTGTGTCTCTAAGTAGCAGTATAGGGCCATTGTAAATAATTAAGTAGAAATTTGTTACCCTTTTGTCAAATGTATTTCTGATGTTACTCTTCCTTCGCCTCCATTAAGAAATCCCTTGATTAAATTTTAAAGTCTTAAACAATTTGAAGGGCTGAGAGCACAGGACACAAACTACAGTCTGAACGTTTTGCACAGGAAAGTCATATTCTCTCTGGGAGAAAAGAAAATAATGTCACGTATTTAATATGCAATCCTGTGATTCTCTTTCAAGACATGATGCTATAGATTTGATTACCAACTCAGTGGCTGGTACTTGTAGGTCATTTATTTTCTCATCTATTTGCTTTTAAAGATTCAGAATTTCTCTCTCAATATATTTACAAATGTTTCAATATAAATAGAATATAGAGCTGAAAACTTAATCACATGCAGTTACATCAAGAGGATGCATATAGAAAAGTTCACACAAATGTGGACTCTTCAGAATAAATGTTGCCGTTTTTAACTTAAAAGCCACAATCCCACCAATAAACCTGTTATAAGTTTTCTGAAGTGTATAAAGGAGTTTAAGAAAGAAACACACAATATTTTTACGATTAAATGGGAGCTGAAAAATGAATTACCCTTATCTGGATTTCTGCATCTGGAGATATGACTAGTGATCATTCTTTTTACTTTATACCTCTTTAAAAAATATATATATACATTTATAAAACACACTCATTAATATGTGTGTCTTGAAGTAGACATATAATATTTATAGTGAAAAAAGCCATTTACCATGCATTGAACAAAGAACACAATCTATACTCAAGGCAAAAAAACATTATCAGGGAGGAGCATATATTCCCACAGCAGAGAGGTTAATTTTGGAGCAGAGGACATATTGTTAATGTTGACCTATTAATGCTAGCAGAAGTATTGCTGTGCAGACCTAACTACTCTCACACAAATACATCATTAGGTGTTTTATATTTATTATGATTTCCTTAACGTTTGTACACTCAGTTACAAATAGCCTCCATCCCTTAAAGCTATATATAATTTTTCACTCACTCCAGTGAAGCAGTAGAAAATAAAAGCATCCTAGTATAGTATAACATTTAAAAAAACACTCCCATGAGTGACAGCTCCTCAATCATCATACCACATTTGCACTCCCTAACTAGAATGCTGTGAAAAAATGACAACTCCCTGTTACAGTTTTATTTACTACCCCAGTAATATCTGGACACCCATTTAGAAGATTATAGTCATTAATGTATATTGCAGACAGTGTGTGCACTCCTTAGCTTTATATTTTAAATATACATGCACTAATTATTTGCTTAAAGAAAATGATGATTCATCCAGTTTTCACATCAGACAGATGTAATTACATTTCAAAGAATCATAGAATCTTAGAATCATTTTCCTAATTACATGCTCCCATTTCAAAATTTTACAATGTTTGGTTAGATACTTCTCCCAGTTAAACTTTATAAAACAAACTCTCTATAAAACAAATCTCTCTGTCTCTCCTCTGCCAACATTTCATTATCCCCCCAAGCTTGATCCACACTGTCCCTCCAGCTGAGAAGTGCATGTAGTTCCTTATGAAATAAAGATACTCTGTTTCTAAGAAAATCTCAAGAAAACCTACATATGTACCACTAGGTATATCTACATCTTCTTCTAACTGAATGAGCTGACTCCACAGACAGCATTTTCAATGTCTGTCAGAGAGCAAGAAAGGCTCAAATACTGAACTTCAAAAACACGTTCAGTAACTGTTAGTGGCTGCAGGCTGTATAATGAGTACCACAGAGAACATTATAAAATGCAAGCTGAGGAAAGCTACAGGCATGATGGACTACATTATATTGTCCAATGCATGGTAGACATAATAGCACAGGAACAGAAAAACATCTTGTATATACTTGTCACAGTTGTGGTCCAGCAGCAGATTTTTCTTTTTTAATTCCTTCACTGGGAAGTCTAAATCTTCTGAGTTGTGATTGCCAAAAGATTGCCAAAATTTCTTATTTTTTAAAATAATTCTAACAAATTTTATGATATCTAAGGTCCAGTTTCTACTCTGGACACTGCTGATCTAAATTTGGTGAGCTCAGTTGAAGTCAGTGATTATTTCTGGCAGAAAAGCACAAGTGAGTCTGTGTTATGCAATTTTTCACTAGTTGTCAACTACACTTAAAAAAACTCAAGGGAGAGATGCCTCTTGAACAGGTGATGATGTAGGAAAATGAATTATTTTTGACCATTTGGTATGGTCTTTGTTTAGAATCTTTAACTCACTTACAGTAATTTATATTGTAATGTTGAATGTACAAATAAACATTTCCCAGAAGTACTTTTAAATAATCTTTTTGATCCACTTCCATAAAATGTTAATGTACCGATCTTCAGGTTGCTTTGCAATTTCAGCATTGGAATAGTCTATAAATTACCCACAAAAATTATAAACATATACTGTAATCCCAGTACAGCTCCGTGAATTGTAAGACTAAGTTTGCCTGTTTGTGGCCACAGAAGATCTATAAGACTGTCATATAACTGGGGCGTGGCTGAGCCAAATTCCAAATCAAGTAATTGCTTTCTGCCCCCTGAAGTTCATCTGAGATTTTTAACTGAATAAAGTATTAGTCTTCCATTTCTGTACAGACAGCTGTTTTGATGAGTGCTTTCAAGTACGTCCCAGGATCCTTTTCAGAGGTGGCTGGACCGTGCTTGTTTTGAGTTGCTTATGTAAGTATTGTTCTACGATGGCTAATTATTTCTTATTTACTATTGCCCCTGAATTTCTTTGATCCACTGCAATTATTTACCTATTTATAAAGGAAAACCCTTAGTATTTGCCAGTTATTAGCATCCTGTGTTATGCAAACTACTCAAGGACAAGAAATAAGCCTTGATGTCATAGACATTGATTACTGTCAAATTGTGACATAATTGACAACTCGTCTGCCTCTGTTGCCTAGTTACTCAGATAGAAGTTCTTTTGAGCAGAATGAGTTGTCCAGTACTCATTCAAAAAAAAAAAAAAAAAAAAAAAAAAAAGAAAAGGGCAATATAAACCAGCTGTGAGAGCATGATTTTTCACATATACTGTTGTGAAATTTCCTGGGTGGAATATATATATCGTCACAGTAACATATATAGCCACAGGCATGTTGGCTGCAATTACCTCCATTGATTGAACTACTCATTGAGCGTGACATTGAGAGTGTTTTTCACGAGGTTCGTCCAGCAGCACAACTTCAGCTGAACTGTGCGTTGAAAGGTTTTTCGCTTGCACTCGGTCCTTACTTCAGGGGTACTTTCTCATACTGTGGTATAGGGATTCTCTGCTTAACAGGCATTCACTCCTATGGCATTTCTTTATATGAGTAGGGAACAGATGCATTTACTTTACTCTTCCTGGCTGGCCAGAACACTAGCAAATGCATTATCATAAATCTCTGCATGTATATGTAAATACTACCTTAAAAGCAAGGGGAAGGAAACTTTTACTGAGGAGATTTAGCTCTTTTAGACTCTGAGGAAGGCTTGGTCTCAGTGCAGTCTTACAGTGTTTAGATCACTCAGTTGTGTATATATATATATATATATATATTTATATTTATAATTATGCCTTTGTGAAAACCTTGCTGTTTATAAAAATATTGTAAAAAAAAAAAAAAAAAAGAAAAAAGAAAAAAAAAGGAGTTTAAATTTTTTAGTTGGTTTAATCTCCGAATCATCCCATTAGTTTACATAGCCTAGTTTGGAGCCCTGTTTCTCATCTGAATGGAAGAGCTTTTTTGCCTTTAAAAAAAGCAAGACCAGAAAAGAATGTTTTGAAAGGTAGAATGAAATAAGATTGTCATGTTATTCGGTAGGTGATTTAACATTTGAGCTTCTGTTATTTGCATATCAAAATGAGACATAAAAGCAGCTTGAAAACAACAACTGCAAAGCCATCACAAGAAGCTGCCTACCAAAATGCACATATAGGTCTGGGATAGACTGGTCTATTGTATATCTTCATGTCATTCTTGAAAACACAGAGAAAAAAAAATCGTGTATGGAAACATCTGAAATTGCAGCTCATTGTAACTGCAATTGCTCGTTACTGAATTCTTTGTGCATGGATTTTTCCGCTCTTGAGTTTTAGTCCTTCTAGAGTTTCCTGTGCTCTCCCCCGCAATGTAGTTTTTTTTTCTTGTCACTTGCCTTTTTAACTCAGTTGAAAACTGCTCCTCCTTCTCATGGGGGAATAACTGTCCCTTTCTGAGTATTGTTTGGAAATGTAGCTCTTTTGACAAATATAAAGGCAACATTAGGCTGTACTTTTTTTTTTTTTTTTTTTTTTTTTTAACCAAAACAACATATGCAGCTGAATCTAATTTTCTATCATTAAAGAAGAATCAAGTAAGTGGAACAAAGAACTCTGTATACAAATAACAAAATTTCACTTTCACCTAGACATGTAGTCACATGGACCAGCTGGTATAAACTGACATTGCCTTTAATAGAGCTATGCCAGGTGACACCAGCTGAGCATCTGGCATCTATTTAGAATATAAAATATAAAATCCGTTTGCTGTTTTGATATATGCCTATACTTTAAATGAAGAGGGTTGTTTGAGTTGGAATATCAATCTGCATGTTATTAGTTAACAGATTAATACTAATCTGAGAAGCACTGGTGAATACATACATATTTGGATTTTTAACAAGTTTGTGTTTTTGCAGATCTGTGAGTAATTATATGCCTGACTGGGTGAAGTGGGATGAAATAAATCAATAATTTATTATGAGAATTTACTCATCGATTTAGTGTGCAAATCATCTGTAATCATATGCACTGCACTAAAGAGTGAGTTGAGCTGAGCTCATTAAAAAGTCTTATGTAAAACTCGACTGCTTATGATAGTTTGGTCACATGATTGACAATACTTAAGATTCTTATAGCCCTTCATTTACCTCAGCCTTAGTAAGAGATTCTCCTTTCTGCTGTGAAGTCAGAACACTATTATCCATCCATTTTCTCAGAGGTGCACTTCTCGATTCCATTCTCACACTTTAGGTAGTCTCTCAAACTCTGCTTTTCACTTTTTCTGTTTTAGATTTTAAAGTTTTTTAATTGACAAAAAGAGCAATTAACATTCTTTTAATTCGCAAGAAAAGTTGTGAGGGTTTGGAGTTACGCTGATGCCAATATATAATATCCATTTCTGTTTTCTGAATACCCTGTTGTGTTTTATACTTCATTTTGAAGGTAACATTACGTGCATCTTAGAGCATTCATTTTAAAGCAGGAGGTTGACACATAGTGAAGAGAGGATAGCTGGGAAGCTTTGATAGAGCAATCAAGGGCCATCAACACTTAATGGCTCTACACCAGTGAATCAATGGGCTTGCTAGCAGCAGGGCCATTGACTTTGAACAACTCTGCCCAGAAGCTGAAAGAGTGCCTGTTCCTGTCAGAGCTGGAAAATTTGCAGCATAAGCTAGGGGCTTGAAAGGAGTCACAGGCTGTTTTAAAAGGGGAAAGTTCTTTCTGCGAACAGGGAAGTTTCTTCTTCGGTAGCCAGGTGAGAGGCTCAAACAAAGCCAGAGTTTTGTATGCCTCGAAGACACAGAAATCCTGAATCCGCTCTGTTGCTAAAGGGACAGCAATAGTAAATGCTTTCTGAGATGTTTAGTTTTAGATAGATTTGTGCTTTACTTTTTAAATATGAAAGTGTATAACCATGTTTGAGAAATAGCATAGCTGAGCCAGTGGTTCTTCCTTTTAGTGTGCATTGTCTCTGAATGTTGCAATTGTGAAATCAGACTACACTGACATTTTTTTTGTCAAAAATTTCTGAGTCAAATTTTTGTATACAGCTGTGTCTCAATGAGGCTGATGCACTGGTTTTATCGTGTTAGCAGCAGCACTGTATGGTGTTCCATTACATAAAGACGATCTAACTTGATTTTGCACTAAAGAAGTTTGTCCAAGAAAGTTTTCTGCAATTTATGATCAGACATTAACTAGGATTAGGTAATGTAAAAATGTATGGGATCCAATGATTCAGTCCAGACCTGACATAGAGTGCAAGTAAATAGTCCCGACAAATCTGTGCATCAGTAGAGGGGTTTTGGTTTAGTTTATTTACCCGAAGGAAAAAAAAAAAAAAAAAAAAAAAAAAAGTATAGGGGGTCATGCATAGGTGCATGCATTTCTTCTGGCTAGCAAAATTCAATGGTGTGACAGTTGCTTAGGTAACTGAATGTTTTATTTAAGAGCTCAAGAAATAGGTGGTAAATGGGCTTTGAGGATGAAATTCACTACTTGGTGCAAAATGGCTGAGAAATTGGATATATGCAGGGAGGTAATGGATACAAGGTATACTAGATTCACAGACAGAACAACATGCTTGAGAAAAAAAGGTGGATAATGGAATGTGATCATTAGAATGGGAATGTTTCAGGGGATAGGTGTATTTTCAACAGTGGTATTCAAATGATATATCATGCAGAATTAGAGAGATTGACATTTTGCTTTTAAAAAGAAGCATTTATATAATACAGATAAGCCCTACAGCTTGTAGGCACTGATATCGCATCAACATATCACAAGCTTTTTATTTAATTGAGTGTGATTTAGGGAAAAAAAATTAGAACACAGTCTGCTCCATCACATCAAATCAATTTAAATTAAAAGACCAATGTTTCATCTGTGAACTGATGCTAATCAAGGACAAGATGCTGGAAGTTACTAAGCACCTCCTGTAAGCTTTAAAGAACTTTGATTTCTATTTACTACAGTGAGAACAAAAAGTCATGATCCACATCTTTCATAAAAAATTGGGGTCTTTATAGGATTTTTTTCAGGTCGCATGCAGTTGCTCTCACTGTTTGGTCTGGATTTGCCACAACTATAAGTAAATGTTTAACCAGCTCTTAGGTAACAATCCGAATAGGTGATATCAGGCATATGATGAAATCAAATGTGTTCTTAAATGGATAGTGATTTTTGGTGTTATCACCTGAATATTGCAGAAACATTATTTAAAGGAAATCTTTATTTTTTTTTCTTTAAGATTGAGACAATTAAAAATAGCTCAAGCAGAAGCAGCTATTAATGAAATTACTTTATAATATTTCATTCTCTAATGCTATTTGAATAATTAAACAATAACAACAAGAAGAAAATTCCCAAATGATAAGTTAATCTCATTTTCTTTCTTTTTTTCTTTTCTTTTTTTCCCCTCCAACTAAAATCCAGAGGGACAAGTGGTTTGTTGGGTCAGCTTTAACAAATGGATGTGCAGTCCCTGTTACCAGGGCTACAAATTATGGCCATCTTCTCTCAAAATCATAGAAACAAGACTACAACAAACATAAATTACCTATAATTTTCTTATTCCAATAATTCAAATTCACATTTCCGTTGCTGGTGATGAGTAAAGGAAAGTATGATTCATCTTGCAGTGAAAAGCTATTAAGGTCTAAGATTACTTAAGCTTTGAGTGAAAGGTGCCTGTTACTGTAAATGTGAAAAGCTAAAAGAAAATCTTTGGTTAGATTAGAAGATGTATTTGAGATCTCTGCGCCTATTTGGCTGGAAATGTGTGTCACTGAAATTCTACAGTCCCCCCAAATTTCCTGCTTCATTATTAGCACATTGAAAACAATTTCATTTTCAAACAGGTCTAAGTACTATGGGTCGTGTGTGTGTGTGTGTGTCCCAAAAATATACAAATACGAGAAAAATCTAAATAATTATTTTCTGGCTCTTCACTGACTTCCTAGTAGTGTGCTAGAAATTACCTTAAACATGAGCCAAGCTGTTAGCAAAGGAGGGTCTCCTCCTTTGAGGATCTGTATTCATTCTATGGTGCTCTAAGAGCCAGGCTTTTCTGTCCTTGTGCATCTTGAAGCAGAGGGAAGCCCTGTGTAGAAGACATACTTTCTGTAGCAGTTACACAGCTCTGCACTTTAGTGCATGATGTGTCTGTAACCAATGCTCTAGGGGCCTGTCATTCTATCCTCACTTCAGTATTTTAGAAAATAGAAATCTGTCTGTCTTCAAAGCTTTCCTGTATTCACTGCAAGGTATACACTGCCGTGCTGCATCCCTCCATGACTTCACAGGTGGGTCATTGGTGTGGAGGCTATTGACCTTTCTAATGGGGGAATGAAGGCCTACGGCATTTGTACAACTTTTTTCATTTTGGTAGCTTCAATGACGTAAGGTGTACTGAGACGAGGAGTCATCTGACCCAATAGAGTTCATCTTTAAAATCTGCACATCTACATTTGAAATATCAGTGGACTATGGCCAAAGAGATTTACAGTTTGAGCCCTTAGGCAGAAATCACATCACCTGTGGTCATATGAATCACACCCTAAAATTTTTGGTTTTCTTTCTGTTGACTATAAAGGGAGTCTGGACTAGCCAACTCAAACCAGGTATCAAAGCTGTAGGTGACAAAATCAGCTGAGAAGACATCCTAGGGCGTGATGGCACCCGCCACAGAATCGATTGAAACATACTGGTCTTGGATCAGGCCCAGAATCAAGACTGGTTCCTTTCATTATCCTTTCTAATAATTTTCAAAAAAATCTAGCTTAAATATTTTACATTGAACAATCTTAAGTGCAAATGCATTTATGAATATAAAATATTTCACAATGGCTTATCACTAGCAATAAGGGAGATAAACCCAATGGTTTCATAGTAGATTGTATGTTAATGTAAATATTTATACTTGTAAATAAGAGTATTTATTGGTATGTATATTAATAAATGCAAAAAAAAAATAAGATCAAAATAAAAACATCAAATTACTTGAAACAGTATTTTGATGATCTGTAGTGAATGTATTTGGACTCTTCTTTTGACCATTAATTTCAAAAGTTTATATTTATCTTTAAATTCAGAATTTCCTCTTTTATCTTCAGTGTAATATTAGAATATGCTAAGAAAGAAAGAAACAAACAAACAAATTAGCTTCTAAACAGTTCTAAACACTAGTTTCCAGTAGTATGCTACAGTTTCTTTATCAAACAATTCAGATTACTTATTTTAAATGCATTTAAATACAATTATTTTTTTCTGTTGAGATTAACTCCATAAATTAAAAAATAAATATAAATATTTGTGACTTTTATTTCAAAAAATGGAGCAACGTTTGTGGCACTAAGCATTAAACATTATTTAAGACACTAAATAAAAAGTAGATATGTATTTTAGTGGTGGTTGTAATTTTGTGTGGTTATCATATATCCCTTCCACATGTTCACAGAAAACAAGACCAAGAGAATATATGTAGCTGCATGTCCTCAACCTGATTTGAAGTTTATGAAACATATATTAATACATTCAGAAAAATCCTAACTGCTTTTCCAGTAAGCCAGCATGTACATGAATAGTAGACACAGAGATTTAATTTCATAAATAAGTTCCCACAATTATTTCTTTGCCAAACAGGTGCTTTTAATTAAAGAATTTTCCATCATAAGTAAATTAAAAATAAGAGGTGTCATGAGATCAATCCTTTCAGCTCCTGAATGCCGATGTAAAGAAATGCAATAAGCTAAAGTGTAAGAATTCTGGTTTGCAAGGTGAAATCCAGCTTCACTGTAATCAATGAAAAGCTTTGTTATCGATTTCCATACAGCCCAGATTTTTCCTGACACCATTTGCTAAGTACCTGTGCTAACAGGCTCTCACATAGCAGGGGGGACGTGTACTGTCATCAGCAGAGTAAACAAAGCTGAACTCTTGTCACCGAAGAGAGCGTAGGTGAGGGGGAAGTAGCCTGAAGTAGAGGCCTAGACAGACGCTGTATGCACACCTAGTGAATGAACTAAGATGCAGCAAAATACTGTTTAGATTTTCATTTTCTCCCACTGACAACCACTTTTCAGCAACGTTTTCTGTGTGCTTTCAAACTCATGAGCAGGAGCAATCATCAGTTATTGCCACACTGTGACAGGCACATTCCCAGTGAGACTCGGCCTCTCCGAAAGCGCACCTTGTATTGGCCTCGGCTTTTGAAACACTAAGTTTCTCTGTTCAGGTAAGGGTTTTGTATCATGAACTATGAAACAGTATCTTCAACAGCCTTACTCGTGGCTTCGTTATTATTCCCTTGCAACCCTGGGCGGAGCACTTTAAAATCTTTTGTTTTCTTAGCTTGCATCACACACTTAGAGAATGAATGTAAGCAGAACTAGCTTCATCTTCAATTGTGAATAGCTTACAATTCAAATTACCCCAGATATGCTCTGTTTTGTTTAAAGCAGCTTATGTTTTTCTCTTTGGGAAATAAAAGGTTTTCTATAATGGGATAAGGGAGTAGACATTGTTAATTATTCATTTTCATTTTCAATAAACTTTGGTTCACCCAGGGCAAGGCCAGCTCTTGTTTACAAAAGAAATAGATACTTATATTTAGCTTCAATTAACCATAGCATAGACACCTTTTAAAAGTCCCATTTCAGGTACGAACAAACCTTTTAGACTGTTCTACGGAGAGGTGGAAAACTTGAGTTACAAATAGAACTTCATCTATCTCACCAAAGCCTTCAGGATCAAAGTTTATTTCTAGTTTGGACAGCGTCTCTACAAATATTTAAGTTTAGTGGAAGTCATTGGGTATTCTCAAAATGCTGGCAGGTTTCTGTTTCTAATTTCATCTTTTTGATGATACAGGAATCACTGTGTTATGACTCTTTTTTTCTGCTTTGTTTTTCACTATATTCTGCTGACTGAACTCATGTGGAGGTACTGGTGCAATGTGAGGCATGCCCTAAAGTTCTTCCCTGTCTAGCTGGACCTGATCAAGGCTACTTTGTTCCCTTTGTGTGCCCGAGCCTCCTACGGTGTAATCCACAGAATGAGAAAGAGGAGAATGAAAAACAGAGGAATTTGTAAAATGTTGGCCTCTGGGTTCGTGCAAGCACCCATTAGTTCAGAGGGGTTCTCCCAGGGCCCTCATTTAAGGCATCCATTGGCACTGTTTCAATAAACTAATAAACTTGATACGCTGGTAGAGATCTTTGGCAGGGAATGACAGTTCTGTGCCATATATTAAAAAATGTGTAAAAACTTTGGTTGAAACATTTAACTATTTTTTTTTCTGACTAGATACTTGGGTAGTTGAACTGAAATGATTAAGTAACTGAAATAACTGATCTAAATCAGTAACTTCAGAAATCTGCATTCAACCTGGATGTTTGATGTAAGCATTGTCTGGTAATCAGATTACACCATCATTGCTGCACTGCTGTTCTGCTCTTTAATTTTTCAAGGAGACGCTTAGAAAATGCTGATAGTTTTTCTGTTTAGTCAAATGAAGTGATATACAATCTGTATATTGGTGATGTGAAGTCCTAAAATTTGCTAAGTGCAAGCAAGTGTAGTAACAGTGATATTTTCCCAATGATTCAAAACAACTTTAGGAACAATAAACATACAAGAACTGTTTTCTTCAACCCAGGATGTTACCTTTACAAGAAATAACCTGAAATATGACACAAAACTATTAGTATTTAAATATTTTAAAAAGGTTAGGTAGAAAAATGTCTAAGGCAACAGAGAGCTCCATGAACTCCAAGTTACACAAGATAATATTTTTTCCCTCAATAAGAGGTTTGGAGTAACTATTTACAAGTCATCCAATTTCTAGCTTCTTTTTAAATGCTAAACCTGAAATTATTTTATGGGATAAAAGCCTTACAGATATATATGTTTTTTAATTTCAAATAAATTCTGTTAAGAGTTCAAAGATAAGTGGAAAGAAATGTATTATTTTCTAAAAAATATCTAATGTATTGAATAACCAATAATCAGCTTTATAGCACTTGTCCAGATTTGAAACAATTTAAGAATTTGAAGGGCATCAAAATTATTTCAGAGTATCACTTTAGAGAACAACATTCTGAACTCAGTAATTGCCAGCTAATGTATGTTAATAGGAACCTCTAAAATCTGTATTTTCCCCCTACCTCTTTGCAGAGTATCTGGGGAAAAAAAAAAAAATGCAGGCTGGAGGTTATGGAACTTTGTCTTCTGTCAATAACGCAGACATTTTTGTCTCTTTGGAGCTTTCTAATGCTGAAAAAGTATAAAAGAAAGACAAAAATCTGAGGCTGATATGGGCAAAATTCCCGAGTGTTCCTGAAAACAGTGTCCTAATCAATCTGCAAGTGAAATATCAGGCAATTAACACTGAAAGCCTATTTCATTAGGGTGAATCATGTAAAATGAAATGTTGGATAGTTCTATTTCCACAATCATTATATTTACCCTTTTGCTAGAGCTGTAATTCAAAGTTCCTATACATAACAACCAGTGTTGTCTCATTTTCCATAAAGATTATAAATTGTTCTGCTGGTTAATTCTCAGTGACAATATGAGGAGTGTTTGTTAGTTAGTCTAGATGCAGGACTAATTATAAGAAATCATTATACACAATAAGGAACATAGACAAATCTTAAGTAAAGAACTAACACCTAGGGTGTCCTGATGTGAAAAAATCATCGGAAAAGTTTTTTGATCACATAGTCATACTCCAAGCATTTGTAAACCGAAATCTTAGAAATCCATAGTCTATTTTCTTATGAGAATAAAATGCTAACCAGTAGTTGTTTGATAGGAAATGAAAAATGTGTACACATTCTATTCAATACATAATTAATAAAGTGTTTGTTTTGTAAAATATATTCATGCATAATATACAGGTTCTTTATTAAAAAACACTTTCTCTGAAGTCTGTAACACTTCACATAGTATAACTTCGCCAGTGTATGGTTCTTCAGAGCTGATCAACAACTGACATGGAAAAGTCTACTGGAGTCATCTAAATTTTAATGATTCTATCCTTCCTCACATGAAGGTGAGCAAATATTGACTGACCATTTTAATAATCCGTGGTGACCAGCTGCATACTTGCTACCTGAGGGGAATATTCATAACACTTTGTGCATATGAAGGTAAAGCAGCGACAGACGTATCATTTTAGCTTTGGTTTTTATGCCTGTGTTTGAGAATTCTATGAAAAAACATACCAAGCATTGAAAAAGAGTGTTCAGAAGGCAAATAAATAAGTACAGGGCTTTGCTATGTAATGCTGCATGCTAACTACAGCTGTCATTTCAGGACAAGCAGTGAACAGGCTTGTGGCAGAGCCACACAGAGTTTGGACTTTGCAGATAGGGAGGGAGAAGGACTTTTCCTCTGCTGAAGAGCTGTATTATCTACCACAAGGAAAAGCATGCTGGTGTGAGATATTCTCATTAGCTTGTTCTGTTTAGCAGGTGTGTTGCTGCCAGCTGTGCCAGCTGCAGATTAGTGGTGGCCCTCAGAGTCAAGTCAAGGTACAGTCAAGGTACAGCACAACAGCAGTGAGCTCTTTTGTGATAGGAACACAGTCTTTCAGATAACCAGCCATAAAGTTTACTCTATGTAAACATTATGAATGTTTTTACTGCTATACAGCACTCAAAAATAACAAAAAAGTGGGAAGAAACAGGGATTCATTAGGAAGTTGTAAATAGCCTTAAAATACCAGTGAAATTATGCTGGATAATTAGCAGCAAAAGACAGTATATAGCATTACTAGCTGTCAAAGATGTGGAAATTGTACTTCAGAAGTTTTCATAGTGCCAAGAAAGTGTAGCTGAAGAAATGAAACTGCAGATGATCTAAAATCCCATTTACAAGAACTGGAAAATGAATCTTCTTAGTGGCTTATTGCTATATATGTTGTTCCATCAGTCACTTTACATTATCCCTCACGTCAAGGTGTTAGTGTCAAAAATTGGCTTTTACTCATGCATCCTTTTAGTAGGTAAGAAAGCTGATTAACTTATTTGGGAGGTAATTACCTAGGCAAGAATTAAGAGTTAGACTGTCCCTGGATCTTTCTCAGATGCTCAAAGGGAAAGAAAAAAGATGAAGAGCCACTGTAGTTTTGTTGCTTCTGAGCAATGGTTCAGTTCAGAATAAGATCCTTACGCCTTCATGAGCAAAATGTTTTATCAAATTATGCTATTACCAGGAAAGATGGTTCTCTGCACTTTGATTTACCTTGAAATAAAACAATAAATTAAAGCTGATATATCTGTTCCGACTGTAGATTGTGTAGATAAATTCGGAGCCATTTGCCTCTTTAAAGGCAAATTTTCTTGATTCTTCTGCTAAAACCAAACATTTCTTCCACAAACAATGTGCAATCTAAATATCAACATGCATCTTCCATGATGATATTCTTAAAACAACAGATATAAGAGTTCTGCAAGTAGAAGGAATGCTTAAAGATGTGCTATTTTGCACACAGAAACCGAGATCCACCGGGCAAGAAAGACATGGGCAAGTATAAGTTTGTTTTGGTCTGTTATATGTGTTAAAATACAGGAACAGCCCTGTGACTGGGTAATAAAATTCTTCTCTCCTAGGTGAATGCCTAAGTACCAGACTATACAGTTTTCTCAGGTATATGTTTTATGTTTTCTCAAACATAAAACACCACTATGTTATCAACATGTGGTTGATAACACATCAATTTTTCAGCTATTGCTGAGCAGTACTTGCACAGCATCAAGGCCTTCTCTGTTTCTCCCTTGGTCCCCACAGCACATAGAATAGGGACAGGCAAGAGGCTGGGAGGGGACACAGCTGGGGCAGCTGACCTGAACCAACCAAAGGGATATTCCATACTATGTGATGTCCCCATCAATAAAACTGTGACATAGTCTTTACAAAGTAGCCATTAGTTGGAGACTGTTTGGGCACTGGTCTACTCCCTTCACACTTCCCTTCCCTCAAGGAGTTGGATATGACATATCTAAGGCTTATGTGTCTGAATCAGCTCAAGTTCTGCATTTTCTGTGAGATAAGGAACTCAGATAGAAACCCAAATATACAGAAGATGCTGGAGGGCTGCAGTTGTGAAGTTCTGCCCTATTTGGGACTTGGCAGCAGATAGGGATTTTGAGAACTGGTGCAGTGATGACTAGATGAAATCACTGCGCTCAGTGTTTAAATCCAGAGGGTACAAGGTACTTGTTGCACAATGGCTACAAAGAGAGACAAACAGATACAGAAATTATATTGATTTCCTTAGGCAAGATAGTAGCTCCTATGGAACTTATTAAGATGTGTCTTGTTTACTTTGTCTCTGCTGATTCTGTATTGAATAATCAGAGAAAAGAATCAAACTGACTTCAATGAGACTTGGGTCAGGTCCTGAAAGACTGAATAAGGAAGTTCCTTTTACTGAAATTACACAATGAATCCTTCCTCCTGAATTCATTATTTATTCTTTACACCACACCTGCTTCTGTAACAAAGATTGTCCTTGGTACATGGTTAAAACAAAGAGAAAACAACAAACAAACATCTTAATTCTTGGCATTGAAAGATTCTATTTTGTAAAGGTAAAAATAGCACAGAAGAGGACAGTACTGCCTTTCTTACTGCTTACATTTCTGTTTTCAGAAATACATAAATAAAATGTCTGGCTTACTGGAATCTATTTTAATGCAATATAATCCACATTTTATATGAAATGTAATATTTATTCAGACATATTTTTGCCAGATAGAGACTAACCACTGCGTGAATATAGCTTTATGTTATCAGCTGTCTTTGCTAACACCCTCATCGAGGGAGTATAGTGAAGAAGCAACTGGTTAAAACAATGCCTGTTCAACCTTCATCATGGACTCCTCCTTTCTTGCAGTGAGATAGTCACATGTATGTAATTCTCCCATGATGGAATGAAGGCTGCAATGGATAGTTCTGTTGCAATCTGTCTTACAGGCAGTTTTGTCCAGCAGAAACTGGTGTAAATATAAATGGTTAACTTAGTTTTCAAGGATATAAAATTAATTTTGAGGTCAGACTCAATTATTAGGACATGAGTTTTGGATGTGAAACATCCATGTGCCACCATGAGTTTTTATTTAATTATGGTATGCTGAGCAGGCCAAATCCCAAAAAAACTCAGGTATGTAACTTCCATTAAAATCAGTAGAAATCATGTGCCTAGAGGTTAGCAGTGATCTAGGTCTCACTCTCCTTAGCTCAGATATTACTTATGCTCAGTGAGTCAGTTCTGCATTTGAGAAAGAATGTCTGAGAGATTATTTCTATACCCCACAGAGATACTGCTAAGTATCTTGCACTTGTTAATAGTTTCTATTTAACTCACTGTTCACTGTTGTGTAGGTAAACAGCAGACACCATATTAAATTCACTGCTTTACCAAGAAAAATATTACATAATTAAGACAATGCACAGAAAATGTACAATGTTTTTTAACACAGCACTAACAATTATACATTTTTAGCAAAAGGAGAAACAGTATGAGGCATAATCCATGATAAAGCAAAAGAAATTTCTTTTTCATCATCTTGTCAAGATGGACAGTTAAACTTTTTAAGATAAAAGCCTCAACATTGTTGAGGAATTCGTTATTTCTCTGGGCCTCTTAGGATCCTGTTAAACTAGTTATCAATCCTAATGGTATCAATTATGGACAATGTCTGCCTGAGAACAATCTAGGTCTTGTAAGACAAGTTGAACTTATCCCTGGTATGCATTCTGTTCATCACCACCTGGAGCTGCTTAAGCCTTTTTACCCTTGGAGATATCTAAATTCACTTTTCCAACTTCAAAGGTGCAAAAGTTCATGAGAACATTGGATCTTTCTGCCTTCATTATAAATACCACAGAGACCTCTGGAAACCCCTGTCAAAGATGTGAAGTATTCCTTATTTCATTAGAAAGGTATCTATATTACTAGACACTCAAACAACATACTGCTTATATATATATTTTTTTGTGTGTGTGTGTAGTCAACCAAATGAACATCGCACCTTGTGAAAAGCTCAGAGTGTGTTCAAGTCCAGTGGGGACCGTATATAGTGCTTGATGTTTACTGAACTCTCGGGGTTCCTGACAAAGATTTTGCTGCATGCATAACTGGCTAGGCTGTGCTCAGTCCTTCCCCATGCCAAAAGTTTACAACCTTCTCTAGCTCCAACTGTGATAGCAAAAAAGGGCCACTGTCCATCCCTTGTTGGAAGTTACTGTCACCTCTCCACTTCTTCCATTTAACTATTTTTTTTGTCTCCCTCTACTACATTTCAGCCAAAAAAAAAAATTATTCCAGGGAAATTAAAATATCAGAACCTATTTTATCTGCTTACTAATTAAAAAAAATAAATAAAAGTTAGTAGGCACAGAGACCAAACTCCTCTCAGTTGAATGCTTTCAGTGGTTATGTTTTGTTTCTGCATTTCATCTTCTGAAATCTGTATTCATTCTGAACAGTGGTCTATGCCAGATTCTGGATTCCAACCAGAAGCAAGCTGGAATTTTTATTATAATCCTGAAGTGTGACGCCTAACAAATGGAGAGGTTTGTAGGATCAGATATACACTCTGCTATTTAGTTTTTTCCCATTCTCTGGTTCCACTACACTCATGAAAAAGATTATTTGGATTGTCTTTATAATTCTAATACATGCTTGGAGACATGTCCCTTCTGCAAGGAACATGATTCTGGAATATGCATGTTTAAAATATATGCTTTACAGTACCAGATATGAAAATAAATCATTTGTTATATGAGTCTAGATGCATTTTTAGTCCAACAACATCCTTCTTTTCCTAGTTTGTAAAAGCTTTTCTTATTTTTATCTTCCTCGTACATCTTTCTTATATATACATGTAGTAGTAATAAGCACACCACTGGAAGTTTGGAATTTTACATTTCATCTTTCATTACTTGTATTTTAGAGTTAATTCTGCATCTGCTATAACAGTAGTCTGTGCATCTTTGTCTCATTTTAAATAAGTAAATGTTATGGTTGCTTTAGTGTGACAGTTTACTTATATTCAATTTTCCACTGCTTCACCAAATAATTAATCTGTTCTAGAGGTGCTGCAGTTGCCTTTTTATCTTCATAGTGCTCACTGTAGCTGTCTGCAAATGGATCCAATTGATGGCTTTTCTTTTCCCCATTTTTTTGAATGTACATTGTCTTAACCTGTACTCATTCTGATAAAATTGGTGTACTGTTGGTGTTCCTGAGCTCTGAACTGTGCATTCAGTTGATATTGAGTGCCTTTTATTGGATTAAAGAAGAATATTTTTGTCTTGTCAGAGTATTTGTATATTTTCTATACATTTAATTATTGATTATAATTTAATTTGATTGATGAATTTCTAGCTACTTTGTTAAGGGTTAATTTTAATTCAGCGATCTCTCAGACCCTTTTCGAGTACTTGGTCAATTCTTACCACTTATCAAAGATAAATGACATCTACCATCTCTTAAGAATTATGAAAAAGATGTCACTATGTTTTGATTTTTTTAACTTCATTGTTTGAAACACTGTCTCTTACATGCTTAATTATATGCAGAATTCCAGAGTTCTAAAATTTCTTGTTTATTAATGTAGCTCTTATCTGACTTGCTGGTAAAAAAAATGCCATGGAACTTGTGATCATATGGCATAAGGTTGCTTTCTTTGTACTCTTCTGCACTAGTGTTTGTTGCTCAGAGAACCTTCCTGAAGTACTGATTCACCTCGGTGTATTCTGCATTTTCATGTATTTTTCAGCACAGATAAAGTTTTTAGCCACTCATTCCCCTACTTCAGGCTACTTTGAAGTTGATAATTTACTGGGCGTTTTCATCTCCTTTTCAATTTTTACCCCGTCCAGCCAAAAATATTTAAAGGAACAGTTTCCAATGCTACAAAAGTGTTAAGCAGCTCTTAGAACTGATAATCTAGATTTATACAAGATAGGAAATTATGTAAAAGAAACTCCAAGTTTAACATATTAACTGAAACACAGACAACTTTGGGGACAGTCATCTTAGTAGGGCCGGTAGCGAAAGGATGAGGGGTAATGGCTTTAAACTAAAAGAGGGTAGATTTATAATAGATATAAGGAAGAAATTGTTTACCATGAGGGTGGTGAAACACTGGAACAGATTTCCCAGAGAGGTGGTAGATGCCCCATCCCTGGAAATGTTCAAGGTCAGGTTGGACAGGGCTCTAAGCAACCTGATCCAGTTGAAGATGTCCCTGCTCAATGCAGTGGGGGTTGGACTAGATGACCTTCAAAAGTCCCTTCCAACCCAGATTATTCTTTGATTCTATTATTCTTATTAAGGGTATGGGTAGTTATATGCCATGCTGAATGTATATATGTTTCACCAAAAGTAGAACTGAACTACATATTCCTTAATTATGTGCAAAGTAGCAGCACAAAAACTCTTCAGATATTATGGTGTCTAAACAGTTGGTAGCACAAGCAGGAGAGATGAAATTTCAGCTGAAACTGGTTCAAAACCTTCCATGTTACTCAACTCATACACACAGATAAGTGCACGTAACTATGTCTGCAGTCATGGCTCCTAGCTCCTGGGGCTCCATAATAATAAATGTAAAAGCCAATAAGTCAGCTATTCATAGATTATTCTAGATTTAAATGCTAGCAATAGAACAGCTTTTCCTCTTTCCTGACTCTTACGCTCAAGTCATTTTCACAGAGAATCACTTTTCAGACCAAGTTGTAAAACAATTCTTGCCTCCAGCTGTCACAGGTAAGGTAAAGTCCATCCTTTGATGGATTCTTATTACTTATTAAATATTTAATAAGCTCTGAGACTAGTTCAAGGCTGTATTTCACTCTTCCCAAGTAATTTTGGTGCTGCTTGTCAAGGAAATAATGCAGGCTGAATGAAGGGCACACAGCACTAGTTAGCAGTTTGCGTACATGTCAGTAATAATAACTTACAGATGTATAATCAAGGTGGTTTTTTTTTCTGTTTTAGCTTACAACAAGTTGCATTTTAAAGTAAGTATTACCCTGAGGGGAAAATATAAAAATGTTGAAAACAGATGCAGGAAACAAAAACCCAACAATATCCAACTGCTGTGCTGAAAAATTGAATTTAAAAGTACTTTTTTTCTGTGATTGGCACAATTTTTAGCATATTAAGAGCAGCAAATAAGGTCACTAGGCTCAACAACCAACCTCCTGTTGTTTCCCTTATCTTTAGTTTCTCGCTTTTCCTCGCTTTTCTGTCAGTTCTTTGTCTAATAAGCATTGACTTTCTTATTTCAGAGGCTCTATAATATTCTGAACCAAGGATTGTAATCTTGAAAATTTTATTTATCACCATGGCAAAGTGATAAAAAAAAAAAATCTCTGAAAGTGCATCCATTTTTGAAAGCATGGTGTAGAGCTGTTGCAATAATATTTCTGGTGAGTTGGAAAATATGAAGGATTATTTAGTTTTATCTTGAAACTTCTTAAATTAACTTCTGTGTACATAACAGTTGCCACTTTACAGTGCCACTTTGGTGTTCAATATCAGTGTCTAACCACAGCAGATAGTGTGACCATCTTAATTAAGTCAGTGGGAAAGATCAGGTGTTAGCCAATAACTGCTTTGTCTCTTGAATAGTAGTCGTGATTGATAAAAAGATATTAACATAAACATGGTATAAACCAAAAGTATTGAATAAAACATACCATATTTGTTGTTCACCTGCTGAATTTGAGGTTTTCTAAATAATATTTGTATTTTAAAATTCACACCTATTTAAATAGTGGCAATAAAAGTGGCATTACATCTAACTAAGAGGAAGCATAACAAGACTGATAGCTCTTAGAAATTTTAAGTAAATAAATTTATCACAGGACCCTTACACTTACCAGAAACTAAATAAAATCACTAAAAATATGTTTGTTATCAGGAAATAGAATACAGCATTCCGTTTTGGGAGGTTTATTTGACAATTATATGGGATATCATTGACATAAATTGTTTTAATTCTCTATTAACAGGTTAAAATTTCCAGTGAAGAAATACTGAGCTACCAGACTCAGCTGGATGAAAAAGATGTTGAAATTGGAAGTGTCAATATGCTATTTAATCACTGTCAAAGCAATTCAGTATTTCTCTTTTAGACAAAGTACTGCATTACTTTTGTGGACAAGTACATTTTTACTCAATGTGAAATTGTATCAAGAATTCCTGTATTGCATATCTGTAGCATTGTAACCTAGTAAATACATTATTGCTATTGCCTGTGACAGGCTGCAGACCTAGTATAGAAAGGGGAATAGAGAGACAGAGTGATCACAGAGGCCTGGAAAATACAGGCACAAGGTGAAATCATACTCCAGCATCTTTAAACCACTAAGCGGTGTTCAGCTACTGGTCTCCAAAGGAATGCAACCTTGGGAACTGGGGAAAAAAAAACAGTTATAGGGGTGACAAAAAAAAAAAAAAAAAAAAAAAAAAGAGTGAGCAAATATCCATTATATGTAAATCACAATATATACAGTAAATTCAAATATGTGGTAGACTTGCAGGAGAAAGAGGAACGTAGAATGTGATAACATATGTGTAAGAATGACCCCAAGTGGATCCCAGAGTGAAGAGGAAGAAACCATTAACATTAGCATCATACTTCTTCCATTAAAGGACTTGGTAGACTGATGACTTGCCACCCCAAACCCCCGAGACCTGAAGCCATTGACGATAAGATGCAGAGGAGTAGTAGAAGGCTGAGCATAACGCCACAGAAAAGAGTAGATATTACAGAGTTTGTGTATACACCATTCTACCTGCATATGATTTGACCTAGAAGTGTTAAAATCTATATAACTGGAGTAACAGTTCTTTGATTACAATGTTAAGACTTTAGTGAGACTAAGAATAGATTCTCATCTTTGAGCATATGATGCATTCCTTTAGCCCATCACAATATTTTGTGTGTAACTGGTAGGAATTTAAGTATTCTGAAATCAAAATGAAACAAATTGGTAAGAGATGCATGTAACCAGAATTAAGTTTTTGGCTTTTTTTATACTTATTAAATATACACTTAAAAATATTCAGGCTTGGATATTTTATTTTTCATATATTTGTTATCACAATTATTTTTTAAAAGGAAAAGTATTCCGGTTTTGTGCTTCTCTTCTCAAAGCTACTGCTGTCATCTTGCTCTCAGCTTCATAAATCTTACTAAACCAAGACAAATTTTGAAAATGGGCTCCATTCTCTGCAGGTACACTTGTCACTCAGTGGGTCTGCCATCTCATTATATATCAGTAATTAGGCTGAGTAAGAAAAACAAAATAACTTTGCCTCTACATTTTCCCTTACCATCCATGGCTCTCTGTGTGTTAGCATGTAGGGGACCCCTTGGTGAAACAGACTTCAGTGAATACCAGTTGTCCTGTGCTATCCATCCTTAGCATCACGATCTTATAATTTTGGTAAAGTGAAATTGCAAGTGTAAAAAAGAAAGATTCAGTGCAATGTACTGTTAGTTAACTATCTGACTTTTGGTCTGTCAGAACAAAATAGCTTTCTTATACCATGATCACAGTGGCATAACTGTATCTCCTGAAGTCGATGGACAAAACTGTTTCTTTGAAGTTTCCATGTATCTTCAATTTCAAGAATGAGTTCGTTCTAGGAATATGTTCATGAAACTATATAAGTATGTAGTTGTGACAGACCATATCTGTTTTGTTCACGCACTGCTTCTTCAAAAATCATGGGACAAGCCCACAGACAGTAACAATCCTGCACTCTGGGTCAGATGGAAACATCTGGAGAGCATGGTGCTTTTTGCCTGCTCCCTCTCCAGCGTTTTCCCAGCAAGGTGAGGCACCTGCAGCTCAGAACAGGGTGACAGATGCCAAAAAGGAGACAAAGTGACATCTCCTGAGGTAAGAATCTGCAGTTCTCCTAGATAATAGATTTCTCAGAAAAGCAGGGAATAGATGCATAACTGCTCCTCAAAATGAGAAAAACTTTTCCTAGGGATTCAGAGGAGATGATGCAGAGCTTGCTGTAACTCGGGGAGTCCCTGAATGGTTTCAGACTGAAGGACAGGTGTCATAGTGCAGAGGCTTATACTGATGGACAAATTTCTGAAAAATTCTTGTGCTCTGGTTTGAAGTTTTAGTTGTCTCTCACTTATCACTGATTCTGTTAGGATAATATTGCATTCTGCTGTTTATGTGTGTCTGTACTTCAGAACCTTTTTTGCTGTCCCTGAATAAATGCTAATCTTAACCTGTTAGTGCCCACTGGATTAAATTTAGTAAATATGGGGTGGATGGGATGGGATAGGACGGGAAAGAATCTAGTGAAAATCCAAAAGAAGGCTGCAAGACAGTTTTCTCATCTTAATGCTGTGAAGGATCAAAAGAAATTATAACACCTGCTCATTTTATTTTTTTTTTTATTGTAATATTATCCCTTTTTACATGAGACACTAAAAGGTTTGAGATGTTGTAGGTTATTAAAGTTAGGAGGAGAATACGTTGAGAGGATCCAGTGCGTTCTTCAGGTATTATTTCCAAAAACCCATTCAAAGTGTTGACTTGCTGAATAGAATGAGAAATGAAATTACAAAAGACAATTTCCTGGCTTAGTGAAACATGTTACCTTCACCCATTAAGCCCCAAAATCTTTGTAGTCTTTTCTCAGAATTACATTTAATCTGATGGTTAGATTGCTTCTTTCCTTCTTGTCCCTCCATTTATGTCTGTTTCCTGTTTTTCATCCTTCTCAATTCTTTCCGACCTCTGCAATTTTAACATTATATCACAGAGTTCCTCAGTCCAGAAAGCTCAAGTGTCTAAGTGACTACAATTATTTTGTTTCAGTTTGGAGGCTTCCCTAATAAGTTTAATAATTTCTGCTATTTTTGATAAAAGATGCAATTTTTCCTACTGAGTTGGAGAGGTTTAATCAAACCTCTAACTATGTTCTCCCAGTATTTTTTTTGAAGATGATTCTTCTCCAATTACTGTATATGTAAAAATACAACACTATTCTATGGCCTGTGCTATTAAGCATTCTGCAGTTTCATCTCTTCTTTTAAAACCAGAATGGGCAATGTCAGCCATGATATGAATGATAAAAATGTGCCAGGCTTCTGTGCGATAACACATGCATAGACTCTGGGCCTAAGTGAACTAATTTTCATTTTTTGTATATTGCTGTTCCTTTAGTTTTAAGAGCATTGAGGACACAGATCATGTGGAAACTCTGAGATGAAAGCATCTGCTCTGTGATTAAAAGAAATCCAAAAGAATATACGCTAAAACAGTTTATAAGAAAACCTACATAAAGTAATTAACCTCAGTAGAACTGGGCATACTTCATGAGAAATTGTAACATATCCTTTACATGAAGTGCAAATATTGTAAGGTGGTGAGAAATTTACCTAGAGGCATTTGAGAAACACAGCGGGACAGTGCAGTTTTGGCTGGTAATTAATTAAAAAGAACACATAAAATAACAATAAAGGAAAAGTAAACTAAATTCTTAAATATGATCTGTTTTCACAGGCAAGGACTGATAAACAACCAGCAATATTGAAAATCAATAGACTGAAAAGCAATGAAAAGAATAATTTTCACAGTCTACAGAGGAAATATTAGTTGGTGAATAAAACTCACTATGAGATGATGTCATCTGGATTCAGACAAGGACTATATGGATAACCATACATAATATGTAGGATTAAAAAATAAAAAAGTGTAAATATTCACAGTTTAGTGAATGAATAAAATAGCAAGCATCTGGAGATAAGGAGAACCATTTCTGTTGTTCAAGAAGAGGAACAGAACATGCCCTGACAAGAAAAACTCAGAAGAGAAAGGGAATACTTAAGTGTGCCAAATTTGGACTATTCATACAGAAATAAGAGCTCTGCTGCTCAGATCTTTGAACAGGAAGATTGATTCTTTCAAAGTTTGGTCTCTCTTTTCTACTCCAAATTCTGGTTCATGAATTATCTGAGAATTTTAAGCATTCAGCAATGTCAGCCATCTCTATCACACAGTTCAGTTTTACTTCACACACATTATACAAATGGTCTGTGCATACAATAAAGGTAAAACTTCACAGATATGTTGGATTGCTATGCCTGTACCGTAGAGATGTTCTGCATGAGTAATGAACTTGTGTACTGGGTGCAGGTGCCCAGGTATTGGCATTTGGGGGCTGCAGGGGGGTGGCATCCGTGCGGGGAGGCCGGGGCTGCCCCGGGCCGGACACAGCCGGTTCCAGCCGGCTCCAACCCACCCACCGCAGGGCATAGCCAAGGTGCTGGAACCTCTAGGAAATCTTACTGAAGAAAGGGCAAAATGTCACAGAGGCAGTGAGAAGTGAGGAAAAAAAGTGCTAGCCCTGCAGACACCAAAGTGAGAGAATAAGGAAGGGAAGGAAATACTCCAGGCACCAGAAAAGAGATTCCCCTGCAGACCCTGGGGAAGACCACGGTGATTCAGGTCATCTCCCTGCAGCCCCTAAAGGACCACATTGGAGCAGATATCACCTGAAGCCCATGAACAACCCCACATCAGAGCAGGTGGATGTGCCCTTAAAGGAAGTTGCAGCCTGTGGAGAGCCCACACAGGATGAGGCTCCCAGGAAATGCTACTGTCCATGAAGAGGAGTCTATGCAAGAGCAGGTTTTCTGGAAGGAACCTTGTCCCTTGGGGAATCCATCTTGGAACAGTCTGTTCCTGAAGGACTACACCCCATGGAAAGAAGCTGTGCTGGAGCAGTTCTTGAAGAACTTCAGCCTGCGGAAGAGACCCACAGTGGAGAAGTTTGTGAAGAACTGTATCCTGTGGGAGACACCTCACACTGGAGCAGGGGAACAACATGAAGAAGAAGGAGTGGTAAAAACGAAGTGTCATGGACTGACCACAACCCCCACTTCACATCGCCAGGTGCCCTTTCAAGTGGGGCTAGAGGAGTTGGGAAGGAAGGAGTGAAGTTGAACCTGGGAAAAAAAGTGTGCTGCAGGACTGGTGGTGTTTTACTTTTTTTGTCTTTGTTTCCCACCACTCAACTCTATTTTAGTTGTCAATGCATTAATTTTCCCCAAGTCTAGTCTATTTTGTTCATGATGGTAATTAATACGTGTCTTTAACTGTCTTTAACTTGTCTTTAACTTGACCTACAAGTTTCCTCATCTTGCTTTCTTCCCCTGTTCTGTTAAGGAGGGGGGAGTGAGAAGGCAGCTGGGTGGGCTTATGGCAGCTAACCAAGGTCTACCCACCACAACATGTATATGATTTTCAGGGCACATGAGGTTTACTGTGAATGAATAGTCTATCTGTAGGCAGCAGATTGCACACCATCTTGGCTGGGCGAGAGACATTGTGCATGAGCTACATAGCATGCATGGGCATATTTCTGTCTGACAAATTGGCAGATACATACAAAGATTTGTAGTCAATCTTTATTCCTGTGTTTATTATTTAGTTGAGCTGGAAAATTTAAATAAAGTTAACATGTTTTCTTAAGAAAAAAAAAAAATATATAAAGCTCTGTGAAGGTACTAAACACAGTTTGCCAAGGCAAGCAGCTCTGGTGCCAGCACAATCTACAGTGGAGCACTCCATCATGGTGCATGGGGGGCTTCCTGAACTGGGGAAGCCTCAGGGGCAGCTGAGGGTGCTGCCCGGACCCCACAGCTCACACCACAGTGGCTGAGGGGGACCTGGGTGGGGCCAGGAGCAACAGTGGCCGAGGCCATATTAAAAGAAGCCCTTGGGGAGCACTAGTGACCAGGAGTGCTGTGAACAGGGCAGGCAAACAGGGTGTGGTGTGTCAGCAAGGGCGTGGTGTGGCAGCAAGGATGTGGCAGGGCCATTTGCATGGCAGTCTGTGCGGCAGGGCATGCAGGAAGGGTGCTGAAGCTCTTCCAGCTCAACCAGGGAGCAATGGCATCCACCTGGCAGAAGGCCACGGCCTCTCCAAGCTCTGCACCCACCAGGGCTGACAGCTGCCCAGACAGAGCTGCGCAGGAACACGCTGGCACCCCGGTGCCAGGTCACAGGGTGGGCCCCACTCTGACACCAGTACGGTCCAGCAGCAGTGAACACTGCTGTGGGAGGTGTGCCTGGGGAGAGGAGCTCGTCCGCTTGGTGACAGAGGTCCGGGAGGGGCTGAGTAGGTTGAGGGGTATCAGGGAGTGCGAGAGGGAGATAGATTACTGGTATCGCACCCTGCCTTCCCTTGAACAGTTCCAACAGGCAAACAGGATGCATGATATGGAGAATTCCCCATCCTCTTTATGCCTGGCTGAATGTGGTGACTTAAGGGACAGGGGGCAATGATAACATCTCCTCTGCGACTACCCCACCTTCCCAGATGCCCAAGTATAAGAGGCGTGAGGCTCTGTAAGAGGAACCAAACAATAATGAGGATGTTGGTTCATCTAGCTTGGAGGTGTGACCAAGGTTAAGTCAGCCTATGCCCTGCATCAAAATTGCTTCCATAAAGAAAAGGAGATGGGTCATTTTCATAGGAGACTTCCTTCTGAAGGAAACAGAAGGCCCAACATACAGACCAGATCCACTTCTTTGGGAAGCCTGCTGCCTTTCTGGGGCCCAAGTTAAAGATGTGAAGAGAAAGCTTTCTACCCTGGTACAGCCCTCAGATTATCATCCATTATTGTTTTCTCAGGTAGGCAGCGATGAAGTTGCAACAAGAAGTCCGAGGGCAATCAGGTGACACTTCAGGGTCTTGAACAGGTTAGGGGATCAAGAGCATAAACAATGTTCTCCTCTATCCTTCCAGTTGCAGGGAACAATGAGGGAAGAAACATGGAGAGCCAGCAGATCAATACCTGGCTCTCAGCCAGGTGTCACCAGCAGAATTTAGGGATTTTTGATCATAGGTTGGTTTACACAACACCAGGCCTGCTGGTGACAAAAGGGGTACACCTGTCTCAAAAGGGGAAAAGGATCTTTGCACAGAAGTTAGCAAGGCTCATTGAAAGAGCTTTAAACTAGATTTGAAGGGGAAAGGGATAAAACTGGGCCTTCTAGAGATAAGCTTGGGGGCAGCATAGCAATGTTTGAGGGACAGTGTGCTAACAAGTTCCTTTGGTCTGCTGTCTCAGTGGAGGCAGGAGATCCATGTGGTAGCAAAGACACAAGGGTTATTGATGTGTTACAAATCAGGGAAACACCTGAGAATGGTCACATAAGAATTAGACCCTCTCTCCCAAAAAAGATGGTGGCATCAACAGCTCAACTGAGGCAAATCTACACCAATGCACACAACGTGGGCAACAAACAGGAGGAACCAGAAGCCACTGTACAGCAGGAAAACTATGATATAGTTACTGTCACAGAAACATGATGGGATGACTTGCAAAACTGGAGTGCTGCAGTGGATAGCTATAAACTCTTAAGAAGGGATGTGCAAGGAAGGAGAGGTGATGAGGTAGCCCTGTATGTTAGGGAGTGCTTTGATTGTCTAGATCTTAATGATGGTGATGATAGGGTTGAGTGTTTAATGGGTAAGAAACAGGGGGAAGGCCAACAAGGAAGATATTACGGTGGGACTCTGTTATAGACCACCCAACCAGGATGAAGAGGCAGATGAAATACTTTATAAGCAGTTGGGAGAAATCTCACAATTGCTAGCCCTTGTTCTCATGGGGATATTCAATTTACCAGATATCTACTGAAAATACAATACATCCAAGAGGAAACAGTCCAGGAGGTTCCTGGAGTGTGTGGAAGATAATTTACTGACACAGCTGGTGAGTGAGCCATCTAAGGATGACGCTCCACTGGACCTGTTGTTTGCAAACAAAGAAGGACTTGTGGGTGATGTGGCTGTTGGAGATTGTCGTGAGCATAACGATCATGAAATGATAGAGTTTTTGATTCTTGGAGAAGTAAGGTGTGGAGTCAGCAGAACTGCCACCTTAGAGTTCTGGAGTGCAGACTTTGGCCTGTTCAGGAGACTGGTTGATGGAGTACCCTGTGAGACAGTCCTGAAGGGCAAAGGAGTCCAGGAAGGTCATATATTCTTCAAGAAGGAAATCTTAAAGGCGCAGGAGCAGGTCATCCCCATGTGCCAAAAGATGAGCCGGCAGGGAAGAAGAGCAGCCTGGCTGAACAGAGAGATTTGATTTGAATACTGTGTTCAGTTTTGGGCCCTGCACTACAATAAAGACATTGAGGTGCTGGAGTGTGTCCAAAGAAGAGCAACAAAGCTGGTGAAAAGTCTAGAGCACAAGTCTTATGAGTAGAAGCTGAAGGAACTGGGGTTGTTTAGCCCAGAGAAAAGGAGGTTGAGGGGAGACCTTATTGTGCTCTACAACTACCTGAAAGGAGATTGTAGTGAGGTGGGTGTAGGTCTTTTCTCCCAAATAACAATCAATAGTAGAAGAAAAAACAATCTCAAGTGGCACCAGGGGAGGTTTAAATTAGATACTAGAAAAAATTTCTTCACTGAAGGGGTTGTCAAGCATTGGGACAGGCTGCCCATGGAAGTGGTTGAGTCACCATCCCTGGAGGTATTTAGAAGATGTGTACATGTGGCACTTAGGGACATGGTTTAGTGGTGGACTTGGCAGTGTTAGGTTAACAGTCGGACTCTGTGATCTTAAAGGTCTTTTTCAACCTAAACCATTCTGTTCTATTGAATTTGATTTAGTTAATTCCAGGAGATCAACAGAGGAAAGTCTTGCTATGGGAAGTAAAAAGTTTTCAAGAGTGGTGTGGGACAACAAATATTACAAAAATTCAGATACTTTAGAAATGTCTTTCTACCTGAAATCAGGAACATCAAAACTCTCATTCTCCCTTCTAATCTCTCCAAATCTTTTGTCTGGATAGAACTTAAAGGGTAGCATGATAAGGTCGGTACACTGTGTAGTCCTAAAGGAGCTGTGAAGATAGAGAGGTAGATAAATAATTATCCCAGCCAAACCCAGTAAAAAATACAAGTCACCTTCCCAACTGCTCTGGCTAATCACTACTGCAGTGCTACCACATTGGTTAATTTTGATTCCATTTTCCAAGTAGAAAATAGCTTTTGCCTAAGTTTTGTACATACTTTCCTGTAAGACCTTGAAGCCCTGTTTCAAATCCAAATTTCTTTAAATTATGGGGTTTTCCCTCAGAATGACAATCTAAAACTATTTCATCTCTGAAATGTTGAAACGTATGTGACATAAGTGTTTTATTACAGTATACATGTGAGATATAGTGCAAATTTTTAAGCTCAAGTTGCTATGTTAATCTATTTGATTAGTGCTTAAGTAATTAAATTTTAAAGTAGAAATATTTTTTTTTCCTAAGAACTAGGTACCCATAGTTTAAATCAATGAAAGGTGAGAGAGCAAAACCTCTTTAAAATTGGACTACTTTTATTTACATTTCTACATTTGGATTTATTAACTTAATTTGCAAGGAAGCAATGCACACAAATGAACATGAGGAACTCAGAACTGTTTTTTCTTCTGCAGAAAAAATATAAGAATTTTTAACGGCTTGTAGACTTTGATTTTTTTTTTTTTTTTTTTTCTATGCTATAAACTAACAGACTTCATCCAGTTCAATGAAGGATAGTCAACCAGGAGAGGTAATTCAGTGATGTAAGTTATCCTTATCTCCCTCCTTGCCCCACAGCAGAGCAAATGGGACAGCACTAGTGGCCATGTCAATGATATAGTTCATGAGAAAGTGAGCAGGAAAGCAAATGGTTTATGCACATACGGAGATAACAGCTTCTCATAGTGATAATCTGGTGTCCAGTCACAAACTGAGGATGCCTAACGTACATGCTAGCTCCCCTGAGTGCAGCAGTGGGCCTATGCCACCCAAATTAGTTCTGAGAAAAGGCAGTTGTGCTTTTTGAGGGACACGTACCCCAGCCCTCCTCACACTACCACCCCTGTGGAAAATCGCCGTCCACTTCTCCATTTATTCTGTGTCATCTTCCCATTTGTGGGCAGTTAGTTAGGTGGTGTTACTTACCTCACACATTCTGCAGATGTTAACTCTTTCAGACATGAACACTGACCCACATAAAACCATACTAAGTTTTTTTTTTTTTTTTTTCCACCACATAATCACTAGTCTCTTCTTTAACTAGTTTTTTATCCTTTTCTGTGTTTTAATCTGGATCTCTCAAGTTTGTAGTTTTAAGATGAGTCCTGTCATGTGAAACTTGATCAAAGGCTTGCCACAAATCCAAATAAAATATATTATATGCACAGTCATTATCAACCTTCCCTGTAAAATGAAGATATAGGTACAAAAATCTTGGGCTGTAGCAATGTATTTGCAAGCATTACATTATGATCTGCTACAGAGGTTTATTCTTTTGATGTTTCATTTGTAGTATATATTGTTCCATGAATAAGGTAATCCTTAGTAATTTTTACTCTGCAAAGTACAGAAAGAATGCCAGAGTAAGTAAAGGATAGTGTAAAAAGCTGCAGGTTTTCTTTAAAAACAGTGGTAGTTTTGGTTTGGGATTTTTTTGTTGTTTTGGGGTTTTTTATTTGCTTGTTTGATCCTCTATATTTGAGATAAACATTTTTTTTTTTTTTTTTTTTTAAATTGTGGTCAACTACAGCAATTAGAACTCTTATGTAGACTTGCCTCTGCTTTAAATTGTTTTGTCACTGGAGATAGTAAAAATTTTACTAAGAAGACAATAACATATTTTTATGTGAATCAGGAGGCTCATGCTCTCATTAGTGAGATAGAATACTTGGGTACCCACGTCAGTTGGAGTCTTTGCAAAATTTCTGAATTATCTATGTATTTTTAAAATGTGCCCATCATGTCAGAGACATTAAAAGAATAGCAGAACAGCACAAGGAGAGACTCAATTCCTCCCTGTTGTTTTTAAGCTTCTTATTGCTACTGTCCTCCTTCATCCATTGTTCTGTAAACTGGCTCAAGGCAGAGTTTTTTGTCAGTGACTGAAAAGGGGCACTGATTTTGGTGGTTGTTATTCAGCATGGCAGGGACAAGTGTACTATTTGAGGAGGTACTAGTAAGGAAATTACCATTAACATATCCCAGTTCCTGTATAGATACAACTTTAGAGTCATGAAGTTACTTTAAAGTACAGTCATTTGAGAAATGTTTTATGTCGCTTCATTAGTCTTTGGATAGCACTATACCATTCCAAAACTGGTAGGCTGGATCTCTGCACTGAGCTCCATATTTCCTGATCATATTAACATGACAGGCATAGCAGAGCTTGGCACCTGTGAACTCTTTCACACTGACTGTAGTAGTTGTGAATAGCAAAAAGTCTCTCCTGCAAAACAAAATCTAATTTACTGGTTCATCCAAGTTTCATGGAATATAAAAGAAAGGAAAAAGGAGAAGAAAGAAAGCTTACTATCTATGAATACTAGTTACAATTTACTTACTTTTCTCATAATTTCTAAACTTTACTCATACCAATTAACCCTGCAGCTGTCTAGAAATAGGATGGCTTTCTCCATTCTCTGTATGTCTCTTTCCCAACATGTGCTACAACTTACTGACTTCCTTATTGGGTCAGCTGCTTCAAGCCTCTAGAGACTTGGTTCATGGTTAGGAAGAAAACCTTTGGCTACTTTACAAGACTTTTCCCCATCAAAAATTACCCATTATTATCCCAATAATAACAACTCTCACTCCCTTTTCATGTTAATATTCTCTATGATAGCATGTTATCACATCATACTTACATTCTATTCAGTTTCTTTCTAATAGTCATATTTGATTAGTTCAGTATATGCAAGCAGATTAGATGACATTCTTGTTTTTATCAAGTTTAATGCCAACAATTTCCTGAGTTTTCACATAGTGTGAGCTGATAGAGCATGCAGAAAGAAACTTGGAACTTTATTGTTTATTGATGTTTTCTGTTGCTAAGGAGTTATGAATAAAGTTTAGAGTTCATGAAAAGGGCATCTGGGGAGTAGTGTAGTCAGAAGTCACAGAGAGGATAGTGAAAAATTATACTAGTAAGCATAGTGAGATTTATGAAAGAAAAACACCTACCACATGGGTTTGCTTCCCCCAAGGACGTACTTATCTTGGAGAAACCTGATTAAAAGAAATTGGTAGGATACTAAAGAAAAGCCTATATCATGCTCGTTCTTTTGTATTGGGTTTGTGTGGCAAGTATTTGGTAGCAGGGGGGCTACAAGGGTGGATTCTGTGAGAATCTGGTAGAAGTTTCTCCCATGTCCAATAGAGCCAATGCAGACAGCTCCAAGATGGACCCACCACTGGCCAAGGCTGATCCCATCAGTGATTGTGGTAGCACCTCTGTAATATCATATTTAAGAAGGGGAAAAAACCCTGTGCAACAGCAAATGCAACCAAAGAGAGGAGTGAGAGTATGTGAGAGAAACAACACTGCAGTCACCAAAATCAGTGAAGAAGAAGGGTCAGAAGGTGCTCCAAGTGCCAGAGCAGAGATTCCCCTGCAGCCAGTGGTGAAGACCATGGTGAGGCAGGCTGTCCCTCTGCAGCCCATGGAGGTTAATGGTGGATCAGATATCCACCTACAGCCCATGGAGAACCCCACACTGGAGCAGGTAGATGCTCGAAGGAGCCTGTGGCCCAGTAGGAAGCCCACACTGGAGCAGGGTCCTGACAGGACCTGTGGCCCCATGCAGAGAGGAGCCCGTGCTGAAGCAGGTTTTCTGTCAGGACTTGAGACCCCACGGGGGACTCATGCTGGAGCAGTCTGTTCCTGAAGGACTGCACTCTGTGGAAGAGACGCTATGCTGGAGCAGTCTGTGAAGAACTGTAGCTTGTAGGAAGGACTCACATTGGACAATTTTGTGGAGGACTGTCTCCTGTGGGAGGAGACTCCACACTGGAGTAGGGGAAGAATGTGAGGAGTCCTCCCCCTGAGGAGGAAGAGACACCATGTGATGAACTGACCACAACCCCTTTTCCCTGTCCCCACTGTGCCACTATGGTGGAGGAAGAGATAGAGAAGACTGGAAGAAAAGTTAAGGCTGGGAGAAAGGGAGGTATGGGGGGAAGGTGTTTTAATATTTAGTTGCTATTTCTCATTATGCTACTCTGATTTGATTGGTAATAAATTAAGTTTTCCCCAAGTCTGTTTTGCCTGTGACAGTAAGTGGTGAGTGATCTCTCCGTCTTTATCTTGACCCACAAGCCTTTTGTTGTATTCTCTCTCTCCTGTCTGACTATAGTAGGGAGAGTGATAGAGAGGCTTTGGTGGGCACCTGGCATCCAGCTAAGTTCAACCATCAACACCTTTGTACCATGAAGAACCTGTGCTTGAATCATCAACAGTAGAGTTGTACCATGGACTTCCTTTGAAGTCGTAAGTATATGTGCTGACAAGCTTCCTGATAGCAACACCAAGACTGAGTTCCAATAATGATAAATATCTTTTACTTGGGAACTGGGAAACACTGTTGTGCCTCTAAATTTTGTTTGGCTACCTCTACAGAGAGTGTCCATGATGTTGGGGTTTTGATTAGTCATATGGACTTAATTCTGTATTGTCTCTTTCTGTACAGGAGTATTAAAGTACGCACAAACATGTAATAGTATACTGTCACAGGGGAACAGGGTGGCATGGCTACAAGAACAAACCATGCCATGTAGGAATATAAAATCTAAAATTTATTTACTAAACAGGATAGGTATAGTGGGTGTATAGTAATTTCTATTCTAAGATTTATGAGACAGGCATACACTCTGTGCAAATATACTTATGACAGCCAAGGTTCCTGATCCTCTGGTCCAGTTGTGTCTGGCACCATAAAACTGGAGACCAGGGCACTTACTCTGACCTTTCAATGGGGCTGGAGGCTGGCTGGCAGCCTGGGGCCTCCATGCAGCTGTTCACACTACAGTTTAGCCTTCTGCATGATGTTGAACATCCATGGATGAGTTTCTCTCCAATGAGCTAATGATATAACTATTTATTGTTTTGGATAAGCCCCCAGTGCCCTTTCATGTAGCCCTGGGCCAATATCGTTGACCTTCTCCATATCTAAAGCAAATAAAGCAATTGATTGCTACATGCGTGACTGTCACACTGTGGTCTCTCCTCAAGCGTGTTGCAAGGAAGTAATGTTGTCAACCAGTCATCTGTACTTCTGTGTGTGTTTCCTGTGCAGATATAAACCATTAGAGGACAGCCAAGGTAGTCCAGGCTAGTGCTTTCAGATAGGCCTGCCCATGACAACTATCACTGCTTCTTTGTTTTCCCTCACGGCTGCCAGAGAAATCTTAAGAGCATTAATCTTAAGAACCAGACAGATACAGTTCAAGATTCATTGTCTGAGTAGTTCTTTTGGGTTGGTTCACTCATAGCATACATCTAAAACAACATACTAGTGTTGCCAAATTACTATGCATTATAACTTTTAACTGTACCAATGACATTTTTGAGCGTCTGGAGGATGATCTGAAGAATTGAGAAGGTATTGATGAGCACAGGCTAGAGCATGACCAGATCATGGAAATTTTTTGTTGGTTCTTAACCAGTATCCCAAATGAATATACAGCTATTTCCCTAACTCAGGAAGTATTAATGGAGGTTTTAAATGATTAAGATACCAAAAGATCTTAGGTCAACTTGGATATCATTAAATGCATATTTTAAATTCTTATTTTATAAAGGAAATCAATTAAATCTTAATTTGGTCCACTTGCTGTTACTGTCATTTGATAATCATGGATTCATAGATTAATTATAATATTTGGTGAGCCTATATCCAGGAATTTATACTACCAATATTAGCTATTATTGTTATTGTTATTGTTATTGTTATTGTTATTCTTATTGTTATTATTGAAGTAACATAGTAAATTAAAAGATAAATGTAAGTCTGGTTTATACAGACAAGTTTCAGTTTATAATTGAGGAAACAAAAGCATAAAGCAATGAAGTGACCTTAATGGTTTGTGTATAATAACAGCCAGCCTATGAGATAGCATTTCTCTCCTGACTCAGAACCCAGTTCTTCATGCATTGTATCATGCTCCATGATATACTTAGAATTCATTGTTCCTTACCACTAAAAAGAATTATTTAACTAAATAAATACCTACCTTATTACATATCTCAGTCATTAGCAGAGTTAGTGTACCAAAATAAGATGATGAGTACATGTTAATTTATCAGTAGATTTAGAGTTCTTGTTTTCTGAACTCCATATTTATCTTACAGAAATATTGCAGACAACATGTCTTATAGCTATCTAAATATAGTTATCTCTCTGTAAGTAAGGTGCAGGTCAAATCTTAGGAGGTACAGAAATGTGGTATTTCTAAATGGTATTCAATTGAATGTAATTATACATATCTAAGTATTAGATTCTGTACTTCTTAAAATTTTTGGACTTCAACAGAAATTTTGTGTGATGAGATTTGAGAGATCAGGCTCAAAAACTTGTAAACTTGGAGTTCCCAGGTGATGAGCCTTTATAAGGCATTGCAGAATCAGAATTATATAGCTTCTCCTGTGCAGAAAGACCATACCATAAACTCTCATCTTTTATGTACTGTGTAAAAACTTACAAAGGACCTTACTGGATCGAGCAGAGATGGACCAGGTGAAGCCAGGAATGAACTAGCTTCACATCTAGCGCTAATAAAAGGCGATTTCCGATTGCTTGGCCATTCTCATTTTTAAAAATTCCTTCTAAAGAAATTGATCTGATGTTATGGTATAATATGAACATTCTTACTCATGTTATCAAACTTTTTTTTTTCCCCATGTTAGTTTCTTTACAACTAATTTTCAAATTATAAGGTGTAGAAAAAAAATGTGGTTTATCTTCGTAGTAACTTAACCTAAATGAGTTCAGAATTCCTTTGGGAATATAAAACAGTTCATCAGGTCTACATTTTTTTTTTTTTCCCCCCAGGGAAGAAGCTTGCTGATTTATTTATAATATTCAAAACCAATTAAAATGCCCTCTAATTATTAGAAATACTTAATCTTCTCTAAGGCAATATAAAAATGAAAATAATTAAAATAACAGCAGAGAAATTGAGTATAAAGAATAACTGTACTAATTGTAAGGCATTATTAGAAGAAAACTACTGGAAAATTTACCCACAGTTTTGATAATGTCCTTTGCTTGCTAAAATGATCTGTATTTTCTATTTGGAAATATATAGGAAAGGTATAAAAAAGTCTATGCTTATAAACTTTTCTCAAATAGTATAGACTAGAGAATTTGGGAGAGAAAAAAAATGCATACTCGCTGTTTTATATTTATATAAACTCCATAAGAAGTACCACCTACACTGTAGCTACACTAGAGCATAGTTTAAAACTGTTGTGTAAGAACCTAGTTATTCAAATCAAAAATTAGTAGTTACAAAGTGGTTTTGCAATCTCTACAATGCAATTATCCTGCATGGTTTATGAAAGTCTGGCAAATTTTTCACATGTTCCTTTGGAATCAATTTATTAATTAAAAAATTAGGTCAGCTCCATTGACCTAATTAACTCTAATAAAACCAACTAGGTCATAATTAAGATTCTCCTTTCACATAGGTATTTTCTGTCTCTTTAGTGTCATTTAAGTCTGGAGGGCTAGTACAATTATTTCATGCTCTTTGTGTTTTACTCTGTCACCTGATCTGCTTATTTAAAACAACATGTGTCCCAAAGCTAACAAAAGCAAGGGACAAAATACTTTAAATGCCGAATCTAGCATCTGTATTATTCATGTCTTTTGTGGTCTCTATGAAAATATAGGGAGAACAAAATCTGTGCTAAAGAATAAGAAGAATCTTATAATCCTCACTGTATTGTCACTGCACCTTTCAGGGAACCAGAAAGGTTACTGGTTTACATGGTTTGAGCTTCAAAATTTTGTCAGCTGTCAGGTTAGGAAGTATTGATTGCACATGCGTTACTGGGTTAGGTTTGTTGCACTGAAGAACTATGTTGTTAAAAAGACACTGTCTGTACTACAGAAAGCAAATAGCAAGTTGCTTCATAATTAAGTTAAAGCAGTATGCCTATCCAAGCATAACGACTTCATAGCAAGACTGGGTTCATCTTTTGTATTAGGTTTATACTTACAAGAAGCTTGTTGGAACAGGATGGTGAGGTGTATAAATAGCACTCTACAGAAAGCTCCAATGTGTTTACTCTAAGCTGTTTGTCCCCGTTTCTGCTGTTGTTGGTTAACAGGGGAAGATAGGCCACCTAGATGATGTGTTACCCAAATTAGGCACCTATTTTAAGAGGGAATAAGCCACTTTCTTTACATGTTTATTTATCTCCTCTTTCTGAGAGACCTAAAATAGCTTAGATGAGAAGTCTAATCTTTCAGATAGTTATTGCAAGTTAAAAGAGCTATAGTAAGTTAATCATTGCAGTAAATTAATCATGCTTGTTGCAGTCTGACCATAGGCCAGATTGTCTAATAATTCCTTCTCCAGAAGAAATTGATGATAAAGTGAGTAACACAACAGAAGCCCTGAATAACCTCTGAGGAGAGTGCCCCATGGGAAAAGAGGCAATCCAGAAAGACTTAGCTAGGAAGTGTCTTAGTTGCAGGAACAAATGTTGAAAGAGAGGAAAAATCCTCTAGCTTCCAGAACTCATAAATATGTCAAAAGTCTTTTTGTCAAGTAGCTAGATGACTCAGTTAATTCAAAACAGTAAAATAACGATCATCTAGTGATTATATCTGGTGTGAAAGTAAAATGCCAGCTGAAAGATTATTTAATGCCCTCATAGCACATTTTACATGGGCCTTAAATGTTGCTGTTTCCAAAACTTCCACTAGAAGAAAATTAAAAGTTATGGGAATCAGCTCCAGTCAAAAGCCACTGTTGGTAACAATCAATGTCACTAAGCTCCTTGCTTGGCCAAAGATGACTGCAGCGCTGTGGCAGCTGTGATCACCTTTTTATATAATGCATATCGTAAGCTACTTTCCTATTCTAGCATTCACATAGTAGACTGGTGTAAACACTACTTTCTGTTTCTTCTGAGGGTACTTAATATAATTAAAAACTCTAATGTATGAATCAAATATGATATTGGCAGACTCTGCTTCAAATTGTTCCACTATTCTTATCTATTTATTTATATTTTTACAGACTTTACTTCAGAAACAGATATTATAACCAAGTTCAAGCTAGTGGATGACTTTAAAGCATTAATTCACCAAAGAACAAATAACTATAAACACAGTTGGAAAACAAAAAAAAAAAAAAAAAAAGGAACTTTCCTTTTTAGAAATCTAATAAAATATCAATAAGCAACAATTTTATAATGAAGTTTTGTTCTCTGGAGAGTACCTTACACATCTTCCTTGCCTTTTTTTTTTTGCCTAATAAAAGATAGATAGAAAATAGTCACTATAATTTAGATGGAAAATTCTATTCTGTATGTGCAATGCCATCCTTAGACTGTTTATCCTTCCTCCTATTTACCCATCGGTACATCAGTACATTATAATTCAGGCTACAGAAAGTCATAAGTGATTGTTCATAAATCATAATAAAATATGTCACATAACATCTAGGTTTTAGTGTAATACTGGAGTTATCTGGTGAGACAATCTGGACATTTAAATTGTATGTACTTTTCCTTTATCTAGGAAACAACATAGTTTTCCAGGTAGTAAATGGGATACACTTGTAAACACACACACACACACACACACACACACACAAAATAGGGAAAAAACTTTTTTCTTGTAATATTCTTTATTTTTCATGAGAAATGGATACAGAGTATTATCTGAGCATAATGTTTTTTAAAGGGTGGAAAAGTAGGAAAAATAGTGTAATGATCTTAAGTTATGTTGAAACAACACAAGTTTTATCAACTATAGATACACATATATCTGTTTCTAAAAATGTTATCCTTGTTACTATGGAAATTAAATGACTCACTATGGAAACTAAACGGCCCACTGTAGGAGAAGATCAGATTTGAGACCATCTAAAGAACCTGAGGAAACTGGAGGATGAAGTGGCTAAGCCACTATCTATCATATTTGCAGAGTCACGGTGGTTCAGTGAAGTTCCCACTGACTGGAAAAGGGGAAACATAACTCCCATTATTAAAAAGGGAAAACACAGGACAGTCATCTTGCTGAAAAATATGCTCAGTTTCACCTCTGTGCCCAGCAAGATTGTGGAGTTCATCTTCCTGAAAACTATGCTAGGGCACATGGAAATGAGGTAATCGGTGACAACCAACATAGCTTCACTAAAGGAAAATTTTGCCTGACAAATTTAGTGGCCTCCTACAATGGGGTTATAGTGTTTGTGGATAAGGGAAGAACAACTGATGTCATCTACCTGGACTTGTGAAAAGCATCTGACACTGTCCTGCACGACATCCTTGTCTCTAAATGGGAGAGACATGGATGTGACAGATGGACCACTTGGTGGATAAGATTGGCTGGATGGTTGCACTCAAAGAGTTGTGGTCAACGGCTTGAATGTCCAAGTGGAGAGCAGCAGTGCGTCGCATTCCCCATGGGCTGGTATTGGGACTAGTGCTGTTTAATATCTTTGCTGGCGACATGGATATTGGGATTGAGTGCACTCTCAGTAAGTTTGCCAATGACACCAAGCTGTGTGATGCAGTCAACACGCTGGAGGGAAAGGATGGCATCCAGAGGGACTTTGACAGGCTTGAGGGTTGGGCCCATACAAACCTCATGAAGTTCAACAAGGCCAAGTTCAAGGTCCTGCACATGGATTGGGGAAATCTCATGCACAAATACAGGTTGGGAGAATGGATTGAGAGCAGCCCTGAGGAGAAGGTCTTGGGTGTGTTTGTTGATAAGAAGCTCAACATGACTTGTCAATGTCTGTTTGCAGCCCAGAAAGCCGGTCATATCCTGGGCTGCACCAAAATAAGCATGACGGGCAGGTCGAAGGAGGTGATTCTCCCCCTCTACTCAGCTCTTGTGAAACACCACCTGGAGTACTGCTTTCAGTTCCAGGGCCTCAATATAAGAAGGAGATGGTCCTGTTGGAGTAAATCCAGATAAGGCCCATGAAGAGATCAGAAGGCTGGAGCACCTCCCCTATGAGGACAGGCTGAGAGAGTTGGGGTTCAGCCTGGACAAGAAAAGGCTCTGGGGAGACCATATAGCAGCCTTCCAGTACCTTAAGGGGGCCTATAAGAAAGCTGGAGAGGGACTTTTTACAAGGGCATGTAGTGGTAGGATGAGGGGTAATGGATTTAAACTGAAAGAGGGCAAATTTAGATTAGATGTTACGAAGAAATTCTTCACTATGAAGATGGGGAGACACTGGCACAGATTGACCAGAGAAGTTGTGGATGCCCACTACCTGGAAGTGCTGGATGGGGCTTTGAGCAACCTGGCCTAGTGGAAGGTGTCCCTGCTTGTGGCAGGGGAGGTTAGAACTAGATGATCTTTAAGGTCCCTTCTAACCCAAAGCATTCTATGATTCTATGATTCTATGATTCTATGATTCTATGATTCTATGATTCTATGATTCTATGATTCTATGATTGATTCTATGATTCTATGATTTATTTTAACACTTCTCTATGTGACCCTAACTGTAAAATTACATGATTTTACTTGATATACCTAATAGCAACTTTAGCAGCAAGATTAACAAGCAAAGTAAAGCAAAACACCACAAGAAGTTCTGGAACTTACTGAAATTTTAGTCAATAAACAGAACTTTGACATTTTTTCTTCCCTGCCATTAATATATTTTTCTTTGTTTTCTTTATCATGGAAGGAAATGCTTATTTCTTATGCAATATAATAAAAAATAAATTTGTTTTTTGCTTGAAGACAAGAAATTTTCACAAGAACAGCCAGTACAGTTACACAGCTACTGGATTTTAAGTTTCTTTTTTATTTAACCAAACTATTAGGAATCAGGTCTGCATTTGTTCACAAACCACTTAAGAACTGGAAAAAAAAATGAAGAAGTCTATGTTAGTCAAGTCTTCTTCTGGGGACAGAGAATGCAATAACCAATTGCTCATCCCAGGGGAAAAAAAGCACAGCTTGGAAATTTGATATGTCTATAAATATTCCTGAAATTTTGCTTTTAATGAGATGGATACATTTGCAAGCTTTTATATGCTAAAAACTCAGATTCTGGGTGGTTAACTCTTTTACAGAAAAAAACTGCAGAGATGAGTAATTGCCTATCCAGATGACTAAGAAGTATCTTAATTAAGCCATAAGGAGCTGGATGTTTCCAGAATTTGTCAGCTATGTTGATAAAAATTGAATTTGAAACATGCACATTGCTGTGCGTGGGAACAGTAGCTGTAGAATAGAAATTATGACATCTGTGGCAACATTTTGTCCATATCATATAGATGTAAAATTAAGGATGATCTCTGCTCAAGAAGTGTGGTTTACCTCATTTGAAAGAGGATCTATAAATTTATCCCTCAGCTCAAGTTGTGTACATGGCTTTTTAACATGGCATTTAAAGACTGTTAAGAAATATAATTCCTTTAGGATGATCCTATTGTATCAGATCCAAGGATAATTAATTATTGAAGAGAAAATATTCCTCCGTTCCTTCTGTTTCTTCTGATGTGCAGTCTTAGCAGTAGTTTGTTAGTTAGTTAGTTAGTTAGTTAGTTAGTTAGTTAGTTAGTTAGTTAGTTAGTTAGTTTGTTTGTTTGTTTGTTTGTTTGTTTGTTTGTTTGTTTGTTTTCCCCAGTAGGAGTGATGAACTGAGAAGCTAAATATTGCAATTAGATGACTTATTGTCATCTATTTGTTAAGGAATTTAATCTCACTAGAATCTTTTATCTGGCTTTTTCTGTAGCAATAAACTTACCTGTACTAGACAGTACTCTGAGTTTGTGACCTGAATAAGAACTTTTAGGACTGGTGATTAACTGGGGAATTTTTTTTGCTTTGTTATTTTGTTAATTTTGGATTGAGTAATACTACATAGCATACCATTTTGCTTCTAGATTAGCTGTCATTAATTTCAGCCCTCTACATGCCAAAAGAAACACTTGAGCTTCTGCATTTGGTATTAAAAAGTAACTGTTCCTCAGATGGGAGTCATCACCTGACTACATGTAGAGACCGCCACAGTGAAGAAAACTATGCTTGGGATAGTAAGTATATGCTCCCTTTACAATCAGTGAAGAGGAATAGACACTTGTAGTACCTAGGTATAGAAGCATACAATTGACAGAGATCAGATTGACTGTTTACTAGAAGGTCTTTCTCTCTTCATTGACTATAAATGAGTGACATTTCCAGTCTTTTTAAATAACAAGAGTATGATGAGTAAACTTGCTGAGGAGGTTTAAGGGAGAGGGAAGAGCAACAGAAATATATTGCACTAGGCAACAGAATGATTTTCTTCTTAAAAAGTATAGATTCTAAGGGTTTGAGATTTATTTTCTTTAAAAGATACGGCTGGTCCCTAAAGAGCTACAAACCTGAAATAATATCTATAGCATATCAACATGTTTCCATGTATGCAGTTGTTCTCAAAGTTTTAAAAATGAAATCCACCTTTGCCAGATCATGTGTCTTTGTGTGCCATCTTCTGCATATAAATCCAAACTAAACAGTTTCTCCTTCAAAACCTTACTTTTTGTTAACTAATCAATTTAAAAATAAAATTTTATTTCTAGGAATAGTCTTGCATTCTCTTTCCCACTTATATAAAAACCCCAGTAACTACCACCATTTTACCATTTCTCAGTTGGGGTAGCAGCAGATTGTTTCCTGCAGGTTAGAAAATTAAGATGACACTTCAAGTGCACAAGAATGTAAAGTAAGAGCCATAAGAACATTGTATAGTTAAGAACCATAATATGTAAATTAAAGACCATACAGTTTCATACTTCATCTCTGATGATGGCAAATAATAGATGCTTTAGAGAAGAGTGCTGGAACACAAAGCTATAGTGTAGGAAGCACAAAATATCACTTCCATTAACAAAGCTTCCTATTCATGAATGTTTTTCTTTTTTGAACTTATCTGATGACTTTTGTATTTCATATAAGTTTTTGCCATCTGCTACATTCTATAAAAATCATTTCCACAGTTTAACAATGCATGGAGTGATAAGAATGTCCCCCTTTGTTAATGTGAAAACTTGTCTGCAAGTGTTTAAGTTAAAGGGGTGGCTGTTAGCTACCTTTAGTTGCTGGCACTAACATTTATGCCTGGGACAGGAGTGAACACTGCACTACTTCTCTGTTTGAAGATGTTGGAAGAAATAAACAGGAGCTCCACAAAACATTCTTGTTGTAATTTCAGGTGTTTCTCCATAAATAGAAAATATTACTATAGACATTGGAAAGTAGGTGTATTTGCATAAGGTCTCCATGAAGATATATGAGGTTTTATTTTTTTAAGAACAGATATTAAAAAAAAAAATCAGGGGAAAAAAGTATTTAAAAATTAAAAAGGGCTTAATAAGTTTGTTCTTTTGGACAGATAATAGAAAATTTTATGGGTAGTTGGTGAAAGAATATGTGGAATGAAAGAAAATGCAGAAAATGCAGACAACACCGTACTTTGAGAGGATAGATTCAGAAATCATGGCCACAATAATCTGAAATCATCAATGTGAAATGTGTAGAAGTAAATAATACTGTTCAAGCTCATGTAAGGAGTTTTTTATGTACATGGTATATAAAGAATACAGCTCACTTATACCATCACTAATAGTTTTTTTGACAAAAGATAAATATTCTAAGAATAATGTAAAAAGAGGTATAATTTAACAGTTTTGATATTCAATGGCACAAAAGGAGAAAACACTGAGTTGGTGTATTGTCACTTTGGCTAAAGCATTGGCAAAAATCTTTGCTCTAGCAATTGCTTTTAATAAATTACTGGCAGTATTATGGAGAAGTGAAAACAGTGTTCATGCTTTTGCCCCTGTTCATCCACCTTACAATACAGAAGCTGTATTTTTTTTTCTTCTTGTATTAGGATAGTTTTCCCTATAGAGGAACTCTAAATCTTTGCTGTCCCATAAATATGTGAACATAAACAGTGATTTATTGCAATTTAGCTCCTGTTTTGGTGGAGGAGGTTTATGGTGCTGAGAAAACTCATTAATCTAATTCACAGCTCATAGTATAAACATAACCTTTACAATATATAACAGCAGAAATTATGTGTGGTTATGATTTACTGTTTGTGTTTTGGAAGGAGAAAGAAGTGCAAACTTGTTTTGCCACTTCCAGTTTTAATATTAATTGATTAAGATGAAGAATTAATATGAAACTGCTATAAATAACAATCTATGTGTATTTAGTTTTTGATACAAGTTTCTTTTTAAATATTAAATATTAAAATTCAGAAGCTGTGAGAACAGTGTACTGTGATTCAGACAAGCAGCTTTAAAAAACATTTTCCAAACAAGCAGAATTGCTATTAAGCTGCTCATTTATTAGGACAATAAATCTACTTGAAAGATAGATTTCTGGAGTTGTCTCTTGAACATCCATGTAATACAGAAAAATAAGAGATTAAGTAACTGTGTTGTAGTAGTGTTAAATTGCTCTTTAGGTTTACATACTTAAGTATGAATATTTTATTAGGATTCATATTCTCACTGAAGTGTAAAACCTCAATTTTGAATCAAGAGTGGTTGTTAATATAATAATTGTAATATATTCATATCATGTAATGCTATTATGAGTTTACTTGTGCTTCTACTGAATTTTAAGAGAAAACTGTGATGCTTTAATAATAGGCATATTTTTTGTTAAATGATCAAAAGAACTATCAAAATTTGGTGTTCCTGTTTTCAGTCACTTTATAGAAAACCCTGAATAAAGAGATAATACCTATAATTATGAAATCTCAATATTTTTTATATACATTCTGGGATGTTCTTAGCATGTTTCTCATAGTTTAACTTTCTATAATATTGTTCAGAGTATTTTGCAAAATGTATATAAGTGATGTAATTGGAATGTTCCATATACTTAGTTATAGTTTTTTGAAAATGTTACAGTTTATACATAGGAAAGTTAAAAATATGTTATCAAAAACTCTTAACCAATCAATTTATGATTCTTTTATAGAACCATATTCTCTGTATAAGTCACTGTTTTAATAGAGACTGTGAAAGTGAACTTTATACAAGATTTGTGGTTTTAAAATAATACTGATATATTGATATATTATTATTAATAATAATAATCTTAAAATAATGTATTTTACTATCCAGGGTTTATGAGAAAGTTAGGAACCATTACAGTGATAAACGATAAACTAGCTCGTAAAATGTGACTTCCCTTTCACACTTCAAATGAAGCTTCAATTTAAATTTGATAAAATTATGATAAAAATTCCCATTGGAAAGATTTTATTATTAAAAGCCTTTACTTTGTAAGCACTATAATTCCTTCAAATTGTAAGAAAATATTGCTGATTAAAAAGTATTTTATAAAGTGTTGATTACTTTTAGTTCACCTTTCATCTGAGTTATACCACCACTGGTGGTCTCCTTGTGACCAAAATTTAGTTCTACGAGTCATATCTTGTTCACATTTGTAAGATATAGGGAGGAAAATGATATCTCTTTATATACTTCTTCACAGTTTTCCTTGATTCCTTTCTTTTGTATGGTCAGAGTTTCAGTACATTTCAAGAAACTAATTTTAAAATTTCTACTAATGTAGTACATATTCCAGCAATGTAGTTGTACTATGCTATTTGAATTTAAAATATGTGTATTAATTTACAAAATTAGCTGGTGTTAATTACTCAACTTTCCTTCCAAGCTGTGAAAGGAGGAAACAAATGAAAGCCATCTCTTCAACAGTTGTTAAGAAAATACAATGGTGTCTCTAGTGACATTGAAAGAACATAGATATTCTTTAAGAACAAATTACTAAAAAAATGAAAGTAAATCAAGATCTAGAAAATGGTTTTTATAAATTATTTAGTGACTTAGACATTTAAAATACTATTTTTTACTCACCTACACGTTTATGTCTTTATGTGTAATGAGTAATATATTATTCCAAAAGTTAAACAGATGATGTTTGGATGACTCTGGGTGAAGTTTCTGTTCAATGTGAAGACACTGAGGACATATCAGTTCTTGCAAAGAGTTTTAAGTAATGGGATGATTTAACCTGAAATTCAGTAGAATTTTGCAGATAATTTCCCTAGAATCTATTTTAATTTTCAATATCAAAGCTCATCAGTGGAATGCATAAACTATTTTCCTTGTATTACTTTTTTTTTTTTTTTTTTTAACAATATATTTAACTGTCCTGAAGAGCTGATTAAATATTAAAGGAAACCTTTTAGAATATAGTGACTGACGTTTTCAGCTATAAAATATTATAGAATCTGCTTATGGGGCTAACAATTTCCCATTTCTTCCAGCAATGGCAGAAAAGTACATTACCAATTCCGGCTTAAAATATATTGAGTTTTGACAGAGTCAAGTAATGTAGAGCAGTTGTCCATGTTGCAGAAGTGTGAATCATAACAGTGAAATGCTTGGCAATGTATTTTGAAGATTTAAAACGTAAGGGTTGTATACTGACCCTAAATTGTATAATCAATAATAATGTATGAACAATGATGTAGTAATACTGAGAGTTCTGCTATGGAATTACAGAACCCTAAGTGAGGCAGTCTAGCTAATAAAATGTTTTCTTGAACGCTAAATCTACTCAGTGAACAATCAGAACTGAACACTGTCATGTTTCAAAGAAGGGCTTTATGTAAAGCAAGCCAGTTTAAATCTAAAAAGCTTAAGGATGGTTTTTTTTTAATATTTTAATATCCATAAACCCATAAATAAACCCATATATTGTTATACAAATCTGCAAGTACTTTTCTGTAATACCTGAATAGCAAAAGAAGACAATTCACTTACAGGTTTGGTAAAATAGGCTTAATCATTCAAACCTGAAGATAAATGATTATGATCAGATGGAAGACATTTGTATGACAAGGTTATTTCCTGTCTAGACTAAATTTAATCACAGCAAGTACCATTTCATGTAATCCTACTCAAATCTATTCCCATCATTCACTAATTCATTAGCAGAAATACTCAAGATGAAGAAAATTTAGAACACATAATACAATAGTGTATTTCAATATTACATGTATCAATGTCTCTCACATATACTGTTTCTCACAGTATCTTTCTGTACAAAATGTCCAGCATACAGCTAAGCAAGTCCATGATATGTTGGGTGAGAAACTGGCTGACAGGTTGAACTCAATGTGTTACAGTAAATGAGGTTACATCAGGCTGGTGGCCAGTCACAGGTGGGGTTTCCCAGGGCTCAACTTTAGGGCCAGTGCTTTTTAAAGATTTTATAAATGATTTGGATTCAGGAATCAAATGTATATTGTTTGTTGATACTAAATTAGGAGGAGCTGTGGACTAAAGAGTAAAGAAGGTAAAGAGGCCTTACAGAGAGATCTGGGCAGACTAGAGAACTGGGCAATCATCAATCGTATGAAATTTAACGAGAGATAGTGCCACATTCTCTACCTAGGGTGGGGTAACCCTGCTTATACATACAAACTAGAGGACAAGGGGCTGGAGAGCAACCCCACAGAAAGAGACATGGGGGTTTGGTTTAATGGCAAGTTGAATATGAGTCATCAGTGTGCCCTGGCAGCCAAAAGGGCCAGCTGTGTCCTGGGGTGCATCAAGCACAGCACAGCAAGCCAGTCCAAGGAGGTGATTGTACCACTCTACACTGCACTGGTGTGGCCCCACCTCAAATACTGTGTGCAGTTTTGGCCATGTCAATATAAAGACATCAAACTATTAGAGTGTGTCCAAAGGAGTGTGACCAAGATGGTGAAGGGTCTTGAGGGCAAGACATGTGAGGAGCAGATGAGGTCACTTGGCTTGTTCAGCTTGGAAAAGAGAAGGGTCAGGGGTGACCTCATCACAGTTTACAACTTCTTCAAGGGGGGCAGCAGAGGGGGAGGTGCTGATGTCTCTCTGGTGATGATTGACAGGACATGAGGAAATGGTACGAAGCTGTATCAGGAGAAGTTCAGACTGGACCTTAGGAAAATAAAGGTTCTTCACTGAGAGGGTTCTTGGTCACTGGAATAGGCTCCAGAGTGCTTCACTGAGAGGGTTCTTGGTCACTGGAATAGGCTCCAGAGTGAAGTGGTCATGGCACCAAGCCTGTCAGAGTTCAAGGACTGTCTGGAGTGTCTTTTAGTCATATGGTGTAGTTCTAGGTAGTCCTGTGAGGAGCAGGGAGTTAGACTCAATGATCCTTGTGGGTCCCTTCCAACTGAAGACATTCTATAATTCTATGTTACATGTACATTATCATATGGATTAAAAAAATCATTGACTGAATTACATGAATGTGTATGTTCTACTAACTACTAATGTATATTTGTAGTTGTGCTTTCTGATGTACTTTTTAAAAGAAATCTGATTGTAATATAGTGAGGGGGGGGATTGTCTGTTTGTTTGTCTGTTTGTTTCTAATTGTGTTCCTAAATCAGGTTAAATAACTAATTAGAAGAACAACCAAACTGGTGAAGGGTCTAGAGAACAAGTCTTATGAGGAGTGGCTGAGGGAACAGGGGTTGATTAGCCTGGAGAAAAGAAGGCTCAAGGGGAGACCTTATTGCTCTCTACAACTACCTGAAAGGAGGTTGTAGCAAGGTGGGTGTCAGTCTCTTCTCCCAAGTAACAAGCAATAGGATGAGAGGAAATGTCCTCAAGTTGCAGCAGGGGAAGTTTAGATTAGATATTAGAAAAAATGTCTTCACCCTAAAGGTTGTCAAGCATTGGAACAGGCTGCCCAGGGAAGTGGTTGAGTCACTGTCCTTGGAGGTATTTAGAAGACATGTAGATGTGGCTCTTAGGGACATGGTTTAGTGGTGGACTTGGCAGTGTTAGGTTAAAGGTTGGACTCAGTGATCTTAATGGTATTTTCCAACTTAAATGATTCGGTGATTCTATGATTTCTATATGGAAAGATTCACAGAAGTAGGTGGGACAGTTTGTGAAGACAGATATTATATGCTAAAAGAGTATATGAAATCAGTCTACTAGTTAATTTTTTTATACAGATGTCTCTGATGGCATAATAATACTTAAGTAATAAAATGAAGCTCAAATTGGTAAAAAATAAAAATACAATTATATTAATCTTTTTAGAAGCACCACATTTTGAAAACTTTTTTCTATGAACAAACCCCATTATTCATTTTTTTTTTTATATGAGTTAACTTTTTCTCTCATTCCATTTTTATTAAATAAGATTCAGATACCTCTTTCCAGGGAACAGCTGAAAAAAGTTTATTCTAGGTTATTTCCCTATAAGAAAACAAGAGTACAGTGAACACTCATTCCATCTAAAGCATACTGAATTACTAAACTCTTTAGCATTAAACTGATTGTCACATAGAATCTGTCCTTATAAATATTTTCTACTGAAAACAACATGGGTGTGTGACACTTATGCTATATCCACCCCTTGCAAAAATTAAAATACTTGACAGTATTTTTTGATGGACCCAAAAGTTCCATCAAAGAAACATATCACCAGCATGCTTTTTTGAATAGTGATATTCATATATCCTAAGAAAGGCATACTGTGGGCTTAATTGAATAGCATCTAAGAGTAATTCTGAGGGATCACCAACTGTGTCTTCACAACTCTAGTTCTAGGTGGGAACATCATGTAGGAGTACAGATTCATCATTTAAAGGTGCTTGAGTTGCTTCACTAAATAAAGATCCCAGATCTCTCTAGCTTTGAATATTCCACTAGAAATGGATATACCTGAGATGTTATTGCTCTTGTTTTAGGCCAACATGGACTGGAATTAGGACATTCAGATTATTTAATTCAATCTCATTGAAAGGTTGAGGTAAGAATCAATACTAGGTCTGCATGGTCCCATTTCTGTCCTGCCAGTATCAAGACCACTTTTCATGCATTTTTCTTCTCCTATAGATTAATTCTTATATCATCTTTTAACAATTTGCCTGAAGTGAGATTCATTTAATGTACTGCTAGACAGGTAAACATTACTCTAAGATAGTTGTATAAACCCCCACAAGAAGAGGGATAAATACCTCCAAAGGAGCATTTATCCTAACTGAAGATAGATGTATTAGCCAAAGCAGATGACTATTCTTGTTTCTGCACCTCTGGTGCACAATCCTGACCTCAAGTTATATGCCTGATGCTGTGTCAATGGTCCAGCCTTTGTATGCTTCAAATAAAGTACTTCAGACCTCCTAAACTCCCTCATTACTTCCTCATGCTGTTTCAGATATTCCCAAGCCACAGTTATATCCTTACATTTTTCCAAGAAAATTTGGCAGGGAGAAACATAAAGTTAGGAGCAGAAAACACCTTCCTGATTCTTTCTACTTTTTATTAAATAACTGGGAATTACAAGCCCTCCTTTAATGAATCAGAAATTACTCAGTATTTCAGGCTGAACCGAATTCTTCCTTCTCCTTCTTGTCAGCAAGTCTTTAACTGAAGTGGAAGATTCTTCAAAGGATACATTCTGCTTTGAGACAGGCTCCTCTTCCCATGCCATGTACTCACACTCAGAAGGTATAAATCCACCAGACCACATATGCTTATACCTTGGAGAATGACTACGGGGAAGGGACATTTTTGTACCATTAGCTATAGTCCAGTAGTTGATAATGTATCAGTGACTCTGTCACTCTTCCACAAGATATAAAAGACCATCCTTGAACAGGTTAGTCATTTTAGAATACAGTACAGGAGGATATGCTTGTGCAGTCACTATTTCCACACATTGTCTGAAAGAGTTCACAGTGTGTTATTTCTACACAATACCAACACAATAAACCTATTTCTAATACTGCGGAAAGCATAATCCCATGTAAGGATTCTTTTACTGGAAATAGGAATCTTCTTCATCTTTCCACCATGAGTCTAAAAACAGATGCAGCCTTGATCTAGATAAGGACTGGCACAGCAATAGGAACTGGAACTTCATCTCATGATACAAGACTGTGTACCACCTCTGTTTCTGGTAATTTCACAGGAATGGTAATAATGAGGCATACAAGCTTGAGTTGTCTCTGTTCCTTTAAATTCTTGGATGCAAAGCACTCCTTCTCATACTAGAGAAGTGCTGGTTTCTTGTGAAGAAATTGCTGCCACCTTGAACATAGGAGTTTCCAGACTATACAGCTACATTTCTAGAGTGTAAGAATAGCTTTGCAGCTTGACTTCTGCTGCTGTTTCTTGATTAAGATAAGAGTGTATCAGTGTCTTTTTGTTGGAGACCAAGAAACTGTAACGAACAGTAGTTTGTATATCTACAAGATACCTGCTGTCACCCTTGAGGAGAAAGTTGGGATTCAACAAGAAACTCCTAGTCTTCTCAAAATAATTTTCTGCTTCAGTAGAAAAGTTGGTAACATTACTGGGACATATGTAACTAGTTGTTTACTCTAGACATTGTAGTCTTACATATTGTTAATGGTAGCAAGCTGTGCATTGCATGTCAGGATATTTCTTCACCTGTCTATCTTGTTCCCTCTCTCATCCATTATCTTTGTTTCTCCTCTTTTCACCCTTGGATAGCTGATCTCCACGAAGAGAGAAGCCCATATATCTCATTATTTCACATTTTCCTTCTCACAGATGGTAACCCCACCTGCAGATCTGCCCTTTTCATGCCATTACTAACTTCATGCTCTGTTTAAACTCTATTATATTTGCAACCAGGTCACCTGCTGAGGGAATGGTTACTTCTGACAAGACCCAATCTCCTATTGAGCAAATGAGCTACAGACACAGAGGCCCAATTATTATTAAGTGTTGGCATAATTGTAATTATAAGTAGAGTGTTTCATTATAATACAGCTGTTGAGCCTTTAATGCATCCCTGTAATGTGCTTTATTAATAAGCTGTATAGAACTGCTGACTTCACAATTTTCTGTATCACAGTTATGATAACAAAAGAGGTTATGAAAATGAATTCACTACGGGAGCCCTACTGTGTTAGTTACTACGATTCAGAAGTTTATTATGGTAATAAAGCAACATGAGACAATAATGTTAGGAACTGAAATACACTAATGATGCTTCATATTGTTCCAAAAACATTATGCAGAATTGGTAAAAAGTGTTATGACTTGCAGATAGTCAAATGTAGCAGATGTCATATTACTGAATAAAAGTGAGAGGGACAATACTGTTAGCCTCTGCACTGTTTGCTACTTCCTCCCAAGTCTTCCAAAGTGAAGAGAATTTTTAAGTTGGTTGGTGGGTTTGTTGGCAGAAAAAGATTATTTTTATTAATTCTTACCAATTTCTAAATCAATATTTGAGTGAGGAATTGTGTGATCTTCACTAGACGTTTTTTATGTAAATTTGTTGACAGTTGGTAAACAGGTCACCGGAGCAATGGACAAGTTCTTGAAAACAGTGTTCCTACTAGTCTTGAATGTATTTTTAAGCTAACTGTTAGCCAGTTAAAATTGCTCAGTGTAAATCTACCTCCAGTGGGTTTCAGAAAATAAGAACAAGACAGATCAGAACAACAAAGGAGATTTATGACAGTCTTCCCAGTTTTTAAATAATGGCAGAGTCCACTGTCCTGGATAAGCACTTTCTATATGACATTATCACATACTGTGTTTGATTCAGTCTAAGCAGGGTTCCAGCAAGACTCGCTCCATCTGAATCAGGATTACCCAGAAATGGGTGGCACTCTTTAGACATTAATTTTTATTAATCTGGATATGATTGCATTGCGAACAATGTATCCATAAAATCACTGTACCCTGATTACCCATGTTGCTTAATAGTTTACTGCATCTTTGATTTTTGCTTTCAGCCTTTTCAACTAGTTTGCTCAAAGGCAAATCTTCTCTGAAGGGCATCATTCTTAAGAACTGTGGACACAAATCAGTATGCAACACTTAGCATGAAGACCAAGTTAGGGGCTCTAGTTCTCTTTTGTTCAGCAGTGTAGAACTATGCACATATATCCACATATGTTTATGTAGATATATGGTCTTCATATAAAAAATACATTTTTACATTAAGAGATTATACATGTTAATTTTAGTGCTATAGATCTGTATACGGTGTGCAGAGGAATAGCAGTAAATTACTCTTGCAGCAAAACTATGCTGTGACTTTCATAAAGTATGTCACATTACTGAAGACTAGAGAGTACAATATGCATTAAATGTACTGCAGCATGATAAGAATGATCAGAATCACAGAAAAAAAATAATTTAAAGTGAGATTAAATTAATGAATGGCAAAGTTTTAAAAACACGTCTATCTCAGAACAAAAGAACAGTGAGGATATTTAATAAAATTAAGGGTAGCATGTTCAAAAATTATGTCAATAAATACTTTCTCATAAACTGTACAGAACTCATTGCTATAGGATTTTGCAAAGCCAAGAAAATAAAAGAAATTAAAATGGAGTGTCTACCTACAGACAGTGGTAGACATAAAATCTGGTGTCCCTAAAAGCCACTTAAAACACAAGGAGAAACCCAGTCCACCTATCTTAGGGGACTGCTTAACACAGTATATACTTTAATTCATTAGACATCTACTTGAGTATCTAGTTTCATTATACTGAAAATGCCTTATGTACATAATTTTGTTTGTCAACACATTCTTGAGATGTGTTTTCTGCTGAAGTGGGCAATCTTTGTCCAATTGTAAAATGTAACTTCAAACTATAGTTAGATGGTCCTTAAAAAAAGGGGGTGGGTGGGTGTTCTGAGAGCAAATCTGAAATCATCAGTCTTTTTTGCACTCAGCTGTATGTAATATTAATCAGTCTCTCCTCTGGTCGGTCCTATGGTGCTTGCATGCTGGGCTTCACAGTGGACTGAAATTAACTAGAGAGAAGAGCAATACTCCATGTAATTGTGGTTGCAACCCATCTTTGCCTTTATGGAAATGACTAAGTCTTCTAGCAATAACCTCTTTGAGTGAATGCTCAAAATAGAAGATTATTAGGCAAAAAGTGCTTTCTTCCACTCTTGTAATGAAGAGGGTTAAATGGTTCCAAGAATCTTGAGACAATAATTTCCTATTTTTCCTCCAGTAGAAAGACCTAGGTAGTTGACCTAATTAACTGAGTTTCTTTTTGAAAGAACGCATTTGAAGGTTTCTTATACATTCACTGAAAAAAAAGGCAGGTACCTTATCTGGATGGACCGTATCCTTGTCTTTAAAGGAATTCCTCTTCAGACTCAACAGAGAACTTTATGTTAAATATACTGAAGTGCCTCCATGGGGCCAAATATCTAAAATTTTCATGAGATAGTTGTTAAAGTACATGCCTAAACTAGGATGTAATGGAAGATTAATGTGTTTTTGAATCATAGAATCATAGAACAGTTTGAGTTGGAAGGAACCTTTAAAGGTCATCTAGTCCAATCCCCTCCTGCTTTGAGCAGGGACATCTTCAATGATATCAGGTTGCTCAGGGTCCTATTCAGCCTGACCTTGAATATTTCCAGGATGGAGCATCTACCACTTCTCTGGGCAACCCATTCCAGTGTTTCACCATGCTCACTGTAATTTTTTTTTTTTCTTTATATCTGGTCTAAATCTGCCATCCTTTAGTTTAAAAACACTGCCTCTTTTCCTACCACAACAGGTCCTGCTAAAAAGTTTGTCTCCGTCTTTCTTATAAGCCCCCTTTAAGTACTGAAGGGTCTCAATAAGGTCTCCCTGGAGCCTTTTCTCCTCCAGGCTGAACAACACCAACTCTCTTAGCTTTTCCTCAGAGGAGAGGTGTTCCATCCCTCCGATCATTTTTGTGGCCCTTGTCTGGACCCACTCCAACAGATCCATGTCTTTCCCATACTGAGGACTCCAGATCTGAACGCGGTACTCCAGGTGGGGTCTCACAAGAGCAAAGTAGAGGGTCACCTTCCTCGACCTGCTGGCCACACTTTTGATGCAACCCAGGATACAGCTGGATTTCTGGGCTATAAGCACAAATTGCCAGCTCATGTCCAACTTTTCATCCACTAGTACCCCCAAATCCTTCTCCACAGGGCTGCTCTCAATCCCTTCATCCCCCAGCCTGTATTGATACCAGAGGTTGACCCAACCCAGGTGTAGGACCTTACACTTGGCCTTGTTGAACCTCATGACATTCACATAGTCACACTTCGCAAGATTATCCAGGTCCCTCTGGATGGCATCCCATCCCTCAGGCCTGCCAACCACATCACTCAGCTTGGTTTCATCTGCAAACTTGATGAGGGTGCACTAACGAGTGCACCACTATCTAGGTCACTGATGAAGATACTGAACAGTACTGGTCCTAATACAGACCCTTGAGGGACAGCACTTGCCACTGATCTCCATCTGAACATCGAGCCATTGACCCTCTGGATGCAATCATCCAACCAATTCGTAATCCACCAAGTGGTACATCCATCAAAACCTTATCTGTTCAATTTAGAGAAGGATATTGCGGGGGACTGTGTCAAAGACCTTACAGCAGTACAGATATATGAAATCCATAACTCTTCCCTTGTCCACTGATATAGTCACTGCACCATAGAAGGCCACTAGGTTGGCCATGCAAGACTTGCCCTTGCTGGAGTTGTGTTGGCTTTGTCAAATCACCTCCATGTGCCTTAGCATATTTTCTAGGAGGACATGTTCCATGATCTTCCCAGGCACAGAGGTGAGGCTGACAGTTCGGTATTTCCCAGGGTCCTCCTTTCTACCCTTTTTTAAAATGGGTGCAATCTTGAATTAATTGTCACTGAGTGTTACAAGATGCAATGGCCCATGATGATCAGTTAGAAAAAAAAGATTAAATGAGAACTGCAAAAGAACACTGGAGTCATGAAACATTTCACTGGACTTAAAAGTATTTGGAAATGTGGAAGATTTAAACTTCACTTGAAATGTGTAATAAATGGGTGACAGTAGAAAAGGAGACATTTAGAGGCAGTCATATCTAAAGCAGCTATTTCTGAAGCATTACCTGATTTTAATACTGCTCAGTTAATTCAAGCAGAGGAGGCTAACTATATAACTATTATAGAAATGAGAAGTTCTTAATTTCATGTAAAATAGATGGAAAGATGCTTTTAATAGAGTTTATTAAAATAAAAGCAGAGAAAAATTTATAACGAATCTATGGATGAGACCTCATCTTGCAATTTGGTGGAGTAATTGAAATCCCCTATTATGAGATAGAAATGCAATGAAAAAATTTTAAAAAATACAAGACAAACAAACATTAAAAAAAAAAATGGTTGGAAAGAAATTAGAGATAACAAAATAAGCAGAATTTTCTAAGCATAGGAAATTACCAAGACAAAACTGAATGTGATGGAGAATGGATAGGATTCTTGAACTGCTGGAGAATATATTATGAGGAAAGATATTGAAACAGAAATATATGGGAAATTCAGAGCTGAAGTCCACCCAAAGCTCTGAACAGCAGAGGACCAAGCCAACACTTAATGTTTGGGAAAAGTCAGAGGAAATTATCATGACCGTAAGAGATTGCAAGTATCAGAACAGAATGTGCATTATTGACAAAGTGGATAAAGTACCATTGGTTCAGAAGAATTATTCATAAGACATTATAGTGATGAGAATGGCTGAGAAGAATATAGAAACTGTACTAATTTAAATTGAAACAAAATGCACTGTGGTGCCAGAAATAAAGACAGTAGTACTGCTGAAGAGATACATAGGTAACAAAAATGAGGCAGGGTAATTATTTGAGTCTTAACCTGATTATTTTGTTCACAGACATAAATATGTCAGAAAAATATATGTATAAATATATGTATAAATATATGGAAAAAGTTGCAAATTTTAATTTCTACCAGAAACTATACCAGAAATAATTATACATGGTCACTCTATTGACTTCAACATAAATGAAAAAAAAAACCACCACTGAGTAGGCAGACAGCAAAGACGAAGATTTTGGGAAAGTTCACTGTACACTGAAGTAGGGTTTAAGAGAACATTTTGGTTTAATTTTGATATCAGAGGCTGAGGAGAAAATGTATAATTACTTCATATACTTTATTGTTATTGAAACACAAGAAAAATGCAAAATCATGGGGAAATGAAGAAAACAAAGTATTTGTGCTTATAGATAGGCTCAAGGAAGCAAATACTTAGAAAATGAACTTTTTCATTTAGCTACAAAGAGAAACATCTGTTGAGAGATGGCCGATGCCAGGTATTTTCTGATTTGATTCAGCATCTGGGTCCTGGCATATGACTGTAGAAAACTAGAGCTCATGTTTATGTAGACTGTATAGTTTCTTGGAAAGTACCATTTCCTCTGACTGCTGTATGATGTTCAGCACTTGTTGCATATTGAGGTGAATCACGGACTCTGGCAACTCTATAAGAGTCAGAAATCAAAATCTCTTTTTTTTGCCGATACAAGTGCATTTATATATCTTCCTAGCAACTGATCACACATAAAGAGAAGGCTTGATTGGTTACATGCATTCTTCACACACTGTTCACACGCCTAAGACTAACATTTGATTGGTTATTACCCCCTGTCCATAATACACCAGACAATTCATTGGCTACAAGTTAGTTACTGCTATCCTAAAGCCTATTGGTTAATTAAATCTTACAAGCACAAACACAATGTTCTATACACTTTTAGCTCAAGGTAGAAACTTCCCACTGTTTAAGAATTGACCAGATGTTTCCCATCAACCATAGCCTGGCATGTCTTCTTCAGGAAGATCTCAGCATCCTTATCTTATTTTTCTACATTCCTGCTTGCTACTTCCAAGGCTTCTGGCTGACGAAGGGCAAGATGTTCTCATTATTGACCAGCTGTACAGCGCTCTCAGTTCTTCCTCCTCTTCTTGCATCCCCTCTGCGATGCATCCAAAATCTTGCTTTTGTCTAATGTGGCCATTGTCCTCCAAAAATGATTCCACAGCATATCACTGGGAAATGCAAGAGATTTATTTTATTGCGTTAAGACAGGTAATTTCTGCACAGATGATGGTTTGTTCTGAGAAGTGACAGTAAAAGAGTGTGGCTGGAGACTCCAGGCAGTCCTGGAGAAAGTCATTTAAGCTTTTGTTATTGGAAGTATACCTGGGAAGAAATTAAGGTGTAAGAGAAGATGACAGTAAAACTGTTTTTATCCTCAGCATGCATACCATAGCAGAGAAGAAAGGATACTTCATGGTAAAAATAAACAATGGAATTCCCTGGCTCTATCAGTAACTCCAGAGTACTACTGTGCAAAATTGCCAAATAAAGTTGAGATATAAATTCTAACAAAGAATTTAAAGAACTGAAATGGGTATTTATTTATTTATTTATTTATTTATTTTTAGTATTGTATAGCATTACACAATTGTTAAAAAAACATAGTGAACCTTAGCTCTTTAGATCTGTTCTGATAAACAGATAACTAAGGATATGTGTTTGCTATAATACAGAAAATATGTCTTCGCAGACTCCATGGCAGTTGGTTAGCTGCCTGGGAATTTTTTACAATAGATCTGACTTCCTGCTCTGACAGCTTTGCAGTCATACTTCATTCATAATAATACATGAATGGCAAAGAACAATGTTTCATCATAGCTGGTTCTAAATGTCATGGATTATTTAAAAAAACTATATTCTATCATGTTCAAATAAAGTAGATAAATCTGTTCTTAGTGTTAAGTATGAAAAGCTTCATTTTAATTCTAGAGGGAAGTTGGTAGCTAAAACTGACCATAAGCTGTTTACTGCCAATCTCTGGGATCCATTCCTGAATTTCAAATTGTGTTGGCAAACATCTTCCACTGTAAATGTAGAGATTTCCACCCTAAATTACAGATCGTATAGATTCTGGACTTTCAGATCCAATATTTAGAGCAGTATTTATCAATTTTTGAAAAAAATCATGACCACCTGACGTTTATGAAATATTTAGAAAACACCTTCTACAGTGCTTCTGTTACTTTTCATGATTTTTGCTCACAGATGCATAAAAATCCACTTAGGTTCCACTTCAAATATTAGTTTTGAATCTTCCATTTATCTCAGTTTTCAGGTAAATGATTACATACTTTTAACTGATTTCCAGATCACCTTTATATATGTCTTATTGCCTTGAAAAATAGAACACGTGCATTGGGAGCAAGTCAAGGTATTATCTTAGTCAGAAATCATCACCTATACAAATAGAACCCAAAGAAAATATAGAAGTTTGTGAAAAAAGTACATTTTTCTGATGTATCTCATGTTGCACTAAAGTCGGTGATGTCCTGCTGCTCAAGACCTTGTGGGGAGTTAAGTGAGCAGAAGAACAGTATGTATGGTTTGCAATGTAATCCATTAGTCCTGCAGAACACTTAGTAGGATCTCAGCTGGAACATCAGGTGGAATTTCTCCCACCTAACTTTACATAGCCTCAAAGTACCATCAACATCTGAGTTGAACAGTGTAGAAAATATTTTTTAAAAGCAAACTTCACTTCCTCCAAATGTAAGAAATCTAAAATGATTTAGATAAATCCCACCCTGAAATGCCTGTTTGTCTCCAATTTGTAGAAAGGAAGAAGACAGTAAAAAGGAATTTTTTTCTGACTCCAAAAAATGAAGTAAAGATTCCGCAATGCCTTGCCTAAGTAAAGTCTCAGTAGAAGAAGTTTTTCAAGAAAAATGAGGCTCAATTGGAGAGAGTCTCGAAGAGAATGATTCCAGCTCTTGAATACATCATCCAGCAGGAAGAGGAGATTTGGAGATCTTTCAACCATTTGTCCTTTTTGACAATAAAATCCCAGTCAAGATCAGAACTAATGGAGCTACTATGTAACAGCAGCTGGGGTTTTTAATTTTTTTTTTTTTTTTTTTTTTTTTTAAAGGAAGGTCCTCAGATGTGGCAGTGTCAGGCACTTGAGAAACTGATCTCACATTCCTAGCTAGTTTCAGGTCACAGATGAACTACGTGTTTTGTAAAAGAAAATGTGTTTAAAATTTTAACGTTGTGGATTACTAGTTAATGTTGTATGCCTAAAAAGGGTGTTGTGAGAGATCATAACTGGTCTAACATATATCAGCTGGGCCATATTTTCTGTTCTCCAGAGGCTCATATTGACTACTGACAAGCAAAGCTCATATACTAAACGAAGCAGTCTGCTGATAGACTTAGCTTTTAGGGATTTCAGAACAAGACAATTCACCATTTTCAAGGCTAAATGTATATAATTAGGAACTTTACAAAGGTTTATTTTTAAAGGTATTTGAGATTCAAACAGTCTTGAATTTTAAAATCTCCTGACTCTAAATCAGGTTTTCATATGAATCCAAGAGATCCAGGATGTATGATAAAGTTGAGCAAATTCTCTGTAGGTAAGTGCTTAAACAGCTGCATGAAAGTAAGAAGTTGTGCACAGGCTGAGTGATAAAGTGTCTTCTTCTGACTGGCAAAAGAAGAAATACTGAGACTTGTCTGAGTTTTTCATTATAATCAAAGATACACTGGTAAGCAAAAGCTATATTATCTTGGAAATTCCTGTGTAATTTTGGTGAAGCCAAATTGCCAGGGGAAATTAAATAAATTTTAAAAATCCTTCCCATGTCCTGTGTGCTCCTTGAAGAAGGTTTTCAATCTCCGATTCCTGATTTACATATCAGACCTTTGACTTCTGAGTCATGTGACTCAATTATAATATCCTACCATACACTGAGCTTCTCATGTTGAAATTATAGTAATTTGAATAATCAACCCTAGCAAGAGAGAGGCAAGAGTTCATGATTACACCTTTACTATTGAGTTGCAGATCACTCACAGCATTTGTTTGTAAAACTTTGCTGTATAAAGGAAATAAGATACATTTCTCTTTACTGTACCACCCTCTCTTTGTCTTCATATGTATTCTAAAGCAGTCCTTTATTATGTCTAATTTAGAGTGTAATAGGCCTATCTTTTAAAATATATTTGCATATAAATGGTAATACGGATATATAACTTTTTTTCAAGAATCAAGGAGGATCAGACTTAGATCATTAATCAAAAATAACAGAATACAAGCAATTTTATTTATACCATTAAATATTAATTGGATTGTAACAGTTTATTGCTATTACTTAGCCAAATTAGATTCAAATGAGTGGCCAAGAGGTCACTGTCTTTAAAACCCATAATAATCCTTTCAGGCATCCATTCCCATAGCAGCACTTAAAACTGAGCTTTAGTTTATTATTTTGATAAGATAATTTAAAGTTCTGGAGAACTAACCAGTGGAAAGGCCTGTCCTAACCTCTTGGCACTTTTAAAGACCATGAGCTAAGAATATTCTACAGCAGAGTACTGATGAATTCTCCCGTGCCCCATTTTTGTTTCATTTAGCATAAAATTTGTAAAACTGTTGAATATCTGGCTCTGAGACGAAATCTTTTTCAACCTTCTGCTATTTACTTTTTACCTTTTTATCTGCCTGAAAAAAAAAAAAAAAACCTCTTGATTTTATATTGCTTTAACAGTTATATTTCAATGGTAATGTCTTCATTATTAGTACAAGAGCAAGTACACTGCAGGTTTTACTCTGGTCAGGGAAGCCTTGAGAAGGTTGAAAAACTCATATTTTCTGTCTCCACCAATTCAGTGAGTAACCTATGTGTGTCCTAAATGGCACCTTTCTTTTTTTTTTTTTTTTTTTTTTTGTAAAGTTTAACTTAGAAAGCCATCCTAACCTCATTGGAAGACTATAAAATCAGAGCATTGTGAATCTGTGAGTGGCTGCTCTATTGGCCCATAACATATTCACTAACATTAACCAGGCCAAGTGTCACACAAAGAAGGCTCAAGCTTTTCTGACTCCTACCTGCCTTTTTCACTTTTTAACCACCTCTGAGACTTAGAGCTCACTTTGGAGGATAGTGCTTGACTGTCGGAAGTATCCTCCTCATGAATCAGAAGCTATTCAAGACTTGGGTGTTGAATATTCTGATATCATCTCAAGCTACCTCAATTGGTCTCAAGAGAGCTGTTAGTGTTAAAGATATCCGTGTCATAGTGTCAGACTTGATCTAGAGAGGCACAGTGAGGTCAGAACACCAGAGCAATGGCATGAGTCATTACTGAAATGATGCCTACATGACTGCTATGTTTTTAATGTCTAATTTTTTGCTGCTGTACAGTGATTATCAACAGTTCAAAATCCCACTTACATAAAAAATAACTATTTAATAAGCAGAGCAGCTGCTCATTTTTAAAGAAGTGATGTTTAGCAGTACTGTTAGATTATGAAGATGTTCTTGCAACACACTTGAAAACATAACAGATAAAACTGTAAGGGTGGGAAATGAGGTTATGTAGACATTGTATGGAGGACTGTAAATGAGATCTACAGTCTTAACTTGCTCTATAGTTAGTCTATGTAGATGATATTGTCATAGAAGTCTAGTGTCTGAATTTTTCAGTAATATCTATTTTCTCTTTCACTCCCCAGCATTAGAAATATTTATGAATATTATGTTATACACACACTTATGTTTGGAAAAAACATTAAAAGTTCTGTTTATTTCTGTTAAAGAAAACAAGAGATGTTATTTAGATCTTGTACTCTGAGGATGTGTGTAATTGTCCTCGCTTCCTGGGAGAGCTGATTCTTCAGAGTTACCAGAGAGACTTCAGAGTTACTAATTTTCTCACCATTTAGCCAGACTAACTGAAACTCCATAAGACTCACTAGATTTCTCATTCTAATTCAGTCACTGACGTTGTGTATTGATTACTTCATAATTTTTATCAGGTATCTTAAATGTTGTCTTAAATTCCAAGGTAGAAGATATGTCATGAAGACAAAGGATTAAGAAATGAGTGTGTTCATATGGTCAGTTTCTTTCCCAGTTTTGCTCCAGGACATTGGTCTACTGACTGTGAAAATTACACTTATGATGGTTTACTCCTGGGCTTTCTCTGTTTTGAGAGAGTCAACTAGCTGTCTTTGAAGCAAAATTTGGACATGATTTAAATTATAGCTTTCAGTAGTGACAACTCCTCATAGACATCAGCTGTGTCTAGATAGTTATCAAATCTACTGGATACATACTCTGTTCTTATTTTTTGGCTTGGACAAACCTCTACAACTATTCCAGGAGGCCACAGAAACTCTGTAGACATATCCACTAGCTCCTAAGTTTTCATCTGGTAACTGGGATGAAAACAAGACGCCTTACCCCATATTTGTGCTTTCAGGTACAGTTAAAAGAGCAAATTAAATGTAAGTATTATTAATTTTATATTGCTGTGGATGAGAGGAGATGTGATGGACTGAAAAAAATAGTGAAGTGAATGCTGTTGAAACCGAGAAGACAGTTGGACAAGTGTTTTCACTGTGTGAGAAGATATTTAAATATGGTACACTCTGTCAGGCACTTTAAACACTGCAATGAAAAACCTTATTATGGATTTACAGCACTTGAAAGATGAAGCCTGATCCATATAAAATAAAAAAAAAAGAATAAGTATGAATAACACTTCAGCAATTCAAGACAATTGGAAGATGACAACCATTATTTGCATTTGGTGGGGTTTTTCTTTTTTCCTATTTCTACAACAGACTTATTTGTAAAGAGAAAATAACTGGAGAGATAAATTTAATACTGAAGGATTTTTTCAAGACCATTTAATCTGTATTAATGTGACCCCATGCTGCTATCATGGCCAGTAAGACCTATGATGACATGCTGAGTAAATGCTATTTGTAAAACTTACAGCTACCTGGGGGCAGCATTAATTATAGCAAGCAGTTTAACTCCAGAAAAGATAAAAATCAATTGGTGAAGCTTGAATGAAAGCCACATGGCTGCTCTTCAATTCATATTAGAAAAACAGAATTTGTCTTCCTGGTATTGTCTACTAACTGTACGCTTTTAAAAGATATGACTCTTTCTCTATTTCTAAAATACTAAACAATGTCCTGAATCATTTTTTTGAGTGTTATGCATATGAAGAATCTCTACTGTTGTAATCCCCAGCCTGAGGGATGAGATGCAGCCTTTGTAAGGTATCTTACTACAATTTGGATTCAACTGTACTGCAAGTGTTACTGTAGTTATACTTCAATAATGGACTAATCAATTATTTGACTGATGTAGGGTAAGCAAAGGATTGAAAAATAAGAGGCGAGAGAAATTGTTTTGCATTTGAATATTGTCTGTGTGGACATGTTGAAAGACTAAGGCAGAACACATCACTTGAAAGGACCCCCAGAAAATTGGGGATGAATGCTACAAGGATTGTTGATACTCTCTCTGAAGGTTTGTAGAGACTTTTTCTTAGAAGAGTCTTCAATTACCAGAGACCTTAGTCAATATAAATAGTTATAAATATACAAAATAACTGTTCACCAAAGAGCACAGATATTTTGAAATATAGATCACTGCATCATTTCTTCCACATGTTTTATAAGCTGGTATGACTATAATGGCTTTATTGATATGGAAAGTGATGCAAACTTGCCAACACATACCACTTATTAAGGGCAGTTTCTTGGACTGAATTAATAGTATTCAAATGAGGGGCCAAAGCATAAGTGTAATAGAAACATACTTTTTCATGTGAAATGAAATATTTTACTTATAGCTGGCTCAGGTATTTGTCTACATCTGACCTCTAACATGTCTTTTCATTCCAGGTCTCATCAAGAGTTGAAATTACCATTTATATAATTTTGAGATGTGGAATACTAAAATCTGTTTTAAAGGAGCAACCAAGAATATGTTGTCTTCTAGCTGATTTAGGATTGGAGAGCTTCAAACAAAAAAGTTTCATCTATATTATACCATGATTTAGCATTTAATAAATGTTACACAAATATATATTTAGGATTTAGGAAATGAGTCAAGAACAGTAGAAAAAAATCTGTGCAGGATATAATTTTACTAGATACATTTTTTAATATTTTTTTTTTTTTTTTTAATGACTGGCCTAATTCTAACCTTACATGGGTTTTAAATTGCTCTAAGAGTAATGAACTTTATCAGGTTATTTTTAATTTATAAAGATATAATTGAGATTTGAATAAGACCCAGATGTGCAGCCATGATTGCTGCTGTACTTGGCAGTCAGTTTTTATTATCTCTCAGCCAAGTTTATCAAGGAATCCATCTGATTTCTGAGAGTGTGAAACAGATCTTTTGTGTTAATCCTTCTTCCAGCAGCTGCATCAGTACAGCATGACCTGCCCTAATTTAGCAGATAAGAATTTTCCTGAAATATTGCACTTTATGCCATAATTGTTAGTTCTGATAAAAAGTGTTTCTTCAGTTCTTGGGTTCTGTTGCAGTCAGTATGAAGGATCAAAAAGTTAGAGTTGAATTCTCTTGTATTCCCTTCTACAGAGACCACAAAAATGTGAAGTTTGGAGACGAATAATAGATGACTTTTGTGCTACTCTGTATTTGTTTAGTGCTAGGGACCAGCCATTTCAAGCAGAGATGTTTACCTGTGAAAATGTCTTTCTATTAGTTTGGGAAGAATTTCAGATATTTTGAAATAGATCTTAAAATAAGAGAGAATACCACCCAATTTTTCATCTCAATGCCAATAAATATTCTCATCTAACTATATGGAGAGTGAAAGAATCTGGAAGCTATCAGCTGATAATTAAAAGATACTAAACATAAACTCTGTTTTCAATGGTGATTATAAATATTATTCCAAATGCTGACTCTTGATGTCCAATCATTGTGTGAAAATAGGCACCGGCACTTCTAAACAAAGGTTTTAATGAAGGTGGAAAGAGATTTCTTCATACCCTTCAAAATGGTTTCACTTCTCAGTGTGAAAAGCCTCATACCATTCTGTTTTAGAAATAGATATCTGGGATGTGCAATCTCCCTTTATTCCAACAGATGGTGAAACCAAACTTCTTTTCCATATATAATTTATTCAAAGATATCCTGCTTTCAGATCATTTATGCTCTTGTTAACTGATTAGAGATATGGGTAGACTGTATGTTCTAGGCTTTTGTGAAATATAATCGTGATTACTGGATGTTGATAAAAAATTATGAAACTGACTATCTGCAGAACTGTCTGCCATTCCCAAGAATGTACAATTTTTTTTTTTTGTTTACTGTGAGCCATGACTGTATTTTACTATGCCTGGATTTATTTATCAGTCCTGCTATTGTACAGCAGTTGGTAAGGAATGACAACACAGTTCTCAAATGTCTTTCATGTAGTTCCTGTTGTATGAATGCATTAAGCTTCATAGGGATAAGTTATCACATCTCACACTTAACTGAATATTCTCACATATTATCTCCTTTCTATAGAGGTGTTGCTGTGATTATTTCAAGTATAAGACAAATAAAAATTTGTCTTTCTGTTTGAAAGGAAACATTACTTCACAGATACCTATTTCCGACAGCACTGAACTTTTCTTCTATTAGTCCAGACTGAATAGTCTCTGATAACCCTACTGTGAAATTACAGAAAGAGCAGACAGATATTCAGCTTGATTTTCAATCTCATCCTTTATAGTTGTAAAGAAATCTAAACAGCATGCTATTTATCATATTCTAAATTAAACAGCTGGAGAGCTGATATAATTTTTCAGTGGACTGTCTGTTGTCATTTACAAGGTTGTTCAGAAATCCTTTGGTAAGTGAACCACATGTGTATATGCTGCAACCCTGTTTCCCTACAAAAGCACACATCGTCCAAATGCTGTTTTCTAGTTAATCTACCATTTATATATCCTACAAGTCATGCTGTTGCTCTCTGAAATAATTGATCACTATTTATTTTGCTTTCCTCCTATGCAAAGTTTTGTGTCTATTTTAGGGTCAAATCCATCACAGTTTGTACTTACTTTTGCTTAATTTTATGGAGCACACTTCATGGCCAATTTACCATTTAAACTCAGTCTGACATTATATTTCTCTGTTAAATTTGTGTCCTGGGTTGAGTGAGTGGTGGAGTTTTTTGGTGGCAGGGGAGGGGGCTATAGGGGTGGCCCCTGTGAGAAGCTTCTTGAAGCTCCCCCAGCTCCAAGTCAGCTCCATTTCTGTTTGGAAAACTGAGCCAATCAGCTGCGCCTCTGCAATAATGTATTTAAGAAGGGACGTGGTGATGTGCAGTCGGACTTGTGAGGAGGAGTTGCTGCAGCTGCATGAACACCAAGGTCAGTGGAGGAACGGAGGAAGAAATAAGGGGAGAGGTGTTCCGGAGCAGAGACCCCCCTGTATCCTGTGGTGAGATGGCAGGGCGGCCCCCCCCGCCACCCATGAAGATCTACGGTGGAGCAGACATTGATTTATGGCCTGTGGCATCCGCCTTGATGATCAAGGTGCTGTTCCCAAAGAAGGCCAGGATCTTGTGGGAAAAGGTAGCCCCACTGTTGTAGTTCAGTGCTGGGAGGATTGCAGCATGCAGGGGTGTCCCACGCCAGAGCAGCTCGGGAAGGGCTGCAGCCATGGGACGGAATCCAGTCGGAGAAAGTTAGTGACCCATGACGGAGCAGTCTGGGGAATGCTGCGGCCCGTGGGAGGAACTCATGTCGGAGAAAGTTTGTGGAGGACTGTCTTCTGTGAGAGGGGGACCATGATGGAGCAGGGGGAAGAAGTTCCAGAAACTCCCCCCACCGAAGATAAAGGAAGTGGCAGCACTGACTGCACCCCCCATTCCCTGCCCCTGCGCCACCGAGGGGAGGAGGTAGAGATATCGGGAGCAGAGCTGAGCCCAGGAAGAAGGGAGGGGTGGGGGGAAGGTGTTCTCAAGATGTGGCAATGCTTCTCACTGTCCTATTCTGTTAAGTGTTGTTAGTGTCTGTAATAAATGTATGTTCTTTTTTTTCTTCCCCTAACGAGTCTGCCTTTTGCTCATGATCATAAAGGGGGATTTTTTCCCCATCCCAGTCATATCTCAAACCCCAAGCCTGACTCTCTGCCCCTTCTCATTGCCGGAAGAGAAGAGAGAGAGAGTTGCTGCGTGGTGGTTGGCTGCCGACCAGGCTCAAACCACGACACTTTGTTAATTCAGCAGCGTGCTCAGATATTTTTTCATTTTCCTCTGATATCTGTTTACAAACCCAGAAGCACCCTACATATATAAGTGGCTTCAAATATGAAAAATTATGCAAAATTTCCAATAAAATCCAAAGTTTACTTGTAAATTCAATGGAATGTAATGTGTCTGTGCAACAAGTAATAAATTAGTACCAAACACAGGAAAACAACATTTTTTTTTCACATCCACTTCCCATCCTTAATAATTTCCTTGTATCAGAATGAGTTATTAAATGAACTTAGATATATCCCATGAATTACCCCCAGGAAGATGAGTTTTGTGTTTGTTGAGGACTTTTTAATTTTTCTGAGTCCCAGTAAACATCATTTCTCCCCAAGGTTCTTATCTGTGCCTCTTTTTTCTGCATTCAGTTAGATTCTTGAATTAGAATTCCAGCCTTATTGTTATATTCATGTCTTTTCTTCTTTACACAATAACAAGCATGTGAAAGACACACAAGGGAATAGCTGGGGCCTGAACAGTTATTTACAAGCATGTGAGGATTATTAGTTGCTCTAACTGGTTTTTGACATCTTTTAAATCACAGATATGATAGAAATGTTGGAAATAATGTGTCCTTTTTATTATATGTTACTGACAGAAACCTTACTTTTCCAGTATTAATGTCTCCCTGCATTTATCTAGAAATCAATTAGGAACACAGGGGGAAACCTAAAAGTAATTTAAAATATTTTTTGATACCACATCCTTATATAGTCCTTTTTTACTAATTGATCTTACAGACCTTTACAAAGAAGATTAAAATCAGTAACTAGTTGTAAGCACCTGGAAGAAAAAGAAGGTGAGTAATGGTCCACATGGACATGGTGCAAACAAGCTATCTCGACTTCATCTCATTTTAACAACAGATTGATATTCCTTGTGGGTAGGAAACCCAGAACCTTCAATAGATAATGGTGTTACTCTTTTTCTTTCAGTATTCTCAGATGCAAAGGAGGAAAGTAATATATTCTAAGCAATGTCTTCTGTCTAAAGTCTAGAAGAAATATTTTATGTGTATGAAGAGTATTGGCCAAATGCTATCAGGGAATAAATTGTAATGGTTTATTGTCAAAATCCAGGGATGTACTAGGAGGTCTGTGATTGTTATACAGGTTCAAAAGGTGAAAGAAAAATCCATGGCAGAAAATTCTATTACATGATATTGGGTAGAAGACATCATCTCTCACTCAGGAAGTTCCACTTGTTTGAATCTGAGAGAATATTCTAGGGAAGTAGAATTGTATATGTGCCCTTATTTTTTTTCTTTTTTGCAGGAATCTATTATTGTTATTCTGGGAAACTGCAGGCTGGTCAGACTCACCTCACTCCCTGGGAAGGTGATGAAGCAACTAACCCTGGAAACCATTTTCAGGCACATTTAGAGAAAGAAAATCATCATGAGTAGTCAGCATGGATTCACCAAGGGGAATTCATGCTTGACCAACTTGATTACCTTCTATGATGAAATGACCGGCTAGGTACATGAGGGTAGAATAGAAGTTATTGCCTACCTGGACTGCAGTAAGGCTTTCGACATTGTCTTCCATAAAGATCCTCATAGACAAGTTTTTGAAGCATGGGCTTTATGAACAGATTGTGAGATGGATTGAAAACTGGCTGAACACATTGGCCCAGAGGGTGGTGATCACTAGAATAAAGTCTAACTGGAGGAAAGTAGTAGCAGTGTACTCCAGGACTAGCACTAGTCTTGTTTAACATCTTCATTAATGATCTGGATGATGGGGTAGAGTGTACCCTCAGCAAGTTTGCTGATGACACGAAACTGGAAGGAGTAACAGATATGTCAGGGGGTTGTGATACCATCCAGAGGGATCTTGTCAGGCTGGAGAAATGGGCTGATGGGAATCTCATAAAGTTCAAAAAGGAGAAGTGTTAAGTCCTACATATGAGGAACAAACTCATGCACCAATATATGCTGAGGGCCACCTCACTGGAAAACAGTTTAACAGAAAAGGACCTGTGGGTCCTGGTGGACACCAAGCTAAACACAAGTCAGAAGTGTGCCCCTGCAGCAAAAAAAAATCTAATGATATCCTGGGCTGCATTAGGCAAAGTATTTCCAGAAGACTGAGGGAGGTGAACCTTCTCCGCCTTTGCTGAGCACTGGTGAGGCCACACCTGGAATACTGTGTCCAGTTCTGGGCTCCCCAGTATTAGAAGGACATGGACATACTGGAGAGAATCCAACAAAGGGCCACAAAGATGATTAAGGGAATAAATCATCTCTAATGTGAAGAAAGACTGAGAGAGCTGGGGCTGTTTAGCCTGGAGAAGAGAAGCCTCAGGGGAAGTCTTATTAATATACATAAATACCTGAAGGGAGCATGCAAAGTAGACAAAAACAAGCTCTTTTCAGTGGTTCCCAGTGACAGTACCAGAGGCAATGGGCACAATGAGCACAAATTGAAACACAGGAGGTTCCCTCCGAATGTCAGCAAACACTTTTCAACTGTGAGGGTGACTGAGCATTGGCACAGGGTGCTCAGAGAGGTTGAAAGTCTCTCTCCTCGGAGATACTCAAAATCTGTCTGGTCATTGTCTTGGGAAGCCTTCTTGAGTAAGAGTTGGACAAAATGACATCCAGAGGTCCTGTCCAGCCTCAACCATTCTGTGAGTTAACTGAAGGATAATGTAGCTGTCCTTGTGATGAATTCCACATGATATCACTTGGGTCTGGTACAATTTAACAGTTTCATCAATGACCTCAGTGGTAGAATAGATCATATATGTGTGTACATATATATATATATACACATATGTGTGTGTGTATGATGACTACAGATCTAAGTTTGGGAAAATCTTAGTGATTTGCTCTAAAAAACATAATATTTGATAGAAAAAAATGCAATGTATTCCAAAAATATATAATGGAGTTATTGTGGATCACAAGCTGAACATACATGGAAAAAATCATGCTGTTGCAAAAAGCCCTCCTAATATCATATTGTGATCCATGAATAGCATAATCTGTAAAATATATTAAATAACTGGCTAACATGCCCAGGACTGGCAAGTTTTCAACTTGGTATTTTGTCTCATTTTAGTTACCAAATGTCTAGAAATTTATGCATCAGTTGAAGGCAATCTAGAAAAGAACAGAAGTCAAGAAAAATGCCTAATATTTCATTATGCTGAATCAAAATCATCAGAAGATAAAAACATTTGTGGACTTGTGTCATGGTTCAATCCCAGCTAGCAACTAAGCATCACACAGCCATTTTCTCACTCCCTTCCCTGTCCCTGGTGGGATGGGGAGGAGAATCGGAAAAAAAGGTAGAACGCATGGGTCGAGATAAGAACAGTTTAATAATTGAAATAAAATAAAATATAGAAAGAATAGTAATAGTAGCAATAATAATAATAATAATAACAATAACAATAATAATAATAATAATAATAATAATAATAATAATAATAATAATAACAACAACAACAATAATAATAATAACAACAACACCACCACCAACAATAATAATAATAGATTGATGATGATGATGATGATGACGATGATGATGATGATGATGATGATGATGATGAAAAGGAAGATAACAAAGAAACCCACAAAATCCCGAGGGAAATACAAGTGATGCACAATGCAATTGCTGACCACCTGCTGACCGATGCCTGAGCAGTGATCCACTCCCCCCAGTTTATATACTGAACATGACATTCTATGGGATGTAATATCCCTTTGGCTAGTTCTGGTCAGCTGTCCTGATCATGCTCCCTCCCAGCTTCTTGTGCACCTGCTTGCTGGCAGAGCATGGGAAACTGAAAATCCTTGACTTAGGATAAATGCTACTCAGAAAAACTAAAACATCAGTGTGTTATCAACATTATTCTAATGCTAAATCCAAAACACAGCACTGTACCAGCTACTAGGAAGAAAATTAACTGTATCCTAGCCAAAACCAGAACAACTTTTCAAGGATACAAACCCAGAAGTTTCAAAAATGTATTTAATTAAAAAAAAATTACTTGTGCTATATAATGAGACAGAAGTATACTGCAGCACTTGCAGTAACTTTACTTTATGTAAAATTAATAAAAAAAATACTACGATTAAATGATAATTTTTAATTTTGTAAGTTCACAAAAAATTAGTAATGAGCTGAAATTGCTGGAAAGAAGGCCAGAGAGTCTCTGACAAGAAGACAGTAATCATATGAAAAGTGATGACACTGGGTCCATGCGATACAACATGTATTCTCACTGCAGTTTAGACACAGCTGAAAACTTCTGCTTTGCGGTCACACGTAGCTGTATATGTATCCTAGAAAAGTTCAGCTCTTTATGTTAGTGTAAGGTAGTGTCAATATTTAGTGTGCTGCTGAGAAGTATAACAATATATGAAATCCAGGCTCCATTAAAGTCATCCAAATCTGTGCACACCTTAAGCATGTTTGACCTGAGTAGAGTTGTATTTACAGTTATTTAGTAAGAACCTAGCAAAAATTAAATGTAGTTTTGTTAGTCTTTGGTGGTTGAAGCCTTGAAAGAATATAGATATTTGGGATTTCAAGAATAGTTTACAACAGGCAGGAGCAAAATCTTTCACATATATTAGTTCATATATAATGTAAAAGATCAACACATCCAAATATATATGGTGTCAAATAACATAATAACTATAACAAACATAATTAATACACTATACTATACTATAATATAAAATACTATGTTCATAAAACTCAAATGTTCATTTGTTTCTCAATCACGTTCAAACATTTGTGGAAAGATATAATAATATTCGATGAAAATATGACCAGTCAAACCATCAACATTCTAGTGTTCAGAGAATAAATCTTTTACACACATAACAGACTTTTTGTGGGGTTTTAGAATATTTAAAGCTGGAAAACATTACTTTATATTCTGTATTTTTTTCAGTAAACTCTTTTGTGAAATACTTAGATTCTCTTGTACTTGCTTCAGTTATACCATTAATAACTTTGGTTTATGTGCCCCTTTTGATCACAGATTTAAGTCCTGTCACAGCTGACGCGTATCACAGATGAACTGAGGATAAACAGCTTGCTATTCAGTTTTTGTAAGAGGTATTGGAAGTCCTGTTCACCTTGCCTTGACAATTAAGATTCTGTATTAGTCAGTGTGAAAGTTGCACTTTTGCTTAACTGTAATTCTGAAGCCCAGAAAATGTTAGACTTATCGTTATGTTATAGTGATACTAATGCACTTTTCTGGCTTGTTTTTTATTTCTTCCTTTCTATTACTCAGTCTTTCTCAGGAGTCTGCTTCCAATCATCTCTACTGTATTTCTTTGGGGACAAACTCAAACAACCTCACAAATGTATTAATTTCATTTCATGCAGATCTAGTTGCTAGAGGATCACTGTAAGTACAGAGATGGCTATTTATCCTGGAAGTGTCTGTAAACTACTAGTATCTCTATCAGATCATTCTCTTCTCTGGATGTTGTGCAAGGTACTGCTCTTTAAGGTGCAAACTGTCAACTTTAGTATCGTAGCCTTTCAGTTATGGAGTCTATATATTCTGAGAATTTCTTGTTATTGGGGAATTAAGTCTCTCATTCTTACATTTTTCTCTATTTTAGGCAATAACACTGAACATGAAGAAGCTTGCAATTATAGGTGTAGTATAAGAGAGTCATTTAGTGGCTGCTATGGCAGAAAAGCTAGGAAAATAAACACAATGTTTCAGAGGCTTGGTTTAGTCTGAAAAATTTGGAAATGAATCCTCGTATAGATGCCTTAGATACAAGTCATCTTCCTGTCCTACTAAAGAAAATTCTCAGAAGTATTTCAGGGTTTCTTTCTCATTTATATTCTGTTTCACCCCCCTATTTACAGTTCCATTATTTTAATTCACCTTTCAAGCAGAAGTTCAATTGCAAATATATATTCCAGATGCATCTTGTTGACCTTTCCAAGACTCATGAATAGTTGGTGCTGTCAGTCAGTTATATTTTGATGATAAAGTCAGTCAATCAGTCCTAGAAAATGATACCAGGGTAGGGGATTAATGCAAATTCATCCTAGAGTTTTTGGCTCTCACTGTTAGAAATGGGAATTTCAGTAAAGAAATCCAGCTTTTGTAAACATATAATATGGAAGTCCAATTTGTGTTCATCTGTATTTTTTTTTTTTTTTTTAATAAATGGTTATAGAGGCCTAGTAACAAAAAACAGGTGCAATATTAGTTCTGAAATACCAACTTTTCCTTTAGTCACCTACCTCGGTACCACATGCACATTGATGCTTTATATCTGTAGTGGTTAGAGCCAGGTTAGCAGCCAACCACCATAGATGGTCATGAGCAAAAGGCAGACTCCTTAGGGGAAGAACAAACCCCATACATTTATTAGAGACACTAACAACACGTAACAGAGTAGGACAGTGAGAAGCATTGCCACTTCTTGCGAACACCTTCCCCCCACCCTTCCCTTCTTCCCAGGCTCAGCTCTGCTCCTAATATCTCTACCTCCTCCCCCCAGTGGCGCAGGGGCAGGGAATGGGGGGTGCAGTCAGTGTTGTCACGTTCTTCCATCTTCAGTGGTTGCGGTGGCGGGTAAGCTTATGGAATTTGCTCCCCCTGCTCCGTCGAGGTCCCCCTCTCCCAGAAGACAGTCTTCCACAGGAGTCTCTCTCCCATGGGCTGTAGCCCTTCCTGAGCTGTTCAGGCGTGGGACACCCCCTCATGCTGCAATCCTCCCAGCACTGAACTACAACAGCAGGAACTACCTTTTCCCACAAGACCCCGGTCTTCTTTGGGCACAGCACTTTGCTTAGCCAGATGAAAACAAACACAGGCCACAAATCAATGTCTGCTCCACCATAGATCTCCATGGGTGGCAGGGGGGGGCCGCCCTGCTGTCTCACCACAGGATACAGGGGGGTCTCTGCTCCGGCACACCTCCCCCCTCCTTTCTTCCTCCATTCCTCCACTGACCTTGGTGTTCACGCAGCTGCTGAACTCCTCCTCACAAGTCCGACTGCCCGTCACCACGTCCCTTCTTAAATACGTTATCACAGAGGCGCAGCTGATTGGCTCAGTTTCCAAACAGAAGTGGAGCTGACTTGGAGCTGGGGGAACTTCGAGAAGCTTCTCACAGGGGGCCACCCCTGCAGCCCCCTCCCTCACCACCAAACAAAAACCCCCACCACTCACTCAACCCAGGACAATAACACTCATATTCTTGGAAATACTGAACTAAAGAACATAATAGCTAAGGGTTTGCTTCTTTTTCCACTAGCATGGCAACTTATGTATGAACAAGTGTTTGATACAGGGTTCTGTTGTGATGTCTAAACCTATGAAAATAAATTAATGAAGAGGTTTCTGAGCTTGCAAAGACTATTATTTAAGGAATTACACAGGATTTAGACAAGATTTATTTAAACTTTGGTTGGAATGACAGCTCAACATCCACTTGGAAGTAAGTTCAATTAAATTAGTATTCCATCACAGGATATTTGTTTCATGGTGCATAGAGAAATTATAGGCTGATATTTGCATATATTGAAATCCACAAGGAGAATAAAGCATTTAGAAAGAGTAGTAGGCAGCAGTAATAATCAAATTAAATTGTTGTTATAACTAGGAAATATACAGCAAGATAATTTTTATAAGTGGTTCCAAGGAAAAATATATAAACTCATTACTGACAGATCAAAAAATGACTTGCTATACTATCATCTCTCCCTTGTTCTAGGTTTTCTTAGGCTAATAATTTCCTGGTGAAAATGAAAAAAAAAAAAAAAAAACAAAAAAACAAAACAACAAACAAACAAAACAAAACAAAGCAAAAACCCAATAAAATATTCAACAAAAAGCTACAGGAGACAGCAATATAAAGCTTTCAAGAAAATGACACACTTCTTACAATGACTTTTGTTTATTTTTTTTTAGTGAAGTGGAATAAAGCTGAGAAGTGTTTAATGTATTGCATATTGATTTCAAAGTCTTTAGGTGGGATTTGTCTTACTAAGTATAGAGTTTAGATGTGTCTATGGGCTTTTCATGCAGGTCTTATTTCGTAGTGAATAAAATCTGGTTTATACAGTCAGTGGAGTCTAGGGTATGATTCACCTCATTGTAAGGCAGGCATTAAAATTGTTCAGAGTAGCTACTTCAGAAAAAAGTGTCCCTTTCTTTTTATTCACTGTTAAAAGTCATTATGTGACTAAACTGGTTTGGTGTCCTCTATAAGATTTGTTTTCTAGGATGGGACTTGGATATTTGGGTTTATCCCAGCAATTACTATTGTTTGTTTTATTCTTTCGTACTTCTATGTACTTATTCCTGAAGAAGTATTTTTCATATTGACATTTATTAAACTCTATAGGACAGATGGAGGCAAAGTGCTATAGAGTAGTTATTTCATGAATTTCTGATTTTCTACTGGTGAAAGTTGCATTAGGTATTGAAAAAAAAAATTAGATCTAAGATTTAATGTTAGCAGATTATTGAAGTAATCAACAGACTTATTTTCCCATACAAAAGAAATGGAACTGTTAATTCCAGCTCTTTAATTTCCTCCTCAAAAGCTGGTATTCACTCCCTTCCTACCTTTTTTCACCATCTCTGTCTGTGTCCCTATAAATCATGCTCACTCCAAAACATAAAGTTTTAATGGCCTAAGTGAAAGCAATTTTATCTCATTGTGAGGAATATCATTTAACACAAGATTCCCATAAAGCATTACTTGCTTTCTGTAGCAAGATTTTGGTAGCCAGGGTGGCTGCAGGGTGGCTTCTGAGAGAAGAAGCCATGTGCTACCCTGTGCTAGACACAGCTGATTCCAGTTTGTTCCACAACAAACCCATTTCAGGACATAGCTGAGCCCATCAGCCAAGTTGGTGGTATCTCTGAACCTACTGGAAGAGTTTATGGTTCTTCTGTGAAAACATATTTAAGGAAGAGTAGAAAATGCCAAGAGAGAGGAACAAGAGGCCAGAGCAGTAGGTGGTGCTCCATGGTGGAGCAGGTTCACTCCCAAAGTTACTGCAGCCCTTGGGAAACTCATGATGGAGCAGAGAAAATGAGTGAGAAAGAAAGAACAAGGGAAGAAAATAATAGGGAGCAGAAGTAAACTACTGTGCCATGAACTCAATCTCATCCACTGCCTGACGCCTCACCTAAGGGACAGATTGTAATCTGTGGTGATAACAAGGAGAATAGTGGCTGGGAAGGGGAGATGAGAGTGTTTGAAGTGAAGCAAAGTCTAGGAAAGAGAGGAAGGTTGTTTTCCCTAGGTGTTTAAATGTTTGTCTTTGTTTTACAATATCTGAATCAGTAGTTAAATTTTTTAAATTAAGTAAAATTCCCCAAGTCAAATGCATTTTTTCCCATTAAAGTAACCGGAGAATGATTTTCTTGTATTTATTTTGACCCACGAATTCTCCTGCTTTTCATATTTTCTTCCCTACCCTGCTGGGCAGGGTGGGGGCCAGAGAGAAAGAGAGTGAGCGGTTGTGTGGGTGCTTGACTGATAACCATGGACAATCCACTTCAAGAGCACACTTAAATTAATCAAAACATGAGAATCATTCGCATCTTTTGGAAATACAGCTGCTAGAAGTTACTAGCCTTGCAACTCAAGAATGTCTGGAATGAAATAGCGTCATAGATATTCTTACAGTAAAGAAATGGCATAATTAGTTTGAAAACTAATGACAAATCACAATACATTGTCAAGAGAGAAAATGCAGAATATGAAGATTTCTTTTGTTGCTTTCTTTCTTTCCCAGAATAGGCTCCAGAGCTTGCATTTTACATAGCAGATGATCTGCTTGGTCAATCACACACAACAAATGGACAATTGACTACTATTAAAACATAACGATTAATATTTTTAAATAAGTAACTGGTCTTTTCTGTAACTACAGGTGTTTATTTTGAAGTGACCTAAACACCCTAGCAATAACATTGTCTTATTATCTTTTCTTCTTGCTCTCTCTGTTACTACAAGAACAGATTGGTTTATGAATAAAATCAGTTCCTTTCTCACACTGAAGCAGCTGGCATCCAGACCAGCAGTCTACTTCATCAGTGTGTACGTCCTATAAGAAAGAAGGTAACTGAGCATCCTAAATTGTATCAACAGATAGTATCTGTGCCTGTGATCATTAAATATTCTGAGATTGCTGAAAGGAATTACTACACTCCTATTAAAAAACTTACTATTACAGCAGAATTTTTGAGTTTATAAAGCTTGTCAGTTGATACAGGTCAAATTTTGTCTTAGTTTGGGAGCCATTAAAAAGTATGTGCAGGTTTTAAATTGATTTGTAATAAAACCAGATTCTCCATTCCCAGAGTAACTTCACAATATATTCTAAGACATCATCTGTAAGTCAGTTTCCATTTTTAAAATGTTTGGAAACTGAATGGTCTTCTTTATGAACTAGTCAAATTTAGTATTTTTACAGGAAAGTGGAACAGATAGCTGCTGATTCTTACATTGTGGGAATGTACAACATGAAAAAGCAACCTAATAAATTCCCACTATTTACAGAATACCTCAGATAGATGCAATTACTTCGTCATGGTGTGAAATTTTTCCAGTTCTCATTGTTACTTCTTATTCACAATTATTGAAAATCTTGGTCTATTTTTTATCATCCTAGGAAAGATTAATCTAGTTGTGCACTGAAAAACTGAAGTGATCAACAATAGAGACCTTATTCCTTTCTTTCACATTGTTTGCACTATGTTTAACCTAAAGATGATGGAACTGAAGGGAGAAATAAGATCTAAGATATTAAAAACCTCAAAACGTTCAAGGTCAGGCTAGACAGGGCTTTCAACAACCCTATCTAGTTGAAGGTGTCCCTGCTCATTGCTGGGGGGTTGGACTAGATGACCTTTACAGGTCCCTTCCAAACCAAACCATTCTATGATTCTATGAAAAAAATAATAATAATTCAGCATAAAATGAATAGAAAGTCCCAAAACAGTTTATTGAACTAATGCTAAGATTATGACGCACAGATATGAGAATGAATACATTATAAAAGTATGGTTTAAGAGTATATCCTGAAGTGTATTTAGGAGAAGCAGTGGTCCATTTGCCCATGTTTAAAAGCATCACTTAAGTGTCACAGCTCCTGAAGGAATCTTACATTTTAAAACCCTGTCTGAGACGAATAAAGGAATGCATCATTTGGTGAGCTGTGGAATTTGATATGAGAGAGGTCTAACAAATCCTTTTCTGTGCACTTACAGCTGTTTGCTAGGGATACATCAGATACTACCAGGGTGGCTGCTGTGGATTCTGGATCTCATTCAATATAAATGGAAAGGAAACACACAATTCAATGATGGATATTTCATTACTAACCAGACATGTAACTTTTTAGGCCTTATATTTTGAGTAACTTAACATTTATATAATCTTTTGACTGGGGATCCAATGCATGCACAACAGTCTGAGAGCTCACACTCAAGGTTTCCAGTGACATCATGTTACATTATTGGTGTTCAGCTGCAGTGAAAACTAAGGGCATTTATTTGTCTATTTAGAAACATGTAAGAAAATTATTTTTTCCTGAAGTAATGTGGTATATTGGGTTTTCATGGCAAGGTTTTGGTATGTGTGTGTGTGTGTGTGTGTGTGTGTGTGTGTGTGTGTGTGTGTGTGTGTGTGTGTGAGCTACAGCAGTCGTTTTTGTGAGATGTCAGAAACTTTCCCCATGTTGGACAGAGCCACTGGCTCACACAATCAGCAATGGTGGTAACACCTCTGTGATAACATATTTAAGAAGTGGAAAAAAACCCTGTGCAATAGACAATGCTTCCAGAGAGAGGAAGGAGAACATGTGAAACAACTCTGCAGACACCAAGGTCAGTGAAGGAGGAGGGGAGAAGCTGCTCTGGGTGCCAGAGCAGAGGTTCCCCTGCAGCCTGTGATGAAGACCATGGTGAGTCAGGTTGTTGCCCTGCAGCCCATGAAGAACCATGGTGAAGCAGATATCCACCTGCAGTCTGTGGAAGGACCTGACACCAGAGCAGGTGAATGCACCCAAAGAAGGCCATGACCCCATGGAAAGCCAGTGCTGGAGCAGGTTCCTTGCAGGACTGGTGGCCCTGTGGAGAGAAACCCACACTGGAGCAGGTCTTCTGTCAGGACTTGTGGTCCTGTGAAGGATCCACACAAGAGCAGTCAGTTACTGAAGGACTGCAATCTGTAGAAGGGACCCATGCTGGAGCATTTCGTGGAGGACTGTCCTCTGTGGGAGAGACCCAATGCTGGAGCAGGGAAAGAGTGTGAGGAGTCCTCTCCCTGAGGAGGAAGAAGCAGCAGACCTGTGGTGAACTGAATTCAGCCCCCATTCCCTGTCCCCCTGTGCCACTGGAAGGGAGAAGACAGAGAAATTGGGAATGAAGTTGAGCCCAGGAGAGGGGTCAAAGGAAAGTGTTTTAAGATTTGGTTTTATTTTTTATTGTCTTATTCTGGTTTCATTGGTAATAAATTAAGCTAACTTCCTGTTCTGGGTTTGAGTGTGTGCTGGTGTTTTTTGGTAGCAGGGGAAGGGTTTAGCAGGGTGGCCCTCTGTGAGAAGCTTCTTGAAGCTCCCCTGGCTCCAAGCCAGCTCTAGCTCTGCACCGAAGTTGAGCCAATCAGCTGTGCCACTGAGATAATGTATTTAAGAAGGGACGTGGTGAGGAGGAGTGGGACTTGTGAGGAAGAATTGTAGAAGCTGCGTGAACACCAAGGTCAGTGGAGGAATGGAGGAAGAAAGGAGGGGAGGAGGTGTGCTGGAGAAGAGACCCTCCTGTATCCTGTGGTGAGACGGCAGGGTGGCCCCCCCTGCCACCCATGAAGGTCTACAGTGGAGCAGACATTGATTTATGGCCTGTGTTTCGCATGGAAGACCAAGGTGTCTGTGCCTGAGGAAAGCCAAGATCTTGTGGGAAAAGGTAGTCCCCGCTGTTGTAGTTCAGCGCTAGGAGGATTGCAGCATGTGGGGGTGTCCCATGCTGGAGCAGCTCGGGAAGGGCTGCAGCCCGTGGGAGAGACTCCAGTCGGAGAAAGTTGGTGACCCACGACAGACCAGTGTAAGGAAACACTACAGCCCATGGGAGGGACTCATGTCAGCGAAAAACTGTGGAGGACTGTCTCCTGTGGGAGGAGGACCATGATGGAGCAGGGGGAAGAAGTTCCAGAAGCTCCCCCCACCAAAGATGGAAGAAGTGGCAGCACTGACTGCACCCCTCTCCCATTCCCTGCCCCCTGTGCCACCGAGGGGAGGAGGTAGAGATATTGGGAGCAGAGTTGAAACGGGGAAGAAGGGAGGTGTGGGGGGAGGTTGTTCTCAAGATGTGGCAATGCTTCTCACTGTCCTACTCTTTTAAGTGTTGTTGTTAGTGCCTGTAATATATCTATGTTCTTTTTTTTCTTCCCCTAATGAGTCTGCCTTTTACCTGTGACCATAATGGGTGATCTGCCCCTCCCAGTCCTATCTTGAATCCCAAACGTGGATCTTTTGTCACTTCTCATCGCTGGGAGGGAAAGGAGGAGTGAGCGGCTGTGTGGTGCTCAGTTGCCTTCTGAGCTCAAACGACGATATTTCCCCAAGTCAAGTTTGTTTCGCCCATGATGGTAATTGCTGAGTGATCTTTCCCTGTCCTTATCTCAACACAGGAGCCTTTTGTATTTTTCTCCCTTTGCAGTTGAGGAGGGTGAGTGATAGAGCAGCCTTGGTGGACACCTGGCATCCAACCAAAATCAACCCACCACATGTGGCTTAGCCACTACAGTCTTACCTTAAATTTATTACTGGGTTCATGAATACTGACTACATGGTTTCTTCTAAAATGTTTCTACTGCCCTAGGTAATTACATTACTTTAGTAGATAAATTGTTCTATACCTTATTATTAAGTAAACTATGTTTCAGGAAGAATTCTGTCTTGTTGAACCAGAAAATGATAGAATTCCGATTAAAAGATCAGAAAAAAATATGGTTATGTGTAGCCAACCTGCTTTGATAGTGATAAAGAAAACTCTCTTACTGGAGAAGATCTTTGTCATAATGTTAGAGGAACTTTCACTGGAACTGCTACCTAAATCAATTTCCAGATCTGAGAGTGTGATAATGAACCACTATAATTAGATCTATAAATATGTAGAAAGTATATCATCTCAGTTTCTTGGCTGTAATAGATGTTTGGGACTATAGAGCTTTATTTTTTTTTTTGTTTGTTTGTTTTTGTTTTGTTTTGTTTTTTTTTGTTTTTTTGTTTGTTTGTTTGTTTTGTTTTGTTTTTTTCAGTCAAATGAGTAAATATGGGATTTTAGTTAGAGTTTTAAAATTCCTAGACTTTTTTTAATATTCCAAATTATTGATTCTCCAACTAACAATATGTATAGTGGAAAAGTGCTTTTCACTGTTGGTGTTGTTTTGTATGTTTTCCTTTTGCTGTTGTACCTATCCAAAACTTGGAATGGTCAAAAAAAAAAAAAAAATAGAAAAAAGTTGTAATTGTCATTGTAAAAAGGAGAAAATTACTTTATTTTTTACTGTATTTTTCCTATGGCATTGAATGTTATGAAATGCAAAGAAGTGAGAAAGGAGCAAAGAGAAACTTCAGCATTTTAATGAGAAGCCAAACTACTTCATTAAAGATTTTTATTATAAGTTTTTTCATAAATGACTGGTTTTATATATATTTTAAACTGAATCAGATTATTGATTACTGCTAGTTTTAGCAATTTATTTTCTACACTAAAAGTAATGCTTTCCTAATGAAAATAAAAGTTGACACTAGTGATATTTGTGGGTTAATATCAAAGAAATTACTTTCAGCTCACTCATATACACTTTACAAGCAATATCATCAGTTTCAATTCTGGAATAAAGAAACTACAAATTGCACTGAAGGGAAAGAACACCACCTCCAACCCCAAAATTTCTATTAATGACTAGAAATTAGTAATATATTAGAAAAAGTTGTGTTGGTCAATAGCAGAGCCCACTATCTTCTCTTTAGGAATGAAGATTGGAAGCCCAAACAAGATAATAGAAAAATGCCTGTAATTTTTGTAGAGAGTTTGGATAAAGCTGTTTGCTCTTGAGATAGAACTGCTGTCTGTCTTGATGAGCAAATGTGTTTTGTCACACACCTGCTTTTCCAGTCATCCAGACTGGAACACATTATAATTTTTCCTGTGTGCCCAAGTTTCCTTCCAAAGGAAAACTTAGTGTACAGACACAATGCATACCCAGGAGACTTTCTGGCATGCATCTGAGATGCTGCCAGATCATATACTTATAAATCCAAGATTGTAGAGTGTACCTGCCCTGTGGTGTTGATGTGGTCACTATCTATTAATTTAAAGCAGTTTGGATCAGGTTAGTTTTTCTCTCTCATTTAATTTTTACTCTTGAATAGTTTTATCATGAATTTCAGAGGCAGTGGGTAATGAAAAGCATTGGTTGATTGCTTTTTCAGTGCTAGATAGCTTAATGATACTTTCCTTCTCTCATCAGTTCAGACACTGAATAAGATTCTGCAGATTCCTGAAGCACCAAAGAAATACAGAAATCTCTAAAAAATATCTAGGAAAAAAATGGAATCTAAAATAGGAAGAATATTGAAAGTGCCTCAGGAAAAAAAAAAAAAAAAACAAACAAACAACAAACAAAACAACAAAACAAACCAACAAATCATCACATCATACTTATTATGCATGGGCATGGGACTGGAGCAACACGTTCCATGTACCCATATTCTGTGATTCATTAATAGAGACTACTTGATGGTTGGTCACATGTATTTCAGTTGTACTCAAATAACATTATGATTATGCCTTAATCTTTTTTTTTGGTGACTGGCTTCATTAAAAATGAGAGGAAATAATAATTTTGGGCTTGTTTATATTTGCTTGTAATGCTGGTTTGCATGTCATGAAATTGCTAGACAAGATTTATATGAAAGAAGTTTTAGATTTGTCTCTGTATTACACAGTATACAAGTCAACAAAAATCAAGAAGGGATAAAAGATAAATCTAGTTAATGTGACAGAAGCTAGACAAGACCCAAGGTGTGGGAAAAACAAGGACCCAGGAAGTAGAAGAAATGAAGGGAACAAAAAGGTAAATTTTGAGTGGATCCCAAATTGTTACTGAGCATATGACTGAGATCCATCATTGTAACTTAAATATCAGCATTGGTCTGTTTACACCAATAGACAGATTAAAGGCAGCTGGCAAAGACATAATGTGCCAGCTTTAATAGTGGCACAGAAATAGTGGCAATGAACTAAGGAAATGACTTTAGATGATCACCAATAATTTTAATTGATGAAGAAAACTCATCCAGTGGAAAAAGCTAATTGGCAAACTAGTGAGTAAAAGTGATTTACTGTGTTCTATGGATTAGAAAATAAGACCTGGCATAGAGTATTGGCTATTAGTGCAGCTGTTGTGAAGATGATCTGCATTGGAAAATTGAACTGAAAAAAGCCACCAGTGAGCAGAAGCTTTATGAAAATGCTAGCATTTAGCAGTATTTGCTGCAAGAAGTTTAGGATTTTCGTTCTCCTGAAGCTACGACTAATCACATAGCAAATCATCATAAATGCACTGTAAGATTCAATAAGAACATACAGTGATTTGTGAGGATTCAAAATATCAAATGAACAACAAAACCCAGAAGATAAGACTGATCCTACATGATACTCAGTAAAGACATCTGTGTTCTCCTGTTATTTTAAGACATTTACCAGATTAAATTATTGAAAAAGATTAATCATAGTGATGAATGAATATAGATGAATTGAAATGGAACTTTATAATTTATTTGCTAGAAATCAATGTCTAGCCAAAAAAAAAAAAGAAAAAAAAAATTCAATGCCACCAAGTACCTGTGTATGTGCTAAACCCATAAGAAACTGAGAGGAGTATCTAAAGCAGCAATTTGAGATGTGACTTTCCAGTGAGATGGAGGAAAATGCCTTCTAAATCTATTGATATCAGTAGCAGATGAAAATATTTATCCTTTTAAAGTGGTCAATGAACATATTGCATGGTGTGGGATAGGATTCTTCTTACCTGCATTCTGATATGCGAAAATCAGATATCTTAACCTAAATCTAAGCCCTCTTTCTTCCTTGCCATGGAAGAATACTGAGCATATAGTGAATGTCTAGCTCAAAGTTAGATGCCTAACTCTTATGTTAATAAAGCTAAGTGAGGTGAATCCCACATTCTGTGTTAATTTTTTGTATGGCTATAGATACCCAGATATTTTTAACTCTTTGACAGCTTTTAGGGAGGCTGGTGAATTCATTTGGAACATTTGTGCAGTATTTTATTAGTGGGCTTATCTCTTGTTTTCTCTCTTGTGAGGTAAACCCTGATTATGATCATTTTAAACATAAGATTGACCAAGACAGATCGTAAACTATGAACTATCATCAGATAGATATGATTGATATGACAGATAGATAGGTAGATACGAGTTGGAATTTTGTATTTTGTTGCTATGAGCTAGCTATCAGCTAACAGTGTTGGAGGTAGCTTAAAAAGAATCATAATGCCTTTCAGCTATGATGATCACTTTATATTTTATGAATGAACTGATAGATCAGATGTGCTATTTTGTGCAAAACTAGCCATGCTTAGCTGGCAACTAAAACAATAAACTGAGACTGCATGTATGCATAATGTCACCACTGTCTAATGTGTCAAGTTCTACACTGGGCAGAGCACCTGAATGAAAGGGAAATGGATGGCTAATGACTAACTTGGCATTTTAGCTTAGATTTAGAGAGTCCAGAACAAGAATCAGTTTATAAATGCCAAAATCATTTACAGTATTAGAACAAATGTACAAATTCAAGTCAAATATTTTTCCTCATACTGCTGACTATGTGCTATAAACCTTTCCCCCCACCAGGACTGATGAATAAATATAGTGTTTAATGAGACATACTATTCTAAAGAATTATCTAGGATGATTTTGTGCAAAAGGAACTAGTTAAGGCCTGGATATTTTGAAACAGCTTACCAAATTTCAATTTAGCCATTCCAGTATTTAATTTGGGATGTTGAATATGTTTATTGACTTTCAGTACTTCACAGTTACTCAACGGGATATATCTGATTGATGACAAAAACCAGTTTCTGCCATCTTATATAAAATAGCACCTTATTTTAAGTCTAGTCTCACTGAAGTCAGAAAGACAACCTGTGGAATAAGTGGCTGCCAAAGGTGAATAAAGGTGGCAGGAACTAACTCAATGTCTTTTTATTTGTTTATAACATCTGATTGGAGAGGGTACAGCCATTTACTACTGGCTTTATATTCATCTAATCCGCTGTGCGGTTGGCTATCAGGTGAGCCAAGTCACTGTTTGGTTTTAAAATCCTCTGTTAAAGCTGGCTTGATTTGATTTAATCTTGATTTATTTGAAAGATCATTGATTTTTCTTTACTGTGGAACTTTTATTTTGTTTCCAAACTCTGCAGTGCTTTGAACTGAGTTTGTTGTTAAAAAGCCCTTTTGTAAAATAAAGTTGTAGTTAAAAAAACATAGCATGGAGGTTACCTGGAGACTTCACAATGTGACATTTCTCTGTAAAAGTACTGTGTGAGAAGTAAACAGCAATACAAGAAGAAAAATGTCCTTTTAAAAAACACAAGCCTGCTACACAAGATAAGCAGAAGGGATAATGAATGTTATAAACCCTGAAAATTACTGCTTATTTTAGAAAAATTTATATGTCAGAGGGGGAAAAAAGTAGATTAAAAGAACAGAGTAATTTGTGTACACAGAACTGTAGCTCTTCCCTCAGTTAAAAGGAAAACTAACTCAAATTTCATCACTTAACTTGTGTTCCTTTACAAAGAGGAATATTCTGGTATTTCTGTTCAAGCTACCAAGTGTCATGTATTGTCAGCTCATGTGGGATGTTACTTTGGTACATTGCAGATATGTTGGGATCAGCTAGTAAGTGGGTATTACTGGGTAAATAGGTTTTATTTAGATTACCAGAATTCATTCTGTAAAAAGCAGGAATGACAGTAGGAATTCAACTGGAGCAAAAGTATAGCTGTGAATGCTCAGAGGAAGTGATTTACAGGATAAGAATATTTGTTGTTTTTCCAATTTACGGGGTTAGCACAAAGGACACAGACACCAAGCTAAAGAAATAGGCTTATATTACTTTAGTTTAAAGCAGCAGAAAGAATAAGCAAGGTAATGTACCTAGTCATTACTACATAAAGCTAGCTATAGTGATTAAGAAAGATACATCACCAATTGCCCTCATAATTTATCATCATCCAGATCTGTGCTTCAGCTGGGGAGCCCCATCACAGTGAAGGATTGGAGAGTCTTTCCAGGCAATTGGGCAGTCCTATGCAGTGCGTTCACTCATAGGTGAAGTCTCCATCTTTGCTGTGAGAGGTTCCTGATTTTATAGAGTTTAACAAACAAATCTATAAATTTATATGACAAAATGCACAGGAGATATCTGGTAGATTGGCTTGCTTCACTCAGGCATGTCCGGATCTGGCCAGGATCTGGGCACGTCTGAGGAGTTCCTGTTTTTCTTTACGTTTGAGATTTATGGTTCCTTCCTGTTGTTTACTTGTAGTTTTCAGGGGTTGTTCCCATGGTTGCATTTCATGCTGATAAGATGCTGGTTGCTGGTTGGGGGGTTCTCTCAGAAGTCAACTTTGGTTCAAGGCCTATGGTTTAGGCCTTTTTATTTCATTTGTCCAATTGCCTTTTACATTCAGTCCATAATATCTCTCTTGTCAGTGTCAAGTGTTTTCAGTGGTGTAGGCACTTGAGTGTTAAGGATAGGAAAGCCATCCCAAACCCATTTCAAACTCCAGTGTCAGACACCAATGAATCAATTTTTCCAGTCCTTCATCAAACAAACCTCTTAGGCTTCTTTTGAAGTTTTTCCAATCAGTGGATATGGAATTTGACCTCATAGACTTATGTACTGGTTAAGTCAATCAGTTACTTTGTTCTGGTTTGGTTTGTTTAAATTTTGTTTTTCATTAAATAATCTCCTCTGTTTTCACGGGGCACGATTAATACTGAACTGAGATCCTACCAGATGTATCCAGTATCTGTACACTGGTATATATGATTTCAAAGGCACACAAACTAAAAACCTCTGATTTTTTGTGTCCAGACAAAGGAAATTATGTATCTGCACTTTCATCTACACAGTCCGTAAGTGCAAATAGAAGACGCACTGTAAAAAGCAAAATTTTGTAAACCTTGAATTCTTCACTCAAAAGTGACCTCTTCTAAAAGCTTTTCCTGGACTTCTTCTCCCTGCTGTCAGAGCTGTTGATCTCTATCCTCAGTACAGAAAGGGAGAGACACTTCTGTGTAATCATTCCTTTGACTCAGCTTTGGTTAGATGTTAAAATACCTGGAATGAGTTGGGATTGTTAGTTCTTCACTGTTGACTATTCAGACTATATAAAGTTAGATTAGATGTTTAACTTTAAGGAAGTTAAAATTTGATCAAATGAATCCTACTATTGATCTAATATGGTGTCAAAGTGTAAGCATTATGAAACTCTCCTTGTATTTTACATTTCTTTTAAAAGACAAAGTTTTAAGAGTATTTTTTTTCCTTTTTTTTTTTTTTTTTTTTCAATGCCTGAACATTTTCCTTAGGCAGATAACTGTAAGCCTAGATTAAGATAGAATAAAGCACAAAGACCTGTGCTGCATCTATGGCAGAAGTGTCAGACCTGACTGAAAGTTAAACTTCCACAAAAAAGAAGGATAAAATAAGCAGATGAACCCAACAATAGGGCTGATTAACAAGACATATGACAGGCAGCTGTGGGACTTAAAGGTCATCCCTAAACATGAAGCTCATTTACCCTTTTAAGTACAGTGCTGTGGTCTTGTTCAGGCAACAAACCCTTGAGATTTCACTGTTACCCGTCTATGTTGAATTACATTGATAATTTGAATGCCTAGTGATTATGCTGTGTTATGATATCAATTGAAAGGTCAATGAATTCAGGAAATTACTTTCTTATAGCTTATATGACAGTCTTTTTGCGATTTTCAACAAAAATTGGATAGTTGATTACTTTCTATATTACATAAGACAACAATCAGGGAATATAAAGGTAACATTCACAAGAGAGATATGATGTACTTGCTATGATTTTTAAAAACATAAGATTAATGAATGGAAAAAAAAACAACAATCAAGTCTCCTCTTTAGAAAACATTAGCTTTATTTTGTATACTGAATAAGGCAAATAGGAAAATATAATATAAAATTTGGTTTAAAAGCTCCATTGTTCATACATTTTTTTCCCTCTGCATTTTAAAAAGTATAAGAGGGTAAAACATATATGCAAACAGATATGGAGAAATGTATTAAAGCTATGTTTACAATTATTTGTTTAAATTCCAGATGGGTGTTTGTTTTAACTTTTTTTCAAACTGCTTTTATTTGCAATTTGTAAATGTTTAGAGGAACAAGTTTTTGCTTCTAAGAATGCTTACCATTTTTTCTGTAGTTACTTATATGAGAAGAAAGGCATTCACATATGGATATACGTATTTGTTACTTATTGTTTGCTATTCTTTACTGTTCTCTTTACAGTCAACTATACCAGGAGCAGAAACAATACCATGTGATGGTGATGACTAATCATGTACAACAAATTTAGAGTAGCTATGGGAAAAAACCCCACAGGCTGCAATTGTTCACATTTATTGTCCATCAAACAATAAAAAATAACAAAATTATAGAAATCTAAATAATGAAAAATTCATTAGTAATCAATGTAAAAAAATGGGTTATTTTTTCCTTGATGACATATTAATTTTACGGAGCTTCTTACAAAGCAATTTGTTTATTTGATATAAAGCTTTTCTGACTCTCAGAGCACTGGCTTTGGTAACACTATGAAAAATTCTAAAATTGTGAGTTCACATCATCTATTATATGAAGGTCTAGTGTGAAATTAATTTTATATAGGAAGTGAACAATCCGTGATTTACTATTTTAGTTCACTTTTGGAGGCTAAAACATATTTATATGTGAACAGGTCCACTCTAAAGTTGCAGTTCTTTTCTCAGAACCCCCATATGAAAAACTTAAATTTCCATTTAAGAACCTACAAGAAGCTAATCTTTCAATATCAGCTCTAACTAAGCATTTAAAGTACATCATAGAATCATAGAGTGGTTTGAGTTGGAAAGGACCTTAAAGATCATATAGTTGCAAACCCCTGCCATGAGCAGGGACACCTTCCACTGGACCAGGTTGCTCAAATCCCCATCCAACCTGGCCTTGAACCCTTCCAGGGAGGGGGCAGCCACAACCTTCCTGGGCAACCTGTGCCAGTGCCCAACCACCCTCACAGTAAAGAATTTCTTCCTTATGCCTAATCTAAATCTACCTTCTTCAGTTTAAAACAGCTATCCCTCATCCTATCCCTACACTCCCTGATATACAGTCCCTCCTCACCTTTCCTGTAGCCCCCTTTAGGTACTGAAAGGCCACTATAAGGTCTCCTCTGAGCCTTCTCTTCTCCAGGCTGAACAGCCCCAGGTCTCTCAGTCTGTCATCATAGGGGAGGTGCTCCAGTCACCTGATCATCTTCACAACCCTCCTCTGGGCCTGCTCAAGCAGGTCCATGTCCTTACATTGAGGGCCCCAGAGCTGGACACAGGACTCCAGATAGGGTCTCAAGAGAGCAGAGTAGAGAGGGAGAATCACCTCCCTTGATCTGCTATCCACACTTCTCTTGATGGAGCCCAGGGTACAGTTGGTTTTCTGGGCTGTGATCACACATCACTGGCTTATAGTCAGTATTTCATCCACTAATACATCCAAGTCCTTTTCCGCAGGGTTGCTCTCAATCTGTTTATCACCCAGCCTGTATTTGTTCTTGGGATTGCCTTGACCCATGTGCAGGACCTTAAACTTGGCCTTGTTGAACTTCATGAGTTTTGCATGGGCCCACCTCTCAAGACTGCCAAGGTCCATCTGGGTGGGATCTCTTCTCTCCAGTACACTGACCACACCGCACATATTGGTGTTATTGGTGACTTTGCTGAGGGTGCACTCAATCTCACTGTCCATGTCACTGACAAAGATGTTAAACAGCACTGGTCCCAATACTGATCCCTGAGGAATGCCACTCATCACTGCTCTCCACTCAGACATTGAGCCGTTGACTACAGTTCTTTGAGTGTGACCATCCAGCCAATTTCTTATCCACTGACTGGTCCATTTGTGTAATCCATGCCTCCAAATTAGAGACAAGGATGTCACATAGGACATTGTCAAATGCTTTTCACAAATCTAGGTAGATGTCCTTAATTTATGTATGAATAATCACTGATAATCACTTTGTTGGATGAAACTGTGATTTTTTTTTATTTTATTTTATTTTTTTTTGTCCTACAGGAGTACAATTTTAAACTTGTCACAGTTTTGTATGTGATCGTCCTAGTTTCAGCTGGGATAGAGTTAATTTTCCTTCTTAATAGCTATAATAGTGCCATGTTTTAGATTCAGCATGGGATTTGGTCTGAGAAGAATGCTGATCATACACTGATGTTTTCAGTTGTTGCTGAGAGATCAAGGAATCTCCAATTCCCCATGTCCTGCCCGGACACAGGTGTATAAGAAGCTGGGACGGAGCACAGCCAGAGCACCCCACCCAAATTTGCCAGTGAAATATTCCATATCATGTAACATCATGCTCAGTATATAAAGGAGAGTTGGCCGGGAAGGAGGAGTGTCTCTCTCATTTCCGGTATTGCAATTGTAGGGTCTTGGTATTTTAGGATCGCTAGCTGGGAACAATCTGGGTATCAGTCAGCAGGTCATGAGCAATTGCACTGTTTATTACCTGCTTGTACTCTTTATTATTTTTATTGGTTTATCCTATTTCAATTATTAATTTTTTTTTATCCCATAAATGTCTCTTTACCCCTCCAATTCTGTCACCCATCAACCAGGTGTGGGAGGGTGAGTGAGTGGCTGTGTGGTGTTCCTTTGCTGTACAGGTTTAAACCATGACAGTGATACTAGGTTTGTGATTCTACTTTGTGACCACTGTTGTCAATAAAGCCTTGCATAATAATTTCTGCTGCTGTTGCTCTTTAAAATCTGTATATTACTTCATGGAAATCAACTTAATAAAACCTCTGTTTGTGTTTTAGTTTTTGTTTGTTTGTTTGTTTGTTTTTTCCCTGGTGTTTTTGTTCTCTATGCAATATCTGTTCATCAGAAAGTGAAGAGAAGCATAAAAATAAATGCCTCTGCACCAGGGACAAATAGACATATTCTGAAAACACAGAAACATTAAAAACTAAATGATATGAAATTATGACCCAATTAAATCAAAACTTTTTATTGATTTGGTTTGCCTTAGATGTGAACCTCTTTTTTTTTTATTTTTTTTTTATTTGATCCATCTATTTATATACTAAAATATTATTTGAGTTGAAGTCTATTCAAATCTGCAATGTTACAGATGTCCTTCAAAGCTGAAAGTATTTGACAAGGCTGACTATGTTATCCAATATATTTCATGTTCTAGTTCTTAAAATCCAATATCAAAGCCAAGAGCCGAAGAGAGGGATGAACACTCAAGAAAATACTGATTTTAAAATATTTTGTCAACAAATAGATCTTGAAAATTAAAGTGTAAAATGTAAAGCGTAAAAGAATGAGAGATGAATGAGGTATATATGTAATAGAGTAAATGAACACTCCAAAACAAAGATCTCTGTAAGTATTTCTGTCTCATTACAAACTCTCAGTGTAGACTTTAATTTCTCAGTAGGCTAATAAAGTCCTTTAAAAAGAAAAGTGGATTTTGCAAGGGGCACGTACACAGTTATGTCACCAACATATGTATTCAAGAGCTAATATAAGTCACACACTTCTAGGTGAAAATGCAATGCTAGAAGAACTAGCAGTTCTGACGACCATACATTAAATATTCCTAAACTAATTTTATCTATTTTATGTTACTTATAATCAGTATTCATTATAATAATCCATTAAAAATGCCCATCACTTGGAAGAGTGAAATATTTGTGGCATATGTTTACAAAGTTAAAATCAATTTGGCTTACAGTGATAATTAAATTCAGTTCAAATTTATGCCAGGTAAACTACCTGTTGAAGAGTGCAATCTGAGTTGGAAACAAATGCTACAACAGCACAACTTCTATAGTCTTCTATAAAAAGAGATGTGCTAGTACCTAATATGTACTTTCCTCCACCCATTGAAGATTACCAGACCTCTGCATTGTCAATGCTAAATTTAAGAATAAGTATAAAAGAAATAAATGATATACCTGTGCCAAAACAGATCTGTCATTTTTGAATGGCCAGTCTGGAAGTTTTCAAAAACTTTGCAAGAAGGGAGGAAGTATTCAATCACAGCTACTAGTGTACCTAGCAGTTAAGATGAGCATTCATTTGTGATTCTTTTGACAAGTGAAAGGATGTGGCAGTTTTAAGAAGAAATATTTAATGTATACTTGTCTATAAATATGATTAATGAAGTAAGAATACTGAATTCTGTGGTTGTGCAAGGTAAAAAACATAGGAGTAAAGTGGTTTCCTTAAACTTTCCTAGTGTTGGCTGGATGTTTTGTGTGACCTTGCAGCTAAAATCATCCTACTCTTTTCCAATACATGATGATCATGAAATACAGAAAGCACAAGTTTTCTTCTAAGCTGGACAATACAAATTCTCCATCAACTCTTCTTAAGATAAAAACCAAGCAGAGATGCATGTTTTCTTCAGAGAAATTATGATCACTGAATACACACAAATTTGTTTGACCCGCACTGAGCCTCATCAAATAAATTAACCATCTGACAGCCTTCTCTGACCCTTGTTTTCAGTATTGTTTTAATGGACTACCTGGGTTTTCTACAGGCAGAATTTTTCACCCTTAGACCAAACAGCCATATAATGACTTGTGTTTTCAAAGGTCTTGGCATCCAGAATATTTGGGGTGCTAGAATGTGACAAAATAAAAGTACTAGAAATTTCTTAAGAAACAAAATGATACTGATTTTTGTCTAGAATATGGAACAGTCCAGCTTTAGTAACAGAATTTTGTGAAATGCAACTGTTCTGTCATTCAGTATTTTATAATATCTTGGAAATTTGTCATGATGGCATTTAAATTTATAAATAGGTCTTAAGCTGACACTTGTTTTATCACAAACCATTTCTATATAACCCCTGAACCTGATCACACAGGTTTGGTTACAGCTCTTAGTATCTAGAATCTTTCATGATTATTGTTAGAATAGTGCTCTGCAGGGCTCTTATGAAAAGGTTAAACGCTTCAGTACAAGTTACACCCTCAGTCTTGACTTCCAGATGTAAACATTTTATTGAAACTAAGTAACTTATTTTATATATATGTGTGTATATATATAGAGAGATAATATATTTTTTTCTTAAACAGCTGCTTTGATTAGTCAATTTTTCATTTGGTGATTAAATATTGAAATGAATTAATGGCTTTCACTTTGACAAATCATCTCGTTATGAGAATATAGCTGCATCTTCTGGCATAGGCAAAAAGTGATAGTAAATAATAGGAATACTCAAAAATTACTTGCATTGTGAAATCCAGTTTCTAGAAAATAATATCTATTTTGCCAAAGGCAACATTGCAGAGACAGAGCAAAAATTTATAAGAAGAACCCATTCTGAAGATTGATGAATCAACTCTGAGTACTGGCATTTCTTTCACAATTGTTCATCGTGTATTATGATCTGAAACTGTGAAAACCCTAATATTTATTATAAGGTCCTGTTACGGGTGAAAAAACTGCTTAAAATGTGAATGCTAACATGGCAGATAATTGGATGTATGTGTGTCTGAAAATTTTGATAAAACTTGGACTGAACAAAAGTGGCATGCCCTGAATCCTCCAGTTAACAGTGACATAAGACTACCAGTCAACGTATGATCACGTATTGTGCTTCTGCAAGCTGACTATTTAGGTTTAAGAAGAAGTGACATCTGAAAGGTGAGGATCTTGGTTGAAGGAAAGATCTGGGAAGTGGGTGGAAGATTCCAGATGTCAGAAAGCTGTGTGGAGACAAATGCTGGGGGGTGGCCAGGAACTTTGGGCAGTAATACATGAGGCTTATGAGCAGCAGCATGTCAAGAACCAACATGATTTTCTACCCAACCTTCCTGGACCAGCAGTCACTTCCCTGCAGGGAAGGGATGTCAAGACCTATTGAACATAATGCTGGAGGGGAGTGTGTGAGTGAGTAAGTAAAAGTGTAATAAAAGCTCTAATGTGCTTGGTTCTTAAATAAGCCCCAGTGTCTATATGCTACTTACTCTGTCCTCACCCATGGCAGAACCTTAGAGTGTAATACATCTTACCTAACTAGACATCTGCCTCATAGTTATTTTCAATAGGTGACACTGCTGTGCCCAAATTTGTCTGTTTCTCCCTCTTGACTATTCAAAACAACAGGTTCAGATGTCTGATGGAAGACAGACCGGCAGTATCATTGCTCATTCAGATATATGAAATTGATGATCTTTCTAACACTGAAAATGCTTGCAGGCTGAAAGAAAAGGCATCTGCCCCTTGGTAAAATTTATTAATTTCCAGCTGGAATGAGAATTAAGGATTTTTCAGATATTTAATATAGATAAGAATATTCTGAAAAATAGTGCCTGCCAGAAATGTGAAACAAGATTGTTGTAATTTGAAATTACAAATATAATATCTGGACCTGGGGGACTACAAATTGACCATATTGCAGCAATGTATATAGGATTCAGAGCTTTCACTGAAGATCAGGAACTGCTGCATGAAGAACCACTTCTTGTTTGTAAGAGGGGGGAAATTATGCTTCCCAAAATGGTCTTGAAATTAATAATATTTCTTTAATTTATTTTCCTGGTTTAACATTAGTATCTTAAGCAGAGCAGATTTAAATTCAGAGTCCTGTTTGGTCCAGGGAGTATTTTTATAATGAGACATCTAAATGGGAATTGAGACTTGGTTTAGGGTTTCAAAGAATTAATGATCAGCTCTCAAGGCTGACAGCTTTAACACTACTCCTGTCATGTTTCATTTCAGTCAGTTATGTAGGTTAGTTAACATCAAAATTGCTTACTACTAGAATGTTCTTGGAAAACTCAAAGAGAAAAAAGCCTAACACATTGACAAGAAATGGTGCTCTTGACTTAATAAGTGGCACTCGAATCTCTGGTTGAGCACTAACTCAGAGATTAGGTTTCTGAAAGGAACCAGTACATAATATGATATCTTTGGGGATTTTTGCCCTTTATTGCAATGAAGCAAGGCTGTAATCATTGGTAATATCCTAAATGCATAAAGCAGAGTGAATTAAGGGCTTAATACTAATTATATATGAGATGCTTTAGAGGACTACCCTTTAAATACAGAATAAGTGAGAGTAAATTAGAGACAGTATTGATTTACTCTAAATCCTACAGTAATCCCACTTGACCAGTTGTGCTCAGAGTCTAGAATAAGGCCCATATGATTTTATCACAGAGCTGGTTATGTCCTGAATGAACTAGGACACCAATTTATTTATGACCCAAAGTTGCCTACCTTTCACTGAGATAAATCCGGACCCTATTGTCTTGTTTATGGTGGCATCGTACACTATGAAAGTCCCTACACCCTACCTCAAGTAGGGTGCAATTCGGTGTAATCTGATATGATTTAATGCCATATTTCAGTAAAGTCATAGTATGCATAGTATACCTACATACCTACTTCTCACACTTCTACTCTTGATTATTTTGTCAGTGTTTACCATATTCATGTTTAGAAATAGAAAAAGATTTTATTTTTTATAATGTGGCATATTTTGGGGATCAGTCACAACTACAATATTTTTTATGTTCTTTCTTCATGTATGGATGAAAGGGTCTCCAGTGCATCATAAATTTTATAAAAGGCAATCAGATATTTTAATTAGCACTTTTTTTTTTTTTTTTTTTTTTTTTTTTTTTAAGCTGAAAGTTATGCATATCTATATGTAGCTTGGTAACTGAAAACTACACATGATAAGAATTAATACTGTCATAGTAATTCTTCCATTTACTGAATGTGTGTGGCCAGGTCCATGTTATTGTGACAAAATGTGTTTGGTGCATCTCGATGATCTAGAATATAGATCTTAAATTTGGAGCACAGTGCAAAGATTTTTCTTAAATGAATCAAAGTTATTTGTTTCCTTGTTTTTAAATAACTAGATCTGTCATGCATCAGTTCTATTAGCTTCCAGAACCTTTGAAACAGATAAGAAATATCTTTGACATATCTTTGTATTATCATTATTATACAGAGAAACTTCATATTATCATTGCTATAAAGAGGAATCTAAAGCTGGTAAGATCAATACGTCATAATTCCTGTGTCTCAGTGTGATCCTTCCAACTTTTCTGCATGTTGGGAGTCCTGCCTGGCTGCTAGTGGACACTGAAAGAATCCACTTTTTCCTTAACTCTAGTATTCTAATCAGTTGCTGCAGGTTCTGCAGAGGCCCAGTATGGCCCTTTGGATACAGTGGAGCAATTTTCAAGGAAATAGTATTTGTTTCACAGGTCCTGCCATAAATATAAGGATGAAACAGGTTACATATAATATTATTCTTATTGAAGAATATTAAAATATATTAAAAATATGCAGAAATTTGTAGTTAGCCATGTTGAAATAGATTGCTATCTTCTCTGAGCTAGTTTCCCTTTATTAACTTTAGATAGAAGTTTTCTTACTGTGCTAAGATAGCTGTTGATTACTCCAGTTCTCTACCACCACTCCAGAAGAGAGAAAGAATACAGACTGTTATGAAAGTTTCTGTATTCCTTAAGTTTTCCTACTATCCAGTTAAAAAAGATTCCTTCCTGTTTCTTGTAACTGAGTTCTGGGGAACTACCCAGTACAGTGTGAAACATCCTTCCTATCTTCTCTTTTCATAAATATATATAATGCATATACTGTATGCTTGTTTCTTTCTAATTTGATAAACATTCATTTGTTATTTTGAAAAACACTACATACTCTAAAGGAGGAAGCATTAAATTTATATTCCTATTGGTAAGGTCATTGCTGTGGTTTTCCTGTATGTATGATGTAAATAGAAACCAGATTCCAGATATTTTGAAACTGAGAATGGAATCTTTATCTTGAATAACATCCCCATTACATTGTTCTAGGCTGGTTCTGAGCTTTATGGAAGATCCGCCTGGGAAATATATTACAATGGCACATCCACTTCAAAAAATCTGTAATTGATAATCATCCTACAGTCCCAGACATGCAATCTTATTAGACACACTAATGGGGTTTTACTAAGTGGGCTGAGATTCTAAAAGGTCAATGGAGTATAAGTGCAGTAATAGTGACAGTTGCTAATATCAGCAGTAAGAGAAGGCTGTTCTAATATATTTATTTACTTAATGTCAAATTTAATTTAAATATTTATTCAAACTGATCAGTAAAAAGTTGCCTGGAGGTGTACAAATCATACTGTCTGGTTACTACTTTCTTACAAAAGGAACTATAATTTATGATTTGAAAAAAATTCCTAAATAGCAGCACTCCCATTTTTCTTCAATTACAACAATAAACATAAAAATAATACAAAAAAAGGTGGTTTGCTTATGAAATAAAAAGTTTTATATATACTGCTTTACCCCAGGAACAATTTTAACAGCTTCTGTTACAAATTGCTGCCAGAGATTGACCAGAACAGATACCTGGTATGCAAAGTTCATAATCTATTCATGTCTATTCATTTGGATGAGAACTCTATTAAGTTGTTGTCCTGGTTGGGGCTGGACTAGAGTTCCCGTTGGTCTGGCAGCAGGAGGAGTGCTGCAGCACCCTGAGACCCCAGGGGCTCCCCAGGTCCCAGTGCCCTCACCTGTGTGCGGGGGCGGGGGGAGCACAGCTGGAGGGCTGGGCCTGGATTGGCCGATATCCCGTGTCATGTGACATTGTGCTCACTATATAAAGGCAGGAGTGGGCCAGGAGGGGCTCTCACTTCCAGGAGTGTTTCTGTGGTGCCTTTGTGTTTGGGATCGCTGGCTGGGAGCAGGTGGGTGTTGGTGAGTGGGTGGTGAGCAGCTGTATGGTACATTACCTGTTGATACTGCTGTCAGTGTGTTGTTCTGTTACTGTTATTAAACTGTTTTTATCTCAACCCGTGAGTTTCCCTTTGCCCCTCCAATTCCCTCCCCATTCCCAAGTAGGGGAAGGGTGGGTGAGCGACTGCAGGGCCTTTGGCTGCTGAGCACAGGCTCAAATGACGACAGTTGTGTAAATTCCTCTACATCCAAGGCAGTTACAACAAAAGTGTTTTTGTCAAAAAGGCAAGCAAATGGGGTCATGTGATAACAGCTTCAGAGCCTTCAGCTGTAGTTTGTTGCAAACTGGTTTCCTCTGGGGCTGCCTTGGTCCCTAACCTTTCAGACTGCAAGCACTTTCTGAGAGAGACTGATTACAGGCTGACACCCTCTCAGTGGACAGTACAGTACATAGGAGCTCATATAGAAAGGTTATATGGACAGCTGAGTAGGTAACTAGCATATTCAGTTGTATTGGGTTTGCATGATAAGGTTTTGCTAATGGGGGTGCTGCAGAGGTGGCTTCTGTGAGAAGCTGCTAGAAGCTTCCCCCATGTCTGACAGAGCCAATGCCAGCTGGATTCAATACAGACCCGTCACTGACCAAGGCTGAGCTCATCGGCAGTGGTGGTAGTACCTCTGTGTTAACATACTTACAAGACGGGGAAAAAACTGTGCAACAGCAGCCAGAAGAGAGGAGTGAAAGAAACAGCCCTACAGACACCCAGGTCAGTGAAGAAAGAGGGGAGGAGGTGCTCCAGGCAGAGCAGAGATTCCTCTGCAGCCCGTGGTGAAGACCATGGTGAGGCAGGCTGTCCCCTTGCAGCCCATGGAGATCCATGGTAGAGTAGATATCCACCTGCAGCCCATGGAGGACCCCACACTCGAGTAGGTGAATGCACTTGAAGGAGGCTGTGACCTCATGGGAAGCACATGCTGATGCAGGCTCCCAGCAGGACCTGTGACCCCATAGAATGAATGCATACTGGAACAGTCTGTTCATGAAGAACTGCACTCTGTGGAAAGGACTCATGGAAAGGACACATGCTGGAGCAGTTCATGAAGGACTGCAGCCTGTGGCAAGGACCCACATTGGAGAAGTTCATGGAGGACTGTCTCCCATGAGAAGAACACCACGCTGGAGTAGAGGGAGAGTGTGAGAAGTCCTTCCCATGAGGAGGAAGGAGTGGAAGAAATAACAAGTGATGAACTGAATGCAACCCCCATTCCCTGTGCCACTGGAGGGGGATGAGTAGGTAGAGAAAATGGGAGTGAATTTGAGCCTGTGAAGAAGAAAGGGGTGGGGGGAAGGTGTTTTAAGTTTTGATTTTATTTCTAATTACTCTGATCTGATTGGTAATAAATTAAATTAAATTCCCTGAGTCAAGTCTATTTAGCCCATGATAGTAGTTACTGAGTGATCTCTTCCTGTCCTTATCTTGACCTAGGAGCCTTTTTTTGCATTTTCCTCCCCTGTCCAGATGAGGAGGGGGAATGATAGAGCTGCTTGGTGGGCATTGGCCATCCAGCCAAGGTCAACTCACCATATTATTAAAGGAGGTATGTAGTCTTTCAGGATGGAACCCAGAGTCAGTCTTCCCGCAGAGACAACATTTACCTTATTTCCTGTCCTCTAACTCATGGAAAATCATTCCCTTGTGGAACTGGATTGTTTAAAATATGCTTCTCTCTCTCCCATAATTCAAAATTGTGCTGGATAAGACAATCAATTCTACATAAATTGTATGAGTTAAATCATTTCCATCAAGCTTGTAGATCTCTAATTAATAGTTTGGTGTAATACAAATCCCAAGACTTTTCAAATGAATAAAATAATTCTTTACTAATCAGCTCAGAATGCACATTACATATTGCAAGACTGATCAAAGAGGCAACAGCAAGTATAATGTCCTTTCTTTAACGGATTAAACTGTTTTGTGCAAAGATATTTTAATTAGAAAGTTTCTGGTTTTGCTTTGTAAAATATCATTGCATAACTTGAAATTTTACAAAATAAAATTAAGAGTATGATTAGGAATCAAAATAGTGAAAATTTTTTTTAAAAATAATTCAAAAGTACTATATTTTGGGCTTTATGAAAGAAAATAAATAGGAACAATGTCAGAAGCTGGTGAATATGTAACACAATTCACAGTGAAGAGCAGAAGGAAAAAAATAGGAACCCAAAGTGGAACGCATGTCAGCTAACTTCAGACATTTGTGTTGCAATATCTGCATTTGTGTTACTCATCTTGCCTCCTTGTATAGTCAATAGAAAAAAAATAGGTATTCTGGATGCCATTAATCTCAACTAAACACACCTGTTTAACAATTCAACTGCTGAAGCTGTCTATATATCTCGAGGAACATATGATATAATTTATCTGTGTAAGGCAACCTTCTTGCTCTATTCACTGTGTAGAAAATCTATTGGAAATGTTTAAAATCTCTATCCACATGAGTGGAGATTCAGTCTGCTTAAATCAGGCATCCAAAGATCTTGACTGATAGAATTGGGAGCCCAAATGAAGTGACAGGTATCTATATAACCTGAGATCATCTTTGCATAGCCTTATTCTGATTTCTAGTACTAAGCAGAGCAAGTAAATTTTCAAAAAAGTGGTGGTAGGATTATGTGATACCTTTGAAGTTAGAAACAGGTTTATACATATAGGGGCAGGATTCAGTTCCAGAAAAAATGACTCACAGATGTGAGAATCCAAATCTACATGGAACTGAAAGGAGATGCCCTGCTGTAGCTTCAGTTGCAACAGTTTCCAGTAGGTATAGCACAGTTATTCTAAAACAACACTAGATATTTTATTTGTGCAGTTCTATTCTCTGTGTGTGTGAGTCCCCATGGGTAAAAAACTTGAAAGTTTTGGTTGCTGACTATAGGCATCTAGTGTCATTATAGCACTGCTGAGCATTCTTATAGATGTTGATAGGAATGAATGAAGGCTTTCTATAGGTTCCTTGTGATGTCTACCAGTAAAAGATGAATGTGTTGCATGACATCAGATATGCATGTTTGTCAACTGAATCTGACTACAGATGTTTAAGTTCCCACTAGCAGGATTGTAAATGTAGGGGTCAATTCATTAGTCCATACGTAGTTTTCTATGGCTAATGGACATGTCCTCTGGTATCCTATCTTGCCTCTATCTACTATGCTAGAAGTGTATTAGTCTTTTGCAAGTTGTATCTCATACCAATCAGAAACTTGTGTGGCTTCCTTGGATGTCCTGAGGATGACTCAATTGCTCTAAGTCAGTATCCAGAGTAGCTGAGTGTGAGCAGCTGAATCAAGCCCTGAGGAGCTGCATTAATGATAAGGAAATCTTGACTTCCCAATTGGAGGTGTCTGTTACCTGGCACAGAATCCTGCCTGAGTACTGTGACTTAGCTGTCCAGATAGTGGACATAGCATATAGTGCCACCTGAGAGGACCCCAAATGCCTGAGACGTCTGTATGGAACAGATACAGGAGAGTACTTCTGAGAGATTCATAATCTGTTGGAGCGGTAGCTGGAGGCTGGGCAGGATTTCCAAGGAAATATCAAACATAACAAATTGTTATATATATAACCACATTAAGCCTAAGAGCTCTACTATTGTTATGGAAGTATACCAAAGCGGCTTCATACAGATAATAAATTTCAACAAACTTTAATTTGTAACCGTATACAAGTAGCCAAAACCAATGAGACAAGAGCGGGTAACCAAATCAACGCTCCAATAACATTTAACAAACTATAAGTTTGGTGTACCTGTTGAGGAAGTTATTACTACACAACAACACAGAAGAATGATGACACATGAGCATGGTGACTCCGAAGTGTGCACACATGCACTCACTCACTGAAGGGAAGCCTCTCACTCAAGGGCACCCAGGAGATGTAATCACTCACCCAGAGGGGCAAGAGCTCTCTCCATGATGTCTGGAAGACGTATTCACTGGTGAGGGCACTCAATCCTGGGAAGTTTTCCTGGGTGACATCCCAGTCTCAAGGGGAGGGCTTCTGATCACAGACCCATTGCTCTGACGAGAACCACTCAAAGCGGGGCTCCAGTGGGGACCTCATTTTATAGCCTGGTCAGATTTGAACTGTGGTCATATACAGTCAGCATTCCAGAAACTTCTCTTAACTGAGACATATAATTGACTGATAGCCTAGTTTGTTGACCAGGGGTCCCACCTCCCTTTTCCTATCATGGGGAGGGGATAGTGAGGGGGTGCGTGCTGGTCTGCACCCAGCCAGGGTGTGTATGTGACAGCAAACATGGTGTGCTGCCAGAGGTGAGAAAATAAGGGTGTGAAAGATCTGGTAGCTGCCATGTTAAAAGCCCTAGTCCCCATTGATGTTGTGTGTTCCTGACAAAACCATATATCTAATTTTCCATATTTTTATCTCTCTTCTTTTTCTACTATCATATTTAAATCTGCCAAAAACACTAAAAATAATTGTGGAGCAAAATATTGGTGAGTACAGGCAATAATGGAAAGCTCTGTTGGATTTGGAATGAGAGAAAGATAGTTGCAACTCCCTTTAGACCACTTCTGTGAATGGATCTCTCATAGAAGAGACCGTATGCCTAACACTGACACATTTCTTTTAACCAAATCAAAATATGGTCAGATCTTAATTTCATGGAAGACATTTAAGATTTTGCCATTGACTTCAGCAGAGCCAGGAATTAGCTCAGGGAAATATTGATATATATTTTCTTTTCATCTCATTGATAGCCCACTTCTGTATAGAAATTCTAAATGAAAAATTAAAAAAAAAAAAAAAAAAGAAAAAATAGAAGAGAACAACTAACAGTAACTAACAGTAGTACTTTAGTATCTTGAGGTCAAAATATGTGGTCAAAATAAACAAAGTTTTAAGATTTTTAGTTGCATCATTGAAATGAACTGAGTTAATGAAATAAAAATGCCCCGAGAAAGAACTTTTTTTTTTCTTTTTTTTTTTTTTTTTTTAAATGCATTACTGTAGTCTCTCTCTTTAGTGTATGTCAAGAGAATCCTCAAGATGCAAATAATTCTGGATGCTAAATAAGTGGCTAATATTAAAAGTGTCACTATAGTGATCATCTGCACTACTGCTGTTGCTGATGTTCATCGGCTTGTGCATGAATATGAACATTCCTTGCAATGAATGGGCACACATAATAGAAAAAAGTAGGAAGAGCATGTTTTTATTACCTTCACCTGAGTCCTTAAGCTAGTACATGACTCATGTGGTCTGGTGTTTCAACACCTTGCACAGCTTTTACAATTCAAAGAATCATTAACATTGCTTTTGGCTATGTTTTCATTTCAGTACCACATATAGTTGACCTGTTTCAAGGGTAAAGACTTTAACTCGCAAAATCCCTAAAGATTTTATGTTCTTGATTTGGCATAATCTCACCCACGGTGAAGAGTGAGAAAAAGGACAAAATAGTGAATATGGGACCATGGAATTTTTTATTATGAAAGATGTATGATAAACATGATGTATGTTATAGGTATGTACATACTTTTTATATCTTCTTTTGCTTCTGGATTTAGATTCATTTAGTGTCTTGACAAATGGTGTCTAGATTGAGACCTGAAGGACAGGAGAAGCTAAACAAAAAGAAGTCAGTTCTCAGTAGAGATTGGAAGGAGAAAATAAAATTTTTATTTTGAGGCTAAACAGGAAAAACTGGAGGTGAGTCTACTTGGAGAAGGAGGTGCATGAAAGTTCAGTGATATTCAGTGATTACAGTTTGCAAGACATTTACAGAAGTGGAATTGAGGAATAGCAGATTGACTGGTCTCAGTTCAGTTGCCTACAGAGGCCATTGTTATTGGAGAGCATGCAGGGGCCATGGGTCTCCCGCAGACCCTGTGACACAGAGAGTCCAGGCCTACGTGGATTTCCATATACCTCTGAGTGTCTCTAATGATAGTCAGTTACTGTGCTTAGGTGACTTTGATGGAGAAAAAAGACAGGGTAAAAAATAGTTAAAGAGAGGCAGTTGAAATGATGAATTAATTTCAACAGCAGAGCTGGAAAAGATAGATTTAGAAACGAAGAAGAAAATGTTAATAAGGAAACCAAAGGCAGACATCTCAAGCCCATGAGTTAAGAACTTTTGCCACTTATAAAGATTTATTCTTGGATTGAGAACAAAAGAATTCTTATCCGTTCTCTGCCAGTAGATTAGTAGTTGGCAATGTCTTCTTTAGGTATTGGTGCCTCAGTTTCCTCATAGCAGAGCAGGAAATTATAATGTTTTAAATATTTTTTTTACATATTAATGTGAAATATTAGAGAAAACTTTCTAAAATTGTAGACTGCTTTTTGTCACATATTTGTCATTTAAATGCTGGAGGAGGCCAATCTGAACAGTACATATAAAATTACAGAAAATAACTATTTGAATTACTAAGAGGAGTAACAAGTAATAATAATAATAATTTTAAAAAAAAAAAAACACCACAAAAAAAAAAAAAAAAACAACAACAACAAAAAAAAACAAACCAAACCAGTTACAGTATCTGGCTAAGCCTGCTTCAAAGTTACTTAAAATCCAGTTTGATGAAATAATCACACATACACAGACTGCTGTTGTGGCTTTTTAATCTAGTAGGTGTAAAATTGAAATCCTTACATTACCAAAAAGGGAACTATTTTAGGTAATTAGGGCAAAGCCTGTATAAGATGTGTTAGACATAAAACATCCAGGATAAAGAATTGTGATCAAAATGGAATGTTATAAACTTTGCAGAGTACAAGATGACTTTAAGTGGTGAACTACATTAGTTTTGAGCAGTTTTACATTATGATTTATATGATTTCTCTAGCACTAATACATCAGCATTTGTAGTCTCCAGATTCTACTTTTTCCACTTCCCTGTTCTTTATCCATTACTATGAACACTATCAGCAATAATCCTCTGCACTAACTGTGCAGGAACCTTTGAATCTTGGTTTGCTCCTCAGATGCATCTAGAATCTAAACTTTGCTGTAGGTTATTGACAAGCTTTTAAGTTGGTATCTTCACTGTATACATCTAAACGTTTCAAGGGTGGAATCCCCGTCTTAAGCAGCATTTCCTTGTACTTGGGGATTGGATTCAGCTCCCAAATTGTAGATTGTAGATGTTGATTGCAGATAATAAAATTTAGTTGTCTCAGTGTGCAATTCTACATTTATCTAGGTATTTATGTTACCATTAGTCAATGAAGATCTAGAAATAACTAGTGAAGGGAGTTTAGAGAGCAATTCAGTTCATTGGAAAATAGACAGTTTTTTTTGTTCACCTGAAGTTTCCTAGTCTCCATTAATTAAAATATACCCAAATGTCTAAATTTTGGTGTCTAAATATAACTATAGAGGATCTTCCTCTGTGGTACTCAGAAGTAGCTGCTTATTTCATCTGTCTATGTGGAAAATATCAGGTATTTTCTACAGGAAACTTGTATGTGAAAAGTGGGTGTGTAAATTAGTCTAATTTCACTCCATTTGTAGACTTGCTACTGCAACACTGTGGGATAGCTGTCCACAGTGCACTAATATAAAAACATATAGTGGGAGTACTAAAGATGGACAAAAAGTGCTATTGTCGTGGCAAAAGCAAAGTTGCATGTTACCTGTCATTACATTTAATAGATCTAAAGTGACAGTTATAATGTAGTTAGAGGTTGGTAGAAGAAGAAAACTTGTTTTGACACAATAGAGAAGACTGTGGAAGGTTACTCAGGTCTACAATTTCTGATTCTTTGCTGCTAAGGTCCTAGATCCCATTAAGACTGCATGCAGCCAGCAAATTGTGAAAAGGAGAACTTAGGTAACTCACTCCAAAGGTGAAGTTCAAGAGGAAGAGTATCGGTACCATCTGTAGTTAGATTAAGTTGCTGGGTTGATTTTGAGTTTTTTGAGTAATGCAGTAGCAAGCTGACCCCATCTTGATGAAGTATTCTGAGAACATATTCAGATAGCTCAGCAGTCATAAACGTATATGAGTCAAAAGATGCAATTTAGGGAGAACCAGTACAGAAACAGATAGAAAAGAGTTTAATGGCAGTATAAAGGTCAATAGACAGAGTATGGTGGTTGCCTAGCACTAGAAAAGAATATGCAAGCTTCTCTGATACTATTGGATCAGATATTCAGGCCCGGCTTTTCATATAAGGAGTTGTTCAGGTATTCAAGGATAGATGTATATAGACATCTCTGAGTATCTGACCTTTCCTACTAAGAAAATTTCAAAGTGGCAGAAGTTTGAGTTTTCTAGTGTAAAAATTCTCAGTACAGATATTCTTCAGTTTTCATAAAAGTACTTACAGATTGATATCAGAAATATTTTCTTAATAGGGCTTTTGAAGGAAATCTGTTCTTCAAAAAAAATATGTTCTGAAGCATAGTTTTAAATCCTACTAGTATAGTTATGTTGCATAGTACAACTTTCTGATTCTCATGTATGTTTTGTTTCATAGCTAATTTAAGATATATGAAATACTCAAACTGAAATTTGTCCAATCATGCTTGAGAGTGAGAATGCTTACTGTTCTAGCTGCTGACAATCACTTTCACAATTAATTTATAGAACATTTTATAACTTATCAGCAAAATTGTGTGTACTATACAAAACACTTTCATCACAAATATTAAAAAGTCTGAAATCGGTAATTTTCACATAAATAATTTTCGTATATTATTTCTTTTTGACTTTTCAAAAATAATAATTCAATTCATATATATGTCCATTGATTTCTCTGGACTCAGAAGAGAATTGAGGTACTTCTTGTCATGAGATTTTCATGAGATAGTACAACTCATGAACAGATAAAACTTTATAATCTATCTCTATTTTATGGATTATTGAACTTCAGGTTTATTGATTATTGAGTTAGAGACAAATTAGAAGATGTTAATAAATGAACAGTATAGAAATGTTTGTATGAACACAAATGGTTTTGGGCTTTCAAGAATAGTTTGGTTAACTGAAAAATATAAAATTTAAAGTTGAAAATGAAAAAAATATCATTACAAAATAAACATTTGTCCTCTAGAAGTCACTGCCAAGATGCTCAAAACAATCTGAAGAAGATTACTAGATCTCAGTCTTCCAGGTTATTTTTTTTTCTTTCAGACACATCTTGAACAGAATCTGTATGACTAGTTTTATTTACTTTATCTATGTTGATCTTTCTACAGATATGTTCAGAGAGTACAAAAACAAGCCTTTATTTTGGGAGTTCTGACAGTTTGTTTTTCTTTGAAGCACCATTGTCAAGGCACTGCAATAGTTCACTTTTATGAATAGGTTAAAGTAAAGCACAAGGTTCTGTTCTGTTTACAACAATATTCCAAAGTAATAATAGTAATAATAATATATGAAAATACATATATGCACACATACAGAGCGTAACATCTCCTCAAATTGGACTGTAGCTGACTATATAGAAGAGGAGCTTTATGTAATGAAGTTTATTATATCACCAAAGCCAAGAGCTTGGAAAGATTCAGAAAGTAATTTGTCACTGGTGAGAACATCTATAGGATTAAAAATAAAAACTAGTAATTTAGACAGAATACAAACTTGTATCCCTCAGACCTTGTGTTAGAGAGTTAAGAAGAGACACTTCTAGGAATAAAGAATTGAAGAATTCCCCACTTCATTGCTCAAGCATTTGCATAAAGAAGTAATGGGCACTGGAGATGTCCATACTGGAAGGGATGCTGTACAAGTGGAAATTTAAATCTTCTGCTGTGTTATTCTGCTGTGCTCCTGGTTTTAGTTTCAGACTCAAGTCACATCTCAACAATGGTAAGTAAATCCTTGTAGACTTGCAGATCTGTTAATAGGCTAGAAGTGCTGTACTCTCTTGTGACCCATATATACCATCAGATGAAGAAAATATGAATGACATGTTCTATGTGAGTACTTCTGTTTGATTGATACTGGAGAACAAAAACTTCCTTTCTGAGAGAACCTCAGTCAACCCCTGCCTGATAACAAGGCTACATTGTAAATAAATAAAATAGAGTTTGAATTATAATGTCATATTAGAAGCTTCGGTTCATGCAAGCACACACAGGGCTTCACAGCATTATAAAGACAAAGAAAAAAAAAGAAATCCTCCCCACCTTAGCAGATCCAATATCTAAAGTCTGTCTTTATATACCCTGTCACAAACTAAAATGAGAACTGACTCGAACACAAGAAAACAGTAACTTTTGGAGTTTGAATCCAATGCCTTATTGTCCTCCAGCATGAGTCACACACATTGTTGGTTTATTTATAAGAACTGTTTTGTGCAGTAATGTAAATTATTATTAAAAAAAAAAAAAGAGAGAGAGGGAATGAATAGAGTCACCACAGTGAACACAGCTCTTCCACACTTCTTTAATAAGAACGCTGCTCCAGGAGGCCTTCAGGAACTAACAGCTCATATATCAGTGACTCTTGACAAAGCACGACATAGTATTAGTCCTTAAACTACTTTTTCAAACAGTGTGATCAGTGCTATCAAGAGACACTCATTCTTAATGTATAAACGGGAACAAAAATGACAGTAGGGATATAAGCATTTCAAAGATTTCTGAAGAAGGAAAAAACTCAAAAACTTCTGAAGTCTTCTGAAAAGATTGAATTATGAAATAATTAAAAATCATAGACATTGTCTAAAACAAAGAACAATACAATGTTAGTGGAAAGTCAATAAAAGTAGCAGGACCTGGATTTTGAAACTTACCATAAGAACCTTTGTTTCAGCTAGTTTTTCTGATCTGATGAACAGAATTCTTTTAACACTTGGGCTTACATTTTGCAATGCTACATTTTCCAAGGATACAGATCCCAGTTTTTTTGCTGGGTCACTGTTTTCTCTCTATCAGGAAAATAAAGTTCTGTGCTGAGTGTGTGAGAAGAGAGACCTGGAGACAAAATGACTCACGATTTTGGAAAGTGGGATGTAGGACATTCCCAGTTTCTGATACCTGTTTAAGGGAGTTGCTATTGACTGTAGGTCTTTGTCATTGGATAGTTATTTCCTTCTTTGAGTGAAATGAAGTGATGACACTGTTTCAATGTCAGATTCTTCTTTATAGATGTTCACATCACAAAGAACTCAAACACTTTGTTTTGGCAGTGTTCTCAGAGGGGGGCAAAGTTTCATCAAGCATGGTTCTCTCTTCTGTAAATTTGTTTCCTTTAGGCAGTGCTAAGACATATGATGAATGTGGAAATTGTAATGCCATTTCTCTGTTTTGTCTTTGGGATCAAGTGTAGCTACACACTCATCAGAGGTTTAACTTCTGCCTAAAGGCAGAAATAAACCCTCTGAGGAGAGTTTCACTTTTCATAGCTATCCGTTCAACAATTGTTAAGAAATTATCTGATTCATTCAGTTCCTCCCTATTTTGAGAGATATATTCTGGAAGTGCTTGTTAGGGCCTTGATATGTTGAAGTGTTCATTGTGTTTAATGAAATGCCAGGCACAGAATGATTTGGAGACAAATTCTGAAAGTACTTAAAATTCTATAACCCATAGAAGTTTTCAGCAACATTATGCATCCTGTCACATAGGAAGTATTTACTAGCTAGCAGAAAATAGAAGGAACAAGAATGCTTAATATTGCTAGTTAAATCTAAATGTAAATGATAATTATTCCTAACTTGATCCTAAAGTGTGGTCCAGTAGTGTTTCTCAGGTCAATATATACCCTTTCCAGCCTGTTCTTTTGCTCACCCAAACTTTTTTTGAGGTCAAAGTTCTGTCCTCTAAGTATTTTTTTCAAAAGCCCCTATATGGATGGTGTTCCAGCTGCAATAGCAATTAAACTTGGGTGATCTCCAGAGTCAAAGTTGTATATAATTGCATCTTACAAATTTGAACTATAACATACCAGTCTTGGATCCAATATCCACTTAGAGATCATATTCTAAGGTAATGCTTTGTGTCTATGATTCTATATTCCTTAGATATTAGAGCCTGGACTAACCATTGAATCACAGAATCACAGCATGGCTGAGGTAGGAAGTCATCTCTGAAGATCATCTATTCCAACCTAGTCTAGCACTAGTCAGAACAGGAACAGCTAGAGCAGGCTGCTCAGGGCCATGTCCGGTTGCATTTTGAATATCTCTAGGGATGGAGATAGCTGTGATAGGCTCTCTGGGCAATCTGCTGTAATGATTGATAGATCCTGCAGTAAAAGTTTTTTTGTCTTATATTTAAGCATAATTTTCTGTATTTCAACATGTGCACATTGTCTCTTTCCCTGTCACTGGATGTTACTCTGAAGGGCATGGACTGGTTTTCTTTGTTCCCTGTCATTGGGTATTTGTGCACATGGATAAGAGCCCCAGTGAGTCTTCTCTTCTCCAGGCTGAACAATTCCAGCTGAGACACTCCTTCTGTGTCAGATGTTCCAGTCCCTTAATAATCCCTATGGCCCTCTGCTGGATTTGTATCAACATATCCATATTTCTCTTCTACTAGATAGCTTAGAATGGGACACAGTACTCCACATGTGTTTCACCAGGGCAGAGTAGAGAGGAAGGATCATGTCCCTCAGGCTGCTGGTGATGCTCTTTCTAATGCAGCTCAAAAAGCTGTTGGCTTTCTTTTCTGCTAGGGTACACTGTTCAGTCATGGTCAACTTGGTGTCCTCCAGGACACCTAGGTCCTTTTCTGGAAAGCAGCTTTTCACCTTTTTGTCCCCCAAAATGTACTGGTGGATGGTGTTATTCCTCCCCAGGGGAAGGACTTGTTTGCCTTTGTTAAACTTCATGAAATTCCTCTCAACATTATTCTCCAGCCTGACCATGTACCCCTATACAGAAACACAACTATCTGATGTATTAGGCACTCCTCTCAGTTCTGTATTGCCTGCAAACTTGTCAAGGGTGCACTCTGCCTCATCATCCGCATCATTAATGAAGCTTCTAAACAATATTGCCCCAACACTGATCCCTGAGGTATACCACTAGTGACTGGCTTCCAGCTGGACTTTGTGCGTCTGATCACAACCCTTTGAGCCTAGCAATTCTGACAGTTTTCAATTCACCTCACTTTCCATGTATTTAGTCCCTACTTCATCCACTTGTCTACTATGATATTATATTATGAAGAGCCCTAATAAAGTCAAAATAAACAACATCCAGTGCTCTCCCCTCATCCACCAAACCATTAATTTGATTATTAGAAGGCTATGAGGTCGGTCAGACATGATTTTGACTTTGTGAATTCATGCTGACTACTCCCAATCATCTTGTTAGCCTTCATGTGTCTGAAAACAGTTTCCAGAATTACTTTCTCTATCTCCTTCTCAGGAAACAGTGTGAAACTGACTGTGTTGTAGTTCCTTAGATCTTCACTTTTGCCTTTCTTGAAGATATATGTGACATTTTTTTTTTTTTTTCCCAGTTGCCATAACCTTTTAAAGATAATCAAGGGTGACCTTGCAATGATATCAAAAACCCCTTTCAGAACTTGTGGGTGCAGGCCATCAGGTGCCATTGACTTTTACATGTTAATTTTTTAATAAAATGTGCCCTAACCTCCTTCCCTGGGGCTATTTCTTGCTCCAGACTTTCACATAGGTCTCCTGGACCTAAGAATCACAAAGTCTGATCTTACCAGAAAAGACAGGTAAAGAGATAGTGAATATGTAAGTTTTTTCTTTATGCTTTATCATCAGGTTCCTCACCCAATTCAGTAGTGGGATCACATTTTTCCTAGTCCTGTAGAAGGCCTTCTCATTGTCCTTCATGTCCTTCACCAGATTCAACTTCAGGTGGGCTATGGCTTTCCTGGCTTCATCCCTCCATACTTTGAGAGTGCTTCTGTATTTCTCCTGGTGTACTTGTCCCTGCTTTCACCTCTTGCATTGTTTCTTTTTATATTTGGGTTTAGTCAGGAGTTCACTGTTAATCCATGAAGGCTCCTGCACCTTTGCTTGACTTCCTGTTTATTGAGATGGACTGCTCTTGAGCTTTAAGGAGATAATCCTTGAAAAGTCATAAATTCTCCTGCATCTCTCTTCTCTGAATGGCTGTTTCCCACAGGATTCTTCCAAGGTGATTCTTGAACAGGAAACATTCTGCCCTCCTGAAGTTCAGGTCTGTGATCTTGCTATTTGTTCTACTCCCTCATCCCTCAGCAGAAGAAGAACAGCAGAGGAGCTGCAAAGTTACTCTAGTCAGCAGTGAGAGTGGCTCCCCTTCCCCCTTCATCATGGTGCAGGCCTCCCCTTTATCACACTGGGAAGCATGAAGTCCTTTGCAGTCTGGCTGTTGTTGGATCATTTTCAAAAGCCTTTTGGATAAGCAGATGTGTTGTCCCCAAAACAGGATTCTTCACCTGGTGTGCAAAGAGCCAATTAACCCAGAGTCAAGATATTTGTATTTGCAGTTCTGCTCAGAAAAGGGTGCTAGTCATCCAAAGTGGCCAGCATACCAAGTTATAAACGCACAGCATATTTATTTGATTCTGAACACACAAACACATGCCTCTATACAAAACTATAGGTTAGTATTTTATCACAATATCATCTATTGTCTAGTTTTATTCCTCACTTTCATTTAAAGTCACGGTATCTGTCTATTAATGTACTCATACTCAAAGGGTGAGGGGTTTCATGAAGAGGTGGGTAACAAGATATAGAGGTGTGGTTTTCATATTATAATGGACTAAGTTCACCTAAAGGACAAAAAAACAGGTACTTTCTACAGCATGGTTTCAGATCACCATTCTGTTGGTCATAAATCTTAACAATACAATAATTCTACCCTAGAACTAAGGAACCATAAATTTGTATATAGCAGTAGTGATCCTGGTTACAAAAGAAAACTTAGGTTCTGACCTGCAGATTGTATGAGAAACATTGCCTTTTTGTCTTTTCCTAAATTTTTGCTCTTTTATCCTTTTACAACAGATGTATTTATACCCTCCAGTTTGGGAGTTCGGACTTCAACATTTCTGTAAATTAGTGGATTCTGAAGACGCTGCCAGACAATCAGTATGCAAGAATTTTGACTGCAAGAGACAGCAAGCTGCATAATGATCTTTATCTCCTCCTGCTCATTGCTACGTCTGGTCCAGCCTACCTGTTGCTCTCAGTTTGACTTAATGGCACTGCTCTCAGGATACATTGGGACTTAGCATGGGCTGTGTGTTAGTCAAATATGAGCAAGAATTGAGTGAGGAGTCACAAGAGGCATCCCTGACCACAAGGGTATCACAGGTTTTGCCATCTGGAGTACCTCATGTGCTGTTATGCTTCCCTGTTCCTTAACAGGTGGAATCATATCCTGGCAACACAGCATACCAGGTGTCAGGAGCAGGGGGTAACGGTAAGGTCACTGCAACCAAATCTGCCTTCAGACTTCAGATTCCTGACAAGTACTTCCTTATTTGTGTAAGGTCTGGCAGACTGTATGTCTCCTTATTTATCTGATAAAGATAAATTCTGGTGCTTGTGCTCTTCTCTCCTGCCCCTATCTTCTTGGTATTTCTTAAAGTCTCTGCTTACTTGGTTGTATGTCCAAAGTTCTCTGACAATCTTCCATGTTCTTTGTGATTCCTCATATTTGTAAAGGTATTTTCTCCATAACTATATTATCCACTTCTGGTCTCTCCATGAGCTTTCCTCTCTTATGAGACTCTGTTGCCTTCTTTTCCAGCTGCTACTCCTTAATCACAGAGTTCAGTTGGCATACCTCTAGTTCTGACTTTTGTGCTCTAATTTTCTCTTTCTAATGGATTCAGTCTGTTTTTTAATATCCTGATGATAGGATAAAGTATAGATTCCACTTGAGAGGGTGCTAGGTTAATGAAGATGGAGTTAAAGAGAATGCAGTTTTTCTACCTGGAAGATTCATCACAAATACCTTTAAACTGGTGCACCCTTCTATCTTTCTGCATCTTGTGTTAAATAAGTAATTAAATTTGTCCAAGAACATGCTTGTCTGATTATCAGAAAAAACTATCTTGCAAGAACTGTGCTGCTGCTAAAAAATTAAGCAGGGGATCAGAAGTCAAGTAGTGCAAACCATATTGAACATGTTATTATAAAATCAGTTCATAAAACAGGTTAATAAATGTTAAACACTTATTTTGGCCTCAGCTTAGTAATTTTTTTTTCTGTAACAAATCATCAGATGATATCTTTCCCTGTCAAACCACTTAAGATTTGGTTTGCTGAAAATGATGCTGTTTACAAATAGCACAGTCCAAAATATTTATTTTACTTAAAGGTTCTTGTTTAAATGTCACAGTTACACATATATTTTTAATATATACATATATTAAATTAGAGACATGACATTTGAAAATCTTTAATTATGTACTAATATTCATGTCAAAAATTACTAGATCACTAAATTGTTTGTCTTGGCACCAGTTAAAGTTAACAACCGTAATTTTTCTCCATAGCAAAAATGTTGAAATATCTTACATGACATATCATCCTTATTAGCTGTTCAATTATTTTAGAAGAAACAATACAAAGCTGCATAGCCTGATAATACAGTATCCATACCTTTCTAGGAAGCTGCACTATGTAACACTGTATACTACTGTTTCTGAATAACAGAGTGAATCCATGAAATAAATTAAGTCTAAATAACATTAAATAAATATTATTATTAGAGAAACATTAAGGAAATTGTCCAGAAACTGAATTTGTTAGTAACTTCCAGAAAATCCAAAACATTTTAGAAGTCAGCTAGAAAAGCTAAAACACTTTCTTTCTTCCTCTCCTCTGGATGTTGGTCACTTAATTTTCTTCTTCTGCATATGTCTAAAATTGCTGGGGGAACAGCCAAGAATCTATTTCTTAACCTGAACCTCAATTCTGTTTATAAGCTAGGCAAAATATATGCACATTAAAGGAGGACCTGAATGTATAGATAGCCTGACAGCATGCCTAATAAATCTTAATATGATTGATTCTTTCATTAAAACAGTTGTAGGTGCAATATTTAAGAAATGTATAATAAAGATTCACAAGAAGACCTTTTCAGTTTCAAAAAATTATACTGTCAATGAGCCCAAAGGCTGAATTGGAATAGGATCCTCCCTGACTTGAGATCTTACAGTTAGGCATTGACAAATTCATAGGTCTATGATGGGAATATGCAAACCATGACCTAATTCAACAGCATAACTAGTCTACTCTGCTTGGAAAGGGGAACTGTACATTGCAGGCACTGTATGCATTTATATTATGCACTCACTGGGTGAAAACAGGAACTAAACCTGATCCACAGGTCTACAATTAACCTTTTAGGCAGCAGAGCATTTCTTAAAAGAAAGATGATAAAATGATAGAAGTATTTTATAAGATGTAAATAACTTATTTCCCTAATATATTATTTTGAAACATTGGGAAAAAAATACTTTGGCATTAATATATATTTCAGAAAAATGTGGTTAATAAGTTCCATATTACATAATAATTTTCACTTGTTCTTGACTAATTGTTCAAAAAGATGGGCCAAACCCCTTTTATAGTACCTCATCATTCTGAAGGGAGATATGCGCAAATTTGAAAGAGAAGGAAAAGGACTTTCCTTATGCCAGAAAATTGTTCTTAGGACTTAAAATGGGCTTTAGAAATGTCATTTTCAGAACATGAGTGGAAGTGAGATTGCAGTGCCAGATATCACTAAGCATAAAAGCATATTATGTAACTTTTATAGCTCTCTTTTGTGCAATGCCTTTCTATGCTGATTAACTGTAAAATTCTATCATTGTCATTTTGTGGCCCAGAGTGCAATGTGATGTTATTTAATAAGATGTATAATCTTTCTGCCTGCCTATTCTCATCGGCACTGTTAAATGGGGTGTACATACATCATCGTGACTGTGGCAATGCTTTTTGTTGATCTAGTTATGGTTTCCAAAATACTTCGTTGCAAGACATGTTGACGTTATTTAAAAAAAAAAAATCCAGAAGAGAGAGAAGCGAAATGTATTTAACATTATTTTCATAACCTCTATTTCCATAACTTTACAATACATTTACTGAGTCAGGAAAGAAAAGGATAGCTTTCAAAACTGCCTGGGAATTAAAATCAGAGAAGCCAGTCACCAGCTATACCATTCTCCAATTAAATTTCAGGGAAAAAGTCCTCATGTTATGTCTTCTACTCACTGCTCTATTGCTCATTTGTAAAAACAAACATTTGCCATGAAGACATAACTGCCAATTTAGACTAACTAAGACAAATGAGATAATGAGGCCAGTGGCAGCTTTGAGTTGACAGACCCAGCTGAGTGCCCAGCTCTAAGTAGAAAGCTTTCTTTTCCTGCCAGAAGGTCTATATGCTAATACTAATTTGCCAACCTTGGCCCTACAGTGTTTGACAATAAGAGAGCATACCATTTTGTTACAGATGTGACATTAATTTGGATGTAAACTAAAGCTTGAACAGGTATTCTATACAATCTTCTAACGGAGGAGGCAGTCACCAAATATGTAAAACCTTGCCTGGTAAAAATAAATAGAAAAGTGTGAAGGACAGATTATTTAAATGCAAATTATGATGAATGACAAAGTTTATAGTAAACAATGAAAGAAGTAAAGCCACTATTGTCTGCAGCTTCTTATATCCCTTTGGTTTAATGTCCGTACTTCAGCATTAAAAGAAGAAACAAAGGATTTGCTCAAATACCAGATCCAACATAAAAAGACCATTTCTGAACTGATACTCATTTGAAGACCTGTACACAGAGAAAACTTTTCAGAGTATTTTGAAACACCTTCTTTAATTAATTTCTGTCACCATGATTTCTGAGAGAATTTTCTCCTAAAGGAAACTCTTTTTTCTCCCCGCCTTCATCCCTCCCCAAGCTTCATAAACTAAATAAGTGAGAATGAGTTAGGAATATTGTTAAGAATTCCAGTCCAGAGTATTGCTTTGTTTTTTTAATAAATGTTTTAATGTGCAAAACAGAATTTATAAGTTAATTCCAGAAACAAAGTTTAAATACAGATGAGAAATGTAATTCATGGATATCTAGTACACAAAATGACAAGAAAAAACTCTCACATAAATTTATATGTTTTTACTCTTTGGGGCTGTGCGAAGAATGTGCAACTTTAGAAGCATATTATCATGGAATACCATATGCTGATGTGTAACGTGTCTTATAATGTTGCAAACAAAGCTATATATTGTCCCTAAATACAGTGGAGCTCTTGGTGATTTCAATGGCAGTTGTGTACTTGACCAAGGACATTATATGGCCCTACACTAAGACACCTCACAGATAAAGTATTGTTTATATAATTTTTCAGGCTTCATCCTGAAAATTGTTCACAATAAGATAATTGAAATAGTTAGAAATACAATGTCATTTTCCTCTTATTTATAATGTGGCCATTATAAAACTCTTCTAATGTGGATTAGTAGAATTAATTATTATCTATAACTAATGCACTTGAAACATATATATGGGTTTATGCTGGTTTGCTAAATGATCCACAAATAAAATATAGGCTTCCTTTTATGAAAAACAAACAAACTTTATATCAGGTAATTATATATTTGACCAGATACTTAAAGAGAACTATAATTTTTTAGACTTTATAGTTTTGCTTACTCTTCTATAGTTTTGCCCTAATCTATTGTATTTTAAAAGCTATGTAAATTAAATAATGAAAAAAAATATTGATGCAGGTCCAAATGAACAAAAAGAAGAATATATTCTAAATTTAAAATAAACAAATTCATTAATGCAATGTGGTTTCTGAAGTATTTTCTATAAAATCTTAACTTCTAATTAAAATAATTACTTAATATTGTAGTGTGAGAATCAGTATCCCTTACACAGATTTCCAAGCTAAATGAATGCAATATTCTATAAACCTTTCAATACTCTTGCCTTCTCCCTTGACAAAGAGAACTCAGTCATTTTCTGTGGGAGAACTGGTTTACTAGGTGCCCTCAATTTATATGTAGGTTTTGTTTCCAGCACTAGTCATTATGGGAATAACTGTCAACTCTACTGAATTTCTGTTTTGTTGTTGCTGTTGTTGTGCAAGTTGCTAAATCTTTACAGTTTAAAATCTTTAAAGTTTTAAATAATTGCAATTCTAGCATGTATATCGTTAAGTGCATACTGTCACCATCATTATAGCTCACATCAGTACTATTACTGTCAAATACTAGATATTGAATATTTGGACAAGCATAAGTTAATCAGAAGATTTCCAATTACCTTCTAAGGACAAGGAAAGCTCTCATTATAGTGTGAAAGGCTGAATATAAAAGGCTTATCAAGTTGCATTTCATGTTGCACAGTGATTTATTTCAGGAGTTCATGAGCAGGATTCATGTGACATAGCAGTTACCTAGTAACTTCCAAGTTGTATATATGCCTATAAAAATTTGCTAAACTCGGCAGTCAAACCACTCAAGATGATTCTTTATGTATCAAATATGGTAAGCTTTAAGAAAACAATTGCCCAAAGACTTACAGCTTTTGAAATGAAAGGTACAATGATTCTTGTAGAGATCAGAAAAGAACACATCGCAAATTAAATAATACAACTAGTTTGAAAGATATGACCATTGATGTTATGTTATGTTCTTTGGCCTGGTAGAGAGTACCAGACTATTTAAGAATGAGAAACCTGGTGTACTGGGGGCTGAGGGGGTCCAACTGTCAGAGGAGGGGAAGAGCAACTTTGGCCATAGGCTTGCCAAGCTGGTGAAGAGGGCTTTAAAGTAAAGTTGCTGGGGGAGGGTAACCTTAATCAATCCCATTCCTACCAGTTTGATCCCAGTGCCAGACATAGATGCCCAGAGCCTGGAGAGGGATCACAGGTCATCAGGAGAACACCTGAAGAGAAGCATAATGTAATTCCAGCCAGTAAATCAGCTTAATTGGGGGCCCAACTTAAATGCCTCTATACAAATGCACATAGCATAGGGAATAAAAAGAGGAGCTAGACATGTGCACACACTTGCAGGGCTACAATCTTATTGGCATCAAGGAGATGTAGTGGGATGGCCTCTATGACTGGAGTGTTGGAATGGAAGGATACAGGCTCTTTAAGAAGGAAAGGCAAAGTAGATAAGGAGGGGGTATTGCCCTCTGTCAGTGACCAGCTGGAGTGCATGGAGCTCTGCCTTCAGATGGCTGAGGATCAGACTGAGAATTTATGGGTCAGAATTAAAAGGAGGGCAGGGACAGGAGGCATTATAGTGGGGGTCTGCTACAGGCCATCCAACCAGGAAGACTGAGAAAATGAGGCACTTTATAGACAGATACAAGCAGCCTTGTATTCACAAGCCCTGGTCCTCATGGGCGACTTCAACCAACCCGATATCTGTTGGAGGGACAACACAGCAGGGCATAAGCAATTCAAGAGGTTCCTGGAATGCATTGATGATAACTTCCTTCTCCAAGTGATAAAGGAGCCAGTGAGGAGAGGTGCTGTGCTGGAACTTGTTCTCACCAACAAGGAGGGAGTGGTGGGGAATGTGAAGTTCAAGGACAACCTTGGCTGGGCTGTAGTGACTGTGAAATGGTGAAGTTAAAGATCCTTAGGACAGCAAAGAGGGAGAAGAGCAAACTTGCTGCCCTGGCCTTCAGGAGAGCAGACTTTGATCTCTTCAGGGATCCTTGGTAAAGTACCCTGAGATAAAGCCCATGAGGGAAGAGGGGACCAAGAAATCTAGTTAATATCTAAGAATCACCTCCTCCAAGCTGAGGAACAATTCATCCTGACAAACAGGAAGTCAGGGAAGAACACCAGGAGGCCTGCATGGATGAACAAGGTGTTCCTGGACAAATTCAGACACAAAAGAAGCCTACAGATGATAGCAGTAAGGACAGGTAGCCTGGGAGGAAAACAAATTTTCTGAACAGCCAGGGATCAGGTTAGGAAGCCCAAAGACCCAATGGAATTAAATCTAGCTAGAGACATCAAAAACAGCAAGAAAATCTTCTATAGGTATGTCCGTGACAAAAGGATAATTAGGGAAAATGTGGGCCCTCTCTATAAAGAAATGTAAGAACTGGTTACACATGATACAGAGAAGTCTGAGGTGTTCAACAGCTTTTTTGCTTCAGTCTTCACTGGCAAGTGCTCAAGCCACATCATTGTTCAGGGTTTGAGTGAGTGGTGGGGTTTTTGGGTAGCAGGGGAGGGGGCTACAGCAGTGGGCCCCTGTGAGAAGCTTCTCGAAGCTCCCCCAGCTCCAAGTCAGACCCACCTCTGCACCAAAACTGAGCCAATCAGCTGTGCCTCTACGATAACATATTTAAGAAGGGACCTGGGAGGAGGAGTTGGACTTGTGAGGAGGAATTGCTACAGCTGCATGAACACCAAGGTCAGTGGAGAAACAGAGGAAGACAGGAGGGGGGAGGTGTGCCGGAGCAGAGACCCCCCTGTATCCTGTGGTGAGATGGCAGGGTGGCTCCTTCTGCAACCCATGAAGGTCTATGGTGGATCAGACACAAATATATGGCCTGTGGGGGGCCTCATGGTCAGTTATGGTGGCTGCACCCAAAGGGGGTTGGGAACCTGTGGGAAAAAGCAGCCCCCGCTGTTGTAGTTCGATGCTGGGAGGATTGCAGCATGAGGGGGTGTCGCACACTGGAGCAGCTTGGGAAGGTCTGCAGACTATGGGAGGGACTCCAGCTGGAGAAAGTTGGTGTCCCATGCTGGAGTTGCTAGGAAAACACTGTGGCCTGTGGGAGGGACTCACGTCACAGAAAAGTTTGTGGAAATCTGTCTCCTGTGAGAGTGGGACTATGCTGGAGCAGGGGCAGGAAGTTCCAGAAGCTCCTCCCACCGAAGATGGAATAGGGGTCAGCACTGACAGTACCCCTCATTTTCCTTGCCCCTTTGCTACTGTGGGAAGGAGTTAGAGATATTGGGAGGAAAGTTGAGCCCGGGAAGAGGGGAGGGGTAGGGGGAATGTGTCCTCAAGATGTGGCAATGCTTCTCACTATCTTACTGTGTCTGATAAATGTTGTTGTTATTGCTGTCCATAATAAATTTATATTCTTTTTTCACTTCCCCTAATGAGTCTGCCTTTTGCCCATGACCATAATGGGTGATTTGCCCCTCCCTCTCCTATCTTGAATCCTGAGCATTTGCTTATTTTCTCCTTCTCAGCACTGGCGGGGAAAAGGGAAATGAACATCTGCATGGTTCTCAGTTGCCCTCTGAGTTCAAACCATGACAGATTTCTAAGATTAATTGTGGTCCACAAGGTGTTAAAAAATTCAGAAATTACAGATAAACCTGATAATCCTCTCAAACAGGTCCAGATCCATTTTATTCTAATTTTGGGAGCCTCAGAGCTAAACACAGTACTCCAGGTGGGTTCTTCAAGTGTCCACGTGAAGAGTGGTGATGAGTGGGCTCAGTTCTGCTCCCGACACCTCTATCTCCTTCCCCCAGCAGTGGAGGGACAAAGAATAGGGGGTGCAGTCAGTGCTACCGCCTCTTCCATCTTCGGTGGGAGGAGCTTCTGGAACTTCCTGCCCCTGCTCCAGCATAGTCCCACTCTCACAGGAGACAGATTCCCACAAACTTTTCTGTGATGTGAGTCCCTCCTACAGGCCACAGTGTTTTCCTAGCAACTCCAGCATGGGACACCAACTTTCTCCAGCTGGAGTCCCTCCCATAGTCTGCAGACCTTCCCAAGCTGCTCCAGTGTGCGACACCCCCTCATGCTGCAATCCTCCCAGCATCGAACTACAACAGCGGGGGCTGCTTTTTCCCACAGGTTCCCAACCCCCTTTGGGTGCAGCCACCATAACTGACCATGAGGCCCCCCACAGGCCATATATTTGTGTCTGATCCACCATAGACCTTCATGGGTTGCAGAAGGAGCCACCCTGCCATCTCACCACAGGATACAGGGGGGTCTCTGCTCCGGCACACCTCCCCCCTCCTGTCTTCCTCTGTTTCTCCACTGACCTTGGTGTTCATGCAGCTGTAGCAATTCCTCCTCACAAGTCCAACTCCTCCTCCCAGGTCCCTTCTTAAATATGTTATCGTAGAGGCACAGCTGATTGGCTCAGTTTTGGTGCAGAGGTGGGTCTGACTTGGAGCTGGGGGAGCTTCGAGAAGCTTCTCACAGGGGCCCACTGCTGTAGCCCCCTCCCCTGCTACCCAAAAACCCCACCACTCACTCAAACCCTGGACAAAATAATAGTTAAGCCTTTAATGAAGAACTACTTTCTGTTATTGTTTTATGCTCTGTTTGTGGACAATGAAGAGTTATTTTAAGTTTTTTTGTTTCTTAAAGGAAAAAAGAAAACTGGAACAAAAAGTCTCAAAACGCTGACACATTTATAACTTAATATACTTTTTAAAGTACCAAAACCTTTGTATTCCCCTAAATGAAAACTGACAACAAGAACTTCTGATATTTTCAAACAGTCAAATAATGCTTTGTGATAGATAACTGTTTTTTCATCTGTTCTTGAAAGAAATGCAGTGGAGAGAAGACAGAAAGTATCTCTTACCTTCCCTGTAGCAGTGCTATTTTGTACAGGCGAGGAACTGAGGAGATAATTGTCATGAAATCCTAAAATATTTCTTTCTTCATAAAAGCAGAAATTAGCATTCAGTTCAGACTAATTTGTTTATTGGCTGTTTATTTGTGGTAAAGAATGCTAGATGTATAAAGTTCAGAAAGTAACTAAATTAAGATTAGGTGATCTGGGAGATTAGTTGGTAAACAGCTGGTTATGTTAATTTTCCAGATTTGGATGAATATTTGGATGACTGTAAATTCACCTTCAACTCAATGAATTTGGCAAAACAAAATAGATTTTGGGTGGAAGTGGTAAGCAAAAGGGACAATAGAGCTCCTTTAAGAGAGAAAAGCACAAACTAGCGATATATGACCTGGAAAATTAAGGTGGGAAAGTAACTTAAAATGACATGAGGCCTTTTGAATGAGTAGGATTTTATTAAAAATAAAAGCAACAAAAAGTACTTCTGAAGATACTTTGAACTATGATAGAGAGAAGAGCAGTGGTTCTTTGTAGAGTGAAGGACAAATTGTCATTTTCCTAGTGGGATAAAATAAAACAATCTCAATGTAGGGCAGATTTATCACAAACTATTTTATAAACCTCCTATACAGTAATGTCATTAGTGCAGACGAACTGAGTTCTATTTATCATTTGTGAAGAGAAACAGAATTCTCCAGGGATCAATTCAGAGAAGTGATTTTATATGCCTGTTTTAAAATTAAATGTTACTGCCTCTAACTGCACCTTTCTCTTCATTGATCATAATTGAAATCTAGACAATGAGCTTAGATGTAGACATCAAATGCAGATATCATCTAAAGTCTAGCTGTCTGAAGACAAGATGTACCTCCACCCAGTTCATATTACTCATTTGGAGTACTAGAAATTATACGAGTCTGCTCCTGGAATCAGCAAAAGTTTTGGAAAGGAGAAGCTGATTCTAATTACAAGCTTCATTTACTCTGGAGAACATACTTCACTATTTCCACATATGCATGTGGAGAAGTGAGCAAAAATGGCAGAATCAAAATAAATTGAATTAAAGCTATGGTTTTTTTTTTTTTTACACTTTATTAGAAAAAAAGCTTTTTTTTTTTTTTTTTTTAATTTATCTTTTCGTGCGAAACAGAAGAGTTTGGATGTGTATACACCTGTGAACATTTGAGTCATATGTAAGATGGTAGTACTGTCAGTTTTTTAGGCTGCCTACTCCTAGTTTTGCAAGTCACTGCTCTCAACTGCTTATAGCTCTACCAAATTTCTGTTGTTCAGTTGAACTTTTTCAAGCTGAGTGTAAGACTAGGTGATATTAGTGGCCTCAGAAGAATGGTACCTTTTATGATTTGCCAGAAAACATCTGTGGAAGAATCCACAGGGGTGATCACCATCTACACATTGCCATTAGGGTTTGATTTAAGCTCCTGCTGCTCTCATGATTGTCACTGTTATTGTTTGATGGCTTCTGACCAGGGGATACCACCATGCCAGACATGTAGTCTTGTGTTCCTTATGCCTTACTGGCTGGGCATGTCTACAAAAAAAGTCTCCAGCCAGTGATCTATTGACGTTAACCAACTGACCTGCAAAAATCACGGCCTTTTTCTTATTTTAGAATTGTACCTTCATACTTGTAATAAAAATCATGTTAAGTGATACAGAAGTGACAGCCTTTTGCACTTTTTTTTTTCAGATTTTCATGAATAGAGGGGTGCCTTTACTCAGTATTCTACTTCCTAAGCAATTAACTCCAGCAATTGGTAGATACTGAGCTTGAATAAAGGTGTGCAGAAATGGGTAAAAAGAAATTGTCTGAGAATGATGCCCCCAGAATAGTTTCTTCAACACCTAAAACAGACTTAAATTAAAAAACCCTGTTGTTCTGAAGTTGTTTTTATAGAGAGTTTTATATTTAATCTTGAAAAATCATTCTTCAACATTTTTTCTTGTCATTTCAAAATGAAATAAGGTATGTTATCTCACACAGCACTCTGAGGTTTCATGCTGGGGTGAAGGTGTAGACATGCTAATGCTGTATCATTCATAATTTGGTCATGTTGCCTTTAATAACATCACAGTTGTAACTTTACATCTGCTTTAGTTGAAAACTGTTGCATTCTAGAATATAAATACAATAATCACATATGTTGATTATGGTTACTTTCTTTTCAATTAATTAGAGCTCTGGCCTCTGTAAAGGGATAAATAAAATTTAAGAGGTTTGTTTGATAAATTCTAAGCAATTTCATAATCAGATTATGATGTTAGTGTGCTTATTTCCTTTGGCTAATAAGATATGTTTAATATCTTTGTTTTGAGATCTCTTTTTCTTACATAAAGGAAGTGTTCAGGACCAAGTGTAAAATAATCTTTTGACATACACACTTTTAGTACTGTGTAGTGACACGTAAGTGTCACTCCTGTTCCTGCTACCAAAGACTGATCTTACTTTGTTCATGTTCATGTATTAGCTTGTACTTAAGTAATTGTGTGGAACTATGAAAAAGCAGAATTTCAACACTCAAAATAGTAACAAATTTTAAAAAGGGCAAATAAAGAATAAAGAAGGCCCTAATGTTGCAAGCCGATGACTCATGAGATTTGGCTTTTCATGTGTTTCTGCTTAAAACTTAGAAAAAGTTTTTTCATTGATAGTTATGATACAGACATGACTTCACTATGAAAAAGAATGTTTAGGGTTTTTTGACCCATTCCTAATAAAAGAGGGAGAATAGCATATCCATTATATATTTTGTTTGTTGTTTTTTTATGTTTTTTTTTTTTATTTTATTATTATTATTATTAGATAATGAAATGTTCAGAGCAAAGATAGACTTTCAGAAGTGTTTAGTACAATTTTGCCTCCATCAGATTATGCCATCATTAATGTAGTGATGTAATAAGTACAGTAATCACACCAAATAGTCTGTCTACTTTCCACAGAGCATCAGTGTTTCACTGTTTGCAGTGTTGCAATATAAAATATAATGCAGATCTCCTTGAATTTTCTTTTGGAATTTACATCTAACAGAGAAAGCAACTATCTTTTGGCATTATACACTTACTAGAGTGTGGTGTTTCTTTCTGCCCAACCCCCACCCCCAATATACAAGCATACAATTCATAGAAATTATATGGGCTAATGGTTTCTCTCTGGTACAATTCACTAGATGTAGTTCTTCACTGCAAATTGAGTTCTCTCTGTAAACAATATCAATTTAATGTATTCAAAATATCAGTTCAAAACACCAGGACAAATAATTGTGATCTGTAGCCCAGTTTCCAAATCTTTTGTAAGTATATTGAGCAATTATTTAGCATTCTGTCAGCAACTCAGACTTCTTCGGGTAACATTATAAAGCTGGTTGAAAAGAATGTGAATAGAAAGTTTAAAAAAGAATGTATTTTCAACAATATTCAACTAAAACAAGATCTGATCCTATTTTGACCTCAGTACTGTATTGCAAAGATAGGGCATCTCTGACTACAATATAATATATAATTTCTGTTTGTATCTCAACCAGTTATATACTTCTATACAGAGACACTAATTAGCTAGTCCAGTGGATCAGGACTGTTTTAAAGTGTTTATATACAGATCAGTTTCAGATTTTGCTTTATTAAAACCTTGTATGTACATGAAATTATATAGTAGCACATGAAGTAGAATTCATATAATGTAATGTAAGCATACCAAAGTCAAGCATACAGTCTTATACTAGTTTAAATATCTACATTCTCCATATAGTCCTGAAAGGGAGCTAGGCATATCTGAACAGTGACTTCGATAAAAGAATCAATTGATGAGGTGAATTGTTCTTTAGTTGTCAGTCTGTCTACTGACTGTAGAGGTAGCAGGAGAACCAGTCTTGGTTAGGTAAATATAATTTTTGTGACAAATAATCTGTCAGGGAAAGAAAGTGGACCTAGAAGTGCACTGTGAATTCTTCAGACTCATGGGAAAATACACATGCCAAACAAAAAATAAGTCTTGGAATTATGGTAGGGAGATGAGAGGGAAGGCATATATCTGCATGCAACCACTTGGATCCCAGAATACAATTCAGAATTTATCAACAGGTGCTAAACTTCTATCTACATTTTTAGGGAAAGAATTCAACACTAGGAAACAAGAATTCCATTAACCAGCACAATAAGCAGGGAAACACACAAACTAGCCAATAGAAAACATCAGAGAGAACCCAGGCATCTCCTTCACTGCCCAAAATTCAATGGCTATTTAAGATGGTGATTCACAAGGTGTGAATTTCTCCTTTTCGGATAACAGCCTTTCTCTGTGTAGAAAACAGGATCTTTTCCCCCTCTGCCTCCTTTGAAGCATGTCTGGAAATCTCAGTGTTGTCCACCTTTTATATGATAGCCTAGAGCATGCATTCAAGACGTAACAGATCTCATTTCTGTGGCTTCCTCAGCCTGAAGCAGTTCAAACCCACATTTCCCAGGAGAGTGATTTAACTAGTGGAAAGGGAGGGAGCTTTCTCTTCAGCTCTTCTGACAGAACTTTGACACTGCAGATGAGAATTTAAGATTTATGGGATGAGAGAGAATAAGAATAAGAAGTTCATTGACTCTTAACCCACTGATGGGACCATTCATCTGAGAAAGTGTCTTTTCTTTTTTCCCATTTTATTTGTATATTACGAAATGGAAAACATATAAGCAGTTGTAAGAGCAGAAATGAGATTTAAGGACTTTCTTTCTCCCAAATTAGTAGCCCAATTATCAGACTACCAGGTCATGATCCCTCTTCTGCTTTCCTTATATTCCTAAGAGTCTTTCATATCTTTCTGCATTGTTCTACAGATTTAGCAAATGTCAAGAATATCCATTTCTTCTTTCCCATACTGGTGGTTAGGTTCTTCTCGTAGAAAAGGAGAAATTAAGATTTGAATTCAGAGGAAGTATTTAGAGAATTAAAAGGACACAGAATCTAGTGTTTTTCCATCTTGAGCATAAACTCTAACCACTAATCTGTTATGTAAAATTGAGCATAAAATCCAGCTACATCCATATCATTACTCTTATATATTACCAGGTGTTATTCCATCAGAGATTTTACACCAAAATTAAAGTGACCGTTGCTTTGAGCTTAGTTAACTCTTATAGTGTGGGTTAGCTGTGGTCAAAAACTGGTTGAAATACTCCTCAAGACATAGACACAAAGCTAATGAATTTATGTGAAGCAGCCATAAGCAGAACAGTCTGGACAACTCTAGTCATAACCAGGAGTAGAACTCCACATATGTAGCACATTTTTTTAGTTAAAAAATAAGAACCTGTTTTTCAAATACCTACAAATTTAGTCAGGGTTTTAACTCACTTTGAACTTGACCCTTGAATTAGTATTCTGGGCTCAGCTGCTTATCAGGCACACCTTCAATGCCAATATTTTAAGGAGAAAATAATGATTTAAAGTCACACAAAAATTGTAAAAAATCATACTTTTGGGAGATATCCAAAATATTTTTCTAGTATCTGATCTGTGCATACCATTGCACTATATTGCAGTTTATTTTTATTAAAGAAACCACTAGGCCTAACATTCAATTGTTTTTTGACTTATGCATTTTTATCTTTGAGTATATAAGGATAAATATGGATATTAGTGCTCTGTCAGTAATAGACCTGTACTGGGTTTGAGTGAGTGGTGGGGTTTTTTGGTAACAGGGGAGGGGGCTATCGGGGCAGCCCCCTGTGAGAAGCTTCTCAAAGATCCCCAAGCTCCAAGTCAGCTCCAACTCTGCTCGAAAACTGAGCCAATCAGCTGGGCCTCTGCGATAACGTATTTAAGAAGGGACATGGTGACGAGCAGTTGGACTGGTGAGGAGGAGTTGCTGCAGCTGCATGAACACCAAGGTCAGTGGAGGAATAAAGGAAGACAATAGTGGGGGTGGTGTGCTGGAGAAGAGACCCCCCTGTATCTGGTGGTGAGACAGCAGGGTGGCCCCCCCGCCACCCACAGAGAACTATGGTGGAGCAGGTATTGATTTATGGCCTGTGTTTTTTGCCTGGATGATCAAGGTTCTGGGCCTGAAGAAGGTCGGGGTCTTGTGGGAAAAGGTAGACCCCACTGTTGTAATTCAGCGCTGGGAGGATTTCAGCATGCGGGGGTGTCCCACGCTGGAGCAGCTTGGGAAGGGCTGCAGCCATGGGAGGGAATCCATTTGGAGAAGGTTGGTGACCCACGATGGACCAGTGTGGGGAACACTGCAGCCCATGGGAGGTACTCACACTGGAGAAAGTTTGTGGAGTACTGTCTCCTCTGAGAGGAGGACCACAATGGAGCAGGGATAACAAGTTCCAGAAGCTCCCCCCACCGAAAATGAAAGAAGCAGCATCACTGACTGCACCTCCCATTCCCTGCCCCTGCGCCACTGAGGGGAGGAGGTAGAGATATCGGGAGCAGAACTGAGCCTGGGAAGAAGGGAGGGGTGGGGGGAAGGTGTTCTCAAGATGTGGCAATGCTTCTCTCTCTCCTGCTCTGTTAAGAGTTGTTAGTGTCTGTAATAAATATATGTTATTTTTTATTTCCCCTAACGAGTCTGCCTTTTGCTCATGACCATAAAGGGTGATTTTTCCCCATCCCAGTCCTATCTTGAACCCCAATCCTGTCTCTCTGTCCCTTCTTATTGCCAGAAGATAAGGGGGAGAGGGTGGCTGCATGGTGTTGGGCTGCCGACCAGGCTCAAACCACAACAAGACCCGTGAAAGTAAAAATCTTTTGACAAAAAGAAAAAAAAAAAGGAATACTATTACAATATGACCATTGTAAGTTAAATTAACCTATTTCTTTGACTGCATATGAAATATGTCTTCTTATTTTTAAACTTACTCCAGTATTTTTTCTTTCAAATTGAAATATGTTTCATAATGACAGAATTCAAACTAATAGATATTTTTCAGATTCTATAATAAAATGATTGGTCAAATTAAAACTTTTCTTCCCTATCCTTTAGAAACTTTTAACAAAAAAATAAAACAAAGAATCTTAACATGTTAGATTTCATAGCCACACACAGAGTTGTCACTTATAATCATATGTACTATTCAGTTTTATAACACTACAATTAAGATTATTTGTGCTCCTCATTATATTAATGATTCTACCATAAAACCTGTAAAGCTCTGAGACACATGCAGCAGTCCTATTTGCTCCAATAGAATTTAGATCTTGCTGAATCAAGACCATGAGGATGATGACAATGCTAGTTCAGATATATTTCTTGAAACATTTCATTTAATTGTCAACATAAACATTGTCAACATATTGTCAACATAAAATGTTATAAGGTTTGGATACAGAGAGATATCCCTATACTGCAATTATTGTTATGAATCTGCTTATGTTGTATCCTTTCTGAAGTTAGACTGAAACTTTGTTTGATTCTTGTGATGGGGACCAAGAATAGACCATGTAAAGCCAAGGACTAGGTGGGTAATGAAAGAAGGAGATTTATTCAGTTAAAAGAACCCATTCCATTTGCCACATTTGTGGCCATCAGGTGATGGTTACAGAATAAAGTCAATTATAAATTGATAAAGAAGGCTGCACGTTTACTGTTTTTTGTTGTGTTTTTTTTTTGTTTGTTTGTTTGTTTGTTTGTTTTTGGGTTTGTTTTTTTTTTTTTTTTTAAGTATATTAATGGTTCTAACAATGTGCCTTCAGAAAGTTATAACAGATTCAAGCAGCCTGAAACCAAGGATGTACTAGTTAAGGTATACAAAAGAAATGTTAATCAGTTACATTAGAGAGAAGGGGAAGTAAAAAGAAAAAGCCCCTCCCCCAACTAGGAGTTAGGAAAATTCCATGTACAGGAAATACAAAAGGACTTTTTGGAAGAAGAAATGTAGATATAGTAGAAAGGATATGGTAGAAAGGTATGGAGTTTTGCTTTGTGTCCTTCCTGCCACTGATAGTGGAGAGTAGAAGAAGATGTCAACATGCCTCAGGAAACAGCCATCAGGTTAGGAGTTTCCTTTGTCCTATCAAGGGCTAATTTCTGTAAAGGAAGTGATAGTTATACATTGACTTTAGGGACTGCTGCTTTTGAAGTAGTATTCAGTTTTCTTTATTCCTTTTTTTTTTTTTTTTTTTTCCCTTTGTCTGTTGTGGATGTAGGAATTAAATATCATTAAACATCAAAGATTAGGAGCAAAGAATTTTTCTGAACTGTAGTCTCTTCATGTACACACACCACCAACAACAAATTGCTAAAAGGAGAAAAGTTTTGGGTTTTGAAAGCTAATCAAAAAGCAAGACTGTATATTCAGTTAATCTGTAGGTCATATTTGCAATTGATTAGAATAAAAATTATGGTGAAATGCTGATGTGGAAATAAGGTATACTAGTAACCTGAGGCAAATTTACTAGAAAATCAAGCAGCACTAGAAACTCAGCTAACAAATTAAAATAAAAATAAAATAAAATAAATTATTAAAGGACTGAAGAAATCCATACATTACCTAGGATTTGAGAAATGTGACGGGTAAGCAGTCAGTTCAGTCAAAAATACTGTATAGGCCATGAGAAAGCTGAGTTTATAGATGTCAGTCTGAAATGTGTAAAATAGTTATGCAAGATTGTAACAATAAAGTATTGCAAACTTGTATTGAATCTGAAGAAAACCAGTTCATTCTTTTTGAGTTTACCATTAGCTAAATTAAACTGCATCATTGTGGGGTGTATCAAGAAAAAATGCTGTAAAAACTCACATATCCATGAGCCCCTGTGTTGAACATTCATTAGAAATCAGTGACAATAAGTCATGTGCCATTGTCTTACACATCATGTGTTGCAAAGACCATACTGGAATAAAATTAAACATTGCTTTCCCAATTTGGCAACCTGTGGTATTATTTTCAGTCCTCATGTAGTGCATAAAGTGCATTGCTTAAATCTTGTAAAGAGGTTGTGTTATATTTCTTACTGTAAAATTGTATCAAATTCTACTAGTTTATCTGCAGAAGGCTCTATCAGAGACAAAAGCTGGATAAATGTGCTAATTAAAAGGAATGCAACAGAAAGGCGAATAAAAAACTCTATGGTGAGGGGAAAAGAAGGTAAAGTTGGCTCCTTCAATATCAAGAATTCATCTATGGGAAGGTAATGAAAACAAGCAAGACTTTTGCAATGTTTCCAATAGGAATCCCTCAGAGATCATAATCATCCAGATTAACGACATGTATCTTTTCTACTTTTAATCAGAATGATCATGTTGTGCATACTTCTAAGAAGTCTTTGTCTCTGTTTCAGCTATCAGATATTCCTGAAGAGGAGATACTACAAGTCAAATGGAGACCTGAAAAGAAAGTACTTGAATTTCAAAGGGGTTGAGGTGAACTGTGGAGTCTGCCTTCTGAGAAGGAATATGAGGTGGTGGAACCCTGCCCAGAATGTGAAACTGGAATCTAAAAGAAAAAGTATGTGTCTCTTGGATAGGTGCTGATGGGAAAGCAGTCGAGTTATTAAAAGCACATGGCATTTATATCTTGATCCATGACCAGATGCTCAGCTTGGTGGGGTAAACGAGTGCAGTACAAACATTATGCTAGATCTCCATGTCCCAAGTGATATAGTGGGCAATGCGAACTGCAGAAAATCTAACTGAGCTGTATATAAAAAACATATTGTATGAAGACCTACTTTAACCTTATGGTTAAAAACATTCTTAGTTTATCACTACAATCATGAAAATATGAGAGATTGTTTTATATAAATGAGAATATTTGGGTCACTTAATTTATTACAGTTGGTCTACTTGGTCTGCATTTTCAATAACTTTTAGTTATATTATCTCATACAAGCACTTGAACTTCTCTAGAAGAACACAATATCTGGTTTCTTTAATCAATTAATCATTTAGATTTTATAGAATTGATATATCTTATTCATAGTCATAATAAAAGCAAAAATATCCTGTGGTAGTCTAACAGTTAAACTACTTATGTGGTGAAAAAAGATAAGCAGAAGAATATTTAACTGAAATATCAACATTGTCATTTTTAATTATATTTCTTTAGGGATTATATTACAAGCAGATTCTGGATGACTCCTTACTTACACACAAAGATAACATGAAATTGTTGTATAAGCTTCACACAAAAACCCAAAAATTACTATTTTAAGACAGCTTATATTGTGCACATTTTTCTGATTGGTTCTTCGTATTCATAGACTCATAGAATGGTTTGGGTTGGAAGGACTTTCAAGATCACCTAGTTCCAAACCCCTGCCATGGGCAGGGAAACCTTCCACTAGACCAGGTTGCTCAAAGCCCCATCCAACCTGGCCTTGAATATTACCAGGGAGGGGGCAGCCACAGATTCTCTGGGCAACCTGTTCCCATGTCTCATCACCCTCACGTTAAAGAATTTCTTCCTTAAATATTCTTAAAGCATAAATTAATTTCAGTAAATATCTTCCCTAAAGCACTCTAAACTGCCAGCTTATGGTGATCCAAGTTATTTGCTCTAAATAATTTATCTCTACATAAAGCTAACATAAAATTTGGTCTAGCAATTAGCATGACAGGGTGGTTGTTGTCAGGTACTCTTACTATAGGTTGAGACTGATATACTTGCTGAGGATGCTATAGACTGTTTAACAAGTCTATCTGCTACTGACAGAAGTCTGCTCTGGTACCATTCTGTGAATTATATAGGTCAATGACTTGTACAGATTGGTTAATGCCTCAAAAAACTGTCTTTATGTGCTTGCATAAATAAGAGATGTAAGTATGCTTAAGCTGAGTTTGCATCCCCTTTGTGCTAGATGTCTGTAAATATTTCATTGAATAAGCTTATTGACAGGATGTTCATGAAAGCAAGTTTTAAGCCTGCATTAAGGAATATGAATGTGTGACCTTAAAATACGAGTATTTGTCCCATACATTAAATTCCCAGAATTATACATCTAATTAGGAAACAGATGTCATCTGACTAGAGTAGACCTAAAAATGAGCAAATTACTTCCTGACAAAAATATATTTTTTATTCTTTTCAAAATTTCTATATCTTTAGCAATTTTTCAGCATTCTCCATCAAGTCAGAAAAACTAAGAATAGCCAATAACAATAAAAAACAGGATGAAAAAAATTATTAGTGGTCATGTTAAAGACTCTGCATTTTGACTAGTTTAAATTTGACATAATTTATCCTTTAATTTTATATATTGAAAATCAAAACACAGGAATTTTCTACTAATTTCTTTTAAGAAACTGAACCACCAAAAATATCTAGACTTTACTATGAAGCACAGAGTAAGCATGATATTTCGTTGAAAACAAGATAGACACTCCTGAGGCAAAAGAAATGTTTGAGGTCACTCTTGCAAGTAAATATATCACATGACAAAATAAACCCACTACATTATTTGAGTATTGTTTATGCTATGAGAAGTGAAAAAAATATTTTGTGTGTGTGTGTGTATGTATGCAGTTACATGGGTCAATTGTGACTGCATTTTATTAATATTTTGGTATATGTTGTAATTAGATAACATTAAAACACAAGTACTTTTAAGATCAGAAGAAACAATTGTAGCAAGTTAGTAAGAATACTTACATGCTATTGAACTTCTACAGACTCACTCAGCTGCAAAAAATGCTTCGAAGTGGGTAATCCTTTTAAAGTACCAGCAGTTAACATCTCCCTGAATATCCACAGAGACTATATCTGTGCCAGTGAAAACAGAGAGAAGGCATGGTCCCAGAGCACTGGTATGTGATGATCCATGGTTTTGCACCTTGATGAACAATACACAGGGATAATTTTGGGAACAACATGGGCCAGGGACCTTACCCAGTAGTGTTACTGGTAAGGCCATCCTTCTCAGGGAGAGGGAGACACTTTATTCATATGGAACAGAGCTATGGTTCTCTAACAAGGGTTAAAGACTAATGCTTATCAGTACACTGGGAAAAACCTGATATTATAGTCTTATTACAGAAAGTAATGGAATTTTAATTTTCTTCCTCAAAGAGCTAAGTGTCTAATAACATATAAAAAGGATGGGAAAAAAAAATTAGAATATTTTGAACTTACTGTTCCTGTAAATAACAGTAGTATAAACTTTGATTCTGCTCATCATCTGTCTCTATAGATTACTGAAATTATGGAAAGTCCATGAGGGACATGAGTTTTCTCAAATGAAAAAGGCAATTACAGTAAGTAATTTTGTTATTATAGTTCTTAGTTTTTTCTAACAAATGTATGTTTTTATTGTTGCTTAGTGGTAGAACTGATAGTCTATTTATTTTGAAATGGACTACATGGTAGGAAGAAATTTACAACATGAGACAAGAAAATCTCTGGATTAAAAAAATATAAATACATCTAACTGAGAAGATACACAGAAAAAGATGTCTTAGAAAAAAGATAATTCTTTAACCTTCTGGGACTTAATTCCCCATACTATTTCTTCAATCTGAAATATCAAGTTGTCAAAAAGTGATGCAATATATGCATATTTATATTTTGTTATATTTTTAATTAAGAAACTATGCTCCTTGATGTTTATGTGTGGTTACTTGTATTTTGAAAATATAGAATCTGTGTGAATATAAGAACATCACAAACTACTAAAAGAATGCTAAGTGCAACCAGAGAAAGAAAAATTGAGATGCCTACACTGTGTCTTAACAGCTGTCTCTGCATATTTCTCCCTATAACAGCAGGGGATTTTCAGGAGGAAAGCTGTGCAGAATGGATTTGAAAATTTTTGTTTGAAGACAACACATTGCCACTATGACTCAGACTACTTTTATTATCATGCCTGGAACATATCATTAGAGCTTTGATTAAGTTTCTGTTTCTATGTGAATAAGAAGACTGCGGTGTGACAGTAATTCAAGACTTCTAGAATCATTAAGGGTTTTTTTTTTTCACTTTATTTAGTGAGGTTGCATCCCAAGAGATGAAGTACAGAAAGCATAGGCTGCATTTATTAGTGATCTTTTTCTGGCAAAGATAAAACCAACCCTCTTGGTATGTAACCAAAGAAACAATATGCACTCCATTTTTTAGATCTGTTGACAAACTTCATACTTCTATTTGTAAGCTTGAGTTGTTTCTGCAGTCATCTTAAGTGATAATAAAAGGGTTTTTTTCTTGCAAGATTTTTCCTCCTTTTCAGAGAAATACAATGAAAGGAGGCCATTTGAAAATTTAAACAAAGATGGTCTCTATTCTGATCTCTAGTATATTAAATTTAATCTAATTTTTATCCCTCAGACTCAGTATAATTATTTATGATTTATTTTTCTGAAAAAGAGATCTAAATCTGAGCCCAAACTTCAAGGAGTTCCAACTCATGAAAGCCTATTAATCAAAAGATTACAGTTATTCCCTAAAGATAATAATGGTTTTCAGTCAGGTCATGACATGTCATAAAACAACATCCAGGGAGATATTACCCTTTATACAAATTACCCTTTTGTTCCTTCCAAAGGGATTGCTGATGACATTTAACAGTGGCAAGTGAATTTGATACTATTCCTGTGCATGAAAATATATAAAAGTTGGTAGCATTCTACTTGTAAATGGAAAAGGATGAAAACCAAGAGTAATACATGGCAAGCCTAATACAATATGAGCTTAGAGTTATATCATCTATTAGATGAGATCTATTCAGATTTAAATATCTGCAATAGATCATAAACTTTTTTGTAGTTAATTTAGTTAACAGAATTTCCTAGGACCAAATGTTTAACTAGCCTTGTGTTTGTAAAATATTCTTTTCTGTGTACAAAGTAATCATTCCACATATGGCTGTAGGTACTTAGTAGCTGTTGAATATTCAATATGCATTTAAAGTCCATTCTCAGTATCACATGTTACTATGATCCCAGTCACAAAAATGTCACTATAGAGAACTTCCTGTCAGCTCCTGTTGGAAAGGCAACTCTAAAATAACAGAGGAACTTCATTTACTTCATAGGATTTACATCCATGCCAGGATTTTTGATACTTTTTACCTTGAAAGAGTAACTTCTTATCTGCCACTATACTGCATGACTTATTTAAAAAAAATCACTACTATTTGTTACACATTTTGATATTCCAAGATGACAGATACTATAAAATTGAAAGGTATTATTCTTATTCTTATTCTTATTCTTATTCTTATTCTTATTCTTATTCTTATTCTTATTCTTATTCTTATTCTTATTCTTATTCTTATTATTCTGTAATTTAAGAACATGGAGTCCTTCATGCTTTTAACTGACCCATGTAAATTCCATATTCTTGGTCATTTAGCAATTATACTATAAAAATTAAAGGCTTGGAACTAATTTTTTCATTAACATAAATGATTTGGTATTAATATTTTGCCAATACAATTAAGTTTAATACAAGAAATTAGAAACTATAAGTTATTAAGCCATTTTTTCTATCTATCCTTTGTGGAGTTTGAAATAGAGTTTGCCTGACATATTAGTTTCACATTACCATCATATGAGTTTAAAGAAAGGTCATGATTAGTTTTGTACTATTACTGTTCTAGCTCTCAAAATCTTTTGGGAAGTGGATGGGCACATCTTTTAAGATGTCACAAAAAGACAAAAAGTGGAAATTAAATGTTATGTAGATACTAACCCAAAAGGACCTTGAAAACTCCTAGTAGAATTCATGTTTCTACTCCTAGTAGAATTGCACATTTCTGAATTGTCTTAATAAGGGTGAGTAGCTCAGTATTGTGGTGCCTGAATACAAGGAAGATCTTGGAGTAGGTATTTCAATCATCTAGATCTCTTGAAGATCTTATCTGATGGGTAGGCTCTGACTATTCTCAGTGTTCAATGGCAACTGTATATAACAGAACAACAGTACAAAATTTCAATGAAAATGTTATTACTGACTGCTTTATTATATACTAATAAAGTTATCTGGGAGAGAATTCTAGTGGTTCATCTACCTCTACCACATCCTAAGACCCTTTTCTAGTCATCACATGACAGAGAAAGGACACATGATTATACAGCTCTGTGACTAATGATACAGGATATTTAATTTCCTGTTCAAGATATGTGTTTGACATTTTAGACAAAGATAATCTAAGGGAAAATACACAATATTTCTGAGAAACAAGACTCCAAATCTCTCTTCCTGAAAACCTCTTGACTCTTTTGATTAGTTTAGAAAACATTCACCATAAATAAATTTCTGATTCCAAATTTATTGTAAAAGAAATGTAGGCACCTTAGGACACCTGCAGAACTATCTTTTTGAATATGCTTCCAAACAAAAGGACTCTCTATTACAGATTATGGAAGTGAGCAAAACATTTCTATTGCCTGTTTACCTTCTCTCTACATCAAAACTGCACAGACAAAGCCTATTATAACCACATTAAAAAAAAAAAAAAAAAAAAAAAAAACAACAAAAAACACACCAAAAAAAAAAAAAAAAAAAACCACAAAACCCCCAACCAAATTAAAAACCCAAACTCACAAAACAAAAACCTGGTGATGAAGATGTAGTTCAGTGTTGCAAAGAAGAGAAAATATAAACTCCCAAAGGGATGATTATTTTCACAAAAATGACAAAGAAGGCTTCATGACTGAAAGTTAAAGTCAGGAAAACACACATGTCCAACATAAACTTAAGTAAGAGCCATTATCAGTTAAAACTGTGAAAGGAAACATTAAGTATTTTACTCCTTTCAGTACTGTTTTCAGGATTAAGCAACATTCTCACATTTATCCTTTACCAAAGTTATAAGACCTGTTTATTTAATAAATCATATTAATGTTCGGCTGTTTCCGTCATGTCTCTAAAATATATACAGACATAAACATTGCTATCTCATAAGAAATTGCCAAAGTGCTCAAGAAAAGAGTTCGTGCTTATGCATAGATTATTATTACATCCTGACCCACTGTAACATAATTTGTTAGTGATTACTGTGCTGGAAACTACTGAAACAGTTTTCCTTAGAGGCTGGATGCAGAGATTGTTGCGTTTCTTTGAAGGAATTTCTTATTCTCTGGATAATGCACAAATCTCTTTCCTAGCAAGGTTAAAATAATATTTGCACTCTTCAGAACATATAACCCCCTTTATGAACTGTGTATCTTGTTGTCCTGAAAGACAATAATGTACACACTTTATAGTTTATAATAGTGGAAAATAATCTAAATGTATTCAGTTCAGATGTGAGTGTCGTAATTTTGACCTTTTAAATATTACTGGTGCTTGAAGTGCAACCAAATTCCAAAGTTCAGCTGTATGTCTCTGTCATAGAGACTTGCCAAGAATTGAATCAGGCAGGTGTTCATCTATTGAGTTTATCAAAAAAAGTTTTATTTTAACTGAAATTGTTTTAAGAATCCAACAAATATTAATAACATACAGGTTCAGAATGCCAAAGGGAATTAATACTACACACCCAGTTTAAGAATTCTTTAGGTTTAGGGTTAAGGCTCCAAAATGTTCAACCACTGACCTTATAAAGTAAGTGTTCTCAACATTCAAAGGAGTTCCCTTGGGTGGTATCTGAACCCAAGGGGAGAGTCCCTGACTGCAGACCTGCTTCTCTGAGGAGGACTGGCTCAGTTCTTCCCTGCGGTGGGGCTCCATTTATACCCTAGTCTAATCTGATCTGTGAACATACATGGTCATGTTAGTCCCCATTGTCTGAGGCCCTTAACTTTACTCTTTGACTGAGGTGTGTATGTGACCATACCATAGTCACTGCAAACATGCATGGTTTCATGTTTGAGAATTTTCTAGTGGTGTTGGGGAGGATGCATCTGCCACAACCTCAAACACATCCCGTCCTCCCAAGAAGATAAAATCCAAGATGTGCACCAACTGTACACCACACACATGTCCAAGTTTCCATAAACCTAAACTCATGGACCACACAGTTCATCAAGGGACAACCTAAAAATACTGCCCTTTTTAGTTGTTCTCAGTTAAGAATTGTTTGCAAGTTATTGGTCATCCATGTTGTCAAAAACAAGATGTATGTAGTTCAAGACTAATTTTACTAAATTTAGCTAAATGTAACTAGATCTCTATTATAAGCATTTATAACAAAACACAGGTCTTAAAATGATCAGGTGAACTGGACCTTTAGACATCCTGTTTGTCTTTGTTACCTGCAAAAGGATGTCAGACTGCCAGTTCTTGTAGAGGTGTTGATAATAGTAGACATCTGTAGTTAAGGCCTAACCAACTGGAGAGGAGATTTCAATGTATTTCAGAAGCTGAAAAATATATCTTACAGAAAGATTTGAGAATCTTATTTATTTTATCAAAAAAAAAAAAAAAGAAAGGAAGTAACTTAAGGCAGCTTTCCAAGTCACCTAGAGATAAAATTTATAATATTAAAGATTACATTGAAATATGAAAGCAGATTGAGCACCCCTACTTGGAGGCTGAATTCATACTGCAATTACTTTTTTTTTTTTTTTTAAGGTAGGATCAATTTTCAACAAAACAGGTAACCTGAGACTGAGGTACATTCTCTCCATCCTTGAACACTTTTTATTGAATGTAAAAAGCCCCAAACAGGTGGCACAGAGAATGACAATCTCTATACACTGTATTACATGTAAGGTCATTTGATGCTAGATGTCCATTTTAACTTTAAAATCTATTAATATATAATTAGTATTAGTTATTACACAGACACTGCTTGGGAATAATCCCTTGGAATATACTTGTTTCTGTAGTTGGAACATTCAAGTTGTCCATATACTTTCTGTGTTTTCTAATCTGACAGGTTTCCAAGCCTTAAAAATGATTTTCTGTTTTAAAATTTTGTTTTAAAGCCATCTTAAAAGTTCTTCATTATATAGTGTTTTACTGCTTTTAATATAAATCTAAACATTTTAACAGCATTTTATATGCTATTGACAAGATATTTTTATCTGAAGATTTTCTTGGCCTCTTCTTTGTATTAGCTACTCATGACATAAAAGAAGACAGATGTTTCACAGATGTGGAGGAATAAGAGTTCATTAATAATTAAGATACTCAGTTTCATAATTGCATAAACTATATAGATAAGTACCACATAAAGAATTTGTTCTACCACATCAGGCTGTAGAGAAACATGACATTAAAAATGAATTTTTCCCCCTGCTATGTTTTGCATATGGAAATTCTAACTACAGATCTCTTTGTGTGTGTGCATTCATTTTTTCTGTTTATTTTCTTTTAACAGAAGTCCCTGAAATCTCTAGCTACATTGATCATGTGTTTTTGACAAGCAACTTTTGTTTGTTCCCACTCCAGGCTCACATTCTCTGCTGTGCTTTGTCATTACTGGTTGTGTCAATCATGCATCTCCACAACAAGTGCTGTTATAGAAGAGCAGAGTGATATTTAAAATGTCTAATCAATTTTAAAACATATGTTATTACACTATAACACTAAAACCCACATAATTGCTGTAGCAGTATAGATTTGTTTAAGACCAGCATGTGCATTCTAGTCAAATTGTATATGTAATGGAGATTTATATAAATTACATATTCTGAAGTTTTTTACAAAAGCTCTATCTATTCCTTTTTTTGTTATGTTTTGAAATTAGAGTGTGGCAAATTTTCTAAAACTCAAAAGTTTAAGTAATATGTGGTGGAGGGAAAGGAAGAGAGAGGAAAATTAATATTTTGGAAAAGATAAGCAGGGGAGGATGCAGTAGGCTGTGCTCACATAGAAAGTGCAACCATGGATTGTTTTACATTATGTTGCTCTGAGAAAGATCTATTAGGATTAGAAATTTTATATTAAGAAAGACATGTGCCATATTACTCTTCATGAATTAAGAGAAACTGGGTGTCCATCTCTTTTTGGAGAGCTGCTTACAAAATCCTAATATTGGCACTAGAAATGCATATTACATTGATTTGCTGTAAAGCACTGCAAGGTAACACTAAACTTTTGAGTAGTCTCTGCAGTATCTGTTCTTGTTTAGGGTGAATGGAATGTATAGAGCGGCTGTTGTAGTACATCACTAGAATTAGTTTCCTGGGATTAGCATAATGCTATTCTATGAATCCTCCTTTTCATTTTACTGCTTCTTTGTGGCTGTTTGTTTATAGAAAATCCTATCAATCACCTGGACTCATTAAAAGTCTGCCTAAACTGCACAGTTCTGTATAATTTTCTTTACCATTATTTTTAAATCTGTGCATGGGAAACCAGAGTCTATGCAATTTTTTATTCAGCATAACACTCTCCTTTGAGAGGTAGACTAGATTTACATCAAGGCTGATTATGCGAGGATATGATCAAGCTGCTAAAAAAGTATGCAAAAACATCTACACTTTTCATTAAAAATGATCATTTTGATACAGAAAAATTGTTTGGTCTGGGATAGCAAGAAAATATTTTGCAAATGCTGTTCCAGAATAATGATATTCAGGCACTGCCTAACAACCCATTTCAACATAAAGGTTTGGAAACACTCTAGAGAAACCTACTTCTGTAGGGACAGATTTAAAAACAGCTTTGAAGCTTTTTTCCAGCAAAGCCAGGTCTACTGGAGTGAAAGCTTGCCTTTCTCTCACCTTCCTTTCTTTCCTCTGCTCCTCATCCAAGTGATAGTAGAAATGTATTTAGCTGAATACAGCTCCTACCTGCAGCATTATATATGTCTTTTAGTGACTTGCACTGAAAGTTACATGATTGTAGCAATTCAACTAATTTAAAACAGTGTTTAAATATTTAATATATAGTTGTTTTGGGTTTTCTGTTTGTTTGCTTGTTTGTTTGTTTGTTTGTTTGTTTTTCAATCCACATTTAAATAGGAAGGTTGTTGTCCTTATGACTTTGTGGGGAAACTATTAAAAGTCTTTATAAATATGTGAGAGGGTGAAGCTGTGATTTCACTGGATCCAATTAAAAAAAATACTAAACAGGTCCAAAATAACATCTTGAGTGTTTCGTAGAATCAAAGAGTGGTTTCTTGGAATAATCCTTCTGAAATCTTTTTAATTTCACAGCTAGTTATGAGTTAGCTGTGTTTACATTGGTATCATAATTACATGCTTTCTACATATCTTCCATCCCTTGATGTCTTTCCCACTTTACTTTTATCATGTTGACAACTGGATATGGATTTAGTCATGTTCTCCTGCATATTATAAAAACAAAGACACTAAAGAGAAACAGCATGCATTGTGCAAATATTTAATATCTTTCACATAACTAAAGCCTCAATAAAATTTCAGCTACAAGGACAAAATTCAGAGGTTTTCCCCCCTTAGAAAAAAATTGTTTGAAGTAACCTTTCTAGTAGCAGTGAGAACTAGAAGAGGTTAATTAAGCTATGTGAATAGACCTCTGAGGATCAATATAAGGATATGACATGCATACATAAAATCCTCCCTTTCTTGAAGAATTAGTGGAGGAAAATGGTCCACAAGTAATGTAGTCTGAATAGAAAAGCAGACTTCTTTTTTGTATTTTAGTCAACTCAATATATTTAAGTTTGCTTATTATTTTATAAGTTTATTGACACCTTCGGTTTGTATAAATTAGTATTTCAAGCTTATTGGGGTATTTTGATTCATCTGCATTTAACCTGTAGATGGCATCACTACTACATGTACAGATGGAACTATCCAAAACAGGGGTAATACTGAAAAGATGAAGTTTCTTAAAACACTTCAATACTGAAAATAATGGATGAAATACATTAGAAACTGTAATTTCCCTCAGTGTTTCAGTGGCTTTTAGGTCATTCTGTGCACATTTTGTGAGCCATATACTGAGACATCTTTTGGAGTAATATTGTTAGAGGAGGGACATGATGTTAGATAAATCACATAATGTTTAGTTTTCTTGACTCTTGGGTATGCTGCCCTAGTTTCTTTGACTTTCTTATCATTCATTACTCGTATTGAGATAGTATCTCTGAGGCATAGATGCCCTTTTACATGTTGTACAAGTGTAGGAAAGAGAAGTTTCCCCCTGCCTTGTTTTTATTATTCAGGAAGTACTGAAGTGGAGACTGAGGAAGCAATTGATGAAGGGTTTTTACCCCTTCTGACTCTTTTCTGGGTGATCATGGCACAGGGTCATGCCATCTTGGTTCCTCAGTTTCCAATGCTCACAAGAATTTCAAGCTGAAATCATACAAACTGACCAGTGCTTTGCACCTGAAGTTTGTTTTCCTGACTTCATAATCAAAACAGTCCTTTGGAATTTCAGGAAAATACATAGTGGGTCTTAAGGCCTGAGGTTATAATTATGGTTATTGTCATTGGAGAGTGTCAGAACACAGTGTAAATAGTGTTGGGTGGAACTGTGGTCAGAACAAGAGCGTCAGTAACAGTTCTACCAGAATCCAAATAAAATACATGGTTTCTTGTTAGCTTCTCTAATATATAGTTTAGGGCAGAATTTGCAATCAACAGCTTTCAAACATTTCCTATATTCACTGAATTAATCCGTTTACCTTGCATGCAAGAACATCAGTTAAAAGGGACTGTGATAATAAAATCTATCTGAGATTTCATCAGTAACTCCTGCAACAATTTGTTGAGTTTCTATGAATCAAATGTATATAAATTCGAGAGATATTTATTAAAATTTTAGATGTCTCAGGGACATTGTTTCTTGCTGCTGTGATTTGTCCACATGGGGGCAAACATATAGTCAACAGATTATTGCAGATATGACTGAAATTTTTTTCTCAGTTTGGAAACACTTCTATTTGATTTTGGATACAGAGAAAATAAATGAAGGAAAAAAATAAAAACCAGCAAAAATATTCCAGAATACCCGTTATCCATTGATTTCCATTGCACTTGTTTTGCTGTAAACATTAATACTAAATTGCCAGATTCTCTAGTGTGAAAGCAGTGTTCCTTCCCTGATACATCAAACCTCAATAAAAAGAACAAGTCATCTGCCACAAGTTGGCACTAGTGACTAGCTTGACTTGTTTCCCTTGTATGGGTTCCTATGTAAAAACACTACCTTCCTAACATGAGCTTAAAAACTGTATCACCTATCAGGTAAGGAAATGTGTCCATCTTCTCTAAAATCTGATGCATACAGTACTGTTGATAAACAACTACCAATCTTTATTTGAGAGAGTTGGGTTTTTTCAGCCTGGAGAAGAGAAGGCTCTGGGGAGACCTTATTGCGAGCTTTCAATGTGTAAAGGGGGCTTATAAAACAGAGGGAGAGAGACTTTTTACCAGGGCTTGTAGTGACAGAATGAGGAACAACAGTTTTAAACCAGAAGAGGGTAGCTTTAGATTGAACATATGGAAGAAATTTTTTATGAGAAGGATGGTGAGACACTGGAATAAGTTAGCCAGAGAAGTTGTAGATGTCCATCATTGGAAGTGTTCAAGGTCAGGCTGGACAGGCTTTGAGCGCTTTGATGTAGTAAAAGTTGGCCCTGCTTATGGCAGAGGGGCTTGAACTAGGTGATCTTCAGAGTTCCCTTCCAACCCAAACTATTCTGTGATTCTACGAATCTGTGATTCTACCACAAGCCTTTTGGCTTGTCACTGCCTTCAATCATAGCCAGTTCTGCTTCTGTATAATTTCAACCATCAGTGACCTAAAACTTTTTCCTTAGTTACTGAATTTCTTCTTTTATGAAACTTCAGATCATAATTTCTCTTTCTGTCTTGTCATGTCAACCCATATTTAACCTGATACGAAGTGACAGTTCTGACTCACTGGGTCCTGTACACATTTCTCATTCAAATGAACTCTTCAGCAAGAGCTTTACCTGTATCTTGCATATATTTAGATGATAGTGGCTGATGAACTGCAAGCCCCCAATATAACTAAGTTTTTTACTCTTAGTCTTTCCTATTCATTTAATTCAGGTACTCATAGATTTACTTATCCCGTCAGTTTGCCCAGCTTAAAGGGCCTTGTAGTTTTCCTGAAAGTGATTCCACATTGTGTGTCTTACTCTACTCTTAAGAAGTGCCTACATTAAAATACCTGCGACCATCTTGAGATGAATAAGTAATGTTTGAACTGCTTCCTTCATGACTGAAGTAACATTATTTAAACTTGAATGTAATTTACTGAAAGTACATGTATTTACACTAAGGAAACAAATTGATTTCCCCAAAATAATAATCTATTATTATCTATGTGTTTTAGGAAAATTAGAGTCTGAGAAATAAATTATGTTGTTTTGGATAAAATCAGGCACTCTTGAAAATGACATCAGTATAATCTGAGTTATCCACAGATCAGTTTAAACTGTAAGGGTTTTTAAAGTTCTGAGCTGCAGGTTTTGCTCTATGGCAAGTTATTATACAGTAAGTGCACAAGAGACAACATGATATGATTTCAGAGACTAATCTTGGCATATTCTCAGCATTCAGATTATTTGTTCTGAATGCAAAATAAACATGTACTATGGTATGCAATACTTTTGTTGGTGAATTGTCTTTCATTTTATAGAAAATATGCATATACATACACTCAAATACAGTTTTGAGAATGAACACATAAAAAATGGACTGCTGTACCAGTTGAATCATAAAGTAAGCTAATAGTAGTTTTAAGAAAGTTGGTTCAGATGAATGACAACATCAACTTTGTAAGATATTGCACTTCTAACTTATTTTATTCTGTATATAAATGAAATGTTTTAAACATTCAATTAATTCTAACTGTATGTCATCACATCAGAATACATCAGACATACAAATGTGATACACACATAGATGAACTACAGTGGATATTACAGCAGTGTAGACATAGTAATAGGGATTGTATTACTGACTACTGTATTGAAGATAATAAAATTGCTTATTCCATTAAAATCAACACGTCAAGACACACCTTCAAGGACATATCATGATAGTGTTTTAAAATTAGTCATCTGAGGGTGATTCTTAATTATTACATCTCTAAAATTAATTATGAAATATCTCAGCCATTAGAACAAGTAGCAAATCAACTTTTACTTTTTTGTTTTATAGTTAAATGCTTATTTTCAACTGTAGATGCTATTGGAGATTTTTAAAAATGTGTAAAAACTACAGACTACTTTTTGTCGAAGTAAATGGTGCCAAATTGTTACTTATATCTTTAGATGTTTCATACCCATAAGACAAATATTTTTTAACACAGAAAGTTTATTTTAAGTAATGTCATTTTAAGTAAACTTAAAATGTTTATTTTAAGTTTAAATAAAAATATTTAAAACTACTTGTAATAGTCTAAATGAAAATTAAAAAAAAATACTTTAATGAAATGAAAATAGCAAAGTCTGATACTATTTTGAAAAATTCTTCTGTAAAGGATTTAGACTACAATTACTGAACAGTGTCTCTTGAGCGAAATCACTAAAAATGGGATGATGGCCCAGTTAGATAGCTTTTTTAAATTATTTTCAAAATTTTATAACAACCTTGAAGACAATTAGAAATGTCTAACAGGATTCCATAAACCTCTGCCTCACAGAATATTCTTTTCTCAAAATAGCTTAAGATGATGACAATTACAGTACCCTATGTACAGGTAACACATTTTACAACCAACAATTCTCTGAGTAATATTAGTAGAGTAATAGTGGAATAATAAACACCCTCTGTACCCACCTCTTAGCCCTTGGCTTATAGCATGGAGCCCCCCAAATTTTTTTAATGTCTAATCACAACATGTTGCTGAATTATATTTTAGAACTATTCAAATTCGTCTTAATTTCATCTTAATTTTTAATTATAACAAGCTAATTTTTTCCATGTGTTCTATATCAGTTTCTTCATCTCCAGAAAAAAAGATCAAAAATATTGAATTTCAGTTTCATTGTTTAAATAAGCTGATATATACTACTTAATGTTATAGTTTCTTCTCCATCTGCCAAAGAAGCCAGACCGGTAAAGAGATAAGATACAGGAAAGAAAATGCGATAAATGACCTGAGAGATGAAGAAATATTTAAAGAATTTGGTACATACTTTGCTCACTTTGCTTTCTAGAACATGATCAAAATAGTTCTGTGAAAAAATAGGAAAACTAATTTTTCAATGATATTAATGGAACTTTAGAAGCAGAGTGTGATAGAAGTGTCTTCCATTAGTTCTTTATTAACTTAAAAAATATACAAGCTTTTTGTTCCAAATTGCTTTATCAATGTAGTTCCTGTACAAAAACAAACAAACAAACAAACAAAAAAACCCACAGTTTTTTAAATGAGGAAGTTAAGCCAGGTTTGCTGTATTACTTACTCATAAATCAACACAGGTTGTGAAACTATTTTTGTGGATGTTACAGGATCCCTGCCTTTGTATTGCTACCTCTAGATCAGAGAAGTTGCCTTCCTCATGATCAGAATAATACAACAGAAAGAAATAAAATGTGTGAGCACACCTGGAGAGAAATTTGCAACCAAGATTTAGCCATCTGAAATAACTAAAATATGGCTGATGTTCTTTCAGATTGGGAAGAGGCAAAGCAGATGAGAAGGCAAGAAAAGTATACAGAGCATTTGAGAAGGAGGGGTTAGAAATAAGAGCTAAGATGAAAATGAAAGGGGTTTTTATTATTCTTTTTAAAGTAATGTTGAGGTCTTAGAGTATAATCAAAAAAGGAAGTAAAGGTGAAGAACATTTGAGGTTTGCTGATTAGATGGAAGAAATTACACAGTCAAAGCAACAATAGAAAACTTATAGCACCATAAGATTTAATGTTTCTGAAAGCTCAATAAAAGGAGCCCAACATTTCTCAAGGACAAACAGGCAGTTTTCCAGGTATGTGTAAACCTCAAAGACAACTTTCTATTTTCCAGAGACAAATTCTGAAGGTGAGTCAATGTCTTTCTGTTGACTGTGAGGTTCTGGAGAAAGTCCTAAAGTAAATTAAAAAACAGGTTTTTTTTTTTGTTTTGTTTTGTTTTGTTTTGTTTTGTTTTGTTTTGTTTTGTTTTGTTTTGTTTTTTTACATTTTTTCCTTAAAACTTACAAATTGAAAACTTTTAACTCTCTTCCAGTTCTGGATATTTCTCTGGAATATAAACATCTATCACTGCCAGAATATTTAAAAATGTAACTTGGATAAAATGGAAAATAGAACTAGATAATATATATCACAGTTCTTTCAGGGTTGCAAGTAATATAGAGATTCAGGGAAATTGTGAAACTCACTCTACAGAAACCTGAGATGGGAACATAAGGATTCAGATAGTAACTCCTGAGAAGGCCACTGTGACATAGAAATAAGATTTGGATCTCATTCCTGGGTTTTCCTTGAACAGAACTTTTAGCTTTCAGCAGAAAGCCAGCCTAATGTTTTTGGGGAAACAAGACATTTACAGCTCTTGTTGATGGTGCCTTTGAAATGGTGAGAGAGCACAGATCTCATTGGAATCTTAATTTTTAAAAATGTCTGGAAGTATTCATTGTGTCTTTTCAGGCTCTACATATTTTGCCAAATGCTCGACTTCAAAAGCAAATATTATCTGAATATGGACCAACTAAGAGCTTCAGGATCTGCCATATAATAAAAGCTTAATGATGCATTTAAAGTGAAGACTGTATAAAATACATTTTTATTTGAATTTCTACCTAAATATAAAGTTGTGAAATTTTCAGGCATGTTTGATTTGGGTCACAGTCTGCAAATCCACTTGACAGATTATAGCCCAAGGACAAAAGTAATCAGGTAGGAAATGATAAACAAGCCTTTTTCTTCTGATAGTGCCCATGTTTGCTGTTACAGAAAACACCAAATCTCAACCATCTTTGTAATTAAGTCAGTCTTTTTTTTCTTACTTCTCAACTAGTTCTGTTATTCTTCTGTCCTAGGTTGAGGCATATAAAGTTTACAGGTCTATACCTCTGCCAGTTATCCTTTTTAAGATAGTAGATTGAAACAAGTTAAGGCTGATTCATTGGCCTCTTTTATATGCCTAAGGGGAGATGATTTGGCTCTGTAGATACTGATCATTCTCCACATACTATGAAAAAGCCTGGAGTGATTAGCTCAAACATACATGCCTAGTCAGATAACTAGAAATCAGGACAGATTAATCCTACCCTTATTTGCTGGCAGCTGCCAGAAGTGTTAACATCTACATAGCTCAGTGAATAATTTCAGATAGAGAATGCATTCAATTAACTTCATCTGTCTCTCATTTTTAATCATAAGCAGTCTTTTATGTTTTACTCTTTTCTCAAAAAGGATAATTTATAAAGTATTCCTTAGTCTCTATATATGCAATATAAATTTTCAGTGTATAAAACTGAGATATTAAGGTTAAAGTCAGTTTGTGGTACTCATTAATTTTCTCCCAAAATTCAGGTGTTTTTTTTTCTATTCACTTTCTGGTTGTAAAGTAATTCTGCAGAATACCCTTTGAAGACAAATAAAAATAAGAAAGCTCAGCTAAAACACATGCAGAGTCTTTGTCTGTTTTTAAGTGTATGGGGTTTTCTGTCATTTGCACTAGAAAGGAGGAAAGAACCCATTCCATTTCAAAGAATTTGACCACTGTGATTATTCTTACCATTTTGTAAAAAATCAGTCATTTGATTTTGTCATTATCAAGCACTAGTGCCCCAGGTAGCCTGTATAAGTTATCTTTCAGCATTCTTTTTCTTTTTGTCTCTCTGTCTCATAAATATTATGCTACTACACTGCTTTGAGATGTATTTGGTTTCTATGGCAAGGTTTTGGTAGTGGGGTGCTGCAGGAGTGGCTTCTGTGAGAATCTGCTAGAAGCTTCCCCCCCGTCCGACAGAGCCAATGCAGCCAGCTCCAAAATGGACCTGCTGCTGGCCAAGGCTGAGCCCATCAGTGACGGTTGTAGTACCTCAGGAATAACATATTTAAGAAGGGTAAAAGAACTGCACAACTGCAGCTGAAGAGAGGAGTGAGAATATGTGAGAGAAAACAACTCCGTGGACACCAAAGTCAGTGAAGAAGGAGGGGAGAAGGTGCTCCAGGTGCTGGAGCAGAGATTCCCCTGAAGCCCAGGGTGAAGACCACAGTGAGGCAGGTTGTCCACCTGCAGCCCATGGAAGTTAATTGTGGAGCAGATATACACCTGCAGCTGGTGGAGGACCCCATGCAGGAGTAGCCTCCTGGTAGGACCTGTGGCTCCATGGAGAGACAAGCCTACACTGGAACAGGTTTGCTGGCAGGATTTGTGACCCTATGGGGGACCCATGATGGATCAATTTGTTCCTGAAGGACTATAGCCTGGGGAAAGGAGTCACTGCCATGGTTTAAGCCCAGATTGCAACTGAACACCACGCAACCGCTTGTTCAGTTTTTTCCCACTCAGGGATGGGGAGGAGAAAATAAAACTAAAGGCTCAGGGATCAAGACAAGGACAGATCACCCTTCATGGTCACAGGCAAAAGACAGGCTCATTTGGGGAAAAAAAAAACCATCAATTTAGTTTGACTAGTCACCACTGAATTTACATATCTAATAAGGTAGAACAGTGAGAAATACAACCACATCTTAAAAACACATTCCCACCACTCTTTGCTTCTTGCCAGGTTCAGCTTTGCTTCCAATTTCTCTATCTTTTTCCTTCCAGTGGCATGGGGGGCAGGAGAATGGGATTGCAGTCAGTTCAATACCTGTTGTTTCTTCCACTTCTTCCTCCTCAAGGTGAGGTCTCCTCACACTCTTTCCCTGCTCTAGCATGGGGTCCCTCTCATGGGTGACAGTCCTCCATGAACTTTCTCTTATGTGAGTTCTTCCCATGGGCTGCAGCTCTTCAAAAGCTGTTCCAGCTTTGGTCCCTACTGTGGGCTGCAGTCCTCCCAATGATGGACTGCTCCAGCATAGGCTTCCCGCAGAGTCACAGCCTTCTTTGGGTGGACCCATCTGCTCTGGTGTGGGGTCCTCCAGCAGGTGGTAATCTACTCCACTGTGGACCTCCATGGGCTGCAGGGCGACAGCTTGCTGTCTTACCATGGGCTGCAGGGGAGTCTGTGCTCTGGTGCATCTCACCCCGCTCTTTTCTTCCACTGACCTTGGTGTTTGCATAGGTATTTCCCTCACAAGGTCTTCTCTTCCTCTCAGTTCCCCTTCTTAAATATGTTACCAGAGAGGCACAGCCACCATCACTAATTGGCCTGTCCTTGGCCAGAAGCGGGTCTGAATTGGACCCGGGGGAGCTTCTAGAAGTTTCTCACAGGAGTCACTTCAGTAACGTCTGTGATAGAGTGGCTTTGGTGGGCACCAGACATTCAGCTAGGTTCAACACAGCAAGATATATATATTTATCTTATTATATATATATATTTCCCTCCCAATTTCTTGTTTTCTCATGCTGCTTTATGTTTTATTCATTTTTAGTTCCTGTTGAAATATTAGAGAAACTCCTCCAAATAATTCCACAGGTTGGTTGAGCTAATTTTCAAGAAACTGAGGTCTTTCACAACAGTTGAAAATTTGGCCACTTGCCATGTAATTTAATAGAACAATTTTGATTTATGTCCATTTTAGATCTTGCTCCAGATATTTTCTTGTACATATTTTTTTTAGTAGATAAATCATTTTCACTAGAGTAATAAAGTATATTTAGGATTACTATTAAATAAATGAAATAATGCTTCACAGCCTAAAGTAAGAGGTCAAATAAGTGACACTATTTAGCTTGGCAAAGTATATTTCAATCTCAAAACTAAATCAGAAATCAGTAATATTTTACGCACATCAAACTGTTTATGTTATAGTACATTTGTTTCACTCATTTTTGAAGGAAAACACATATTTTATTGCCCCAAATTCTCTGTATAAAATTTATCTCAAAAGTCTATTTGACTGCTTTTATTTGCTAATGAAATATTAGTATTGAACTCTTGTGTATTTTAAGTGACTTATGTGGTTATTTTTGTCAGCATCAACTTTATTCCTGAGGGCTGATGCTGTGATATTGTATTCCCTATTTCTTCTGGTGTTTTGATAAATGTTAAGGGAGAACTGCAGAAAGAAAGTGCAATTACTGCTCAGGAAGAAAATGTGACTATGTAGACGGTCAATATATTTATACTGTACTGTAAGTCAGCAGTATGTGCGGGTCAAAGATCAACTCAGAGACATACTTGTACAGAATTGCTTGAAAGACTCTGCAGCTATACTTTGTTTCATTTCAGGCTTTTACCATTTGAAACACTGGAAGACTAGTCACTCTGATTTTAAAAATCTATTTATTTTTTTATTATTTGTATTATTACTGACACTTTCTATGGATAGAGCCAACTTTGTTTAAAGTACTTAATGAGAAGTTCTAATCATCTCTAAATGTGAGAATAAGACAAATGTAGGGTTTGAAAGGACATGAGAAACCACTCACAATTCAGTCTAATTCTGTATTGAAACGGATCAGGTGCACTGACGTTGTCTCTGACAAGAATCTGTCTTTTTCTGAAAAACCTCCAATGAAAGGGAATCTACAGTGTCCTTAAGAACATTGTTCCAGTGCTTTACAATACACATACTGCAGTAAAAAATATATTAGAAAAATGTCATCACTGAAAAGGACATAGCACTTGAAAGCTCTTCCAACGGGCAAAGTAACTTTGCCCAGTGGATACTCAATAGTTTAAGCCATAAAGTGGGAAAAAAAAAAAAAAAAAAAAAAAAAACAAAACCAACCAAACAACACAATAACAAAAACAAAACACCACAAAACAAAACACTGCCTTTATTAAAATGAAATATAAAAAGAAGTGTACAACAAAACGTAACTCTGCAGGAGACAACTTGGAAAGGCAGACAAGAAATATACATGCAATTATACTTTATTTGACTAGAAATAGTGAAGTCAGGTTTTTAGAACTAATTTTTCATCTGAAATATCATCCTTACAATTGCAGAGTGCCCCTTAAAAGCAGAGGCACTGATTCAGCGTTGAATCAGAGGGGAAAATATTACTTACTAAATCACTAGTACTATTTCTTGTACCATCTAGCTTTTTCTTGGAAGCTTTCCACTTGAGCTGACCCCAACCTTTCTAAGCAACTAAGAACACTCAGGATCACAGTAAAAGACGATGTAAGTAGAGGCCTTATGAATATATATTCACAGAAATTACAGTAATTAACTGTATTTAACTGATTACCAATACTGTATTCTGTTAACAAAAAAAAATATTTGGAGATTATTCTGTTATGTAATTCACTTACTGCTGGGAATTTGAGGTAAAATTCAAAATCACTGCAGAATAACTTTCCTTCTTACATCTTTTGTGGACAGGTATGATACACATAATTGAAGAAAACGGCAGATGACTTACTAGCTGGTCTGGAGATTTTGGAACAGATCCAAAAAAGACTATGGTGGTGTCTAAAATAAGAGAGGCTGAAATTTTGTTGCCTAAATTTAAGAAGGTTATCCAAACTATATATAAGTTATAGTGTATTTTGGAAATAAATGTTTGGGAAAATGCCTGGAATTTGAAGATATAAAGTAGATCTCCCTCTTGCTGCCAGGCATCTTGTATTTGAGACTCTAAGTGCTCCCAGATTCAACAGAGGGTGTTGAAGGTGATATAATTAGAATATTTCCTGGAAAATAGGATCTTGGGGTTTAAGGTCAAGTCCTATCAAGTTCAAGAACTGTACCTGAGCTAGAATTTAGGTCAGCTATTTTCTTGTTGTGAAATCTGTTCGTTATTCATAAGCAGATAGACGTCAATTCTTGTTTCTTGACTTGCTTTACTGTTTTCTCTTCAGTTAGGTTCTACTTAGGCTTCTAATTTTCTGCAAAAAAAACTAGTTGTTGATTCTCGTGTTAAGGAAGGTGCCTGTTGTTTAGAGAACACTAGGAACTTAACCATAATTTCTTCTTGACTAGTAGAGCTCTCTGACAGTCAGATCTAATCAGCAGATTTGATTTAGTGAATGTTTGAAGTCTGTACCTTTGCCATGCATTATAGACAGATTTCAGAAGCATATTTGCAACTCTTTAAATGATTGTTCAGATACATGATTTTTAGGAACTGTGTCCTGGTTGGTGCTGGACTAGAGTTCCTGTTGGTCTGGCAGCGGGAGGAGTGCTGCAGCACCCTGAGACCCCAGGGGATCCCCAGGTCCCAGTGCCCTCACCTGTGTGCGGGGGCGGGGGGAGCACAGCTGGAGGGCTGGGCCCCGATTGGCCGATGTCGCGTGTCACGTGACATTGTGCTCACTATATAAAGGCAGGAGTGGGCCAGGAGGGTCTCTCCCTTCTGGGAGTGTTTCTGTGGTGCCTTTGTGTTTGGGATTGCTGGCTGGGAGCAGGTGGGTGTCAGTGGGTGGGTGGTGAGCAGCTGTATTGTATATTACCTGCTGATACAGCTGTCAGCGTATTGTCCTGTTACTGTTATTAAACTGTTTTTATCTCAACCCGCGAGTCTCCCTTTGCCCCTCCGATTCCCTCCCCATTCCCAAGTAGGGGGAGGGTGGGTGAGCGACTGTGTGGCATTTAGCTGCCAGCCAGGCTCAAACCACGACAAACTGTGAAGCCAAAAGTTGAATTGCCTTCAGATGCCACTCTAGTTGGATTAAATTAATAGAAAGGGTCTGTAATTACTTTACAATTGAAACTGGAGTACCTAGAGTGCCTGTCTATAATTTCATACCCATGAACAACCCATTTTCTTTCCAAATTCTTACTAGTGCCCAAGTGATATGAAAATAACCAATCTTAGCAAATTTTCCTTTTTTTTTTTTTTTTCTAATATTTGTGCAGCTACTTGAATGTGAAGTCACAGGAACTGAATACTGATTAAAGTTGTTGATGTGATTTACAAATCTACTGATTTTGATGAGTTATTATTTATAGATTAATGTTTAGAATATTGTATCAAACTTTTAAAATACTTTATAGGAGACAATATTATTTGTGTATTAATGTCTTCAAACATTTTCTTAACTTTGGGATATTGAAAGTAAGTGCAGATACTGAGGAAGACTATAAATTTCTTACAAAAACTGTGTTATAGTGTGTGCTTTGAAAGAACATAAATATCCAGAGCATTCTTCACTTTCCTTGACATTGCATAGTTTGTTTGTCTTTTCAACAGACACAGAAGTATAAATAAACATACTGTAAATCTGAATGCACTTTGGCTTGAAATGTCATTATATTTAAACAGAAATTTTTGATCTATCACAACTTCAGTTTATATATTTGACAACTCCTGTCACTATGAAACTGATCTACTGATGTAATAATAAAGTATGGACAAAATTTACTGCAGTGTGCTAAAGGAGATTAAAATTTTCTTTTGAACCAACACAAAGACAGTTTTCATTTTCACAATATTTAGACAAGAATACCAATATTTGTTTGACTACTATTATGTATTGAAGAGGCTACAGAGGCTGAAACATACACAGGAAAAACTGGGTTAGATTTTCTAGTTTAAAGATTATCACCCACACTGAAGCTTTTCAATACTGGCCTTACAGCACTAGTAGGATTTCTAGACACACACAAAGCTGTTTGGTGTAGATGTCAAACAGTAAACATCTGTTCTTTTTTTTTTGCTTTTTGAGCAGAGTAGGCCCCAGTTTTGTCTTTCCTTTAAATTATTTCACTGTTATCCCTTCATGTGTGGAAGTCTGCTGACTGAGATGCTTCAGACTCTAAACCTCAGTTGCCATAGATACTTCCACGGCTTAACCACACGTATTCTTTCCAACAGTTTCCATTTTTGAGTGCTCTGTTTTATAATTTGCCTGTTCAGGACCTCATGGAATAAGACAGAATCTTCTCTGCTAGGCCTGCTGACCTAGTCACACTTCATTTGACAGGAATGGAGGAATTCAGTGTTATGAAAGTGTTGCCTGTCTGCCATAGAATTTCTCATGTCAGCAATTTCTTCTGAGGAATCCTGGCACACCTATCTTTTTTTGATTTATTCTAGAGAGATTTAACTGTTCTTCTAGAACAACACACAGTTCATAAGATCAAAGCAAAATTTACAGTATTGTCATGTATATTTCTAATATTTTTCTCAGATTTACATCTTTCTCCTACTGATACAGTTATTCTGTTTACTGATGCTGCGTCCATTAAGAATGAACTGTACTTTCCAAAGTGTGACAATATGGTTATGACGTTTACATTTCTCCCCTTTTTCACATATGGCAGCTGTATATTGAAAAAGTTTTCACAAGTTCAGTCCTATGTTGTATGATTTTTCTCCTCTACTTTTTATCTTACATGACTATGAATGTAGTTTTGACAACTTTAAATTTAATGTATGCTATTTTATACTTATTATGCATTGATAATAGAGTTCATATTGTAAAAGACTCAATATAATGAATTTTCTCTCTGGATATCATACTAGAAATGAAGATAATTTAAATGAAATGAGAAAAGATGCAACTTTACTTCAGTGTCCCAACATTTATATCGATAACAGTATTTCTTTTGTTGTTGGACTCTCACAGTCAGTCCTTGCAAAAGTAAATTATACAGTTCATAGTATCCTCTCTTTGTTGTTGAGATATTGTAATTTCGGTTTCCATTTCTATCCTGTCAATTTAAATTTATTTCGGTGAAAACTAAATCATAATCTAGTTTATAGAGTTTAGCTTATTTTTACCTATACTAGCCATAGTTTAAGGAATTTCTATTCTAATTTAATTCGATAATTTTATCTAGACTTCAAATTCTGGATCACTTGGATTATTCCCTCTGAGGATGAGTAATTATTCATTGCTATGTAAATTCAAGTACATGGGGTTTGTGCCTTCAATATTCCTTTGAAGATGAAATATCTTACAAAGCCTGGAGAAAAGCAGGTCAGCTCAATGAGAGTTCAGGGTTTTTTAATTTTGTTTCCTTCGTTAAGACAGGACAAGTGAGGTTTAAAGTCTGTAGAGGTCATTCTTTTGTTTCAGAGTATTGTAAGATTTCTTTGATATATTCTTATAGTATAAATTTTTTTTTTTTTTTTTTTTTTTTTTTTTTTTGAGACTATTTAAAAATCAGGTGCCTGTACCTTGAACTGTGGTTTATGCTTCCAAGGTAATGCACCAAAAGTACTTTCATGATCAAAACAGAAAGAACACCTCATAAAGCTTCTAGAAATAACAATATAAGAGCAAACCTCTTCCTATCTTACTGGGGAAAGTAGATGTCTCTGCAAGAATTTTTGATAAGATTAATACTGAGAAGGAAGCTAAAGACCATGTCAGGAGTTAGGACTTTACACCTGACATCTCAGAATGGTTGGAGGGATTAAAGATATTCTTGCATCCCTTTCAACTGCAAGGACTGTGCAGGCCATGTCTTGTGTGTCTGATATAATCTGGAAATAATGGATCTCTCCATGGAAGAAGGAAAGGAAAATGTTCCTGACATCTTGATGACTCTTGTCACTCTCTGAGAAGACCAAAGGATGTGTGTTCTTTTTCTGTTTATCCCTTGCTTGTGCATTCACTTTTTTCTCCACCTTTCCTCTGCAAATACCAGAGCACGCTTAACTATTTCCCACTAGAAGAAGTGTAGTACATTCAGATACATGTGCCCATGAAATTTTTCCCTCTCATTTTGTATCTTTCCCCTCCCATAAGCACTTGTATTTCCATTAGTCTTCACTGGGCTTCCTCCTTCTTTTCTCTGATCCATCCATGCCACCTTCATCTTTCCAGAAAAGGAAGAGGGGCGGTTCTCCATCAAAAGGAAGCGGTACACTTCTCAACAAGAGTTATAAGATTGTATAAAATGTCATCTTGCTATAACCTGAGTCTGTATTGACAGCTGTGATCCAAACTGACTTCATCCAGAACTGGAGTGTCTTTGATAATTGGTTTCCAATTTAGGACCTTCTCTACCTCAAAGATGGGAACATTTAACCACTCCTTGTCTTTTCTGTTTATTAGGTGCTTCATAAGATAGGTATTCACCTGACTGTGTATCTGAGGAGTATTATACTCTAAACTCACCTTTTCGATTCCTCCAAGCATATATGGTTGGAGGAGTATTGTGTCAGTCAACATGATCCTGACCATACTTGTCACTTTTCACCACAGAATTTATCAGGGCTATATATTCAGATTCTCTACCTGAAACCTTTTATTGTCAGGAATGGTAGGCTTGGTTTTAAGTACTTTAGTTTGTATTCTGTCTAGGACTCTAAAGTGTAGGAGAAGTGACACTTTTGAAATGAAATTCATCTGATAAAATATGGATGTCCAATCCAGGATTAAATCAACTGCTTTCTAAACGTTGCTTCTTCTTTTCTCACTGACTATAAAAAGAACTGAAGGTGTCTAGTTCAGATGTAGATTTTTGTATTGTAAACATCCACATTCAGCCAAATGAATTCACACTAGTGGATACTGTCTACATTTGAGAAAGTAGTTTAATTTTTGTATTATCAAATTCCATTTGACTCTCACAGGCACATGAAATCAGTAGGCATTTCCACTTTGGAGTGCTATGGCTCTTGGATTATTTCTTTACTAAAATAATGCATAAATTGTAGCAGAGATTCCAGGAGTAAAGATGGGAAACCCATGGCTTGCTTTGCCAGAAACAATTGTTAATTGTGAGAAATGGAACCAACCACATCCCTTTTCTATGCCTTTCCCTCTCCATGAATCTTACATTTATTTCAGCACTGACTCACCCCTTCCTGACTACAATATGGTCCAGCTTCAGTGTTATGGCCATAGAATTTTAAAATAACAACAAGTTTAAAATAAACAAAAATAAGTACTTCTTCACTCAACATACAATTAAGCTGTCAGATTTATTACCACAGAATACTGTGGAAGCCAAAAATATAAATGAGTTCAAACACATAAAATTAAAAAAAAAAAAAAAATATTTAAAGTGGTTCAAGTAAAGATTAGACATATTCACAGAACAAAAGTTCATTAAAGGCATAGTGATGTGGACATTATGTTGATGATGTAGACAAGTTGCAGCTCAGAAATTCCGGAGTTGCATTTTGTTAAAAGTTGGGAGAACTATCAATTACTTTATTTTTGTTCTGGTCATTGTTTCTACTCAATTTCTCAGGAGACTGTTTCACCTGAGAATATTGTCAAACTCAAAGCCTTCCCCAAATGAGAGTGACATGGAAGTGAAATCTATTTAAATTCAGATGTAATAAATAGGAAGAAAAAGAGAAAGAAAGGCAACCGAGATGAGGTCAGAGGTTCAAAAACTATCAGGGACTGGAAACAGAGCACTCTGGTAGTTCAAATGCTATTGAAAGACATTTAAAGGACAATGCAATCATCAGATACAGTCAACCCAGGTTCACAAAGGGAAAGACCTGTCTGACTAATATGATATCATCCTATGATAAGGTCAACTGACTAGTGGATGATGGGATGGAGGGTGGTGGATCCTTAGTAAGTTTGCTGATGATACAAAACTAGGAGGTGTTGTTGACTCTCATAAAGGACAAGAGACTTTGCATAGGGATCTAGATAGATTGGAGCACTGGGCCATGATTAATGGAATTAAATTTAACAAGTCTAAATGCCAGATTCTGCATCTAGGACAGAGTAATGTTGGGCACAAGTACAAATTGGGAGAGTCGTGGCTGGAGAGCAGCCCATCAGAGAGGGATCTGTGGGTCCTGGACAACAGGAAGCTCAGTAGGAGCCAGCAGTGTGCCCTGGCAGCCCAGAGGGCGAACTGCATCCTCAGGTGCATCAAGCACAGCATAACCAGCTGGTCAAAGGGGGAGATTATCTCACTGTATTCAGCATTGGTGTGGCCTCACCCTGAATACTGTGTGCAGTTTTGGGTCTCACAATTCAAGAAGGATGTTGAGGTATTTGAATGCATCCAGAGGAGGACAACAAAGCTGGTGAAGGGGCTGGAAGACATGTGTTATGAGGAGCAGCTAAGGGCTTTGGGTTTGTCTATCTTGGAGAAAAAGAGGCTGAGGGGTGACCTCATTGCTTTCTACAGCTTCCTGAGGAGGGGAAGGGAAGAGGGAGGTGCTGATCTCTTCTCCCTGGTATTCAGTGACTGGACACATGAGATGGCTAAAAGTTGCACCAGGGGAAGTTTAGACTGTACATTAGGAAACATTTCTTTACTGACAGGGTGATCAAACACTGGAACAGGCTTCCTAGAGAGTTGGCCAATGCCCCAAGCCTGTCAGTGTTTAAGAAGTATTTGGGAAATGCCCTTAATTATTTGATGCAACTTTTGGTCATCCATGAAGTGGTCAGGCAGTTGGACTAGATGGTCACTGTGGATTCCTTCCAACTGGAACTATTCTATTCTATGCTATGCTATGCTATGCTATGCTATGCTATATGGCTCCATAAAGATGTGTAAGGTGTCATAAATGATCCACTTGGAAGCATGAGAATAACTTTTTCAGGAAATGTACCTTAAAGTTCTGTTCTGTCTTCTGTTGCTTTTGATGGCCATCTTGGCCACAGTCAGAAGGAGACTAATGAGAAAGTCTCTTAGCTTTGTGGGGTCTCAGATAAACATTGTATAAGCAAAATGAGAAAAGGGACAGTAGCAGAATGTGTAGAAGACAGAATAAAAGTCTGGGACCTGATGTACTCAGTGTATATGTGAAACAAGGTTTCCCTTGTGGCCTAGAGATCGTATCTGCAGATGACCTCTTCAGATACATGTATGCCTGGAATTTGTAAAAAAGCCTCCAGATTCTCTTGTGATAAAGGCTGATTTTATTAGTAACACCACAAAGTTTCAGTAGTTCCTGGGTGAGATGGACAGAGTATATGGAGCAGTGGTGTTTAGGGGCAATTTTTAATTTGTGAGTTGGAAGTGGTAAACTTAGATATTATTTACATGAACAGGTGTCCTGAAGGTAACCTGAGGAATTCCTGGGAAAAATTTTAAAATTTGAACATTAGAAAAGTGGTGAAAGAAGAGGAAAAGGACTGTTGTTCCCTTGGATTTGAGGTACAACAGTCTTATAGGAAACAGTGCTCTTCATAAACTCTTGAATGTATACCAAAAGTGCTTATGGTCATATCAGATCTCTTGGAAGTAGGAGAGGGCAGTATGGACCAACATATTTCACACTAGGTTACCTGTACTGTATGTAAGTCTCTGCAGGACCTGAGGGCAGTGTATTGACTGCTATAGTAAAACAGGCTTTTACTCTTCCAGTCAGTAATCAAGGCCACTTACAAATTACTATTCTCAAGATTTACACAATTTTTACTCTAGAATTTGGGTTTTCTTTGGAAATACTTCTGTGTACTGTCCTAAAGTTTAGTTCACCTGGCTGAAAAAGAAGGATGAGTAAGAGAAAGCTAGATACCAAGAGTGGTGGGTCTATACTATATGCACATGATATATTGCACAAAACATAGAAACAGGGATCTGCCTTTTTCACCTGTTAACAGATGTTAGGCTAATGACCTAGACATAAGAATTAGGAAAAGCTTAAAATGGGAAGGAAGATTCTAAAAAAAAAAAAAAAAATGGATACAGGTGCCTATCATATAGATGAGATGTGAAAAGGAGGTGGTTGAATAGTAGAAGCAGACTTCCAGAGGACTTTTTGTCTAATGTAAAGGGAGGACAATGTTGTCATTGTTATGTTGTCATATTTCTGTCATTCTAAATTGAATTTTGTGACCTAGTCCTAAAGGTAAAATCATTAGATTGGTCTGAGTGGTCTACTTGTCCAATATGTTTTGTCTGTCTTAGCTTCCTGCTCTCTAACTTTTGCTGACTGTTACCATGAGAAAGATAAAAATTGGCAAACCTGAAAAGTGTGTTAACTTAATTTATGTTGTACTGTAAAAATTTCTTATAGATGCTTAGTTTGCCACTTTCACAGAAAAGCATAGCAGTGCTATTGGCAGTTGGCTTTGAATTTTTTTATATTGTGGGAAAAATGTTCCCCTCTCTATTTATTGGAGGGCTTAATAGTGTAAGTGTTGCCAAAGGCTACTGGAGAAGAAAGTAGAACAAATGTAATTTTCCACAAGGGTAATGAGACCTGATTAACAAAGTTGCAAAGCTTCCACTAGCAAGCCAAAACAAAAAACTATAGAGAAATTGATTTAGTGCTGATGTTCCTACCTGCTGTTGACTGGGTTAGACTATGGTCTGGTCATTGACTTCTGTGCCATAATTTAATTATAGAAGTTCATCCTTTCTGGATAGCGCCCTCCTTGGAGCAACATATTAATACATCATCAGCTGTTGATGATCACTAATGATGAATCACACTAATATATCATTAGGTCTTTCACACAGGTGGCTTTGCAGATTAATTTCATTATAGCAGCTAGCTGTGATGATGATGCATTGCTCAAAGGATAATTTTGCTAAGAATGAGTCTTACATCATTTTACATTCATATGTTATTTAATTTATTTAATGCTTAATTGATATACCTTCAAATGATTTAACTGACTGACCAAAGGAAGTGTGTTCCTGGAAAATCTGGACAAACATGTAATACCTTGGGACTAGACTATATGGTTAAGAAGAAAAATGGTTTCAAACCATGGAGAAGCTATAACTATGAAAGTAATGAAATTCAGGTTTTCTTATAAGTATTGTATTGTTGAAGAAAAAGTGTTAGAAATATGCAAAATTAGTAAAAAAATATTAAATCAAACTTGAATTTCATTAACTGAAAATACAAATGAAGGCAAATTCCTGTAATATATATTTTAAATATTGCAGTAAATAGAATATTTACCATTAAAATTTCCTTTAAATTTTATAACTCAAATAGCTGTGTTTCCTTGAGGAAATTTTGGAAAAGGAGACAAAACTATTTGCTTTCTTAAACCTTTTCCTCATGCTTCCTATATATATTATGGAAGAATTAAATTTTAAATTTTGGTGAATCATATTATTTTATGGGTTCATTTTCTATTATCATCTTTTTCCATGTGTCCATCCTTTGATCTTCATCAAGAGGGACTCATTAACTTTCATCTCCCCAGTAAAAATGCATCTTTTTCCCACAGGTGTTAGTTTTTCTGAACTCCATTATCATGATACAAAGCATCCATGATACCTCAACACTGTAAATGTTGTGTGCAGTTCTGGTCATTCTCTCTTCAAAGAGAAAACTAGAAAAACAATGGCAATAGAAGGTCATTTTATGATAACTTCTATATGGGGAGAAATTTAAGAGGCTGGGATTTTTAACACAGTATTTATAAAGAAATAGACACCTAGAAAGGAAGGAATGTTTGAAAAACTGAACCAGAAATAAAATTGTCTACTATTTTTCCCCAAAGAAGAAGAGAAGACATGCAATAAAATTCTCAAGCATTATGTTTAAAACAAAGAGAAAGAAATATACTTTTCCTTACAGCACACTTGAATCATGGAAGTGAACACCACAGAATGCTGTGGAGGCTCAAAGCATAAATGGGTTTGCAAAAGACTTAAATAAATTGAAAATATGTGTAAATTCAACAGAAATCAGAGATGATATACAACATTTAATTTTCTCTACAAGCTTCATACAGAAGAAAAAAGTTCTACTACAGTAAAAGAAATGATTGAAAAAATTCCGTCATGGGATTCCTTTTCTCATCTTTCAGTGGCTGAAGATTCAACTTAGTCACCTTTCAAACAAGAAACTGTCTTTTCTGCTACTGACAGCTCTCATGATCCGACACAGAATATACTTCCTTCCACAGAGAAGGGTCAGAGTCACTAGTACAACCCCATGTTCAGATTATGCCCTGAGTGACATGAATTCAGCTATTCTCATTGTTCCAGTGTCTTTCCTGAAGTATCTGTTTGGTCCTTAAAAAAGTTAAGGGCACTTCCCTCTTCCCCCTCCCTTACTAAACTCAGTATCTAGGCTGAGTTACATGACTTTACAGGAGTTTACAAATGTATACAAAGAAGAAACAGCTCTTTGAGATGAATGTGTCATTTACAGTCACTCTTTTTCAGGGAGAATCAAACCTGAAAAAAAGAAATACTGCAGAAGGAGCCACATAGCTGGGGGGCTAAAAATGTAATGGTTTGGGGTTTTTGTTGGTTTTTCTTTTTGTTTTTCCAGACAATTTATTGCAGTTATTTTGTTATCTTGTTCTTCTAATATCTAATAATATGTTAGTGTATGAAATTTTCTTTATACAAATCATATTATCTATCACCAGTGGGTTATGTAATCATTCTCTGCTATAGGGTTATTCCAATACTTCTTCAGATTAAATAATTCCAAAATTAAAGATGATGATCTTGGCTCTATCCCAGAGAAGACATTTCTTTCCATATGTACTCTCTGTGAGAGAATGAACTCAGGCACAAACCACAATATTTAAAGATTCAAATTTGTCTTTCTGTAAAAGTTACAGTCCCTTTGCAAATATATATATTCCAGAAGTCATTTAAAAGTCTTAATATATGATAATTGACACCAATAAGGAAAAAACTTGCATTGTGATTTCTGATGATAAAAAAAAAAATAAAAATATTATCTTTTTAAACATCAGCTCATGTAGCATTGAAGAAAAATAAATAGAATTCACATCTGATGCATTAAAGTGCACTGATGGAGGTGTAGCAGCAGAGAAGGAAGCACACATCAAGGGTCTCATCTCACCTGTATCTCTTGAAGTTTAACCTAATTGTGCCTAATTAGTCTAACCTGATTATGTATGTTTCTTCTGCAGTCAATGACAAGTATTAATTCCAGGAAGTTATTACTCCTGCTTTAAGACAAGTAGTATAATTGATTCTCTGAAAACTGGAATATCTGTTAATATGGAAAGAACTAGGCTACCAGTCTAGACAAGTAAAATAGTTTTTTCATGGCTAAAATTAGATAAAACAGATCACGCTGCTGGGGTGGTAATCTGTTCCATACTATTGATACCTAACCGCAGGGGTCTAAAGGTGGGTGTCTGCATAGGAGCTAAATGTCAAAACCCAGGAGATCCTGTCAATATAAGAAATATAACTGAGAGAGAAGACATCTGACTAAGCATAAATGTCTCTTTATAGAGTGAACTGAGTAGCTCTTCAAAAATTGAATAGGTTCATTAGTCAGAGCCTCCTTTTCAATCCCCAAAATGGGAGCTTAAATTTCTAGGTTATATACAAACACCTGTACATAAACATTTATTTTAAGTTATCTGTCGAGTTAAATCTTACTTGTGGGGCTGACTCAGTTGTTGAAATGAAGACATCTACTTAGGGACATCTTGGAGACATCACAAGATGTCCAAGCCATCCACATCGGTCTATCATATACAGAGCAGGATCTAAAAGAGATCCTTGTCCTTTTGGAGAAACAGCTGGATGTTAAGTAAGAATGACAGATCATTTAATCTCAAAATAAACAGTACAAATGATGAGAAGGATGACTATTGTCACCTGTTTCTGATTTTTCAATGTGAGATATCGTAGAGACGCAAGACCCATTTTTATGAAGTCTAACTAAAGCATGTTAACTCCAGACTGATATCTGAAATTGTGAAACAAAACAATTTTAATCATGTATTTACCTTCCCCTTATTCAAATATATCTCTCTTTCCTGCTGACCCTATGCATTCTGAGAGAAAAATATAAATACAAAATGGACTGCATGAAAATTAAATTTAATTCTTGCTGGAGATTTGATAGTCTAAAAAAGTAGAAAATTCTGTTATTAAATTAAGCCTTGCTCAGTCTTGAGAACAGCTTTCCAAACATTTTCAACTGGAATGCAATGATGTGATTATAGGTCAAGAAAAGTCTTCCTGACTGGAGATCAGTAATCAGCTCTAATATATGAGTTTAGCTAAACTAAATAAAATAAAAAGGGATATTTCAGATCAATTTGGAATAATCTCAAGGAGCGTTACCCATGAGATAAAACCACAAATGTGTTAAAAAAGTTAACATGTACTGTTCACGTATCAAAGTTCCTCTTTTTTCAGGAAACTGACTTTTTGGATTAAAGAAAAATTAACTTCTTTGTCCATTTCTTCCCTTCGTTTTGTAGAAGATTTTATACTTTTATCTCTAATGACTGCATAAGATTAGAAAAAGCCTTCATGCCTGAAAACAAATTTTATTGAGACTCAGCAGAAACTTTTTGGATGGCTCCTTTCCATCTTGTAGTATATTCTCGAAGATTGTCTGATGAAATCTAATATCCTGTTTGACATGAGAAACAAACAATGGTTGAAAATATATTTATAAAAGAGTTACCATTACAATATACCTCAAAGTCAATAAAAGGCACAAAATAAGGTTAGGCTTTTACCTGCTTGCTTTATCAGGAAGATCAAAATCTCTTTAAACCTCTTTCCAAGCTAGATGGTTCTCCTTGCAGAGACTTGTGAGGTTACAGAGAAGAAAAAAGTCTGGAAGTCTCAGTGTATCTGATCAAGAAGATCTCTGTCTACCATTCACAACTGATAAATAACATATGTTCCATGTAATTCTTAGAGGATACATTTTTCATTAGAGCCACTGCTGATGGTACCATCCTGCCTTCCGATTTCCTTGCACCTTGGCTTCAAAGTATTCTGTGCTCTTTTTGAGTTAAGAAGAGGTTCCATAATATTGACACGGTCAGAATGAAAACAGATTTTCTTGCAAGATGTAATAAAGGTCTAAAATACCCTCCTCTGCTTTCCCATGTCTTGCATTTGATGTTCTGCATTCCCAAACAAAAAAATCAGAACTTTTTTAAGCAATATGAAGAAATAGGAAGTTAAATCTCTTTTGCTGGATATTGCAAAAGGGCACCTCTTCAAAAGTATCTAATAGAAAGCAGTTTGATACTGAATATTTTAACGTCACCATGATAAATGAGCATCATAACCCAGAAATGCAGTCTCCTTCATCTTTAAGAATACTGAAAGGAATTAAATTATCTGAGGTAGGAGGTAATCAGCAGAATTCGGCCAAATTTTAGACATCTACAGTGCTATCCTGGGTTTGAGTCAATGGTGGTGGTTTTTGGTAGGAGGGGAGGGGGTTATAGCAGTGGGCCCCTTTAAGAAGCTTCTTCGAGCTCCCTCAGTTCCAAGTCAGATCCACCTCTGCACTAAAGCTGAGCTAATTAGCTATGCCTCTGTGATAATGTATTTAAGAAGGCACCTGGGAGGAGGAGTTGGAGTTGTGAGAAGGGGTTGTGACATCTGTGTGAACACCAAGGTCAGTGGAAGAATGAAAGAGGAATGGGAGGGGGAGGTCTGCCAGAGCAGAGACCCCTTGTATCCTGTGGTGAGAGGGCAGAGTGGCACCCCCCACCACCCATGAAGGTCTACGGTGGAATAAATGCCAACCTACAGTCTGTAGGGGGCCGCACACTGTCTCAGGTGACAGCACCCGAAGGCTGCCAGGATCCTGTGGGAAGACACAGCTCCCTCTGCCATAGTTTGGCTCTGGGATGATTGCAACATGCAGGAGTGTTCCATGCTGGAACAGCTTGGGAAGGCTGCAGCCCATGGGAGGGACTCATGTTGGAGAAAGTTTGTGGAAGACTGTCCCCTGTGAGAGGGGGACCATGCTGAAGCAGGGGGAAGAAGTTCCAGAAGCTCCCCCCACCAAAGATGGAAGAAGTGGCAGGACTAACAGCACCCCCCATTCCCTGCCCCTGTGCCACAGATGGGAGGAAGTAGAGATATCAGGAGCAGAGCTGAGCCCGGGAAGAAGGGAGGGGTGGGGGGAAGGTGTTTTCAAGATTTGGTAATGCTTCTGACTGTCTTATTCCGTCTGTTAAGTGTTGTTGTTAGTGTCTGATTTAAATTTCTGTTCTTTTTTTTCTTCCCCTGATGAGTCTGTCTTTTGCCTGCAACCATAATGGATAAGTCATCCCTCTCTGTCCTTATCTCCAATCCCCAGCCTTTGCTTATTTTGTCATTCTTAGCATTGGGGCTACAGAGGAGGTGAGTGGCTGTGTGGTGCTCAGTTGCCCTCTGAGCTCAGACGACAAGTGCTGACACCCATATCTGAACAAGGGCTCTAGAATTCCCTTAAAAGCAGAGACATGTTCAGTGCAGAATAAATTTAATCCTAAAATACTCTTAAAACCTGATTAAATACAAAAAAGTTATCCCTTTTTTTCAGTTAAGTGTCTAGTGATATACTAACATATCTAAGTTTTAGTGTGCTGGTAGAGTGTGCACAGTAACTTTCCCATCCCACTCAAGGCACATTTCTTCAGGTTTTGGTTTATTTTTAAGGAATGGATATTCTTACAGCTGTGACCAGCTCTGAATATGGTATTCACATCTTGATGTTGTTCTGATTATAGAATATAGCTCTGAATAGATTTCTGTCCTAACTAAATGGTGGGAATATAAGTCTCTGAGGAGCATCCTACAACAGAAGACTCTATAGACTGTTTAAGTCACCTGAAACAAATAATCCTTTAACATATAAATGTTGTTCATTGAAGGGGGCTAATTGCTTAGTGTAGCCCAACATGAAATATTCATCAGTTGGAGAATCTTGCTATGCTGGAGACAGGCTCTATGGGATCCTAATGTAACTGTGACAATGTTGATTTTTTTTTTTTTTTTTTCCAATATTGAATAAAAAGATGATTAGGGATATTTTCAGCAAAGGGAAATGACAAGAGCATAGACATTAGATTATTCATAGATCAAGATTAATTATGCAATGCATTTCAATTAGAAATACAAAAATGTTTTGGAGTTTTAAGCTTCACTGCACAGAATGGGGATACATGGGTTCTTAACAGGTTTGTTTGTTTCTTTCTTTTTGAATCAATTGAGTATAGGGCACTGTGCTTCTAAATATATTTGTAATGTGATTGTATTTTTTTTCTCAATGCTTACTAAATTGATCAATAGAAATGCAACAGAGTTATATTTTAATTTTCCCGTCTGATTATTTGTTTTAATAACAAAACATTATTCAGATAGAGTTAGAAGTACTAAGTTTTACTGAAATGACTGTGGTCTTAAATTTTTTGAGATACCTGACACTTAGCTTTTATAGCTGTTATGACTGTATCAGTAATTCACACAGGAATAATTGTTAACTGTCAAGAACACAGTGTATTTCTAATAATATTCCATCAATGACATGTGTTTTACATTGTTAAATCATTTTGGCTGGAAAACAGAGGCTCAGAATGGAATATAAAAAGCCTGTTCTTTCAGTTTCTTTGCATTATTCATAAGTGCAGTACCTTGTCAGCACTTAGAGTGTAATCAAAACATAAATGATGTACGAATATTTTGTGTTCAAACTGCATGTAGGATGTTCCTAAGTTACACAATACATTGCATTGTCTTTTTTATAGTCAGTATAAAATTTTAACTATGTGTGTCATAAGTTCTGTAAAAGCAAGACTGTCTACTCTTTCCTTTTTGTTCTCTGATTCAAAAGGATAAGTTGAAATTAAGGAAAAAAACACCAAAAAAATCCCACAAAAAATTCAACAAGCTGGTTTTATCCTTTACTACTCTATCTCATTCACACTCATTATGCTGTTGCATGGTATAACTTGATATAATTTTCAAACTAACTCTCTTGAGCACTGTTGTGAGTGTTTCAGAGATAAAAAACATCATGAATAAATACAAAAATGCCATGGCAGCCTTTTTTTTTTGTGCAGTGAAAAAAAGGACTATGAATTGTGACGTCTGGATTCTAATAGCTTGGAGTCTCTGACTATGTATTGAAAGTTGAATTAAAAAGAAGTCTAGATTCTGGAGAAATTGTGAAGTAGCAATGATAAATCAAAATTTAGCATACTGTGTTTCTACAAAAAGAAAAAAGATGAAAAATTAATGTGCAGTGATTTACAATTGAAATGTGGGAAGAAAAGTTAAAATTATTTTTATTATCCCATTTGATGCACAGATTACAGAAAAAATATTCCTCCTATTACATTAGCTGGATTTCTTATTACCTGGCAAGTTTTCAGCAGCAACATGTATCTAACACCTTGCTTTCCCTATTTTCTTTAATTTTGTTTGGGGACACTTGAGTGCAATAAAATAAAATGTAACTAGGAAACACCTTCAACTTTAACTGAAGTTATACAGAATACTGTTCCTGGAAGAAATTTGACTGATAATAAGCTTTTGGTGAGAAATATACTTAATTTTGCAAGATGCACACTCAAATTTAAATCAGTTCCCTATTCCAAGCAGCTGGAATATCCTACAACCCAATATTCAAAGTGTAAAGTAACATTTTTCCAAAATCACAAATTTTTCATAGTAAACAGATAAACATACATATGTATATGAAATCTATACTTGTCTTTGTTAGCTATTTTTTTCTTTAGTATTAATTTTTCCTTATTATTTTAGCCTGCATGGGACTACATACTGTACAAACACAGAACTAAAGCATGATTCATTGTCTTACAAATTCTTTATCAAAATCCAGTAGAAATTTTATCACTTGGTTTCACATAGAAAGGTTAATTTGAGGGCTGTATTAAGTCAGCATGTGGTATCATCAAACCAGCAGTCTAACTGTTGTTGAGACTTTTTACATCAGATAAGGGAATAATAAAGAGATGTTTTTTCAGAAGTATGTGGAGAGCACCTCTCAAATATGACAGATTGTTTCTTAAAAAAATTAATAGTAAGCAACTGAGACTGATTCAATTGGAGACTGGAGTCAAGGTATTAACAATGAATAAGAGCAAATACAGAGGCTAAGGCAAGACATTGAGAGGCTAAGCACCTTGATTTAAGCTTGGAGAAATACAGAGAATAGGGAGTTTCAAAAGGTTGAGTGACACAGCCAAGGATATATACTATGAATAAAGTTTTTGCATAGTGTTCTGATTTGTAGTGAGCAAGGCCAGAAAAAAGATGTTTTACTAGTCAATTAATACAATACTCTGTTTAAATGTTTTGCTTGCAGGAAAGGTCCTATCTAAGAAGCATCATACAATCTAGAATTGAGACCTCTTATTTTCATAGAATTATAGCATCATAGAATGGTTTAGATTGGAAGGCTTTTGAAGATCATCTAGTCCAACTCATCTGCCATGGTGTTGGACTTCCAGTTTAAAACCATTGCCCCTTGTCTTATCACTACAAGCCTTGGTAGAAAGTCTCTCTCCATCTTGCTTATAGCCCCCGTTTATTGAAAGGTTGCAAAAAGGTCTCCTTAGTACCATCTCATTTCCAGACTGAACAACCCCAACTCTCTCAGCCTTCCTTCATAGAAGAGATGTCCAGCCCTCATTTTTGTGGCCCTTCTCTGGACTCTGTCTAACAGGTCCATGTCTTTCTTATGTTGATGACCCCAGAGCTGCATGAAGTATTCCAGGTGGATTCTCACAAGAGTGGAGTAGAGGGGGACTGTCAGGATCACCTCCCTCAACCTGCTGGCCATGCTTCTGTTTATGCAGCCCAGAATATGATTGGCTTTCTGGGCTGCAAGGGCATATTGACCACTCATGCCTAATTTTTCATCTACCAGTATCCCCAAGTCCTTCTCCACAAGGCTGCTCTCAATCCATTCAGCCCCCAGTCAGTACAGATTTTGTGGATTGCCCAACCCAGATACAGGACCTTGTACGTGGCCTTGTTGAACTTCATGAATTTTTCATGGGCCACTCCTCAAGCCTGTCAAGGTCTCTCTGGATGACAACCCTTCCCTCTAGCGAATCAAGCGCACCAGTTATCCTGGTGTCATCTGCAAACTTGTTGCAGGTGCACTTAATCCCATCATCTACGTCACTGATGAAGATATTAAATAATATTGGTCCTACTACAGAACCTTGAAAGGTACAACTCATTACTGGTTTCCACTTGGAAGTTGAACAATTGTCCATAACTTGTTGGACGCAGCCATCCAGCCAATTCCTTATCCATCTAACAACTCATCTGTCAAACCCATGCTTCTCTAATGTAGCAGCAAGAATATTGTGGGGGACTGTATCAAAGGTCTTACAGAAGTATAGGTAGATGAAATCCATAGCTGTTCCCTGGTCCACTGATACAGTCACTCCACCACAGAAGGCCACTACATTAGTCAGGCATGATTTGTCCTTGGTGAAACTATGTTGACTGTCTATATAATTACCTCCTTGTCTTCCATATGTTTTGACATGTCTTCCAGGAGGATCTGCTCCGTGATCTTATTGGGTATAGAGATGAGTGCTGAAAGGCTGAAAGCCTTACCTCACAGAGGTAAGATGAGTGCTGGAATAATTTGTGAAAGTGCTCCAACCATTATAATAGCAAAAGGCTATTTGTCATCATGGTCACTGCCACATTTTAAAGAAGAGAAGCCAGATGTACTTCATCAGGTGCCTGTCTTCAGAGAAAGGCTAGACAGACTGGTTCCCAAGAAGACACAGGTGCCTATCTTCTACCATTTCTCTGTTTAACCTGTGAAGAATAATAGTCATCTAAGATAGAAACTCCAAGTAATAAGAACATGTGATTGATTTTCTACGATCTTGTATTAGGAGACTTCAAACATTACACCAAGACTAGATGCCCAACTTCTGTGCTTAACTGAGGTGTCCAGATTGTCAATGTCAGCCAAAATTCCAAACACAGTCAATATACCTGAAGGATTCACTTCTCAGTACCACATAATGAGCTTCCTTTATATACCTTACATATACCTTTATAACTGAATTGAGTGCTATTTATTTTAAAAGCTTTAGCCATCCTATAGCCATGCTGATCATATGCACTTGATCTGTTTTTAAATTTCATCTATCTGCTATTGCTTGGCCCTACATGATACCAGATACGTTAGCGGGCTGAACCTCCACAGAATACTGATTGCAATATTCTGGGGGATCTTATATCTATGTGATCTTTCTACATGTTTTCTGCCCAACAGAAATGTAGCAGTATAATTTTCCTGGCAGCATTCCTTGAAGTGGAAGTCAGACTGTACTTCTGGCATGTCTGTATGCACTGTGTGGTATGTACCCAAATATATATTTACAAACTTACATATACATGTACTGAAGCTGCCTAAAATCTGCAATTTTCAGAAAATAAATATCAACAACTCTATTTTTTAAAAGAATTGTTAAAAATATCTGAAAAATCTTACCTGGGTTATGAGTATTCAGTCATAAAAATTATGTGTTGAACCTTCTGTACTATTAATGACTAATTGCTAAAGGCAGAATAAAAAATCTAAGGTAAGACTGCAGGCTCAGTATTTTTCTAAGTGAAACAGATGAGACCTAGAGTTTCCATGTAATAAACTTACCTCAGATTTCCGGAGTAAAATAAAGCCTGGAATAAACAATACCTGTCTAAAGAAATTAACTTTCAAATGGTATTTAAAATTGGTTCTAAAGTGGGTAGGTTATTTAAAATGAGGAAATGCTGAATCTAAAACACGTTGTAAGGAGTTTTAAATATAAATAAAGTACTGAGATATTTAATTATATACAATTAAAATATATTTCAAAACCCAAGCAACATTTGCTTTAAATGACTACTTAGAGAGAAATAAAAAAATATAATGAATTCTTAAGACTCCAGTGGCATCATTTAAAAACAATATAGTGAATTTATTAAATTTGACATGGAAAATAAATATAATTAAATAAGGAAATGTGTATTTTGATTTGAGACCTTCTTTCAGAAACCATGTATCACTGGTGTTGGGCAATTTTCTCTTCAGCATTTTTATAAGAAAAGTACAAACACATTTAGTGGCAATGGTATCAGTTTCACTTAAACACTGTCAACAGACATATTTAGTGTTAGCTAATGAAAGTAAGCTAAATGGTATTGTTCCCACTCTATTAGTTGGAAATGCATTATGGAACAACAAAAGAAGATGTACAATATGTACAATAGGTAGAAATATATCCAAAATAGTCCTGGCCCCAGTGGTATCCATTTTAAGTATCTAAATGAAATATACTAGTATAGTGCATAATTCAAAATTTGTCACCTATGTAGAACATAGGAATAATTTTGAAATAACAGTGAATCACAAAATTGTAGGACAGACCAGGTTGGCAGGGACCTCAAAAGATCATCTGGTCCAAACTTCTGTGGGAAAGACAGCCTCAATTAAATTATCTAGCACCCTGTACAATTGCATCTTGAAAACCTCCAGTGATAGGCACTCTACCAAGTCCCTGAGAAAGTTGTTCTAGTAACTGATTATCCTTACTGTAAAAAATTTCTTATATTGAGATGAAGCACCTCCCAGAGCAACTTTTACTCATTGCCTTTTTGTGACTTCTTGTGAAGAGAAAGTCCCTATTTTGTTTGTAGCTGTCCTTTAAGTAATAAAATATTATAATGAGGTTCTCTTGAGTCTTTTCTTCTCCAGGTGGAAGAGACTTAACTCCTTTAGTCTCTCCTCATAGGACAGGTTTTTCAGACCTTTGATTATCTTTGTGTGCTTCCTTTGCAGCCTTTCCTCTCTGTCTGTGTCTTTCTTGAATTGTGGGGCCAGAACTGGACACAGTACTCCAGGTACGGCCTGAAAAGTGCTGAGTGGGATGATCACATCATGATAATACAGCCTCATTTTTCAGAATGCAAGAAGACTGAGATGAGAGTAGGAGACAAGATTTTTGTGCATCTATGTGATATGTTAAGAGAGGAAGGGAAGAGTATAAAAGTCAAAGAAAACTGGGAATGTAGAGATTTTATTTTAATAAAATTTTAAGATTAACTTTTTGATTTACTAATATAGAGAATCAATGTTATTCTTGTATATTGAACTACTCAGCCTTTCTTGCTATGCAAAAAATTGTCAGTCTTACAGTGTATCCTGAAGCAATTTCTTTACATCTATGGAGTGACACAAAATACAAATGAAATGTTACATAGTTCAGCAGGAAATGCTGTAATTCTCTTGCTGTGTTTTAGAAACAATCAAATAAATGTTCATGGCAGGAAATTGCTAACTAGTCATTGTTTGAGCTGTATGGCTGTGTGTTTGTTCCTTAGAGTGATATGTATTTAATAGAATCAAATTTTCTCAGCTCAGTAGTTTGCCACCTTGTCTTTATTATTTAATGATTACAGTAAACAAATGATTATATTTATACTTCACATATATACATAGATATGTATCTCTTTAGATTTACACAGACAGACATATGTACCTGAGACTTCTGAAGTATTTTGTATCAAATATTGGGTTTTTTTAAAGTCTAGTGCGCATGGGATCTTTCAGAAAAAAATAGCTCAAATTAACTTTCAGAGTAAATTATTTAAACCACACTAAATAATTTTTTTAATATGTTTTATAGCAGATTATTTAGGCCACTTCATATATTATATAAATTCAATTTCTTTCAATATGAGCTTAATCTGGTTTAAGGAATCTGCTTTAAATTCTCAGGCTTAGTTTGAATTTATTTTCCTGAGTCTCCCTATGTAGCCACATCCAAGGGCAATGTCTAGAGTAAACTGAGGAACTCTTTATAGGATGAATGGGAATAATTGTGCTAGTTCTAATCCAATGAACACAGGCAGTGCTCAGCTATATTTTATCCTGAAAAATATGAATGAAGTTGTTCAAAGTGTATGGTCCATTACATTTTTGGTTACAATAGACTCATTTAATAAGAAATTCATAGGTAATACTATGCTTTTATTATAAAACGAGTATTAAGTTTAGTCTCATTACAATTTTGCACAAGAAAGTTATTATATATTTTAAATTTATTTCATATTTAAAGGTAACTGGTCAAAATATTTTAAAATTTTAGGTGCTTAAAATGGTACTTGAGGTTTCTACAGATCTCGGACACATTTAGCCATAGCAGTCTTATTGTGAAAATTTTAGATTTTGTATATCAATAGATCCTGCTACAAGTTCATCACAGGTTAAAAGAAAGAATCACTTATTTAACAAGAAAAAAAAAAAATGTTTTCCGCATTACTTTAATAAATCCAGTTAACCACTAAACTTTACATGTTTTTCATTCATGTACAGTATTGAGACTGATTGTTTACAAATGTTCCACAGAGAAGATGCTGTTCTAAAAATTTGTAAAGAGAGTTAAGGTGCTTCTGGTAAATTATCTGTGACCATCTGGCCAGACAGTTTTTGTAGTTTTCCAGTTTCTGCAATCTGATTTTGTCTTATTTTCTCAAAAATTATTCCTCTATCAAAATCCCCATGCTACTAAAAGTCCTGAGTTTTCTTCCTTGTTCTGGTAGCTATGTTTGACACCTACTTTGTGCAAGAGCATTTTTCAATCTGGTCATCTTGCCCTTATAATGAAGTCCTTAAATTTTCTTGATTTTCAGTATTATTTAGCTGCCTTTGAGTATTATATCTGAACTCTAGTTTCTGGTCCAGAAGGTGCATCTCTCCTATAACCTGTATGTCAGTTTTTCCAAGTGTCATGGATACCTTGGAAGCTTAGAAAATTTCATATGGCAGTAGATTAATATACTTGAGCAGTTAAATATATCTCCTGGAAAATGAGATTATCCCAGAAATTTTGACACAAATTTCAGAATAAGACAGAAACCATATATGCTTATTTATGTTCATATGATCTCAGAAACTATAATCTCATTTCTCTTTATTAACCACAAGGGGAGAGTAAGGTGGCTATCTGAGATTTAGATATCTAACTTCAGGTACTTAAGATTTCGTATATGAATGCTATTCCCACCTTCAAAATAAATGTTGAACTAATTTATCTACTCTAAAACTACATTCAAACTAGGCATTGAAATATACCACAATCTTCAGAAAACCAGAATACTATTCATAGATTGACATAGTTATTAATCCCAATTTGTCATGTTGCTCACATATTTTATAATGCTTTATTTTGTTATAATGTTTTGTGTTCTTCAGTATTGTGACAAAAACCTGCAAAGGAAAAAACAAAAACAAAACCAAACTCTCAAAAAACTAAGAAAGAAAGGCTCTAGGGAGTGCTGGATCTTTTTGACCATTCCTAGACTTTTCTTAGTTGGGTCAACATAAAAGTTATTTGTAGTGGTATCATATCATATATTTTGGATAGGAGTTATGTTCAGATGTGTGACACATTGCAAACAGATTCTTGAAGTTGGTTTTGCTGCCTCTACACATGTGTCAGTGCAAAAGAAGAACTTTCCTTGATCAGAGATTTCTGAGTCATTATAGTTTCCTCAGGAAGCTGAAGAACTGACAAGAGTGTATTATGTGCCATTTCTAACCAACAATGATGAAAAGACAGAATCTCTCAACACTTTCTTCACCTCTGTCTTTACCATCACTGCTGGACCCCAGGCCCTGGGGACAAAAATCCCGGTCGATGCAAACACAGACCCACCGTCAGTGAAGGAAGAGTTCGTATGCAAACGATTATTGGACCTTGACCTTTACAAATTGATGGGCCCTGATATTATCTACCCAAAGGTGTTAAGAGAGCTGGCTGATGTTGTTGCAAGGCCACTCTCCATAATCTTGAGAAGTTGTGGAGACTGAGGGATGTCCCAGAAGTCTGGAAGAAGGCTAATGTCACTCCCATCTACAAAAAGGTCTTAAAGGAGGATTGAGGAATTTGTGGGCCTATCAGTTGTTGGAGAATGGCTCAGAGACAAGCGTCCTGAGCCCACCGAGCAATTGTACGATCAGAGCCTGTTCTAGCCGCTGATGCTGGGCCCCACTAGGGTTTGTCTGCAGCTGCTCGCAGCTGCTGATACATGAAGAATGTCAGGGACGCTTCAGCCTTGTGTACCGTGGTATGTCGAAAACAGGTTAAGGGGATTTAGGAATAGTGGTCTGAGAAACCTAGTGTTATGGTAACGGTGGTCTGAGAAACACTGTGTTATGGTACCGTTGTGTATCGAAAACAAGTCAAGAGGAATTAGAAATAGTGGCATGAGAAACTTAGTGTTATGAGAAGCTCGTGCTGTTAGCTAACTGCAAGTAGGTGGACCGTGCGAATACGACCTTTAGAGCTTAAGCCAATCAGCTAGTGACTAGTAGGCATAATAATTATCATTGTCTGTATAAATATATGTACCCTGGACCAATAAAGACACACGTAGATTGATGCTCTATCACCCACATTGAACCCGTCTCAGCGTGTCGTTCTTCCACGGCTCCGCAATCAGTCACACTTCAGTCCCTGGTAAATCATGGAATTAATTCTTCTGGGGGCTATCACAAGCCAAATAAAGCACATGATTGGGAAAATCCAGCACGGATTAACCAAGGTCAAATTGTGCTTGGCAAACCTGGTCACCTTCTATGACAAAGTAACCTACTCGGTTGATATGGGGTGAGCAGTGAACATTGTCTACCTGGATTTCTCCAAGGCTTTTGATACGGTTTCTCACAGCCTACTCCTAGAGGAACTGATGTGTTACAGTCTAGACAAGAGATCTGCGTGGTGGGTGTGGAACTGGCTGACAGGCCGCAGCCACAAGGTGCTGGTAAATAGCTGCTTTTCAAACTGTCAGCCTGTCACAACTGGTGTCCCCTGGGGATCAATATTGGGCCCAATGTTGTTTAATATCTTCATAAGTGGTCTGGATGATGGGATCAAGTGTACCTGAATGAAGTTTGCTGAGGATACTAAACCAAGTGGGGAAGTGGACACTCTGGAAGGGAGACCCACTCTGCAGGAGGGCTTGGGTAGGCTGGAAGAGTGGGCTAATGAGAACCTTATGAAGCTCAACAAGGACAAGCGTAAGGTCTTGCATCTGGTAAAACATAATCCAGCATTTCAGCACATGCTGGGATCTACCTGCCTGGGGAGCGGCTCTGTGTAAGGGGACCTGGGGGCCCTGGTAGACAACAAGCTCAATATGAGAGAACAGTGTGCTGCAGCAACAAGGAAAGCCAACAGGATTCTGTGTTGAATCGACAAGGGCATCACCAGCAGCCATGAAGAAATCTTTATCTCACTCTACTCAGTGTTTGTCAGAGAGCACATCTGGAATACTGTGTTCAGCCTTAGTCCCCACTACACAAAAAAGATGTAGACAGGATGGACAGTGTCAAAAGGAGGGCCACAAAGATGATCAAAGGCCTAGGAAACCTGCCATATGAGGAAAGGATGAGAGAATTTGGTTTGTTCAGCCCTGAGAAGAGAAGGTTTAAGGGAGACCTTATCACAATGTTCCAGTATTTAAAGGGTGGCTACAGAGAAGATGGAGACTCCCTTTATACAAGGAGTCACATGGAAAAGATGAGGCATAATGCATACAGGTTGCTCCTGGGGAGATTCCATCTTTTCCAGACCATGCTTTTTCCAAGAATCTTTGGACCAGATAAAACTTGAGGTCCCTTCCAAACTGGTATTCTATGATTCTACAGTTCTGTGATTCTATGCTTGATTATTTCCTGTATGGTCTATAGGGAGGTGCTTTGAAACCAGTCTCTTCATGACGCAGTAGATGAATTTTTAGATTTCACTGTGTCATACACCATGAGGAGAGAGAGCAAAAGATGTATGGAAGTTATTTTTTTGTATTAGTGCCATTCTCACAACAGAAAAGTTGCAACTTAGTTATCTGGAGCTTTTGTCTCCACCCAATAACAATAATGTATTATTGACTTCAGCTGATCACATTTTTTAGCTTTTTTGTTGGTTTATTTTTCAATATAGAATCTATGAATGCCTACTTCAGCAAGTTTAATTCAACCTTTAAATTCCTTCCACTTTTTCCAGTCATTTATGACCATGACCAGCCTACAGCCCATTTGTTTTAACTGACTTAAATTTTTCTGGTAAACAGTGGTTTGCCTGGATTCAAGATGATAAAAGATTACAACCACTTTTGTTTTTCTGAGAACAGCTTTGGTTTCATTAGGATTCTACTAGATAAACTAATGTAGCTCTGGCTTCATTTTATACATGTCATTTATTAGATATTTCAGCCTTTCAATATTTAAAAGGGCATAAAAGAAAGATAGACATTTTACAAGGGCTTGTAGTGATAGGACAAGAGGCAACGGTTTTAAACTGAAAGAAGTTAGATTTAAATTAGATATACAGAAGAAATTCTTTATGAGGAGGGTAGTGAGACACTGGAACAGGTTGCTCAAAGAAGTTCTGGATGCTCCATCATTAGAAATGTTCAAGGTCAGGTTGGATGGGGCTTTGGGGCTTTGGGCAACCTGATCTAGTGAAAGATATCCCTGCCCATGGCAGGGTTTTTTTACTAGATGACCTTGAATGTCCTTTCCAACCAGAAGCAACCTATGATTCTATGATTGTATATTCTAAATATCTCCTGCCTTTAACATTTCAGAAGGTGATGTCACTCAGATTGTCTCATACATGTTTTAATTTGTTTGTGTGTTTGTATGTGGAACTACATATGCTAATGCACAGTTAGATGAACTCAGTAATGAAGTCCTAGCTCTGTCTACTCATTTGGATCAAGATTTTCGTTTACATTTTTAATGGTTTTGTAAGACAATTAACTTCAATAATTGTACATAAAAGAGCAGAACAAGATGCTCAGTGATATTTCAAACCACAAGACCAAATTTCTCTTCTTATTGCTCATTGAGGAAGGCAAGGAGGCAGGAATTGATCCGTATGTGAGCAAGTAGACAGAGTGCATGGAGCTCTGCCTTGGGACAGGAGTTAAGCCAGTTGAGAACTTTTGGGTAAGGATTAGAGGACAGTCTAACATGTTGTAGTGGATGTCTGCTGTTGACCATCTGACCACAAAGAAGAGGGTGATGAGGCCTTCCTCAGATGACCAGAAGAAGCCGCATATTCACAAGTCCTGGTTGTGATGAAGGACTTAACAATCCTGATACCTACTGGAGGGACAACCCAACAGGACACAGGTGACACAGGAAGATTCCAGGGTAGACTGATGACAACTGCCTGACACAAGTAGTCAAAGAACCGGTGAGGGGAGACATTCTGCTGGACCTCATATTTACTAACAAGGAAGCACTGGTCAGAGATGAGAAGATTAGAAGTAGCCTTGGGTGTAATTACCATGAGACGGTGTTCATAATACTGAGAGGAGGGAGCAAGGCAAATGGCAAGATCTCAGTCCTCGATGTCATGAGAGCAGACTTTGGCCCATTCAGGGATCTGTTTGGAAGAATCCCCAGGGATATGATCCTGGAAAAATGAGGGCTAGAAGAGAGCTGGTTGATTTTCATGGATTAAGCACAATTCATCCAGATAAAAAAGAAATCAAGAAAAGACCGCAGGGTGTCTGGACGGGTGAACAAGAAGATTCTGACTAAGCTTAAACATAAAAGGGAAGCATACAAGATGTATTTAAGATATGTATAAGCATTCAGAAACAGATGACCAGGGAGAAAAATAGAGACACTGTCTGAGCATGCAGGAATGCTACTGAAACACAGATAATACCTTTTTTGTGTCAGGGTGGTCAAACATTGTAACAGGTTGCTCAGAGAGGTTGTGGAGTCTCCATCCTTGGAGACATTCAAAACCTAACTGGACATGGCCCTGGGCAAGCTCTTCTAACTTACTTGGCTAGATCTCCAGGAATAGATTCCAGGCTTCATCATTTGTTGATTCTGTGACTCTATTACTGTACATATATTTAGCTTTTCTTGACCCAAGTGGAGTTCATGCAGAAAAACTGGAAAATGCAGGCAAAAAGCCATAACTCTCATTTTATAGACATATTTTAAACCATATACTGTTATACTTCCACCCTTCTCTGAAAATATGTTAGTATTTTATTCAGAATTAAGTTAATATAGAAAAATGAGAGAGGAATGAAAATAAGAAAATGTGAATATGAGCTATCAGATTTACTGCTGGAAAACACAGAATAAGGTCAACAAAACTACCAAGGTCTGGTAAGCAGCAGAGTTATTAACAATGACAAATTGCCAACCATATTGCATTTCATGGGATATATGACACCCTGTAGGAAACTCCTGCTCCACCACATGCAAAATGGAACTGATATAATTGTATTGTTCCCTCTCATATTGAAAACCCTATCTATTCATCTTCAGACAAATTCCACCCACCATGTAGCACTTTTAACAAACTACCCTTCTTTTTTTTCCCTGACTCTGAAGTTCTCACAGTTTCAAAGTTTTTTGCCACTTTTAAAAATATGTGGCAAAGTTACTGGGATCCTTGGGAAAAAAATCTTCATTTCCAGTTCAAATATGATTCTAAATTCAGGCTGCCTAAGTAAATTTGTTGAGGACAGAGACAGAAATATGGATGTTTTGTCAAAACAAAAAAGATCAAATGCAGTGAGGAAGGGTTGCAGTTTGATCCTGCTTTCCAAAGTCAGACAGAGAGACATTTAGCAATGGCACACATGGTGTGCTTCAGAGGGATTACAACTCCGAGAAGCAAAGTGTGCTCTCAGTGGTTTAAGTATAAATGGTGCTCACAGAGAGATACGTTCATAGTCTAGATGCCATTTTGTAAATATCTGGCATGTGCTGAAGTCATGTCCTCTCATACAAACATCAGTAAAGCTATGGGATATGATGACTTGGTATGTTTCTGGTCTCATATATTTTTTTGAACTAGGACAGCACTTAATTCTTGTCTGGTTGTTATTTAAAATGTTTTTACTCAGGGTACTTGGTGTAGCTCTATTTAGTAATGCTGTGCTCATTTACTTTAGTAAAAAAAATCTGAGTAGAATGAGAATATATATTTGCTTTATTTTTTCAAAGCAACAGAATTCCAAATGCATGGAGATTGAAAATTTATTATTCTTTTTTCTTTCTTAGTCTGATGAAATTCATTATAAATCTGGCACCTTTTTCTTTCTATTATATACATCTTTAGTGTTTCTAGATCTATAAGAATAAATATTTTATGCCAAGCAACAAAAAATATACCATATTTTTCCAGTTTGTACATTAAATACCCATGACATTGACACAGTGTATAGATTTCTTCAGAGTATTTTGTAATTTTTATTTTCTTCCATATTCAATTCTGTTTCTAATCAATTTATGAATAAAAATAAGCATGTTAAAAAAAAAAAAAAAAAGATAAATAATGCTAATTGTATTCTCAGTAACACTATTCCAGATAACTGAAATCTTTAATAGGTCTGAAGAACAGACTAGTATATACTTTCTAAAACTATTCATAATAAATACTTCACAAAATATTTCTATCAATAGATGCTACTGGCACTAGAAGCGATTTAAATGAAAGCTGATTAAAATATATAACTGAGATAAGAGTCTGGGATTTCAGTTCTAATTTTTTTTTCCCTCTAAATTTTGTGGAATATGTTATAGATATATATATCTCACTTCAGGAATAGTAAAAGTAACATCAGTGTTTAAGTGTTATTTCCATACAATTTCTTGTTTAATACCTGTTTGTTTTTTTTTTTTTTTTTTTTTTTAATAGAGCTATCCAATGAATATTAAAACTTTGTAGCAACTTCTTTCAAGTTCAAACCTCCAAATATGGATCGTATTTTGGAAGTGGAATTGCAGACTGGTAAGACATTTTGTTTATAAAACTGCTGACAGAAACATAACTGTGGCAGTCTGCCTGTAAACCTATATCATATTAAGATATATTGTACTTCTATTAACTTGAAAATGTTCAGAACTTGCTTCTTTTCTTGTGAAGGGATGGAGCTTGCTCTCTCTCTCTCTTTTTTTTTTTTTTTTTTTAATTATTATTTTTACCTTAAATTTGTTTTTTATCTGGTCATATTTATTAAGCCAGATCATATTTCTTGAGAGAAATCCAGTAATACTACTCTGCTTGGGATAAGTGGTATTAGATTACTAAAGTTAAAAAAAAAAAAAAATAAAAAAAAAATAAAATCTTAGTGATTAATATACTTACATACTCATTTTGGCTGCAGATATAAATCTGTATGAATGTCATAAGAGTTAGGGGTTTTATGCAGAATGTTATTGGGGTTTAAGAAACTTTAGATGGGGACTCTAGCAATATTGGGGGTGAAGATAAAAGACAGAGGGACAGAGAGAGCAAGAGAAGAGGAGAAAAGGGAGAGACTAGACATTTGTTTTCCTGTGCCTTCATCAGCTGGAGACATGTTCAAGGCTCTGCCTTTTTCACTGTCACAGTGACATCTTGGGAATTTGGACATATATTTAGGACTCCCTGCTGGCTGATGTTGCATGTTCCAGAAGCTCTCTTGACTTCAAGCTTTTCAAGGAAACAGATTCACTCAGTGTTATCTCATCACAAGGCTTGACTTGATACTGGCTGTCAAATTTCTGCATTGCACCAGACAGTAGGTAACAGTTATAATAATGAAACTGTGGACCAAAAGACGTAAAAGGATGTCCGTTTGTAAGTAAAGGAGGAAGTGATAAACAAAACCATACAGAGATGGACACGTGGTAGACCAGGTATAATGGAGACAATGCCAAAAGTCCAGTCTCCAATTCTTAATTGATGGGCCATTGAGATACTACAGACACAGCTCTGGAGAGAGCCAACCTGGTCTTTGCAGCTCATAAAAGCAGGGATACTAGGGGACTATGAGGATTTGGGATACTCAAGGTGGGGCCTGTAGTTCTGCACAAAGTTTATGAAAGAATGTTTAGGGGAAGGGGATTGAGGAGGAACAAAAGAGGATCAGGCAGGAGGGGCATAAAGGGGGCCCCTTGTGTGTGAACCTGTGCTGGTCAGTACGCTTGTCTGATTGAGCCCAGTGCCTGAACACCCCAGTTTGTCCTGTCAGCTTATTAAATCCTTTCTTAATGATGTCTCTGTGTAATATCACTCTCTGTACCATGTGTGTCAGTGCTAGAAGGTCTTAGTGCCAGGTATGGGGGGGACCCACTTCAGGGGACTGGGTATCAATTGCTGGGGCAGACTAGGGATGTGGGCACCTCTGGCCTGTGGTGTCAGCTACTTGGGCCCAGTGGGGTCTTTAACCTCCAGCCACTGGTGCGAGAGCAGTGCGTGTCCCAAAGAACAGCTACTAGGGGGGGATTGGGGTGAGTGAGGGGCTCGGTCCTGGATTGGGACCATGGGTCACAGACTGTGGGCCAAATGCCGGCAGCTGGAGGCAAGTGTCTGTAACTTCCCCAAACCAAGTGTGCATGGAGTGTTGTCCTGTCCCACTTTGTGGGCCAGGGTGAGGTTGTTTCTAATTTTCTGTGCAGTACAAGGAGTGACAATGGTCACACAAAAGGTTTCTCCAAATAGCAAGTTTTTACTTGAAATTTGACAGTGGCACAATGAATAGTGGTTAGGCAAAAACTCAAATAATGACCAAAATTTGCAAATACAATGGAAACAGTGGCTGAAGCAAAATTTAAAGCATATACGGACAAACCATAAATACACCAACAAATTGTACAACATGTAACATATACCAGAAAGCCTTAAATCTTATAACATGTACCAGTGAGCCTTTAGGCAGAAAATGGAGAATGGGAAAGAAGAGGAGAAAGAGAAGAGGAGAGAGAGAGAGAGAAAATGAGGGCAAAGAAAGATATTTCACCAGTCCTTGTTCCAACATTGGTTCAGCCAGCCTATAGGTCCAGTTCCAGAGGGGCATCACACAGGCCTTCGATATGAGTCCTTTTATATTCCCTTTCCCCTCCTCCGAGCAGATACTTGGATTCATTAGGCTAATTAGGTGACATGCGCAGTTCATGCTTTTAGAACCCTCCAGGCCCCACCCCAGTGCATGAGTAGTTTATACCCTCAGAGATATCTGGAAATGGGTCAGTGGGATCAAGGGATCATTAGGGAGCTACTCCCTTCTCTCTGCAGGCATGACCACAGTCCGACCCTTCCTCTTGGTGCATGCACAGTGAAAATGGCCTCTCCATTGTCTCTTCACAGAGTTGCTCAAGACAGATAAGTCCAGCCTCAGAAAGGTGTGGTCCCACTTACATGGGACCCCACCTCCTCCTCTTGCCACAATTCCCTGTCATCACCTGCACAACTCTGGCACTTCCATATACAGTCTCCTTCGTCACAGTTCCACATTGGATGTTTGAGGCATTAACTGTGATTTTGGTTGAACCATCACAGGTGTGCATGTGGAGTCACTGTCAAACTCCAAGCTCGACCAGCTGGTGAGCTGGGGACCCATGGGGTGGGTAAGGGGGGCCGGGATCTGGGTTGGGGTGTTGGGTGGGCAGACGGGCCATGCTGGTGATTGGGTATCTGTAAATGTGAGTGTGCTTGCAAACCTGGAGAGTGTGGTGTGTGTGCTGCACTAGTGATCGCCTGCCTCTGCCAGCCCAAGAGGAGGACGGGACGTGGCTGTGTGTGTGCCTGTGTCTGGTGTGAGTCCTGAGGGTGGGTGCTGCTGGGGGAAGTGCCTGGTCTGTGGCTGTCTGTGTATTCACAGCCATGGCCGTGTCAGTGCCCTTCATGCACGTGTCTGGGATACACAGTATATTTCAGTCTATTCGGCCTTCTTTTTGTGTAGCTCAGCCACCTCTCAGCACAACACACAGACTTGTGTGAATCCTGTATTTCATCACATAAGTTTCCTACTTCTGTTTTCTGGGAACTGGGAAATGCTCTCAGCTTCCCAGGCATGTCTTGGATGTCCTGCAGCCTCACTAAATATGAGAAGTTTATGAATAAGGAAGTGAAGTGAGCCTCTAACAGGTATATCATTTCAGATTGCAGAAACCTAAATACAGGTGAGTGCTGACCAAACATCATGGTGGAACTACTTGTTAATCCATAGGTGTCTAATGTTATATGAGATGTGCCATAACGGTTGCTCTGTCTGAAAGCTAGCCACTGCTTCAGTAAAACATAAATCTCCCAAAGATACTGCACCACATCTCACAGCCCTGACTATATGTCTCATATAAACTAAGGTGTCCAAAAGAGCAGTAATGCTTATCTTTGGCCAGCTGTTGAGCCAGACCTGTCTAATTTTAGGTGAGAATAGTTGTGTAGACACCACTGCCTAGACCGCATTGTGTAAGAATCTTAGGTTCTTATCTCATATGTATGTTGTATGAAGGCATGAGTGTAGTTATTTAGTGTCAAGTGTATAGTCTGTAGTTGACTTCTACCTCTGGGATAATTTTCAAAGTATGTACACACCTAAAGCTTCCAGAACAGCCTCTTGTATACTTCTGAAAATTCTATTTGCTGTATAAATACACTTAAATAAAAATGAAATAAAAATGTATTAATAAGCATCCCTGAATGAGAAATAAAGTAGACAACCCTTGGTTTTATTTTTTCTATTTATTTTTAATTGTTTGTTGTAATTTTAGCAATTTGTTAGAGAAACAATCTTTTTTTTTTTTTTTTTTTAAAAAAAAAAAAAAAAAAAAGAAAAGAGAAAGAAAACTGGAAAGTTTATTATCTGCAGCTGCACTTCAGTGCTAGTTGTTAAGAAGCTTTTCCATTTCTCTTTCTGAACTATATCACATTTCACTTGTTTGCTTTGCTTATTTCAAGTAAAAGATTTGGAACAGCATATTACATAAAAATATGTTCAAACACAACAAATGTGATAATGAATTCTCAGTCTGTAGGAACTACTGAAGAAATAATTTTCTGTGGATAAAAATATTTGTTTGGATTGAATTCTGGTGCCACCAGCTTTATTAATTTCCAGATTATTGTATTTGTATTGACTATAAAATGATACTGTAGACAATAATAGCTAACTATGACTTAAAATAATTGAATGTTTTTTTTGAAAAAAAAAATCAGTTTATTTCAAGTTAAATTATTAAGATATGTTTATTAAATATTCATGTCTCCTTTTCTTTTTGATTCTTAGAAATACTGCTGTCTGGCATTACTGTACTATCTTTTTTTCCTTTTCTCTCCTTCTCCTTCTCCTTCTCCTTCTCCTTCTCCTTCTCCTTCTCCTTCTCCTTCTCCTTCTCCTTCTCCTTCTCCTTCTCCTTCTCCTTCTCCTTCTCCTTCTCCTTCTCCTTCTTTCTCCTTCTCCTTCTCCTCCTTCTTTTCCTTCTCCACCTTCCCATTACCCTTCCCCTTCCCTTTCACCATCTTTTTCCCTTCCTCCTTTCCCCTTCCCCTTTCCCTCATTCCTTTTCCCTTTTTATTTTAATTTCTCCTTTATTATTTTCTTTTTTTTTCTTTTCCTGAACAAAAGTACATAAGTACAGCTTACTCTTGCTTAACCAAAACATCTATTAATGTCTAGTATAATTTCTCCAAATAGAATAAAGTCTCAAAATGACTGAATAATTTGCTTGCATAATAAATATGAGACTATTTCTTAAATGACCTTTGGTGTGCTCTCTGTCCTTGTCCTTTCACCGTGTAAATTGGGGATTAAGTCAGCCTTTAGGGAGGAGAAGAATGGTGCACACGCAGTCAAGTCTGATATGGGAGATACACAGTTTTGAGTGATAACTCTGGAATGAGTGGCCAAGTTTTCCCGTTTAGATGGTCTCATGGAGCCTTTTGAAACCACAGGACACATGTTTAGAAAATAATTTTCCATTTTCATTCCAGGTGGTAAGTGTATTTTGCACACTATTCACCTCTTTTAATCCATAGAAACCCAAAGAGCTGTTGCACAGAAGTTTTGCTGACTTTGTGTTGCAAAATGGAAAAAAAAAAAAAAAAAAAGCTGTGAAGCATATTTTCTTTTCAAGAATGTATGCTTATCCCATTGTTTTAGTTTCATATAATGTAACTTGCCTTTTTCTTTCAGATTCTCCTGGTGGCAAAGATGTAGGGTTATTTTTGATGCTGTAAGTTATTAATTATTCTCCTATGGGAAAGTCTTATTAAAGCCTCTAAAACATTATTTCACAAACCCTTAAATATTTCTATTGTTATTTATAGTGAGCAGTTTACTAATGTGGACTAGATACAGTACTTGCATATATAGCTTTTTAATAGCTTCACTTCACTGAGTGCAAGGTGTGACTATGTCATAAAAGTGTTTTAACACAATGGTAATTTAAGCCATTTGTGAGATTCTGAAATTAAATGATTGGATTAATTTTTTGCAATTTAAAATCTGATTTTCTTTGTAACAGAAATTCCATAGTCTCCTTAAAGCATGTAAGCTCTCTTTTTGTGTGAACTAGATGTAACATTTAATGTCTTTCCAATTGTGAATTCATATGAAGGGTTAATATTTTGTAGTACACACTCACTGATATCTTTTGTAAACAAGAATTCAGTTCAGCTTGTAATGTCTCCTGACTTATACAGTATCATACCACCCTGGCCACAGTAAGGGTCAGAGTACAGTTCAAAGAATTTCCTTTCTGTAGCTTGTGTTAAGCACAGGGAACTTAATACATGGGTTCCACCTGAATTGACTGTAGTTATCTTTTAGTACTCGGTATATTTTTCAGTGGTGATGCAGAGACATCTTTTGGATTGTCAGCAGTGACAAACAGGAGAAACTTGCCTGTGTTTACCACATACACCTACTTTAATTCTTTGGCAAAGGAGTGTTTGTTATATGCCATCCTGCCTTCTTCAGTAGTTTGCCCTGAAATGGAGATCAGGTGCTTTGTATTAGTGAAGATAAATGTTGACAAACTGAGATTTTCTGGGAAAATTGATTAGGAGCATATTAAATTTTGCATAGTTTTTATTTATACATTTATAACTGTATACATAACTTTTCATATATAACAAATTTATATATATATATATTTATAACTATATGTATATCCTGTAGTCATATATGTATATATACATCCCTCTTGATATAAATTTACTACCTCTTGCTTATATTTGCCCCAGATACAAACAGCAAACACGACTTGACATGGATATAAGGCATAGCAAATTTCAAGATATTCTAAGGATGCAGATTTTTAGAGTTCCTGAGTTATTTTTTAAACTGCAAGCCCTCCTTACTCAAAACTATAATGAAACTAGTACTTTGTTATAATATCCCCTGGGTTGTGTGAGGCTTAAAGTGTTGGTATAATCCGGGATTTTAGAATTTGTCTACTCTGTGTCTGCTGGCTCTAAGCAAACTGAAAGATGCTGAGTTGTGTTTCTGATTTTAGTCTTAGTCTGGAATTGAATTTGCTCTTCATCCTGAGTTTTATTAGTGCACTGCAAACCACATTTATTTCCAGCAAAGATGTGCAAGGCAAGGTGTGTGTGTGGTGGGTTACGGGGGATGGGTGAAGAAATAGAGGAAATTATTTCTGTAATGGTTTCTGAATGTCAGGATGCTTCTGCTAATATAGTTATATTTCAGTTTCTTTTGAAGTTCACTAGGAAAGAATTTACTTGAAACATTTTTTTCCCAATGCTTACCACAATACTATAATATAAAATTGAGCATAGGCATTTTACAAATTGTGGGGTTAACTGAATTTCTAGCAGTAGAAACGATAGTGCTTACTACAAAACTGCTCATCCACTAGTATATGTCAAGCCTGAATCCCTGATAATATTTTCAAGCTCACAACTTTCTGTCATGTGTCTAGACAGCTTGTGTTTCAATGCCACTGTAGAACAGTAAACATAGTACAGCACTGATCATTCATTGCATTATCTGTTAAATTATATGCTAGATCGAGTCTGTCCCTCTTACTAACATCATCCCACTGCTCAATAAAATAAGTGCAATTTTTGTGTTCTTTGAAAGTAAAGACTGATCTAGTTTTCCTCTCATGGGCAGCTTTCCCCAAATATCTTTGCCTTCTAAACTTCAAATTTCTTAAATTTATTTTTTCACATTAATATTATAGCCCTTATCACCTTTACCTTGTAAAGGGACAATATAAATTTTCTTATATTTGTGAGGAATACAAAGTAAAATCACATACACTGCTTGAAGTCTGTGAAGATTTTTGCCACTAGGTTTTCTCCCTCAAAATTTTACTTCCGGACAAAGACAGAAAGCATCAGGTTGACAATTCAGGCTCTTAACAGAACAGCTGCTGAGAAAGGAGATTAAAAAAAAAAAAAAAATAAATTCTTAAATATTTTTTTTTCCTGAACAAAAAGAATGCTGAACACTGATGTTTTCTTTTCATCTATTGTCCTTGCTTAAGTTACTTGCTTTATTGTTCATGAAACAGAGCTCTCAAACTCTGTTTGAAAAACAACTTGAAATAATCTGTTTCAATATATGCCTTGAAAAAGCAGGACACCTCATTGCAATAATACTTAACCTCAGTTTTATTCTGTTTTCATACTTTGTCTCAAATTGTTTCTTTTCAAGAAAGATTTGTTTCTGCTGGAAAAAAAATTTCAGCTTTGACTTCCTTCTACTGGAGAGCTGCTTTTCATAAAAATTACTTTTAAACAATGAAAAATAATAAATATCAGAAAAGGGGAAATTAGTCTGAACAGTCAAGCCTAATTTTCTTCAGTCTCTGTATTACTTGTTCTTTTAGGCAGATGAAAACCAAGGAAGCTATTTTATCAAACAGATATAGGGACTTGATTAGCTCATAATCTAAAGCTTTAAATTTTACTGAAACTCTAATCAAACTGGCTTTTAAAACATATTCTTATAGTCATGTGCATGAAGTTCATTTTAAGTCCAAACAGGTAAATCCTTTTGCAGGTTATTTTCACCATGTTGTTTATAATAGATGCACCATCTGCCCAACATGTCTACTTCAGATCCTTTGACATTATAAAATATACAAGAGGTCATTTCCTATAGCCTTGGACAACATTTTATCTTTTAAAATCAACCATTGAACAGGTAAATGTGTATTTCAAGGTAATTCCCTGCCTCTCAGAGGTCAGCATGGTTCAGTGACATTAGACTTCACTGTTGCTGAAGTGCTTTGAAATACTTCAGCAAATAAGTAGAAAATATCACTGTGTTAGGTTTTTTGGTGTGGTTTGGTTTTGTTTTGTGTTGTGTTTTGTTTTGTTTTGTTTTTTTTTTTTTTTTTTCCTGAACTGGAATCATTAAAAGAGAAAGCGTGCCTTTTTTGCTGTCTTTTTGAGAGATTTATCTTTTACCTTACTACCACAATATGAACCACAGTCCAGTTACATATATATTTAGAAAACACAGACATATATATGTATATATACACATAAAATTATGTATAAACTGGGTTAGGAAGACTAATTATTTCAAACACATTAAATTTTACTGAAGAACAAATGGCGTAGGATTTACATTTTCTGGTGGAACTGCTATTATAGATGTCTGGAGAAACCTTTATATAAAACATTTTTGAGTGTTACACTGGATTTGACCCAGATTCAACCTGTTTTAAATGATTCATGTTGAAAATTAGTCTCTGGAAAAGAATACACCTGCACATTTTCAATTTTCAAACTTTTCAGTTAATTCAATGTGCATAATAACAGGGATTTCAATTTTCAGATCTTATGTAATTCAGGAAGTAGACATAGAAAATAAGACAACAAATCCTAGTTTCCTATATTTTAAATTATTTCCTTACCCACTGTTGAGTATATTTAAAATAATTGGAACATTACTACACTGTATTCAATGGCCCAAATAAGTTTTAAAAATAAATACAAAAAGCCTTAGTTTTTATCATGTTAAACACATTAAAAATTATACTTCAGCCTTTTATTTTTTTGTCAATACAAATGTAAATAAACAAACCTATGGTGTACAATGTATGAAATCAATATCTAATGATATATCTGTATGAGACAACTATTATTGTTATCCATAGGCGAGTAAAATGCCTCCAATATGAACAATAAACAACATATTATTGAGTTTTCAGGTTTTTTTTTTTTGTTAAATCATAAACAGTGCTATCGCAGAATGAATTAAATATGACACTAAGGGTTGATGTTTGGGTTTTTTTAACAGAAGTTCTGAAGGGAAATTAAAGGAATATATAAGTTTCTCTAAAATAAGGAGTCTAAATTCTGTTTCTCTTGCCTACTCATTCACTTCTTCTCAAAAGTTTAGGAAATTATGTTGGGATATCCCTATCTGAAATAATGACTTGAACATGTCTGACTTGCATCATGCATCTCCTTTTTTTTTGCTTCCTTTTATAATAAAATATACTTGTCATGTTTGTTAATTTTATATGTAGGCATAATCGAGATAGGTAGATGAATGAAGCTAGACACCTGCATAAACTTTACTGTATTTTGAATGGTGATGCAGCTGAAGACATCAGCAAGAAATATCACTTCTTTTTGTTTGTCACTGGCAGATTTAATAAATACCCTCTTTACCTGAATCAAGATGACCTTTTTTCCATCATTTAGGGAATTAGCTACCAATGATCATCCCAGTACTCTAGCTCATTAAAGAGGACAGGTAGCATGAGATGCTTAAGTTATTACTCTAAAACCAGTATTAAACATCATAGTATGAATTTGAGCAATAATGCACCTCACCAGCTCTCTGTTGACCAAAGGATGGGCTAATAAGTGTGGAGGTAAATTCAGTGTACCATTTCAAAATTTAAATTCCAAATAAAGATTTGAGGGTTTTTTGTTTTCAGATAAATATGGTAAGAAATCATATAGAACTCAGAAACCAAAGCATTAGTTTTCACTTGTAGTTTCTGGGAAAATACTCACTGTGCTGAATTTAAATTCTCAATGAATTATCTAAGGCAATTAGGACATCACGGCTTTTTCAGTCTGACTGTGAGCAACAAATGAAGGCTGCAACAAGTTTATGTAAAATTAGAAATTGCTAAGATTTATTATAGACTTCAGCATTCATAAAACACTTCCTGTTAAGCCCTCTAACAACATGCTGTATCCTGGCAAGAAACCAGCAAGTTATGATAGCTGCCTGATATTAATTAATAATTTAGCCTTTACAGTTGTTCTGGCCTTTATCCTAGAAGTGCTTTTTGTGAGCCCTGGCAGTTTATTAACAGATGCACTGCAGGCAATTAAAAAATGTCATCATCACACTGCTTTGTTGCCTGTTCACCTACTTAATAAAGCATTTTCATTGCTTGAATTTGGCTAATTTTGGAACGGGTACAAAAACTACTAGCACCTAAAGTAAGATATAAATGTCTTACACAGTTTTATTGTCATAGAAATATATATAGTGAAAAAACTGCTTATTTAATGAGAATATTAAAAATTAAGAAAGTTTGAATCTTGATTTCTCTAACACAAGACATTAAGATTTAAAGTCAAAAGACAATGTATGTGTCAATCTCATCATTACTGCTTTGAATTAAATAATTTAAAAATGATTTTGTTAAAAATAGATTCAATAGTTTTAGTGTTTAGTACACAGTGGTGTTCTGGATATTCTTCCATCTCTTATTTCTTTTTGTGCGTCTAAGGTGAATGATGAGAGAACAAGTCATAACACAGTGAATAAGCAGAAATGTATTAGGCATTCATGAAGAGCTCACATAAATATTTGAAGAATTCTAGTACAAATGTTCAGACTTATTTAAATCATGTTTTGAAAATTCTTATTTCAAATTAATTTAATATACTTATTTAAATTAGACTGTAAGCTATTTTTTCCACATTGAAGTTTTCCCTGCCACGTTTAGAAAGGCATTTTGGTCATATGACAGTTGACAGAAGTTGTGGTATATTATACACACAAAAAGTACATTTGCAGTTCTTGATATAAAAGTTAATGATTTCCTGCTACATAATATGTATTACAATGCACAGCAACTATTTGTAACTGTTATTCTAAAACCATCTTTTAAAGTGTGAAAATACGATACTATTTATACAAGAATGTAAAATATAACAATTATTTAACACTTCATAAACTACATGTAAATTCAGCTTTAACATAAAATATACCCCCAATACCTGTCAAACTAGCAGTTTTTAAATAAAAACAGCAATAAAATTGCTCATACTTTTATTATCTTATCTAATGAATGTAAAGAAAAATGCAATCAAGATGTACTGAATGATGAATATGGAAGATGACAATGAACATGTCCTATAAACTACTTAGCCAATATAAATGATAAATAAATAAATTCTGCAAGTGATATATTCTTGGTCTGCAGAGGTCATTTTACGGAAAAAAAACTCTGAAATTCTTAAATATTTGCTGAATAACTAGTCCAGGCCATCACCAAATTCACAAATATTTTTTTTAGATTTGCATATCATAATTCTTTACAATTTAAGAATTACAAACTCTTACTAAATAAATCCTAGGTTTAATTTTTACAGGACATGTGAAAATTATAGGCTAATGTATGCCAGTGATCTCAGTGAATACCAAGTAAGAAGAGTGCAGTAGCTTGGAAATATTAAAGAAAATTTTAGTGTCAGTTAAACTTCAGCGTTAGTATAAACCTCACAAAGACAAGAAATATGTTGCTATTTATAGATTTAAGACAGGAAAAATGATGAACTACATTATTTCTTAGTATTCCTTTTGGCTTAACAGTGGTGGCTACATGAAACTATTTAAGCTACATGAAAATATATGCATAAACACTTTCATCTGAAGTCTAAAAATGGAGAAACTTTTACTTGGTTGGTATGTACTCCTTCCTGACTAAAGAAAGAGAAGGAACTTTCCACACCTTCTTGTAGAGGAGTTCTTTGTCCATTGCCTCTCACCTCTGTTGTGTGGGATCATTTGATGGAATCTGACATGAAAACATGCTGCTCCAGGAATTTCTATAATTCTACTTGGACAGCATACAGTAAGACCTAAACTTGACCTAATTCTAATCCAATAACATTAATTGTTTTCAGAAATAATGATTAGCAGGTTCCTTTAAAGTACGTATTGGAATCACATTTTTGTAATTTTTATTTTTTAAAGTCTCTGCAATTGTTGCAATATTATATGTCAGCAAAACACAATTAAATATAAATAATTCCCTTTCATGTTTCACTAATTAATAAAAGAGACTGAATGGAAATATATAGACTTAGCCACCAATATTTTGAATATTTTGATTACAATATATTTTTCTCCACTAATAAATTTGTCACTATCACATTGTATTTTTGTTTACTCATGCTCTTCTATGATGAATGACATCTGTTCCTAACAGACACAGTATGTAGAAATAAAAGACCATATGTTTAGATTGCAGAGTTTTTTGCAGGATATACAAAATCATAGAAACAAACAATACAAAATCCCTCCTAATTGTTCTTTGTTTTGAAGTCTAACAAACAATCCATCCAAGCACACACAAAGGTCAACCAATCCCCCCGTTGTTGCAATCTAAAAATTAGGTATCTAATGTAATCTAATTCTAGGACTGCAAGTAAACAAAAATTTCAGTGAGAATAATTCTGAATTAAATGGAGTCATCAAGTTTTTCTCTAATATTAATAAACATTGCATATAACGAAAAACACGCAAAGTGGAAGCAGAAGCGACAGAGTGACAAACCTGAGGAAATCCAGCTGTAAGTCAAGTGTGATGTAGGAAACATACACAACAGTAATGTCATATTTGCTTGATGGCTCTTTCCTACCTATAAGCAGTAGTTGTTCCACACAGTTGACAGACAAAACATAAAACTTCAGACATGAGTTCACTAACTAATTTTTAAGAATGATCCTTGAATGGTGTGTCCAGCAGAGAAATGAAGTAATAATTGGAAAGAAATAATTCTGTAATGCTTCAGCTCCCTTATTCAAAATCAAGGACTGGAAAAACATGTCATAGAGAAATCTTCTGATTGTTACTTCAGAATAATATTTGCTTGGATTAATTGAATTCCTGTGCTGAAGGTGTTGCTAAGAAAATTTTACTTGGTAGTTCAGCAAAGAATTATTTCTCTGTGTGTGTGTGTGTGTGTATGTACATGTATATAAAAACTACAGTGCAAATGGCAGAACAAAATTATTATTACACTTTTGTTTACGTTACACTTTTGTTCATCCATTCAGGACCTTCAAACTCACAATAATCAGGGGCACTAATTGGATTTATTATTGGTTTCAGCAATATGGAAACAGTTATCAACCTCCTTCTGATAAACTGTTTGTGTTACTTAACATAATCACCGATGGTTATTTACCTGTAGCTGTATCTAGACAAGAATGATCAGGCTGCATGGTATGGTTTTGGATAATAAAATCAGTTTCATGCTGTTTCAAGCAGCAGGTTGGGAAAGGCTTCAAATTTGCTTAAAGACTTCAAATAAAAAAAAAATGGGGAAAATGTGAAAAATCATAACTCCACTTTATGAAGAATACAGTCAAAATATGGAATCATATCACATGAAGAAACTCTGTCACATCCTTTTAAATTGTTTTATTGGCAGATAACATTTCTGTCACATGAAGAAAGAAGGTCTAATAAAATTAAAATAATTTTTTTTAAAACAATGAAAACAGCCCAAAGTAAATCTGTAAAAGGACAACTCTTAGATGAACTCATATGTTTTCTTTTTGTGAAAATAATCTTGGTAAAATTATGTATTTATAATCACATGAAAGTTAATAATCAAAATTAAAGTTGGGAAGAAGTTGTGGATTGTCATCCTTGACAGCAATAGATAACAAGCTTTTCCAGTGATGTATGTGTAGAACATACCTTCAGGTATATCAGTACATGCTCTGATCAACTTTATCAAGGAAGGAAATATAATTGTCTCCTTTGGAAAGTATGATGGCTACAGCCCATCTCTCAATCTCCAAATACAGAAAAAATGATTACATTAAGATTAGCTGAAACTATAATGACAAAAAATATGATTAACTTCTATTAAGTTGCCTAGAGGTTAGCTAGATCACCAACACTGGAATAACATAACCAAAAGAAAAAAAAAAAAAAAAAAGACATTCAACTTACTGTCATGAAGGAAATTGGGAATTATTTAATAAGTCATTCATTGTGTAGAGACTATTATATAATTCAAACAGTAAGGCCACAGGGGCAAGCCTTCTAATTAGATATCAGTTTTCCTGGAATACTTTAAGTGAAAGTTATCTTTTCCTTCAGTTTTCATCAGGAGCAGACATGAGCAAAAGATGTTTTATTTTGATGAAGGCAAGATACTCAACATCCTCTGTCAGGAAGCCTGTTTTATTCTTGATTGCTGCAATAAGCTATATTACTGAGGACGTTCTGTCCTTACACATTTGTAAATAGATGACTTTAGATAACAAAAAGCTGAGCGAAAGGTTAACAGAATTGTGCTTTCAGTATAATAGGTAGTGATATTCTCATTCACTTAGTAAACAGTGTAGAAAGATGTCTGTCTACCGAGATAAAGATTCATCTGGACTATTAGGAGTAAAAGAAATTTCAAGGAGTTATGTGGATCAGTTATAAGGAAAACACTTACTACTTTGCCTGATGAAAAATGAAGATGAGAAAAGGAAGAAACCTGAAAAAAATCAAGAACATAATGTATATTCATTATGTTTAAGTCACTTTAAGTTTAGATTAGGTATTTGAATGTTTCTGCTCAGCTGTATTGGCTGGATTTCAGAAAAAAATAAATAAGTTTGAGTGTATACTGTGTGGCTTTTTTGTTTTGTTTTGTTTTGTTTGGGTTTTGGTTTTTGTTTTTTGTTTTTGTTTTTTTTTTTTTTTGGTTGTTTATTTATTTATTTATTTATTTATTTATTTAAGAAGGTAAAAAACAGAAGTTTTCCTGGAGCTGCTGTCTTAAATGGAAAAAAGGAGGAGATTTTTATCTTGACAGTATATACACCATGCTTGAAACATTTCTGATAAAAGCAATGGCTGCTTCTCACCAAATAAAATTGTCCAAGAAGGACAAAACACAGCAGAAATACCCCTGTAATGGGGAAGACAATATGGGAGAGAAAAAAAGATTTAGAACTGTGATACTTATAAATTCTCATCTCTTCTGTGAAATCCACAACTCTTTCCTTCCAAAATACATTCTTCTCTTGAAACTTAAAGGAGTATATTATGTTAATTTTCCTAGTGTAGACAGTTCACTGAATCAGCACGGGTGAGATTTGGGTCAAAGTTAAAACACACATTACACATCTAAGGCAGTGTCGTGGTTTGAGCCTGGTCAGCAACCAACCACCGCAGCTGGTCACCCTCCCTTCCCCCTCCCCACCTGGGAATGGGGGAGGGAATTAGAGGGGTGAAGGGAGACTCGCAGGCTGAGATAGGAGCAGTTTAATAATGGCAATAAAACGAGAACAACGATGATAGAAAAAAAAATATATATATATAAACAAGCAATGCACAACGTACTTGCTCACCACACACTAAACAATACCCAGCCCATTCCCAGCTAGCTACCCTGACATACCAAGATCCCACAATCGCAATCCCAGAAGCAAGAGAGCTCCTTCCCAACCACTCCTCCTCTATATAGTGAGCATGATGTTCCATGATTTGGAATATTTCATTGGCCAATTAGGGTCTGGTGCCCTGTCCGTGCTCCCTCTCTGCTTCCTGTGCCCTTGCACATGGGCAGAGCATGGGGAGTTGGAGAGTCCTTGAGGACTCAGTAGCAGCTGAAAACATCAGTGTGCTATCAGCATTCTTCTCATACCAAACCCAAAACTAAATCCAAACCACAGCACTCTTCTAGTCCCTGAAAAGGAATAGTAACTCTATTTCAGCCCAAACCAGAACAGGTAGGGTGTCAATTAAGTTACTCACATGTAGGTGTCTAGCAGGAATTGACATGCCTGAGGCTATCAGAGACGTTCTTGTGGAACAAACAGCTGTGATGATACACAACTGAAGGACTGGTGTAATTTGTGAGGACAGGCATCTCAGATAATATTAGAAACCTATACATGGGCAAGTCCTAATGGGTTTACTTACAAAAAAAGCAGTGCAGTGGGAGTTCTGGTAAAATGTGATCAGCTTGCTTCATAATCATGCATTTAAGTGAAGTTTCATATGGTGCTTATGGCTCTCTAGAGAAGTGACTGAAGGTAACTCGCTATAAAAGAAGTTCACAATCACTGTGGTTATGTGATATAAAGATTATGTAGGCATCATGCTTGATTTTCACATTATAAACATAAATGTTTACAGATATGCATGACAGTTATGGACAATCACATGAAAGAGAAAAAAAAATGCCTCTTCAGGTAATTAATACGTCCCCAGGAGAATAAAACCAAATACAGAATAACTCTCATAGATTCAGAAAACTTAGTCTTTTCTACATGAAACTGTTCCTCAGACATTGACTTTGGAAATAAAAAATTACATCAATACTGTAATCAGAAAATTAAAGCCTGAAGCATGATAAAGAAATTTATTTGATGCTTCTTATTTCTTTTTACTCTGTGTTAATAATATCTTCTATTTTCTACTAAATATGCTAGGTTATTAGTTCTTTACTAATAGAGTTCATTGAATAAATCTAAGAAGTCTCTAAAATATTTTATGATTACGTTAGTAAAGAAATACAGTTAGATAAAATTCTTTTGGTTAACTCCTTGGTAATCAAATAATATTTAGAGAAGTTATAAAAATATATTGTAGGATATTTTATAAATATCCTGCAATTGAGTCCCTGTTTACTGGAAAGGTTGGTGAGAAGTAAGGGATTAACAAGGGATTTGAGGAATTATTTTACTCATGTGACTATTTAGATGCTCTTGGACAATATTTTCACCTTAATAGAAGGCTGAGTGGACTTCAACTTTTTTCCTCTATGGGATCTCATAGGATGCATATTGGTTGATGAAGATTTTCCCACCTTAAAAAATAATGTGAAGCACACTAAACTGAATTTATTCTCTGGAGACATATCTGCCCACATTTTATTAAATTTCACTGAATGCATTTGTAAAGAAATGTCAAAACTCCATTAAGTTAAACTGATATGGTGAATGGTATTAATGGCCATTTGAAGCCATTGATTAGTCTGTCATTTTTACAGGCCTCCCCCCTCTCCCCACTCCCAATGCACACATTCTTGCCTCCTACCTAAGGGCTACTTGTTTCAGATTTATAGTTCACTCTGCACTTCACACAGACATAAATATATAAAATAATAAATATATAAAATTATAAATATATAAAACTACACACTGTTAGGGGCCAATGACATGTTCGACATAAGAAACTCTGTTGAAGATAATTAACCCAGAAGATTAAAGCTAGAAACAAACATACAACAACAACGACAAAAAAAATCATACAGCAAAATGACTTTATAGGTGAATAAATATAGGTACATAAATTATAATGAACTTTTGTACAGTTGTTTGCTTCAAACATACTTCTGATATATTCAAAATAGCTTGGAAATATGGTTTCCTGAGGGAATGATAAGACTTAATAAATGGAATTATTTTTCAGAAGGAGTTTGTATTCAGGTCTGACATTTCATTAGAGAGCTGAGATTAACTTCTGACAGAAAAGAAATGGACAGATGCATGGTCTAAAGTATACGACAATAATGACAGAAACCTGCAGATAGACATACATTAGACCATTTAAAACTTCAAAGCAGACACACATTTATTTATGTTCCAGTTTACATATACTGAAAACCTTAAGGGGGTTCACATCAATGTAGAAAGAGAAATAAATTAAAATTGATTGCAGCCTGCAGAATGAGTTAGAGAAGAAAGTTATCATATCTGTGTTTCATACACCATAGCTAATACTGAGGAGAAGAAGGAGTATAGGAAGGAGGTGGTGTTTACTTTCTCTGAATGCATTTACAGGCAGTGATGAATGAGCAGTGTATCTGCTGTTTCTGTTTGGATGGAAAAGTCATCTTAGATCACTGTTATTTACTCAGTGGACACCTGGAGAACAGGTCAAAGCAAAGTCATTCACAAACTCTCCTATTGAAAGTTAAGTGTGTTATTTCTACTTCTGTATATAGCTTTGATCCTTGGCTCAAACACTCGTGTAAAATGAATCAAAGTCTTATTTTTTAAATATGACAAAAAAATGGCCAGTCAACCAACCCAATCTTCTCTTTCCATTCCAGCAGAAGGTATATATTTAAACAAGATCTACTATTCAAGGATATCCAACCTCAAAACACTTTAATATTTCCAGTTATCCATCTAATACACCCAATCTGGATATTATCCTTAATTTTCCTGCTCAAGCTAGCAGCACAGTCCCAGCTGCATCTGTCATTGTGATGTGTTCATAGGGCATAGTAAAATCCCCTTGTAAGGATTTTCTAAATAATAGAGAAGCAGTGTGAAGTGCAACATATTTAATTTAAAGGCAGTATCAGAGAAAGGTGCACTGATAGTAATGAAGAAACAAGTAGCTGGCATAAGCTTCTTTAACACACAGAACATTACAAAATTTGCATTTCATTAAGACTACTGAAAAGCAGTGCCTCATGCTGAAAAAGGATGTTTTCATTAAACACAGTTGTCACAGGAAAGGTAAACAAAACCAGTATCTCAAACCAAAGTGTAACATTATCAGCATGATCAATACTATCAAGAAGATATCTCAGTGACTTGGACATTCCTGTTCTTCCCATGCACCTCAAACCAATGCATATGTGAAGTTTGTGATGAAAGTTTTTCAGCTGGGGCTGTGACATTCAGTTCTTACAGGATCAGCCTCCTAAAGGAAAATGAAAACCACATTCAGGGCTTCTGTAGATTTTATTCATCTGCCTGTTATCTGTAGAGTCTGTTCTATCAATTAGGATTTACTAGATACAGACACTTCTGGGAAAAATATATTCCTGCTATAATGAGAAAAATCTTCTGAGAGGATTTATTTTTTTATCATTTGTGGGAGAAAAGAAATGGTGAGGGAGAGGAGCTGCTGAAGGTAACATACAGAGGTAAAGGACGATGCAGAGATACTGCCTAGTTTTGGTTGGTTACCTGCTGTAGTTCCTACTCAGTCAGGTGCATAATTCTGGTTTGATATACTCCAACTTGCTGCTTTCTATCTCAGTAGGATGTGCAGCCTTCCAGCTGAGAACTGCAGCTGAACGGCCTTAGCATCCAGTGCAAGATGATGACAGCAAATGTTGAGTTCAGGCCTCCACGAACTGGAAGACCTCTCCAAGTGGGACCTGCAAGAGCTCTGACTATTTTAGATAGTTTTTCCCTTTCTGCCTGATGATTTGTCAGAGATGGGTGTTTATTTCCATGTCCTTTGTTAGCTTTTCCTTCATAAGCCATCCTAAATCTTTGCAGCAGCTTTCCATGAAAATATAAAAATCAATAACAGCAGTGAAAATGAGGTTGGATGTCCCATAAAGAATAAATTCAATATAGACACTGCTTCAAACACTGACAATGACTGCTTAAAACAAAAAGATTCAACAGTAACATAGTCAGAACCCTGACTTTAATGACAATCACAGTCTTGTTTTCCTTTAAGAGAAATTCCATATAATTTTAGGAGAGTGCAATCAAACGATGATTAAACCAAAAAGCAGAAGAAAGACTATAGTAAACCTGGGCAGCAGACACTACATAAATGACTCTAGCAGGGAGTTCTTGGACATGATTCACCAGAAGGAACTTGTGGAACTCCTAAACATTTCTTAATCTTGGAACTCAAACATAAAATTAAATTCCTTCTCTGAAAGCTTCTGGAAAAAAAACCCAACACAAGCACTTCCCAAATACTTCTCATGAGCTACAAATGAGGAAACCCAGCAAGAGTGGTTACAAATAGGTATGACATTCTAAACCTTCAGGACTAATAAAAAATACATCTTTATCTCAGGTAGGTATATTTCCTAACTACACAACACCTAAGTATAAACCAACAACTTGGTCACAGGAGGTGTTGTGAGACTATGCACCAATACCCCACTGTAGAGTGGCATCATGAGATGTCTTAAATGTCAATAAGAGCAAGAGTAGCTCTCAGAAACTAAGATTAAATATACTGCCTTGCTTATGTGAAACACTTCATGCACTGTACCATATTCCTTCATAGAAGTGAAATACATGGCTGCAGCTAAAAATCAGCATTGCTCTACAATGAACTCACGAACAAGAAAAAATTGAAGAACCTTCTTGCTACAGTTTTTTGGTTTTTGTTTTTTCAAACCCACATTATTTGTGTAGACCTACAGATCTTCTTAAGGTAGATCTACAAAACATGCTAAAATTATGAAACTATGAACTAGAAGGTGTAGTTCTACCAGAATATAAGAATCTTGGACTCTGGAGAGACACTGATTTTATATCACACTACATTTTTCCAGTGACTTACTGCTCACTCCTTATGATTCACAACTTATTATTTCACCTGTTTCATAGCTGCTTACCATTCATTCATTTTCTTGCTAACTCTCTTTCTGTACTACAGGTGTCAGAAGTCTTTTTACAAGTATTTACTGTAGTCAAGTCAGCTTAAATGACTTGTAACTCATTTTTCAGTTTTATCTACACATTCTTTTCATATTTGGGGTTTAGAGCTTATGGAATATCTCATCTGGTCATTTAAAGTTTTGTTTCTGCCTTGGAAATGATAATTTACATTAATTTGTACTGACTGATCAGAAATTGCTATCATATTCTTTACTATACTTTTTGAAAAATAAAGTACAATATTGGATGCTGTTGCCATATTTAGATTAGCTCCTTTCTCAACATTTTTATATGTAGCTGTCTTAGCTTTCTCTTTTCTTACTCTTTTTTATTTATGTGGTTGAAGAACTTTTACCACTTGTTTTAATTTTCATTCCAAGTTTAGCTCAACTAGGCTTTTGTCCATTCTCGTTTTATTTTTGCCCTTTTTGACCTCTGAGACATAGGTCTCCTTGATGATCAATCCCTTTTTCTATTTCTTTTATGTTCTTTATTTACTCTTCATATCATATCTGAGGTGTTTCTTCCTCCAGAGAAGTCTGTAGCCCTTTCCTGATAAGATTTTTTTCCTCTTGCTTGCAATGCAAGCTTCAAATAGTGTTTGCACTTTTGACTTAAAATAATTCCATGCTTCCAATATGTTCAAATCATTGAGCTCTTCAGTTCAGTCAACCCCAGTAACTAATTCCTTAGTTTCTCAAAATTGGCTCTTCTAAAACCCCAGATCTTAGCTATATATTCATTTTTGTTTGTCTTGCAATTTAAAATGAACTGAATCAGCTCATGATTACTTTATCTAAGCTTATTTTTTACAACTAGCCTGTGTACTGCTCCTCCCTGCTGCTCACTTAAGGTAACTCTAACACAGAACCAGCACATTTTTAGTTCATAGACTATTTTGTACATAAATTTGTCAGCTGATGCTTTCAAGAACATTTAAAACCTGCTGATGCCTATGGGGTCATTTCAAATTAACGTCAGAAAATTAAAGTCTCCCATAAATGTGTGCTTCCCCTTCTTGCTTCTTTATTTCGTACTGTTACATAGAACACTGCTGCAGTCCAAGTCTGAATGCTGGGGACTAGAGGAAGGTCCATTACTATAGTTACTAAACATATCTCTCCAGAGTGACTTCTGCTTCAAATGATTATGTTTCTTAATTACGGAGGAAAAAAAAAAAAAAAAAAAAAAAAAAAAAAAAAAAAAAAAGAAACATCAATACCAACAACTGAATCAATATGTTAATTTTTTGTTTGCTTTTTATCCCTCTTTATTTTTCTCCCTTTCTTTCTCTTCTGCAATGGAATCCTTTAATTTACTGTCCAACCTGGTTGTATTGTTAGTTAGATATTTTAGGTTTTTTGGGTTTGGTTTTAACATAGCTCTCAATCAGAACAGCCACAATCCATTTTCTGAAATACCATGCCTAATACTTATCTCCTGTTTTTGTTTGTTTGTTTTTAATAAACTTAAATTTTTATTTCCCCCCATTCTTACATATCTGGTTTCCATGTTTCCATGTATATCACAATTTGCAGGATTTCACTGACAACTTCCTAGGTTAAAATTCCATTTTTGATCAAGTCAGTATGAATCCTAAAATGTTATTTGTTGAGTTATATAAGCAGTCTGTTATTTGAGAACAGTAATCTCTCTATGTGTGAATATTAAACATCCTGAAAGGCTCTTGCTTGTACCAGTCCCTGAGGTACATGTCAGTCCTCAAAGATTTTACCACTTTTTCCCCTCTTGTAGAATTAATGTGATTTCCCTGCAAGTCTTCTTTTTATATCCTAGGTATAATCACTCTCAGTTCACATCAGTGAGAATTTGATGGTATCCTTTATTTTTTCAATATGAAGAATAGTATGTATCTTCTTCCTTACCACAAAAAGCAACAATCTGGCTCTTGCATTCTTTTTTTCAAAGGCAAATCCAGATTGTGTGATTCTTTGTAATTTAGGCAGTGCAGAGAAGATCACAATGGAAAAAATGAACCTTACTGTTAACATTTTTGTGCTTTAATATTTCAGAGAAGTCATTTCAGAGACACCATTTTGATATTGTGTTTAAATTGACCGATGAGGCCAGGTCTGATATTTTTGGATATCAGGTTACAAATATATTTCATAAAAGCATAATGCCTTCTAAAATTACTAAACCAAAAATAGTCCAAGATTTTGAAGTACTGTAGCCTGTGTAAAGATGTCTATATTATTCTGAAGAAATTAACAAAATGACAAAATGTTACGTTGTATAAATTTTTTACAAAGTCATATCTGTGCTTCTGGCTCAGAACTGAGAGAGCTCTATAAATCTAATGGAACACAGGGTTCAGAATTAAACATTGTCATTAGTTAGCCATTTTACATAAAGTTAAGTAATGCACAAACCCCTCACAGTTCTCCTTAAATCAATAATTTAGAGATAACTTGGAATTTTAAATGTTCATTTTCCCTTGATGTAAACACTCTTGTGGAATCAAATTTAGTTAAAAAGTGTAAGTCATCACGATATGCAAATGTAATCTGTGTATGTAAATTCAAAAGTGATCATAGGGAGGATACAGATATGCAGCATGGCTGCTTTTGGTTGAAACCTGTTCTAAAGCCCTATTAACTACAACTACAACAAACTTCACTATGGTATTTGCTACAAATTCCATGATATTATCTAAACATGCCTGCCACATTTGAATATTTAGGGATGTTCATGCTAGCTAGTATTCTAATCATTAATGGAAATTAACACAGGAAGTGGAAAGAAAAGCTCCATCAACTTTCTGCTTTTAAAAGTTGTAATTGTTTATTTAAAATTATTTTCTCAGAGGAGAGTCAAGTCTCAGGAAAATCATTCTCCAGTTTTCATCACTTTTTAATCAGATGTGGTGTGTATTTCATTTTCTGCTATTATGCTCTCAGTTTTTGATTCTCTGAAAGAGTTACTGATTGTGAGAATTTTATAAAACATTTTAGTCTGTTAGACCACTGGATTCAGTGCACAGGATATTTTATCAGGTAAATATATAAAAACATCTTGGGTATGTTAGACCAAACATAAATCCAACGCTTAGCAATCTATACAGATGTTGACTAAGCCTTTGAAGTCACTATATATTTTCCTATTGATTAAAACCCAACCAACCCAACAAACCCAACAAGTCTTTCATTTCCTTTTATAGACATATTCACAACTGCCTATGTCCTGGTGTCATAACCATTCAGAGTTCTATTTCACATGGAAGCTTTTGTAGCAATTTTAAAATATAGATTGCCTTCAGTACCTTGTCCAAAAAGATCACATCAAACATCATTCCCATGTTTACCACGTGCAGCCTTGGAAAAATGAGACTTTGAAGCCAGCTTCTGTCTCAAACTGATATTTATTTAAGTGTTTATACAGAAGGAAAAATCCAATAAGAGATAGTGAGATGTAACAGTGTAAGGAGTAGAACCCCGTGCAAACACATCTAATGAACAGTCTCTAAGAATTTACAGTATGTTCTATATCCAAACACTGAAAAATATAACATAGTTATTCTGTTCTGCAGATGAGGTGCAGAACCTTCCAACCCAAACCATCCTATGATTCTACGATTCTATGATTTCTTTAATTTCCACAACAGAATTAATATATTTCTTTATGAATTTCAACCTAAGAAATTCCTCCAAGGATGTACAAGATATTTGTGACAAAGCTGACAAAAAGGCCAGGAATCCCTTGGGTCCAAAATCAATGGATTAACCACGCCACTGCATTCTCTCACTAAAAGTCAGACTTAAATACTGTGTCCTGAAAGCTGCCTTAACTGCCACAATTGCTTACATAAACACTAGAGTGTGGAGAACATTCTGATTATTACATGCAACATCTGTAGTTAAATTAGGTATTCATTTGCAGGTCATCACATTGTGAAAGATTTGCTGATACTAGATAACTTCCCTATATTTCTTCTCAAATAAATAGACCAGTCAAAATCCAGCCTTCACTATTTATGCCTGAATGATGTTAGAAGCTTTACAAAGTCATTAATGTCTACCTGACATTATCTGATAAATATTCATAAATGTCAACAAACACCTTGCTGCTTCTGATTGTGTCTTGGAATATGGCCTATTTCATTGGCTTGAGTGAAATAAATAAATATAATACTTCTGATTTTATATCAGTACGATTGGAGAAAATTTTATAAGTGAAAATTAACTAATGAAGTATAAAAAATCTAATAAGACATTTTTCAATTTTAAATTTGCTGCAGTGTTATTAAAAACATAAGCTATTTTAATTATTAAGTTCTGAAGAACTGAAGCATTTCATTTGGATTCAGTACCTCCTTTTCATCCCACTTCTCCTTTTCTTTAAATCCCTCCTACTCCCAATATGTTCAGAAATCATTTTACTAAGGCCTTTTTGATGTTAAACCATTTTATATCAGCCTAGCAGTATGAATGTCCATGTTATTCTGGTTATTTTTACTAAAAAGCCCATATTTGTTTTCAGACTCATGGCTAGTAAATAGCAGAGCAGGACTTCCTCACATCTAGAACAGAACTGGTAATCAAACATTCTAATGGTTTGTTTTTTTTTAAGATATAGTGTTCAGGAAATACATTATTTTGCTATGCATGATCTTCAATGATGAAAATTATGTAAATGTATATGAATAGAATCAGAAATCTGTTACTTTTACATGATAAAACATCTTAGAGCTTCTAACTATCAAACTTGATATGCTTATAGCATCACTAGAGTGCTTCGTCCTGAGGGAATCATAGGAATAAAACCTGATCTTGACAGTGCTAAGAGCCTCTAATGATATCATAGCAAAGAAGTTCAGGGATTGCATGTTCCTAGTGGTTGAAACTAGTATTTCTTTGTTTCTTATGTTTGGCCTCAACACCAGTCCAGATCCTAAAGAGTGTGAAGCTTATTCAGAGGCTTCTAGTCTTTTCCCTTCCTTTCCCTACCAGATTTCTTTTATCCAGAATTAAGCTTTCTATTTGGAAATGGAAGGATTGTCTTTCTTTGATCACAAATTTAGATATGTAGATCATATGGGATGTGGGAAAATCTCTTCATTGTCTCCTAAAAACTCTTTAGACGGGTTCTATCATGGGGATTTCTGAAGACCCAGTCCTATCTATGTTTGTTAAAGGAAATCCTGTATCATAATGAAGACTATGAATAATAGGACACAACAAATCTGGAATTTTGTCACTGAGAAACTAATACAAAGGATTTTCAGATAACTGCTAAACCGCTTTAAAACACTGGCCAGAAGTTTCTGCATGCACAATGTGGTAGTTTTTTCCCATATTCTTTTCAGTTTTGAGCACTGACAGGACATTCCTTTATGGATTATCTAGTAACCCTTTAGGAGAATATTTTGACACAGAGTAAGTATATGCTTTTACTTGAAACAAATAAAACTATTTATTTACTCATTCAGTGGGAGGTTCTGCACTAAGCCCAAACAGATCGGCAGTTTCTAACATGTTTCTTGTTTTATGACATCAGATGCAGCTGACAACTTCTCACTGATCACTTAGTGCAAATGGCATTCTGCCACAACTACTAAACCTAGATAAAGATTTCTAACTCTAGGGTGCTCTGGGGATAAAATAAGGCTTTTAGAGTTGTGAGTAATTAGCTGAAATGTTTATAAAAGAAAGAAAAGTAAGTATGCTGAACTTTTTTTAACTGAAGTATTTACATTTTCTGACTGACAAAGCTCTTTAATACATTTTTTGTGGGGGTGTACCAGCTGTTCTGTATGTAGTTATACTAAGACTTTTCCATGACTGTTAACCAAACCATTACAGAAATGCTTCCTTGAACGGAACTATGCCTTATGGTATAAAGTCTGTGTATCAGAAAGGCTTTTTTTTTGTTTTGGTTTGGTTTGGGTTTAGTGCCTAGCATAGTTTTCACAGTATCTAACTTCAGGTACCTCATTTACATGCTTAAGCTGGAAAGAAATTTCCTCCTGAGAATTCAGATCTTTTAAGCTCATGTCTGCCCACTTAAGTTAGACGCTTGCTAGGAATCAGACATTAACTACAAATGGCTGTGAGAGGAACTAAGTAGGTGCAAGTATCTCAGATCTATGTAAATTTTAATGTACCATATATATGTATGCAATAATTAGAAAAGTTTGTTAGCATTTATAAATAATCAAAACGTCATAACAAGGAAAATCATAACTGCATAATATAATATGCAAAAAAAGAAAAATAGTAGGCTTGAGAATAATACTATGTGGGCTGTATTGACTCAGAGAATACAGAGAATAGATCTAGTAACACATGGAATTCATGTAAGAGGCCTGAAAGATTGAGGGTATACTGCCTAGCTCTGAGACTGTATTGATTCTTTTTAATGAAAGAGGGCCAGGGATCAGTCCTGTTTGAGAGGCCAAAAGAGCACCAACTGATTGGGGAGAGTCAATTAAAGCAGTCCAAAAGAGAGACAAGGAGACAGCTAACAATTAAGCACTGTGAGTGATTATGTCTTGATGAAGTACATGAGCTTGTCTCTGTCTCTTTTATGTAGCAGTATTATGCTCATAGAGACTTACAGTGAGATTCTTATTTGCCCATTTAATATTAAAGACTGAATAGAGGCTTGCTACATGGCAGTTAGCACTGGAGCCTCCAAGTTACAAAAAGTTCTTCATTTCTAGTCTCATGAACATTTTTTCATTTATATAGACAGCTTCAAAAGGAGGGATGGACATAATAAGCAAAAGGAGAGACAGATACTGCAATGTCCTCCCCTGAGCCTTCTCTTCTCAAGTTTGGGCCTCTTTAGGCCTTGCTGCTGTCTATAACTACATAGTCAAAGGATTCAGATAAGACAGAGTCAGACTTTTCTTAGAGGTGCATGACAGTAGGCAACAAACTCAAACTGGAATATAGGAAATTTCCACTAGATATAAGGAAAACTTTATTGCCAAAAAGGTAGAACAGCAACAATGCAGACAGACTGCAAAATTGCTGTTCTTGGAGGTATTCAAGACTTGACTGGACACAGCCCTGAGCAATCTGATCTGATTAGCCCTGTTTAGAGCAAAGAGGAGCAGGACTAGTTATTCTTTGAAGCAGGTAGCATCTTGAGGTCCCTTCCAACCTAATTTTTTTAAAAAGAAAATATTTTAGATTTCCCTTTCCATGTAACATTTCCTAAAACAAATATTTCAGGCTAATGATAAACTTTGTGGCCAGGACATTTACCAAAAACTTTGTAATTGTCTTTTAAAGACTGTAATCTGTATTTTGATTGTCCATTTTCAACATGAAACTCAACATTACCTCCAAGAAATACATAATTAATAACACAACAGATTAGTTTTGATATATTGCTGTTCCTTTTTTGAAGGAAAACTTTTTGACCAGCTTTCAAAGTGTGTGCTTTAGCATAATTTCTTTGGGAATTTATCTGATATAACAACAAAAAATAATGTGTAGGAATGGTGTCTGTGTAATTTGCTCTAGCAGTCAAGCACTCCTGGGTGGTCAGTAGCACATCTCAATTGCACTGTTATGCCAACTGCTTCATTCTTTTGACCTCCAGAATAATGTGCCTAGGTGTGCTATAAATATTAATAGCCTTTTTAGTTTCCTATATAATTATTTGAATCCTGAATGGATACACAGTAAAGGGCTGAAAGGATTGTTGATGAAAATGCTGAGGAACAATAAAGAGATGGTACAAACAATTTTAAGTAATTCTAAACCAAGTTTCATTTATTCTGAAAGGATAAACTATAATGTCAGAGATTTTAGCAATGGAGTCTCAGATATTCATCATCCTATAATATCTGCAGAAGTACTGGATTCATCCAGAATGCTTAGAAGGTTGATGATGTACAAGACATTTTAATGGCAGGTAAAGGGCAGATTAAAATTAATGTAGTTTCATTTAAGTTAAAAGCCTAAATGGCACAGATAACAGTGAGATCTTTCTTTCCCCAGGTTCTCTGAAGATGAGGGCTGACTGATCAGTCAACGGGCTTGACTTCTTCTGTTCTAAAGAGATAAAGGAAAGAATGGTGTCCTGCAAGTCGCTGAGCTCCTATCGGAAGGTTAGTTTCCACGCAGAGGAGCACTGTGGTTGAATGGCCTCTTCTTCCTCATGGCTCCTGACCTCCTTTCTCTAGTAATGTTTAAATCAGTTGTCTTGTTCCCCTGAAGAAAAAGGACTGTGGTAACCAAAGATTGACCTGCGAACTGTTATGCTAGAAGGACAAAATGTGTTATATAATTTTTCACTATTTGCTACATGCAGTCAGTGAGAAAGAATGGACAACCTATTCTGGGTTTCTATGCTGCCCTGAATCCACTCATTTAATGCAATTAGTCATGATACATCTGCATGTAACACAAGGGTCTTTTTCTTGCTGCTTGCTAAATACAAAATGTTATTTAATTTATTATAACTGTCAATACATACATGCTATAAGGAATAAAGCTGTTTGATAATATTCTTATATCTCTCAAAATCTCTTTCACTCTCAACTCTACACTTTCATCATCAATTTAACCATAAAAAAGATCCAGATAAAATGTACTTTTTTTCCTATTTAAACTAACATATTTAATAGCTGAAGTCAGCAGTCTGAATATATATAGAACTATTTTGAAAAAGTTTTCTTTGGATATCCTTTGTGTCATTCATTTGAGAATGACAGGCTAAAAGAGAAAAAGCTAAAATATGCCAGAGAACTTTATTTTTTATTTGAAAAAAAAAAAAAAAAAAACCAACTGTATGTATGGATCACAGGAAAAATACAGTACTTAAGTTGGTAAAAATTAATTAACTTCTCTGGAATGGCACATTTATTATTGGGACTCATATAGTAAATCTTTGACAAAGAATTTAGATCAGCAATGACTGAAATAGAGCTGTCTTCCTCCTAATTTTTAAATGTACTGAAGTCGTTGCCATGCTTTTATTGATGATACTCTAAGGTTTATATTGGTGATACTCTACTGATTTCAGATTATATTTATTAATTTATGTCTAATATGTTCCTGAGGAAAAAGAGAATTGATCTGATATTAGTCTGAGGACTGAAATATAAGACTTTCATACAGCTTCTCCCTAATTTAACCATTCTTTTCCTTCACTCTAGTTCTGGTTATACAGTATGAAAACTGGTGTACTCTGTTACAATTACATAAATGGAGCACAGGAATCTGGGTAGTCTCTTTGGGTTGTTTTTTGCTTAACTTTTCCTTTCACAATAAAAGTGAAAAGAAAGCCAGAAATCCTTTTACAGTTGAAACATCATGACTCAGCTGTCACTACTCTGTCTGCAGTGCATGATTTCCAAAAGACCTCAGAGGGGGCTGTGCCCCCTGTCAGAGACCAGAATGAACAGAACAAGTGGAACAGGTAATATTAAATCCAATGCAAACAGAACTTGATAACCTGAGAAGTCAGTAGCTACACTGACAGCTACGTTGCTCCTAATAAATGAAGGGGGTTTCAAATCTAACCATACCTCAAAGCCAAGTAGCATGAACTGGCTCACATCCTTACTGCTTAAGGGCTGCTCCGTTCCTCTCTTGAGAGCAGATTAATAATTGAGCAGAGTGCTCAAAGTGGGAAAGCATCCAGCATCTGAGCTCACTTCCTGCCTTTCTGCCACAGAAATGTAGATATCCTCAGTGAGTCTGGAGCCAAAGTCAAAATTGTAAGGAAAGACCAAAGGTCTCCATCCTGGCTGACATATGAGCCAAGGATCTGAAAAAAGACAGAACTAATTCGAGCAAGATGCAATCTAGACCACTCAGGGCTTGTATGCTCTCCAGAAAGGGATGCACCTTATCAGCATTGGTTAGACAGAAGCTTTTGGGATTTTATCAGTGTATAAGACTTGTTACTGTACAACTCACTATCTGGAATACAGGACCTTCCTTTCACAATCATCTTCTACTATGTTTTGTAGGCTAACATACATTCAGGTGTCCAAATATGTGAAAATACTCCACTTTGCGTAAAATCCACATAAATTCATTTACACTGGAAGATTTCCACACCTAGAAAGGAGGAGGGAAATTAAAAGGAAGCAATCCTAAGGCTGAGTGTGTCTCTAGTTTCTTGTTACTTTAAATGGAAACGTCAGCAATGTTGAAACAGAAAAGCTAAATATTTCTGAAGATCTGGTGTTGGCTTTTTAAAATACATGAATATAGATCTGCACTGAATACCTCCAAAACATTCCCAGTTTTCTGGATCTAATATATAGTATCTTACAATAGGTCTAATTTCACTACTGGAAAGTCCATTAAAACTTTCAGTATTGCAATTTCTTACTGGAAATTTCAGCTATAAATTAATTCATTATCGAGGAGAGTGATACCGAAAGTACCAGAGGTCAGAAGTGCTTTAGCATCATTTTAAAGAGAGATAACAAATATGCTTAAGAAGGAAGAAGAAAATATGATCTACTAAAATACTAAAATTATCATTCAAGTATAAATTATTCCAAAAGTCACCTCCCTCCCCATTTTTCCTCATTGCTGAAATATATTTAAGTCCTCATATATCAGGGATAACTATTTTTGTTTCATCTCATTATTCCAAAAATTGGAACAACTCTGAACATCCCCCCCATCAGATTCTTCAATTGAATCCATTAAAGTATGAGGTTATTTACCTCTCAAATGCACTTTGTGGTAAGGTTGTGCCAGATGGTTCCTTGTTTGGAGTGTCAGTTTGACTTTGTAGTTCATCTTCATCTCTCTGAACAAGAGGGTTTTGCTTCATATCCTATTAGCTGATAGACATGATGATATTGCAGACTATGGGTAATGAAGCTTCAGTGGCTGGACACAATTAAGGTACTATCTTTAGAGTGAGATCTTATACCATATTTTCATTTGCAAGTTTGTGATTATATTTTCAGACACATGTTAAAAATCCCATAGCACTCTGGGATTTGGCCAGCTTTCCTTATCTAAATTAATACCATCATGGACTTAATTAGCACCAATACAAATATTCACAGCTGTTTTTATGATAGATCTGAATACAAAATGCTGCATGTGCATAAGCTGTTACATTACAGGCATACAATTTATTGCTTGCTGAAGGAGGATGCAAGTTTTATTAAAAAAAAACAAATGTAAAATTAATTTAAACAACTGATATTTTTACTTGCATTATTAGTAACAGTTCTATCATCTGTTTTAGTGAGAAGCTTTGGCAAATACAGAAAAAAGAACAGTGCACCATTTTAATTCATTGTACATACATGAAGGAATATTATTGCTGTTATTGTTTAAAATATGGCTTGCAGATTACACCTAGGAAAAAAATTCTCTCTCTTCTAGTAAAAAATGCCTAAGTTGTTTGGACAATACCTTTTTTGGAGAAAAGTCTTCTAGATATTTCCTGTATTTACTTGATGTTTTCTTCTTTGAAAAAAATAATTGATGTCTTTAAGGGAAAAACACCACATAGAGAAAACAAACAAAAACATCAAAAATCAAACAAGAATAATCACCCTCTTTAACAAAACTTTAAACAGAAAATGACAATATTAGTGTGAACTTTCTCATTATCTCCATCTTAAAAGGTGCAAAATTTCTGATCACATCAATATAAATTGTCATGCGTAAGTCACCATAAAGCCCTCCAAAACTATATTAAGTTAAATATAAACTGAGGTATTATTCAATGATTTCTTAAGAAAAAATATTTCAAATGCATTTTTTTGGGGGGGTTGTTAAGATTCTAGGAATCATTCTAAACCTGAACTAGAAAGTTTTAATATGTTCCTTAACTAATAAAAGAATTTTTCCTGACTTAGTGTAAATGATGGTGATTTCCATTAAAATAAACACTGAGTCATGTAAATATAAATAGTGGTCCTTTAACTCTGTGAAAAATAAATGTAGACATTAATTTTGTTCATGTAAAGTAGTGCGGCCTTGAGACAAATTATTACTCTTGTTATTTTAAAGATATTTTTGTTACCAGTAGAAAAAAAACTATTGAATCTATCAACTTCATGTCTTTGGCAATCAGAAAATGAGGAAAAGTAATACTTTGGGACAACAACAATACAAGGGCCTTAGGCAGTAAGGAAGGAACAGCAAACAACTCTTGTAATTTAAAAGTAATAGAAAAAAAGGTGATTTCAAACTGTAATGGCATTTGCTAGAAAGTGTACCAGTTGAAAAACAGAATTAGAGGTATTAAACAAACTAAAGTATAATTAAAAAGAAATATTGAGATGGAAACCCCAAAATCTCAAACGTCAAAAATGCTTGTTAAATCATAATTTTATCCTTTTTGAGCATGATAATATGGCCCTTATAATAATTCTATTAAATTATTTTTTTATTGCAGACCTTAGTACAGTGAATGGGTAATAGTTTTAAAATGGATAGGAATTCATTACTTCATTGTTAAATAACTTACTCATATTTACAGCACAATATTCAAATTTCCTTTTAAAGGTAGACTTGGCATATTTAGTTATTTTCTTCATGGTGTTTCCTATAAAGCTCATGCTTCAAGAATTTGAATAACTCAAGAATTAATTCATCTTCATACACTCCATAGTGAGGGAGATCTTTTCTTAGATGAGGAACTTGGAGACTGCAAAGATACACTGGTATTTGAGGGTCTAACCTGATTCAACTCAGTCTTGATTTTTAAAGGAAATCAGCTTCCTACAGGATTTTAAATTCACAGCAGGGACCCATTGACTTTCACTGCAGCTGTAAGTGCTTACTATTAGTGAAAATGGGACTCCAGGGTGTTAGTGTGTGCACCAATAAAAACAAAAACAAAACCAAAAAACAAACAAACACAAAAAACCCCCAACAGAATAAACCAACAACACAAAACAAAACCCAAATGTAAAGTTTCTTTAAGGGCATAGCAAGTTAGTGACAGGGTAAGTAAAGAATCTAGTTATTTACTACAGAACCTTTTTGCTTATACAATTTAACATTTCTTCAGGTAATTTTGTGGAAGTTTTGGGGATTCTTTCACTACTTTATTACCCTGACTATAACACAAGTGTTTTCTGTACAGCAAATAGAATAAAATTCCTGCGAAAAACATGATTAAACTCCCCATATTGATGTGAACTTCAAATCATGCTCTTTATTGACAACTTATATTCTTTCTTTAATTTGCATCTTCCACCTGATTGCTTGATTTTTGACCATTAAAAATCTTTGAACATTAATTTTTGATGCGTAACACCCTTCTTTATTAAAAAGGTAATCAAAATCAATCTTAGAAGTTATGTGCTTCGTTACTGCAACCAAAATCTCTCATCCTCTGCCACTTGTGCTGATTAAATAGCTAATGACATAGTGTGCTCTCTAAGCCAACACTCACAATAGAAGGCACCAGCGTTAGATTTCACATGTATTTGTTGTTATTTGCATTCCTGTTAAATATTGGAGGAAATTATGTTTTGGTAAGACATATATATTCCCTCATTTTCTTCAAGTATGCCTGTCTAAAGTACCCGTTTCTCAACAGAGCATTTTTATCATCTGAATTTTCATTCCAGACTCATCCTTCTAATGTGGACAATACAACCATATGTGTTTATTCCAATGCCGCTAGCTGTAACTACTACTGTCATTTTTGACTAGTCCCCATTTATTCTGATATTACCCCAGAAGACCCTATTTGAGTTTCTTTATTCAAGTGGTTCTTATTATTGATATCTTGTTATTTATACAATCTGTCTCTCCTATCTTCCTCCATTTGCTGTATGTGCTGACTACCAATCCCATTTTTACTCCTTGGGCTTCTCATTCACCCAGTCACCAAAATGATTCTTCTTAATTTTGTCTTTATTATTCCCCTTTCCCCTTCTGTAACTTCCTGTTCAAGCTTTTCAGACATAGCTCCTCCTAAGGGTTGTTGTTTGTGGTTTGTTGTTTTTTTGTTTTGTTTTTTTTTTTTTGTTTTTTTTTTTTTTTTGTTTTTTTTTTTTTTTTTCCTTTCCTCCTTTATTGCATTTATTTATCAGCCTGTCTTTACTCCTTTCTTCTTTTGCAATTACTCTAACTTTATTTCCCAGGACCTTGTCTCTATTTCTATTCCTACTTCAGGAAACGTAGTTTCTGTATTTCTTTGCCTTTTTGTTTTGTAATCTGCAAGTGTTATTCTAATATTCTGCCCCTCAGTGAGAAAGCTTCCTGTTCTGTGCTGATTGCGTCTTTCCCCAAGATAAGATGCTGGCCTGAGTGTCACAGGAATGACAGAGTTGAAGTATGTATATTCTTTTCCACAGAATACAGTGATAGCTCTGTAATTCATAAAGGGTACATCTTTTGGAGCAATTAATGAAAGGATGGTTATTCTATTAATTTCACTTATTATTTGTAATGCAGATTTTGGAATAAAATGATAAGCCCCAAGAAAAGTTTGAAAGATCTCTAGAAGTTTTAATCAATGCTTTAATTAATAATGAGCTAAGGTTATCACGCTGATCACAAGAGAAATGCACAGATCAAAACCAATCTGGCAATACAAGTTTCATAGTGAGTCCCTGATACTGTAGTGGATATTTACTAGATATATGAGAGGGGCAAAACCTATTTTGTCAAGAGAGGGACCCTTCTGCATTATATCATATTAATTTACTCAATTAATATAAACAATCATGATATCACAATTATGACAGTATGAGAAGGACAACCAAAATTTGTAATATGTGCAACACTGACAGAAAAAGAACAGTATTATTAGTTATTGTCCTACAGATTTTTTTTTTCTATTCCACAGCTTGCCCTGCATATCTTCAATTATAAAAAGGACATTGATATTGCTAGCATCAGTTTGAAAGAGCTCTTTCAAAACAGATTCATAGACTGTGCCTTCATTAACTTATTTTTCCTCATTGTTGCACTTCCTTGATACATTTCTCATAGAGAAATCCATATTAACACTCTAATAATCAGGATTTTTTTTTTTTTTCTGTAGACAACACAACACATCAGTATATAAAATTCATTGTGGAGATGAAGATTCTTCATTGATATGTAAAGAGCCTAGACAATTAGTTTAACTATAGAAATGAACACGGATGAAACTGTGTACTTCCTAACCTAGTATATGAATGGTAAAGGGGAGATTATTGATGTTATGTATCTTATGTCCTTTGTCCTCTAGTCAGAAACACCATCATCAGTTATAACAGTTAGGTTGTGGTATAGATATTTATCTCCTGTAGTTAAAAAAAAGGACATCATCTTGTTATCATAGAGTAATATTCAGTTCATACTAATCTGTTTAAACTCTATGAACTTGTGTATGAACTCCTGGCTTTTATTAAGACAGCTGTTTGGAGCTTTATTGGTGACTTCAGGGAAGCTAGATTTCACAGAGAAAATCTTTATATCCTACACAAACTATGTTCCCTCTGCCTAACATTTCACAGAAAGAATACGTGAATTACTTCCCATTCCCATCTTTGCTGAATAAGGTAACGTTTTTTTTTTTTTTCTATTTGTATTGCAAAGACTTATTGCCAGTAACCAATACTTGAGGTGCAGTTTTAAAAGCAGTTCAGCAACATATTTAGTACCAGTTGTGTTGCTGACATATCTATAATCCCTTAAAGTTAACAGAAGCTGTTAATTATATCTTTCAGTAGCTAAACTCTAGTAGCTATTACTTCTTGAGTAAACAAACTTCAATCAACTATAAGGCTTTCAGGCCTCATTAAAGATCTTAAAAAAACAAAAGTAAGAGAGTTGACTGTTTTGAAAGGCACATTGACTTTGTAAATCTTTTAGCTATAAGACACATAAATCTTTAAACTGTAAGGAATCAATGTAATTAACTGGTGTTTTAGAGGTATATAATTTAAATGCATATGAAGTAAAGTAAAATGCTAATTTTTGGAGAAAAAAAAATCTACTGAAACTTGCCACAAACTGGTACCTGAATAAAAGCTTTCATTTTTACTAATACTGCAGTTTTTATTGCAGGTAGTGTTTTACCAATATTGATAAATCAATGATTATAATCTGTGATTGTATTTGATAATTTTAAAAGAGTTGTATGATCCTTGAAGTTGTCTCAGATTAAATGTTGAGGTGGTTTGAAAAAGGTATGATTTATGTTTAGTTTTAAATATTACATCTGTTCAAAATTCAGAAGGTGAGTGTGGAAATTTTTTTAAATCTAACAGTAAAAACTAAAAAAAAAAATAGGCAAAAGAAAGGAAACTGAGTAGTTTTGCCTAGAATTTTTGAAACTGCAGTAATTTTGTATATGGCATATGCTTAGAGTCCACTTTATTTAAAAAACTGTTTTTGCACTGAGAATTTGCTACTGAATCCATCTGATGTGGTTATAATTCATAGCAAAACCTTCTATTGGCTGCGGCCTACTAATAAGGCAAGCTCTCTACATTTTTAAACAGATTGTCTGCAAAGTAGGCAAGAGTGCCTACCCTGTGGAAAAGGAAAGATACCTCTATTAATCACCAAGCTAATGAAAAGACATTGTACTGAGCAGTATCTGAATAACAACATTAAACAAAGTGAAAATAAGCAGTGGATATTAAAATTGCGTAACTAATTCAGTACAAGCCTTGGCAATGTTTTAGTCTTAGGATCATGATGAAAAGGAAATAATTTCTCACTATAAAAATATGTAAATGGAGGTAATATGGAATATTAATATTTTCATTTGTTCTGAATCTGAAAGGTATTTCATACTGATGATAAACAGTATTTCCTTTGAGAAATTGCACTAGAGAGTCCTGTAGTAAAAATCCTTATTTTGATGCCTAGGTAAGTATGTGCATTCTCTAAAATGCAGACCTTATGTCTCTTATTCATAAATAAATTACAACTTATGTTTGAATATCAGGTACCACTTTCTAAGCATCTGGAACTAGAATTGCAAAGATCATAAAACACATCCATACAATTAACAGTTGTATATCTGTATGATATTTTTCAAGCAATAACATCCAAGTGTAGAAATTAGTACATATATATTAGTTTATTTGAAATACATATTGTTGTTTATGATAGGCATATAATAAAATAATTTCAAAATGACATCTAGAACTCAGCAAAAATATGTTTAAGATTAATTCAATCTGCTTAAATGTGCAGACCATGTCTTTAACTGATGATTTTATGTTATTATCTCTGCATAGCCCCCTCCCTTTGTCAGTGCACAGTGAGCCAGAATAAAATCAAATTGGAACTGGACTAAATTTCAGATATTCATAGCTGTGAACCTGTGTGAATAGAAAATGTTTCTTCATATGACTCTAGTGAAATTGCTAAATGCTCTCAGAGTGAAAACCAAAGTCGTAACTGGGCTTGAGTGCAATATCTATAGTAACAGTCAAAATGCAGTAGGGGATAGGCACAGCCGATAGTAGGAAATTATCTATTTAGTTTCACATTTGTTATGCTCCCTAGAATGGCTACAGTTAGGGTAAATCAGATTTCCCCTGACTATTCCTATCCACAGTCTGAGGGATAGTATGTCTCAGGGACTATCTCAGGGGACGTTGGGGATAAAGTATTCTTTTCTGAGGGAATAGCGAGTTTTAGCCATGTGAATACAAGCTGCACCACACCACATATCTTGAAAGCCAAAGAACGAGGCCTTGTCATTGTGTATACCAGCATATATGTGAGTCAATGAAAGTCTTTAAGTGAATCCACTCATTTTTTTCCTTCTAGTGAGTACATGAAAAACACCAGAAAAAAAAAAAAATTCTAAATATAGGGTTAAAAAAAAAAACATAAAATAATAAATGACACTTGGTAAACTTTGTAGATAGAGAAAATTCAGGCCTGTTAGATGTAGTAAATCAACCAAGTTAAAAAGAAAACATCCAGCATATCTGAAGTATCTTTGAGAATTATTTCAAGTTACTGTTAGCCTATTTTATAGATCCAAAGACACTCAAGAGTTTGCAGCAACTCAGGAAATAATTCACAATTGTTAGTCTATTTCCACTACATTTGAGACTTGGCTGTACATCTGCTCTCTGGTCTTCTCAATAACTTTCCAGTTTAACTTCTGCAAATGTCTTTTTTGCTGTGTTGCTCAATTTTTTATTCCTCTAACTCCTTCAGCATTTTCTTACACACCGAGCACAGCAAGATACTTTCAGAGAAATATTCGCCTCCTCAACACTTCAGAGGGTCCATTCTATCTGAATGAGCAGTGCCCATTGAAAGGCAAGCAGTCAGGTTTCTCTCCTCACAAGTTCTGAAGAAAGCATAAATTATTAGTGGGTAGAGTAGATGGTAAACAAACAGAAAATAGATGGTACTACCACAGTGATATTAAAAACACCGTTTCTTTCTCCCAAAACCTCAGTACAGCATTAGAACATTTAGAAAAACTATTATCAAAGGCTAATCTTACAATTCTTATTTCTTGCAATGGAGATCATTGAACAGATTTAAATCATATCAAGATTACTAGGACTGCATGTACCGTGAGGTTCAAATGAAGGAGTCAAGCTTGTTCAGCCTAGACAAGGAGTGGTCTAATAGCAAACTTATAATACTTGAGAGTAGGTTACCAAGAAGATGAAGCCAGAGTCTTTACTGAGGTGCACAGGAGGACAAAGAAGGAAAAATAGTCATAAATTCAGACAGGTGGAAAAAATAGCACTATGAGGATAATTAAACATACAAACAGGTTACCCAGAGAGGCTGTGAAGCCTCTGCCCTTGGATTTTTTCAAGACCTGATGATATAAGAGCCCTGAAAAACCCAGTATGAATTCAGCATTGACCCTCTTCTCAGCAGGAGGTAGAACTGGCTGACCAGCTGTGATTCCTTCTAGATTGAAAGATTCTTAGATTATTTATATGGATGAACAAAAGAATTAAGTAATATTCCCCTGTTTATTTAAAGCATGTTTGACACTCCCAAATTTACAATTCTTTCCAGAACAAAGCAGCACAAAAATAAGACTACAGGAGATCTCTTTTTTTCACTCTCTGGTCCTTTCTAACAGGTAATCCTGAAATGTCATAAACTGATAACATTCCACCTGGAAGTTATTTTGCTTTCTTGATATACTTGCTTATCTTAAGTCTATCCTAGATGTGTATTCAACTGATGATTTGAAAGTTTGGATATAAAGAAGGTGTAAGAATTTCTTATAATCAAACATGCAAAAGGTACCTGGACCTTGTTCAAAGCAGAAGAAACAAACAAACAAACAAAGTAGGTATCTCTAAACTGAAGTGGATGAACAACTTCCTCAAGAAATGGAAATCAGATTTATAATGGAGTAGGCATCTTCTAACTATATTTGATGAGTAAACTGTCAGAGGGATAATCGGTTTAGGGGAAGCCTGGAATCTGAGACAGCACAGAAGGGTTAAAGAAGTTCTATCTAATGAAAATATTAGCACATACTTGTACTCATCCTAAACTATGTTGTTGTTTTTTTTTTTTTTTTTTTTTTTCTGAGTTTCAAGAAATAACATGAAATACCAAGGTCTTCACAACCTTTTACTTTGTGCTCCTGGTAGGAATAGTGACAGACTCACAGGCTGGATGAGGATGTCAGGGACCTCTGGAGATTGTCTAAGCCTTCTGCCTTTCTCCAGGCAGTGTCACCTACAGTAGGTTGCTCAGGGCCATGCCCAGTTCAGTTTTGAGTATCTCCAGTGATATAGACTCCACAGTCTCCCTTGGAAACCTATTCCAGTGTTTGACCACATCACTGAAAAAAAGTTTTCCCTTACGATTAAATGGAATTTCTTGTATTTCAATTTATGTCTCTTGCCTCTTGTCCTGTCTCTGAGTACCACTGAGAAGAGCCTGTCTCCATCTTTACTTTCCCTTATCAGGTATTTATGCACATGGATGAGATCCCCTTGAGCTCTCTTTTCTGCAGGCTGGGGAGTCCCAACTGTCTCTATCACTCCCTAAATGTCACATTCCACATTCCGTTAGTCATTTGAGTGTCCCTAAGACCTTGCAGTGTAAAAATTTCCTGACAAACTGAATATGCTGGGCTTGCTTAAAGCAACAAAATGTATCAGGCTTAAAAAATTGACATTCCTCTAAAATTTGTTCTTTTCAGGTCTGAAATATCACAGTTACTTTAATTGGAGAGAGATTGTTGCTGTTCTGGGAACCCTTCTTCATTTTCTCCCATCCTGCAAATATTTTTCTGCATCTACAAAATCTGCAGGACTTTTATCAAAAATTCTTTCTTCTACTACTGAGAGTAATATCCCAAGAAAAAGTACTGAAGACTTCTGACTGATGTAAACATAAAAGGTTTAAATATGTTTTTTCTTAAATATATTAGCTTTCATAGAGTAATTTACCATTAGAAATGTAATTAGGAAGTACTGACAATTCTCCTAACTTTTGGTCTATATTATGCTCTCAGAAAGCAAAACTATGTAAAAACATCAGGGATTTCCCTCTACTGTTGCTTCTTGGAGACATTATGTTTCCACATATGATTATTTGACCTTTGGTAAATATACCCCAGCATATTTCAATACGAAAGTGGTGAAATGCACATATTTATGTGCATTTTCTGTGGGCAGGATCGGTTGACTCCCTGTTTTTCCAGAGAAATGGGAGCCAAACTAGCGGCTTTCATTAAGTGGGAAAGTGTGGCCTGACCAAAAGATTCCTTACAACCAAATTTTTTCTAAGATTTGATTAAATACGGTGGCTGTTTGTACAGACAAACTAAGTTCATATTGCCTTTCTTACTCCTTTATACTAGTGACATATCTGCTAAAAAATATATGAAGAGTACAGCTAAGAAAGGATTTGTAATCATCATTTAGGTGCGTTTTTATGCTAGATAATAAAATGACACATACTGAACTCGTCTTAGCACCAACCTGCCTTTCTAAAATAAACTCTGGGCACAGTTATATTGTTTTTCTTTAGAACTCTGGTTTAGGGCTTACTATCCATTTTTATAGACCAATAATTAGACTCTGCCCCAAAGAGGTACCACATTAATATTATGATATGTGCAAAAACAATCAGGTATTGTAATAATGGGTATGCTTCAATATCAGAACAGCATCATCAGTTTCTAATATTATTACTTAGTATTAACAAGAAAATATTCTTTTTACTTCAATGAAAGAAAAATGCTACCAGTAAATGGATGTTGCACTTATTCATAAGATATTAAATAGGAGTCACCAGATGGTGCTGTAACACCTAATTTTATGAAGTCCTTTGTCTGAACAAACAACAGGCTTTCTCTTCAACCACAGGAAGAACTACATTCTTTCTAGTTCAATGATGCACTTCATTTTAGGGAGAGCTCTTGCAAGCAACTAAAATATGTGCTTTCTATCTTGGTTTCATTCACCAGTCATTTTGGTTGAGATAAGTAAATTTTATGTGTTTGGGTTGAGAATCCTCAAACAGATGAATTTTCTGCATGTAATGTGTCTCTGTGAGAAGAAAAGTAGGTGGTGTAAAATTAACACCTTAGGAACATAAGGTAAACTGCTAATTTCATTCTCAAGATTGGCTATGCCTTGACAGAAGACTAACAGTTTGCCCATGATATTAAAAAAAAAAAAAAAAAAAAAAAAAAAAAAAAAGAGTCTCCTTTCATCCCTGTTTAGTTATACAGCACAGAAAACTTCCTAATTGGAACACTTCAACACCAGTCTCGGACAGTTGCAAAGGGAACACTGAAACTCATGATGAATTATATAGGCTTCTGAATTTATGGCATCTGGCATTTCACACGTTTTAGTCTATGGATTTAGATGGATACAGACATAACATAAAGCTGTCTAAATATAAATTTTACATCTAAGGTATTCTCAGTTCAGACACTTATCGCCCCATACCAGTGATGCATTCTGTTATGCTTGGGGTTGCTTTGACCAGAAAGAAAACTTGCCTCTTTAAGTCCATGACTTTTAAAAGGATTACAGGCTTACTTTTAAGAAAGAAGTAATGGTAAAATGCTTGACATATGATCCAGTCATTGACCTTAAAACTCTGTAACTTCCCTGTAAACAGAGTCAGGTATTATTTGCTTAGATCTCTTTGTTTATTTCTACATCTCAGGTGAAAATTCCAGTACTGTTTCCACCCGCAGTTCTTCAGTAACAAAAATACAATGAAAAGGAGTAAGGAAAGGAACTATGGGACAACATTGTTTATCTGAAACCAAAAGGAGAACTGGAACTTCATTCTTCTGTTTTAATTTTATTTCCTCAATCACTTTGTACTTCCTTCACCTTTCCCCCTTTTTACTTACTTACTCACCATGTCATCTTGTACTTTTGCTGTCAGATTAGACAGGAATGCTTGCTTTCTGTTTGTTTTGGTACACAAGAGGCAATGAAAAGACTCCTTCTATCAGCTGGAAAGAAATGTGAAATACTTTTTTTTTGCATATGCCAGAAAGTGAACATGGAACGTTCTCCCTAAAACTCGCAACAAGGTCTTCTGACTTCTGATGAGTGATGAGAATAGAGTGTGTGATAAATATTAAAGCCAGAATGTAAAAGCATAGGAGAACACAAGCGGCAGTGCTTATTACAGTAAGTCTTAAAAGTAATAGTCTATGTTACATTATTATTTATAATTAATCATGTTGTGATTCTTTTTTAAAGCTTTTGAAGATTAGTTAGCCGATCAAATGCTGCCTCATAACTTCCAGCTTGTCATCCAGTTTGTCTTCAGATCAGAGGACTACAATATTGAGTTAAGATTCTGTGTACCTTTGCATACAAGAACTTGCAAAAGTGAGGATAAAAAATAAAAATACACTACAAGACTTATGTTAATGTCCTGGTTTGGGCTGGAATAGAGTTCACAGAGTGTCCCTTTGCCCCTCTGATTCCCTCCCCATTCCCAAGTGGAGGGAGGGTGGGTGAACGACTGCGTGGCGTTTAGCTGCTGAGTAGGCTGAAACGATGACAGTTAAGTAAAAAAAAAAAAAAAAAAAAAAAAAAAAATCTAACAAAAAAAATCAGGAAATATGGGAATAAAATAATAGATTATCAGGTGGTTTGCTATAAACAAGGTCTAATCTTTCCTTCTGTATATTGCACTCCAGATAATCTCAGTCCTGATCTCTAATTTTTAATTGGTCCAAAACAAATGATTTCAAAATGGAGTTAATTCTAATGTAAAACCTTCAAGATATCTCTTGGCTATTTTTTTCAATACCTTATTAAGCTAATACTTAAAAATACATCTTTTATTGTTTGAATTTATTTGTTTTAACTTGATATAGAGTCTAAGGCTGGAACAAGCAGTTGGATGACTGTGACTACTGCATATTCTGACAGCTATTATTACAGGTGTTATTAACCTGTAAAATATCTGAACAACAAAAAGTTAATCAAGATCTATTCAAGTCTCTTAAAGCTAAAATAATGCCTCTTACTACATTTGCCTCAGCTAACCTGTCAAAGATTGACTAATATCAAGTAATATTACTGAAGTTATCGGGACTATACCTTGAAAAATCTCATTAGCTAATTTTAAATTAATGGCATATGTACATAGAGTAGAAGAGTAGGAGCCCTACATTCAGTTTTATAGATGGAAGTTATGATGCCATCTAAAATTATCAGCAGACCTTCATAATTTCACAGAAGCTCTCTGCAATGTTAACTGTGTTGAAAAAAGTAGTTTTTGGTTTGTCACTGTCATTTTCCCAAGCATTAATTTTCACATCTTATTAAATAGCTATTCTCCATTAATGAGCTCTAAGAAGAGTCAGACATATTTCTCTGCAGTTATTGTTTTAATGCTAGATTGTCATATTTCTGTCACAAGCACAGATGCTTTTTGTTAATCAGCAGTAAGGTTTAGTTCCATTAGAACTTTCACACCCACTTATCACATGAGGTGTAGATGAAATAACCATCTGTGTAAATCTAAAAACTTTTTTTGAGATAGACCAAATTACTAATTCATACATTTATAGTAGTTTATTTATGTCCCGATCCGATATCAGGGAGGGTTCTTAAACAATCCCAAGAGTGAGATTAAGACACAAAGGAGGTCAGATGCTGTACAACCTTGTGAACTTTATTAAACAAGCGACTGATAGCAGTGATAGGACAGGGAGAAAAAGGAAGGGAAAGTCAGAATCCCTAAGCTAGAAAACAGTAGAGATGCATCAAGACTAAGTACCACCACTGAGAATCCAGAGATGTTCTGCTGGCTCAGTCTTGTGCCGGTGATGGTGTTCCAAGCTCTGCTGAAGTCTCCGCTCCGAGGAGGCAAGAGCCCCCCTTTTGAGAGGAATACGCAGTCCTTCTATTGCCTCAGTCCCCACGATTTCTTGGACAATTCCCATTGCCCATTCCCACAGAGCTCATTGTAATATGTGCCACCCCGTGGTCTTCCATGAGCACATGTCCAGGTGCTCACGGTGGTCTTGCGGGCGAGGGTGCACATCTTCCTCACCTCCTCCACCTGGCTCGTGTGTAGGTGCAGCTTGGTAGGCACTGCCAGGGATGTTGTTGTTTTAGCTTTGGGCAGACTTCGTGGTTTTGTTGGGGAGTATTGGTCGCCTTCAAAGCGTACTCCTTCGTGGCAACAGGATGCTGAGGCCAGGAAGTGGTAGTGGAGCAGCAGAAATGTTGAGACAAACAGAGTCCAACACAGTCCCTTACAATTTCTTATCTCTTGGCTAATCCATTTAGACCTGCATTTAGTATATCAGTGCATTTACATTTTTGTCAATCAGGAAATCAAATATTTTGGTTAGACACCATTTGTTCTGATTAAAGTTCAATATGTTGGAGCTCAGTTATCCATTTTCTAGCACTCTATCAACATGATACAATAAATCTCATGAGGTTAGAAAATAGTTGGAGCTATTTGTCTTATTTTTTTTGCATTTTCAATCTAAAATTATCAACATGACATTAATACATATTCTCTTTTGAGATATGAAGGTGAAACTGGTTTATAGTGTGATTGTACAATGATTTTACGTGTGTATTCATCTATCAATCAAACCAGGAAGGTGATGCAATTAGTAAAACCTTAAAGAGATAAAACTTGATGAAAAATATATTATCAGTGTTCCACGGCTGTTCCACAAACTCAAATCTTATTCTTACACTTATCAGATAAGTAATTTAAAAAGGTTGTATCAAATTTAATGTTTAACATTGAAGAAATATGGTGATATTTTTCTCTATAAGAACTTGCAAGGATTGTCTGCACATGAAAATATGATGTATCAATCTCCTAAATATTTTGTTGTATAAATGTCCTAAAACCAATTATACTTGGGAAGTTTATTTCTAACAGTTACATTTGGGAACAATAACTGTCAGGGGCAGGTAGAATTAGTCCAAATACACAGTCACAGTCTTTCAAAGTACAGAAGAAACAATCATCAAACATTATCTAGCACCTCATTTTCTCCACTGGTATTTTTAAAGTTAGTGACAGTGATTGAGAGATGGGACTCCGGATGGGTGTTAGTAAGAGGTCAAGAGTTCGGAATTGGAATCAAAGCTGAAGTCATGGTCGAAGTCAAAGGGAAAGTCAAAGTTGTGGTTGAAGTCATTGCCGAAGTAATTTATTGTAAACAATCCTTCTACAATTATACAGTCTCTAACAATACTTGTCAACACTTGATTGGTCATGACCCTCTGTCCATAATACACCAGGCAATTCAGTGGCTACAAGTGAGTTACTGCTATCCTCAGCCTATTGGTTAATTAAATCTTGCAAGCACAAACACAATGTCCTATACACTTTTAGCTCAAGGCAGAAAACTTTCCACTGTTTAAGAAACGGCCAGATATTTTCCTTTAACTGTCTGCTTGCATGTTTTCTTCAGACAAAGCTCAGCATCCTTATCTTGTTTTTCTAGATTCTTGTTTGGTTATCCCAAGGCTTCTGGCCAACCAGGGTCAAGATGTCCTCATCATTCACAAGCTGTACAGCTCTCTCAGTTCTTCTTCCCAGCCGTCCTGCTACAGTTAGTTCCTCATATTTTTATTCACCCCTGGAAGACCTGAATTTGTGGATGTGAAATCATTTGAAATTAGTCCTCTATGATGCGATTCACTTCAGAACATGTCCTAGTGAGTATAAGCCTAGGCTCACTCTTTACTTAAAACACACAGTCAGACAAACATAAAGGGAATATTCTTCAATTCTCTTATACAGGGCAGACACATTCCTTATTATTAAAACAAGATGGTTATTTTGCACAGTTTGCATGGGCAAAACTTCTCCCATCAAGGCCATATTTAGAGGCAAGTTGTGTTTACCTGTGTACCTGATGTAATTCTTTATTCCTTCGTTCTATTTCCTTCTCTGGATGGCAATAGCTAGATTTGATTTTTACTGTCACTGTGAGTCAAGAATAACAATTATGAACTTGGGAGTAAGATGCTGCAAAAATGCAGCAATACCACACATGCGAACAGTCTGAATCTGGTCACTTAAATGCAGAAGTGTGACCTATCATGATGAATTACTACAAATGAAGCATGATTGATTGATTATACCCTGTCATAAGAGGTTCCCTCAGAGCAAAGGAATTAATTTAGATAAATATAAAGTAGTAATACACTTAGGAAAATGTAATATCAATGGGATGTACAAAACTGGTAGGTTCTGGTTAGGAAATTGATAGCACTACAGACCTCACAGCTGCATGATATTGCACAAAATGTTTTCTGTATACAAATAAATATAAAAGAAAGTAATACAGTCTCAGTAACATTTATCCCTGAAGTAAATTTTGTGATCATCATCTTAAAATTTGGCAAAAGTGAAAAAATAAAAATTATAACAAAATAAACCCCCCTAAAACTTACAACCTGGGATATATTAATGTCTTTTTATATCTACCAGGAAAAGGTGACAAAGTTGAAATTTACTGTGTATCAACCAAGATACAATAGCTGTCTTTGAAAGAGTTAAGGAATAATTTAAACATTACATATCAATGAGAAAATCAGTATGAAAAGTCTGTTGCACAAAGTGCAATTCCCAATTAAAGCAGGTACAATTTGCCAGAGAAGACATGACACTGGAGGCCCAAATAAAGAAAATTTGACTGCAGACATAAGAAAAATCAGCAAATTGGTTCCATTTTCAATCATTTTGCTGTCTTTCTCAAAATCCTTTACAGATTGTCATTACTTTTTGGTATTGTGATAATAGTTCAAAGTGGGAGTCATTTCACCTCTCCAAGACATTTAACTTACACCTGAAGTTTTTTGACTATTAATGTACTTATATCATTAAGATACGGAAAGAGGATTTTAGGCAGTAAACCTTCAGCCCCTTCTGCAGGCTCAGTTTCTGTGTGTGCTCATTATGCAGATTTAGATGCATAAAGATCCTCCTTGTTGTTTTAAATATCCATCTCACACATGGGCAAGATTCACCTCCTTGACTAAGTGTGTTTAATATCCTTCTAGGCATTAATCTATTTAATGGAAGCTCCCTGTAGTTTCTAGAAAGCTCTTAAATTTAAATTGACTCCAGATAGTAACTGCCTTTCTCAAGCAGTTCAGGTCTAAAAAGTGATGACTTGCAGGGTTGATGTTTCCATTCCTTACCAAAGAAACTGTGTCTGCCTGAAGAATATCTGTATCAGGGCCAGTATTGGAATGTGGTGCTCAATGTTTTGCTTACATAACCACCACAATAACCCATGTGATATTGTGAAAAACAAGGAGTGGTCTCTCACCTTCAGCAGAGGATCTAGACCAGTAGTAAGGATTGTAGGCTTGTTGGCTATCATGACTTTGTTCCGGAAAATAATAGGCTATGTTTTCAAGAAAGCCTTTATGAAGCTATTCTTCATTACAGGCTACCATCCTTTCTGGGCTTTCACAATTCATGTTTGCAATGTAGTTATAAGAAGTTTGCATGTGGATTTGTGGAGGGCAAGAAGATGTAGTAGTCAAGATAGAAGAGTAACATTTATGCTGGATTCTTCCCAGCCTTTCATTCTTGAGTTAGCAATCTGAAATGTTTTTGCTGGGAAATATAAAGGTTTTGAATAAAAGTTGTATCATAAATAGTAGGATTGATATATATTTTAGAATACTTATCATTTGTCCAGTTAGCTTAGAGAGCCTGAGTGAATCAGTCTTAATTAGGGTTGTTGTTTATCCCATATAAATGTAACTATGAAATTAAGGTTCTAGTCTAAACTAACCAGCTAAGATCATTGATGGAAGGAAACAGACACTTTAAAGAGGTGTCTAAAGAAAATGTGAATATGGGTAGATGAATATGGGCAGAAGCTAATATGTTCCTACTTCCCCCTAACAGCTCACTATTTGGTAAGGCTGTTTGTTAATTTAGATGGAGTGGAGCTCCCAGCAGAAGACATTCATGGCACCTCCCTCTCCTCAATAGCTGTATAGGGGTATAAGGCGCCTAAGATTGACTGGTTTACTAGATTTCAGTGTTGGAGCGATTCCATCACAGCCATGGTATAATTAAATCCCAGTGAGAAAAGTTAGGCCTGGGAATTGGGAGAACTGAAACATCATTTTGACATTATTTTGATCATCTTGCATATGTTATATATTTGACATAGAGCAAACTATTTAGGGTTATCTCTCTTTTTTTCCGACATTCTATTAATAAAGAACAAGTGTTGTGTGAACTCACCAGTCACAACTACTCTAAGAACTGTTTTGCCATCCCAACTTCACAAGTTTTTGCTGTACTTTTGTTGTATTAATTTGGTTGTAGCTTTCTACACTGAATCTTATTATCTAGTTTTAATTTTTTCAACACTAGTTGTCAGCAGGAAACATGCAGTAACTAATGAAAAATCAAAGCATTTAAAATAGATAAATTAAATTTAATAAAGTTGAGGTCATTATATCATATTAAATACTATCATCCAGATAATTAATTTTGCCTGCTTATTCTTACACTGAAGGCAGTAACTTTTGTTTTATTGCAGTTTATACTTAGTAAGAACATCACAGTAGGATAACAACACAGCACCGGGACTCATTGTGAGGATGCTGCATAGACCGGGGGTTGTCTAGGGGCCTGGATCTAGAGGAACCCCCAGTGCCTGGCAACCAAGGCTCATGTCACCCCAAAGCCCCAGGCAGGGAAGCCAGAGGGCATTGGGACAGTCCCAACCCTGGGCATTCAGCATGTCAAAGGGGACAGGTTGAGGAGAGGCTGGGACGTGAGCCGGCGGTTGGGCCCAGCTCAGTGGGGTCCATGGCCAGGCAGGGAAGGGCTGTGGGGAATTAGAGACTGTCCTTCTGCTGTGTCACAGGGGCAGTGGCTGATGGACCAGTGGGGCTGACACAGGGTCCTGGGACCTTGTCAGGGTGGGGGGAGACCCAGCGGGGCTGGGCAGGGACAGTCAGGCCCATTAGTGCCCTCAGGGCCCTGCCAGTGATATTTATTCTGTAGACACCTAAATTTTTGTCTACACATAGGGGTCTACATACCTGATATAGATCTGAAAGCTTCCTGTATAATAACTGACTATCCTGTGTTTGAGTGAGTGGTGGGGTTTTTTGGTAGCAGGAGAGGGAGCTATAGGGGTGACCCCCTGTGAGAAGCTTCTTGAAGCTCCCCCAGCTCCAAGTAAGCTCCTCCTCTGCACCAAAACTGAGCCAATCAGCTATGCCTCTGTGATAACGTATTTAAGAAGGGACCTCAGAGGAGGAGTTGGGCTTGTGAGGAGGAGTTGCGGCAGATGCGTGAACACCAAGGTCAGTGGAGGAACGGAGGAAGAAAGAGGGGGAGAGGTGTGCCGGAGCAGAGACCCCCCTGTATCCTGTGGTGAGATGCCCTGACACCCATGAAGGTCTACAGTGGAGCAGACACTGATTTATGGCCTGTGTTTCATTTTGTATGGTTCATCAAGGTGTCTGTGCCTGAAGAAGATAGGGATCTTGTGGTAGAACAGGGGTAGCCCCGCTGTTGTAGTTGGGACACTCCCACATGCTGCAATCCTCCCAGCGCTGAATTACAGCAGCGGGGTTACCTTTTCCCACGAGACCCCGGCCTTCTTAGTGCACAGCACCTTGGTCATCCGGGCAGAAGCCACAGGCCATAAATCAGTGTCTGTTCCACTGTAGATCTTCATGGGTGTCAGCGGGGGGGCGCCCTGCCGTCTCACCACAGGATTCAGGGGGATCTCTGCTCCGGCACACATCCCCTCTTCTTTCTTCCTCCGTTCCTCCACTGACCTTGGTGTTCACGCAGCTGCAGCAACTCCTCCTCACAAGTCCCAGTGCATGTCACTATGCCCCTTCTTAAATACGTTATTGCAGAGGCGCAGCTGATTGGCTCAGTTTTCCAAACAGAAGTGGAGTTGACTTGGAGCTGGGGGAGCTTCGAGAAGCTTCTCACAGGGGGCCAACCCTATAGCCCCCCCGCCCCGTTACCAAAAAAAAATCCACTACTCACTCAACCCAGGACACGAGTCTGCCTTTTGCTCATGACCATAATGGGTGATCTGCCTTTTCCGGTCCTATATCAAATCCCTAGACTGGCTCATTTTCCATTCTCATCACTGGAAGAGAAGGGAGTAGTGAGTGGCTGCATGGTGTTGGGCTGCCGACCAGGTTCAAACCATGACACTGACTTTCTGGTTAAAACAACCAATGGCAGTTTATATAGTCTATTCTAAAGCAAAAGAATGACATAAAGGTTTAAGCTAAAGAATTGCACAGGTGTTCATGTAATTGGAAATTATTTGGGACACTATTTCTGGTCCAGTACTGCAGTTCAAGGATGGTAAAGGTGTCCTATAAGTCACATCTGCCCTACCTATTTGGATCTCTTGAATCTTTCCAGCACCACATGTGGCAACTGAAGCTTACCCTTACATAAAAGAACGAAATCCTTACAGACTCTGCTGTCCATATTGGCTAGATCTCCCTTGACTATATGTAAACATGTAACTTATGTGTCAACAACTGGACATCAATTCAGTTGCCTAAATGAAGGTGTTTAGTGCCATTTGAAATAACCTATGGTTACTTTGTTCAGCTACTACAGAGGCCTTAATAAAGTTATGGATAATGTTGTAATTATACCCATTAAAATATTTTCCTTATCTGACTCAGGGAAGCATTATTGAGCCATTGAAATTCCCAGATCTTTTGCTGTAACTGCCATATAATCTGTTGTTTCCTATCCTGCATTTGGGGAGATGATTATTTCTACCTAATTGTAAGACTCAGGACACAGTCTTAAAAGATGATATCTTACTTTATTATGTTGCTTTTCCAATTTATTATGGTCATTTTCACTTCTAATCTTGTATTCCTATTCCATTGACAGAATCATTTTTAGTAAGTGGAATTGGCTGCTTAGCAGACTCTGCAAAACCTGCAATGATACTTCCTAAATATTTGGCAAGATTCATTAATAATAACACATAAAAAACCTTTGCACAATCAAGATATGGGAAATCTACAGATTCTCATCTATCTACAAGGTTTGTTACCCTGTCATAAGAACAAAAAAAAAAAAAAGACATTTGTTTGACAAGAGTTGTTCTTAACATGTTGCTCTTATTTACCTCCTTGTTATCTTTTGTGTAGTTACAAACCTTTTATTTGATTACTTGTTCCGGTACTTTTCTGGAAAATAAAGTTGATATTTATTTCCTTCTCACCTGTTTCCCCCCTCTCTTCCATTTGAAAGATAGACACCTTCTCTTTTTGTTTTGTTTTGTGTTCTTAGTCTTTAGGACCTCATCCATCTTTCATGAGTTCTCAAAGATAAATGCCAACAGCATATCTCTAATGCAGACATGCAACAAATGCCCTTAAATGTTATGATTGATAGTGTTGCATTGCCAAAGACTTAGAAACCTTGTTCCAAGAATGAAATTCAAAGTAATGAGATAACCATCTAAAGGGTAATATTTGTAGAAGAGCAGAAATGGAATTCACAGAAGTTAGCATCCTCAATGCTGGATATATATACCACACAAAAAAATATTTTATTTAAGATCTTTGTTTTTGCAAAATCCCCACCCTTGCTATTTAGGAACCCAGGTTAATCTGGATTCAAGAGTTGAAATGCCCTCTGAACGTATAAACATGAATAATAATAAGAAGAATAAAGTCTCTTTCCTTTCCCAGGCAAGTGAGCTCATGCCTAAATTATTAAACAAAGAAAGTACCAATAGCTTTAGGCAACAGAATAGGCATGGTCTAAACATGACTTGAAACTTGTGCATTTCTAAGAACTTAAAAAGAAGGGAAACTTTTTTCCTGAATCTTTAAGTTTTATTCAGTATCACTTCTCATTTTATTTTCTTGTTCTTATCTGACTCCTTACGTCTTTAGAGCTGGTATAAGTTGTGTTGGTTATCTGGCTACCACTGGTAATTTTAATGAAAGAGTTCAGTCTTGTTTCTGCAGAATGATGCAATAATTATTTTCTTCTTTCTTCTTATATAGTTTAATAATGTTTTCTTAATAACACTGATGATTGTATATTATTTCATGCATTAGGCTTTTGAATTTTTTCCCTAGAAAAGGGGAAACATAACCCACATTTTTAAAAAGGGAAATAAAGAGGACTTGGGGAACTACAGGCCAGTCAGTCTCACCACTGTGCCTAGAAAGATCATAGAGCAGATCCTCCTGAAAAATATGCTAGGGTACATGGAATATAAGGAGGTGATTGGTGACAGCCAACATGACTTCACTAAAGACAAATTGTGCCTGATAAATTTGGTGGCCTTCTACAATGGGGTTATATGGCTGGTGGATAAGAGAAGAGCGACTGACATAATCTACTTGGACTTGTACAAAGCATTTGCCACTGTGCCACATGACAACCTTGTCTCTAAGTTGGAGACATGGATTTGACAGATGGAGCACTCGTTGCATAAGGAAATGGCTGGATGGTAGCACTAAAAGGGTTGTGGTCAATATCTCGATGTCCAAGTGGACGGCAGTGACAAGTGACGTTCCTCAGGGGTCAGTATTAGGACCAGTGTTGTTTAGCATCTTTCTTGGTGACATGGACAGTGGGATTGAGCGCACCCTCAACAAGTCTGCTGATGACACCAAGCTATGTGATGTGGTCAACACGGTGGAGGGAAGACATGTCATTCAGAGGGACCTTGATAGACTTGAGAGGTGGGCCCATGCAAACATCATGAAGTTCAAGGCTATGTGCAAGGTCCTGCACATGGGTAGAAGCAATCCCATGCACAAATACAGACTAGGGGATGAATAGATTGAGAGCAGCCCTTCAGAGAAGGACTTGGGGGTATTAGTGGATGAAAAACTTACTGTGAGACAGCAGTGTGCACTTGCATCCCAGAAAGCCAGATGTATCCTGGGCTGCATCAAGAAAAGTGTGGCCAGCAGGTTGAAGGAGGTGATTCTCCTGTTCTAGTCTGCTCTTATGAGACTCCCATTGGAGTACTCTGTCCAGCTCTGGGGCCACCAATGCAAAAAAGACATAGACTTGATCAAGCAAGTCCAGGGGAGGGCCATGAAGATGATCGGGGGGCTGGAGGACCTTTCTTATGAGCACAGGATGAACGAGTTGGAGTTGTTTAGCGCGGAGAAGAGAAGGCTCTGGAGAGACCTTATATCGGCCTTCTAGTACTTCAAGCGTGTCTACAGGAAAGGTAGAGAGTGACTCCTTCTCAGGGATTGGGGTGATGGGATGAGGGGTAATGGTTTTATGCTGAAAGAGGGTAAATTTACGTTAGATATAAAAAGAAATTCTTTACTGTGAGGGTGGTGAGACACTGGTACAAGTCACCCAGAGAAGTTGTGGATGCCTCCTCCTTGGAAGTGTTTAAGACCAGGTTGAATGAGGCCTAGAGCAAGGTGGTCTCATGGAAGGTGTCCCTGCCCATGGCAGAGGAGTTGGAACTAAGTTATCTTTAAAGTTCCTTCCAGTCCTAACAATTCTATGATTCTATGACTTTCAACCTATAGGTTCGTTCTACTGATTTATATTTGTCCTCTGTCATCTGACCTAGTTTCTATTTTTGGTATATCTCTTTAAGATCAGGTTAGTAAAGAACTCAGGATTATGAGAAATTATCTTTTAATTAGTGTCCCTGTCCTACACTCATCTGAACTTCCATTTTGAAATTATCTGGATTTAGATTCCAGCCATTACATAAAATACAAATGTTATAAAACATAATAATATCTGCAGCAATAAATATTTTTAAAGTATATTAGACTATCCAGTGTATGTGCCAGGTGTAGAGAAAGACCATAGTGAATATCTAAGAAAATATTAATTGTTTTATGGAAAAATACAAAAATCAATGAAACTATAGTGATATAGCTCTGTAGTAGTGATGCAGGCCAAAAATTTCATAGTAGTGCCCTTTAGTGAGAGAAATTGACTTATTTTTTAAACTGTTCATACTTGTTAGACTGAATGTTTGTCAGACATTAGAGTGGCTATAAAGGTAGCTATCATTATGCTAGAACATCTATATGATTCTGTTCATGTGCTTAACTTCTCTTATTTAACACTTACAACCTATGACTCTAGCTCCTAGCTCTCTTTTAGCTCTTCCCATTAACTCCTGATCAGTTTTTAATTCTCTGTTCCTGATATTGGCTCCTAACCTTGGACTTACCTTTTCATATATCTCCAGAGTATGTTCTTCCCTGAGTATTTTCCCCTGTTTCTCAATATTGTTCTGCACTTCTTACAGCTTCAGAGCTACTAAATAGATAAAGAATTTTGTAAGGGCTATGAAGGCTACTGAATTTTAGTTTTCATTCATAGCCATATCAGAAAATGTCTACTTACACAATCTTAGTTACTGGGATTTTGCTTTCATGTTCTGGTGTCACCAAACAACAATAACCAACAGATTCTCTTGTACTATTTTTGTATGTCACTTTTCACAATGTAACACTAAACTTCTTTAGATCATGAGTTTCATAAAATGCCTTCCACATATTTCTGTTATTTTTTAATACTTTATTTTCTGTTCAACACTACAGAAAACATCTATAAGTTCTTCTCTGTGGTTACAGTGTAAATAATATGAATTTAATTTAATTCTAGTCAATGACTAGCAGTGGGATTCATTTCTGTGTTGTGGATTTATTACTGTGTTGCAGGCAACAGAATTTCAGTGCAGCTTACATGAGGTAGAGTTCATAATTTACAAAGTTCCTGTTATAGTCATTGGGTACTTAAAGTTTGAATCATCCTAACAATAGGTATCCAGTGACATATAAGATAGCCTGGTGTATCTGTGACATCCATATGTGATTGACAGAAGCTGCAGAGGACCTATGGGAGATTTGTGTCAGACTGGATAGGAAGCTGAAAACCCGATTGGATGTGTCTAGACATGACAATTAACTGACTGAGGCAAATCCTTTGTTAAAATGAGAATGTCAATTTTTAGACTCACAAATGTAGGCTTCTACACCCTGTTCCTACCAAGATCTGAGAAAAGGTATATGTGTTCTTCTAATCCTCAGCTAATACCACCTTCTTCTAATAAAGCTTGTATGACAGAAATATAGAACCACAGAAACTCTGTAATTTTTACGGATGCCTCTTATTGCTTTCATCAACTTGGGCCAGATTAGAAGCCCTTTGATTAATACAAAGACTCACAGAAAAGCTTTCAATTTGTAAAACTAAGTATCTAATGTCCTTTTGTATGCTCTGGGATACCTTACATAGCCTGTGGTGTTGTTCCAGAAAGTTCTGGGTGTCTTGTAAAGCCTATATCAAATCTGATGCTCCAATATTTTGGAAAATCTAGGCCATATCAAACAAAAGTAGGTGCCTATGTTTAGACAACTGGATTGAACCTTAGTGAGACTTATATTCACTTAGCAACCCCCAAATATATTCAAAATGAGTGTTTAGAAGCCCTATTTTTATTTACAGGCAACAGCTGCAAATTCAACTTGGGAACTATAAATTAAAATGTCCTAGTGGGAAGGGAATTGACTTAAACTTCTGGAAGTAGATGGAATAAAGAAATCTGACCTACTATCCCAAACCAAATCGGCACACCAGTAAACTTAGTAGTTGTCAATATCTGAGACTTCAACGACAGCTGAAAATCTTCCTGTCACCCACAGAGTTGGATAATTGTGTTGCATTATATGTAAAAATAAAAAACATTGTCCCTGGTCAACACAATAAACTGTTTAGTTTTTGAGAAGTTTTTGGTTCATGTTCATTATAAAAGCATTCACTCTTTTTTTTTTTTTTTTTTTTTTTTTTTTTTTTTTCCCAGACTGGGATTCTTTACTCAGTTATCTTAATTTCATAACAGTTTTAAGTAGCTCTTATGTAATGCTTCACAGAAGAAACTATTGATATTTTAATCTCTGGTTTACAGATAAAGAAAATGAAATGTAAACATTTGCCAAGCTCAGGCAACATAGAATGGAATTATAGAAATAAAATTTGGGCATTAGAAATATTTGTCCAACATAAATCATTACTGTCACTATGATATTTCTATAATGGTTCCAAATTTATCTACCAAAATTTCTCTGTTTAAAAAACAGAAAAATGGAAGAGAAGAGCTTCTACTATTTCTTTTAAATTTTAAGTCACAGCATTGAAAAATTTTAAACTATTTCAGTTTTCCTGTGAAACTTCAACATGTCATTTTGATTTAAACTTACTGCCATTCAATTTAGTGGCAGTATCACAAGCCCCATGGATGTTTTTTTCAAAACCACTCTTCTCTTGGGTATATATGAATGCGATGCAACCCTAATTACATACGCAAAAAACCCCAGTGACTATTTCAGTATTGAAATAGATGAATAGGGACATGTAAATGCATCTGTTGATCTGCCTAAAATCCTCATCCAAATTATACAGTATAACTATGATTCTGGTTTTTAATGATTGGTTTAACAATTATACATTCTATCTGTATAGTAAACTTATCCGTGTTAATAATAATTGTCTGGTGGTACTGCCCCATTTTCTGTATTAGAAAGTTTACTGTGACCTCTAGCAATCAATAAGAGAGTAAATTGCATGTTTTCTCTACTGGAGAATTTTGGAGTCACTTGGAGAAAGATGATTCAGGCTCAGTGTGTTATTAGAAAACATAAGTTTATTGCCTGTAATTCTTCTATGAAATATTTCCTCAAATACCAAAACTAATCTTAGTTTTACTTTCCTTCTTCTATCCAGCATTTAGATTCATAAATTGAAATTTCCAAAGGTTATACTAATTAATATCATTACCACAGAGATTAAAGGTTAGTTTGAATGAGAAGAATCTAGGACAGGGAGGAAGTTTTAGAGATCTGTTCAAGTTCAGAATAAACTGTAAAAAGAATTGTTGCTCACAGCTACAGTTTGACGTAGATGTTTCTGTGCAAACAGAAGAGTAATAATTTTGGCCAGTATCACAGCTTGATATATTTTGAATGACTTGGAGAAAAAAAGTCTAATTTAAAGATAGGAGAGGGCACAAAAGATGTAACATATTGAATATCAATAAAGAAGCAAACATCCTAAAACTTTCAAACACAGATTCAAAGAAAGCTAAAGATTTCCTTGCAAGTATGGGATAAGTACCTATTCTTATTTCTGTATACTAAGTCATTAACTAAAAAAAAAAAAAATAATTTTGGCCTGGAGACATATTCTATTTTCCTATCATTTCTTTCATTATTATAAAGGTTGGTATTTCACACTGAAATTTTATGCTACTCAGTATGTGTTCATAGCAATGCACATACAGCTTTCCTTACATTCTTAAACTTGTTCCATTCTTAATGTTCTGATTACATTGGCTTTTGTAATTTCTATATGGTTAACTTTTTCAGAATCTCAAAATTGTTTACAGTAACTAATATTGCATCTGGCAATGTACTTAATATTCATTTGTTGAATGTAAAATCAACTATTCATGTGACCTTCAGGGTTCAGTTGGTTTTCAACTCGGTGACTGACAGTAAGAAGGACTTCCATCTTATTGTCTTCAGATAATTTAGTGTTGCTTAAATGGCAGATGATTCCTGTAACAAGAGAAGTATAGTCCAGAAAATGTTCCTGAAAGGTCCTCCATTAAATGTGGAGTTATTTAATTAAATCTTCTAAAGGCTTTAAATGATAAAAATTTATACACTTATTAATAAGCCTAAAATCAGTTTTTCATTCAAACTTAGGAGAATGAGAAGTGGCTTGTTGGAAAACAAATGAAGAATATGTATTCTTAACCTATTCTCTCTAAAGTTTGGACAGAGAAAGGAAAAAAAAAGCAAACAAAAAAAGAAATCAAAGCGATATTAATTTAGAATACATTAAAGGACTTCAAGATTATTTGTATGATTCATGGAAAAGAGACCAAGACTTTATTTCTGTATAGGCTTACAGATTTAATGTTATTAATGAAAGTCATTAGTAGTAGTACCAGATACAAAAGGACTTTAAAGGACTTAGGTCAGCTTATAATATGTGTCTACATTTCCAAAGTTGTCGTAACAAATAGAACTGTTAAACTAAAGCTAACATTTCAACAGATGAGACAAAACATTTAGTGCAGACTTAGGGTCTTTGTTAAAATTGAAGATACTCACACAGCTACTTTTTATGGTGCATATACTCTGAATAAATAATAGCTTTCCAGAACTGTCTTTGCATACAACTATAAAGAAGAGTCAATAGAAAATATTGCCAAGTTTTTCAGTTGGAAAAAGATCATACATTTTATCACTTCTAATGATATAAAAAACATATTTCTGTTATAACAGTCTTTCAGGAACTGAAATAAAATGTTAATGCTCCAGAATATTTTGAAATTTGATTAAAAATTTGATGTTATATTTAAATTTTCAAATTATTTCTATAATAGTTAATGTTTTGTGGCTAGTGTTTGTATTGCAGTAGCTTCATGCTTTGGTGGGTCATAAGAGCTGAAATACATGTATAATTTTGTGTTTAAGTGATCAAAGGAAGCTTCCAGTCAGATCATACTGAAACATGGTATCTTTTATTCTAGATCAAACTATATCTGTACTGTAAAGAGAATATTTATTTTGGCTTCAAATAAGAATTAAATCAAATGGCAGTTTGTTGCAGTTACCCACAAAACTGGCATACCTGTGTTTTGATCATATATTCATCATTAAACTAAGAGTATAAATACACACATATGAAAACAGCAGGCCTCCTTCATGAATAGCTTTTCAGTTGATTAAAGTGATAGGATTTTATTCTAGTATTTTAGTGGCCAAAGTGATTTAGAATTCTGGTAGCAAGGTAATCTATGGGAAAAGCATGATATAGAAGATGTGCTAGAACATTTACCTATGACTAAAATAATAGAGAAAATGGTCTAGGCACCGTTCTCTGTCCTTGAGACAGAAAAACACATCATGCCTCTGTCTATTCAACTAAGGGCTCTTATTCACCCACCCTGCCCCACACCTGGGCACAGATATGTGCTCTAACTTCTGGGAATAGTCCATGGCCTGTTCTAAGCTCTGAATTGTTCTCAGTTGTTCATCTAGAAAGTTACTTGGCCTGATCAAAACTGTGGCAGGGATCACTCTAACTATATAAGTACAGATAATCATGTTCCCATGATTATCATAATTAACAGTCCCTAACACAGTTTGACTTATAATTACAAATGTAAAAATTGAGAATTGTTTAATAAATGGCTTATCTTCTGCTTTCCTTAAGCATTAACTCTTTTTCCAGATTGAATTCCTAAATGTTTCTTCTACCACAATTCCACTTTCTATGGAATCCAGAGACATCTTTACAAATGTAAAGATTAAGTTTGATCCCTAAGTCATTGCTGAGCTCCAGAAAGTATATTTTCTATTTAACTTTAACATGTAGGGTTTTGTTTGGGTACATGACTGCCCAGAGTCAAGAGTTAAACAGAGAGGACAAGGAGGATGACCCTTAATTGTAATTTGAAAAAACCTGGAACTTATAATGCTCAAATTCACTGTGGGCAGGAGTAACTTTTCAGCAGATGAACTGGAAATTATACAACTCTCTCAAAATTAATCACTGGAAAGGAAATTTTGTAGGGAAAGTGGTGAACCACGTACTGCAGGCATTAGTCAACCACTCATTATCAGGACAAAGCCATTGCTGTCCTGAGATCAGCACAGGTTTGTTAGGAGTGATGTTTCAGTATTAGATTTAAAACTGTATCCAAACTCAACAGCTGGCCTTTCTCTCTATGATAAGATGAACTATCCCCCTATATTTTTGGCTTGTTCAAAATCTAAATCCAAATGTTATTCTGGATTTTCTCTGATTTCCATATAATCAATTTAGATATCATTACAAGCCAGGATATTCCTATTAAATATGGTCAGTTTCTCTTCCTTTTCTAAGCTTAAAGCTTCTTGTTTACTCTTTCTAAAAACTGTGGGAGCTCTGATGACTCCCAGTGTATCACAAAACACCCGTATGATTGATAATCAAGACTAGGTAAGTAACGGAGTGGTACTGTGCACAACTGCAAGACTAACACAGATCAATGGTTGAAAAGAAACATTGTACCAGTATCTGCTTCTGAAAGGCTATATAGACACATACTTTAAAATCTAAGGTATTATTATACACTGTGAAGTGTAGGAAATTGGCATCAATTGTTTTTTTTTTTTTTTAAATCTTTCCACAATCAGCATAATTGTAGTAAGTGGAGACACTTTCACTGCTAATTCTTTATATATTACCTTAAACAAAATGGGTTTGAATGTTATGTGGGGCTGTGACATCAGAGAACCCCCATACCTGTATTACACAGGGTTATTCACAGAACGTAATCAATTTTCCTCCAAATTTTATCTTCAAGAATTGTTTGCGCTCAAAGACAGTGGGCAGAAAAAGTTAACAAAGCAGAATTTTTTCTATCACTTTAGATTCATTCACACTGAACAAGATGATGGGTAGGAGAGAATCCAATTCAGAGTCAACCAGACAGCCATATACAGTCAGTATTCCAACATTTGCCCACTTAATATCCAGATACTGAATTGCCCAAGAATGTGACTGCAATTTTAATTTTTTGTTGCTTCCTTCTGGCAGTATTGTTAATGTGTTTTGTATCATTATCAGATGAAATACTCTAAAGTGATAAAAGAAACTGGTTTGCGTGGCATTTACAGTGACATACCCTAAACTTTTAATTGCTTGAAACTATGTGCTCCTACCTTTCACTTGCTTTATGCTATATACTCTGCCCTTGATACTTCTTTAATAAACTGAATAGTACACCTATTATTGCTCTAAACAAAAAAGTGAAAGTCAGTGAGGTGAGGACAGAGCCCCTATAATAAATAAACAAAAATATAAATATAAATAACTAAAATAAAATAATTGTTTAATTAATCAATAAGAGGAAGAGAAACTTTCTTGTGGGATGAAGCTAATTATTTAATTAATTAATCAATAAGAGGGAGAGAAATTTTCTTGTGGGATGAAGCTGGACTCTTTTAGATTATTTTGGTGCAATATATACAACTGGTTGTAACAGAGACAGGAAGGTGGGAAGATGTTAAATACACATTGCTGGAGCCGGTAACACATTCTCATTGTTTCAGCCTCCTTCTCTTGAGAAATATAATATTGAGGATGTTTGTGGTAACAAGTTCTTCTGTGATTCACCAGGCTGCTTTCTGGTTACTGAATGAAGGATCCTTTTGTTGCCTGAAGAAAAGTGAATTTCAATTATTACTTCACAACCAGTACTAGATCTGTAACCAGTACAAACATGGGATAACTTGCAGCATCACCATCTGTTTTCAGGAAGCCCTACTGCATTGAGACATTGATAACAAATGGCAGAGGCTTCTTGGGTGGGCATAAATACTGGGAAGATAGCTCTCTACCATGGACTTAGGGCAGATAATGCAAAGACAGAGAAAATAACTGTAACAATTCTGAACAAGGCTCTTTTTTTAAGAGGGCTGGTGCCTGTCCTTAGCTGTGAATTTCTTAACTCTGAAACGGAAGAGTTGTGTTTGTTCTCCTTCAGGGCTCATGAATCTTGTATTCTTGACTACACAGTGACAGAGCTTCAACATGAGGTGAAAAGGGTGTCCCCATTTTCTTTTCTCCTTCTTATTTCCTTTCCTCCTCCCATATGCTTCTGTGGTGATCAGGGCACACTCCTGGGAAAAAAAAAGTGATTTTAGTCTGAAATCCTTTAGATTAAGGATACTGAACTCAAGTCTCCCAAGTGATTTCTTTAACCAAGAGTCTGTCATACAAAACATGAGCAATGCCTCCCCTCATCACCTTTCTCTGACAGCTGTGTTTTAAAGGCAAAGCATCTGAAACTGTGTTTTATAAGTGGCTCAGTGTCAGGCATGCTCAAAGTACAAATTTCAGAACTTCAGTCCTACTACACTGGTCATCTTAAGTAACATGAATTCCATCAGGAGTTAGTTGACAGCTGTGCATCCTCAAGAAGAGACAAGAGCGGTTCTAGACATATGCAAAAATGGAATTTCAGAAATTAAGAAATTTTTAGGAAATTTAGCTGTTTGCTGAGCATGGGTGTTTTAAATAGCAATTAATCCATGAGGTGTGTAAACTCCACCTGCTTTTTTTTAAAGGACCATACATTCTTTTCATTGCATGTGCTTTGTCGGTATGATAGTACCAGAATTACTTCCACGATCTGTTATTCTTAGTCTTTTTTTCTGAACTGTTTAACCTTTTTTTTTTTTTTTTTTTTTTTTTTAATTGGAAATATTATGCTACTTTTCCCTTTACTCCTGATAAGAATTTTATCGCTTCTTCTGAATCACAGTAGATACAAATTTGATGTAAGTAATGTATCAGTCTGGATCTATCTTTACAAACTTCATAGGCTGAATTTTTACTGGCTTGTGCCTGAAGACATTAATATCTGGACAAGTTTTATCATTAGTACAATACATCTTCATAAGTGGAAAAATTAAAGAATTAGACTATAGATGGCTTATGTTGTTAATCAGGCCTAACTTGCCACTTTTCTTATTTGTCAAAAAATTAAATAACAAAAATGACTGCTAGTATGGTTATAGACCATAAATTTTGAGAATTTAACTCTAACAGCTGTTTGGGGGCAATTTTACTCATGATAAAATACATGAGAGAGTAGGTTCAGTTTCTTTCCCCAATTTTTAGTGTAATAGGGGAAAACTTGACTCAAGAAGATGTATAAAGTAGAGCTATTAATATCACAGAGTGGTTAAACCTGATTTTCAGAACCCAGTGTTAGAGAAAGTACAAAAAAGCCCGTATAACTTAAGCTAATCAAAAAAGCAAGGGGCTGATGTAAATAAGTCATTCAGCTTCCCTCTCACTGTAATAATGAATTACCTTTTCATGTTGGGATGAATTGCTGACTGCAAGTGTTGTTTTTATTTTGGTTTGTTTTGTTTTTTTTTTTTTTTTTTGTTTTTTTTTTGTTTTTTTTTGTTGTTGTTGGTTTTTTTTGTGTTTTTTTGTTTGTTTTTTTTTTTTTTCCAAATGACTACCAGGGCATTTCAGACATCGGTGTCAGACGGAATGTCTAACTTTAGATAAGTCAATTTAGGTGAGATGAATCTCAGGTTGGTTGACTGAGCAGATAAGAAAAAAATAACAGTATGTGGCTAGAGGTCATTTACAAGATGTCCTGTTACAATTTTGTGGTTGTGAGTCACAAAATATTATTACATTGATTGATTCACCTGACACAGCTGTTGTGAAAATGAGTTACTCTTTATATAGAGAGAAATAAATCCAAAAGATACAATTCTACCTTCTCTAGTCCAATACAATTCTGATTGACTATAGTAAGAGATACAACAGCATGAAAGGTGCAGAACTAAACTGTATGTAACTTTTCTCTTCAATTTACATTATAAGAAGGAAAATCCTTCAGAAGTTTTGGTACAGGAATTTTGTTCTTCTCCTATCTGGTTTCAAAAGTAGCAAAATCAAACAGAACAAGGACAGAAGTAAACCTTCAACTTTCCCCACATTTTCTTCTCCAAACAAGGCTCGTATATATTGCCTACAAATAAACAGACTTCCAGTAATTGAAAGATAATTATTTATTTTCCTGTGTTTATATCTGCTTCATTTGCTGAATGCAGGATTTCATAAGCTTTGAAGATTACTAAATACACTTAGTAACTCATTTTTTACCCATTGAAATGGGGAAAACTGTAACTGTGAACTCAATCTGATCATAAACTTAAGTTGTTTTAGTGATTTTAAGTTATACTTCAGTAGAGTAAAATGCTCTACACAGCTGATCTATTTTGTTGCAAACTAACAGTGGGGTTTATCCTAGCTAACACAGGTTATCTAAAAATTAAAATGGATTCAGCCCTAGAATAAGACACTAAAATTTTTGTATCTAAATGTGAGTTATGTGTAAAAATTCCTATTGGAGTTGATGAATATCTGCATCACAATACAGCTGCTACATAGAGATATGGTCTCATTTATTTTCCTTGGCTCTTGATGTAGAAGATTGTAAGCCTCCCATCACATCAATCCCTTGGGGGTGTCTTTGACACCCTAGGACATCTCAAATGACACTGGACGCTTATGATCAGGCAATGGAATTGAGTCTCTATTCAATGGAGTCTGAAGTACTTTTAAACCTCCTAGAGTGTCATCTTTCTATGATCCAAAGCCCAGTTTTAATACAACACTATGGAATAGTTTCAGTTCATGCATCTGATAAAATTGCCAAACTATGGGAAAGAGTTGTGACAAAATGACATAGACTAGAAACATGAAAGATAAAAAAGGTGAAACTGCAAACAAGGTAAGAGAGAGTGGTTCAAGGATTCTGTAGGAATAAAGGGTGAGAGAAATTTTAAGGGGAAAAATAAAAAAAAAAATAGCTTTTTAGTGCTAATAACCTATTGTATAATATTAAGCAACAAATGTTTTATACTTTTAAGTTTTATAATAGCTATATGTGTGATCTGTATCTAGGTGTAGTACTTCTACCATTATTTGTTGTTGGTTCCCAGTTTCTCCTGTTGAGAGTCTCTTCATTTTTTGCTCCAAATACCTAAGTCCCCCAATAAAAGAGCAATATGTTTTTCTATCAAGGTTTTATACTACATAAAATAATTTTTAAAAACCCACAAAGATACAACTGTAAAATATATTCTAATATCCTGCCCTCTGTCACTAGAAAACAGGATACTCATGGCAGTTATTATTAAATCCATTGCAACAAATTTGTGATGTAAAACTGAAGGAAGCCTGGGTCTTCAGAATGGTCTTGCACTGATGTATTCTGGACACTTTATTTCCAATGAGTAGACAAGAGTTTTCTTGGGGTATATACATGGGAACAAAGAGACAGTGGAGTGATGGTAAGATAAAATATATTAAACCGTTTTCAGATGAAGAGGAAAGAAGAGGTTATCTGGGCTTGAATTCCCTCCTCCACTTGTGCCATGGAACTATAAAACATCTGTACTTAATTTTTCCACACCTGAGCATAGAAAAGGAATTAAAAGAAACCTTTTTAACTTGAGGGATATGGAGAGAAATAGCCATCAGAAATTTAAGCCAAAGAGTGTGTAAAATTACCTAAAAAATATTCTACCCTCTTTCAAGGCCTATCCTAAATAATTTGAGAACAGAGATGACATTTAAAAGCAGAAGGGAAGGTGGGCAGGAAGATCAGAGCAGAAAAAATGAATTTCTTGTGCTGCAATATAACACCATCATTTTTCTTAATTATTCTTGACATTTCACCTATTATTCTGTGAGATCCCTCAGAGCATAGAGGAGAAAAAATGCCAGTTGCTCTTCAGAATAAAATGTGAAGAGGTACTTGCTGTCGGCTTTTACGGCTGGAGTCTGCCCTCTGATACACAGAATCATAGCACCACCTGTCTGTTAAAATTAGCTATTATGTTTGCAAATGTGCAACCCAGGGCAGATATGCAAAATGGTATGCATTGTGTGAATTTGTGTTGTAGAAAGCCACTACGGTGAACTTAATTTTATGTTAAAAGAAGAATATTGAAAATATAGTGAAGAAAAGTGATAATTAAGTGCTGAATTAACCCTCTAAGAACTTTTACTGAAATTTGTAGACCAAAATAAATACTATGTATTTGTATAGTGCATTTAAATTCTATATATTCTATAAAACTCACGACCAGTATTATAGAGTAATATCTATCTATCATAATGAATGAAACATTAATTTCCTCAGCTCCTCTAGGGTACTACTGTAAAACAAGGATTAAGAATTATTCACCAGAACCAATATGAAAAGCATGTAGATGCTATGCTAACAAACCTACAGTTTTCATAGAAATATAGAAAACAGTGCAGAAAACTCAGTCGAACAACTAGTGGTATAAAATTTTATATTCTTAATAAAGACACTCTCATCAGCCTTATTTCATTGTTCTGTTTGTGTGATTTTTTTTTTTGTTGTTGTTGCTGTTGTTTGTTTTTTTGTTTTTTTTTTGTTTTTTTTTTTTAATTTCTATACTTCATTGAATCATGAAGTATAGGTGAGAAATAAATTTCTAACTCACAAAATTACACCTATCAAGATAACCATTATTAAAAAAAAAACAATAACCAAACCAAAAAATCCTGCTTAATAAGGACTATACAATTAAAAGTATATTATTGGGAATTAATAAGGAGAAGTCACAGCAAATAATTTCACAAGACAGAATACATATCTGCTAGAAGGCCATCACTCATGTCAGAATGTATTTATCTATTTATTTATGTATTTATTCATTTAAGGAAATAATGAATTCTTAATGGAAGTACAGGCTCAGAATGAAACTCTATTTTATTCACATGAAACTTCTTGAAAATTTGATAAATTTTGCAGGTAAGCAGGTCTTCCTTAAATCTTTCCCATCTCTAATGAGATTCATGGATGTAAGATAATGAAACTACATTAACTGAAATCTGTAGAATCTCAGTCCCTTCCTCTCTACTAAAAATCATTCTGGGATAGAAAATCTTCCATGTCAATCCACTATGAACGGTCAATTCTCTAGTATTTTTTTAGTCCCTGTTCCTGTAAATTCTGCTCTTGTCTGCAATAATAGGAATTGTCCTGATCTTCAGTAGTCCTACTGACCAGTGTTAAAATAGAAAAAAAATGCAGTTGTCACTGCCTGCTGGATGTTAATACATTTAAGAAGGCATTCTTGCAAAGCACTTGTTGCATGTAAGGTGATGAATTAATTTGGTAAGAGATGAGTCCCCTTGTGTTCTAGCCAGTGCTCAGAAATTAGAGGGGTTAGGGGTGGCTGGATTTATCTCTTAATAGGTATGTCAATTATTGCTGTAACTATAGGCCTCACACCAGATACATGAACAACCCATATGCTGTAGGTGTGGTTGTATTTGATAGAAGCAGTCAGGTTCACGAACAGTGTGGTTTATCCTTGTTCAACAGCTATGGATTATTTCAGATTGCTTATGATAAATGCACAAACTGTAGCTGGATATATAGCACTACACGCAATAACAATTGTAATCACACACTTAATTCCAGGGTAATCACTCAGCGTAGCTGAGGGCACAAATCTTACCAAAAGGCGTCCCTTCTGGGATGGGGGCAAGGACCACAAACCCATCGATCTGTCCCTCTGATTTGGTGTCAAATTATTGTCCCTCCAAGTTTATGTTGGATTATTGTCCCTCTGATCTGAATACAAACTCAGGGGAGTATTTATCTAGATGTGGATGTGTGAGTGGATGGGACTGTGGCAAATCCACTGTTTCTTCAGTAATGATACAGAACATTCCTTGGTGCAGTGTGCTCACAGCTGTTGTGGGAAAAGAGGAAGAACTGGTGATAATGTCCACAGAGTTGTGCAAAACATTCTTTGAGAAAAGCAGAAGACCAGGAGATAAATCTGTATAGCTGTGTCAAGTATTCATTGAGAAAAGTGGAAGAATGGGACCGTGTGGCCTCCACCTTGCTTCTCATTCCATGCTATTGCCATGACAACACAAGTCACCAGATCTTCACCCTGTCTTGTCTTTTTTCTGGGCACCATGTGTTATGGAAATGTGTATTTTGCAGGTTTTTTTGCTGTTTTGCATTTTCCACACTTCCAACAGCAATAAACAAAAAACTTCCAGTCTGTATTCCTCCCACAGTTGTGAAAGGAGACAGAGAATAATAGATGTGAGCTCATTTCCTGCAAAAGGAGAAAATAAGTCCCAGATGAACAGTCAGGGCTGGAACCTTACCTACTGTTGCATGATTTCCTCCTCTTTTCCAGGGGGGTGTCATTATTTATTGTGACACTTATGTAGACCTTTGTACTTTGAGTAGGTCTATACTTAGGGGATGTACAGTGTTAAAAAATATGTTTAAACCAGGGTATGGGTAAGGAGAGTCTTGTAAAGAGGTTCTGGCACATCATCAAACAGTAACGTACAGCACATACACGTTATAGCTTCAAAGCACCTGGAATGTCCTGAATGAATGCTTGTGCCTGATTTGAGCATACAGCTGGGGATACAACATAATGAATGCTCCTTGGCATATCTTTATTGGATACATCCTAAGGAATGACCCATAAATTGTAGATACATAGCCATGGAGTTTTGTGTCATCTACCTTGGTATAGCTTCTAGGGAAAGGTCTTTCAACCTTTCTTGTTTCTATTCTTCAGAAACTAGTACAAAACACTTAGAGTTAATAAATTAAACATTGATTTGCAGATGAAAATTATATTATTAAAGGGTTTAATAGTTGTTGTTATTACCATCACCATAATTACTGTTACTACAGCAATCCTAATCAGAAATCTGAAGATAACTACTGTAACTAGGTCTCAGGAAAAATGCGGAATACATGTTATTTATTGACTGGTTTGTGGACCAAATAAATACTTCAAATTAGATGAAATTACGGTGAAAAATTTATTGTTGGATATTTTTTACTTATTAAGAACAGAAGATTACTAATATTTGATGAAGCTTAAGATCCTTTACTCTGTTTTCTGCAAATAATTGCGGGTAAGAATTTGTGGCAGGTCAGGCATGAATGTGCTCTTAGATTCTGACAATTTGTAGCCCAGGGACTTCCTGAGCCAGAAGCTATTTCTTCATAATTGGTACAATTGTCTTTTGAAGGAATTTTTAGTACATGACCTTGCAGAAAGGAATTCCATACCTATTACACAAGGTTTGATTATTTTTTTAAAGTTGTCTTGTAGTGAAAATAATTTTGAAGTTGACTGGAGCGAATAAAGCATCCAAGTAACATATTTTAGGTATCTATTTTCACACAAGGTGAATAACACTACAGATTTACTGGTTCCTCCCCTTGATCTAGGAGTTAATTTCTCTCTGTGTAAATTTGACATTATTAATAATAATAATATTATCCTAAATCATAACAGTTAATGTAAAGATATTCTGAGAGAACAATTAAACTTCACATTTTGATATTTACAGGACTCTGTGAGTCTCGGAAATTTAGAGGAGACAGTCACTCAAGGCAGAGTATTCCATGTCTTCCTGTTATGTTTTATGTCTCTCATCTGATGCGTCCAGGCCTGGTTGTTTCTTCTTCTGAAGCAGATGGTCCCAGGGTTGGACGTCCTATTGTGTTTCTTATTAACTGGATGTCTTATGATCACAACTCTTTTTCTCACACATTGTGAAAATCTGAACTTATTTAATTTCTTTGTTCCTGGTTGCTTGCCACTATTATAGAAAAAGAACAATATTCCATTTCTTCATTAAATCTGAAATTTGATCACTGCATACAAAGTGCTTCTGTTGTACTCACTAGAATTTATTACCTGAAGTTGTTCTCAAAACACAGAAATTTAAAAATGAAATTAGTTCAAGGGAATATATTTTTTACATTCATGATTAAAAAAAAAAAAATCTTTTCATGCTTAAATCACCAATAATTAATGTGTGGCTATAAAATAATCAGTTCCCTGAGATCTTTTTAGGGCATTAGTTTTTAATGAGCCCCATGCATTCTCAACATTTGAAAAGAGATAAAAAAAGAATATTCCAGTCATTTCATTACACTCTGAGGGGCTGTTATTCTGAGTCATAGTTGTGCAGGGCGATCACTAGTCTGAGATACTAGGCTAATGGCTACTGCAGGTGAAAAAAGCCAGCTAATCAAGACTGCAACAGTATCAGACAGGATTCCCTCTCTCTCCTCTCTGAGCTGTTAATTCATCTAGAATAAAAAGGAAAATAATCAAAGTAGACTGTCATTTTCAAATAGACCAGCTGTATCTCTTTCTCCACTGGAATGCAGTCACTCCATGCTGCTAACTGATGTCTTTCAAACAGATTCGATTCTAAGTAAGTTTAGATCCATGAGTGCACACTGCAACTTATTTTGTAAAAATCACCTGCTGTAGTTTTATATACATGTCTAGGGTCACACAACAGAGTTTGGATTCAATGCCTAAACTGGTAATTTTCTACCAGATTAAACAAGCTATAAAACCTAAGAAGAAACTTTATACTGCTGAAGATATATGTGTACTCTGTAATGAGAAAAGTAAGGTAATTATGACAGCTTGTCCTTGATGTCCTTCAACAGAAAATAATCTGACATAAATATTTAACAAAACCATGACAAAGAAAATTTACACTCTCCATTTAATGTTTTTTATATTTTATTAATTTTTAAATTATCGGATGTCTACATTTTTTCATAGCAAAGCCTTATAACTTGAGGGGGTTTTGCCTCAGGCAAAGTACTGCTGTTTGATTTATCTTCTGCACTTGTCTTGCTTTAACAACATGAACTTTTTTCAGAGAAGTGCAAAGCTGTGTTTGACCCCATGGGGAAAAGTTTTCTTTTTTAAGAAATGTGTACAAAGTATTTAATAAGTTATGTCACTCAGTTTTACTGTATATTATGCTTTCAGTGACTACAGTTAACTTTTTGAATCCCCAGATGCCAACATTTTAATAAAAACAAGACATTTTCAACAAAATGTCAGTAGCAAAGTGATCAAAGTGCTATGGGAGCATTTTGGCAACAGTTTCAGCTTTGAATTTCCTTTTCAGTTTCCAAAACATTCACTTAAAAAAGCGTTTATTGAAGCTGAACTGCCTTTATCAGCCTGATCAGAGCTCCATAAAGAGCATGCATGATTCAACTGCCTTTCCAAGCTTTAAAAAAAATATAACTTTGATATACGTCTCACAAGTACAACACAATAGTTTTCATGCTCACGTTTGTTAAGATTTAGTGCAGCCATTAAAGAACAGAAGGGCACTTTGGTGGCAATTCTCAGACATACCAAATATCCCAAAGCACAACCTTCTACAAATCAGAGATTAAGGACTGACAAAAATTTCCACTTGATTGCAGTTTTTCCCCTTAAACTTGTATCAGGAGTGACTATCTTTTCAATCAAATCTCTGAGGGAGATGATTTTTTATTTTTTTACTCTCTGAGAAAAATATCAACTGAGAGATAAAAAGTGACATTTTATGTGCCTTGTCCAGAAGTCAGTCGATTTATTTAAAAAACTTTGTGTGTGCCTGACCTATACATGAAGTTTGTGACATGTCCCTTGTCAAGTATTGATCACTTAAGACTCTACTGTTTGCCTACTGTAATGTAGTTAATAATCTCTTTTTATTTAGTTTTGTGGCTTTGAATTCTTATCATGACCCAGCCGATTTCTCTGGGACATTCTTGCTTCAGCTGTGTAAATGGGCTATGGAAATTAAGCCTACTAAAACACCTTTCCTGGTCAAACAGCTTTTGTTTTCCATCAGTTCACACTGCAAGTGGTTTGCATGCAGATTGATACATTTGGAAGCAGCAGATGCCATCAATCTTTATGATTTTCTGATACACATCATTTCACCTCTACCTCTTGTAAGGGATGGATGAGCAATCATGTTATAGTCTCCTTCAATGACGTAAAACTTTCTTGTTCATCTCACCTCAGCGTTTTGTGATCATTGATGGGTATACAGAAAGGGTGGGGCTTTCATCACGTCTCTGCTTGGTATCTTTCAGATGGCATTCCAATCTGCCAGACCTTCTTCTCTCTAAACACTTATGTTATACTGTTATATTGTTCATTGCTTCTCACTACAGGATGAAGAGAGTGATTAAATCTTGTTTTCTTAATGTACCCAGCCTATTTTTGTACAGACTCAAAATGTTAACAGAGATGTTATTCCTAGGGTCACTGGCAAATCTTGTATGGGACTGTGAAAAGCCAGTAAAATGAGAAGAAAATGCTCATATTTTAAGATATTTGTATATATCACACCACAGAAATAGGATGATGTTCAGTAGAGGATTTAGATCTTGCCTTGTTCAGAATTGGATATATTACCATCATAGGGTGTTATATGACAGAGTTTCTGAAGCTGCGATTATGCCACACAAGTAGTTTTCAATGCAATGGTTCATTTTACATAAATTTCAAATGTAATGAACTGAACAGTGATATTTCAGGCTTCTATTCAGCATTAATTATACACAGGTGTCTGCAACAGATCTTTCAACTAAATCTTAGGATCTACAAGTGCCTCTAAATATCTGTTTGAACCAGAGTGGGGAAAAATGTAACAGACGTTGATTTGAAAATCATCAATCATTATGGCAACAACCAGCAGCATCAGCCAGAAATACAGTGTCATTTATCAGATTTAAAAAGAAAAAAAAAAAAAAAAAAAAAAAAAAAGAATATGTAATCTACAATGAGGACTGAGAGAAAGCTACATTCTCAATATAAAATCTGATTTTAAAAATTTCAACTCAACTTCCCTCTAACTCTCTGCCTGTCTATATTAGAGACACTTCTTGCTTCTTCTTTGTACTTCTTAAACTTTTGCAGATATTTATTTGTGCATGCATAGAACTGTGCCAGTCTTATTATAGCACAGCAGTTCAGATATTACCTTGTACCTAAACTCGATCCAAACACAAAGCAAGAAATTCCTCTTCCAAAATATCACTATATTTAATATGAAAATATTTTTCACAATTAACTTAAGATATTGATAGAAGTAGCCTGCTAACAAGTACTGTTCAGATGTTATTTTCATTAAAGTGATCTGGAAGAAATAGTGTTCTCTTTTTCTGTAAGAATGAGGCAGATAAAGTGCTGCCCAGATGGTAGAATAGGCAAATTATTTTTTTTTCCCTCACCTAAAGTTATTCAAAACCATATCCCATATGGGAATAAGCTAACCATCTGGCTATATCTGTTTTATCTGACTATGGAGTGGTTGGGAAATCCCACTGGGAATGAAAAAGTCTTGAACTGTGATTCTTGTTCTAAATAGTTATTCTGAAATTTCCTTATATAGTCACTAAAAAAAGTTTGAATATTTCTGAAACAGGTGCCGTATTTAATATCTCCCCTGTTTCAGGTGACAACTAGTCATTCCCACACAAAATTATACTCTTGCTCTATTTCAGTGAATCTTGCATTGCTTTTTATAAAGTTGCACAACTTCACTAGAAGAGTGGGAAGATGCTAACCACACAGTGAAGCCTGTAATTTGCTGGTGACAAAACTCTTTGAGAGGAAAGGAACTGAGTCTAATTCTGTTCAGATATGTCAATATTTGAACAGTACAGCAATTGGGTGAAAAGAAGGTCACTTCCCAGAATTTTGGACATGGTCTCAAAGAAAGCACAAGTGGAAAGCAATCAATTGAGGAGTTCCCCTCCCTCAGTGTTTTGGAAGCTCTCAAAGTGCTTAGAACTGGGCATTGAGTCATTAAAGTCTGGCAAGAAACAAAAGTCTGCAGTCTTGGGGTTGTATCTATACTAGAAAGCTAAGCAGTGTTAGAAACTTTTCTTAAATTTTGCCTGGATGGTTAATTTTGCATACATTGATTTACTTGCAACTTCTTCCACATCCAGGTGCCACAGTACCTATTGAGAATTGTTGCTGGCCTGTGCTACCAGAGAAACTATGCCTGGAGAAATGTCTGAAGAAATGTATGAAGTCAAAAACTATGCAAAAGAGCATGTTAACAATTAGATACCAGGCACATGGGCTAGAGCTCATGTTGTGATCCTGTTAAATTTACTAGCACAGTTCTGGCAACTCCAGGTTATAGTTAATTGCAAGAGTAATTCAAAAAGTCGTCTTGTAGTAGTTGCTTCTTCCATAATGTGTCTCTTTTTAGCATTTTCTATGATATCTGTTTCAAGCCCTGTTGAACCCACATTTTAGCTCTTTGAGAACAGGAACACTTACAGACTTTTTTCTTCTACTTGACTAGCCTTTGCCATAAAGCTTGAGGAACTAAGCATCAGAGATTACTGACCTTTTGTCAAATATGGTTGAAATTAATGGTCTTCAGAAGCATTTGAGGATAACAGACAAACAGACATAACACATACACACATAAACTTTATTAATGCAATCCTAGTTTGACTAGGAAATAAGGCTAAAATGAAATAAAACAGATAAGAAAATTAACGTGCTTTTTTTTTTGAGGTGTAACTCCTTCTTCTCTTTAGATCTTAATATCAAATTGCATGCTGACTGACTCTGTCTGACACCTGGCTATTGCTTTCTTGATGCCTGATGCTTAAATTCTAGTTCCTATTGCCTTTCACATGAGTTGTGATCTCCTGGCACCTGAAAATCCTGACTCCTAGAACGCTGATAAAGATCATTCTTTTTTAGAGGTAGGAAAGAGTGAAAGTGAAGATTAGAATTATTTTGACTAGAAATAAAAATCTAGAAAATTATAGAAGAAACTGTTTCCCCAAAAAAGAAATAGAAATTTCTCCTACTGTTTTGAAAAATATATTCTAGAATATTATTTACACAGTATTTCAACATCACACAGTTAAAGTCCAAGATACTCACACTACATTTCTAACAAAAAACAAACAAACAAAAAACAAACAAACAAACAAACAAACAAAAAAACCAAAGAAGTAATATAAAAATTAAAGTTGTGGGGACTGTAAATGAAAAGCAGAACTTTAGGCTTTATTCTCATGATCGACACTATTAGTGATAGCAATGATGCAACAAAGAAAAATCTCAATGATATGAGATAGTTTCTAGTTATTTTTTGCAGTGAATTGACATAATAACAATTCACAATGACAAATAATTCACAGAGGAAAGAAAGTCCTCATTTACCTGCTGATTTTCCCTAGTGAATCTTATTTTTTAACTCTAAAATTACATAAACACAGAGTTATGCTCCTAACCTTGCCAAGGAGTTCCTCTGCCTTGATCATATGGAGTGTTGTGATACTTAAATATAATTCTGGTCAAGACTGAGAAATTATTCTTCATTTGGCTTTGTTCCCTGAGGCAGCTGTTAGAGTTGGCGTTCTCAAATATGCCTGACACATGCACTCTGAAATGTGTAGCATTCTCCAAATTTATGCAGATGTCCAGATGCTAGAGTGCTGATTGAGACATGGATGATGAAGGTTCAGTTCCATGATCTTTCCTGAAAGTAGGAAGTTCAAATCCTATTTTCCCACTTCCATTCAAAAGACATTAACCTTGAAGATACTCACTTCTTCAAAGGGTCACTGTCTACCTCTGTTACTGAAATCATATTTCAATTCAGAAGATTCATTTGGTGAGAAAACCATACACGAAACAGTATACTTCATTAATCTGGTAGATTAACAGGACAAGGGTATTGCTAAGAATGCGTCTTTTGTATAATATAATAGTATTTAAAGTGGGTGATAGAGATCAGATCACATACAGATGCTTTGCCCATAATAATACTATCTCTTTCTGCTTTAATGGCTTGTTTATGAACAACAGGACATCTTCATCAAGTAGTCTGGATATTATGGTGCAATTTGCAATACAGATCTGTGTCCCTCCTAGCAAAATGTATTTGACTTCATAAATAAATCATGAAATGTGTTATTTATCTTTTGGAATTTTTAAGAAACGAGCCATTTGGCCTCTCTGTGGAAAGCTGTAGCTGCTTTTCTTCAAAAATGGAGTCACTAAGGCATGTTTGAAGATAAAAGCTTGAATCATGTTTCAGGACACACCCTGCATTTAATATTTCTTATTGGCGACAGTAGAGCGTGTCTTGGATGGATCATATCCTGAGATGTCTTTTTCTATGTTTATATTAGTAAATTAAATGTTTCCAAAGAATTTTCATGTGCTCTGGAACATCTGTGTCTATTTTTTAAATTTTATTTTTTATTTTTACATTTATTTTATATTTGTTAATTAACATTTTGGATCTGGTTTCCTGTTTTGGGGGATAAAAGAATTTAATTGTAAGGACACACACTTAAGGACTCATTTAATGCCTTTCACCCTCAATGTCCTGGACACATTTAATTTACAAGTATAGATGTAGTTTAAACCTACTTATATACTGTGTAGGGTACAGAGATTTTTATTTCCACTGACTTACCTATCAGGTCCTAAGCAAATCTTTGCCTGTGATCTTCTTTGGATCTGATCCTAAGAAACTTGCTTAAATTTACCCAAGATTTCCATCTGTAGATAAAAGAAGACAGGTTAGACTCAGATGAAGTCATACTTTTTAATGAAGAAATCGTCAGTCTTTCTGCTTTTTAGCAAAGGTGTTCAGAGGAAGAAAAACTTTGTTTAGTGGATGGGAAGTTGAAAATTATTTCATACTAAAGAGACTAGTATAAAAATTAACAACATAAAATTGTCTGAAAGGAACAAAGGAACCATTCAGAAGGTGAAGAACTGATGAATGTTCAGAGCATATTTAAGAAAAAATATAGTAATTAGACATAGAGTAATGTTTTGGAGAATTTGAAGACTATATATGAATGTAATAAGAAGATGATGAAAAGTTTAGAGGACAACAAGTTAATGTTGGTTTTACAGAAGGGCATGATGCATTTAACCTTGATACTTAGGAAAAAATGCATGTAGGATGGTGGAGGGGCTGTATGGGAGGAGGCTAAAGCTGTCAAGACAACCGATAACAAATACATAGACCAGAATACTGACTGGAAGAACAAGAACAGGAGAGATATTTTGCACTGAAGAAAGAGTGACAAGACTTTGACAGAGCTATCTGAATACTGTAAGTCTTGAATTGGAGCTCAAATAAACAAGAGCTAATATCAGTGTGCTTTTCTTGAGACAGAAGTCTTTCATACACGGTGGTAGTGTCAGTCAGTTCTGTCAGTCCTTCTGTGTGTATATGTGTATGTCAATCACCTAGTCAACCAATGCAAATTTGTAATTCTGAAAGGAAATTATTGGATTTGAAATCTCTCCTTATGCACGTACAGAAAAACATGTATATATAGACATTCTGGAAAGCACTTCTATCACTTTTTTCAGTATGAAGAAGAAAGAAGTCTAAATGAAATTTTGGCAACCCAGTCTATGAAAACAGATTACTCAATTAGTTCAGCTACTAATCTATTTTGTGCCAAATTCATTTTCACAGTGTCATATTTATTGCAAAACTTGAATTCTAATGTTTGCTGCTGCTGCTTCTTTTTTTTTTTTTTTTTTTTTTTTTTTTTTTTGTCCTTTGTTAGGTGCAGAATGTTTTCTCTCACGGAATGAAAGGGAAAAAAAAGCAAAACCAAAAACAACACAAGTGTATGATAGGAACATTTGCATGAAATTCTATGTTAGTGAAATGCATGTAGGTTTATGTTTAGAACACTGGTCTTGACTTCCATGCTTCCCTTGTCTGAGCCACTTATTATAGGTGGAGGATTTTCTAATTATTTCTGTTATTCTGTTCATGGCTTGGAATCACATTCTGCCACTAGCTAAACAAATGCACAACAGTCAGTTCCCACTTTAAAAATGTGTGAGCAATGCATAAAGATCCCAAAACAGAGGGAAAGGGACAAGAAAATGTGAGAAAATTCTGGTTAAAGCTTAAAGCTGTATTCAGGGACTTTCACTGCATATTTTCTATACCATTTTATCTAGGCCTCAAAGAAAGGTTCAAGGAAAGGTGTAAAGAATGACAATTGAATGGCTTTGTGACTATTCACAGGGAATCCCATATATAGCCAGAGGTATATAGAATCAGTCATAAAAGTACCTTATTGAAAAATTAGGGCATGCATGGAAAGCTAGTTATTTTAATTTGAGTAGAGGAAGAAGAAATGTTTCAAAACTTTGAGAAGGCCAATAAATTGGATAGAAAAAAATATGCAGAAATGTGGAAGAGAAAGATGGTCTAATAGAAAGCTGCAAAGAAATCAGTGACATGGTCATCACAGATTTAAATTTTGTATAACCCTTCAGTCAGGTCTTATTTGGAATCAAATGGACTAATCTTAATTTTTCTTTTGCAGGCTTAAATCATTATACACGAACACTGGAAAATATGCTTTCTTGTGCATAGCCAACTCTTATTTTTCCTCACTCACAAACGTAAATTTCTTAACAACGATTATTTTATTTGAGGGAGAAAAGGAAATACAGATCCTAACTGCTAACTATTTCATGATCCTCTTTTATAATAAGGCAACTCTGAAGACAGCTGTTTTTTAATATGCTTCTACAGTAACATGTACCTCACAGTTGGGATTGCCCAGTCTTGATGGGTAGTAAAGTCCTACTGCTGATCTTAAGGTGATGTGACCTACTTTGCTTTTAGTGTCAATCCCTCACTGCTGTTGTTATGCTGCCTGACCATCATTTTAAAGATGCTAGCAGCTTTACTAACCATTCCCATTATGTATAAATTCTTACCAAGAATTCAGGAAACACTGAAAACAAACAGTCTTGTAACATACAAGTGATTCTTAAACAGAATGTTTTTCTCAACTTACAGATACATCTTAAACCTGTTATCTTTTATAAAACATTTTCGTACAAAGTCTCCTGTCTTTTTTTTTTTTTTTTTTTTTTAAATAAATGTTATAACATTTATACCCTGCTACAAAAAAAGCTATTGTCTTAGTTTAGCTGTCCACTCTGTTTGCATACATTTAATTGGACATCGTTCCTGTACACTGTTATGAACAGAAATATCTCTTTACATTATGGTATTATCAGAAATAGTTTACAAACATAAATAAAAAATATACGCAAACAAATAAGCTGCAGGCTGCCTGTTGGAACATTTAATTTATCTTCTTTCTTTCCACTAGATGTCAATAGAGTGCTCTTCCTTTCTGGGCTCCCCTACCACTTGAAAATTTGAAATAAAGAATATTGGGGTTTTGGTTTTTGCTTTAGCCCTTAGCCACAAATCCTACATCCCCAAACATCCCTGAAAGGGTATACCAAAGAGAATAAGGAGTAAGAAATCTGTCTCTAAGGTAAAGAATGATTTTTGTTTACCGAATCAAGATTAGGCTCTGTGGGTGCTGAATTGAAATAAAATTTCTTTTAAATAGGGCTCTGAGAAATCAATTGTAAATAGCAGTTAATGATCAGTTTGTGAACAGCTTGAGGGAAAACCAAGGGCAGTTAAAACTCCAGCAAATTAGTTGTTAACTGTGCTAATGAATGATATTGCAAGGATTATTGCTATTATAAGCTATAATCAATCAGGTTTACCATTGTGTTTAAGAAAAAGTTTTCAAGTAACAATATTTTATGGACGCAACTCTGCACTTCCAAGTTTAATTAATATGATAATCTGAGTATTCTATGATGCTAAATTCTACTTTCAGTTTCCAGGCAAATATAGACATGCATACTGCACATGAAAATATGTACTTCATGATAAAATGTGGTCATATGAAATAATAAAAACATCATCCAAGGCATCAGGAAGCTTGTCATGATTTATAGGAAGACCATACAAATAAAGAGGACTATCTGTGGCTGGATTCATGTTGTATTCTTCCTAGTGATGCAAAGTTGTAAATTTGAGTAATTCATGGCTGTTTTGATGATTCAGTTCCAAAAATTTCATCGCATCTGTAACTCCTATTTACACAGAGCTTTACTGAGCACTGCATCTCCTGATCTCAAGTGCAGTAATTCTCCCCCAGTCCAAGGTGATGCATTGGCTATTTCATCCCATGAGGGAGATTTGTGAACTGTTGCTTTAGCAACTGGGTCTGCTATATGTTTTTTGGAGGAAGGAAATGTAATCTTTCATGGGTTTGACTTTGCTTGTTTTAATTCTGAATATGGACCTTAAGAAAAACCTATCCTCTTATTGGTGGTTTGCAGTGTCAATGTCTGTGTGCAAGAAATATAGACAGTAGTCTAGAGGTACCAATAGAGTTTGTATAGGTTTACTTTCTGAAATATATGCATATTTTCATGTAAGTATGACATGTATTTTGCTTTGGGTCCCATGTATGGTACTAGTGTGACTCTCCAGTGTTACAATGCAGAAAGATCAATGCAGACAGAAAGAAAATTCACACAATAAACCATTTCATGTACCATGCAAGTGAATCATTTGGAAAAGTGACTACGAGCCAGCAATGTGCACTCACAGCCAGAAAGCCAACCATGTCCTGGGCTGTTGTGTGGCTAGCAGGTTGAGGGAAGTGATTCTTCCACTCTACCCTGCTCTTGTGACACTCTGCCTGGAGTTCTCTGCCCAGCTCTGGGGCCCCCAGTGTAAAAAAGACATAGACCTGCTCAAGCAGGTTCAGAGGAGGGCCACAAAGATGACCAGGGGGCTGGAGCAGCTTCCTTATGAAGACAGGCTGAGAGAGAGTTGGGATTGTTCAGCGTAGAGAAGAGAAGGCCCCAGGGAGACCTTATAGTGGCCTTCTGGTACCTAATGGGGGCTTACAGGAAAGATGGGGATGGACTCTTTGTCAGGGAGTGTAGTGACAGGATGAGGCGTAATGGTTTTAAACTGAAAGGGGGTGGATTTAGATTATATAAAAGAAAGAAATTCTTTACTGTGAGGGTGGTGAGACACTGGAACAGGTTGCCCAGAGAAGCTGCGTATGCCCCCTCCCTGAAAGTGTCCAAGGCCAGGTGGGACGGGGCTTTGAGCAACGTGATGTAATGGGAGGTGTCCCTGCCCATGGCAGGGTGTTGGAACTAGGTGATCTTTAAGGTCCCTTCCAACCCAAACCATTCTATGATTCTATGATTCTATGACTTGGGCTTCTTGTCTCACTAATAGCAAACACATTTCAGATGTAGTTGTTGCCTGTGATTCTGAAGCCAAACAAAAGTGATTCAAGGCTGATCCTTTGCTCCAATTCCTGGGGGTACAAAGTAGTTTATTCTCATACTACTGAGACCTATCTTCCTCTACAAACTGTTCTTAGGTTTGTTATTGATCTTATGCCCCTAGACTTACCCTGGACCCAAAGGTTGCACCTGTGGTCCAAAGATGTAATTACGCTGTTTTATTTTATTTTTTTCCAGATCATACCTTCAGAAATAGTGTGAATGGTATTCTTCATTGTGATTTTTACCTGTACAGGCACATTGCAGGAGGGAACATGGGAGTGCAAAAACCTTTAGGACGTTGCTGGAATGCTGTCTGGGACAGAGGAAGCTGCCCCTGTGCTGTCACATCCATAGTGCCTTCTGAGAGCAGCTCCTACTGTGATCAGAGCCTAGAGTTGTACCTGAGTATACTCCTTGAGAAATCCAAATGGATTATTCAGAGATGAGAGACCTAACAATTGCACAAACTAAGTAATATAGAGGCAGTCTTTGATATTGCTCCCTGGCTTGCTCTATATTTAGTAATATAGATGTAGGTACATTCACTCTGGACTTGAACATGTTCCCAGTTATGCTGATTATGTATCTTACTTCTGGTTTAAATTAAAATTATAGATATGGATTAAAACTGAAATGTTAACAAAGAATGGAAAACAATAGCATAATTATTGTTCAAATTCTCTTGATGATTTTTCTAATTGGATTTTAGACCAAATCCATATTAAAGCAAAGTGATCAGCACTGGCACTTAAAAACGCCTATCCTACCACTTAAAGTATTTTATGAGTAACAAAGTAGACAGAATAGTTCAGATCAGTATTAATCTCCGTAAATATATGCTTACAAAATGTCATGCAAACCCTAAGTGAGCAATGATAACTAAGCCACAAATGGGGGTGTGTGTAAGTAAGGTTATATAATTTTCTGGCAGAACGTGTTTTCATTTCCTTAGCAGGAAAAATATGAATTATGGCCATAGCTCATAAACTGTGAAGAGTTAGTGTTACTGGATTATGAAATGAACACTAAAGAGACATTAAATGGTTTAGAACAGAACAAAGAAAATGGAAGTAGCAAGATTTGTGTCAGTCACCAACCTCAACATTTGTGTGTCTTTTAAAATAGCTATTCATTACTGTTTTTCCACCATGCTACATGTTTCTTTATACTTTTTTAATGTGCTTAATTATATTGTTATCTGATAGATATCTGTTCAATTTATTCCGTCATAAAAACCTCCAAAAACTGATCTTTTTTCAATTGCAGTTCTCTAAATCACCTTAATTTATCCTTTTGCTCCTAGTTTGTTCAATGGTCTACTACACTTCTCATAGATATTTTAGTTTTGATAAGGTTAAACATGTTTTCTTGTTTATTTGTTTTTTATTATTATTGCTGTTTTTTTTTCCAAACATTTCAAATACTTGAAGAATAATCAGAAGATTGTAATAAGTAAGACCTGTTAAAGAACTTTAGAATAAAAGTGATAAAACAAAATTATTATTTACAATGTAGGCTAGAGTTTGGTGTTGATATTTTCTTTTTATGGCAGAATATAGCTTTTAATCTTAAAGAAATTATCCATAATCCAATCTCAGCATGAGTTCACTTTTCCTAATAAACTGAGAAGTAGAAGGAGTAGAACCAGCAATTGAAATAAACCATTGAGCTGTCTCTTAAAACTTCTTTTTATAATGAAAAGTGACTTATCATAGTTTATAATGCATTTATACTGACTTGTAGGTCATATATTATGTAAAGATCTTAGTAAGTATTTGGAACTTAATGGACAAATATAGCTTAATATTAATATAACTAAGACAAATTTCCCATGCACTGAAACCAGAATAAATCCAATCCAAGACATTCTTCTAATGTTATGCTAGTAACTCTTTAGGTAGACTGAAAAGAAAGTTTTCCTTATTAATCTAGTATCTCATAATAATAAAAGGAAGAATATTTAGCAAAATAAAAACAAATTTAAGTTTTTATCTATTTATGAAGTGAAAAATTATTACAATGAAACTGCCCTCAAAGATAAACTTATATTTCTTTAGACTTAAATTATATTAATTAGTATATTTTTTGTAACTACAATAGTAACTTCAGAGTGAAAAGTCACAATTTACTAAAACCTTCTGTTCTAGAAAATAAAGTTTAATGGTGAAAACCACCAAAATTCCTAGAATAGTAGAATACTTATAGTCATCTGATAAAAAGGTTTTGTTTGTAAAATTATTGGTATTTTCACATCATTTACTGCTACATAAAGAACTTACTTTATTTTAGGGCTATCATTTGATACAGGGTTCAAAAAGTTTAAACAGTAGTACCTTTAGTCACAAAATTGTTTGTTGCATTGTCCTTTTTTTTTATTTTTTTTTTTCATTAAATAAAGCTTTTTCCCTTAAATGACAACTAAGTTTCATTTATTTGTTTAAAGTAGTAATTGAAAAAATACCTACACAACAAAGTTAAAATATTCTTTGGACTGTGTTCTAAAATAATCCAAATAATTATTTTTTGTATGTATTTCAGTAGAATGTGGTGGGCTTTTTCCTTACAATAAATATGTTCTGACAGGTTTTTTTGCCTTGAATATTTACTTTAGACTGAATGATTTATTTTAACTGAGAATGACACATCTTGTCCCTTATTTGTCCTCTCCAGGATTTGTTTCTTCCTTTGTTAATTATAAGACATACAATTTCAGTTAAGTTTTCCAGAAAACTCCTTTGTTGCCCAGTGTTTGGGTGTCTTCCAAATTGTTTTATGTGATACTAATTCAAGCATTCAGTATGTTGAAATAATCACAGCTTTAGAGTTCGTTCAAGTAATTACCTGCAGTGTTCTTATTTGAATCACAAAAAATAGGCCTTTTTAAGACTGGGGGTTTACTTTACTACATGAAGTATTTGTATATTTTTTCAAATTATAATTTTATACCTGTGTTATACTTTGAAATGCTTGTTCAGTGCTTTTTTCTCCTCCATTTAAAAAATGTAGGCAAAAATAACTAACCAAAATAAAGCCATTTCAATTCTGCATGTTATTATTATTGGTATTGTTAATTGTCAAGAACTTAGATTCTCTTATATAAGCATGATGCTTCTTACCAGCAGGAGGAGGGGCTAGATAGAAAAGAAGCTGGGGAAGGTGAAAAGTGAGGGAGGGAGACAGAGGCATAGGAGTGAAAGTGATATAGTGAAAGGATGTTGGATTAACACCAGTGCAGCTGAAGTCAAAAGAAAGACAGTCGCTGATTTCCAAGGTAATTGGATGAGACCAATTGTCTGATGTTACTGCATTTTTTATATTTAGCAAGTGGGAGTTACAGCCAAATTTTCAAACTGCTAAATTTGATACTGAAAATTTCACCTTCTCATTTTCTGAAATTCTTTGGTTTTGTCCCAATGCATAATTCAGACCTTCTGATTGCCTCTGCTCCTAACATAACAAATCTTGTTTTTATAGATAGTCTCACTGAAGGCCACTGGGGAGGAAAGTAACTATGTAATTCCAATAAAGTAGTCCTCTTCTGGGTGGCTAAGTCTTGCAGCTATAGGTCATTATTGTCTTGCAGGTACCTGCCTGCTGCTCCAGCTGGTACTGCGGAAAGGGCTACAGCTGTCACCTCCAGCTCTCCCAAATCAGGCTTGTTGGGATTAAGGGTACAGGGGACAACTCAGTATGTAGAAGTGCTGTGTTGCAGTACTTCAAGTCTATAGTAGATGGTGGGAAAAATGAGGTATCTTTTTCAGTTAAGATGTAACATCATAATAATATTAGTAATTCAAAACTTCTATTTCTAGAGAAAATTGTCAGTTCATTTTTTCCATCAATTGTCATTGTTTACAATTGTTACTTCCAGGTCTCCCTTTTTAATACCTTACCCTGCCTGAAATGCCTGTTTAAACATTGTCCTTGCCATCATTCAATGCCAGCTTAAGCCTCATCCTCCCACACTCTCCCCACACCTGTAGTCTTCCCTCCCTCTTTTGAACAAGCAGAAGGCTGCATTTGATACAGTTCAGGTTGGAAAGCAGCCATTATATTCTACTATTCTTTCACTTGAAAGGATTTATTGTGATTTTTTAACTCAAACTGATAATTATTCTTTTCCTCAAATAATTTTTTAAAATTTCATCAACATTTATTGATTAAATGAAATGTTAATTAGCCTAATTATGACTTAATCTCTACTATTAGTTCCATTGACTTCAGCAGGACTTCTTATCTAAATAAGGGCTATTGAATTTTGAGCCTATATTAGGAAGGTTATCTTGCAAACAGAAGGGCAGGAAATACTATAGCTTTGTTTCTGTAGAAAAGGTAATTGCTCTAAGAAGTTTTTTATGGGACCTCAGATTCTGGGAATGATAATGTGTAATATTTACTATGCAATGGAAAGAAGTTTCCATGCTGCTGGCTGAATGAGACCTAGATGAAATCTGTTTTGGATACAGTAATTATTATAATTGTTTACCAAGCTTCCTCTGTGCTGTAATTTACTCTACGGTATATGACAGGAGATACAAAACCATGACTGTCAGAGTTGTATAAAACAGTTTACTGTTTGGTACAATTCAAAATAAGAAAGACAATAATTCTGCACCTGTCTAGGCTCAGATGACAAATTGGATATGAAAGGAAAGATGTGAAATCAGTGAGCTATGAAGATGTGTGTCTGTCTATAAATTTATTAGGTACATCCTTAAGCATAACTGGATTATCTGTGTTCTCAATGGAAATTTTAAATCTCATATAAAGAGACATATTGTTTCTCTCAATCTAGGTCTTATTTCATTCAAGCAGTTTTACTCTGTGAATAAAGACTCAGGGGTGCATACACAGGAGTGTTTTCATATGCTGTTTGCATTTGTATCTATTTTTCACAGCAAGAAAACTGCTTGTTTTGTATGACTAGTAATTTGCTTTCACTCACACAGGCATTTCTGTAAACAGGAGCTGAAATTCTGTCCCAGTCAGGAAGTTTCTGAGTATCTGTTGTCAGCTGCTGAATATCTTGAACTCTGACTGATGTGGCATCTCAGCAACATATGAAAGCAACTCATTGCTTCATAAAATCAGGCTAAAACCAGAGAAAGTATAACAACACATTAGATTGATATTTAAAGCTGTCTCTAAGGCAGTGAAAGATAAAGACTTCAGTTGTCTCAGGGAACAGAGTAACTTTACTGTGGACACTGACTTTTTGACTTCTGTAAGAGGCCCCTGCCCTGATACTAACTGCTACCACCATACCCTGTGTGGAAATTGGTTGTGCTTGGGTATGTAAGGACAACATCTATTCAACAAGCAGACAAAACACATAGGTTTTGGTTCTCAAGGACATCTAGTTACAGTGATTACTCCCAGCCTGAGACAAAGGCAGAACACAGAAATGTAGACATGCAGGAGATTTTCAGGTAGAAAATAAACATGTGTAAGGAACTGAAGGAGTTAATGTCTCAAACATTAATTGACACAGAAAACTTTGACAAGCTGTGGCCTTTGTGATTAGTCTAAGGAATGCTGCCCAAGGAAGTATGGAGTGTAACGAAGGATGCACATCCACACTCCCTTGCAGCTGTATTGCACTTTAAATACAAAAAGATAATTTTTCTCTTCATTAGCTGGAAGTAATACTGTGACATACAGTCTGCTTTTACTATTTTCTTGGTTTGAAACAGTCTGAATTTACCTAGTATTTTTACACCAACTGTCTATAAATTGAATTAGAATTGTTGTTCATCTTGTACATCTCATATTCTTTATCAATAGTTTCCATATTATTTATACTTAGGAAATCATTGCAATATTCCTTCAGCACATGCCTTTAGTTGATTGCAAGAAATCCTTCCTCAGAAGTGGGATTCATGCTATGATGTTCGTGTGCCATACTTTCTACAGTAACTTCTTGTGTTAGGATCTCCCACAAAGGCCTGGTACTAATCCTTATGATAGAGGCAATCAAGTTCAGATGCAAGTGTACTTTGTATTTCAGTGAATATGAAGAAATGTTTTCCCAGGAGACCAGTATTTGAAGTCAATACTTATGCTGTTGGATAATAAATGGTGTTATTTACCTCAGCAAAGATCAATATTTCCTCAGTGGACAGATAAGATAAAAGTGATATGGTTTAATTTTAGCCTATGCTGTTTCAAATGTGGATATTCTTTCTTCTACTAATGTTTCACAGAAGTGAATTGCAACATTCTTGGATAACTTGGTAGACAGTTATGACACAAGGAAATAAGGATAAAATGTAGCCTTTCTGTGTATAATTTTGTATATATTATGGTGCAGTTCAAAGTTAGTATATAAGAATATCTAACAGTATAACTTCATTTTAGTGGAGCTGAATTAATACATAGCACCTCAAGTTAAAATTTGTATCAACATTCTTAATTAGACTGTACATCTCACCTCAGACATGCACACATGAAAAGAAACTATCATACATGAAATATGTTTAATTTTTATTAATACTAAAAACTGAGAGTACTGCAGTGCACTGAAGTTGGAGTATAAGAAACCTGAGATAAAGGATACAGATGCAGAATTTTGTTATAACTGATCAGGAGTTGTATATATTGTCACTACATTACCTTGGCTAATGTTGGATGCTATCATGTACTCAAAAAGAGAAGACTTTTATAAACACATTTCAATAAAGGAAGTCTAGACTTTTGCTAATACTCAAAAACTTTAAAAACACGGATACAAATACTGCTGTTATCCAAAGAACCCTTGTATAGAAATTAAAAACTGTGTAGCCTTTCTGTACTTTAGACATTCTTCTTCTGTACTGAGCCTGTGTGCTCTGGAAACTCTTATTTCCAGTATGTCTATTACAGTCAGAAGGCACCAGAAATCATTCTTGTCATTCAGCTGGACAGAAATAAGAAGAAACAGTATTTGCATGTAAGGACAGCTTCCCAAACTTCTTGCCTGTAAAATACTTTAATTAAAACTTTTTTTTTTTTTTAACATTTGGTTTTGGTTTTGTCTTATTAGACAGGAAAATAACAAAGCAGAATCAACCCACTGTAAAATATTACATTTTTCTTTAGCAAAACCAATAAAAATGCAATGTTATTTGATGACATCAAGTGATTTAACTATGACTCCTCATCCCGTTATACATCTCTCTTAATTAAATAGGTTCCCTGAATGACTTTAAAATTAATAAATTAGTATTTCACTTGCTGTTTGCACCTACAGTCTTTGCAATTGTAGCTTCTTTCAAAAAGATAAACACTCTCTTCCTAAAATGAACTACAGCTTAATAGTGGAATATGGCTGATGTTGTATCACATACTGTGCAGCAATTTTAGTAGGGAAAGGACTGGGAAAACAGGTAACAAATTAGATTGATGTGTTGTCCTCGGCATACTGGCATTTTCATTTCTGAGGCCTACCAAGTCCAAAACAAAACCATTTTTTATACTTGTTCAAAATCTCAAGAGAAATGAGTTCAGGTGGTCTCAGCCCAGTTTTTCATGTACAAGAGGACACATCAAAAAGCTGTCTTGTGTTGATAGTAATTCATCACTCTCATCTGTGAAAAGACATGGGATTACAAGCATAGAGAAAAAAAAAAGTACTGCTAACTGCATTTTTTTTCCACCAACTATCTCTCTCTGGCCCATTTTGTATGAATATATGGGTAGACATGTCAAGGAAGGGAATGAAGATCATGTCTTCATGATTATCAAGGACTGTTATTTAATTCACCTTTCCGACTCCTTACCTCTGACTGAATCTCAGTATAACAAAACAAAATCTCAAAGTATGGAAAGGAAAACGATAGAAATTATAACTTAAAGAAAAACAGGTAGTGAAAAATGTAAGTCACTGCATATCAGTGATGATGTGTTAAAAATGTAATCAAACAGCATGTCACTGTGTATGGTTTAATTCTTCAAATCTCTTAAAACGACCTTGTGAAAATTAGAACATTTAAAAATGTTGCTTTTTCAATAAGTCTTTTCCCTCAGGTTTTACAAAGGACACGGAAGAGAGATTACTGATTTGATTATGTTAAAGTTAAAAGATTTCTCTGAGGAATATCTATATTAAGAACACTGTTCTGTTTTCAATGGTGCCATAGACATTCTTTTGGAGATGCTGCAATGCCACACCACAATGTGCAAAATTGTTTTCAGTGGCTGTTTTTATCCTCTCTATTCTTTTGCTCCTCCAGAATTCATTCCATATAACCCTGGTGAGGGGAGGGAGATTCTTCCTCATGATGACAGGAAAAAGGAAGACCTATACTGTTCACATTTCCCTAAAACTCTGGTAGACAAAGACAGAACACGACATAATTTACTAAAAATGCTCATCTAGATGACCACAGCAGATCAGTGAAAATAAATTTAACTACGGGTTCAGTGTTTGTCAGCAGTATTTTCCTAACACTACTAAAGTTGGGGGGAGTGTGAATTTTTGCCACTTTGTATTCTTTCTTTGGGACATACAAGAGTCTAGCATAGACACAAGTGAGATAATGCTGAGGTAAAAGAGGGAGGAGGTATAAGGCAGTGAGGAAAAACAGCTGTTTTATTCAGGAACATGTTCTGTTCCATTGGCAATGTCATAATCAGTGTAGATGTTACAATAATTGGTCCCCATTACCTATCACTGAAATGGATGGTTTCAATAATAATTCATTTTAATATCTGTTGGAGAAAATGAGCTCAACTGGTAATAATGCAAATGTCAGAACAAAGAAGAGCACTCTATAGCAAGTCTTTGAAATTGTTTATTCTGACAGAGTATATCATGTTTAGAAACAGTGCAATATCATATTCTGAAGTATTTGAGTACATGTAAAATGAATTAATATCCTATTCTCTATATATTGTTTCCAATAACCATGATATAGGCAGTCATTCTAAATCATATATTTAAATGGCAAAATTTGAGATTGCTCAAAAGCTTATCAACAAATATGCACTTATATTAGATAGGAAAGAAATTCTTAGGTTTAGTCCACAAGTAGACCTGACAGAAAAAGTAGCTGGTGTTCACAGAACCATTATTTGGAGGGTCTGTACCATGAGACTCTCATCATCTGATATTTATGTATAATTTGGATGTACATCAAGAAAGAATATGAATACTCCATTTTCTCAGTGCACTGGAAACACTGTGACAATAAGAATCATCAAATGATCCATTTATTGTTATAATTCAATAGCTTAGCAGTCTTTTTAAGTTCCCATACACAACATTAATAGAAATATATATGTGTATTATATGTAAATTATTCTAGTAGACACATTTTCAATAGCTCTAGTGGTATTACAGTCTGATCATTGTCCTGGGTTTGAGTGAGTGTTGGGGTTTTTGGAAGTGGGGGAAGAGGCTACTGAGGTGGGCCCTTGTCAGAAGCTTCTTGAAACTCCCCCAGCTCCAACTCAGCCCCACCTCTGCACCAAGGCCGAGCCACTCAGCTGCACCTCTATGGTAACATATTTAAGAAGGGACCTGAGAGGAGGAGTTGGACTTGTGAGGAGGAGTTGCGGCAGCTGAGTGAACACCAAGGTCAGTGGAGGAATGGAGGAAGAAAGGAGGGAGGAGGTGTGCCAGAGCAGAGAACCCCCTGTATCCTCCTGTGGTGAGTTGGCAGGGCGGCCACCCCTCGACACCCATGAAGATCTACGGTGGAGCAGACACTGATTTATGGCCTGTGAGGGGCCTCATATGCAACCATTTAAAATGGCTGTGCTCAAAGGAAGCTGGGATCCTTGTGAGAAGAGGCATCCCCCACTGCTGTAGTTCGTCACTGGGAGGATTGAAGCACATGGGGGTGTCCCCACCAGAGCAGCTCGGGAAGGGCTGCTTCCCATGGGAGGGACTCCAGTTGAATAAAGTTGGTGTCCCACACTGGAGCAGCTAAGGAAACGCTGTGGCCTGTGAGAGGAACTCAGGTCAGAGAAAAATTTGTGGAGGACTGTCTCCTGTGAGAGGGGGACCACACTGGAGCAGGGGGAAGAAGTTCCAGAAGCTCCCCCCACCAAAGATGGAAGAAGCTCCAGCACTGAATGCACCCCCCCATTGCCTGCCCCTGTGCTGTTGTGGGGAGGAGGTAGAGATATCAGGAGCAAAGCTGAGCCCAGGAAGAAGGGAGGGGTGGGGGGAAGGTGTTTTCAACATGTGGTAATGCTTCTCACTGTCCTACTCTGTCTATTAAATGTTGCTGTTAGTGTCTGTAATAAATTTATGTTCTTTTTTTTTCTTCCTCTAATGAGTCTGCCTTTTGACTGTGACCATAATGGATGATTTGCCCTTCCCAGTCATATCTTGAATACCAAGCCTGGCTCATTTTTTTTCCTTCTCAGCACTGGGAGAAAGAGAGGAGTGAGTGGCTGTATGGTGCTGAGGAGACCTCTGAGCTCATACCACGACAATCATTTAGACTGTTTAGATGTCATCACGAACATGAGAGATCCAGTAGTTATGTTTGCAGTTGACTTTTATTGACAGAATTTTCGAGACAGCCACAATTTCTTAGCAATTTGACTGTATTTGCTTTTCAGAAGCTACATGAAGAGCTTTTACTTTGGAGTAAAACATTAATATTAGAGGTGAATGCAAACTACAAAATCCTGACAATACTGATATGGCTTTTCAAAACACATAATAGTCAGACCTAACTCAGTCTATAACTTTAATTCATGATAGTATAGGGATATTACATAGTTATATTTTATCTTGCTCTGTTGCTTATTATTGAAATTAATATAATTAATTATTAGTAGTATTAACCAATTTGATCTGTACTAAAAGTAACCTCCCATCTTCTCTCTCCCCTCTGACAGTACTCATATTAATCTTTTCTGTGCCGTGGTTTACTTTGCAGCCCATAGATAATACACTTATAGCACTATAACTGAATCAGTAGAGGACTGCACTACTTTGAGTAAGAAATAACAGCCAGAAGTAAGATGGCAGAGAATGGGATCTAAATTAAGTTGGCTTTGTTGCTGAAACCTGTGTTTATATAACTTGCCCAAAAATCTCTACAAAAGCAAGTAGGAATTCTATTACTTACATTTGTTAAAGAAGGCATCTAGATGCTACTTGGGTTCCTTTGTTGTTCTAGTTTCTAAATAATATCTGTAATTTCTCAAAGAAAAAAAAAATAATATGACCATTTTATTCACATAAAGAATATAAAAGAAAAAACTTGTCACAGAAAACATTTTCTGCATGAAGTTAATAGCACAATGATTTGACTGGACCTGCTACAAAACATACTGTCCTCAGATAGATAACATGTTCCCATAAATTGACATTTTCTCATCTGTGACAGTAAATAATGACTTGCATTATTTAAATTAAGCAATATAACTTGTTTTTCTCATTATCTGTATTTCAACACTGCTGCACTATAAGGGAGGATATTCAAGAAGAAAAAAGAAATCAAGTATAATAGTTTCTTTTTCTCTATGTATCAAAATACATTTGATCTCATGAGGGTAACATGGTCATTACAACAAAAAGCATCATATGCCGTTATTGCATGAATACACATACTGTTGCAGGGAACAGTTCAGGATATCAGGAAGGTATTTTAAGCTGGAAATCTACATAGAATAATAAGAGATGAGGACTAAGAGGCTAGGAATTGTGGAGGGCAGAGATTATTCTTTTAAGGAAAGAAATTTCTATAATCTGACTTCTAATTAAAACATACATTCCCCTTCAGATTGCGTACACCAAGAATTCTTCATAAACAGGACATCTATCCTGCAGCTGTAATGCCGTTTTCATTTTTCAAATATTCAGAAGTTTTCATTTTTCAACTTAGTTTTTCCAGTAGAAAAAAATAAAGTGAAATGTTCAATTTTGGATCAAGACATCGTTCAACAGATTAAGTTCAGCATAATGGAGTTTCTTCCAGGATTTTTCAGGTTTCATTGGTATTCATGCAACATTCTCTAAGGATACAAATTAGAGAAGAAGAGACTATTTAGTTGAACAGGAGTAGTTAAAATTATGCATCGGGACTATCAAAGAGACTTGATATGAATTGTGTAGCTACAAAATCTGGCCTATAGAGCAGAACAGGCTTATGAGTCATTTGACGAATAACTCTCTTGAGGCCAGTGTTCACACATGGAACACAATTAATATCCAAGGATCAAAATATTTCATTATGTCTTTTAATTTTGTTCTTATAGAAGATGAAATCCATGTTGATGTATTAGCATTGCACATAATATGGAAAATCAGACTTTATAGCTTATAAAATATGATCCTTAAAAAAAAAAAAAAAAAAGTAATGATGGCATGATGATTCTACACTATTCCACAGTGTTTAAAGTTCTATAATATCACAAAAATAACTAAGCTCAAGAACAGCCCACCTCAACAAGCAGGAAATTAGGCAAAAATGCCAAGAGCCCTGCATGGATGAACAAGGAGCTCCTAACAAAAGTCACACATAAAACATAAGTGTAGAGAAAATGGAAGCAGCGACAGATAATCTGAAAGGAATCTAGCAGGCAGGAATGAGTTTAGGAAAGCCGAAGCCCACCTGGAATTGAACCTGGCAAGGGATGTCAAAGGCAATAAGAAGGGCTTCTAAAAATACATAAATAACAAAAAGAATACTAGGGAAAATGTGGGCCTGCTGTTACATGAGGCAGTGGCAGTGGTGACACAGGACATGAAAAAGACTGAATGCCTTCTTTGCCACAGGCTTTCTCAGGAAGACTCACCTTAAGAGATCCAGGGCCCCAGTGGCCAGAGGGAAAGACTAGGGGAAGGAAGACTTACCCTTAGTAGAAAACAATCAGATCAGGGAATACAATAAGCAAACTGGAAACACATAAATCCATGGGCCCTGATGGGTTGTAACCACAAGTGCTGAAGGAGCTGTCTGATGTCATTGAGAGGCCACTTGATAATGTTTGAAACATCATGGAGATTGGGAGAAGTGATTGAGGGTAGGAGGAAAGCAAATGTTACTCCTATTTTCATAAAGAGCAAAGGACCCAGCAAACTACAGGACAGGCAACCTCATCTCATTCCCTGGGAATGTGGAGACAACTAACCATGAGAACCATTTCCAGGCACATGAAAGACAAGAAAATCATCAGTAGTCATCTGCATGGCTTCGTCAAGGGGAAGCCATGCTTGAACAACTTGATAAAACTCTACAGTTAAATGGGTGTCTTGGTAGACTAAGGGAGGACCATGGATACTGTCTACCTTGACTTCAGTGAGGCTTTCAAAATTATATATTGTAGGATCCTCATAGAGATACTAATGAAGTGTGGGCTGGATGATCCAACAGTGAAGTCAACTGAAAACTACCTGAACAGACAGGTCCCAAGAGAGGTGGACACTGGAACAAAGTCTTGTTGGAAGCCATTAACTAGTGGTGTACTCCAGAAGTCAATACTTAGAAGCGAGTAGAGCAGTTTATTTCAGCTGGAAGGGACCTACAATGATCATCTAGTCCAAGTGCCTGACCATTTCGAGTCTGACCAGAAGTTAAAACATGTTGTTGAGCAAATTGTCCAATTACCTCTTAAACAGTGACAGGCTTGGGGCATTGACCACCTCTATAAGAAGCCTGTTCCAGTGTTTGACCATCCTCTTCGTAAAGAAATGTTTCCTAATGTCCAGTCTGAACCTCCTCTTGTGCAGCTTTGAACCATTCCCACGTGTCTTATCACTGGATATAGGAGAGAAGATATCAGCACCTCCCTCTTCACTTCCCCTCCTCAGGAAGCTGTAGATAACAATGAGGTTGCCCCTCAGTCTCCTTTTCTCCAAGCTAGACAAACCCAAAGTCCTTAGTCACTCCTGAGAAGACATGCCTTCCAGACCTTTCACTAGCTTTGTTGCCCTTCTCTGGACACACTCAAGGACCTCAACATCCTTTTTAAATTTTGAGGCCCAGAACTGCATACAGTATTCAGGGTGAGGCCGCACCAATGCTGAATACAACAGGATAATCACCTCTTTTGATTGACCGCTTATGCCGTGTTTGAGGAACCCCAGGATGTGGTTTGCCCTCTTGGATGCCACGGCACACTGCTGACTCATATTGAGCCTACTGTCAGCCAGCATCCCCAGATCCCTTTCTGGCAGGCTACTCTCCACCCACACCTCTATAAGTTAATACTTTCACCTGGCATTACTCTGTGCTAAGTGCAGAATCTGTCATTTGGATTTGCTAATTTTCATCCCATTAATCATTCCCCACTGCTCCAATCTATCTAGACCCCTCTGCAAGGCCTTTTTTCGCTCAAGGCAGTCAACATCACCTCCCAATTTGAGATCATCAACAAACTTGCTAATGGTGTATTCAACTCCTACATCCAAATCACTGATAAATATATTGAACACAACTAGCCCTAGATTGATCCCTGAAGAACACCACTGCTGACCGGTCTCCAGCCACATGCAACCCCATTCAAAATACAATACTTTGACCTCTGCCCTTCATCCAGTTCTTCACCCTGCACATCATGAATATGTTCATATCTACAGTTGAACAAATTATCCAGAAGGATGTTGTGAGCAAGAGTATGAAAAGCCTTTCTAAAAACCAGAAAAAACTACATCTACTGTCTTCCTTTCATCCACTAGGCATCTGACCTTATCACAGAAGGATACCGTATTAGTTACACAGGATTTTCCCTATGTGAATGTGGTCCAATCCTGCTTAGTATGATAAAGATCTGGATGATGGTGCAGAGTGTACCCTCATCAAGTTTGCTGATCACATCAAAATGGGACAAGTGGCTGATATGCTGGAAGGTTGTGCTGCCATCCAGAGGGATCCCAACAGACTAGAGAAATGGGTTGAAAGGAATCTGATGAGGTTCAACAAGAAGTGCAAAATTCTGCACCTGGGGAGGAACAAACCCAGGCACCAATATATGTTGCGGGCCAAATGGCTAGAAAACAGATTTGCAGAAAAGGCCTTTTGGGACCTAGTGGTTAGCAAGTTGAACAGGAGCCAGCACTGTGCCCTTGCCACAAATAAGGCTAATGGTTTCCTGGGTTTCATTAAGCAAAGTATTGCCAGCAGGCCATGGGAAGTTTTCCTTTCTTCTGAACATCAGGAAATACTTTTTCACTTTGAGGGTGACTGAGCACTGGCAAAGGTTGTTCAGAGAGGTTGTGGAATCTCCAGCCTTGGAGATAATAAAAAGCCATCTGGATATGGTTCTAGACAACTGGCTTTAGGTGTCCCTGCTTGAAGAGAAGGACTGGACCTGATGACCTCCAGAAGTCCCTTCCAACCTCAACCTTTTCTGTGATTCTATGAAAATCCTTTGTGATTTATTTTTATGGTGTGTTAACAGGTCAGGCAAATTAATGTCCTGTGAGATTGTCTTGTGCACTCTGTAAATTCCTTATAACAAAAGTTCTGTCTGTATTTAACCTTGGGTTATAAAATGCCTTAAAGTATTTGGTTTACTAATGTAAATCTCTGTTAGAATTATTTCAGAGAAGTCTTGAATCTTGCCATTCTACATTTTTAAAAGACTTTAGGAACCAACAGGACCTCTTCAAAGCTAATCCACCACTTTATTGTGAGTGAGATTAAAGAACATATGGTCTGGTCACATCTGTTTCATTCTCTGAGCAAGTAAGTAGTTGCAATATGTAGAAGCTGAGAACAGCAGAGGAGTCATACTGAGAGGCCTGGTAAATGACAGTTTTGCTAATGTCCTTGGTGACATATATTGTATGGCCCCTGGAAGGTAAATAAATGATCAACATGATTTAACTGTACAGCTGGAAATATTGTCAAAATATGTTTAAACATGGTTCACTGTGAAAAGAGTGGTGTTGCTGAAAATACCTCTCAGAAGTTAGCCTGACTTGCTATTTGAAGCCTGTGCCTTTAGAAAAACAGAGCATAAAGAACAGGGTGCCTTTAATATTGTCCTTTTTGTCTTCTTACAAGGTTATTGACACATTCAGCATAAGGTATGTATAAAGATGTCTGAACTACTGGTGCATACTTTGCAGTCATATTAGCCTAGGAATCTTTCTATGCAGAGATCAAGTCACTAGGAGTCACAGTGAAAAAAAAAAAATGGTATGAATCATCAACATTACAGCTTCACCACAATTTTTCAACTCAAAAACATTTTCTAGGAAGTGATGCTGATCTGACAGTCAAACAGACTGAATGATCCAATAAGGTATGTTTTTCCATTTCAGATCTTATCAGTAGGTCAGTTAAATTAGAAATTGACTTTCAGCTTAGAAGAGACAATCATTTTCAAAAGTCACACTGCTGTCAAGATATCTGATACAGAGTTTTATTTATGGGACAGACACAGTTAAAATAACTGACCATGCGTCTTAATTTGAATCTCTTCCTTTTCATGTGGGTGCTGTTTTTGCACTAGAGCAGGAGAAAGCAGAAGAAAAGTACAGTAAAAACAAAAACCTGCTTTTAACTCTATGACACTGTCCACAATTTCAGTTGATGCTACATCAAGTCAACATATTTGCTGTTTATAATATGTTTGAACCCTTTCTAATTTTAGATGCGTAATTGTGCTTTGATATGAATTTCATCACTACCTGAAAGAAGTCCTTGATTTTCCTTACAACACGTTCATTTTAATTTCTCATCAAATGCGTTTATTGACAGATACTTCTTGCATGTTAGAAACAAACACTAGCTATAGCAGGTCTTCTTTATATACACAATCTTTACCGCATACTATTTAGTTCTGACTTTCTTCTCAAATGGGCCATAGATCAGAAATATTTACCTTAATGTTTACTAGTTTGCATATTTGCAGGAGTTTGTGGTAAGTTTACTCCTATGTCATTATTTGGTTTTCCTTGGTGTCCAGTGATTAAAATAATGACTTGGCAACAGTTTCATCATTTTTGTACACTGATGAATAATTCACTCTACATATTTTTACATCACTTGTGTGAATTCAACAAAAAATATGCTTTTAAACTTTCTGTTCACACTGAAACCTTAAAAAAATTTATATTGCAAGGTCATAGGCAGTTGCAAAAAAGAAGGTCAGTTAGTGGCTACTTAACATACAGTTTTTGGTGATCTGCTGCTCCTGAGATTTCCACTTCACAGACTTTTAATCTATAAGTAATTAATTGGTGAAATTATACACGATCTCTGTATTTATTTCCTGTGGTAGCACATATTAAATAGGTTATTTTTATTTACACAGTTTCCATGCTGGTCCAATTAATACATCTGATTTATATCTGAGATGTCATTTGTCATTACTTTTTCTGCACTAATTGGATTCTAGAGGCCTCTATTGGTCAATCACTTCTTTCTTATGTCATCTTCCAGAACATCTTGAGTATGCTTCCCCATAGTAGTGAAAAAGAAATCTAAATGTTTAAATAGGATGTTACTTTGATCTATTTTATGAAATATTATTGCAGAACATTTATTTTTTTATTATTTCTTCTTTATGCTTTGTGAGGATAACAAAAAAAAAAAAAAAAAAAGAGAAAGAAATACAAGAAATTGACTATTTAGTTTGTGATTTTAGATTCATCAGATATAGTTAACAATGTTACTCACAGATTCTTTGTGCTGCTTTGGATATACAGTGAACATAGTTGGTATTTTAGATGGTATTATAGAGCCAAAGAATTTTTTAAAATTTATTCTTAATTGATACTAGTAAAAGTACTAGTCTCACATTGTTTGAGTAACTTAAGTTTCTCAATGATTCAGAAGCCACTGAAGTTATATTTTATCATTCTGCAGGTTAACACATTAACAGAATTAAGCTTTTGTGTGACTTCATCCTTTGAAACTCTTACAAGAAAGTCAATGTCTATTAGCATTTGTACACATTAAGTGACTGCTGCTGTAAAGAATAAGCCATTATGAATTTGTTCACCGCTAATATAATATGCTTGGCTTTTAGGGTGTTACTATTCTTGCTTCTATGACTGTGATATGCCTGCTTTATGTTCACAGCAAACCAAATTTTGATGTCCTTACTCTGGCACAGAATGTATTTCAGGCGCTGGGAGATTTTCCAGAATGTCAGCTTCATGATTTATACAACAATATTGCTTAGTTCAAAGGATTTAAATTTATACTCAGATACAGGTATGTACATACTATTGATCTAGTATGTGGATATTACTTATCTGACAGTAGAATTTGATCCTGATTGCATGCTTCTGAAATGCAGACAATTGTTTGCTATAAAGTTTACAAATTCTTAGACTCCAATCTGATTAGATGGATCTTAGTGAAGATCCCTGGATTCATTTAAGCAAGCAGACTGTTATCACTACATTATCCCCAGACTAACTTGGGCTTTTCAAATCAGGATATTTGAATTTTCTCCATTTAGAGAGTTACTACAGTCTAGTTCTTTTTATGAGTTCTGATAAAACACAGATATGGGTGTCTTCTGGTATAACCCTCTGAAGAAAAACAAGGCTACTTCTTAAACCTAATAATATTTGGGTCAGAATCATGCCTAGGAAATCTATTACAGCTTTTTAAGGAATAAGTGTATAAGCAGATAAATTAATCTAATATGATTGAAAATTAAAATTGGCAATATTTTTAGGAGGCTTTCAGACGTAAAGGATTTTAAGGAGACTAAGCTGTTATAGAATGTTACTCAAGTGGTGAAAAGATAGGAGGCAGAGGCCTTAATAAATAACCAGATAAATGACCAGCTTTCACATTGGAAATTTCACCTAGGAAATTTCTGCTGGTACTTGTGCTTTTACTATATTCATAAATTAGCTAGGAAAAAAAACTCTGACAAATCCAAAACCAGGAAATAGTGAGATAACAAAGTCTGATGATGATAAAAGCTTATCCATGTACTAAAAGATGAAGGGCTTCAGAACCATCTTGTGATACTGATCGACCTATTGATATAAGGAAAAAATTTTTTATGCTGAGGGTTGTGAAATGCTGGAACAGGCTGCCCAGAGAAGTGCTGATGTCCCATCACTAGAAGTGTTCAAGGTCAGTTTGGATGAGTCTTTGAGCAATCTGATCTAGTGAAGGTGTACCTACCCATGGCAGGGACCATAACCACTCTAGTTTCTAGTTTTCAAAGCTTTTGCATTAACAGTAGTCTCATTTCAATAAACTATTAACAACCCATAAAAGTCCTATATAACAGCAGAAAATATTTTCCATGGCCACCACTATGAGATAAACAAGTTTAGAAGTTTAAAAGTAACTTATTAAATCAAGTGCTTTAAATACCTTCTTTAGCATCTCTTTCCAATACTATAGTAGATAGAATAATAGGCTAAGTGAGCTATTAGTTTAATGCAGTAGATCTGTTCTTATTTTATATTGTTTATATAAAATTATCCTGATGATTGATAAATAAATAAATAAATAAATACTTCCTATCTATTCCAGTACTTTGGAGATTACCACAGTAACTTGACACTTTCAGCATATATACAGCATAGTAATAACATATTTTGGCCCAACTTATGTTTCTATTTAACAAATATTTCTTTCAGTTTGGATCATTAGTTTTATATCTCCTATGGACTGTTTCCAGGACAGTGCAAATGTTTTGCGCATGCCAGACCTCACCCCATTAAAGGAAAATTAAAGAATGAAAAGATGAAAATCTAAATTAGACAGGGCAGTCATGTCTTGCCACCTTTTTTCTAACTGCTGTAGTGATAATGAGTAATATCATCGACTTAACAAGCTCCATAGATTTCTGTCTTCGTTGCCAGTGACACTAGCTTGAGCTAATTAGCAGTTTCATGCCTGGCTTTTTGTTAGATTCCCTTCTTTTCCATTTCTTCTTTTTTATTGGATTTTAAAATGTTAAAAATATTAACTATTTTATATTTCAATATTTATTTAATATATTAACATTTTTAAGTGAATAAAAATAATGCAAACAATAATTTGGGAAAACTGGATTTTTTGAAGATTTTTTTAGGTGTTCAATGTGGTGAAAATAGTAAATAGTGAAAATTCTTTTCACGCAAATAAACTTCCAAAAAATGTCATGGCTGGAGAATGAGAGTATAATTATCTTACATTCAGATCATCCATGGATGTATTTTAATTCTTGATGTTAGATTTTATTAATTTTATTCCAGTTCAGAATTTGAGGTCTATAAAATAGATGTTGTGGTGAGTTTACTTTAAAGAATATTTTTATTAAAGTCAGAGTTGGTGAATGGTTTCTCTTCTATTGCACTATTAGGATAACTTTTTCTGTATATTCCAGTAATGCAATGAATGGTAGCAGAAGGGCACATATTGCTTCTGGGAGCTTTCCAGGACTGAAAGCATCATGATTTCCAGAAAATTTTAGGAGAATCTTCCATGCCAACATTTTAATCCATTTAAATATTTTAACAATATGTGTTAATATTTTTGTTGGAATTAAATTAAATAGAAAAATCTCTGGAAAGCTGGGAGCTTACCAAGTTCCATGTTAAAACTGCATGAGGTCAATAATTGTTTTTAAGTTCTCCTACATCATAACAAAATTGGTCTGAATTTAAGTCTGGTAAAAATAGCATAAAATAAGTAGATTTTTTGCATGGTTTTAGAAATTTTATTGCAGGAATTTGACATAACTTTAGAGTAGTTGATTGTTAACTGATTCTTTGAAAGATATGTATGCTTTTATGCCTATTACGCTCATTGAAGAATATACCTCATATGAAAATACCTTCTCTGAACATAAGAGCTGAAATAGAACTTAATACTTAACATTTTTAAATCCATTTTATACTTTTAGGAGTTAAGTCCATCTATATTTTTAACTACTGGTGTTTGGAAGCAACAGAAATTTGGCAAGAGGACCACCTGAAAGTGTGCATTACCCAGTATTCTTTTCACTAGTGTGGTTACATTGTTTGTAATCTATACTAATATCAAAGCCTGGCACATACCTTGGGTAGCATTTTGTCTTTATCATAAATTCTCAATATTCATTCTCACTTGTTTTAACAACTGGAGAAAACAAAAAGGTGAATTTTAAAGATACTTGGGCAACTTATTTCATCTGGAGGATATCAATGGATGCTAGGGTCAAAATACACTTAAATGTGCTGTTATAAGTAGCTTTCCAATCACAAAAGAAATCTGTGGTAGAGCAGAGGCTCAGATCCAGACCTCATAATTTGTAGCCCCATTTCCTAACTGGCAGGTTGTACTTGCTGTATTATACTTATGCATTTAACTCTGTGGTCTTGGAAGACCAAACATTAACCATATGAAGTCATACAGATTAGAAGGAGTATTAGAATTTTAAGTGATAAGAAAATGATTCAAAAATAGAAGTAGATTTATGATTCAGACCACCTGGGAGTCACATTCTGCCTGACTGTGAGCAAAGATGTGCAACTTACTTCTTGGGAACAAAACTGTTCATATGCAAATGAGCAATATTGTATTCAAGTTGTATGTCAAAGGTTATCTGCTTTTAATTAATATTTATCTGGGTTCAAAGAGGGTTTTGTAGTGATGATATATGTTAAGTGAGAGCAAATGAAAAACAAACCATCTATCTAGGGAAACATATTTTCATTCAGTGTTGAATAAATAGGACATGAAATGTCAGAAGAGATATTGTTCTCAGTGCTCACTGTATATCCTCAGTTTGATTAGAAGTCACCACGTAACAGAAGATGATCATAATTAAAAAATCAAAAGATTCTGACAGGAGAATGGAAAGGATTCCCTGAAAAAAAAAAAAAAAAGAGGGGTTTTTAGCTTTGAAAATCTATGATGAGAGCACAAGAAGAAATTCTTAAACCAGGAAAAATGGTTAATGTAGGTAGTAAACAAGATCCAAATTCATAGATTTACCTTTGAACTTATTCATCATAATATACTAATAAATCTTTTTTGTGCTATCTTTAATGAATATCAGAAATTATTTTTAAAGACAAAAATGAACCTGGATATTTAGTAAGAGGAAAAATGGAGCAAAAGGGTAACTTACTTCAGACATTGGTCAAAGTCATAGGTCAAAATACTATACAATATAAAATATGCTTGTATGAAGTTGATGAAAAGCCTTTAGATAAAGGATGAAAGGAACAGAATCCTATTTCTCACACATGTTCATGTTTTCTTCATATATATATTCAAGGAATCTCACGATGGTTTTATTTCCTCTAGACACAGAAAATCTCAGATACAGAGCACTTAATGATTTCTCTCTGCAATGTGGTCCAAAATTCAAAATACAGACTCTGAGGAGCCATGTTTTTCTGACATGTTAAAAGATATCTGTAAGAATTACTATCAACACCAGTTCTTCAGAGGCTCTTCTACGTTTTTCTCCCTGTTATTAATGACAGTATGTTTATTAAGCTGCTAACAATCTAAGTATTAAGAAGGAAGGCAAGTCATCTAGTCTTAAAAATAATCAATAGAAGCAGGATCAATGGAGAAAACGAGAAATAGAGAAATGAAGACAGTCAAAACAGAAGAAGTTAAAGAAAGCAACAAGTAGAAAAACCAAGAACCATTGAACCATTCAGGGCAAATCAATTATTCAAGGACAAAGCTGCAAGAATACTTAAAGAAAATCTCTTCAGATGAATATTTCATAGACTAGCTTTAGAGCAATTTAATACTTAATTCTAAATATTCCCATTCAAATACATCCTTTCATCTACCTGAGCACAAAAAAAAAAAAAAAAAAAAAAAGTACTGTGATCATGGAATATATGACAATATTTACCTGTTGTAGAGAATAACAGAATTAATTTAAAAACAAAACAAAACAAAACAAAAAACCAAAACCAAAACCAAAACAAAACAACAAACCCAAAAAGTTATTACTCCTTTAGAAATAGATTTTTAAAAGTATGTTAACTTGTGACAGCCATAGAAATCAAAACTATTTTCTTATCACCACAAGCAGATACATCTGCAGCCAGTTTCCCTCTCATATTAACTCATGTATCTCAACTCTAGTCCATAGGGACTGCACTTAATCATGAGAAGGCAATTCCATCTTCATGTCAGTCTTCATTTTGTTAGCAGAGATTGCCAATTAACACCAGTTATTTTGGCGATTTTTGTGTTATAGATGCTTGTCCACTGCGATTTGACTTCTGTTAGTGACTTATATTCCACCTCTAAAGCAGCTGACAGATGGTGACCTTTCAGTTTCTATCACTCTCTGCTGCATTCAAGCCCATGACTTAGAGGTGAAAGATGCTTTATATACTCTCCTGAACCATTGGGGTCCTCACAGTATACAGATTCTTTCTGAATATTTCATTGAATTTTATGACCTGCTGTAGTCTATGAGAAAGAAAAAGTAAAATCAAGGCATAAAATCCAATAGAAATAAAGACATTGCTGAAAAATATTATTTCCCCTTCCCTTCCCTTCCCTTCCCTTCCCTTCCCTTCCCTTCCCTTCCCTTCCCTTCCCTTCCCTTCCCTTCCCTTCCCTTCCCTTCCCTTCCCTTCCCTTCCCTTCCCTTCCCTTCCCTTCCCTTCCCTTCCCTTCCCTTCCCTTCCCTTCCCTTCCCTTCCCTTCCCTTCCCTTCCCTTCCCTTCCCTTCCCTTCCCTTCCCTTCCCTTCCCTTCCCTTCCCTTCCCTTCCCTTCCCTTCCCTTCCCTTCCCTTCCCTTCCCTTCCCTTCCCTTCCCTTCCCTTCCCTTCCCTTCCCTTCCCTTCCCATTTCAGTAGTTCTCAGAGAAAAAGGGGGAAAAAGTATCCTTTTAAAAAGAAGTCATATTAAAAGTGTGTATTAGTGATTTGAACATTACCTGATAGTTTGGCAGAGATTAATCTTTCAACATTATAGATGTCTGTATTTAATTACTTTATGCTTCCTCTACAGTTAGTGGAGAGTAATAGTTGCTTTTAGGGAACAATTAGTCTCAACCTCATGCAAAAGTCTAAAATAGTTTAGGCTTACTTCATTAAAAAATGTTTACTTCTCTGCTTTGGCTATGATGGAAGTCTGGGGTAAGTATCTCAAATATTTATGTCAGTCTTGTTCAGGAAAAGTGAGTGAAATGGACACCATCCTTTGTGCATTTCTGAATTACCAAGAAATACACAGCAACAGACCATGCTTTGTAAAATGTGGTAACATCAACGAAGCTGGAACAAGAAAAGCATAGTACCTTGTTAACTTCACTTGCCTAAGTATCCCAAATTGTGTAGGACTCCAGGAGCAGACAATATTACAGCTTCAAGGACTGTTCTCAGTTATACTCAAAATCAAGAATGATTTTTTTCTATAAGTAAATCATAAGAATATATGAAGGTATTTAAAAAAGAAAGGAGCTGATTCTGGTAAATACCTTATCTGTTGGATGATAATGTTTGTCAGTAGGTACAATTTCTTAAAAAAAAAAAGGAATACAGTATAAAGCCGGAAAGTAATCCCTTTCTTCCAGATATTGGCTGAGAGCCAGTTAAATTTTCCATTTATTTTCCTCCAGTTTGTCAAGTATAGAGATATTTGGTTTCACTGCTAATGAGAAAATGTTCCAGCTGTTAATATTGACTTTAATATTGGATAAAAAGTGCACATATTTTAAAATTTCACAGATTTTAAAATATTAAATATATTGCAGGATTCAAGCAGCAACAAGTAGGGCCATTAATAAATAGTCAACTACATGTCCTTAGAACTACTTTAAAAATATTTGGCAGTTTTATTTTTTTCTTAAGGATATTTTAGTCAAAATTGAAATATTTCACAAGGACATCCTGATTTTTTATCAATTCAGACAGAAAAACAAAAATAAAGAAATGTCATTTTTTCCCTATAGGATATTTCTTCCTTTTCTGTTCTCTTCTCTCACTGCACTAGTGCCTTCTATGGATAGTATGATTGCTATCAAACTAAGGTTCTCCATTCCTATTGTGAGTTTTGAAGTTTCTATATCATTTGCTTCTGAATGTGAAAGAATTAGTGGATGTAAGTAATTATGTAATAAAGTATTTTCTAAGGGTGTCTCTCTCTCTCTCCATCAACTCTCAGGTGATTATGGCAATATTAGCAGATAAAGTGACCAAAAAGAGTGAAACAATTGGTTTGGAAAAACCCTACAATTACGCTATAAGGTAGGAGGTGGGTGGAGCAGATTATTCTGGACTAGTTTTTGTCCAGTCCTGTGAACTGAATGCCTTTTATTATCAAGAGTTCACTCCTTTAACACTTTTTTTTTGGTTTAATTTTATGTGAAAGAGAATGATCTGTGCACTGTGACTATGCCTGATCTGAAATAAAATGCTAATGTGTTTCAGTTTTAATAAAACACATTATACTTCTATCTTCAGATAGTAATTTTTAGGAAGAACAGATGCTTAGTTAGTTATTCATATTTACAATAATTTTAGTGATACTTCAAACTGTATTAATATATGAACCATGCATTATGTGTGAGACAAAAATAGAAGGGCTAGAAAAAAGAGGTGGAATAAGCATTATTGTTGTCATTTCCCTGTCCTCAGACAGCAGAACTGTCAAGTTGATATTCATAAAGTTCACACGCACATTTAACCTACAATTTGTCTTCTGAAAATGATATTTCATATATTTAACTTTTGAAAATATACATGTTTTTAATTCTGCTAAGGAAGCATTACTTTGTCATCCATTGTCACCATTTTTCCTCGATTAGTACTGAAATAGAGCTGATTAAGAAAGAGAACAATGAAATTAATTCATAATGAAACAATCTCAAATTTTGTTTTAAATTTTTTTAAAATCTGCAAGTTTGTATAGTTTAGTTTATGTTGGAAAAAGTGAGATTTGCTTTGTCTCCTTTATATGATATGCTGTAGTGTCATGACATTTCTGGATCCAGATATAATGTGGTCTTTATAGTGGAACAAGGTAAAAGTTATAATAAGAATATGACACAAAGCTGATTTAAGTGACGAGTCCTTTGTTAATTCCAAGTTATTATTTTTTAAATAGAGTTCTTACAGCTTTAGCTATTTGCAAAAGGGATAATTTTATTTCTGGAAAAAAGATTATATCAGGGGAAGTAAAGTATTCCAAGGATCATCTCAAGCCAAACCTTCTTATAAACCTAGTCCCAAAAACCTGTTATTATTAAGATTATTTTTCCATTACATTTTCCGTTTGTTGTAAGTGTATTATATCTGATATGCAAGCCTATCAGATTTTCAAACTTCTAATTTACTGCAAAATCAGCAGCACTTATGAACATTTTTAATATGAGAATGTGAGTGTTAAAGATAGGGAACAAATGATGGTACTAAAATCAATGCCTGAGATAGAAACCACAGAAACATTAAAGGTTAATGTAAATACTGATGGGTAGATAGAAAACTGGATGATGGTGATTAGAATTTGTCACTCAAATCTTTCTGTTTTACAAAGCTGAAAGAAATGAGGGATTCTACAAAAATATTTATCAGTCAGTTTTAATATGTGGAGGATAGTAAACTGATTTAAAAAGAGAAAAAACAAAACCCATCAGTTTACCAAAAAGTCATGTTAAATGTCACAACTGGACAACTGGACATAAATGTGTGTACTTATGCATATGTATGTGTCTGTGTATATATGGATATATATAGAGCAGTTAAGGAATCACAGATCCTTATAACATAAGTATTTAGAAAACTGATAAATAAAACTAGTTTTACAATTTGAAAACAAACTTTACTATACATTAGTTAATAACAGACTTTGTGCTATGCAAAGCAGTTAGTCCTTAACAAGACTACTCTAAATTACCTGTGAGCATACAATGCCACAGAGCTGAGACAGTAGTTAATACCTACTGTGATGGACACTGATGGTGTAAGTTGTTGAAGGTGGAGGTGGCCAAGCTTGAGAACTTTTTAGTGATGGAAACTGGAACCAAAGTAGGTATGTCATTTCCCCACCCCATCTTAATTTCAGCATCTCCTTTTATAAGAGATTTGATTTTCTAGACAATTCCTAATCCTTGGCTTCCACCCTGCATTTTCACCCAAAGTGTGATAATTTCCCAGGGCAGAGGGCATTATCCTATTTTTTGGCTGGTCTTTTGTGTGCTTGCGTGTGTGTTTGGTTTTGCTTGCTTAGCTGCTGCTTCTTTCCTTAAAGCAAAATCTTTTCCTGAGTACTGGAAAATAGAGATCTTGACTAGTAACTGTCCATCAGTAAGCTGTTTTTCTGGAGTTTCTGTTTTCAACCTCTGCTAATATATTCAACGCTTTTGTTGTTATCCTGTGTTAACACTGTACATCACAGTGAGAGACATCCAGTGTCAAGGAAGGTCTGGTTCACACAGCAAATGCACTTAACATGCTGATAACCAGGCAGACAATCCAACCAGGACTTTGCAGAATGGGCATTTCTGTGACGTGTCTGTAGCAAGGGGTACAGAGTTTTCACTAGGCCACTGAATTAATACATGTTTATACAGTTATATTGCATTAGTGTGTTTAAATCCAAGACTAAGACTAGCTAATATTGACTAAGTCCTATTTAGTGTGCTTCCACTTTTATAAGTGCAACAGGTCTCTGCTTCGGTTATGTAAATCAACCTCATTTCCATCCTTCACCAGGGTAACTTGCCTATGAGGGAATTGAAAATCTGTGGTATGATCTAGCTTAGCATCACCAAGGGTTCTGTCAAAATATGCATGATCTTATCATAAGAAAATAAGAAAATATTAATTAGATAATTACTTCAAATTAATGGCATGAGTACTTGATAAAACAGATTAACTGTCATATATTCCAGTGAAAGTGGATGAAGGAGTAAATTCCCATAGGAGTTTGTTTTTGTCTGGTGCTAGGCAACATAATCAGCAAAACCTAAAAGGTAATGCAGAAAGTCAATAATGGTGGCAATATACAAGGACAGTATTATTACTCAAAAAATATATCTTGTAGAAATTATCTGAAATTATTCAAATGTTAAAAACAAGTGGAAAGTGTTATACCTGGGAAAGAAAAAACAAAAAAACAGGTTGCAAATGTTCGTTAATGTGCCGGTCAGTCAGAAATACAGCAGGAAGATGTTAGGATCTTCAGAAGAGTGTGTAAAAAAAAATATATACATAAATAATACTCTTACCAGAAGGGGAAATACACTTCTGAATGTGTTACCAGAAGTATTTCTTGTAAAATGATACAGAAGTTCTCCCATGAGGACTTGTGAACTTTTGCTTTTTTTGCTGCCTCTAAATTTCACAATAATTTAGACAAATTGGAGAAAACTCAAATGAGAGCAATAAGAATGACATAAAAAGCATTTGATAACATGTCAGTAACACTGTTTTCTTGAGCTAGAAACGGGAAGCCTGATATGGTATACAATAATGGTCTTCAAAGTAGAGTAGTTGCTGGGGAAAAGAAAAAAAAAGCTAGTGATAGGTTTTCTGTAGGTTGCCTGAAGAGAAGACATCATTTACAAAAAGCTTCTTAGGCAAGGAGGTAAAGGACTAGTTATAGGATCTGTATAAGGTATTATACAGAGATTGCAGGTATATCTATTGCTATAGCTGCTTTAAGAATATAATACATATTTCTAAAATTAATAATATATATGTATCAAATATAGTTATATATTTCATACTATATATTATATAATAATATTTATCATTCATCATTATACATAATGAATTACTCCTTATCATATATATTATATAATTAATATATCTTCATCATATATAATGAATATAATAAATATTCCAAGGCATGATATATATAATAAATGTAGTCAGTGACACTATGGCTATATCTATAATTTGCTTGATGCATTAGGAAGATTATTGTTTCTGCTGGTATTCCATTTTCAACACTTCTAAAGTGAACTAACTTTCAAAATAGTTTTTCCTACTACAATAGCACGTGTTCAGGGATCTTCTAGCATGTCTAAGTTAAACAGCTGAGTAAACATAGACATCTTGTTGAGATAAAAATGTATAGGTACATGTATGTCTGATAGATATGATTATAACTGTGGCTGTGGGTTTTGATTTGTTTTTGGTTTTGTTTTTTTCCTATTCTGAACTTGTTTTTGTAATATTATATCTGGAGCTCATTTTCTGTTTTTACATCTAAATATTATAAAGTTTTGTTTCTCCTTTCTTGGATCTGACTAGCTAACTCCAGCCCATGTCTCTGAATCCTGGCTTTACACTGTTTTTTGCAAGTCTGAGGATCATAATCTACTAATCAACCCTTTTTTACTGTTACAATTACTGAAATAAGAAAGAACTTTTGCAGCTATTACTTCTGATGTTTCAGTGCTACTTCTGTGTAGCTTCCACAGTAGGCACACACCTGTAGAGCAGTACTCTTGTATAAAATATGTAAAGCTCATAAGATTGCTCTAATTAAAAAAAAAAAAAAGAAAGATCCCACATTCTACCAATCTAGATGTGTATCTCTTAGCTTTGTCTTATTTAAGATACTTCTTTTTATTACCTAGACATACATAAGTCTACAAAAGCTCTAAGGTTGCCTGGAGGTCATGATACAGTTCAGTTGAATTTGTTCTGTGCCTGACTTGTAAATTTTGAACCCTGTGGGCATTATTTTATAACTGTCAGCATTACATTTCATCCTTCCTGGCAGTTCATTTACAAAGCAAATCAAACCCGCTCTTAGTTTCACTTATTGCTTGGTATGAAATCACATAGTTCTCTTCACCCTTACAGAAATCTGTACTACCACATCCCAAATTTAAGTTCAGTATTCCTCAATGTTTCTCAAATTAATTTTAATTCGGTTGGATAAAAATTAAAAGGAATCAATACTGAATAACAACTACTGCATAGAAAACACTATAGTTGTATTGAGCCATTAGCCATCTTATCTTTTCACAATTTCATTGACAGTTTGCAAGCAGGTGACAAAAAATCCACCATTTTCAAAATCATGTGACTTTAAGTTAGTGTGAAGTTAACTGCATTCTTTAGGAACTAGCTTGATATCAGTGAATATAATTAATTCCTTTTGTCCTCTGAATAAGTAAATGAATTGATGAATTAAAACTCAACCAACAATCTGTATGGATTAAAAAACCCATACAAAATGAATTGAAAAAATAGGTAGGATGTACACTATATAGTATATATGTGTCTTCTGCTGCATGTTATATTTAGTATCCTTATTAATGGCTTGAAGAAGAAACCTGAAAATATAAAAGAATTTTGATTATTGATTATATTATCTTGCATGGAGCAATGTTATGGATTGGTGGTCAAAGCAGTGTTGATAACACACCAGTGTTTTCGTTACTGCTGAGCAGTGCTTACACAGAGCCAAGGCCGTTTCTGCTCCTCACATCACCCCATCTGCAAGTAGGCTAGGGGTGCACAAGAAGTTGGGAGGTGATACAGCTGGGAAAGCTGACCTCAACTGACCAAAGGGATATCCCATACCATATAATGTCATGCTCATCAAGTAAAGCTGGGGTAAAAAGGTAGAAGGGGGGGGGGGATGTTTGGAGGGATGGAATTTGTCTTCCCAAGTAATCATTACACATGATGGAGCACTGCTGAATACCTGCCTTCCGGTGGGAAATGGTGAATGAATTCCTCATTTTGCTTTGCTTCCGTGTGAGGCTTTTGCTTTATCTATTAAACTGTCTCTATCTCAACCCATGAGTTTTCTCACTTTTACCCTTCTGAATCTCTCCCCCACCCCACTTCAGGGAGAGAGTGATCAGCTGCATGGGGCTGAACTACTAGCTGTGATTAAACCATGACACTACTTAATGATGGTATAGGTCAAAGACAAAACTTGCTAATATTTAAAAATTCAAATTCTTGGGAAAAACTTCACATACAACAGTATGTCCTATTTGTATTATTGCATGCAGGAAATCTATATGTATATGACCACAAGAATCATATTTTACCAACTTTTAATTCTAGAATGATTTTTCAGTGTTTAAATAAAAATCTTGGTCTGTAGTGCCAAAAAGTGATTCGCAGTATCTTGTATCATACCAATAAGGAGGGATTTTTTTTTAACTGTTTGAAGAAATTGATTTGGCAAGGGACTATACTATAAGCTTAGGAAATCTTGTGAACTTGGGATGCATACATAGATATCTCTATATATTATTTCCAGTAGAACTATAATGCTTCAGACATGTTCTTGCCTATACTAATCTAACAGAAAGATTGCTGCTACTTTGCACAGAAAATTTCTGGTCATAAAGTATGGGTTTTTTCATGAGAGCAACTTGCTTAAGTCATAGATGCTTAAGACATTATGGGAGGAAACAAATTTAACTTAGGTACTACAGCATCAAAATAATAAATATCTATCTAGAATAATATGACAAAACTTCCTAGTTTCTTTATAGTGATGAAACTGTAAGAGTAGTGTAAAAAAAGTATAATACTCATTAAAGTTAGCAAATATAAAATGTTAACTATAGTTAAGAGTGTATGTTAGCTCTTTCCTCTGAAGTTTAATAATGTTGAATTCTCTTCAGGGAACTGATGCTTGCTGGAAAAGGAGGAGAAGTTAATTTCAGAATTTTATCCTAGTGGATGGGCACTTGGTTTGGAAGTGTAAACCATTTTACTTACATGGTTGAACAAGGACTAAAAGCAAACTCTGTTTTGAAATAAACTAACTAGTTCCCTCTGAAACAAAGCCCATGTGTAGTATATATTTAATTCATTCCAAGGACTGTCCCAATAAGCTTTAAGAATGACACTACATGAGGTCTGTTCCTTTTCCCCCTAGTCAGGCTTCTAATTTAATATTATCATGACAATTATTGTTTGCAAGCACCCAAAAATGCATTTTTGCCATATGTCATGACATGTGCTGTAAATCCTCAGTTTTAGTCAGTAGAAATTCTGGTGAGCTGAAACACTTTCCCCAGGTAATTTCAGACATTTTGAATTCATTCAATCAGCTTACTTGTTTCTGCAACCGAAATATATATATTTTAGGACCATGTGTCCAAAACAAAACCTGTGACCATCCGCTATGTATGGTAGATGTTCAGTCAGCTGTGAAGGCAGCTAGCTGCATGCATGTATGCCATGCAGTATCACTTGGCCAGGGATTGTTCCTTGAAGCAGAGCACTTTACACTGTAGATGTGATCAGGGACATTTAGGCACTGTTGTAGTAAGATGGTCTGGACTACTATTCCTAGATAAATGTAAACAGAGTTTAGAGAGTCTGAAGATTTACCCTTGAAAAGCCTTAATGGAAATCTCACTATAATTGACTTGCCTGCATTTTATTTTATTTTTTACAAGTAGGAGGTAAAACCACCTGTTACTTTATGGCTCAGTGTGAATGGTATTTCTTTTTAAGCACTATTTCTAAAAAGGATGGAAATACTTGTAAGACAAATTCAGTATGGGCAAGGAAAAGAAAAATGGCACAGGTGGGAATGTAAGTATTGCTCACCTGCTGTAAAGTGACATCAAATATCAGTAAAAGCAACATTTTCATTGCATCTATCTGAAATTCAACAGTAGTAATGAGCTTTTCATACACATAAAAATTACCTCAAAGTAAAAGAAAATATTATCTTAACCAAAATACCCCCTAAATCCCTCTTTAAACTAATTTATGTTTTTTTTTTTTATTATTTGTGTTACATTAGAATAATTAAAAAAAAAAAGTAATACAATCAGATATATTTGCATTTCCTTCTTCTGTATTTGTTTTTTGTCTGTCTCTCACCAGAAGATACCAATAAAATAAATTAGGATTAAGTTTTAACAATTAGTTGAACTTTACATCTCAAGTCTAACAATGGTTTTCATGTGACAATGATAATAACCATATATGTAGATATGACAGAGGTAATCAAACATACAGGTGTCAGCATATACTCACATTGAGTGTGTCCTTAACTTTATATTCCAACTTGTTGGATTCCACTTAGCATTTTGTCCTCAGGAAAAACAAAATCAAATTCATAACTTCAATTCTTATACTCAAATTCTTTTTGTGATTTTCTCAATCCAATCCATCTACCCATGAGCAATAGGATGATCACAAAGAAGCCTAATGTTCATAGAAGCCTTTCTGGTAACTGGCAAAATTTTATGGAAATAATTTCTGCAGCCCAGTGGAATGACTGTGATGTGTTGTACATTGAACATAGTGCACAAATTACAGATATTGGTCTTATATGTCCTGCAGTCATAAAAGAAAGTAATATGTATAGAATATACCTCTTAAATTCAGAAGCAGTAGGTGGCTGTGACACCAAAATCTGAAGGTAGAGAAACTGGAGGGTGTGCATATGGAATTGTGAAGGGTTATATATATCTTCATGAAGGAAGAAAAACATGGATAAATTATGGAATGGATATAGATTTTCACTTTTTAAAAAGCCTGCAATTTTTTAGTGTGTTCTAAACTAATTCTGGGACACTCAAAAATAAGAAAATCCATCAACAAGATTTAACTAAAGAAGTGTCAGTTTTTATTTCCTTTGTTTACTGTGTTTTTTCTCTGGTTGTTTTCATTCTTGAAAGTGAAGCAGAAATATTTTTATATAACTATTAAAATTCACCTAAATTTACAGGTCATTAGGGAAAATATTGGTATTGCAGCTGCCAAACATCTAATCTGAACTCAGTTTTAAATAAGGAAAGAAGCTAGTAACTTTAGAATATGCCTTTTTTTGACTGACAGAATTCAAATATAGTGCCTGAGAAGATTTTTGAGCACTTTTAGGAGTGCTTCTAGGTCATCTGAGAATATCTTTTTGGACTAAATATATGAAAAAAAAAATTTATCTACCCATCAGGCATTATCAGTACCTACACAAGATATATTATTATATAGATGCCAGAATCCAGAAGATTGACTTTAATAAAATTTCACGGTCTTGCTAGATTTTTAATGAGTAGAGAATTTGTTGGGAATATAGATGCCAGAATTGAGAAGATTGACTTTAATAAAATTTCACGGTCTTGCTAGATTTTTAATGAGTAGAGAATTTGTTGGGATATCAGGATACTGGGGGTATATGTACATGTACATATATATATCCACACACACACAGAAAAACACACACATCTCTACCTATGATTGATCAGTTGATCGATCTATCTAGCTAGCTAGCTATCCATCTAGCTATCTACCTACATACCTATGTAGTTACACATAAAATAACTTTGTTTATATAAGGTGTGTTGACAGATCATGATGAAATGCTAATGAGAGAAAACTACAGAGCCTAACAAACCTATAGAGCCCCATCCACCATGTTTTTTAATCAGAGATCAAACATGACTCATTTAATTATTAATAATATATTTTATGTATGATGGCTCCTATGAAAGTTACATAAAGAAAACAGGCACTTACCTGAGCTGCAAACCCCTTCTTTCTGCTGTTATATCAGTTACACTTATCACTTGCATTTTAGAATAATTTTGAATGTGATTTATTATTCCTTTCTAGATCGGTAAATGTGAAATTATGGGGCTGCAGCAAAGATTGGTAAACAAAGAAAGTTGGTGAAAACCAGAGAGATCACTGGCATCATTAGGCTTCCTAGATGTTAGCAGTGCAAATAGTGCTTTACAGCCTACCTTTGTTTTAGTATTACACTATAATTTATGGAATAATATTTTACTACTGTATGAACAAAATATAATTATTTTATCTGTAAATGAAATCTAGAAGTAAACAGGTATTATTTCAAAATCTATTTAGTGCTTAATTGAACTTTTTTCTTGTTTGCCTCGAATGCAATCTCTATACATTAATGAATCGATATTTCATGAAATGCAATTATGTTGAGAACTGAACACTGTACATCATTACTAGCTAAAATCTATCTACAATGCAAAATCATTTTAAAATAAAACTGCATGCAAATAAATTTACAAAAGTGTGCAAATGTTATCATCATCTTTTTGACCTGAACATTTAATTTAAAGCAGCAGAGGAAAAGGGAATATCTGCATGACTTTCCTAAGTCAGGTAATTAAAATAATAATGTATACAACACATTTGTAAGCTTAGGTGTCAGTTTAAGTGTAAGTCAGTCATTAAAATAAGATCTTCAAACAATATATCAAAAATGCAAAATTTAGTGTATGCGTTCAAGCCTACAATTATTTTAAATAGTAATGACTTCTGGAAAACTTCAGTGCTTCAGTACATTCAGTATAAAGGAATAGAACTCATATCAGTATAATTGGTATAAAGAAATAGAACTCATAACTTTAAATGTAAGCCATTTCACAACATGCATTCATGAATCCTCACAATGACATTATTGAGCACATACTCCAATGCTAATTTTACAGATATTATTACATGAAAGAAAATATTTTTAATCACCTTGCACAAATCATATTGAGTGGGATATATCTGATTTAGTTTTAGATATCTACACAGTCAATGTGGATATCTCAGTTAGTAACTCATGGTTCCCTCTCCTTTGTGTAAAGAAATAGGTGCTTGTTAAGGTGCTATTCATCTGACTAAATATGGATGTTGGGTAAAATTATTTCCTTTCATGAGTTTTACACTTTTCCATTAGCTGTAAAGTAAGTCTAAGTTCAGAAGCAGATATCTATACCGTAAATATCTAATGATAATACAGATCCTATATTATGTGTCAGAAGCAAGAACAGAATCCAGGACAACTGACTCCTCTATTCAGATTCTGTTTCTGTTTCATTCTTTGGGACACTAACTGAAGTTTAAAACATTGTCTTAAATGCCCTCTATATAGAACATTTCTGAAATTATTAGGGGTTTTTTGGCTTTGGGGTTTGTTTTGTTTTTTCTATTTCTTTTTTTTTTGGGGGGGGAAGGAGGTGAGTTGTCTTGGTTATTTTAACCTAAAGACTGTGTCCTAAGAATTCCATGTTTTCAGGGAAAAGGCACCATTAAAGTAAAGTAATCTGCTGGTTGTATAGTAAATTTCATCAGACTTTATTCTGACAGCAAACTGATGACTTTGGAGTATCTTTTAGAATTATGTCAAAGATGTCAAAGAATGCAGAATTGATCATATACCTTGAACATTTACATAATGGCTACCTACATTATTTAAAAAAATATTCTGCATTTCTTACACATTTTTAGCGCTACTCTCATTGTAGTGATCACCATAATTGCTCATAGTTAAGATTATGCTAATCAATAATAGTTTCTTTCTTTAGAATTTCAGAAGTTTGCACCTAAACAGTAACTAACTATGTCAGTCATCATCACATGGCTCCATTGAATGCTTAGTCCACTGATACAAAGTAGACTAGAGTTTTGAAGTAAAATACATATGTTCTCCAAAAACCAAACTGAGTCAGTCTTGGTTCTTCTGATCTGATGTGTAGTGCAGGGGTAGTGAAGTATCTTACTAGCCTTCATGAATTTGGCAGAAAAGATGTCTTCCTAATGGTCTGTTAATTCCCAACACATAGTTAACAAGATCTGTAAGGAGACTGAAGTCAATGTATATATGGATCCCCCAAAATAGGCAACATTAACTAAGTGTGCCAAAACCTGGGGCCTGCTCAAATCTAGAGTTTCTAGTATTATTCCAGGTGGTTCAATGTAGATATAGGTTTTATTTATTAACCTGGCTTTCTGTTTCCTGTATTTCTTAAATTAAAAAGTACCATGAATGTTTTATTTGTGATTTGCAAGGTTAACAAAATATATTTACAATTTTTAGAACATAAACTGTCACAGGTTTCCCTTCAGTTTTTCTACAGATACAATAGAATTTTATTGTTTGCTGTTCCTCTTATTTGTTGTTAATACAATTATATCAAGACTAGTGTAGAAACCTACCTGATAATAGCCTGAAAATGCCACTTCATACCAACCACGTGTGAGATTCAATTCACCTAACTACCATTTAAAAATCAGGTCTTTTATCTAAACTAATTAAATAAACTTCCTGTGTGAATAAATGGAGAAAAATTGATATCTCTAGGAAATAACTATCAGTAGACACCTATCTTAAAAAAGATTCTTTTTCTGACATGCTTGTCCTAGTTGACTGTACAGGCAGAACAGATGACTAACTTATTCAGGTAGCTAGTGATATGTACATCAATTTTATATATGTTAAATTAGGCTGCAGAAATTGTACCCTATAGATAATAAACAACTCTCAATAAAACATGAATGAGTCATCACATGCAAAGAAAATAAAAAATACCTACCATGACTTTTTACATTTATGTTAGTTTTAGCAATTTTCTGAAGCTTTTGCAAAATTATTTTTAACAGAAATAAAGACATAGTTGGAGAGAATATCATTGCAAGTGAGAATATACAAAAAAATGGCAGATTACAGAACAGAATTCAGATGGAAACAAACTCAGAATTAAAATATATAAATTTGATGGCAAAAATTTTGTAAAAAGTAATGGCGAAAGAGATTAGAACTGTTGACATCAGACTAGGTACGAGTTAGCTGTAAGAAATCACCAAAAGAAATCATGGGTTATATTTTGGCTTTAACTGAAATGTACAAATGAAGAAGAAACTGCAGGATTGCAAGTTTCCATTACCAGTGCTGAAGTAGCACAGCAGAAGGTAAGGGATGGAAAACCACACTTCAAACGTTTAGTTCTGGGAAATCTGCTAGGGGTGAACATCAGAAGGGGAAACCAAAAGAATATCATAACATCAACAAAATATCTATGTGACTAGAGATTGTGACCTACCATAAAAACATAAGACCTGGTTATGACAGTGAGAATAAAGACTAACAAGTGCTTCATTACTACTTATGTTAACAGTAAAAAATTCCCTCCCACTAACTTTAAGGAACAAGGAACAGATATTCAGTGGAGAATACTGTATCTGTGTATTAACTTTTGAAGCAATGTAAGCATGTCACATATAGGCATATCTCTATAAATTAAGCTTGAAATTAAGTTTATGAGTACTTAGACTGAGCTTTCAAAAGAAGACTTCTTGACAAAGAGATGCATGAACCTATGTTTTGTGCAAACGTTACAGTTTCTCATAATTTTTCACTTTTAAAACTAGACATCAAAAATAGAGAAAAATCAGTGCTAGAGATCAATATTGCCCTGGAAGCAGGATTGATGAATTGATCTAGCAGACCTTTTCTATTTGTTACTTCTAGAAAAAGTTTTTTAATGAAAAAAATATCCAAACCCTGTATTTTTCAAGAACATGTAATTTTTTGCAAATAAGATTTGCTATTTGAAGACCAAGAAAACAAACAAACAAAAAAACCAACTGAACAAAAAGCACTTTTAAATTGTCAACCTTGATCAATGCACTGTACCATGTGTATCAGCAGAAAATATTAAATATCTTACAAAGTGTAATGGTACATAATGACTTAATTAAGAGTGATTGATTAAGATAAAAAGAAATGGGTAGGAAAAATCAAATTAACATAAAAATTACTTTGAAGGTGAAAGAAGAACAGTTACAGTCCTTGTTTCATGAAGGCATATAAAAAAATTATTACTATGGTGACAGATTTGGTGAAAGATTTGTCTTTCTGTCCTCATGATCATTCATCATAAATTACCTGTTAGGACATCTCTTCACCTTTGAAAGTTTTACAGTAATGCTCTAATAAGCTGTGATTTTATCTCATAAAATACATATATTTTTTTCTCTACAGTTTTGGTTGTTTGACTGTTTGTCTTTAGTTACTATGAGATGCAATTAGCTATGGGAAAATCCAGTAGATGTCATATATATAATACTAGTATATATTAATCAAACCTATATTTCAAAATGATGAGACTCAGAAATTGGAAGCCCATAATTTTAGAGATATTCCTTAACTATAAGTGAAAAGTGGGGTTGACTATCCATCTTCCCACTTTACCATGTCTATTAGAGAAACATAAGATATCGAAAAGTATATTTGTGCTCAGTAATGTAAATCTTCTGTTACATAATTGCTTTCTGCAATACAGCTTGGAAATAAGTTTCAATTTTATTTGGTAATTAACACAGTCAATTTTAATTAATGATCAGTTCATTGCTCTAAGGGCCTTAAAATTTTGATGGTGTGATGTGAACCTACTGGTTAAAGAGGTGTTTGCAACAGCAGAGTACAATTATAAATAACTGTATTTGGATAAGAGCATCACTACAAAGTTTCCCACATAAAAGTTTATGCAATGCCATTGCAAACATCAGCGAGATACTCTTTGTGTCTAATAGTTTCTTCCATATTCCTTATCTCTAAGGTGTCATACAGAAAATTCCACATAGTGGAGACTGTGTCATCAACAACTAATAAATGTTGTTTTCAGAAGTGTGCTTCATTTCCAAGGCTGAGTCCTATCTCAGAGGGCTCACTAACAGTGCCCTAAATAACACTAATCTGGCCTTCCCTCTCAAGCCTGTTTTTCTGGAAACTTTCTGGAAATCACAGCAGACAATAAGTCTGCTCCATATTCATTACAGATATTGATCAATCCAGGATTTATACTTCTGGTTAAACCTGCTAGTGTAAGCCCAGTCTCTACTCAACAGTTTTAAACAATCAGATAGCTAATTTAAGAACTTTGAAATGTAATATGAAACCTCCTTCAGCAATCTAGTAACCTGACTCAGAGACACTGAATATATCTAAAAAAGGTGAGTTTACTGTTGTCGTGGTTTAGGCCTGATTGGCAGCCAACCACAATACAACACCTCTCTCTCCCTTCCCCTCTGACAATGAGAAGGGACAGAGAGCCAGGCTTGGGGTTCAAGATAGGACTGGGATGGGGGAAAATCCCCCTTTTATGATCACAAGCAAAAGGCAGACTCGTTAGCGGAAGAAAAAAAGAACATACATTTATTACAAACACTAACAACACATAACAGAGTAAGACAGTGAGAAGCACTGCCACATCTTGAGAACACCTTCCCCCCACCCCTCCCTTCTTCCCAGGCTCAGCTCTGCTCCTGATATCTCTACCTCCTCCCCCAGTGGCGCAGGGGCAGGGAATGGGGGGTGCAGTCAGTGCTGCCACTTCCTTCATGTTCGGTGAGGGGAGTGTCCAAAACTTTTTCCCCCCCTGCTCCATCGTGGTCCCCCTCTCACAGGAGACAGTCCTCCACAAACTTTCTCCGACTTGAATTCCTCCCACGGGCCGCAGCGTTCCCCACACTGCTCCGTCATGGGTCACTAACTTCCTCCGACTGGATTCTCTCCCACGGCTGCAGCCCTTCCCGAGCTGCTCCGGCGTTGGACTCCCCCGCATGCTGCAATCCTCCCAGCACTGAATTACAGCAGCGGGGCTACCTTTTCCTATGAGACCCCGGCCTTCTTCGGGTACAGAACCTTGATCAGCTGAGCAGGAACAACAGGCCACAAATCAATGCCTGCTCCACTGTAGATCTTCATGGGTGGCGGGGGGGGCCGCCCTGCCGTCTCACCACAGGATACAAGGGGGTCTCTGCTCCGGCACACCTCCTCCCTCCTTTCTTCCTCCTTTCCTCCACTGACCTTGGTGTTCATGTAGCTGCAGCAACTCCTCCTCACAAGTCCCACTGCCCGTCCCCACGTCCCTTCTTAAATATGTTATCGCAGAGGTGTAGCCGATTGGCTCAATTTCCCAAACAGAAGTGGAGCTGACGTGGAGCTGGGGGAGCTTCGAGAAGCTTCTCACAGGGGGCCGCCCCGATAGCCCCCTCCCCTGCTACCAAAAAACTCCACCACTCACTCAACCCAGGACAACTGTTTGCTGATAATGCTAAACTGCATTGCTGTGGTTCACCTCAAATGCAGGAGGCCTGAGGTCTCTGAGAGAACAGACTAAGAAGCATAACTTGGCCTGAAATGTGTGAACTTTATGTTTACACCATGAAAGAAATAGATGTGCTTAAATTCTGAGTCTTTCATAGTGTGTTGACAAACAAACAAAACTCCTTTCTGTTGGCTACATTCAGCTAATGGAGAGGCTTAGTGTAAGCAGCATATGCTTTAAATACACTAACAGCTCAAAGACATAAAATGATGCAAAATTCCTTGAGCGGCACTTCAAAAAACAAAGGTTTCTTTTACCGAATAAAAAAAACCTCAACCAAACAAAAAGGTTCATTCTTAAAAATAAAACAAAATAATGTGTGCGTTACTTCCCTTTATTTCTTCTTTTAGAGAAGTAATCTGCATTGTGAAGGAATAAATCACAGAGACAGCTAATAATATTGATAAAAGGTCAGTGTACCATAACGCAGAGAGTGTATGTCCACTAGCTGGTACAACTCATACAAATGTTTAATAATGTATGTTTTTCAGCTTTCCAGATGTTCAGGTCTAGCCATTACTACTTCACAACATTTTAAACTCCACTATGAAAGACTGTAAGTATGTTGGTATTTTATTTTTGTCTTAGCAAACCCTGTTTTTCTGAAAATTCCTAATGAATAAAAGATAAAAATGTAAAGAAATTGACTTCAGTCAATCTTCATGTATTATTCAATAGCCTTCTGTGTATGCAGTATCTAGATACTTTCTAATTAGCTATCTTGGGCAGAGAAGACTTAGTTTAGAATGCTGAAAATAATAGGTTTCAGAGAGTAATTAAAGGTAAATATGGGATTAGGTTTCCTAGTGCAAGGTGACAAGCACCTCACAACATTTCAGTTGCAGTTCTATACATTATTTAATTGTGAGATGGAAAATAGTAAATAATCTAGAGTTGAAATAATTTCTTTAAATTCACTTCTAATTCATTAACTCTTTGGGAAGCAAATACTCCAGAACAATGAATCTTCTCTCCACAAAGAAAAACACTTCACCTTCACATGAAGAATACTTTCTTTTTCTTAGTTATTAATGAAAAAAAAAAAAAAAAAATCTTCAATTGACATTCAGTTATGTGTGTGCTGAAGATTTATCCTCTGTGACTGATCCATGAGTACTTCATTGTACACAAGACAATGAAGACTTCCAAGTTCTAGACTGGCAATGAAAACTGGTCTCAAAGCTATATTCTGATTTTTACTTCTTTCTAATTCTTTAGGTTATACTTAATTTTGGATATCTAATATAAAAAAGTGTTTTATAAGTGATTTTTAAATTTTGCATGTTTTCTAGATGAAAGAAATTTCATTAATCAAAAATTACTTCTTTTCTGATTTCTCTTGATGTAGAGACAGAGATAGACATAGAGGTAGAGATAGAGAGATATGGATATATGTGACATACATTGAGTACTGTTGGGCAGAACCCAAACTGGTGATGATGGTTGATTGTCTTCAACTGCTCACTGATACTCCACACCAGCTTCAAATAGTTGCAGTTATTTTTATGATATGATGTGTGTTATTATAAATCTGTATCTATATCTTTTTACAAAATCACACACCTTTATGTACATACTGATGATTTAGATATGCTTCAGTTTGAATCTTATTATTTTTACCAGCGAAATGAGATTTAAGTAACATTTATATAATTGATTTAATTTCAAAGAGATACATCTGAAAAATGACAAGACTTAATATTATCAACTTCCATTCAATAGACATGAGCAAAATACATATTTAAACAGTATTAGAAATTTGGGTTACTATGTTTTGTTTCCACTTAAGCTTTGGAAGTGCTTGGGCTTTTTGTTTCTCTTAATTTCTTGCAAAACTAAGATATTGAAAACAAAAAATTGTAGTGTTTTTCTGATGATACAAGAACCTTTGTGAGATGGCTGACTGTAATTTAACAACTACCTAATGTGTATTCCCATGTCATTCTGAACAATGATAATTATGGAGTGAAATTAATACTATAAGACTGGGGGTAACATATGTTTTAGAAGACAAAACTGTTATGAACTGTTGATATTAATTTCTATAGTATTTTCCTGAATGATTTGTCAGATGGTGAAAATTAATATTATAATTATCATAAAATGAGAGCATGGAAAAAAATGGAATAACATCAGGTATTTAAGTGCCACACGGTAAAATTATGAGTACTGTGTTATGTGCAAATATAAATAAGTCTTTTGTCAGCATAATGTATATACAAGTTCAGTGCATTTTGCCAAGCTCTCTGAAACTAACCAATTCAATAACAAAATGTATGGATAATAAATTGTTCTCTGATTGCTTTAATCACTTGTAATAGTGCAAAAGGAAGGCAGTTCCTTAATATTCACCTAGCAAGAACTGGTATTCATTAATTTAATCAGATTTCCTGAAAAAAATATTTTAAAATTATATGCAGCATGGAGGCAAATGAAGATATAAAAAAAAAAAATCAAACAAACAAACAAACAAACAAAACAAAACAAAACAAAAAAAAAAAAAACAAAAAAAAAAAACAAAACAAACCCACAGTATTCTTTTGGGGATATAGACCTAAGGAGAAAAAGGTAAGACAAAAAAAGCAAACGAATATCATGTACGTTATCTGTGACTGAAAATGGGATAGTGTTGCAGGCAAACATATGGTGTCAATATTTTCTATGCCTTGAAAAAAATTATCCCAAGTATAGGTACAGTTATAGTTTTTTGTTTGTTTATATATATGTCAAGATATACATTTGTAGTTCTTAAGTCAGGCTGAATAATTATTACCTTTGTAAGCATGAATTCCTCAATTTCATATAGCTGGAGTAACAGCTGAGAGAGAAATAAGTAAAGGTCTGTGACACAGCCTTCTGTGTATGCCCATGTATGTGTTTCTCTGAAAACGGTTAATAAGAAGGAAGAAAAAGAGCACTCCAGAAATTTGAGTTCTAATATTGCTAAATACTTCTTCGTTGCTTTACAGAGGTTGAAGTGAGCAAATGTAAATGTGAATCTCTACAACATGGACGTTTATGTTTGAATTAGTGACCCTATAATTCTTTACAGATTATGCAGAGAATTAGGCATTTCTTAACAAGGTAAGATGAATTGTCCTGAACCGCACTTTTTTTTTTTTTCCCATTGTCCATACAAGGACCAAAGATGTCTAACTCAGAAATAGATGGTTACCTTTTGTCCAGTTTTTGGTGAGGTGAAAACCACTTTTATTGTCGCTGGTATTTCAGAAAAGGAAGACATTGTAAGGCTAAAAAGACCACTGTTATCATCTAGTCTGATTTCCTCCACAAGACCTGAAGTCTTGTTCCTGATTCAATTCTATAAAAGAATATGAATTTTAGCATATATCTCAGGAAGAACCAAAATAGCTCAGAATATGTGGAAAATTATTGTTTTGAAAATGCAGCAAGAAGACAGAGCCACTGTCTCATTCCCTGTTTTCTACTGCACTACTCTAATACCCTAGTTTATTAAAGGACACAGAAAATAAATTAATTGAAAATACATTTCAGTTTACAAAAACAAGTTTTAAGATAACATTTTAATTTAAATTTTGCAGGTAGTCATCTAATTAAGCAACTAGATAGCTAGAGCTCACAGAAGAGAATTCTTACACTTCAGCTATCAAAAACTGCAAATACAGGAAAAAAACTATCTGTTCAGCATAACATATCTGGATTTCTGCTATCTGATAATCCACATTTCCACCATAGAAAACATAAATAATCTGTTCCTTTTTTAGTTTTAGTGACGTATTGATAACATTGTTTCAATCAAATACTTGTTCATATTTTGGATGTTATCCTTTAATAGTCTTCCCACTATTATCTGATTAAATGCTATAATATAATTTATATATATATACACACACACACCATTATAGAATGTTAAAAAAACAGTATGTATTTGTAACATTCTCTGTGTAGAATGTGTAGCAGATATGTATGCACAGAATATTTGAAAACATGCACTGTACATTTATCACTTTTGCTGTTTCTAGTAAGCATGACATTTCCATACCACGTTTTGTTCCCAATTTATGTCTTCAATTAAATATTTTCATTTGCCTAATTAAGGAACACTTATTAGCCTTTAGTAGAAATTCTGCTTTTCACTTTCATCAGCAATAGAGTTTTGTTTAAATTACTGAGAAAAATGTACAGAAAATAGTGCATCATCTATCTCCCCTTGCCCTCCTCCTTAGGGAAAAAAAAAAGGTCATCTTTCCTGGTAGCAGGGAATAGCATAAGAGATTCTCTATTACCAGTATGCAGGAAACAGTGAAAAAACTCCCATTTCTCTAATTCAAATTCACTATAATAATCTTACAGAAGAACATGGTATAATTTGTTGTGGAATATTAAACAGAATGGGAGTTACGTGGCATGTAAATAAAACTCCAATACTGGTAATTTGCCTAGAGAAATTAATGTTATTAACAATATATGTCATTTCTTATGTATATTTTCTTATGTCTTGCCTTGTTGACAAGAATCAGCAATCTACTTTGTCCCCTTTGAATATGTATTTAGACTCTGAGATTCTGTAAGCCAGCAGTGCAAGATATTGTAATAGTGTGCGATGAACTGTTTAACAGTGTCATTTTAATTTATTGCTGAGGTTTTGTCTTTAAAAATCTGTTTTGAAACAAACAAGTATAATCTTCTACTGAAAAGACTGCCTTGTTAATCACAACATGAGCAAAATGAAGTGCTCACAGGGAGCCCCTTTTATTCTTTTTCCCCAGACTAATTGTAAACAAGCAAAGAAAAGGACAGGTTTAGGGAAACAAAAATTTGAAGCAATATCAAGATCAGACATACAGATTAGACAACTACTCCTATTTCAAGTGACAGAAATGAGTAAATAAAAATAAGTTCATAAATAAATTAATTTAAAGAAAAAGAGAGAGAGAGAAAAAAAAACAAAAACAAACAAAACAAACAAACAAAAAAAAGCAACAACCCAACAAACCCTGTTCTGAATTATCTGGATATCTCAGAAGCTGAAACATTTTAACAACCGGAACCATGAGTGTAGGTCTGCAATAGCATCTAAGGTGATGTATGACATTTAATGTACTCTTTCTTAGAAGAAACTCAGTACAAAACATGTACAAATACATAGTTACTTCTCAGCTATTTAGCTGAAATATCATGCCTTGTGTTTTTAACCACCTGTGCACAATTTCACATGCACTGCAAGGCATGCCATATCTTCAGTGCATTCAGACCCATACTGGCCACTCTTCTGGAGGCCATGCAATCCATACTATCATTACAACTGAGATTGAAGGCAGTGAAAAGATTAAAAAAAAACAATAATGCAGCCAGAGGATCTGCATGCTGGTTGCAGAAGAAACCCGTGATGTGCAAGGCTGTGAATGAAACCTGCCTGCCCTAGAAGGCTCCATGCTAGAGCCATGCAAACATTAGCCATTCCAAGACATTTGGCTTAGAGTTTGGGATCATTTCCTGGGATAGGTGGTTTCAGGAATGTAGATGAGCTTTTCAACTCCTTTCTGTAAACTGCCCTTAACATCTTTAAGGCTTTCTGGAAATCAGACTACTGACCTCTACTAGGAAGCTCATTGCTTTTGAAAAATTCACTCTGAAAAGATCTTCAGCCTTCAAAGTGCAGAATATTATAAACGACTACTCTGGATGGCAATGCCTTGTGTCTGTGAAGCATCTGCTGAAACTAAGGGCCTCCAGTGGACATTAGTTTCTCCCTTACAAATACTGTTAATCCACTCCTACTCAAAAAAGGAAACAAAACAGAATTAAAGCCAGTTCCTCACTCTCTGGGACTGTTGTAAGAAAGACAGTTAAAAAAATTAGTAGTTTATTAATTTTAGTAGATTGGTTAATAATTTAATCATGTTTCATCCATTTTAAAAATAGAATTCATGTTTATTGGAAGTAATTTATTTCTTGACTACTGTGTCTCTATCTCCATTTTTTATATGCTTTAATGCAATTTCAGTAACATATTTAATTTTTTCCAGGTGTTCCTTATATCTGAAAATAGTTTTTGTTCAATTTGAAAAATTTGAAAAGTATGTCAAGCTTTGTCAAGCAGTGTAAGCTAGAAGAGAAAAATTCAACATTTTTTACCCTTTTGAATTCTTTTTTATCTATGAGATTTTGTTCTGTGATGAACTCAAACAGAAACCATTCAGTTGCAGAATCTCAGTCCAAAGTACACATTAAAACAAAAACCTAAGAGAAAATGGCAAAGTCCTCTGACTTTGTAATTAGTTTAATCAGACTCAAAAGTCAATTAAAAAAGATATTGAAATCAAGGACCAAATTCTCATCTGGTGAGAAACAGTGACATTACGTTGACTCCAATGAATAGTTCTATGTAAAAATCTATACCAAATTCAGGATCATTTACATTAAGTGGGAAAAATAGTACAACTGATGCTGCATAAGACCTTACTGAAAATTAGATGACGACCTTGGGACAACCTGAATGTTTCCCTTATTAGATCTTTTTTCATAGACACGGGCTAAAAATAAAATATTGATAGAGTGCATTAGACCAAAGTCATGTTTCTGCTGCAAAATGGGAAGGACTATTTGATAATCAATATGTCATTAAACCAGAAATCTGTGCAGATTTTAAAAAGGGTGAAATATGCTTGGGTTGTTGAGAAACCTGGCAACTGCTTTCTGAACCAGCTGGAGTTTACGCAGCATCTTATTGGGCAAGCAGCCAATAGGGAATTGTAATAATCTAATCTTGAAATAACAAAAGCATAAATGACCTTTTCAAGGTCTGACTGTGAAAGATATTACTGCAACATAGCAGGTCTTTAAGTAGCAGGATGATAACATGCCTCAGAGTTTGTATGTTTTTTGAAGGATAAGAGGATGAAGGTATTTGAAAATTTCCCAACTCTTTACTTCTGTAGTAAAAATGTAGTTTCATTAAAGTATATAGGAGATTAAAAGTAGTATAAAGATGTCTATGCCTAATATCTATTTATTAGACTGAGAAAATTATAATGAAGATAAAAGCAAAATTGGTTATATACCCAGTTTTTTATCAACATCGATAATTATAATGGCAAGGCAGTTTCCAAACTTTGAGAATTGTCAAAACTGTCTTGATTTTAATGGTGTTAGGTCAGCTAAATAACTGGATGAAATTTATAATTTACAATTCCATTATATGTAAATTAGAATTTGAAACATTTAGATTAAAAAACCACAACAGATGTATTTATGTCCTTTGTTAGTTTAAAAATAGTTTCCATAAAGATATAAAAGCAAACTTTATTACCGTTATGACTTTCTGTTAAACAGTGCAAATAAATATTTCAAAGTTAGGATGTACCAGTTAGGTGTTTGTTGTCCTTTGAGCCTACTCAGCAGCTAAACGCCCCGCAGTTACTCACCCACCCTCCCACCCTCCCCCCACTTGGGAATGGGGAGGGAATCAGAGGGGCAAAGGGAGACTCGCAGGTTGAGAGAAAAACAGTTTAATAACAGTAACAGAACAACACACTGACAGCAGTATCAGCAGGTAACGTACAATACAGCTGCTCACCTCCCACTGACCAACACCCACCTGCTCCCAGCCAGAAATCCCCAACACAAAGCCACCACAGCAACACTCCCAGAAGTAAGATCCCCTCCTGGCCCACTCCTGCCTTTATATAGTGAGCATAATGTCACATGACATGGGATATCGACCAATCCGGGCCCAGCCCTCCAGCTGTGCTCCCCCCGCCCCCGCACACAGGTGAGGGCACTGGGACCTGGGGAGCCCCTGGGGTCTCAGTGTGTTGCAGCACTCCTCCCGCTGCCAAACCAACAGGAACTCTAGTCCAGCCCCAACCAGGACAGTGCTACATGTTCATTTTGTTCTTTGGTTCTTACCTGTGATATTTTTTAAAAGCAGATTTGAGCTATTTGGTAGTAGTTTGTAAGCTTTAGGGCATTTTAGTACAGTTATTTCACTTTTACAATCTTATTTTTCTCTTTATATTTTGTATTATTGGAATAGTAGGTTTTATGGCACTAATTTGTTCAAAGTATTTTTTGTCGAGTTTAAAATCTCTCAATATATATAAGAATTAACCATAATAAAAACAATGAGAAAAATAATGTGAAAGGCATAGTAGTATACTTAGAATATTGTATACATGTCCAGCGACCAATTGGACTCACTTGAAGGAAACAACCACACATTGCATTTGATTTAAAACAGTCAATGCATTTTTCCAAATGGTCAGAACCCACAGCTGTCCCAGTAACAGAAAACAATGGTATTTGTGAAATAATTTTTATTTGACCTTTTAAATAAAGAAGTTTGGTTTGATAGTGAACATCCAGAAGGTCAGAAAAAATAATTTTTAAATAAAATAACAAGCAAAACATTGTAAACTAGTATACCTATATAAGACCAAAGTATTACCTTTGAGTTTTACATTGTTATTTACATATGGCAGCTGTATTTCATATCTCCCATGCTTCACAAGAGTGAGTCTATATTCTATATTTTATTAACATTATTAGTTTCTCAGATTTTCTCAGACATTTGTTCTGTTGTGGTGCTTTTGATTTGGTTTTATTTGCCTTTTTTTTTTTTTTTTTTTTTTTTTCCTTCTGTTCAGGTGAAAAAGAAGAAAACACAAATATGCCAATAAAGATCTTCATGTTGCAAAGACTCCATCCAGCTGGCCCCCACTTTCCATTTCAGGAGGGCATAGATTTCCTGGTATACTTGAATCATATCTACAAGTCCCAGGTGGCTGCTTTGGATACTATAGTGCCTCTCAAGTGGTGCAGGATGCTGCTGTGCAAACAGCTGAATTGAAACATGAATATATTCATGATTGCAAATGTAAATGTGATGCATATAAATTGTCCATCCACGTTATGTATCTTTAGAAGAACCTCAGTAGATGGATGAGCCCAATTGCACTATGAGATATGAAAAAGCATGAAAATCTCTACTGGACTATAGGAGATTCTCTCTCAGTGCGTCCTTCTTATAGTCTCTTTTGGTTGAAGATCTTTGAAGATCTTCTAAAGGTTTCAAAGAGCACTCCTTTTTACATTTGATACAATAAGCTTTTGGTATATGATACAGTAAAGTCCCTTTTCCAAGAGAGTTTAACCATATGATCAAACTTTCCAGCTCCCTTCTAACATGGGCTGTTTTATGATTCTAAGATCTTTCTTAAATTTTTGTACTGAAAGTAGTCTCATGAAAAATTAATTCAGCTTCTCAATATTATTTTATTTGAATACTATGCTGTGTGGCTATATTTCAGTATATGTCATTTCTGAGGAGGTTAAATACCTTCTTCACTAATTTATTTCATAAATTTAAATTTTAAGTTAAATTTAAGTATACTGGAATAACATATTTCTTGCTCATTAAAGATCTTCATATAAAGTATAATGAGGTCTATTTGACTTTTTGTTTTTTGGGGGGGGGGATAGTGATTTGGTTGGTTGGGGTTTTTTTCCCCAACTGTTTCTGTACTGTTTCTTAAGGAGGTGCCTTTCCAGGTATCATTCTACTTCTCTCTCACACATTGTTTTTGTAGAATTTTATGCATTTAACTCTACATGCAGTAAAGTCTATCTCTAACACTCTTCCTAAGTCCCTTAGTTTAGCCTTATTAGAATGGGAAAATAATAAGGGGAATAATTTGACTCATACTCTCAAAAAATGTCTTAGATGAAAGAATATACCATACCTAATAAATGTTAGTGTGAATTATAAAGTTTTCAGAAAACTCTGAAGATCTAAATTAGAAAGCTAAATGGAAAAATTGTAACTCACATGTAGTTATAGATTATATAGCAAATATATTCTCTTCAGAAATAAAAGTATATCTGTGCTACAGAAAACTATGCATAGTCTTTGAACAGTTAGGCCTGTCCAAAGAAGAACCTCAAACCTGTTGTGACTGTTTGATCAGGGACAAACATTGCTGGTAACGTGCCATTGGCTCTGACCGAGAGGTTAAATCTTTTTCTTAGAGCCCACAAAGCCCATGCAGAAAATATCAAATGAATAAACATTACATGCATTTCTTCCTGAAGTTGTCTGATGTCATGTGCCACAAGGCAGTAATGGAGTTACAGCTACTTTTGCTATGTCATCTTGCTACTATAAGGATATGCAGAGAGTGAAGTACTTACAGGACTTATACTGGAGTACTGGTACTACAGCTGTCAGAGAAATGCTGTATGACTCTAATTATAGAAACTGTGTAAGAAATGCAGAATACTCTGTATCATTGAAAAAGAGGAAAACAAACTAGTGAACAAAGGGAGGGAATTGAGGATAACTTCAAATCATAACTGAAAAACTGACAGACTAGTCACATGATAAAGAGTTATCTATAAGTGCAGTCTTAAAATAAGCAAAGTTAGGATTACAATTATATTTGGAAATGGTGACACAGTCCCTATGCAGCTAGTAGTCTTTCTTCAACTTCTCCATAGACTAGGGTGCTTTGCTATAAAATGTGAATTTAAGAGATCTTTCATGGGTTATTTTAATTTAAATAGTGAGGCAATCACTGCAATAACACCCAAAGACAAAATACCCTGAACTTGCACAAGTCATTAATAGTCTTTACCATAGACGAAGGAGGGAAGAAACACCAAGTGTGTAGGTAATTAGATCTATTTTCTCTTTTTTTTTTTTTTTTTTTTTCTTACCACGATTTCTGTAGACTACATCAGTATCAGCTACTTTACAATTTCTGACTCTGGATCTGTCTGCTGCTGAAATAGGTGGTAACATCTAAATCTCAGTTTACTCCCTAACATTGATGAATAATTTCTTGCTGTTGACTTTAAAATGATTTTTCATTGGAAAAATGTATTATAATAATGTCTTTTTAGAAAGATTTTCCTTCCTATTGATTCTACTTGAAACAGCTTTTGAGAAGTGTTACAGCTGTAAAGATTTACATTCAGACTTTCACTGTAGAGAAGTTTATTAGACAACCATATGATGTTATTGGGGAATCAGATGAAAATACTTCATGGGGTATAATAGAATAATTACTTGTGCTTTTCACTCTCAGATGAGCTTACAAATGTTAATTAAGTTTCACTAGATTTCTGTGAAATAAATAATGTCCGTTCTATTTAAAGATATGGGATGCAGCAAATGGCAGACCACAGATGACACAAAAACTTCATAATGAAACTAGAAAAGGGTTGCAAGGGAAATATAATCTCACTTGGTAAAAAAGGCTGCATCTTCTTCAATTTTCAGCATAGCCACAAAAATTTCAACAGCTGAAGATATTCCCTTGATTCAGTTACTCAGTTATTTATCTGTTCTATAGTTACAAGACATCATTACCACCCACAGTGGATTTACAGTAAAGTTCACACAGATAAAGCCCTGGAGGAATTTAAATGAGTATCATGATATAGCAACAAAGTAATATCTCGATTATGAAACCATCCAGGTTATGAAACCTGGAATAGCCAGATAAGGCTTTGTGTAACTTTGAAGTGAGGATAGCACAGCTTTTAATGCTTGGCCTTCCTCTTACTAAAATCAACAGAAGTCTTCTGCCTTCAAAGAGAGGACACTTGAGCCATGTGCTAGTGGTTTCTCAGTGGTTGAAATTTAATGTCCAATTAAATTAATTGTATGATGGGGGGGGGGGGGAGGGGGGCAGGGAAGAGGTGAAAAAAAAAGAAAGAAGGAAATAGAAACCCTTCTTAGACAGATGGATGAATCCTTGAACTACAGTTCTATTTACCCCACCAATATGAGCCACATATACACCTAGTGACTTATAGTTTTAGCTGCATGTTCTCTGTGTACTACTGTTACAGATTTTAAGTGGATACACTGAATTCAATAGCACAAAATAACGGAAAGGACACATACAGATACAGATGATCAGTTGCAAGAAAGGGTCTTGCAAACATATTTTAGGGGGACAATGGATAGAGAAATGTGAATGATTCGCATTGATTTTAGCTATGAAAAATAAATCTTAAAAATTATGATATAAATTTATTGAGTTTTGGGGCAAATTTGACATGGATTTATATATTTAAGATACTCTTCTTAGGTAGTTAAAAATGCCTTAGTAATTTTTTTTTCATATGCATTCTCTAGGTTAAGTGGGTAGGTTCTTGCTTGAATGTAGTAAACTGCAGAGATATATTAAATTACACAGTTGTTTAAGGGAAAATCTTCTTGGCTGAGCTTGGCTGAAAGCAACAATAAGAAAGAAGTAGGTGTGAAATTAAAATGGCTATTCTCCCCAAAAATGATAACAGAAGATTAAAAGAGCACCTGCAATGAACAAAACCTTTTAAACTGACTTTCACATAGTTCACTGATAATTGAGAATAAATGCAGGGACACAGTCTTTTCCTTAAGACAGTAAAACTATCCAGGGATTCAAGAATCCCAAGAAAGAAAAGAACATATCACAAGAAGCTGTAAATATGATGTAGGAATTCTCTTCCCACAAAATTGAAGAATACACTTCCTATCATCTTTTACCTTGAAATTATGACTTAGAATTTTGCTTCTCACAAAGTGACAATCTGACGCAGAAGTCTCGGACACAACACACATGATCAATGTGATCAAGTCAATGCCACTTTATTAAAGGATACACAGAAATTTATACACTAGCACAAAGCGCACGCATTACATTTTGGTTGCTAATAGGTTAAAGCTGCCTGTTCATTCGCCTTGTCTTCTTATGACAGGTCTCGGTGTGGTGTCCACGCGCCTTGCTCTGCCATACCTACATTCTGTTTCTGCATCTTGTTATCTTGTTTTTTATATTCCAACCTCCTTACCTCTTTGCAACATAGGCAGTTTCTCAAAACCCCAGCTTCCTTATCTCTTTTGACCTTGCATATGTCCTTCACAACAGCTGCAATTGTGAGGCCCCTCGATCTGGATTGCTCATAATATGCCCATTTTCTTCCAGCCACTCCACAACAATCAGGGTACCTTATTTGATATAGGGATGAAGTCATTGATGAAGCACAATGAAGTCCAGCAGATTCAGGTCATATTAACTTAAAATTCCAGAGCTGAAGGATTTTTATTTAGAGTATTCAAGGACAACAAAACCTCTTGATTAAGAGAAAGAGGTAACAGACAAAAGACAAAGACGCTTTGAGGTGGACATTGCAAAGCTGTTCTAAAATGATGGTATTTGCTAATTTACATTTGTCCACAGAGCCTATTCCATGCTCCATACATACAGTAAAAAAGTATATAAAACAAATTAAAGGAAAAGAATGAAGGAGGTTTAAAGAAGCCGGTAAATCATCCTTTGTTTTCCTGTTGTATCTACTACAATATCTTTCCCACTAAAACACCAGGTCCTAACTTTACTCCTAGGTAACTTTAATCAGTCCTGCCAATCAAATTACTTTTTTTTAAAGGGAAAGCTTCAGCAAACAGATGGGCTTTGCAGCAAGTCTTTAAGGTCACCCAATACTGGCTGTAGTGAAATGAAAAGTATGATCCCTCATGAAGGACATCTTGTTTCAAGTGGGAAACAGCTTTCATTCAAGTGATCCTGAATGTCATGGTAACACAAGAAGAAAACTAGTTCTGGGAAAGAAAAGTATTTTTGTAAATTGGGAGTTAATTCTATAGCTGTCACTCATACCTGCACAGATTGTGACCTGTGGACTCTGGGACTTCAGTGGTCTCTGAAAGAACGACATCAAAGAAAAATTAAATGGTAGAAATTAAGCAAGATGTTTCTTTACTAGCAAAAGTCACAGGCTCTGAGATATGACAGTACGTATTCAGGTAAAATCTATCTGAAACATCTATGCAGTGGTAAGGGACATATAGTCAGATATTTCAGCTGCTAAGAAAGTTAGATATTACAGCTTGTTTTCTAGGGCCAAGTCCAGAGACAGGGCATTCTGGGACCAGTTCTTTGAAGTGTTAGTGCATTATGATTGTTAACACTGATCTAAATGTAAACTTTATTCCCTGTGGAGGTTTTTTTTTTTTCATGGTTATTCAAATAGCTTCAAAAAAGCCCATTCACACACTGTGACAACTTCTGTCTCTGTATGAATGATATACATATTTGCTTCGGTGGAGTGATGATGTGTACCCTGTTGCCATAATCAGAACATTTCAGAGATATGGGTTAAAATTTCTGCTCTGCAGCTGCAGAGGTTGGTCAATCCTAAGCAGAGACCACATCAACATACTAGTAAATAACTCCATGTAGTATGAGCGTTTCTTTTCAAATCACTTACTGTTTTTTCCCTCCTCTCCTATCTATCAATAAAAGAAATGAAGTTAAATTTCAAGAGTAACAAGGATTGATGAAAAGAAATACTCATATGCATAGGCCTAGATCTACATCTATGTCTACATATACATCTACACCTACATCTGTATCTGCATCTACATACACAATTATGTCAACATCATTTAACTGCTGCTGCAATGCTAAGAAACATTTGAGACTGAAAAATTTTGGTAGAAGTTATCCATGAATACTAACTGGTAGTATGTTAATCAAGGACACTGGGTGAAGAAAGATAACTAAATAATAAATAATAATCAATTTTGTGATTTGACCTGAAAATATCTGTTATTTTTCTAAATGTGTTTCTTGGAACCATACTGTTGGAATTATTCTGGCCAAAGAAGCACGCTTTAGACAAAGAAAAGGAAGAATACCTAAAGGAGATTTATACCATTGGTGTCAGAAGCATTTAGGAATAATTAATAATAATTTATGAAATTTTATATGTTAAATATGTATTTTATACATTACAATGCTTTTTAACAATGAAGGAATATTGAGACTGTGGTGAAAGCATTTAATGAAATTCTAAAGATAATAAGGAAACCCCATTTTGCTCTACAAATGGACATTTAGATTCTCATTTCTCAATTATAAATTGCAGTTTATTCTTTCTGCTTCAACTGTCTACCTCTGTGCAAGGCATACACAAAATGAACAGCAGTGCTCTGTGATATGGAAATTTAACTAACTGGCTAATAAAAAACAGGTTGCATTTAAACCTTTAGCATCAACTTTGGAATCCTTATAGAAGATCCATTTTAGCATAACATCTAACAATATCCCTCACCTTTAAACACAAGGATATTCTGTTGATTTAGATGGAATCCACATGCTTCAAAATAAACACATACTAAAAATGCTGCTGAACAAAGGCTAAGGCTCCCTTAATCTTTATCATTAGGTTTGCGTACCTCATAAAGAGTTCATCAAATTATTTCCATGCATCTGCTGCAATCTATCTACTATTCCTGATTAAAAGAAAAGGGAATGTATTTGGTCCTTCGATATGGTTTTGCTTTGTATGCTGGTGATACATTGAATAGTAGAGAAACATTCAATTAGAGCTGTTCTTAGTATGATCAGTGCTTGGATTCCTGTTCAAGAAGCTGCAAAATGGTGGATCAAACCCTCAGCTCATGAAGAATGTCATAGTTCAGGTACATCAGCAAAGATATGACAATTGGCATCACCTGAGGATCTGCTCCATGATATATTTGCTTTCCATGTTCTCATCTTTAGATTTGATGTTGGCTTCAACTCAGAGTTTGCAGCCATATTGTTCTCAATATCATTGCTTTCGCTGGAGAGAGAAACATGCATGCTGAGACTTCTGTTTTGTTGTTGATGTTTTCTTACTGAACGGGACAAGGTATTCTCTATGGAAACACAAATTTACTCTGCCTACATTTATAACACAAACTCCTTGGAAAAGGAACTATTTATTTATATATGTTTGCACAGAGACCAATATGTTAGGGGTCTGGCCTTTATTAAGTTCTTCATGCACAAATGGGACTAGTCAATAAGAGTAAAAGGCAAGGTATATAAAAAGACCATCATTTATTATGAGTTAGAATGTAATAATTTTTACTTTCGTGGTTAAATACTGGAAAAATCTCATGCCTATAAAGAGTATGAAGCCCAGATGTTTATTTTTAAAGATCTTTCTTATAAACTACAGAACAGGCACAACTTTCTGTATTATTATTTATAAGACTAGGTTGGAATAATTTCCTGTTCTTTCAGCAGATCACATTTATAATTAAGAATGAGGTTTACTTGTTGAGCAGACAAGAAAAGAGCAACAAAAATTCAAAGTGAACTGAGTTTAACGGAAAATTTTAAGTGAGAGCGTTTGTTTATTGCTCATGGTTCTTTATTATAGACTCTTTATTGTACAGTCTATATCCCCTTAAGTGAAACCAGAAATGAGGTAGAAACAAGTGGGGTTTATGAGTACTGGTATGTAATTATGGATGGATTTTATGATTTTAGAGTGCAATTTGTTTTCACAAATCTAAATATATAATGTATAAGTGAATCTTCTTTTTTATACACAGAAGTAGCCTTATTTCAGCTGTTGGGCCATCTGAACTAGTTGAATTTCTTACTTATATAATATGTTACTAAAAATGTAATTTGTAAAAATTTATCCCTGTCTTGAAGTCAAGGCAATTTTCATCCAGGTAAATATATATTTTTGTTTTGTTTTGTTTTGTTTTAAATGAAGTTTTGAGTTGATGCAATTATGTCATGGCTTTAACTAAAACTAATTCCATGAAAGCATAGAAACTTCAACTGTTTTACACTGATTTACAATCTGCAGAAGTACATACATAGTTATAGTAAGTGATGACTTTTTTTTTTTTTTTTTTTTTTTTTTAAATTGCATTTATGTATGGATAATAGAGCTGAGGTTTTTGTGTCTCCAATTTTTCTAAATAGCATTTAACTCATTTATATTGTGGGTCCGCATATGACTTCCCATCTCACTTTAGGTGCCTCAGTCCAGATCATATCAATAAGTTCAGAAGAAAGATCACCATTAATGTTAATGAAATTGGCAAGGTTCAACAGAGATAGAAGTTCATCCTTTGCCATTTACTATACTTAAAAAAAAATTCTGGCTGAAAAAACAATCACCTAAAACCTGTATTATATTAAGCCTTTCAGTCCAAACACATGAATTGTAGAATAGCCACTGATTTCCCAAATGTGTCAGTGTAGACAAAGTTTATTTTTTTTTGTACATTTTTTTGTTTTGTTTTGTTTTGAGCTTGCCATTCACTAAAAATTTTGACACATTCAATTTCTTTAGAAGTATGACCTCAGACAAAATTTTATTTTTCCACCACAGAATTAGACTTTGTAATTTTCTCCTCATTGTCTACTCAACAATTATTTTTACTGGTAAATTCAGAAATCTTTTTCAGAGAAATGTGTATTTGAAAACAACAACATCAAGGAGAAGGAATCAATTAAGGTGCTCTCTCAAAGTCTACATAAAATGAAGAGTTATAGCTTCCTGGTAAAAGGTATCTTGTGCAGATCCTTACAATTGTAACGTTCCCATAATCACAGATGATGGGTGACAGGAGGGTTAAAATTTCTGATTATGATACATGTGTAAATTGTTAAGCAAAACCAGAAGCTGCAGGAGATTATTTATAAATTAGACTTTTTAGCTCCTATCAGAAGGAGGTAGAAGACTTTTTGAAGTTCTTTTTAGAAGAAGATCTTTTCAGCTCCTTCCAAAGAAGGAAGACTTGCTGCAGTTTTGATGCACATTATTATTCCCTCACCTTTATTTGTTTTCATGCAGCTAAATATAGGATAGATAGGATTTTTAGCTTTTCTGTTGTAGTCTATAGAATCATTATAAACTTGATTCCTTAAATGGTAGAGTATCTGGCCTTGAACCGGTAGATGAGCTTACTATGATTATACTTAACCACAAGCATGCTCAAGAAGGTTTCAATTAAAACACATGATGGTCCCATTTACTTTGATGGAACTTCTTGAGGTTATATGCATACGGAATTGATTGCTGGACAGGGATCTTGTGTATGATATTTCCTTTCCAGTTCTACCCCACTACAGATGGTTTACAGCCCCCTAAAATGCAGAGTTAATAATGCAAGAGCTGATGCTTAGCAGCATGAGTAGAAATGCTTTGGCTCTTTAAACGTTGCAAAATTCCCTACCAATGTGATGGAAATAATTATCACTGTACTTTTGTCAGGAAAAAACACACTTGGAAATCAAAAATGCAAATTAATGGAATTTGTTTGTTGAAATGTGATTAAAAATACAGTATATGAGAGTTGGCATTTTGAGACTAATAGTTGGGAATAGCTAATCTCATTTGTGAATATACAGTTGCATAAGCAAACATGGTTTGATTACTGATTTTTTGTTTTGTTTTGTTTTGTTTTTTTTTGGTTGCTGTTTTTTTTTTAAAGAACACTGAAAAAAATGGGTACTCTGGCATTTATGTTATGATCTGTGCAATAATAGTCCATAACACAGGCCTGATCCTCCAAATATAATACAGCTAGCAAATTTTATTAAATATTCTTCTTTATGAGTAACATTAAATTAATTAGAAAAAAACCTGAACGGCCTGGAGTGACAACTTCACTGTCAAGGTAGGTCCAGGTTAATTCCATGTAACCTTATATGTATATGTACAGCATGTAAATTTTGGAGTATTTTTATTTTAGGTTTTTTAGCAGTCAGTGGAGATGGTTTAATACCTTCAGAAGGTAATTCAGATCTTATGCTGGCAAAGATTCTAAAAGTTCTTCTCTCTCACCACTGATTGCAAAAGAAGACTAGAATGACTGTGTTTTGGTTTGGTTTGGTTTGGTTTTTTGTTTTGTTTAAATACAGGTGCTGTAGACACTATAAATTTAGACAGGAAATTTAAGTATTAATGAGTAACAGGTAAGACAGGGAGAATGTTATCAGATGTCCTACCTCTAGAAAAATCTTACCTAAAATGGAGGAAATAGTCTTTAGTCCTTAAACATATGTAGAATGATCACAGCCAAAGTTATATTGTTTTATTTAGTTGGGTTTTTATTTTGGTTCTAATTGTTGGTTTTGCTTGGGAGTTTTGTTTTTTTTTTGTTGTTTTGTTTTTTTTTTTTCTTTTTTTTTAACAAGGAAATATGTTATATAGAAAACATTTAATTATTTATCAGTGGGAAAAATGCCCTGGAAAACATACATATTTATTGTTCTCAGATTTTTTTTTGCATTAAATAACACCACAATGTTTTAGACTTTTCTTACTCTGCTTTTGTTATACTGATCTTGTTATTTAAAAGTACATTTAATGCAAATCAGTTTTGTATTGAAAGTAATTGAAAGTAATATAATACTATTACAGACATTAATAGTTTCTTTTGTTTTCCAAATAGCAATATTAAAGTACCATCATACTGAAGTAGGGGATATCTTTTCTTTATATTTGTTAGCTATTTTAACAAATATGACTGTAGCCTTCTTACAGTGGTAAAGTTTAAATGCAAGAGGTATACTGTAATGTAAATACAAGAAACAGATTTTTATCTTGAAAACAATAAAGACAATGTTACAAGTGTAGAGTCAGGAGCAAGGTTTGTTCTTTTTCAAACTATTTCCAACGTGTTAAATTACAGCTGTTTACGTT